>NW_027094088.1:71924661-74330911 GCF_029207755.1 Chamaea fasciata | reverse complement strand
ACAGCCACAGGAATTGGTGCCATGTGTTTGTGTGCAAGTTGGATGTGAAGTATTCACACAGTTGAGGACTGATTGAAAATCAAAGCCTATTGTCTTATCAAATGTATTTCCGATGGAGTCACAGGACAGAGAAGAGTTCTTGTATTGTCTGTTTATTTTTCAAATATTCTGGTTTGCAATTGTGCATCTCCTTAATAACCAGATCGAGTTGTCAGTAAATCCATTTTTTCTTTCTCTATATTACTGGCAATTAGTACAGAAGGACATACCACAAGTAGGTTTCAACCTTTCTAGTAGTGGATAGTCCCATCAATTACCAACTTTGCTGTGTCAGGCAGCCCAGAGGGCAGGAAATAAATGTAATTCAAATAGAGCAGCATAAAGGAAACACTGTGGCTTGGTGTTGATGTTTATTTCAAATGTTGGTGCTGATGTGAGGATAACAGATGGGAACAGGTCTTGAAATTTTCCAATCTGATGTGTCCAAGATCCACACCACTGTGGTACAGGCAGAGATGTGATATTCTCTCCCCTGTGTTTTCAATTTAGCACAGCATATTTAAAACACTGGGTATTATTCTTAGTTGGTAATTGCAGGGCGTTAATGTGTATGTAATTTCAATAATTTAACTTGAATTGGATGACGCTTACTGTTTGATTAGTTTAGCTTTTAGAAGCGTATGTGACTATGACCTAAAAGGCAGATTAATAGCTGGATTATGGTCTTATAGATCATACAATTCATTATATTCACACTGATCAATATCTGGCACCCGTTACTACAACGCCAGTATATATGTTTCATTCATTCAGATGGGCAGATCTATATTTTTGTTACTTTGCTTTTAAATGTATATCATGAGCAAAAGGCTTTATAGGGCCTATAAGCTACAGCTGCCCTTATTTTCACTGATGTCAGAGAATTCAAGCACTTCTGAAATCAGATATTTATAAGCTTTAGTTATAAAGTCTATATTCTGATGCTCAGAAGAAGCCATTACTTGCTAAAAGGTTTTCAAACTTCTGTTGACTACTGCTACCAAACTCTTCTTCAAATATATATGAAGGGATTCCTGAGCAGTTTATTTTCAGGTAACAGTTTGAGCAGCAAGGGCTCAGACAAGTTGAAAGCGAGGATCTTGCTGTGTCAAATACTTTCTTTTATGTAGATGGAGCACCAACAGGGCACACAGAGGAAATCATCAGCTGCCTGGGCTACTGAGCAAAGTCCTGATGCAGCTAGGAAATGAGGTAGGGAGGCCTGAGAGAGAGGATTCACAAATACATGGTTGGCTGACAAAAAAAATGGCCTTGTCTACCAAAAGCATGCCTTACCTCATTTAGGACTGTGAACTCTTTTTTTTTTTTCCTAATATGTTTAAACGAGACTTTGAATAATTAATGTACACATGCGAGTATATAAAAATACCTACATATTTGTATAAAAGGAAGTTATTTGCTCAGATCCAGCCCCTGTGTGTTAGGCCTAAAGACTCTGAGTGCCCAGAATGAATGAACAAGAATGAAATTGTGGCTAAGAAAAAAAATGCAAAGTATTGGAACCACACCCCCGTGAGTTGCCTTGACTTCTTTTCATAGCACTGTACCCTTATGCAGTGTTGAACAAGGGCTGAAATTGTGGAACAAGATGGAGCCCCTGCCCCAGAGAGATTACATTTGAAGCAGCCAAACACTTTGAGGCAGAAAAAGCACCTAGAGAAATTTATAGCTTTTTATCGTAACACAGGTGGCTACATTGCCAGATGTATGAAGCAGAATTACTCTTCTTACTATCCTAACTTTGTTTAGAATTGAAAACACACTGTTGCAACAATCTCTCAATTATAAATGGAGCAAGGTATTTTTCAAAATGAATGTTAACCTCAAAGATGCTGAGCATGCTCAGTTTCAGGAGACTTCCTTTAATATTCTCCTTTCTCTGCATGAGTTTTAAATTTGACCTCAAAGAGCTATTTTAAAAAGAGAAAGACTATGCTATCTTTAAATTTTCTAGAGTCTGGATTTCACTAATCCTGACTTCAGACATCAAAGAGCAAGGATACATTAGATTCCCCAAGGAACTCATTTAATTGTGTTAGTATCTATAACATATAGCTTTTCTTTCTGTTTTTGTTTTATTTTTCTTCCCAGATCAGAACTTTTCTGTTCTGATTTTTTTTACATGAAAAATGTAGGATTCTACTCACTTAAAAACTACAGTATTAGAAATCAAAGAATCCCTTCAGTTTACATCAGAAAAAAATACAGAAATGTCTTCTGAATGGAATCAAAATTTCTGCAACACAGCTGAAGACAGCTGGTATGCTACAAGGAACACTCCACCCATCCACAGTGCTTTCAGTGTGCATCCATCTTCCTCAAACAACCTCTTCTTTTGAATACCTCAACTTTTTCTCAAATCCTTTCAAGTGGACAGCTTGAAAATCTGAACACATCCTTGCAATCTGGACAGTATTTTTGCACACAGGAAAATCTAAATACCAAATGATTCTGGCACAGAATCCAGTAGTTCAAAGAGAAATCCCAGCACCTCTTTTAGAGAGAAGCATGGCCTTTAATTAAGGAACACTGATTTGAGCAAATTTTCAAGGCAATTCTTTCCATTTTCACAGTGTTTTCTTCAACTTCTATCAAACATTCACTTTTGAAGAACACAATGGATGTTCCAGCAGTAAAGAAGTCCTTATGCATTTTCAGACACCTCCTGGTTTGTGTCAGAAATGAATGGTTAGTTTGCAGCTTCATAAATTAGTTACACTGAACAATTTCCACCCCTGCAACTTGTGCTGAGAGGAATGCAGTGACAGATAGATTCTGTGCTGTGTTTGCCTATGAGATGATTTTCTTGAAGTCTCATAATGAGTTGTATTTGGCAGGATTAATGAGTATTATAATGGCAAATGGATGTTCGCAGCTCAGTTGTGTTCCATCACATAGTAACATGGGGTTTCTGGTCCCTTGGAGGCCATAATTGGTGGCATTAATGCAGTTTTTAATTATGCTTCTTGAAAAAATGAATTGAGACCGAAACAAAAGCTAAGTGTTCATCTCTCTGTAGTGCTGTGGGGTGTAAACACAAGACCATTGCTGTTTCTGATATCTGTGTTTTGAATTGTACAGGATATTTGGCTGAAACTTGATTTGGGAATATTTGTATTTTTACACTGTTAAATAGCTTTTTAATTATAAGATGCAGGGGGTATTTTTCCCCAGAGAGACTGATCAAAATAGCATGCTGTACATGGAACTGTTTGCATAGTAGATTACATTATTCCAAATGCAGCTTAGTAGCTACGGTGAGTGTCCTTAGGTGTTCATTTATTTAATAGGAGAGGGTGTGAATCCTCCTCACTTTTCCAGAACACCCATGCATGAATGCATTTTGGTGAGTGATGAATCATTACTTATAACCCTGTACCACACGATAGTTTGGATTTATCTGCAGGCTCTAGTGACCAACACTTATTTTAGTGCAATAGCTCAACATCTTCCACAAGCAAGACTCCCGACATCAAAAACACAACTGTCTATGTCAGAGTGAAAAAAGCCCCCACAAATAAATGAAAAAATAGATGGATTCCTAAGGAAATTTTGTCAGAAAATAATAAAATGTAAAATTAACTGTAAAATGTAAGTCTAAAATGTAAAATGATATCTGGTGGTTCTTATAAGAATGACATCACTACTGTTTCATTCTCCTGGAACTATGGATAAATCAAAAGGTAAAACAGAGAGGCTTAATTAAATGGCTAATTACATAGTTACAGAATATTTATTTAATGGTCTATCTGGTTTCCTACTGTGCTCTTTAACATTTTCTCCAGATTTCCACGGTGTTATAGAAGAGATAATGTAACTAGAACTGCCATTTCTTACCTGGTACATTAAATTGGGATTAACTCCTGATCTAGACATCTCTTTTTTATATCAGCTTTGGTGAATGCAACTCACTTTTGATCCTGGTAGTTTTCCATTAAATTCACAATATATCAATAGAGATATATGAATCATTTCTGTGGGCTCCTATCATTTTATATTGTTCCCAAAGTACTAGAATGCATAAGGCAAAAGTCTGCATGAAGGTGAGGATTCCAGATATTTGCATATTGACTGTGAAGAGTACATTTAGTCTTACTCTGTTGATAATGGAGATGTGGGATCAACCCCAGGTGCATATATTAATTCCTTTGTGATAAAGTGTCATAGAGAGAAAATGAGTCTTTCTTTTCTTCTTCTTTTTTTTTTTCTTTTTTAAATTTCTTATTTTTTACTTTTTATTTTGTTTTTATTCTTGGAGTAGTGTACATCATTGCATGCATACAGATTGTAAAGAAAGCAGAGGACAATGTATTCCAGATGACAGACAGTGTCTAGGAGAGCTTCAAATGCTTTGCTTCTGTCAAATGGATTTACTAGTTCTCTGTTGATTGCATAATGGGAACACACATACCTGCACTTGCAAAGACCTACAGGTAAATACCTAAATTTAAATTTCTTAATCTCTGACATATTCTAAGTCAAATTTACTTACTAGTATGGCTGCAAAACCACCAGTTTCTTGACTTATCAGTAGATTGAGAGCAACCTGAATTCTTATTACTGTTATTTTTATTATTTGTGTAACCACAAGTGGAAGTCCTCATATTTGTTCTGTGCAAGGTTCAAGTAAGAAATACAGCATAATATGAAGAATAGGAGATGCATAACAGGACAATGACAGAACAGTGAAATTAAAACACACTCCAAGATCACATGAAGCTAAACAACTTGTTCTGGGTTTAATAAGAATATTTGAGGCACTGGACAAATAACTGTGCTTGGAAAACCCACTGTATCACTTTGGGGCTTGCTGATGTGCTCCTCCATCCTACTGATCTTTACAGGAGGGTCCCTAAGCTGTGTGTGCAGGAAGATTTATGTTCTTCAAAACCAGCAAGGGGCCACAACAATCACCACATTTGTTCCCAAGGTTTGAAAGGGTCCGTATCACCCTTCTCTTTCTGTATCCCGTCTGAATACTCCAGATGTGTCATCACTACATTAAAGTTCCTGTTTCTTCTTTAATGCAGGACCTCTTCTTAAATTCAGACACACTCCACAGAAAGACTTCATGATGGACTTCATGCTATGAGATTTAAAGCAAAGTCAAAAACTGTAATTAAAAAATTAAATATCATTTTAGAGTCCTGAAGGCTGTGGTGTGTGGAGGAAAACTGCTGGTAGGCTCTTAGCCCTGCCCCCAAAGCAGCCCTTCTGCCCTGCTTGGGTCTCAGGGAAAAGTATGTCCTCCTTTCATCCTCTTCTTCTTCATCTCATTTCACAGCCTTTTCCTGTCCTTTATACAGCAGCTTTGCTGGCCTGTATTCTGGCATGGCATATCTATTTTTTCACATGTTCCAATACAGTGTGAATTCCTCTCAAATTCCTCTGCCCTTTGAAGTGATTTCAGCAACAAATGCAATTGAAGCTGATGAACCTTTTTTCTGCTAAAACAAAGCCATCAGCCTTTAAAGTTATGGTTGCATTATTATAACAGTCACTGGATTTCCTTGATTGCCAAAAACATTGACTCCTGAGGAATATCTCCCAGCCTTCTCAGACAGGTTCATGGCTCCTTTCCTCAGAATAATGCACAAAGGTGGATGATCCTAAATTGATCCTTGCAGGGTTTTTTTTGATTTTTCCATAGAGCACAATGTTTCTGTTTTGTGAAATACCGAGGAGAAAAAACATTTTCACCTTTTCTCTTTCCCCTTCTTATCCCTCATTATCTTTTACCTTTCGTGTGGGACAATTAGACTACAGGGGCTGCCACTTGCTGCCTCCTAGTCCATGAGTAGAGAAAACTGTAGTCACAAACCTATGCCAGCCACTCCTTCAGCTTTTTCAAATTGCTAAACTAAAATAGCTCAATGTAGAATATCCTATGTTTTCTAACAAATACTACATTAAGTATAAGCTATTTAATATTCATAAAGCAGGAAAGTTTAAAAAACAGTACTGACCTTCAGCATCTTATTATAATAAACTCTGGCTCTTACTTCCAAAAGTTTGAAGCCTAAGAGACTCCTAAGGTTTGGTATGAATTTTGGCCCAAAGAATGAGAGAAAACAGGTGTGTCTTTGATATAATCTCCACATCTAAATGCACCTAGGATTTTTTTCAGAAAGGTCTTCTTAGACCCCAATTCTGCTTGCTAACCCAAAGGGCTATTTTCACTTCTGTTATTGCCAGGGTGGGCCTAATTAGCCGTACCAGTAAGTCAACACAATACCACTATCAGCTCCTTTTTCTGGATGTGGTAACTCCTTATACAAAGATAGGCTGGCAGAAGAAACTCACTCTCCCTTTACAGTTAATGATACTGTAAAATGCTGAAAGAAGATAAGGTGTCCTGGGTTATAAAAGTGATCAATAGTAAGCAATCAGGAGGCCAAAGCTCTTAATGTTTATTTTACAGGGTAAGAAGTTATAGGGAATGCTAGCTAGCTGGAGAAAAGCACAATCTAGCTTTCGGGGTGTTATCCAGCAGTTAATTCATCCTAGAACTGGATTAACTTTGAAAATGAAAAAGTTGCTTCTCTAGTCATGGAGGATGGTTTGTAGGCCGCCATAAATCAGGCAGAAAGCTGCTGAGGGTGGAGAGGCTTATGTATATGAAGTCTCAACCTCATGAGGCTTGTACCTGCTTATCAGAAAAAGAAAAAAAAAATCTGAAGGCAAATAAGTCAGCTACATGCAGAAACAAAATATATGATCTTATGCACTGCGGATAAACAAAATCTCTGGGAAAGAAGAGGTGTTCAATACACAGCAAAAATATGTATCAAAATGAAAAATATTATCTGACATTGGGAAGGAGACTGCAGCAGGATTTCTTTTAAGCATAATGTAGCATTAAGTCTTTGGCAAAAAGACCTAACTTTAATTATCAATGCCCTAGTCGGCCTGTTCAGGCTCTGCTTTACTATGCATAATGCAGTCAAATCTCTACACATCTTTTTTTCGGTGAGTTGATTCTATTGTGTATATTTGAGCAAAATCATCTGCACATTTTTTACATTTTTTACAGTGGGCTGGATCTGTGTGGTCTTTACTCTCTCATCAGGAAATAAATCTCACATAATATCAGTAGAGCAGGCTATGGTAGAAGCAGTCACCTCCCATTTGCATTAACATTGCTTGTTTATTTTATCCAATGCCTTTTGCACATTTAGCATATTTTAAAGTATATGTCAGCCATATTATAATGCTTTCCCTCTACACAAGTACTACAGATATAAATCCTTTATATGCTTTCTCTGAACTCACTTACAAATGCCCATTGAAAATGTCCATTTAAATGATGATAATGATAGTGGAGTCTAATATGCAGGAAGATTTTCTCATTATCTTATTTTGAGAGTATTTTATTAATAACATATTGATATAAAAGATAAGAACATTTTACCTCCATAAATTTGTATGTGCAATTTGTTCTTTTCACTGCACAAATGTATTTAGGATGCCACTCACTAGTACTGATTGAATATTTATTTAAACAAATATCAGTATTACCCAACTAGCTGGAAAATCCATGAGTTTGGTTTTGATAGCAGAGCATTTCTCAAAAATTTATGTGTGCATGCAAATGTTGGTGCTTTGGATATAGGCTAAAGTATTTGCTTTATATGTATTATTTTGTTTGAATACAAGGAAGCTGGTTTGATTTGTATGTTTCCCCCTTATAGAATTGTTCCAAGGCTCTGTCAGAGATCACGTAGAGTAATTTTTCCCATCAATCTTTGCTGTGCAGCCATGCACGAATGCAGTAGGAAAAAGGGGGCAGAAATCAAATCACTTAATTGCAGCATTTTTCATCTACATCTTTTGTTTTATGGTGGTAAAGGCCCCGAAGTAGCCTACCATGATTCATGGCTGTCACTGCTGCCGTTAGCAGTTCAATCTTTCATTCTAGGCATTTTGGTACTGAAAGTACCTACACAATTACTTTGATGAATATGACTTGTTTGTTTTTTTCCCCATTTTTAGCAGAGAGAGGTTGTGCTTAATACAGACATTTAAATAAGATAGTATTCATGCCTGCTGCATCTGCACTGTTTCCAAAGTTGTGGATGCAGTTTATGAATAAGAGCATTTTTCCAAAGGAATTTAAGTATGCTAAACTTACCTTTTTTATTAACACCTCCTCTTAATAAGTTTATATAATCAAAAAATAGCAAATACTCCTTTCAAATAAAAGGAATAATCACCTCAGCTCTGATCCTGAAAACTTCCTTTAAATCTTAATATTTTGTTTTTTGAGGGAGGGTAGTATGACAAAGACAATGAAGCAGGGCATATATTAATGCTCATAAAAGTGATTTTTCTTTTTGGTTTACACGTGTCATAGAAAGTGATTAGTAATTTATACATATTAGGAGAAGCCTCAGTAATGGTGTCAAACATTCTGGACTGTCCAAAAGAATAAAGATTTCAGAAAAGTGTTCTGTTTTATTTAACTGCAATCTATATTAAATACACCCTTTTTTGAGAGAGGAAGGAGGCAAGATTTGGGGGTTTTATTATCTCATTCTAAATCAAATTTCTAGCATATATTTTGGCATGGGAATCCATTGAGAAGATAAATACCCATCTTCTAGGCTAGAATATAAGTGAAAACTGTTATTTTTATGGATCCTCAAAGAAGAGGAATCTATCCTTCATCAAAAATGGTCACTTAAATTCAATAGAAGGGGCTCTGTTCCCTGTCTTATATTTGGAACACAGGACTCTATTTTATTTCTCTTCCTATTAATTTATTTTATTGTGCTGTTTTCTTTGAATTACCAGTACAAAGTTATTTATGCACATAGTCAGCCAGAAGGCAGGGGATGCCTGCATTGTACAATGGGAATTCTGGTCAATGTACACAGGACTACTGTGTTGCATTGATGTGGAATTCTCTTTTTGAAAGGCCAATATTAGGCTCAAAAGCATCTTAGGCTTAAATATACAGAACTCTTACAACAAAATAAAACCCTATAAAACATTAATATAAAACTTGTAGCTAAAACTCAAAAAGAGAATTAAAGCAAATTTCATAGAATCATGACCATGATCCAAAATGTGCCATGTAATAGGCCACTCCCAGACCTGTATAGTGAAAAAAATTTTGACAGAGGTACGCTAAGAGGCTGCTGTTTTGAAGAAGAATTTCAGTATGAGCTATTCAGTTTCACCAACTCTGTTACACAGGCATAATTACACCAGGGTGGGCAGATTACTGGGGTACTTACTACAACAGTAAAATTGAGCAGCTGCAGAAGTGCTCATGAGAGAAACTTGACTATTACCCATCATGGGGATGTGAATATCAGTTAAAAGGTTGCTGATTTCCTGCTGAAAAAGCAGGGAACAAAAATAGTAGGTGAGTGTAAATCTCTGAGAATCACAACTTTGGGATATGGAAATAACAAGATGGTCACCTCATGTTACACCAGGCAATGGCACTATCCCTCAAAAGTACCAAAACAACCTTCTGAATTGATGCCTTGGAGGTTATGTCCTCCTCTGTAGTGGATTTCCCTTTTTACTTTCTGATGTCACTGATTAATAAGCAACTGTTCAGACAGTGAAATAAAACCATGGTAAAATACTGAAATGAGTGGTTAGTGACTCAGATTCATCATAATATGATTGGTGTTTGCATTCTCATTGCTGTTTGGTTCGCAGACTATTGCTGGATTTAAAGAAGCAGCAGCCATCCCATCTGTGTGAACATCACTGTGTGTACACTACTGTCAAAGTGTCAGGGTAAATGGATGTAGGAGTATATGACATTAAAGGAAGAAAGGCAATTAATTTCATATTTTTTTAATTAAACACAGATTTTCAATAGAGAATTACCAGTGCTCATGTGGTAGAACAAAACAATACCCCAATCCTGATCCTTCAGAGTCTTGCTAAATGTACAGGTAGCAGATGTCTTCAGATCTCGGTGGCACCAAGATACACATAGGGATTGTTAGCTGCAGCTGGATCTCACTGGGGCAGTAGTTCAGAACTAAAAGGTAAGGAGATGCTCCTCAGGCAGAAAGAAACACTTGCCTTTGCATATCATACCTAAAGCCACTCTCAGGAAAAAGTAGCATTCATGCACTAGGTTCTTCGCCTAAGGCACGAAACTGTTAACAGTATCACTACTGTGGGCAAAGCATCCAGTCCATGGGCTAGTTCTGAGTTAGTTGAATTAATTGTTTATGTCTTTATACTTTTATACTTGGTGATCTTTGATTTCAGGACTGCACTCCAGGTCTGCAACTTGGTATTCCATGCCAGACAGGAGCACAGTGGAGTCTGCTGTACATTGCTCTGTGGTAAAAAAAACTACAAAAACCCCCCAATAAACCTAAATGATTCAAAGATTTTGCAAAACTCTCAGAAGTCTTTAAGTTCCTGATGGTGAGAGAGGTACCTAGAAAAAATTTCAGTAGTCATTAGGGAGATAATCTCTGTTAAATTTAATTGGAATTAGGAATTTAGCATGCTTTTGACAGTCCCACTAGGTAGCTCTCTCCTGATACTTCTCTATAAATACATTCTGCCTTAGATGCTACTTTAAAAATGGTAGTCCTTTGAAAAAAAACATGGTGACTTCAAAAATACATAATCTCTCATGTTTTTGTAATACTGTATGCACATCCAACTATTAAAATAACACATGGAAATACACATGACTAGGCAGAACAGTGTAAACAAATAAATCCATACTGAATTATCAGTTTGCATTTTTGAGAGCAGAAGAATTTTCTCTTGTGACTCTCTTTAAAGTTAATAACCAATCATTATTTCACCACAAGTTATTTTAAAATTGTTTAAAAGAAAACAGTTGAACACAGTAATGGGACAAAAGAAATTGAAAATGCTTATTTCCATGAATAATACTTCCAAATATCACCTATGGGATGGAAGGACATATTAGTTTTATAATTTTCTTGAACTCCAAGGTCTGATCATTGTATACCATAGCAAAGCGCAAAGCATCCAGGGAGTGGAAGAGACTATTGAATGAATGTGTTGGCAAATGTAGCAAATGGTGAAAATCACAGGTTGACTGGAAGTCAACTACAGTAAAATAAATATATTTTTTCATGGGGGAAACAAAGGGTGGGTTGGTCTTCAGGGAAGCTGATGACACCGGTACATGTGACTGCAACAGCTTCTTTATTGGATGAGGGAATTAGGACTAGTTGTAGGGTAAGTGTAGAGGCCCAGCTGCTGCCAGATGGGTACCTAGTTCCTCCTCCAGAAATGATTTGCCAAAAACTGAATTTACCCCTCCCTTTCACATTATCAACCTAGGGTCTGACAGCTTTTACTTGAGGTGGAAGAGGCAGGTGGGAGCGTCCAGAGGAAATGCACTTTAGTTGATCCTCCCCAAGTACCATCAGGTGTGTGCTACACCTCCACCCCCCCCCCCCCCCCCCCCCCCCAGTCTTCTTACGATCTTCTTATGTTTTGGATCCCTGTGTGGTTACAAAATGGAAAGTAGTGTCCAGGCTGGAGATGATAAGAGTGATATGGTATTAAGGTGTCAAGTAGTGGGATGATAAAGCCAGCATTACTTACAAGTTAAAATTCTATGCTGTAGTGATAATTAGTTAACTATGCAGGGAGAGTACCACATTCGATGAAATAGCACAGAAAGGCTTAGATCTAAAAGTAAACTCACATTGTACTCAAATACAAGAGTAAGTTAAACCATGTGGGCTGCTTTGTGAAGCAGATGGATAAAAATGTGGTTAAGAGAGGAAGATGATTTGGATGTTGGAGAGAGGGCTGGCAGGCTGCCTATGTTAGTGATGCTAAGGAGTGCTGGAACTCTTGATAATTTCAGAGCAAGTTAGTTTGCCACAGCTTACAACCTGCTCAGTGCTGGGGAGAGAGCTTGTTCTGTCTTCTCATCAGTATGTGATATGGAATAATCACAGTGGTTACCTAACAGTGATGAAAAGCTGCAACAGCTAAGGGAAGGAGACTGCAAATCTGATTGAATGTGGGCATTTCAGGTTTGGAAATATGTGCTACCTACTAAAATGAGCTATCGACTAATTCTGAAAGAAATGTTATATGGGCTTAATGTTCATCTTCATCCACACTATAATGAGAAGGATTAGACTGGCTTCCATATGTGGAATATTTATTTCAGCAATACGGGAAAATGTATTTCCCTAATATTTTTTCTGTATGCACAAGGCTTTAAATTTTACAGATGTGATTAATGTTTTAATTTGCTGTTCTAGTGGGATACAAGTTTACCATACAATATAAATTACTTACAAAGAAATTTGCTTATATGGAGTTTAATTCATATGCTGTTTAGCCACCATGTGTGGCATAGTTTTGCCTTCTCTATGGGACCAAGCAGTTGTGCAATTGATTTGCAAAATAAAAAGCAGTCAGGCTGCACAAAGCATTTCTTAACAACCTAAACCAGAGCATTTATGAAGCAAACTTGTGCCATAATTAGTGTTTATTTTAACATGAATTGGTAAACAGGATATTAATTGCAAGTTGTGAATTGGATTCCTCATGCAAATCATTCTGATTACCCAGTATTTAAAAAAATGTTTTGTCTATTACATATATTTTTGTAGATCTCATTTACACAGCAAAAAAATGGCAAATTAAATGCATTCCCCAAGTAGCGTAAATCGATATATTTCTTAGGTTAATTGTTTGAGGATTCCTGGAATATGAACCCAAGCATTGACTGTGATAATAAATTTAAAACAAACAAAAAAACCCCACCCCAAACTATCTCAGAATACGGGTGGGTTTTTTTGTTTGTTTGTTTGGGGTTTTTTTGTTGTTGTTGTTTTTTGTTTTTTGTTTTTTGTGTTTTTTTTTTAATTTACTTTTCAACAAAGAGCTGAATGACACAACCTTGGAATGGTTTCCTTGAATCTTGAACGGATACATGCTCTCTGATCTACCAGTGGTGAAGATAAAGTCTTTCACTGTTCCTGGGGCATTAAAGATATCTGGGCTCTGCAAGACCAGGCAGAGGAACTATAGACAGCATATGAAGTGACAAAAGTGACTTAAAGCCTGTGTCATTTGGACACAGTTGTTTTGATGTACCAAATATTTTACTGTCTCTAAAGTGAATAAACTTTCTGTCAGGGGATCCAAAGATTTTTGCTAATGGGCTTGCACCTTCAGAAAGCATTGAGAGCTGTATTCTCTGGAAATGTATTCCCCAGTAAGAACCTTTGTTCAGAATCTTATTTTGTAATCTAACATACTTTTTCTAACCACTTTTCATGTCAAATACATCAGCAATGTTAAGATGGTTTGGGAAATTAAATGGAAAGCTCCCTGGCCTGAAATGTTGCAGGCATTTCCAACCTCCTTTACAAAAATGGAAAGACAAAATATCAGTAGTGTTTAGGGCCAAATGCTTTTTTCATTGAGATCCAAAGGAGTCTTACTACTGATTGTAGGTTGTATCATTTTTTGGGAGACTTACACATAAGAGAGGCCCCCTGTAATTTCTCCTGGGGAAGACAGGTGGACCAAAATCGAGTTACATCTTCTCATCAGGTAGAGATGCTGGTCTGGCAACTGTGCACTTGGAGACAATGAACACTGTTTTACATTTACAATAATTTTCCAAAGGCCAAAATCAGAGGTAGTAGAGGTTCTCACTGAAATATCAGGAAAGACAGACTTACACTAAGTGTTAGAACCAAAATTTCTCTCTTACTGACCCACAAAGAGTACCACCGCTCTGAGACCACATGATGACCCTCCACCTTTCTTCATTCTCTCCTTTCAAACAGGGTGTGAACACCAGTGTGTTCATCTGTGCCACAGCAAGGTAATCTGATCTCATCTATTCACCATGTGTACAGCCATTATGTGTACAGAGTAATTTAAAAAGCAAATATGTCATAGAAAACACAAATCAGAAATCCTTTTGTTTCTGTAACTACTCCAGTAGGAGAGTGGAACTTGTTTTCAAGCCTTATCCTATCTAATGCAATGTAAATACAGTATTCAGCATTTTTGTCCATTTCATTAAGCACTGCTCATTTCAATACAAGCCTTATTAGCTAATTAAACTATTTAATTAGTTATACTTGAGTTGCATTAAATTGCAATCACTTTCATCTGTTTTAATAGAAGATTTATTTTATATGTGTCCACAAATGCTGGCATAAAATATTATTCTAGCTAGCATCCAGCGTAACTGGACAGCTTTCCTGAACATTTCAGGTTTCCTGAACATTTCAGCAAGTAATCCTAATTCTTTCTAAAAAGCTGCATGCTAATAATCACATTGCAGAAACATCACATGAATAATGACATTAAAGACTAAGTTAATGGTGAGGATATGGGCTAACATGGACAGGACTTGGGTTAAAATGGATTTTACTTCACACATTTCAGGGTACATTATATATAGGGATATGTGTCTTTATACAGTAAAATTTATCTCTACCTAAACTCGAGCTTTCCTATTCCCTAATACTCTACATTTCTTTCTTACTTGGAAAAAAAAAATCCAGACTCTTATTTGGCCTGATGTCATGTGACACAAGGGAATTTGACAAGGGATGTCAGACATTTCACAGTCTGACTTAGTGTAGACTGACTAAAACAGTGCCATGGTGTTCATTCCATTTAAGTGCTCTTTGATAATCCCAAAAAGGGCAGAGTAGGACAGCAGTATGCATTCACCCCTTCAGAGGTAAGCATTGAGATTTCAGTCCAGTTGCATGAATGCAGGCATTAAAGGTCATTGGAGATCCCTAATGGTCATCCACCTGGCCTCTAGCTGCCAGGCTAGAGGTCTGGTCAGCTCTATATATTCTGTATATTGCAGGCCAGTTCCATATGCCACTTTATAAAATCCATAATCAAAGCTCATGAAACATTATAACTTTCCCATCATGCCATAAATAACTGAGAAAGACTCATTGGTACTCCTGTTTAAAACCAAAGGCAGCAACACAAATGTGGACCTGATTTAGGTCTTAGAAATGAACAATTACTGTGTTCGTTCTATAACTGCCATTACTCATTCCTTTCTTGAGGACACTCAGTCAAACCTCAGTCAATCAAAGACATCATTACATTCAGCATAACAGACTATTACATATGGAATGAGGGATGCCTAGGATTTATTTCCAGACTATAGTGTCAGAATTTCAGAACCTGTGCCACTGATCAGGGCAGAGAGGTTTTAAAAAGAAAATTTTTAAGGTCCCTTCCAACCCAAGCCATCCTATGACTCTATGGTTGAGTTCACATAATTTTTAGTCAGGTCTTGAGAATCTTGGACCATACCAATGGCTTTCCTGTGGGCAAGATTGTCTAAGCATTCCTGTAGGTTTCAGTTATGGTTTGTATTTTTTCCAGTACAGAACTCACAGTCAGATTTGAGGTGCAGAATTTTAGGGTACTTTCTCTCTCCCCATTACTCTTGGATTAGTTTTGTCTCTGGGGTTTTGATCGTCAGTGATGCCTGGGAAGGTAGAGTGAAACTCAGTCAGTTCCCACCCTTCTCATCATTTCAAGAAGGATGGGTAAGTGAAGGACCATTGAGGAAGGCAAAGGACCACCCCTGGCATTGCCCAGGACAAATCAGCCAACCCCACATATTACAGCTACCTTTATGAAAGAAAAAAAAAAGGATAACCCTTGCAGGCCACTCAATTCTGAGAGGAATGGAGGGCCCAACACGCTGACAGGACTCATCCCAAAGGGAAGTCTCCTGCCTCCCTGGTTCCAAGGCAAGGGACTTTACGAGCAAACTCCCTGATCTGGTACAGCCCTCTGATCATTACCCCTATTAGTCCTCCAGGTTGGTAGTGATGAGGTTGAAGGAAGAAGCCCCAAGAAAATTAAACAGGATTTCAGGGTACTGGGGCATTTGGCCAAATGAGAGCACAGATTGTGCTCTCAATACTTTCAGCACCAGGGATGAATACAGTAAAGAATAGGAAAACTAGCCTGATCGCTAATAGGCTGGTGCCATACCTGGAAATTTGGGGGGTTTTGGCCATGGGGTAGTTTACAGGGCACAAGGCATGCTGAAGACAGATTGGGTCCACCAGTCTCAGGAAAATAAAAGGATTATGATCCATGAGCTAGTGGGGCTGATTGAGAGGACTTTAAATTAGGTTTGAAGGGGATAGAGAGAGGCTCACTAGACATGAACCTAGATATGGCTGGCCCGTGTCCAGGGCCTGCAAACAGCATGGGCAATAAACATGAGGAGCTGGAAGCTGCTGTACTGTAAGGAAGCTATGATGTGGTGACAATCACAGAAATGCAGTGGGATGACTCCACAACTGGAGTGCTGCAACGGATGGCTACAAGCTCTTTAGAAGAGATAGGTGCAACAGAAGAGGCTGTGTGGTGATTCTTTACCTTAGGGATTGTTTTGATTGTATTGAAATCAGTGACAATGATGACAAAGTTGACTGCCTCTGGGTAAAGACCAGGTGGAAGGTCAGCAGGTTGGATGTCCTGGTAGGAATTTGTTACAGACCACTTAATGAGAGTGCAGAGAAAATCAGAAGGGCCTACCTAGAACATAATTTGGCAGCTACAGTTAAAGACAACAAAAAGAAGTTTCTATAAATCCACTGGCGCAAAAGGGGGAGGCTAAGAAGAGGCTTCATCCTTTGCTGGATGCAGGGGGTATCATAGTTTCAGGGAATGAGGAAAAGGCTGAGGAGCTTAATGTCTCCATTGCCTCAGTCTTTTATACCAAAACCAGTTGTCCTCAAGATATCCAGCTCTGGGATAGTGACAGCGAGCTGAGTGAAGCCCCCATAAGACAGCAAGAAATGGTTAGAGAGACCAGCTATGCCAATTAGACACCCACATTTATGGGCCCAGATGGGATGGAATGCACCCAAGAGAAATGAGGAAGCTGGTGAAAGAGCTGGCCAAGCCACTTTTAATCATTTACCAGCAGTCCTGGTTAAGCAGAAAAGTCCCAGTTATGTCTCCTGTCAAAGATACAGGCAGGACTGCTGCTGTATGCTTTGTATCTTTTTTTTTTGTGTGTGTAATGTAACAGTTCTTGAGAGTAGCAGGGATTTTTGTTCAAGGGTGTGGGGACAATCATCACAACTTCTCCCTCACTGTGCATCTTGTGCATGATACTACCATTAGCTAACCCCTCGTGGAGGTAAGCACTCTCATATAATCTCTCAGATGATGTGGTGCTCTGAAATCATGTTTTCTGAGTGAGTTTTTGGGGTTATTTTTTTTGTTTGTTTGTTTAGTGGCTTGTTTTTGCTTTTGTCTTTGTTGGGTTTTTTTCTTTTTAGAGAGCAAATTACACATATTCTGGATGAAAGTCTGCTCTTTAGCATCCTATTCCATAAAGTCAGAAAGAATAAGCATTGTTCATTTATAACATTCAGACTGATCTAAACTCTTTTTCCTTGATTTGAACTCCAAATATTTTAAGCACCCTACGTGCTTTAATTGACGCTGTGTAAAAGTAATGCATGAGGATATCCAGTTTTTACTTTCATCATACTATTTTTTAAAACCAAAATTGTCATGGCTACACACTGCAAAATTAATTTTTTAAAATTGATGTTTTGGCATCATCAATGAGAACCAAGGCTTATCCGGACAAAAAGTGGGCAAACCAAAGTGCTGGAAACCCACACCATTAACTGTAATCACTCTGACGCTTCAGATTTGGGGACTCAAGAGCTAAATAGTCCTTTTAGTCTACGAAGGTGGAGTTTATTTGCACAGTGAATTATTCATTTTCCTTTCAAGCTCAATCCAGTTCATGTTAGTTGAGGTTTGGCTACCATGTGGGCTTGTTTTTTTGGTTATGAGAAAAATGTAGGCAAGATAAGATTGGATTTCCAGAAACCTATGTTACAACTACTCATGTTCTCAACACCACCCGGGTGGGTAACTTTCGTAACTGTTGAGGGCAACTAATGTCTATGGCAAAACTTACTTAATTCTGAAAACAGAACTTCTGAAAATTTTAGATTTTAGACAGATTTAATGTAATTTGTGTGCCAAATCTTTAAAGAAAAAGAAAAAAAAAAGAAAACATTGTTGCTGTCTTCAATATAGAACTGTAAGTCAATGATATAAAGGAGAATTAATGTTAATTGTAGTATAAATGGTATATTTAGTATGTATTGTCTTGCTCTCTAAGTTTCAGAGGGTCCAAGAAGCTTTGGGAAGGTGGTAATGGTTTTTTTAGAAAAACATTCTCTATTACAAAGAGTATATACAAAACCTAGCCCATATTAAGAAATACAAAAAGAATACCCAAAAAACCCCCAGCAGAAATACATGTTAGGGGCCAGCAGACTGTGTACAGCAAGCCAAGAGCAAAATATAATCAGAAGTCTGATGCTGACATCCAGGAGGAATGAAGTATGTTGAGATCTTCTCAAAAAATAACAAAATTCTTCTCTGAAAAACTCATTACAAATGTAAGGATAAAAAGGAGCTCTCATTCATCAGCTAATTTTCTTACCTCAGAGGCTCCACAAAAAATAACAAATCTATGTATCTCACTTCAGTAAATATGCTATAAAAATAATAATTCCTACTTCTTCATGATCATGCACTCTCTTTCTGAAGTATTTTTGTCTTCATACATCATGATGGGTATACCAGATAAAGCGCAGGTAGAGATCATCAGAATAAACATTGTCAAGATCACAATTTATTTTTGTCTGGCTGATTTTTAAATATTCTGACAATTTGTGTCAGTGTAGAAGTGACAGAAGTACTCCTGTATAAACATTACAAGAATTTGAGGATTTTAGAATATATGAACATTTTTTTTTACAATTAAAATCATCCAAATTGGAAAAAAGAGACCTAGGTATTTTCTAATGTATATATTACATACAATCTTAGTGTGCAAATTCCATCCTGAGGATTTTAGCTATATAAAAATTGATATAGATGATAATGTATTTCTAGTATTTTATCTACCTTCTTATTGATTTATTTATATCCAAAAATGTGAACAAGTTTTTCTTGGTTTTGCCATAACATATTCCAGTCACCAAAATAACCCCCACTGAGTGTGATGAGCAGTTAAAATATAATCTCAGAGTTAAATAAGGCTTGCTCATTCAAGAATATGAACTTTTGTGAATAAGTGTTTATGAGACTGAGATAATAATGGAAAATCTTTTTGGTGTCTCAAAGAATTTAAAAAGAAGTTTTGTGTTTCTTAATTTCAGTAGTTTTTTGCTTTACAAGAAGTCAGAAATTCAGTATATAGAAATACCATCAATATATAACTATGCGAAATATATGGAAGCAAAAGGTGGATGAAGCAGAATAATTATTACTTGTGTATGAATTTTTCATGAGGAACAAAAATTATGGAAGTCACTAGTTTAATAAAATCCATGACTATATCCAAATTTGCTGTGATTCAATCATATTTTCTCCAAAGCTGTTGTTACAAGAACCACGTCCTTAAATATAAGGATTTATGCTACCCAAAGAATAATGCTATACCTACAAAAAATAAGAAAACAATCACAATAAATACAATTTCACAACAAAAATAAAGACCTTTTTCTCATCTTTTCTCCTTGTCCTGCATTTTTCCTTTTATAATGGATACAGAGGTATAGGTTAATACAGTGCAAGAACTGTTGTAAGGCAAGAATAACCAATAACATAATCAGATGAACAGAAGAAAGTGAGTAGGATGGTGAAAGAACTGTGCACATACACACTGCAGTTTGCCTTCAGTATCTTTTAACTAGGTACCAGACCTCTTGTGTATTTAAGCCAGGTCGCCGACAGTCTCTGATCTAAACTGAACCAGTGACCTAACCGTGAAAAGCTGAGGGGGCCACTGCTGGCAATGCAATTTGGAAATTCAGAAATCAGTATGATGTGGAAGATAATACGGCCTTCTGTATCACAATGGGGTCAACAGTAGTCTAACCAATGTCTCTATTTTAGAAAGCATTTCCATTTTGAGAGTAGCACTGCTTAAAAGACAAAATTATGTGCTTCTTTATAGAGAGTATATTTTGTCTTCTCTAAAAATCAAGGGGCAAATATGTTTAATTACTAGATTTTTTAAGAAAACATTTTTTCCTCTGCTCTCTAAGTGGATTTGATCCAGAAAGTACAGTTATACCCGAAAGATCACACTGCTTTGATTTATGGGTGTTTTTATATAGCAGGCGATCCTCCCAATCAGGAGAAACCATTGTGATTTTTATGATTTACAATATAATGAAACAAAACTGAACAGTACATAAGCAACATGCAAACTGTTATCTTCATGCCTGACTTTCTCCCCCTAGCCCTGAAAAATGCTAGAAAAATGCCTTTTTCTTTTCCTGACAACTATATCCCTGTGAAAGCAATAGCTTAATTAATTAATCACTGTTTTAGGGAAGAGGGGAATAGAAGAGTCTACTGCTTAGTGCCCACCAGTGAAAAACACTCCAGCTTTTTGTTTATTGAATTTGTGCTCTGGTAACCTTTGGTTTTACATATATATATATATGTATGAAGACCAATAGGGCTGCACATGTCTTTCTTCAAAAATGTTGTCTGGTAGAATCACTGCTCATGAAGGATTCTGGTAATATTGCACAAAGATTACATAGTTACTTAATAATTTCCCAGGAAAATTATTATGAACCAGGAATACTTAAATGAAAACTTGTCTTGCACTGCACTTCATAACCTATTCTTTTGAATAGGACTCCAGAAAATTTATGCAGCACCAGGAGTGTTAAATACTTTGATCTACTCCAGGGAAGGTTAAAAATGAGGAATAATGTGAATGTCTAAACATTAATATAATAAAAGCCAGTCCTCAAGACATATTGAAATTAATACAATGCCAAACAAACCCAAAATGTTGGGTTTGCAACCAGGATGTATATTTTGGGTTTGCATACAAGCTCAAGAACTCTGATTTCGAAGATAAGGATTGGAGTAAAAGCATACTTTATACAAGAAGACTAATTCTTTTCATACAAGAAACTATTTAATGCTCAGAACTGGGGAAGAGGAGACTGAGGGGCTACCTCATTTCATTACCCAGCTTCCTCCCAAGTAGACGAGGAGGGGCAGACACTGATCTTTTCATTGTGATGACCAGTGACTGGAAATGAGGAAATGGCCTGAAGTTGTGTCAAGGGAAGTTTAGGCTGGATATTAGAAAAATTCTAATTCTTCAACGATCCTCATGGGGCCCTTCCAGGTCAACAGATGCTGTGATTCTGTGACTCAGGATTATTCATGTTGCTTCCTACACCTCCTCTTACTGGGCCAAATAGCCCAGCCCTGCAATTGCCTTTACCCTGTGTGGAGATCCCTCCAATGTCTCAACACTGAACAAGCACAGAGCCTCCCAGGAGAACCCAAGGGAGGGGTGAAACATCCTCTTCAATGGACTCTTGTGGGTGCAGGAGCACTCAAACTTTCTCATGAACTCTTAAAAGTACATCCTGACAATGAGATAGAGTTTATGCCATACTTCCCTCCCACCCCTCAAGTTTTTCAGAGCACTTTTAGAATCATTTACCTTGGAAAAGACCTCGAGAATCATCAAGTCCAACAGTTAACTAAACCTTGTCCCTAAAAGTTATGACTACACATCCTTTAAATACCTCCAGCAATGATGACTCCACCACTTCTCTGGCCAGCCTGTTCCAATGCTTGACAACCCTTTTGGTAGAAGAAATATTTCCCAATATCCAGTCTCAGCCTCACATGGTGCAACTTGAAGCCTTTTCCTCTTGTCCTATCACTTGTTACTTGGGTGAAGAGACCAACCCCCACCTCATCTCAGCCTCCTTTCAGAATAAGATTCCCCTCTGAGGCTGCTTTCTCCAGGCTAGAAAACCTCAGCTACTTCTCATAATACTTATTCTCTGCACCCTTCACCAGCTTTGTTGCTCTTTGGACACACATTGATCATATTTAGGCTTCCCCAGCAAAATCTGTCTCTGGAGTAAAAAAGTGAGCTGGCTCCTGCAAACAAACCAGATCATTAAGGCAGCTCTTCTGCATCCTGCCCTGAAGTCCAGGTATTTGGGCACAAGGTGTCTTAAAGGTCTTTCACTCGCTTTTTGAATTGGGGTGGGAGATAGGGACAAGTATCTTCAAGCCCTGTTTGCTAGTCACACACTGAAAGAAAAGTAATTGCCACCACTCTTCATTCAGCAGACCAGAACTGACACAAGCTGTCGGAGACAGTGCTCATGCTGTTTAGCACCAACCGAATCCCTATTATTGCAACAGTGTTTAAGGTGGGGGAGGGGGGGTTGTTGGGTTTTTTTGGGGGCGGGGAGCGGTTTTCTTTTTTTTTTTTTTCCGTTGAAAATGCTAAGAAGGCTTCTCAGGCTTTCAGCTGGGTGATTGAAAAAGAAACAGCTTCTTAATGTATGGACATTTCTAGTCATTAGAAAGCTTCATATTTGATAAAGTCCAAATGCTAAGTTACGTTCCTTGGTCTCACACTGAGAAGATACCAAGAACTTCAGCTCTGCTGCTTCAAGGAGTGTCCATATGATGATAAGCAGTACTTGTACAACCAGTCCTCAGAAGAAGTCACAGAATTAGGCCAATGACAGTTCTTTGTTGCCGATAAGGATGGTTGTTCCCTTCAGAACATCTCTGAATGCTTTACAAGAGCTGGTAGAGCAAATAGGATAAATGTATGTATGACCAGGCATTGCTTTGAAGATAAACAAACTTAAAAAGCTCGTGATCTAACCAAGTATTACTGATGGGTCTTGTGTACATCTGAGGAAAGAAAAGCTGAAAGACAGAGCAGAGTAAAACCATCTGTGAAGACTACAAGGAGGAATATGAATGCATTTGATGTGAGTGTCTGGGATGAATAATCAAAGTTAATTTCAGTGGAATTTTTTATAAGCAAGATGATGAGGAATTTTTGATTTTTCCTCTTTGTAGGACACCTTGGAGTTAAGGGTGAAGACATAAAGGGTGGAGTCTTTCCACCACAATTTAATCTTAGGGAAAACAAAAATAAAACCACCTAAGTAAAGGGAGAATTCTTGCTGAATTTTCAATCAATAAGATGGACTTTGCCTTTCACCTAGGCTCTGTATATCTACTCTGTCTGAAAGCAGTATTTTTGTTCTTTGAGGCTCCATTTCTTTTGCTGACTTTCAGCCTCAAAATACATTATTTGGTTCGATCTCTAACGTGCAAAATCCCTTGCCTTCATCAGGTCTGACTTTGAGACACTATTAAGGAAACAGTTTTCTTTCTAGTCAAAGAGGAAAAATGAACTTTCCTAATTATATTGACAGTGCTGCATAGATTTAATTTTAAATACTAGCAGTAGTACAATAATAAAAGTTATCCTACGTGTGTAACTTGTCTCTGAAGAATTTAAAGGTACAAATCATGAATAGGCTTTCTGACTTCAGACAGGCATAAGGTGAATATGTTTACTGGCTTTCGCTATAATATTTATTCAGCTTAGAATTTTTTTCTGATTCTTAAATCCAGAAAAGGTCTTCTCCTTTAGCTTTGTATGTGGGACAAATTATTTTGATGCTTTAAAGTAGCAAAGGTAAAGATTTAAGCAAGTCTAATGTTCCTTTTTGGAACAATCTTAAAAGAAGATTGTTTGAAGTGAGAAATCCTATGGTTTGCCTTAAGCTTTTCAAGTTAATTTTAACATAAATCTATGCCTACACCGGAGAAACAAGTTGCCTGGAATGCAGAGTGGATCTAGTTATTCATTGTCCTATAAACAAAACTGGCTATTTCTGTATAGTAGAAAATATAACCTATCAGGGAAATCTTTCTTGAATGGAAATCCTCTTTACTGATGTTCCTTCCTTTTGCAGTTTGCTCTCTGATCTCAGAAAGAGCATAATTTTTCAAACTGTAAACTAGGTATAATCTAGGAGTTTAGTAGGTGAGAGAATCCTACCTGTGATTAGATTTAAAGATGACATGTATAATAATGTCTGTTATTAGAAAAGTAATGATGAAGAGTTAAATGAGCAGTATTAATAGAATCATGGAATGGTTTGGGACAGAAGAGACCTAGAAGATTATCTCGTTCAAACTCTCTGCCATAGAGACAGAGACACCTAGACAAAGGTGCTCAAATTCCTATTCAACCAGATATTAAACACTTCCAAAGATGGAGTACCCACAACTTCTCTGGGCAACTTCTTCTAGTGCCTAACCACCCTCATGGTGAAGATTTCCTTCCTTAAATGTAACCTTAACCTGCCCTCTTTCAGTTTGATTCCATTCCCTGCCTTGTTTCCTTACTACATGCTCTTGTAAAAAGTCCCTCTCCAGCTTCCTTGTGGGCTCTGTTTAGCTATTGGAAAGTTGCAATTAGGGCACCCCAGAGCCTTCTCTTTTACAGGCCAAACAGCCCCTGACTCTCTCAGCCTGCCTCCATAGGAGAGATTCCAGCCCTGTGATCATCTTTGCGGCCCTGCCCTGGACTCTCTCAAGCAGGTCCAAGTCTTCCCTGGGCTGGAGACCCCAAAGCTAGACGGTACTGCAGGTGGGGTCTCAGTGGAGTAGTGGAATAGAGGAGCAGAACCGCCTCCCTCTCCCTGCTGGCCACAATGCTTCAGGTTCAGCCCAGGATATTATTGGCTTTCCAGGCTGGAAGGACGTTTGTAATGCTTCCTCAACTTTAAAATTACAAAGCTATTACTTTTGCAATGCACATTACAAATAAAATAATAATTTTCACATGATTGTCTATCTTTTCTAATCTTATTTTAACATGAAGGGAAGTTGTAGTGAGACTTTAATAAGCCATCACTTTGTCACAATGATCCATATTCACATACTATACGTTTTTTTGAAAGGTTTTTTTCTGAAGCATAAAGCTAAAAGTAGAACTTTTAAAAAACACTTGTTTTCAAGGGTTCTTTTGACGCTGAGTTCTTAAACACTTATACATCAAGTAATGCAGGAGCTACATTTTCTGTATGCTTCTATTTCAAAAACTATCCCCTCATGAAATTTTGTTTAATTCTCATCTGGTTTTTAGAAAACTGGGAGAGCACTCTTGGTGGGGGTGGTTTCTGATAATACTAAGATGTTACATTCATTGTTATATTCCTTCACACCTGTGTTTGTGAAGGGTTACTACTTGAGGGAAGTAGTCCTCTTAAAAAGGTTAAACTTCCCACTCTCAACAACCTGATATGTCTAAGGTACAAGGTATCCTCTTTAAAAAGGTTGTTAAACATGAGTTTTGTTTACATATAATGTCATTCAGTTATCAGCATAATCAAAAACTTATTTAATCCTTTTCTAATTTTAAAGTGATTAGCAAGGGCTGAGAAATCACCTTATCTCACTAAAACACAGGTACGAACACAGAGTAAATATTTTGGTAAACAATTATTCTGCCCTTGCATATTCAGCAGTGTGCTAAATTATGCATAATCTTGCATAAGTAATAAGTGAAGGTAGCTTAAATTCAGGGGTTTTTTTACCTGACCTATTTCTTTCAGTGCTGTTAGCTTCTTAAATCATGTATGAGCTTTCCGTAAGGCTTCAATGAGTAGTTCTAGTGGAGAGACTTCAGTAATAAATTTCAGGAGAAGACAAGTTTTTTGACAGGCATAATGCAACACATACAGAGTTTGGAACTCACACTCTGGGAATTTAGAGCAATCCTTGCAAAGCAGCTTTTCCCTGTTACATTAATAGAGAAAATGAAGTATGAAAGTCCTCAGGAATTACTGCTAGGTGTAATTTAAATAATTTACCAGAAGACAGTTCAGCACATGCATGGAACAGGGGCATACAGAGTTTGCCATAAGCAGTTTATAAATAAACTATATTCTGCTGAAGTAAGTCAGGCATAAATTATAACTATTCCTTTTGTGGCTATGCTCTGTTCCTCATTGTAATAGTTATTTAAAAAAAAAATCTGGGTTATGACCTTCTACTAGAAATCATAGGCTGTGCCTGCCTTGTACCTTGCTTATGAGCATGCTTACATTTAATAGTTTGGCTGCTATGAGATCAAAGTAAAATTACTATTGCTGTGGGAGAAAAAAAAAAAAAAAAAAGAGAAAGTGCATTACATTTCTATAAACAGAATCTAGGTAGAATTTTGTAGTTCAGTGGAATAAGGAGTGTTCCGTGCCAAAGACCATTAACTAGCATCTGACCATTTCATGAAACACTTATGCATTTTGTTAATGTATTATTCTATTTCTAGCCTCAAGTGCTGAAAGTTAAAATGACAGAACAACTTGAAAGTACCAATAGAAAATATGAAATTAAGATGCTAGGGAGTATGGAGAGGGCACAGAATGTTTTAAACACCCTTGCAGAAACTGGATGGCTCCTACTTCTGCACAGGAGCTGCAGCCCTAATTGTTAGGGTTGTTAAGGACTGTTACCATTTACCAACCAGAAATGTTTTAATTTATTTTGTCAGTGCTCAGAAATAAGAATCCAAGGCAGGAGGTCAATGATCCAGACAGGTTCATTGATTTTTGTATGCCAAATTAAAAATATATCAAATGTATTTTATTCTGACATTTATAAGTACTGCATAAAGAAATGGAAAACATGAAGATGATTTAATGTTGTTTTCCCTTTTTTATATTATAGAAATTTAATGATTTTTGATTCCTGTGGAGCACACATTAACACAAATATTCTGCCTCTGTTGTTATTTATTTTACCATCTTGTTTTTTAATAATAAAATTTTCTTAATTTACTCATAATTAACTCCTCTCGTCCATCTAATTAAGAGCAAAACATTACAGCCACTGGAGCTCATAAATAGTCACCTGTCAGAAAGCTGGGCTTGCAGGTTTTTTTGTAATTTTGAGGAAAAATCTAACATGATACTAAAAGAAAATTATTAAAATTTTTTTCTACAAAAAAAGTAAGTTTCTGTCAGATATTTTTCTGAATAAGGTTTGCAAACTCGTATTCCTGTATAAAAATAGAAAATTTCTGATATTTTTGTTGATTTGTGTCAGGTAAAATTATATATTTTTCATTGTTTATGTCACAATATTAATACATGCATAACAATACAAGTATATTTTAACCTATTTTTATATGTATATTATCACTACAGTAATTGCCTTGATGAAATATATATAGGTATTAAGAGAGCTACACAATGTCTATATAAATAATTCAAGCTTTCTTAACCTAACATTTGTCAGTGCACCCAAAACTCATGCTAGCGTAAGAGTGAACATGGGGAATAGGTTAAAAATCCTTTTATTTTTGCTTCTCTACTTCTAAAAATATTTATGTAGAGGGTGTAGTGGATCTGCACGCTGTGTGAAATCCTGGCTGCCCATCTCAGGCTGCCTGGGGAGGTCTGAAGGGCTGTCTGTACTTCACCTCTCTTTATCCATGCCACAGCAGAAAATTTTGCAAGTCCTCATTCTCATTGGCCCTGCTTCTGCAACATTTTAGGGCCGGTTGTGTGTCCTCCCAGGGTGGCACTGAAATGTGCTCCCACCGAGGTAGGCAAAGCTTTACATGAGAGCAGTTGAGTGCCAAACCAGACCTCATCTCTCAGGTACTGCTTGGCACACTGGCCGTATTCTTGAGAGAAGACACTATTTTAACTGTTTCTTTCATGATTTTGTACTTATTGGTTGCTTTTTGTGACTAAATATGGAGTATGGACAGGGTTTATGACAGATGTCATTTGGGACGGAAAATCCTCAGTTGTGTTCTTGACAAATGGAAAAGTATTTTCCATGTCCAGAACTGATATGCATATGTGAAAAATTCCAAATACTTAGATATTTCCCTTAACTATTCTTTGAATGTGCTGTAAATTTCATTTTATTTTCTAAGGAAAAGTTGACTCATTATCATTCTGGTTGAAGCACTTGTCTTTCCTAGCGTAGAGCTTTTTCCATTATTAAACTGATCCGTTAGAAAATTAAGTAATGTTAACAAGAAATTTCTCCTTAATATGCAATAAATATAGGTTGTTGGAATGATAAAAACAGTTTAGTTCAAACAATTTAATTAACATCCTTACAAGGATCGCTGAAAATAAAGTGCAAAATAAAATAAAATCACTGTCATGATCCTGACCCTGTGTTGCAAATTAAAAACGCAGTTAAGTGTCATAAATTTCAGCAGCTCAGTTTGGGTTCACTTAACAGAATTATGACAAAAGCAAATGTTTTGTCACTTTCAGACTGTTGCCAGGAAAAATTGTAGTGCATAATTAATGATAATCCACTCTTTAATTTGTATATATAAAGGCACAGGAAGTTGCCACTGATAGCACAGAAATAATGTAATTTTCAGTGTTAAAGCAATAGAATGGTTTCATCTAAAACAATGAGACAGAAGAAGGATAATGGAAGGTGTCAGAAGGACAATAAATAAGATTAGAGTGGACAAGAAGTGAAAAGTGTTAACTGTATTGAAATTTTCGATTAGAAAGGCAAAGCAAATCCTTTATGAATCCACCTTTTTTAAAACCTTTTTGAATAAATGCAGTTGATTTTCCTAGTGAGTACAAAATCAAACTATTTCAAAGAAATGAATTATGGTTTTATGTTGTAACTCTAGACACTTAAGTAATTTTAAGAGCAAAGATAGGCTTTGGTAAGATCTTGAACACCCATGCTTGAACAGGCTAGTGATAATTGGCTGGTCACCTTCCTAAGCAGACCTGAAATATCAGAGCATCAGTGAAACAATGACAAAATACATTATGTGCTGGATCCTGTGACTCACAGTTTCCTTAGATGGATGCTGTTTCTAGGTAATGCATCCTGCCAAACATGAGCACTACAGAAAACCCAACATGAGGTGAATGATTAGATGAAGACAGTTTTCATCAGTTCACTTCTGATAAACTTGTAACATGAATTGACATTGAATTTTCTCAGTAATGAAGCAAGTTTATCCACATGAGCCTTCTAATTTTGTCCTTTTACTTGCTTAGGAAATGTGACAATTGTTTATTCTACCCAAGGACAATTTCATCTGTTCAGACATGAATGCAGACTCAGCACAAGCATTAGGGACTGTGATTTTAAAGACATTGTCTGGCTGGAGGTGCGAGGGATCCAACCACCATTTGAATGGTTCTCCCTGGGCAACAAAGGTACCTACTTAGATGTTTTACTACCAAAACCACAGTCGCTCTGTAGCTAGATCTCTTACAATTATATGTGCAAATTAGCTCCAGATTGGCACAGGTGCCAGTGAGCCTTATACCTTCCTAGTAAAAGTTTTAATTTTTTTCCTTTTTTTTTGTGTGTGTGGTTTTTTGTTGTTTTTATTTTAGTTTTAATTTTTGTTTGTTTGGTTTTTTGTTTGTTTTGGTTTTGGGTTTTTGTTTTGTGTAATTAATTTAATGTTTTGTAGTTTTCAAAATGGTTGCAAATTGCAGTGCGAAACATACAGGAGCCTTGAGGTGATGAAATTCTAAGCCCCTGGAGTTATTAAAGGATATTTTTAATATAGCTAATCAATGTGCATGCCGCACTGTTTTCAACTACTACAAAAGTTGTTTGGACTGCCGTCTTTGTTAGGGTCCTTTTTGCCTTCTTTAGTGAATCCTCTGCTGTTCCTTAGATTTACAGAATCACAGAATCACAGAATGCGTAGGTTGGAAGAGACCTTCAAGACCATCAAGTCCAACCCAGCCCTAACACCTCAACTAGATCGTGGCATTGAGTGCCACATCCAGTTTTTTTTTTCCCCATGGTCCTACATGAAAAACATGAAATGCTGATAAAGTTATTATCCCATACACACTAAGTAATATCCAGAAAACTTTCTCTTCCAGCTGTGAAGAACTGATGTGTTAAACAGATTGTTCTCATGATCTGTTTTCCTGTAATGAACCTAAAAAGGGCAGATGAAAAAAGCATGCTTTCTAAATACAATACTTAAGTCTAGATCGAATTTCAGAGTAATGTTTCATGCCTCTTGTCAACACACAAGGATAAAATGCTGTGTCAAAGACTCAGCACGGTAGAGGGATAAAAGAGACAGTACAGAATTTATAAGTTACAGGGGCACTATGACTACATCCATGCTAATAAACTCGGTGTGTAAATGCTGCTATCCTCCACGACAAGTTGATTGCTAGCTATGGTCTTTGGAAAATCCAGCTTCTGCATGGCAGCTATTAAGTCTTTCAGAAAGCAGTGCTTGACATGAGTTACTTTCATAAGTTAGACAGCTGTGAGTCTTTTCTCAGTAGTATTCCAGAGACTGTTCAATCTACTGGCACAGATTAGTAACCTATAGGGCTACTCTCCCCATTTTTATCTTTGAAATGTATTCTGACATAGGAGGAATCAAATTAAAGTGGTACCTCTGGTCTACTCCTTCTCCTCACCTCACTGCTGCACCATGAACTTTCCCAGGTTGAAAATAATGATGATGTGAGGAGGAACGTCTTCACAACTGTCCTTCACCTCCAGGAGCAGACCTTACCTACTGAACCCCTTCTTCCTTTTATCTCTTAGCTGCCATTTTTAACAGTACACGCTATTAGAATCACAAGCAATTACCTCCACTGTGTGCCATACTTACACTCTCCAGTGTTCGCTTCCCTGCTGAACACATATGTGAGTTGAACATAGACAGACAACCACCTTTGACAGAATCCACCATTCCTAAATGGATCCTCAGCATATCTGCTACACTTGCACCATGTCACTGACATTCAAAAGGAATGTGTACCATTCTTATCCCAAAGACATCACATCCGTTGTTAATTGTTCTTTTATCTGAGATGAATATAAAATTCTTACCTGTTTCATATTTGGTGACTGAGGTATTGAAAAGTCTGGTAAAACCCTTCCCTGATTGCTGTCCATTCTGAATTTTTGAAAGCAGAAAACAATATTAAGAAACATGAAAATAAATAGCTTTCAAACCTGAAACCAAATAGTGTAAAACCTTTTAAATGCATAGGAAGAAATAAAATGTGAATTTCATAACCATCTTAGTGCATTCACTTACCAGGGCTACTTCTACTCTTGTGTGAAATTGTAGGTTAAATAGGGAATGCTGAACCAACCAAAAGTAAGGATCAATATTTTAATTTACATAGGACATTTACATGGTGGGTGAGATAAATGGCTGGATCTTTCCCTTTTCCTCTCACAGGAACAAACTCCAAGGGGTTGTAGTGTAAGCAATTAGTTTTAGTGTCACAGGTAATCTTAAAAAGGTCTAACAATTTTAACTGTTACCTGTGCAGTATTTTATCCTCAACTATTCATCCCATAATTTTAACTAATTTTGGTTTAGTTTTTCATACATGAAACCACATTTACATCATGTGATTCTAATCACTTCAAAATACATGCTGGTTTTATGAATGTATTTTAGAAACTCTTTCAAATGTTTCTAATTTTGTAGGAAGTGGGGCATTTTCCAATTTATTCTGTTTATCCTTCTCACAGCTTCTCTGAAATTGTGTGGGTCTTGCAACATTTCCTCATCAGGTTTAAAGACCCAGTGTTTCCTCTGTGTCTGATTTTTGTGCTTGTGAGTGCAATAGAAATAAAAAATTTCCTACTAATGATAAAAATTTCTCTTAAAAACCCACTATAGTGACCGGTCTCCACTGCTGATGAGTGCATGTAATAGGAACACGGAATGGCATTTGGTTAGAAGGCTTGGCACAAGTTTCTCCAAGGGAAGGTTACCCTAAATATGAACACAAGTCTCAAGTACCATATGTCTTCCTATGCTCTTTTGATATGACATCTGTGTTTTTTTGGAATATCAGTCTATTTTTTTCTTTTGTAGAAGCCCAAAATATGTAGAGTCATTGCTGGCTGGACTCTTAGATTTATTTCTCTTTCTGAGTTTGCAAGCCACATTCACCTTCCGGATTTTCCAGAGAAATAGATGGCTCAGTATTAAAATTCCCTGACTTTATGGGTGCAGTTTACATTATTATTAAAAATTATATCTCTGAGTATTTCTGAGTATTGAGAAATAGATTGCACACTAATGCATCGTTGTGCAACTGCTCTACTCTCTTCAGCAGACCATGGAGGATCTGCCTGCCCAGCACAGGTCTCAAACATTGCAGTCTGGCATAACTTTGGGGGGAGTGCTGCCCACCGTCCCCTTGTGCTACCCCATATCCCTCCTCAGTACATCAAGAAGGTCATGCCTGACATTTTTCACCATTTCATTCTGCCAGCACTGTTTTAGTGATATTTTTCACCATTTCCGTTCACCATTTCAGAGCTTTCTGAAAACCAGACATCAGAGTCCCCTATCTCCTGCAAACTCTCTAGCACAGCTTTCAAGATGCTTGAGCCCTGCAAGGTTCTTGTGGAAGAAAGGAGAAGGTGAACTCCTCCCCCAGTTGCACTCCCAGGAACTTAACAGCTCTCTGCAGACTTGCTAAATGAATCCTCATGCCTCTGCTTGCCAGCTGGTGCTGAATTGCTGAGCTATGCAGTAGGACCCGCTTTGGTACAATGAACTGGCTGAAGGAGTCATCTGATCATAATTGAAGTCATAAGGAAGGAGGGAAACAAGGGGAGAATGGAAGGAGGAGAAAAGCACGTAGATAAATTGTATTTCATAATACTTTGATAAGCCCAACCAAGAAATGTATTCTGTGATCAGTGTGCTAATGAAGCTCATCTTCACAGAAGACAGCTGATGGCCACCATACATTTACTCACTAAATTGTACTATGGAGAACTGTGAAACTATGGGATTGGAATGGCTGGTACCTAAAAATATGAAAAGAGAGAGTAGCTTGAAATATAAAGAGGCTCAAACATTATTTTCCTTATGCCTAATCCAAGGGAAAATGTATGTAGTCTTTGATTTTTTTATTACTTGCCTTAGTGGGTGCGTGTGTTCGCACATTTGGATGCATGTAACAGCTTTTATCTTTTTAAGTAGAAAACACTTTCTTATTTTTTTTTTTAGAAATAGTGATATTGCAGGTAATTATTTTACTTCTCCTACGTTCAAATGGTACTGAGTTTCTGAAGAATATTTTAAAACACAATGTGGACAGAAAAGCAATTTCATGCCACTAATCCCTACATGTAGAAGCATTAGGAATCAGGAGACTTCATATATTCCAGCTATTGTACAGCACCTTGCATAGCAAAGGTCCAAAAAAGAGTTTGAAATATCATGGTTTGTTTCTTGGGTTTTGAGGTGTCCATGACCTTTGCCCTCTCCGCAGTCTCTTGTATTAAGCAAAATAATATGATGCTTCATAGAAGGAAAGTTATTTTAAATAACAATTTCTTTCAACAGCTCCTTCCCACCTGACCTGCAAAATTTGGGGTACAGGTCAGAATCCTGAGAAACGCTCAGCTATTTGAGCTGGACTTTTCTTTAGGAAAAGTGTGCTTTAGGAAAGGGTGTATATGGTCAGTTCATTTCATGCCTAAGAGATTTTCTCTGGAGTGGGGGAGGAGGCAAAAAGGGCTCGGCCACTTTGAATACTCCTGTTTTCCTGAACTCTGTTGAGAATGAGTCTCCTAACAGCACTGGTGTAATTGTGATCGCAGTGATAGGAGAAAATGAGCTCTTCAGTGCTGCTTTGACTCAGTTCCTCCCCAGTCAGCCTTCTGGTTCTTTACAGACATTGCCTCATGCCTCAGAGAGCACTGGATTTGCAAATTTTTCTCCTGAGTTTATCCCTGGAATTTAATTGAACCTTTCACTTTCATCATAACAAAGATATTTGCTATACCTTAATCCAAAATTCATATGCTAAAGACTCAGTAAACTACCCTTTTTCCTTGGATATTCAGAAGGATTTTATTTCTGTGAATAATATCTGTCTGCAAAGTGGCTAATAGTTTCATCTGCTTTTATATTAGCAGTAATAGTAGTGTTGCAAAGACACCATTTTTTGGCAATACAATTGAGAGGTTTACAGCAGTCATAGATTTTAAGATCCCCATTTAACACAGCATTTAATCACATATTTGCAGCAAATGATCTGAATCAGGAAAGCTGGGGCAAAAGTACTACTGGACCTTTTAAAGAAGGAGCCACAGACTTTTTGGAGGACATCTACTGTTTCAAAGTTGTTTCAATATTATTCTGGAATCATTTGTTCTACAGAAATCTTCTTTGGTGTCAGGTTTTTGCTATCATGATTTGACCATCACAAGGGTAGCCAGCTATGGATCACAGCCCTGAAGGAAATTGCACACAGACCTGTACAGCTTTCTCTGTTGTATTTCAAAGGCCACACCTCAGAGCTTGCTGCCCACCAGTGTGCAGTTTTGCCTCACCAAAAAAAAAAAAAAAAAAAAAAAAAAAAAAAAAAAAAAAAGGTGTATTATTCAACAAAACAGCATTTAAAATGGAAGCTTGTATCATCTACATTCTCCTTCCTCGTGACTTCACCATCCCTCTTGTCCCTGCACTCTTCTGCCCCAGTTTCTTCATTTGAATCATGTTGCAAGTCTCAGGATGTTCTGTACTCACTAAAAGTCCAATAAATAACTTGATCTTTCTGGCAATGCACTGAATATTAAAGCAAAACCTTGTATATCTGTCAAGACAGACAGATCTGGTAAGAAACCAAGTCTGTGTACATACTCAAATATATATACGAAAAAAATCATAATGTAGCTAAAGCCTGAGGAGCCTGGAGAGTGAAGAGTAAGTGGAAAGTGATTAAATGGTAAGTGATATCTTAAAAGCATATGAAAGATTTTAAAAGGATCCTTGCAGAAAACAAAGAGCTATTAGTTAAAAAAGGTAAATTGCAGATAACACTACTCTAATATCAGTCCCACAATAGCCATCAGAGATGAACCAGTAATGTAATTTCTTTTAAATGGATGCTATTCTAGTCGCACTTATCATCTGCAGAGAAATATTTCTAATATCTATATCAGATGATAAAACTATTTTCATTTATTATTGTACTAGATTTTTTCCCAAGATTCCTACCACATTTTCTTCTTCCTGATTGTCATTTTTTTTGCTTCTATAACAAATACTGATTTTGCAAAGTTGCCTCATTTTGATTTTTTTATATATAAGACTCAAATGTTGATAGAGATTTGAGAAGCAGGAAATATTTTCTTGCTTTAAAAATGAGATAAGCGTTTCTGAATTTCAGTCTATATATAAACACAGATATAAATGTACTGTATTCAATATATATATTTATAATGTATAATTATAATTTATAATTTAATTGAGATATATCTCAAGTAAATAGTTTTTAGGAATTTCTGCAGTAGTCATTTCTCACAACATTTTAACAGGACTATCTGGTTTACTTATTTCTAAATGAAAAATAAAATCTAAAAAATGTTCAGAAATGGATTTTTGCTGAGTTAATGAGTGATGGATCATGGTGAAATAATGCAATAAGTACATACTGTTGCCTTTGGGGAATAAAGCAAGAGGGTTTTTCCCATTTTGTACATTAGAACCACTTTGTAGCTCAGACTTCATCTCCATTCACAGTGGCGTTTAACCCCACTGTCTGGTTATTATGCTTCTGATATAAATACTCCAAATGTTAGCAGCATTGGAGAAGACATAAATGAGACCCAATAATATTACTGATAGAGTTTGTACAAAGTTTGCTGCGTGGCCAGCTGAGAGGAGTCATTTCTGTTTTCCAGTCAGTAATTGGAGTGTAAGATGCACTATGTTTCAAGGCCTTGAAAGCTTGTTTTGTAATAAGACTAACAAGCTAAAATCATCTATTTTGTCTGACTGAAGGTAGGGATGATTTGACTGTGATCTATGAATACCTGCGTAAGGAAGATATTTCTTCTCATAGAAGGTTCTGTAATCCAGAGGAATAAAGTGTAATGAGATTACGTGTTTGAAAACTCAGAGCTATGCACATTCAGACAAATATTACAAGAGAAAAGTCAATTTACATTGAAATAACTAAGCTAGAGATCTCTTGGATTCTTTATCACTGTGTAGGATACATGCTTTGCACTGAAAAAAAATGATAACAGCGCTTGCGTCCCGAGGGGTTTATTTTATGGTCTTGTGCCTATCTTCACAAAACAAGCCTTCCCCTTCTTACAGGGAAGCAGTTGGGCTCATTGAGGCAGAAGAACAATATAGTCAACCAGAGTTTTCACCAAAGAGATTTGGTATTTGTGTTTTTATTTGAAAGATGAATGCTGACAAGAAATTATTTTCCCTTAAATAGGCCTTCCCTGCTACTTAGTGTATGATTGCAAGTATAGTAGAATCAACTAGAAAATTCTTTGGTATGCTGATATTCCTACTTCCTACTTGTTAATTTTAATATCTGTGTTTGTTAATATGAGTTATTGCTCCTATTTAATTAACTATAAACCTTAACACTTGAGGTCTTTTTCTGTAGCATGCACAAAGATATCAATTTCTGACTCGGTGACTGCTCTTAAGAAAAATAAATTTAACAAATTAAACTCTGTATTTTGAAAAGCTATATAATTCTGCTTTTATGAATACATAGATATTGCCCAAAAAAGGGGAAAAAATGACCCTTAGTCAAGAAAATGTGTGCATTTCATAGCCATAAGTAATCTCAAAATGTTGTTTCTTCTTACCTTCTTTTTCAATTTAGGGTCCACACTGTTTAATAACTCTTGTAATACTTCTCAGAAGACAGGCATAAAGCATTCCATGTCAGGTAAACTATAAAGAGAAAGCAAATTAAAGAAATATTGAAAATAGACAGCAATAAGTAGTGCAAAGTGGAATACTTTTTTCAATCAACTGTAGTCGAAGTATTCAATTTTTAGATACAAACAGCTACTCTGAGGTGATTTTTAAAAGATATTAAGGTAGGATGCTTTTCTCTGTAAAATTGATATTATTACATTTGAGCTGAAGCATACCAATTAATTCTACAAGTCATTAGATTTTTTTTCAAATTAGTTATGGTAAATTTGTTTTCATTCCTTCAAAATCAACGCGTATCCTATCCCATCTCCCTTGAGCTTTTTATCTTTAACAAAATCCCAATCATATCCCACAAAAATAACTCTAGTGTTTCAACTTTCAGTAATTGGATGGATAGAATAAATAAGTCCTTGGCTAGATAGCAGTATTTGCTTTAGATTCGCAACATTTTTTTTTATAGTTTGGAGTACCATGAAACCATCTGATCTGAATACGAAAGAAGTTATTTTATAGTGTTTAAAATATACTGCATATCAGGTTTTGAGAGTTTGCATTGATCTAATGCATTGAAAATGAAGAAGATTGTGGGCTGGAAGACCATTTAAGAGATTTGACTGTTTTAGCACTTCTACTTACAGACTGTACTGATACCACACGCCTAAAAAACAGATATCTGTAAAACACCTTCTAAAACATAATTTAAATTTTCCATTAATAAAGCATTAAAAACTTTGAGTGTCTGTCTGCTAAGAAGTTGTAAGGTGCATGACTGCACCTTCTAATAAAATGAAGCTCTCTTGTGGTTCCCAAACCAGAATTTACTTACAATGCCATTTTAAAAAGTCTTACAGCCTTGAGAAATTATGAACGTTGTTTCTCAGGCAACTCACAGGCAACTCTACCAGTGTAGGCTGCAGAACATGCTGAACAAGAGCATCATAAAAGGTGTAAAACTCAATTATTTGCGAGGGCAGAGAAGAACTGTGCTCCCAGATTTGCAGGACAAGAGCTGGAGATGCTCAGCTGGGATGGTGGGAGGGAAGGGCAGAAGGGAGTCTGCTCCCACACAGCCCTTTCTCCCTGAGGATGTCGGACAGAGTACAGACCTTTGGGATACTCAGGGAAGGAATCAGATCCCTTTTTTCTTTTCATATTCTGAGTAGTCTCCATGCTCTTTCATTCTGTGCAAGACTGAGACTACAGAAACATATTGTACTCAGGAAGCATAGCTCCACTTAAGCTTCTGTAAGTTACAAACCTCAGTAGATGTTTATATACACCAAATGTACTCACAAACATACAGGCTGCCATTGAAACCTGCTAGTCAAGCAGCCTTTCCATCATTTATTCAAGTCACATTTCCAGAGTCACTCTGCCTTTTTAATCCCATTTAAGCCAGTTTCTGAGCATCATATTTAAAAAATTGGGTTGTTAGAGGTGCCTTGTTGAAAAGCCATATAAGCTGCAAGCATATCTAAATATCAAAGGATCAAGTGGTGTTTTTGTGGGGAGTTAAAAATCTTTGGCCACAGTGAACTGTCATATTCCAGCTGAGTAATTCCTTTCTGCTTATTCATTTTCATAATATATTCTCAACAATAATTTTTGTATGTGTTTAAATGTTACATCTTTATACCTCTGTTGTGACTACTCCTTTGGCAGAATGGGAAAAAGTAATTTTTGCTTTCCTTCTGTGAAGAGCCCCACAGAGAGAAATCCTGTGGGATGTTTTATGCTTTTTGTTGGCTAAATACACACAGTCATTAATTGATTTATTTTTCTCTGTTTCTGAACACTGATCGCTCATATAGGGTTGTAGAAATAATTAATAAAAAGAAGTGATGTGTTCCCAGTTTTTGCTTTTGCTAATCACATTTTGTTTAATAGGTGTGTCAGATGTTCTTACAACAAAATGAAATATTGAAAGAGAGATATTGAAAAATGTACCAGTCCACATGAAAGTTATTTGTTTTGAACATTTACACATATTAATTTATCTGCAGCCCGGGCAATGAACAAAGATAAAGGAAAAGTTCTTTCCTATTTACTTGATATTGGTGTGACCCAGCTCAATAGTCTTGCTACCTGAGTGGTGAGGCAAAAAGCCTATTAACATGACTCAATGCAAGTTCAGATGGAAAATATGAAGTAACTCCAGGGGCGTCTAAGCTTTCAGAAGGTCCAGACAAAGTCCTCTGACTCTGTGATGGTAGGACTTATAGCACAGATAATCATTTAACTCCTGAAAACACCTAAGGCTCTCAGACCTACCATCGATCTGTCTAACATGAGGCTGCATGATTAGCAGAAGATGTGGCAATTTTATTCTGACAGTAAACGTTTCCCTGCAGAATTTTTAATTAGTGAATTAGAGACAGAAATGGTCCCACTTTCACCCTGTATAGAAAATAAAATGTAGAATTTGGAATTGTGGTCATGGGATCTGCATTTACTTTTTTCATTCTTGCATTTGACTGTACACAGAAAACAATGTGTTTTCTTTTTGACATTTTAGACACGTTTGCATTCTGTCCAGAACTGCTGGGGTCTTATTAAGCAACACTCTTTTTTTTTTTTTTGCTATTAAAATGTAGTATAATCCTGAGAAGTGTACTAAATTATGAAGTGTAATGGGAATTTATCTTTGTCAGCCCCTATAGTTTATTTTGGGGCCAGCTGAGTGTCAGGGTGGATTTTAGTTAATTCCTACTCAAGTTTTTTTTAGTAAAATTTCAGCGTTCCATTTTTCCATGTCCTGGTTTCAATACACTTTTGTGTTATCTGATACTCACTGTTACTAATGGGTAATACACACATATTCTTTTTTCTTACTGATCTCTTAGATGAGCTTTGGCAAGGAAGAGCTGTCCATTGGAGAGAAACTGTGCTGATGTACTGATGTTGAGTTGTACCAGAGAGCATTCCTCAACACCGTGTGTTATAGCCTGTACTTGTACCCAGCCACAGAGCAGGTTGTCACATGGGTCCCAGCCATGGAGAGGTAAATTGTTAGGATTTTATTGTCACATGTATTACCCTGCTATAAAGAGTGTAATTTACCTATTCAATTAACATGAGCCATGGTTGTAAGGGCTGCCATTTGATTTTCTAAACTGCATGGGCATTTCATAATCAACTTGTAAAAACTGGGCCATGATGCATTAGGAGCTATTAAGCCATCATTTACAAACACTTTGAAATAACACTGAGTTCCTTTATGCTTAAAAGAGGAAATAACTGATGTATTTCAGTTTGGTTGCATTTGATAAATTCATGCATGGAAAGCCTAAAAGCACTGTTAATTAATCAAAATCAAACTAATGGAGCAAACACATTTGTGAATCAAGGTGGAGGGGAGATTTTTAATAGAGCTCAGGGGAGTCAGACCCAACTTCTGCTGAATTTAAATGGGAATTTGCTGCCTTGATGCCTTGGGTGTTTCTTAAAACCTCAGCCTGAGCAACTGTTTGTGTCCCTTCTCATCCTCATTTAGAAGAAGCTGTTGATGAAGTAACAGCTAATATTTCATGGCATGTCTTGTATTTATGCATTTAGCACGCTCTGTGTGTCATATAAACATTAAAAGCAAATGATTCCACCTTTTCCTGCAGTTCCTTTAAAATAAAGAGATTTTTGGACACTCTCTAGTTTTCAAATAGAATCAAATTTTTTCTTATGTTTCAATATAAAGTTTACATGAAAATTGAAAAGGACATTGAGCAACATTGTGGACAATAGTGTGGAGAACCATAAAGAATTCAGTGTTTCATGTGAAACCTTAAAGGAATACTTCCACTGGTAATAAATATAAATTAACTTAATCTAATAAGGATTTTATTTCATTAAAATCTACAATGGACACTACTATTGGGAGACTTATTTTGAATTTAAAAACCCTTAGTGAATCTATATCTATGATACGTAAAGTTTCATCAGAAACAGAAGCCATTCTAAAATGTTGGTTTTTACGAATATGTAAATGTGATACCAATTTAGAGCTGACTTATTGATTTTTATTTTAAAAAACTTTTTGGACAGAATTATTGTTTTCAATAGTATCTGCTATGAATGCAATGTTAATTTGTTATCTAACATTTTGTTTTTCAGGTTTTAAAAAGCATTGCAAAATGTACCACAAAAAAATTTTGGGTGCCAGTTTTATGACTGAAAATGCAACTTCTTTTTTCTACTTGTAAATGCCAGTGTGGTGTTTTGTAGGGCATGCAGGGGTCTTGCTAGACCTCCAGAGATACAGAGCAGTCATATTGCCCAGGTTACAACTGACTGAGCTCCCTGCGCTTGCTCCTCTGCTCATTCAGCAACCCAGCACACACTGAGAGAGATACACACTTCTGAAATGCATCTACCTGGAGATATGCTGCACCTGTAACTTAACAAAAAAGATATTGCGATATCTTGTGAACAAAAAAAAATCTGAACTGTTCACTGTTTCTTTTAAAACTGGAATAGGATGGGAGTGGCATTTTTCTGTTTCCCTTAAAAGCAATGGAAGTACTTCACCCAATTTTCTGACAACTCTAGTTTTGTAGTGTGTGTTCCATGAAGTGCCTCACCCTTAGTTTCAGACAATTTTCACTCTCTGAGACAATTTAGCATTTATTGTGCAACAGGCAGCAAGAAAATGGCACACCAAATTTCTTTAAGTGGTTATTCATTTTTTAATTTTATGTAGGAAAGATTTACCCAATAAATATAAATGATGAAACATAGTAACGAGCACCTGAGCATATTTTCAGAGTCATCACCACAGGGCATAATATTTTCTATTTATAGGAATCTAAAATGAAAGAAGGTTTTGGAAGTCAAGGGCTATATAACTTTGCTACGTATCTTCCCTGATTCAAGTTCCTGTCAAAGCCATGCAGGAGTCACTCATTTTAGATATGTTGTAGTAAGTACTTCTTAAGACATATTTGAAACTTTTTTTTAGAACCTCAAGTGATATACAGGAGAAATTTTACAGAGGTCAAGACAGGCCTTATGTTGATAAGTGATTTTACTGAATTAGTACATGTTGGGCTTACTTACAGACCATTTTTAAGATGATCAGAATGTGACAAACACAACAACAGTGATACAGCCTATTTCCAGGACACTTGTCTTTAATTGTGCTCCAAGAATAAAGCACACTACTTGTTTTAGACAGTAGCTTCCAGTCAAAACTTTAGAAATGTTTTCCTAAGCTATTATGCATGGGTATTTAAATTATGCTAATATAATATTGTTTGTTTCTCAGGACATGGAATGTGACAAGCTTTCCTCTTTGTATCTGAGATTTTACATACACCCACTAAAGTCTAAAACTAAAGGTTACACAAAAGAGCTGCCAGAACTTTCTAAGAACTGTACACAAAAGTTGGAAGGTCGCTTGTTTTGGATGAAAGGTACTAGCTAACAGGTTTTTAAGACATTTGAAACTATTTTTTTGAGAGCTGTGGGTGGTGTCCTTTTGGATATCACAGAACAAACAAGAAATATGCTGAATCATGTGCATAATATGTCCCAAAGTTATACATGTACTACATTGTTATGCCTGCTGCTTTGAAAATTTGTCTCTGAATCTTTGAACATTTGTGTTTGAAAGTCTGAGTCCTGATAAATAAATTGTTCTATCTGGAATACCAGCTGTAGCTTTTCTCAGGCTGTGTTGTAAACAAGTGTTTGTTAGTCAACTGAACCGTATCTACAATTCTTTTTAGGAATGCTAACCAAGGGAACTTGGGATTGTTCATGAAATTGGCATTGTTTCTACATTATCATTTAGTATATCAAAAAAAGTAACCACATTCATATTATTGTCACTGCCTAATTTTGCTTTGGATGTAGGCCTGCACAGTCCCAAGTAAAATAAATGACTGTAGGGTATCTGAGTAGTTAAAGATAAAGGACAATTGGGCATTCCCAACCATGCCCTGCATCAACTAATTTCAAGATCCAGAAGTCAGAGCTCTATTTCTATCTAACTTCTCATGGATAAGAACCATCCGTGTATAAGATAAGGACAGTAAGACAAGAAGAAAATGATAGTTTAAGAAGTTTTTCTCTCAGCCTTCTCACTTCAGTTCAATGTCAGAAGAAACTCAGATGAAATGTAAAAAGCTTATGACATTTGAACAACAGGGGAGAGAAAAGGCTGGGAGGGGGCGAATCGAGACTGAGTGGTACAGTTTCACTCTGCTAGTTAATGTTCAATAAAACTTTCACAAACCACCACAAATCACTCTATACATTTCATCATTTGAAGCCTTTTTATTTCATGTTTTCTGAGCCCCTGAAGAGTCATTTTAATTCCTTTCTTGTGACGTTTTCCTTTGAGACCCACAAGCAGGAGAGTAAACTTGAAACCCTGTAACAAAAAAGCATGTTTGTATTCTTTTGGTTTTTAGAGGAAATTGGATAAAAAAGGGGAAAAAATATAAACAGTATTCTATCTGTAAAAGTTGCAAGCCCAGAAAATACCTGCTTAAACTTCAGCTACTATTTTTTTTTCTTTCTTTTATTGTGAGAATAACTTTGCAGACCTTGATGCCACTATCTATGAAAGCCTGGCAGTTGAATTTGAGAGAGATCTAGGTATCTTTCTTTTAGATATGCATCTTGGAAAAATCCCAGTGTATTTTTTTAATTAATTCTTCCCTCTCCATCTTTTCACTTCCCCACTGGGTAGTAAAAATATGAACTATTGCAAGACTCCAACATTCAGCTACCTCTGACACACATTTGACTGACCATTTCTTTGCCATGGAAATGAAATTTCTACAGAGTCGTGTGGTTTTCTTTTTTTGACTTTATTTTGTGGCATGTTTTCCTGACTGAAGTTTTTTATTGAAAAATCAAGGTATCTCTTTTTAGTTTAGAGGTCAGATCCTAAACATGCAATTCCCATCTCTTGAATAGCAGTCCTATGCTGTTTTCCATAGTATTTCACTGTGGTATGATAGCTGTTGGCCAGACCACTGTTACTTTGATGAGTAAAGATCTCCAGCTGTTTTTATCACTCACCACTTTCAGAGAAAATACCTTGGATTCTTTTGTTTGGCTGGGGTTTTTTTTGAGCTAAGCAAGTTTAGGGACACCATGTAACTTCTATTGTTGAAGCAATGTGTAGCTTGTGCATTCAGTATGGAAAATCAGAGACTCAGTAACAACTATAAAATACAGGCAAAACATATCAATTAGCAAAATCTATTCAACTGTGAATTTACTCAAAGCAAAGATTTTTAGACTGGTTAGATCCATCAAAATGAAATTTTCTAATGTAACAATACAAAAAAAGATTTTTTTTTTTATTCCAAGAAAAAACAAAATACATATTTGATTTTGATGTAGTAAAAGCAAAATATTGGACTTTCAAAACCTCAGTTTGAAATCAGAATTCCAGAGATGTTGAGATTTCTTGCAGGACTACAAAATATAGATCTCAATTGGTATCATCCTAACTGTTTAAATTGGCTAAGGATGTAATTATTCCTTGAACATTAATGGTTTTTCTATTTTTTGCCTAAATATTCATTCTTTCGTTTAAACTCTACAAAGGTAGCAAAAATGGTCTGCTTAGGCGAGTCTTTACAATCCGTCATTAATAACTCTTTCCTTAGCTTTCATTTCAGCACATGGAAGTGTGTTATGATACAGCATACTGGTTAAAAAAGGAACCTAACCTGTCATTTGGACTGTCCCAGGTGCTGTGGTGAAGGTGTTTGTTCTCTTCTGTAGGTAACTTGTGTCTCCCATAGACAGAAGAGCACTTTAATGAAGTTTTGTTTTAAATCTTATTGTCCACTCCTGGCCGGCATATAATGAATTCAGTAAGGATGTGCACATGGAGGAGAGGAAGAATTTGGCCAAAACCAGTTAATTTTATCGCCCTTAACTGCAAGTGTCAGAGATGTGTTTGGTATTGTTCCTCCCATTATTGTTAAAAATTAACTTTGCAGTCTGGAAGACACAGATGCAGAAAAGTAACCAACATAATACTTGCCATAGTTGGAAGATTTGCACCTGAAAATGGAAGAGGTTGAGCCTGGGGCTCTCTGACCAGACAGGCTGAAACCCTGTAACAACATGGTCCTTTGAGAAGAGTATTCAAGTACCCAGCTGAGACCAGTTTGGCTACTGCACCCTCTTCTACCTCTTTAGAAACAGGGCTACCAGGGAGCTCTGGGTGCAGGGACAGGCAGAGCACATGAGGCTTGGTGGTGAGGGAGCTGACCTCCAAAAGAATGCCTGTTTTTCTTAGATTCTCCATTTTACTTTAAAAAAATCAGATTATGCAATTTGTGAAGAAATCTCCAAACTGAAACTGAAAATCAGGTGATGGATTTTTAAAATGAGTGTTCCCGTGTGAAGCATCCCATACTCTCGCTTACTTTCTCCTTATCTTGCCTTAGAGGCCCTGGCTAACCTCTAGGATGACATTTGGGACACACTGAAGAGTATGCTCAAATTGTAAGTTTATCACCAGCTGTTTTAAAAGAGAAAATTAACTCCTTCCTCCTTCCTGAGAAGAGGATTTATGTGTTTAACTCCATGGGAAAGCTCAGATTACCATCCAGCCTTGTAATAGGAGAGGGCTAACATGTCAGAGACATTTCAACTCTCTGGTTGCTGTTGGCAATAGGTGTCCTTACATTCACACAGTTGTTGCTGGGAATCCAATGAGATTAGAATAACTGGTTTAATTTAGCCTGAAGAAGGCCAGAGTGCCCTTCAGATACTTAATAATGAGAAAGTCAAGACCATTGTTCCATGGGACTAAAGTAAGAGATGAGATATTGCTCAAAAAGTTTTCAAGGAAATGGAGATATTGCTTAAAAAGTTTTCAGGGAAATGGAAATAAAATGTACAAAAACGTTACAAAATCTGCACTACTGAATATTTAGACAGGGAAAAATATCTGTCTAAGGTGGTTTAGTTATAAAATACTGTGTTGGGGAATTACATGACCTCTGAAGGTCTCTCCTTCTTTTCCCCCAGCTATGTTCCTTTAGGTTCCTGTGCTGGGCCTGTGAATGTCATATGCATTATACCTCTTGTCACATGAGTTCAGGGAATTCCCTTGCAACACGGTGTGGGGTATCTCAGTTAGGATGATTAGGCAAGACAAACTACTCTACTAATTTGCATATACAGCTTCCAAAACTGATGTCATGCTTCTTCTGGGGTCCTTGGATGCCGTCCACTTTTCTTTGCATGTTGTATTTTCTTAGTATTTAAGCTTCCACCAGTTGCCATTAGGTAATTGATGTTTCTCCATCCATCCAAGTTCCCTCCTATACATTACCTCTAATTTTGATCCATTGACTCTAGAGGATTATTAATAAGCATTACACATATTTAAAGGACTTTTTAAAAAAGTTAAAAAGCAGAGCTATGGTAAAGATATTAGCTAGATGAAATATTTTTTACACTTTTTTTAAAACTCATTGACAGATATTCAGCATAAATAAAAACTCCCATATATATATATATATATCTATATATATCTATATATATCTATATATATCTATATATATCTATCTATCTTAGGTGTTAGAGAAGACGTTAAAAAGGCAAAATATAAAAGCATCAAAAGTGGTGATTCTCTTTTAATTTGGGCCTTCATTTTATAAAAGGGAAGGGGAGGAAAACCTACAGCACAGCTTATTTTCATGAACAGTGCTATTTGTTTGGTGTTTTTTAGTTCAGGCTGGAGAGAAGCTGATTTACATAAGTTGATGGCACGTGTGTGTGTACATACACTTCACAAGGCCCTTTGCAAGCAAGCGGTTACATTTACCTGCTAATTGTGAACTGACAGAGGTTACATACAGTGTGTAAGTCTAAAATTGCTGTATGAAAAAGCAGCTAGAGGCATGTTCTCATTCAATAAACATTCTCCTCTTCTGCATGGATGTTTCTGCGGGTTTTTAGCTTCTTGGATAAGTGTCATTGTTATAATCTTTTAATTAATATTGTGCTGTAGAGTGAAGGCATGAATGGATGCTACTGGCTGTTATTGCCATAGTGCCCAGAAGGATGCTACTGTTTTGCCAAAAATGTTCTGTCACTAATGTGAGGCCTGTTGACAGACTGTTGTTTATATGTGTCAACATGATGCCAAGTCGATTGTTTCACTACAGGAATCCTGGCTTGGCCCCAGTGGCTGTCTGAGGCTTTGTAGACAAAAAGATACTTTTATAGTGGCAGCAAAAGTGAACAGTTTTTTGGACTTTTATCTTGATCTCAGAGTAACTATTCTCCCATATAGATACTAAGAGGATTAATAATCAGGAAATTTTACATACAACTTGGTACATCATATTTTGTGCTTTCTGGACAGAGGAAGGAATTTGAATTTAAGTGGGGCTGTTAAGTGAGTCTAATCTAATTATTGTACTAGATGTTTAATCATATTACTCAGAATCAAGCATAAAACATTGCAACATGTCTGGAACTGTGTTTTAGTGCAAAAAATACCATTTAAAAATTGTTTTCTATTTAGTCTGAGCAAATAAGTAGATTCAGCATGGATGGAGAACTGCAGTGCAAATTTCTTAATACGACCTCGCCTTCTGGGGTCGCTGGATTCCATGCTCAGACTCTGTTCTACACTTCTCATTTGTGTAACACATGACAATTAAGAGGCTCCAGTGGTGTAGAAAGAGGAAGCTAGTGCTTTCTATTTCCCCCAAAGAGTTGATTTATTTTTAATAACTCCGTTTGTCTGCTTCAGAGGAAGAGAACTGATTATTGCTCAGTTTGAAAGCTTAATATTTATGTAAATATGTTAATTTAATGGGAGAAATCTTATCTACTATTTAGAAAAGGTCATCTAAAGAGCAATCGTTGCTATTTCCATCTTGATTCCTCCTCATTGGGTTATCTCAATCTCTCTCAAACTAGCATTACTACTGGAAAAGTGTCTAATTTCTTGCCCAAACCAGTGGGATGTTTGTTACAACTAGATTGCCAACTGTCACTTTTGGGCAGAATCCTTAAATACATGGTCCTGTCGTCTAGTCAGAAAAATGTCTACAAATCTCACATGAAAATGCCAGAAAAATCCATCACAAGGATGTAGAAATTGTGTGAAAAATACCTCCAGCTTTTGATCATTCTGCCCAAGGCTCACCACATGGTATCCCAAATATTCTCTGGAGATGCAAATTCAGCATAGCTGGTGCTAGAAGTCAGTGGTAATGATGAGAGTTCTGTTACTCAGAAATATGATCAAACATGTTTATGTGTATCCCAGGCTGAACCACACCACTGGACTGACAGTGTGAAGGACCAAGTCTTTACAGGTGGGCTTCAAACCTAATAATATCAGGATCACTACTACTCATAACAAATGGTTAGTGCCAGACCTGTATTTCTCCTCATAAAGGTCAGATTTTGAAATATATTCTTCTGATAAAATATACTTTCTTTGTAACCTACAGACACAGTTCAACTACTTTGGTCTTTTGCCCCCAGTCTTCAGGGAGTAAAGTATTTCTCCTTTAAATCTAAGAAGCCTGGTATGTGTGCCTCTTTTCTCACATATGCAAGAGGTATTTCTTAGAACCTTTGACCGTGTGGGCAAGTCACAAATCTTTTAGCTGTTTCACTACCCACTACATCGTCTTCAACTTCCTGCCCCTGAAACCCACCAACAGCACTTCCCTGTGGCTTGATAACCCTGCCATAATGGGGAGCAGAAACTGAAGATGTACGGCAAAATATTTTTATGGAAGTCAGATAAATTCAAGGCTGATGATCCTATCTAAAACACCTGGCTCCAGGGATCTTCACTGTAGTTTTGGTACCAGCATATTTCTGGTTTTCTGCATCGTGTTTGGAGGCAGAAGAGTTATTACAGTGAAGGATTTATCTGTCTTCAACATACCAAGGTTCAAGCAGAAGGTGAGAGTTCTTGTGATAAATCCATACACCATAAAGGTAGACTGACCAGTTTTACCTTTTATCTTCTCAGAATTTTGGTTACAGATATTTTGGTTGCACCTATTTATAACAGTGAAGGGGATATATAGCTTTTATGTTGTCCTTTGTATAGCTTGATTAGTACTCTTTTTTTCCCAATTTTTTTTAATGTTTCCTTTTTTCTTTACTTAGATTTTTAAAAATCCAGAGCTTTGTTTAAAGGCTCTGAGAAGGCTTTAAGAAAATGAATCTCTCTTTTTTCTTTTCTTTCTGCTTAAATTGTAGTTGCGGAATTCTAAATTATGTATCTGGTAGAGTGTATGTAGTGAGAAAAGAGCAAATGCCAAATGAAGCCAATGACAGTTTTAAAATTCATGAAAAATCCAAGCTAAAATGAGAAGCATGAACACTATAAATCATTACTTCCTTGCCTCACAGCCAGCTAATTCAAGAATCTGCATCAGTTTTATTTTGCCAGTTGTGTAATCTTACACAGGCATTGAATTTTGGGAACCCAGCTAGCTGGTGAGGAGTTCGGTTCTGGCCCACCCCACCTGCACACAGAACCTTCTTCTAAGAGGTAAGGTATAAAAAGATTTTTTGTTTTCCTAGGTCACTCCTGAGTCACTGTGGGAGATGGCACTTGCTTGTCTGCTCGCACGGAAACTGGTCAACCTTCTCTTGGCTTACCCCATTAGACGGGGACGTGGTCTCACAGGAACTGGAGATCTGTCATCTCATTTCCAGATGCATTGTAGGTAGATCAGATGGGTTTTCTAGCCTCTTTAGGGGATGAAAATATATGGATATCACATATCACTAAGTTTTTCTTCTCACCGTGACAATGTGACTTTTGCAGATAGCCTGCTGTTCCTAACACGTCTCAAAGAGGAGGTGTTTCAGTCTTCAGAGTGAGAAAGAGTTGCCTTTGACTCATCACTGGCTTTTGACAGTTTTGCTGAACTAGGGCCAATAGTTCCTTATTTTCTACTTGCTTAAAATCACAACATATCAAATTGCATTTGTGTGAATAACATGCTTTGGAATGCTTATTAGCAACCACTAAAATTTAATGATGTAATTAATTTAGTTAATGTTTAAAGTTATTTTCCAGTCAAAGAATTTCTCTCTTAACCAATATCAAGCAGTTCTGCTTTGCTAGGTAATTTTAGACTATTTATAGTTATTATTTTTTTTATTATTATTATTATTTTTGTGCTAGACATCACATAGATCTAAATAGGCACACAGTGTGCAGATATCATACCACCTAGGTTATCAGTCTTGCAATGATTTTTTATTCAGTCAGACCCCTTAGTCCAAGTGTAGATGTTTAGCACATTAAGAAATAGCTTTTCTCAGACCACATGTTTGGCTCGATATTTGAGATACATTTCACACTGAGATTGCAATCTTTATCTTGAGCAAATGGAGATCTAATTAAAAATATATTAACTTGTCTTTCAGCTAGCCCAGTTAAACTGATTTCTGAAAGTCAACAGCTTTTCAGTTTCATATATCTTAATGGTGGTCTATTACCCTTGATTCATGCAGCTTCCACAGAAATTAATAGGAATTGCTTACTGAAGAAATTAATTCATATCTCTTTTCTTCTGTGCTAGCATGATTTTACAAAAATGGAGCAGCTGAAATTAGTGAAATGCTGAAACTCTTTTATTTTTTTCTGATTTAGTTTAGACTTTGAATTGATGATTTTATTTGTAATTCCTATACGGTTGTTTTATGGCTCCTATTTCTCCCAAATGACTACAAGCAGGAGTTAATGTAGAGATTTGCTGTAAGTTTTTAAAGTCCCTAGTAGCAGCTCCTTTTCTCACTTCCTGATGGGAAGGACCCATGGATATAAGTCACCTAACATAAAGTGAGCAGAGTGGATGCATAACATGAGGTGGTTATTTAAATCCCCCTTTCACTACAGTCTGGTCATGGCTATAGACTGTAGTCTGGCTTCTCTTGTTAAGAGAAGAGTGCTCTAATATAAAGCTGATTGGGCTGCCTTTTACACCTTAGTCTGTCACAACACTGAGGGCGTCTCTGTCTTGAGTAAATACCCTGGAGAACCCTTTGCAGATGAAATAAATTAGACCAGGTAGGAGGGCCAGTCCTGCTCAGACCCACACCTGAAGCTCTGTGGCAGCTTTAAGGCTTTACGCAGGTGCTGCTGACCTGCATTGGACATTAAGTTGTTACTTTTCTTTGGTGGGCCTTTTTGGGTATTTATTATTTTCTCGCTTTGCTGTTTGGTTAGGTTATCAGAATGGAAAAAGTATCCCTAGCAAGTTCTGTGAATGACAGAAATCATAGCTACTTTTTCTGACTATATCTAATTCCTAAGAGTAATTCTGGAAGTAGATGCATACTCTGAGAAATAAGAAAACAGTGCTGTACCTTAGCATTTCAATGTTGTTGAGTAAGAATTTTCTTCTATGTGTTCCTTAAATGAAATATGCTTCACCGCAGAATACTGCTTAACAGATAAATATTTATTTGCAATAGTTCCAACAGCTCTGCATGTTGCCATTTTAACAATAAAAATATTGGCATCAGAGCTTAGCTGGCAAATGTGCTAATAATTCAGAAATTAAAATAGGAAAAATCCCTTTCTTAAACAGGTATACATAAGGACTCTATAATGGCTTTAAAAGTATTTTGCACAAATTTCTCAGGCACAGTTGCGACTATTTGTAAGACTCCTTTTCCTATTTTTTCCTGTACAATTACTGCTATAATTGTTCTTAAGTGGATTGCAGGGCTCTTTGGTTTACAGAGTAGAAGGGGCCAACAGCTGCGCTTTCCTAAGACATTCATCATTCATATTAAATACTCCCTAAAAAATGCATTTATTTGTCTACTCATAAATGACTTGTTTTTAAACCTACTATTTTTCCCTCAGAAACACTTCTAGAATCTAATATAAATGCTCACTAGCTTTTATTGTGTTTTCTTTTCCTCTTATAAAAAATAATTTGCACAGTGGTTACACATGACTTTTTCTCATTTATTCTAAATAGAGCATGTATTTCATTCATTTTACTCATAGGTAAGGGCAGACTTTCATTTTATTTAATAAATATTATCTGTATCTGGCATTTAGAAGTTTGGTAGTATTTAAATGCCATATTACAGTAAAGTGTTAAACAGGAGGAAGTTAAAAACATGTATTTGATAGAATCTATCACCTATTTTAAGCAGAATCCAACCAGAAATTTCTCTGAGAGCGTGGAATAAACATTGGTAGTACCCTGAGCCATCTTGCTGTGGAAAAGCCATCTGGTGCTTAAAAGCAAAGTTTATTTTAGGAATAAACTAGTAAACAGGAGAAGTCCTGAAGATTGATATTCTGAAAATGGTACAAGCAATTATAGTTCATTCAGAAGCTACAAATCCACCATCCTGGCTCTGCAAATGTTGTAGAAAGCCACTAGAGCAGTGAAATGGAAAAGTGAAGCTTGGAAGATTCATCTCCCAAAGGAGAAGAATGAACTCAGGCCAAGTACGAGAAATAGGAGATGCCAATATATTTTGAATTATTCCTAATGGTTGTAGATCTTTAAAAAGTTAAGTCAGCAGTCAAGAATATAGATGAGCTGGAATCCAAGCTGCACATCCAAACCTAGTTGCTGCCTCTTTTAGAAACCTCTGCATAGCACATGAAATGCACAGGCTAAAGTGCTGAGATTCTTTGAGGAAAGATTTTTGAAATATGTCGTATAGATCTTCCTCAGTACAGTTGGAATAAAATGGGTCCTTCTGGTATTTTTTCTCCATTTTCCAGTATTTTATTTTTCCTCTAAACATAATACAGTGAGTAAAAACTCTGCTCACTTCTAGTGGAACAGTAAAAGCAGAAGAATAAGGCTATCATATATCCAGTCTTGTATTGCTGTAACTCGACTTAGCTGTTAAAGGCAGTGTGTTCTCTCACCTATCCCTGAGGGAACATGAATGAGCATTTTGTTTTGGAAGGTTGCTTTTGTGTTTATTTTCAATTTGCATATTCCTATATGTGTTAAGAAACCAAGGTCACGGGAGTTAACCCTGTATTGAGTGTGGAAGCAGGAAGGCAAAGTGGGTAATGAGCAACATTTTGCTACTCCATACAGATTGATGGCAGATTTGGGAGTGTTATTTTCATGAATCTCTGAAACTTCTACACATTTTTTTGTCTTTCCCAGCCCATTTCAAGTAGGGAAGGGGGAGACTGGGAACTTGGCAAGTATAGACAGAAGTCCAACAATATTTTGTGCAGTTTGGAAACAGGTAAACAACAGCAGGGTGGACTTGGGCCCATTTTGGCTTGTCTTTGCCGACAATTGGAAATGTAAGCAGTGGAGTTGGAGAGTCACAGTGGTGGGGACAGGGCAGAGAGGGAGGAAGGGACAGGAAGGGAGAGAACAGTACGTAAGATATGAAAAGGGCTAGGGACAAAAGGAAGGCAATTGGAAGAGAAATGGAAGAATGCACGCACACTAACATGGAGGGGGGAAAAGACAGTTTAAATAAGATTAAACATTACATGAATTCTTCTAACTTCTCCTTAGTGGCACCTTTTCTCCTGTATGAACAACATTTAACAAGAATTAAAACTGAAATCAATAGGTATTACTTGCAGAGTCAGGCACTACTCATTGTGACTAATGATGGCAGAATCAGGCCTTGATTTCTAAAATTAAAAGCAAGATGAATGTGAAAAATGAAAATACATCACTTCAGCTATGCAGCAAGGGGATCTTAGAAGTCCATGTAGGCTGCACAATTCTAGTCATCATCATATTCCTTATTTAATGACAGTCTCTGTTATATTCCTCTTTTATTTTTGATGGTTACAGGATCTCAGTGTATGTGCTTAGCTTTTCTTGAAATACAGGGAAAGCTGAGGTGTCCCAAAGTTTCTAAAGAAAGTTGGTGAAAGTTGGCATCTTGAAAAACTCTTAAAACTTTAAATTGTTAATTTGGGGGTTTTGGGGTTTGGATGTTTTTAACCTTCTGTCAATGATACACAGTCAGACTTTCCCCACCTGTACTGTCTGTGTCAGGATGACCCTGAAAGAGCAAACAAATACAAGTGAATGATCAGTTCATTTTGTTCACTACTTATGAATAACTATAGAAATATTGCCTGGGTTTTTGGCATGAAGATTTTCAGGCCAAAAATCTCTGGACTTTACTGTTTTGTATTGCTGTATTGTTATGTATTCAGTCATTGTGGTGGTAGATGTAAATACACTTGAAGACTTGTTTCTTACTTTAATGTCTGAAATATTTCTAATGTCTCATATTCTGGCTTGATTTTCACCAGTTTATCACCAAAACTATTCCTCCCAATGATGTATGGGTTCTATGGTAAGCAGAAGACACTGGTATGGTGGTATGGCTGCATTAACTCATTAGTTCGTGCAATAGATGTGCTTTTGAAGAGAAACATCCCCACACACTGCAATTTTATGTGAAGCTAAAGCAAAGGGCACTCTCTAGGAGCACACCTAATCCACAGCAGCTGGTCCATGGCACCTCACTAAAAGTAGCTTATTTTAACCATTACCCAAAAATGTCTATAATGTGAATTCTGGATCCTCAGCCCCAGCTTTTTGGCTCTACAGATCCACTCCCACTGTGCCACTTTACTTGATAACAGTGATGTGTATAGAAGGAAACAAAAGGGAGAAAACACTCAAAAACCTGCTGTTCCCAGGAACAGGATGAGTTTAACTTCAGAGACAATTCATGGAAGATTTCTCTAGAATATAGCAGAATAATATAACATCCCATAGAATTTCAGAAAGTCTGCTATCTTTGCTGCAGAATCCCTTAGGATGGTTCAAAAGCCTGTAGGAAGCATATAATTTTCTCAAATTATGTAAATTATTTCGGAGTAATTTCTATAGGAAATAACTAGTGGTATCCTTATTAAATCCTTCAGGACTTTTCCATAAGGGAGGGATTTCTGTACTTTGGAGATGAAGCTATAGCATTTTATTAACTCTGCTGAGTTTATGCACCTAATACTTAAGCAGATTAATAATGTGTGTGGCAGAGATCTTGGGGCAACTTCACAGGGCCAGTAAGAATAATAGTTAGCTGGTAATACAGCAACAGCATTGAGGCTTTAATTATAAGTCATTTATTACTCTAAAAGGTACAAAGAGTGTTTGTAATTATAGTGGTTCTTAACCACAGTGACATTTCAATTTTATTTTTTTGTCCTATATTTGGGTTCTGCATCGAAACACAGTAGGAAAACATTGTAAATTGACCAATTCAAAGCTCAGATCTTCAACTTTTTATTTTGTAATCCTTGAAATAATGTGAAGAACTTGCAAGAGAATTAAGAGTGCAAATTATCTACTGGTACATACATTAAAGTGTTTCATTGTGTCCTTAAAAGTTTATTTCTGTATTGTTCTTGGGAGTCAAAAACAAGCCCTAAAACCCAGCGACTTTCTTACTACCTGTTACACTGGCTCCCTAATGTCTACTTATTTGGGGACATCTGCCTGAAAAACTCGTTTTGTCTGCTTCCTCATGCAAACTGAAGTGTGCATTGGGGTTTAAACATAAGAATGGCTTTTCCACTTGGATATGGCACCCGATAGCAGCATGAAATGTTGAGCAAGCACTGGATATTTAATACTTTTCATTTAATGAACTGTTTCTTTATTATTTTGCAAAGCCTGCATAAGACGTTTTCATGGTTTAAAAAGTGCTCTGCATCCTACTTCATAGGAAGGGGACCTCATTTAGATTAACCTGTGACTTCAACAGCAGGTGGTAGAAAGAACCAACTACTTCAATTACTGCTTTTGCGCATGACTTTCATGTGTTACTAAGATTATCAGAGGAACCTGATTACATCCCCTTAGACACTATTGTTGGCACAATGATTAAGCTGTTATTTTTTTTCCTGTTTTTTTTTTTTTTCTTTTTTTTCAGACTGGAAACCTAAAGAGCTTTTTGGCATGAAGCAAAAGCACTGTGTATAGAGATCAGTAAGATAGTGAGTATCATTGCCCTGTAGCTTATCTCCACATATACAGCTCCCTGGTGGATCCCTATGATAAACATTATTGGAACAATTAGCTGCTGCTGACATAGAATCCAGACACAATGGCAATGGCCAGCAGCACCGAGCCAAATATCATGGAGCCAAAACCCATAAAAAAGCAACACCAAGCTACTCTCCCCATTCAACTGCTGTCATAAAACCCTCCCAGTGCTGTGTTTGTATAGCTGGCTTCACCGATATGGCACCAAAATACAAAAGGAGAAGCTGCAGCACTTGTCTTTGTTTAGCTGAAATTACAAGTCATTGAATTAGTATGTCATCTTTATTGCACTGTCATGCGGCGGAGGTGAGGAAGGCTCCTAGTAATGGATGGAAGAGTTTGATGGCCTAAAAGACAGGCTCACAGATGGCTGTCGATATAAAACGGTTTGCCCTTTTTCTTTTAAGAGAAGGGGAGGGGAGGAAAAAAGGCTGAACAGGATAGGTCTCTCCTGATTTGAGTAGCTTTAACTAACAATATTTATGTGAGGCTGATCTTGGAGTAGGCTAGAGCTAGAAGGTGAACCAAGAGTTTGTCTAAAGATTAGGACTCAGAATTGCATGCTAAGCCATTTTAAAAAAATTTAAATATCAGTGAGGCAGCATGACCTGAAAGGTGAAGCAGGAAAGGTCTTGCTCAGAGGAAGATGTTGCTGCTACCCTTGTGCAGGGGAAGGTACCCTTGTGTGATTCTGCAGCAGCAGCAAAATTCTCATCGGCAGAATCAATGGAGATGCAAAGCAAACGCAGGACAAGAAGAAATTATTTGTACATTTTAAGGAGCACTGTGATAGTCTCTTTCCTTCTTTGTTTAAACAGAAGGTGGGAAAAAGACATTGTTGATCAAAGGTTGCTGTTAGGCTCTAAGATTAATGCTGACTTATGTACAAACTTGCTCTTTTCACTTGAAACACAAGACCACTTCTTACCTGATTCATAATTCCATGCAGTTTTCTCAAACTGATGTTACAGTCACATTTAAAAGAAATTATTCACTGAAAGCCCCTTTTTAAATTAGTCTTGTTGGTCTGGTTTTGTAAAAACAGTTTATTTTAGCCAGGTCAGTCTTTTCAAGAAACATGAAGAAAAGACTGTTCAAACTCCTTGCTGAACTTGTCCAGCACCTTTATTGCAAGGATGCCAGTATCTTGCATTAAAGTCTGCTCCTTCCCTTCCCCCCATCAATTTCCTTGCCACCTCTTAGCATTGTAGTTTGAGTGGCAGTAATCAGTGGTAGTCTGAGAGCTGTGAAGTGATCTCACTGGTCAAGATTGTTTGACTGGTTTGGGTAAAGCCTGTTCAGAGAGAAAGTACCACAGGAAGGAGTTACCAAACACCAGTAAGGCCCTGCCCCACTTGAGTTCAGGCTTGGATATAAGAGAAGGGAACCCAGAGCACTCCCACAACTTCCCCCTGTGCCACAATTTGCTGTTTTCTATGTGGACATTTTCTCCAAGGTGAAAACCAATTACATATTATTTTTATACTCTCGAGAGAAACATTATGATGGTTCACAGCCTCAGAAGTGGTGATGTACATCTAGTGGTGGTCATGGTAGAGTTTCTAGAAATTCTAAAATTTCAGAGTGCTTAATTTCTGTTGCCTTTTCATCACCCTACTGTATCCAGGGCTTTGTCCCCAGAAGCAGGCTGGAACGCTTTAAAAAAAGCACTCCTGTGTGCTTTTGTTTCCTTCTTCTTCCTTGGGACATTTGAAGGCCACCAAGGCCTGTCCTCAGGGCTCTCCCTGTAAAGGTGAGCAGATGTAAGAGCTGTGCAGGAGGGGCACATGAGACTGGCAATACAGTGTGGAGGCAATTGAGATACGGAAACACGACATGACAGGAAAACATATTCTGATAATAACTGCCTTGTGTGGGGTCTGAACGTAGGAGAAAGCGGTTTTGTTTTCAAGTTACTCTAAATAAATCTTTATCTCTGGGATGGAAAAATGAGTAATTTAGAAACTACTTTGATACTTTATGAAATTTGTGAATATTGTGTTTTGTACAACAGTGTAGAAGTCACAATTAGTGACTGCGTAAAGTCTTATAAATGTCTATTTAACTTCAGCCAAACACAAGGGTTTTCAATTATTTGGTTTATCATGTTTTATTTTAAATTGCTTGTTTGTTGTCGTTGTTTTTTTTTCCTTAGTATGAAGTGCACTCAAATTTTAAGGCATTTGCATGTGAGTTTTTGAAATCCTATCACAGGTCACCTAATAGAAGCTTTTTATTTTTTTATTTTTTATTTTTTTTTTATTTTTTTTTGCACTGTCCAAACAAACAAAATCTAAAACAAGACATGATGCAAATGAAAATGGAGACTCTAATTTTTAATTCTCTATTTTTTTAAACTTATTATGCAGTTTAATGTATCTACTGAAAAGTACTCTGCGTTAAACAATCTGGAATTGAGACATATGGATGTCATCTATAAAAATTCCTTGGAGATCTAGTCTTCTGTTCCAATTGAGAAATCCATCCAATATCAATGACCTTTCCATTTAGGGAATACTTAACGTGGTTAACTAGATATGATATACTTTGGGAATGCTTTTTATTGCATACATTTGAATTAAGAGATACACCTTGTAGGGAGGAAATGATGAAACAGCACTCTATTGAGGGTTAAAGATGAACAGTGGCCTTTAAGACATTTGTTTTGGTTAAACACAAAGTAAGAGGCACTGTCATATTCAGGCCCACAGTGTTATTAAGGCATAAGAGATGAGGACTGAATTCAGCCTCACTTAAATCAATGGGAATTTTGCCTGCTAGTGCTGCAGCTGAATTTGAATCATTATGGTTAAATGGGCTCTTTTTTAATCATAAAATGCTTTGAGTCATAACAATATGTATTAATCCTTCTCATTAATTCTCAGGGGCTTGTGTACCAAGCCACTATAGATGGTGTAGCCCTTTTGGAAAACAAGGAGAAGCTGAGTGCATTTTCAGAATAGATTTTAAACATGCTTGGGTCTTGTATTTGTTTTATTTGCTATTATAAACAGTGAGAAGGTATATTGCAGCTGTATCACAGCAGTTTTTGAGTTTTCTGAATTTTATATTTCTTTTGTTCTTTTTGCTACTTTTTATTTGCCTATAGCTTTGTGGGAATATTTGGAATATCACCTGTGGGACAGCTGAAGCAAACAAATAATTTTTCTGAGTGTCTTCCTTCTCATCAGTCAAATTTTAGTGTAATTAGATCTCTTTTGGTAGCTACCCATATCAATAAACAGAGATGCCTGGAGTTGTGAATGGGATGAATCCGTTTGCATATCGTTAACTGCCTCAATGCATTAGCTTTTGTGCATTCGTTCTTGCCTCCCCTCCAATTCTGACATCTTTTTCCTACAGTATTAATATTACATTTCCTTTGTAGTTCTACTCTCTTCCCTTGGCTATGCGTTACTTCTCTTAAAACCTTTGCCCTTGACTTTGTTACCTGCCTTACTGGGGAGAAACCCTCTGCTGGGACAGACTGTCAGTGATGTATGTAAAGCCCTAATTTATGCCTCCTTTTAAGATAAGCCCCAAATACATGGCTTGGCACTAGATACCAATTAAAAACCTAAAAAAATACTGAATCCAGAAGTGACTTGCTGTTAGTGACTCAGTTTGCTACTAAGAAATGCCTCCTTCCAAACGATATTTCTGCTACCAAAATTGTACTGTCATCATACTGCTGTTAGAGGCAAACTCCCCTTTGAGCACTCTTATCTCAATAAAAACTTAAATTTTAAACATTTTTGCTTATGTAGCCCCAGGAAGTAATGGACTAGTCTAAGAAAACACCTTTTTCATTTATTTGGTAGTGATGTATTGATTTTTCTTAACTAACTAAAAAGTTAATAAAATTAAAAGTTCAAGTTACTTAAATATATTTGTATCAATCAATAAAATAACATAGACCTGATTTTTTTAAACTTTGTTCATATAACAAAATTATAGATTCACTTACCAGATCTTGTTTGCAACAGCCAAAGTCTGATTAGACAGCTGTGTCCAGTATCCCGTGCTTCCTTTTTTTCTTTTGCTGGATTTTATTCTTAATGCTGAAACTATTCCTAAGAAAGCTTCTGAAATTATTTGCCTATTGGAATGCTGTGTGAAATTTACCGTTGTTTCTCCTTGAGATCAGCTGAACACCAGTTTTTATGGGTTAGAAGATTTTACCTATCAAGACGACCTTGAATTTTATAAAGGATTTAGTTTTGATTCAATAATTTCTTGCATTATATATATTTTAGTGGCATTTAATGCTTAAATTTTACTGCTGTTCCGTACCCATCATTCATCTGGAATTTTTCCAGGACTTGCAATGCAGAGCACTGTTTGTTCCCGTCTGGCTGCTTCCACCTAAAGGTGGTCATGCACTAGGGACTGATTCTGGGAGCACAGGCATTTCTGTGCTGTATTTTTGAACAGGAGCCAGACATTTCCCTGCTAAATTCTGAACTTGAAGTTGGCAGTTCCAGGATATGGGGTTTTTATAGTGATGATGACATGATCCAACAAATTAGCTGTCTGATATATACCAGACTTAAAATATTTAGGTTTAATGCAGTATGCTTGGATTTCAGCCTAAACTTTATGCCCATTTCCAGAACTGGGATCTGCCCTCAAGATTTGTCACCCACTACAGCTATGTTAAGCTTCCATCACTAAGTTTGTTTGAAAGAACACCCACATTTTTTGTCAACTCAACATAGTTTCTGCCTGTATAATAGTGAGATATATATATATATATATATATATATATATATATATATATATATATATATATATATGTTTTTCCAGCTTTATTTACCTTTCCCTGTGTCTTTAAGAAAATGTTAGCAGAGCAAAGCTTACACTAAATCAGTCTATATCCTGCAGTATCTGAGCAGATGACATAGATGTCCAAGGATGTGATGGGGATCAGCTCATACACTTTTCAGTTGAGCATATGTGTAAAAACAAAAACAAACCTTACTTTTTTTCTTAGAAAGCACTACGTATTTCAGGCAGTTAGGCAGTAACAGATGTTGGAGACTCAGTAGGAAGCTAGATGTATGCTGGGATGTCACTCAACTCCCCTTAACAAGCTGCTGTGTTGGAGAACCAGTCTCCATATAGGCTCTGCTTAGTGTCTCAGAAATAAGATGACACTAAAATAACCAGCTTCCCATGAATACCAAGTCTCTCTTTTCATAAATATTCTGCTTGGGGGCTGTAAGGAGAGGAAGGGGTAAATGCATGTGTGTGTGTGTGCGTACATGTGTGCATGTATAAAACTTTGCCTGCAATGGTATTGCATGAGAGAAAGACTTTGTTGTAATTTCAATAATTTTAATTTTGGATAGTGGCAGTATTATGTTTGATATAGAAGTATTTCATTGAGAATTGTTATGAAATATGATCCCTCTGCACTTCTGATTGACATAGCTTCAGGTAACATGCTGTGCCATGTCAATAAAAATCTACCTAGCATTAAATAACTGCACTTGAAGATGGATATTCTCCATATTTGAGAAGGCAGTACAAGCATATTCATTCACTGTAAGGCTAGACAAACACACACCACTGAGTTCTGGTGCAGGAATAAAGCAGCAATTACAACAAAGTACCGTACCAATCACAGAAACTGCAAATATACTATTAAACTGGGCTGGATGACATGGTATAAGCCAGGCCAAAGAAAAGAGGCTGCATATGGCATGAACAAATCTTATTGTCTATACAAAAGATGTTTTCATGGCTGACACAGAAATGAGTAAGGTCATTTCTGGCCACATCAAAGTACCCTGAAGAGCATAATTGACAGATATCCATCTAGCTTCAAGAGACTGAGAATGGTGACACTGGGGACTCAGAGACATGTGAATTCTGAGGGTTGTACAAGGACTTTGTCAGCTGAGAGAGATGCAGGACTCTGGAAATCCAAGCAAGAAATTTTATGATTTTCTTTCAGTGACTTCAGTTGTTTGGACCCATCTCTGCCACTGGGGAGTCTGGGATAGGTGTTTTTGAACAGTTTAGCTTTGATTTGGCTGTGTTTTTTTCTTGTTTTTCAAATAAACATCGATTTCTTGAAGACCCTTTTGGATCTTAAGGCTGTTTGGGGGAATATTTACTACAGTCTAGTCCTTGGGACAAGGGAAACAAACTTCTTACCTTAGGCAAAAGATAGAAGAGAGGGCTGACAGCACCTGACCCGGGGCACTTTGTCACAGGTGCTGAAGGTGTCACCAAAAGGCTGACTGAAGTCAGTGACAAGCAAGAGGATGGCTGGGGAACCACAAGGGATTACAAGATTAGGGATCTTGTGGTTAACACTCACAGACCACTCGCCTTAGTAATCACAAAGGCATCAGCAGTCCTGGTGCAGGATGATGAGGGAAGACACTAAGATCTCATTGGGATGAGAGAGATGCTTTTTTTTCTTCAAACCAACATAATCCCTGATGCAGCCAGATAACTTGCAGAGCACAAATGATTTGTCTTTTCTGTACCCCCTCCCCCTCCTCCACTTGCCAATATTTTAAGATATTTCCAAAAGTAATGGGGAGTGGGTGTTGGAGAGTTGTATTTGCTTTATAGTCAGCTTTACATATAACAAATGAGCATTCCATTTCTCCTGGGAAATAAGTAAATAGTATTGAAATTGAAACAGTGGCAGAAAAGGAGTAAGTGGTTTGACTTGAACCACAGAGGGAGATTACAAGAGAACAGAGATTAAAATGCAGAAACCCTTACATCATGCCAGAGCTTTGTGCACTGCACCTCCCTTTCTCACTGTCTGGAATTGATGCTTCTTTCTTCTGGGGCAAACCAAGGCACTACTGGAAAAATGGAGCCTGTGAGAAAATTATAAAACATCACCGTAACATATTTTTGAACCCAGAAGGTGCATTTGCAGTTGGCATTGTTTTGGTTTGGTTCTTTTGGGGGGGGTTTTGTGGTTATTTTGGGGAGGTTTTTGTTGTTGTTGTTGGGGTGGTTTTTTTGTTGTGTTTTTTTACTTTGTTTTATCTGTTTTGTTTAAAATATTTATTTACCATTTAACTTTATTAAATATTCTTCACTCTACAAATAGAGTATTTTCCCAGAACTATGTCTGACTTTGCTATATACAAAAAAATTCCTCACTCAATCTCCCTTTACTCACTACCATCCTCCAGATTAATTGTAAATGATACACTGGCTGAGTAACAAACTGATATGGAATGAATTGGTCACACAATTATTGTGCACTTATTCAGAAAATGTTTGTTCTAATTTATTATTGATTGAAATCCAGTGAATTCTTTTTCACTAGCTAATACTTTATTGTGCTCTATCAAGCTGTAGAATGTTCCATGCAATCACATTGATTAAAAAAATAAAAAGGATGTCAAAAGATTCCTGAACAAAATATTCCCAGTAGATCTGAGTAGGGGATTTAGCTAATTTCTAGATTGCAGGTTTTATGGCTTTCAGGAGATAACTGTGTTTCTTAAACGTGGATGCCTTGAAAATCTCTTACTGAAACACTTCATATTTTGTGACGTGCTTTGTTTATACAAACAAGAGCCAGAAAAATTATGGTTAAATGTACAGATTTTTTGTTATTTTGGAATAGTAATATATATTTAGTGTTATCAAACAAAACCTATAGTCAAAACTTTAAAAAGTTAAATTAATTCTATTAAGTTTCAAGGTTTTTTAACCAGAACATCTGTACCAATTTTTTATATTTGACAAAGTCACTGAATAATTAAGGATTTGAATAAATTAGATAGATAGGTTTAATCTAGAAGTAAAAGTTTTAAAAAAGTAAAAAATTACTAACACTGACTGCCTTTATGCATAAGTTTTGTAGACTTGTAGACTCCCTGCAATGCCTTTTTCATTCAGATCTAAGTGCTCAACATTATTCTCAAAATGGCATTACTTTAAAATATGATGATATTGTGTGATAATGACTACTACAGGTGGAAATTACAGAACTCCAAAAAGTAAATGTAACCATCATGTTAGTTTTTGCTTTTTGAAGTCATTGAATGTCCCATTCATTCTTTTATTCTGAGCAAGTGTAAATAAAGTTCTTTATTTGCTTTCGCGGCAGCATTCAGAATTTTCTGCCAGTTTAATCTGTTCCCATCCACTAAGAGTTAGTTTCTTGCATGTCTTTTCACAGTCTTTACATCCCTTTTTCATTGTGAAGCTGAATATCTCCCTGTTTGTCCCCAGTTCCTGCACTGCAATGTTCTTTGCCTAGGAATGGTTGAGACTAAAAACAATACTCCCCCTGAGGATGTAAACTGATTTATTAAAAGAGATAGGAGCAAGAACTAACTGTGAAAAGGTGTAAAACACATACTATTACTATTAATATTACTATTATGTTACCATTTTTACTGTTATTTCATATCTTTGCTCTTATGCATTCATTTACCTTGAGGTTTTTAAATAATGCTTCAGGCTTTATCTTATGTGCTTACAACTAATTTACACCATGGGAAGTTATGCATTGTCATCCATGATCCTTGGGATTTTCAGAAAAATATCCCAAATGGGTACATCATTGCAGATATAGGTAACATGGGCTAGCAGTTAAACCACAAATGATGAAACCTCCAGTAAATAAATAAGCCCAACTATTAAACAATAGGAAAAATGGAAAAAATGGGTCAGCTGAGTGAGTTATTCAGTAGCCACAGGGAGGGCCTCTGACTCCATGCTGTGTCAAGCATTAAACTGGAAGGCTATGCACCTTCTTGTGTTTCTGGCTGTTTAGAAATAGATCTTGAGGACCAGCTTAGGGGATTCTCATACTCCTTCCCATGTCTACTGAAGAGCACCATTCATCTTCCGTACCTCCTTGCACTCTTGGTTCACAGGAGTCTTGTTGATCAGCTTGGAAATTGAATCTGACAGTTTCATTGCCAAAGGGACACCCATATTTTTAATATGCAGTTATTCCTAAAAGTTCAACTGAAAGCTCCTCTTGCTACCTTAGAAGTCCTTGTGCTTGATTTCTACTTTTTCCCTTTTTCTAATAGAATGGAAACTGGGCTGTAGCAATGATAGGATTGTGATTAATCCAGAAGAACTGAATTAATATTTCAGTAACCCTTGAAGTAATTTAACACCTTTCCAAAATTGTTTTGTGAGGAGTGGGTTTATTTGGAAAGAGTATGATAGAGAGCAACTCTTTTGCAAAAAACTACACATTAGAAACATGCAGAGATTTTCACGCCTTGCAGAGGAAAGTTAGAAACCAGTTGGTGTCCAGAATGAAGATGAGCTGCTCTTTTTTTCTTTTGTCTTTTTATGCAGACAATAATTCCCTGCCACTTCCTTGCAAGGGATGAAGGTTTGAATAGTTGTTCCATCATCTTCTTCCACCCCTGGTTTTATTCTGAGTCTTTAAAGGTAGAGACTGGTTTATTCTGTAGAAATAAGTGGGAATGTTAGAAAAGGCTAAATATCATCATAAACCAAAACATTATGATACCAGAAACCCTTAGGAACAACACTAATGCTTTTAAATGAAGGTTTTATTTGTCTCTGAGCTGCAAAAGGAAGTCACTAATGAGATGTCATTTACATTCTAACACCTGTTAAATGGCACTTTTCTCTTTCCCCAAAGAGAGAAATGTTTATGAATGTTTGCAGTTTCTTGAGTGTATCTACAAGAATTATATTTTCATAATAAATGCTGTATATTTTTCCCGCATATACCTTGGTTACACCAGAACAGTATAGGAAAATATCAGGAGCTTTTTTTGTTTTATTAGATTTATATGTCATTTTTATATAAATCTAACAGGGAATGTCTAGCTTACAAAGAAATTTCATTAATCAGGATTTAACACAATTGCGTATTTAGGATGTGATTTGCTGCAGTTACAGTGCAAGAACTGCATGTAATTATACCTCCATTTAGATGAAAATTAAAAGCTTGTGTTGTAGCAGGGTACATGTGTTGAATATATTGCTTTACAGAATAAGCCCTCCAAAGGAGAATACCTGAAAATGAAGTTTCAGTTGGTTCTGTCAGGGAACTGCTGCATGCTGTGACTTTTAAAATTGGGACTTGCATTAAAACTGACCAGAGGGAAAGATGGGAAATTACGGGAAAGCAAATGATCTATGACAATACAAGTTGATATGCTTCTGTTAGAGAAGCATAATGCAAGTTTCTTTCAATCATTTCTAAAGTAGTTTGGTGTATAAATTAACTCATTCAGTTAATAAAAAAAGGCAGAATCCACAGAGGCTTTTGCTGGAAATAAATTCTGCAGAGGAATTTGAAGAAGGAATTAAATTAGTATCAGAATTAGAACTAGATCAGAATAAGGGAGCGAATTTTAGAGAACCAACAACTTTAGCAGGTGCTCCTGTGGACTGTGTCTCACACTTATTAAATATGGGATTCACTTGGGGATTTTTGCTTCCCAATTCCCATCCCAGTGCCTACAGTTGGCACATCTGCTTGTCTTCCAGGAATGTCTCCTCAGGTACAAGGTGCAGCTGCATGGCATGTTGGAAATCTTGTGTAGGGGAGAGACTAGGGGCAATGGCTCTGAGAACACCCTCAGAACAAGATCCTCTCACAGAATCACAGAATATGGTGAGTTGGAAAGGACCCACAAAGATCATCCAGTCCAACTCTTAAGTGAATATCCCATACATAGATAGAACCCCCAAAACTGGCCTGTAACAGTGTTATTTCATCAATTTGTTTTCCTGTTCAGCTCAGAGGTGGTATGACCCTGGCACACAACACAGGGTGACAGAAGAGGATAACACAATTTAAATGGCTGGTGCTATCATAAACTGAAGACATCCCGTCTTGGTGGGATGTAGTGCCATTGTGGAAATGTTGAACGCCAACAGGAAAATTAGAAATGACATTTGGATCTCTAAATCTCAATTAGGTGCTTTACCCATGAGGTGTTATTCTGATCCAATTAGTGAGGGATGCCTTTGCCCGAATTAAGGTGCAAACAAGACCATATGCCAAAGTCAATAATACAGATTTTATTTAACCATAGTGAGATAGAAAGAAATAGAGAGGGGAGAGGGAAGGGGTGAGAGAGAAAAAGAGGGAGAGAGAGAAAAAGAGTAAGAGAGAGAAGCTACCCACTACCTGTAGAGTCAACAGCATCCCATTTGTCCTTACTCATCCTGGGCCTCCTGGTGGTGGGGGTCCTGGCCTCGTTCTTCTGGGGGTACCAGAGGTATACAGTCCAGGTTCTGGGCATGCATGGGGTGGTCGCAGATGTCGTTCCCATAACTTGTGGTGATACGTATATGAGCAGTTGCTTCCTTTCCCACAGTTTGCCACAGTGGGAATTTTTGTCTGGATATGTTAACCAGGATGTGCTAATCAGATCTCGCCTCCACCAGGCCTGGAATTAGCACCTTCCTGTCGTAATTTCTCCCTTCTGTGCTTATCTCAAGTTCCCTCTGTGGTGGCTTATCTTATGGCAAGTTCCTTCTGTGGCCTTGGCAGTGTTTGAGACAGGCAACTGTGCCTTTAAGTCCTTACAGGTGTAAAAACAGAAGACAGCACTGATATCTGTAGTGAACCATCAAAAACTGTGCTCTTCAACCAGAGAAATATGTGATTCAGCACAGACCCTCTGGGGGAAAGCCAGGGCAGAAGCTACCAGTGGAACAGAGCTGACAGAGTATAATGAGCAAACCATGTGTTGGGGGTGAATTTAACCCTGGGTTTTCTAAAACTGTTCCTTAAATTGCAGGCTTAGGCACTTCAGCTCTTTTTCAGTTGTATAGTGCTGAAATTTTAAATGTTGATGGTTCTGCTATACTGTAAACGTAATTTGCGTCAGTAGGTCACAAGCAGTGGTTTGGGCTTTTCAAAAAGGGTTTAGTATCCATATGTCTATCACAGATGTTTCTTGGGATTCAGCATTCCTTGAGAAAGACCCACATAAGTTGACAGTGTCTCTTTCAACATGCTAGATGTGTGACAAAAGAAAGCAGTGTTTGTAAGTTGAAGTCAAAGTAATGACAAGCCTTTGAATAAAGGTAAGAACAAGTCCTTGTGGGCTAAGTTTACTTAAGCTGCCTTTTGGATTTAACCTGAATGGATCAGATTTTTTTTGAAAAGAAAAGTGACTGAGCCCTCTTCGAAAGCCAAGGAACATAAGCTTTACAGCCCAAGTGCTCTGTAATTTCAGGAAGGGAAGAAATTTTTTCATGTATGATTTGATCTTTCTGAGAAATTATACAAAGTTTTAGCTCATGATCCATCTTCCCTCCTGTATTTCCCAGTTCTAACATTATTGCCTCTCTCCCCCTTAAACTACAGCCCATTTTCTGTAATTCACGTTAGTGTTGGATGTTCTGCTCAGAGAGCAGAGAGATGTTTTTTTTAAAAATTTAAAGCATCTTTAAATTTTCTTGTACGTTAAAGAGACTGGCTTCTTCTTACTTACCTTATGTCTGGAAACATTATTTTATAAAGTTTGCAGTCTGGAGAACATGGACTTAATCAGATTGCTCCGTAATTATTCACCAGCTTCATTCGCTCTGGAAGATATATACCTTGCATGGGGCTAAAAGAAATAAGTATATTCATTTCCTATCCAGTTCCCACCTTGCATTATAAAAGCCAAATATCCATTCTGTAAATAGAGATGAATCAGCAATCCATATAATATCTATTCATCATACATATTTCACAAGGAGGATATTGTGGTGGCTGGAAAGTTCTTACAAAAATAATATGGAAATCCGGAACTTGATGTGGAGTGTCAGAGAGCTTCTTACTATTATTTACCTTATCAGCTTTTGCTTTCTGAAATCAATGGAAGGGCATCAAGTTCAGCTAATCCATATTTCTGAGTATGAAATTGAATTTATAGTCTGTAGTATGTTGACTACCGCTCACATTTAAGGCATAATTGATTTTTATTGAAAAGCCAGCAGGCACATCAAAAATTTCCACAAACCACAAGGATGTTAAATTTTACCCTGTTTAGATAATAGTGTTGCTTTATTTATCCTTTAAAATGAAGCTTTTATATTTATATCAGAAAATGTTGTGGAAGTGTGACTGATGCCTTGTGAAACCATCAGTCCATAGTTCTGTTGAACTCTACAGTACAGAAATAAGCAAGTTTGCCGCTCCTAAGGTAAATGTCTATGGTTGGTTTGTTTTAACAGTAAAAGAAATAATAAATCTGCTCAAAGAAACCATTTCATGTCATGCAGCAAAATGGTTTTTTTTTTTCATTGCTATAAATAGCTTGCATAATTATTTTTTTCTCTTTTCTCTTTTCTCTCTTTTCTCTCTTTTCTCTCTTTTCTCTCTTTTCTCTCTTTTCTCTCTTTTCTCTCTTTTCTCTTTTTCTTTTTCTTTTTCTTTTTCTTTCTTTTTCTTTTTCTTTTTCCTTCTTCTCCTTCTTCTTCTCCTTCTTTCTCTTTTTCTATATAGGTTGCAGTTTACCCCTTCCTCATTCTTTTAAACAGAGAAGTGTACTTTTCTCTATGCTTTTAATTGGTCATAGATTGCGAACTAGGTAATCCATTTTAAAAATTTTATTTTTCCAAAGCATTTACTTCATTTCCTTCAGGTACAAAGGTGTTCTTAATCCTGGACTAGATTTTAGAATGAACAAATGTTTCATGACCTTTTTTTTTTTCCCAACCAATTAAGCAATTGAACAGATTTTACTTTCGTTCTCTTACTTGGGCTATCTGAGTTATGTGTGTATGTCACTCCACGTCAGCTACTGCATTGCCTCAGTGCATACATCTTTTTCACAAGAATTCTTTGAACCAGAGAAAAAAACTCAGGGTTCCTCTGCATGGAAGACACACTATGGTAAGTAATAAAACTGGGAACTTTGAAAAGCCAGGCAATGAGATATATCTGTGTGACTCAAGAGCATTCAAAAAAATTCATCAAAAGTACATAAATAAAAAACTTGAAGAGATTATACACTCACTATACAGTGTAAACATGTCAAGAAAAAAGGACCTACCTTTTGCAAAGGCAGGTATTTTAAAATATGTGTGCAACAGGTGCAAGCATGAATCCATTTAATAAATAACAAGATTTGTTCCTGTACCTCTTCTATCATTTTCAAACTTCACCACAGACAGTATACAGATATTCATACTCGCATCTATGTTTCTCCTTGTTGATAGCATTTTTTTACATATTTGAGTCTTCTTTATTTTGGAGCTCTTATTGGAAGCATCTGTTTTCTTTCTGAAATAAACATGTAGCACGGGCCAGTTAACACCAGTTTGGGTTCAAAAAGTATCATTTTTTCCTTACTGTGTACTTTTCTATTCAATCTTGTGTGTGAACACTGGCAACCCACTGTTGTTTAAGCATTGATCACTTTAAAGATAACCACACCTCTCGTTATTTCTACTGTAATGGTATTTTAAGAGCACTGTTTAAGGACTGACATACAGATGCAACAGAAGTCATACACAGAACAGAAAGACTGCAATGTGCTTAAAATTGAGAGCAAAGGGTGAGGAGAGAGCAGGAGACCAAACAGAAGCTCAAAGGAAGAACTGAAAATGGAGGGTTTAGTCACTTTTCCTTATGATGCTAAAGGTTGCTTTTCAGGATACTTTCTAAGGGTACTTTTGGGTGAATATTTGAATGAAAACTATTAAAGGAATGTAGGCTATTGAAGTTAAACTCCAGTTCATTGGCTTAGATAATTTTGCCTAATTTTAAACTTCCAAATAAAAAGTGATTTATCTTTTTCAAAGAGAGGTGATTCTTTCCTAAGGTATTTATCATGTCTCATAATTAGTGTGCTTTATTGTATCCTTTTTTCTATACAGCTCTCCTGAAATATGTGGTTTCTAGGGGCCTAAATGCATAAGCAAGATTGCATTTATATGATTAAGGAAAGACAAAATTTCATGATCACTAAAAATTTTAACTAAACTTTAGAACTCTAGTAATTTAGAATTTTTTCTTTAAAAAAAGGTAGCAAAAGCAGTTTACTGCATGTGAAGTATCAGGCCTATGAGGGATGGAAGATGGGTTTGTCTATCTCTAATGTTACATCCTCTATATCTAAGAGTCTCATCTTTCAATTTCGCATACATATTTAGGAAAAGTATGCAAATTTACATGAAAATTCCCTGGAGTATTGCATGGACAAATCTTACCCATTAATGGACTCATAATGTCTATTCTCATATGAAAGATATAAAGGATATTGTTCACAAGTACTGAAATGGGAACAATTCCATTAGAAATACATGTAGTACACTGAAACTAAGCAGGGACTGCATTCATGTATGAACACAATGTAAATTTATCATTGTAACAATTTTGTATAAAAGGGAGATTCTATTTGCATTCACATTCTCTGCAGAGGTATGAAAATTACTTATACAGTGAATTTGGGCCCATAATTAGAGGAAATTTCTTGGGTTTAAAGAATTTTCTGGTCTTTAAGGATTAGATGGCTGTTGATAACAAAATTTTATCACATTTGTGAAGATGGGAGTGTAGGAGGGTATGGCAGAAAGAGAGATAAAGGAGATTTAATGCTGAAACAAATGAGCCTTTCCTTCATCACATCTTTCCCTTATTTATCATCTCCCCCTTAGAACTTTTAATCATCAAAAGGATCATTCTTAAATGTTACCCTGCTCTCCTCAGTTGATTTTCTTGGTACTTATAAAAATAATGCCTTGGTTATTTTACTTTCTGGTTAGGAGCACACAGGTTTTCATACAGATAATTAGGTGTATTTATCAATTAGAATAATTCAGATTTTAATTTATCATGAAGGGAAGGCTGAACTGAAATATTAAATTAGATTGCTGAAAAAATAATTAGGAATTTCAGGTTTTGTAGCTTGTTTCTACTGCCCCATAATACTGTGACTATTAAAAAAACCCCAATACATATAAACCTCCCTGTTTTATTATTTTTCAGTGGTAGAATGTTAGGATGGAACAGATCTTTTTTGCACCGCTTAGGATATGCTGTTTACTCTTGGGCATACACTTTGCCAGACAGACTTTTTTCCTTTTCCCCAAACAACAGAAGGTACAAACTTCGCATGGGTTTTCAGCTATAAAGCAGGGACTTTCTGTACAAATAATTAAATTCTGAAAATTGTTTCAGAAATCATTTTCTTCAGACCCATTTCAGTAATACCTGTAGTTTGATCTGTGCAAGAACAGCTGAGTAACCATTCAGAGACCTGAATGTGCTTAACAGAAAAAGTAAAAGGAGCAAGTCTCCAAAACTGCTAATGAATTACTGTGAGTAAAAGCAAAATTTTTATTTTATGTAACACCACATTCAGTGCTTTAGTAACATACTTTTGTACTCCAAATCTCCTAAGTTGTCTTAAACATTCTTGACTAACACAGAGTTACATAAGAATCCTGGCACTTAATGGGTGAGAACTCAGTGATCATCTCTGCAGCCTTCACACTCTTCAGTGGGAGTCAAATAAGATTTAGACCTACTCTGACTCTTCAAGCTCAAAATCCTGAACATAAAAAGAACAGTTTTGGTGCTTTTTGTTTACTGTTGGGATTTTGTTTTCTCAGATAGTTTTAACCAATATACCTCTCATACAGATTCTACCAAATGCTTATGTTCTGCCTTTTCTACTCTTCAAGGTTGGAAAGGATTCTACTTTCTCTGGGACCTACAGAGGAAGATGTATGATAACGTAGAATAGATGCAACATCTCTGAGAGGAAGAGGCAAAGTTACATGTCATTTACATTGTTCAGAGATTCCTATAGAATTGGAGTATATCCTGTGGATCTATATTTTGCTGGGCACAATCTTTCTAGAGCCAGGATGCCTTCTATTAGGTAGCAGTCTCATAGATTTACTTCTTCATAGCCAAGTGGAGACATATGCAAAAAAACAGAATGTGAAAAACAGATTTTTCAAGAAATGTTTCCTACCAGATCAAACACCAATACAGCTACTAAAATGCTCTTAATTCATGAGGAATTTAAAAAAATATAGTAGGAAATTATGATGCAAGCAGCAAAAGTAAAATTTGTATGCTGGATAACATTTTAATTCTTCTCCTCATTTTAACTGCTTTACTTAAGATCATGAAAGTACAATACTAAAAGGTCCTTCAATAAATAGAAACAAATGAGCTTTTCCCTACCACGGAATTACTTAAAATCAGTCCTTCTTGTGAAGCTAATCCCCCGACAGATAAGACTGTGAATTCCCCCCCTCCCCTTCCTACACGCTCACAGATGGGTTGCAACAGAAAGATGACAAATGAGTTGTGTTTGGCTGGATTAATGGGTATTATCATGTTAATGGATGTTTATGGTGCAGTTTGGGAGGTTCATGTGGTTTTCAAAAATGTTGGTGTTCTGAGTAGCTGCAGCCTGTGCATGTGTGAGTGTGTGTATGCATTATTAGCCACCTTTTTATGCATATTGTACATTTTTGGTCTTCTTAATGGGTCACAGCTAAACTGAGTGTGGAAGTGTTGGCCTTATGCTCAGATCTTTCACCAGGCCGTCAAGCATGACATGCAAAATACAAGTGTCTGAGACTTGTCTTTCCGCAGTCCCTGTGAATGCAGGTGCCTCATAATCCCGGGTCTACTTTGTTGCAATCAGTTTTAAAATCTGACATATTGATCAGGAGTTTAGCCTGAGTAACTACTGCACATCTATCAACTCCAGTTGCGAATGTCAGGTCAGATTTGTTGGCAAGGTGGTCTTACAGCCAAGCAGGGCAATTCCTGCCACCCCCATGAACTGATGTTCAGGACCTCATTTGGCAAGGAAAGTGTGTATTGCAGCAACAGGGCATGGGAATAAGGTGCCAAGTGGGGCACACCCTCAGGAAAATGTCTCAACAAAGACCACAATGCAGGAAAATCTGCTGTTTAAGCAAAACTATAAAGTCACTCAGAAATAAATTAGCTTTTTATCTGGATTTTAAAAATTGGGGTGGGAGGTGGCATGAGGGGTGTAGTATGTTTTGGTTGTGGGGTTGTTAGTTTGGTTTTTTGTGAGCTTGTGGTGGGATTTTTTTTCTGTTCAAAATATCTTATTCTGTGAAAAGATGGACCTTTATACATTAATTTTTTATCTCATTTTCTTCTGCCCACAAGGCTTGTTTTTCTCTTACTTTTGGGACATAGGCTTGAATTTGAGCTGATAGGCTTCTGTCATATGGAACATATATATATATATGTATATATAAAGGAATGCATATGTCAGACACTTGTGTGTAAATTTCTGCTTAAAACCTTAAATGCTCGTTTCAATGCTAAAATACATCATTTGCATGCACTATTGACGGAGTTGTTCGCATAAACATATAGTTGTGTTTACACTCAATTTTTCTCTGAAAAGAACAGGTATTTAAAATCTGGAATTGCCACAGAATACCCTACAAAAAATAGTAGAACTTGCATCAATTAATACATTTATTAACTTAGACTGTATAAAAAATGATAAAGCTCTGAGGTACCATAAGAATGCAGGAAATATACTGGTTCATTTATTTCATAATATTTCTGAGGTTTTTTTTCTAAATTTTGGGAAGTCAGATTTTCCTTTCAGAATAATTTTGGAATGAAGACAGTGAAAATGATCTTCTGAAATCAGTACCAGAGGGGATTTTAATGTACTGAAATAATGCATGCCATTTATTTGGTATTCCTCCACCATCCAGTATAAAATAATTCCTTCATGTCTTTTCTTTCCTTAAAAATTCACCAAGCGTATGTGGACCTCACAGATGCAGCTTTAATTGAAAGTAATGTCAAAAACAGTGTTTTGATCTGTTTCCTTTCTTTTGACATTTTCTGTTTTTGGAATATGTTGAGTCTGTACGACCATTCTCTGTTCAGAAATTCATCTGGAAATTTACATATTTTAAAGGCTTCTTGCTCTATAATACAGCTGAGCATAATAGTGCAAGCTACACAGAAATTGAGGTGTGAAAGAGAAAATTCCCAATTTCAGCCCTTATAACTGAAATATAAAAACAATTCTTCACCATCTGGGATTTACTGTGGAAGTCTTTATTCTGGGTAGGTTTGCTAGTGGGATAAAGTTCATATGATCCAGTAATGGATAGTCTGTAGTGGCTTTAAAAAATAATAACAGAAAAAAAAAATTGTACATTCATTAATTTACTGAGCTATCATTGAGATGCTCAGAAATTTTCATACATTCAGAAACACACTGGAATACATTACAACCAGGTGAACCTCTAAATTTGTGAAATCAAATAAATTACATATTTTTCTACAGGATGCTAAAGTCTCTCTCTGACCAAGTAAGTAATATTCCTGATATGGAAAGGTGTGAGTACCACAGGAAATATTACATATCAAGGATGCTTAGCACTTTACTAGATTATGCCCGAAGAGAAAGACAAAAGAAAACTAAAGTAAGATACACATTCATAAACCTTGTCCTTTTTTTGTTTACTCCCTGCCTGAAAAAATAGAATCAAGAAAGGCCTTTGTCTCAGAGAAAGGTTGTAAACTGTACATAATTTTTCTTAAAATTAATTATGAAGCCACCTACTGTTAAACATAAATTGAATCTAAAGTCAGTGTACATGTACTCCGTCATTTAAAGGTAGGACAGTTCAGTACCAGATGTTGTGGCTGGGAGCACCTTTCAGACTGTACTGGACTATATATTCTGCAATAAAACTGCAACAACAGCAGGTATGTACAGTTGCCAGATCATGTTGATGTTGTCCACTTTTATTACCCAAATTCATCCCTTTCTAGTTACAGAACTACGAAGGATGGGAAGGAGAGAGGCTTGCTAGCAGCTAAAATCTCAAAATAATCAAAACTGTGAAATAAAGCACTTCTAACAACAGCTACTTTGTGCAGTCCACCTATAGGGATTACATAAACAATTTGAAATCTCTACCTTCAGGAAGAATAGAACTCATATACAAGACTCCATAGAAATAACTTGAGCTAGAAGTGCTACCATTAAAAAAAAGTAGTAGCACAAGCCTGTGTACACAAGTACTGATTTTCTATGTGCATGTGCTCTGGTAAATACAGGCACAGGGCTCAGTTCTTTCTGCCTCTGAGTTCAGATGATGAAGGACATGTCCACGATACTTTGTGCTCAGATACAAACTCTTTACACCCAGACACTGTAGGTGCAAGATTAATCCATAGTGGGGGTGACAGGCTGGGGATCAGGAGTCCATGGATATAACTTGCTCTCTGGCCCAGCAGCCTAAACTACAATACAGGAAGAGCCTTGATCTCTCTGATCCTGCTTCCCACTTTGAACACACTGACAGCTATGCTTCCTTACTTCGTTGGGCAGGGGTGTTGGGAAAAAGCTATTTCTTACTGCTTGTCAGCCTACTTTGGGCTGACCAAGAATATTTGGAAATCTAGTTGAAATAAGTAATTTTTCAGATCAAAGAGCCCTGGGAGGCAGTGAGAAATATTAATGTTGTGATGGTTAATTAGGTGCTTTTCAAAATTGCGACTTTCAATTTTGTATTTTGCCGCAGTGTTTTCAGTACTGTTACATTTATGAGTTAAAGCATGCAAAGCAAAAAAAAAAACTTGAGGTAAGTATTCTGTTCAATATGCATTTTTTCCATCTCTTTAAGTGGAGGGCGGGGGGGGAGTAAACATCATTTGGTCCAAGCTAAATAATTTCCCCATCCACTAAAAGGAAAATATCCATGTTGTTCAGGATATATGCACTGCACAGTGCAAGGGAATCTCTCAGTAAGATGGTAAGTACCAGATAAGATATTTTAAAAAGTAGTATAGCACTTTTTGGCTCTCTGAGGCAGCTGCAACATCTGAGTTGATAGATTTGCTTTGTTTTTTGGGTGGAAAAATTAAACCAATCCGGTACACAGCATTTCTGTGATTTTACATACTTTCTTTTTTAAAAGAATATACTTAGAAACACAGTATTTTACTTCCTGAGAGGTGTGCAAGTGGCTCAGCTCTGTCCAGTGACTCTTTTATGATTGTTGTCAGGATCTTGCTCCTTCTACACCACTAAGCTGTGACATCTTCTGTGTGCCCTTGAAAAAAATCTCCTCTGGTTTGAACCATCCTGCTGCGCAGCCTATCCCACCATTGGTGTGCTATAAGGAGCACTGCAATGGCTGGAATTCAGCGTGGCCTGCATTGAGATAAAGGACCACAGAGGCTGGAATGGGTCTGGGCTCCAGGTGGGTTCTAGGTTGCAATGGGGCTCTACAGAAGGACAGGGGCTTGGCACTTGTCTCATGCATCAACACTGCGCCAGGTGTGAACCTGTGCTCCTAGGGACCAGGAATACTTGTAATAAATTTGTTAACTTTATTTACAAAGCAACATATTTCAGGCCAGCAAGCGCTAACATAAAGTGGCATTGTGCACATGTGCTGATAAATACGTTGCATTCTTGCAATGCCTCTTTAGGAATGGTTTTCATGTGTAATCAGATGAAGCATATACCAGAAAGGTGGCAATGGATTTCCATGATGTCTTATATATGTTTTCAATAAAAAAGCAGAGGGTTTAATTTTGTTGCTGCTCTGAGTTTCAGAGTGGAGGTATTCTGTTTTTCCTGATAAATAGGCCATTCAGAGTCTCTGCTTTACACGAGCTGCTGTGATTTTGAATGCAGCCACCCTACACTTTGGCTTTGCTAGTGGCTCATCTTCCTACAGGTAGAGTTTGGCATCCTGAGTCTTAGGAACCCCTCTGCTCCACGTTGTGCCATGTGTTTGCCTGCATGCACACCTGGGTGTGTAAGAGAGAAGCACAATACAATGAAAGGCAGAGACATTACTGTGATCTGTGGGGTGAGCAAACCAAGCAGGCTTTGGGGAAAGCACAGATTCCATCAACACACGTATGCTCTCCACTCCCTCCGTTTTTCCAGACAAGGGTTATTTTTCAATATTTTATTGTGCTAGCCATAGGAGAAATCTTGTAATAAAATCATATCGCTGTTTCATCCAAGGCAAGTTTGGATGTTATCACAGTGATATACTTTGTCATAGATTTATTGTTAAGTCCTCGCATAATGTAGTTGAATAGAGTTATAACAATTGTACTCTAACAAAGTTTTAATACAAGATTGTAAAATTTTAACATGAAGTAGATTTCTACAATGACAGACCATTATTACCCTCAAACTTCCAATGACAAATTGCATGACCGAATGCAAAAAAATGAAATTTAACAGTATTTGTTATTATCTGTACAGCTTTATTGTTTTCTTTTTATTATATTCATAATCTGAAAATAATGCAAAACAGATATATGTCTGATCATGTAATGACCAATGGCATATTGTATCTTGTTTAGTAGGTGGTTGTCCTCTTGTCTTATTTGGGAATATATAGTTTAACAAGATCCTTACCATCATTTTTTAACAAGGATAATAAACAGAACAATTCTGCATAAAAGCTCATATCAGCTTCTTTCATGCCTTTTCCTTTCAGAAGGCTGCCTAAGGGTTTAAGCAATTTAGTTGTCTGACCCGCATGCTTTCTCTGCAGTCTGCAGTTCTTTTGTTTAACATTAGTATGTGGGCAAACAGCATTCAGAGCTGTGCAGAGCTTATCAGCCTGTGCTCAGTTGACCAGAACCCCATTCTGTGTATCTAAGAGGGGCCACGTTTAATGCTTCACAGTAGGAGCATCTGCAGTTTCCAAAAATGACTTGTTTATCAGATAAACTCTGTCCTTGCACTGACACATAGTGGCTCTTCAATATCACACTTTCCTGCATGAGAACTGAGCAAAACAGGGTATGCACAATGAATAACGAGTGAAATTTATGTACATGGTGTGGTGACACAAGTACCCTGTAACACTGGGCAGTTTATTTGCATCAGCTCAGTAATTGCAGAGAGAAACTTCCTCATTACATTCCAAAAACATTGTACTTACTCATTCTCAATATATTTGGAGCACATGTTTTGAAGTCAGCAAATGTTAATTAATTTGCTTATTTAGCTTGGAATTTAATGAGAAGTAGCATGAAGGGTCTGTCTCCTATGGAATGGGCAGAAAGACTCAGAGCTAAGCTGTGGTTTGTTATGTGCCCATAAGTGTGGCAGCCTCTGACAGTCCAGCTGGGTCTCTCACTTTTGAGTTTACTGTGTTACCAAAGTATGACTTCACAGCCTTGTCTCTCCTCTCTCTCCATGCTCTCTCCACTGCACTGATTTTTTTGCAGATCAATTAGACCCCTGGGCACTAAAACCATAAATATATTCTTTTAAGAGTCATGAATTTTGTATTTATAATAAAGGTCTCACTAAATATTTTAAATACCATAGAGGTTAGCCTTTGGTTTAGAAATAAATGTTTATTAAAACAGCATCATTAAGACAAGGTAGAAACAGCAGCTTAGAGTTGGTATTTGAGGCTCAAGATCCAGTGAGAGTGAAGTGCTGTGAGCTCCTTTCAGAGAAGTGCAGCTGGTCTCTCAAATTCTTCATATAACTAAACAAAGTAAATCTTGTAAAATAAGTCGGCTTTGCAAGATTTCTGGACTTCTCTGGAGCCTTTCCTAAACATGTTGGTGGTATTTGGCCAGTCACAGAAAGGGTAGGGTGGTGGAACAGGAACAAGAGATTTGGATCCAAACCAATTCAGGCAAGCCTGTACTCTAGAATGATACCCTTGACTAATTATAATGATTTTATTATGTGAGATTGATATAACACTGCAAATGGCAATAGCCCAGAAGGAGCCTGATAAAATTAACACCCTTGTCTGTACAACCAAGATTTTAGGTATAAAGATGAGAATACCGTAACTCTAGTAGCTGTTACATGCTCTAATACATACAAAGGCTCAAAGCTGAAACAGTATGCTGGGAACAGAGGCTTATACCGGCTTTCACCTTTCTTTCCCTCCCCTCCCCCTCCTCATCAGCACATGCTGGCTGGTCAACTAGTCAGAGAAAAATTGTTAATGAGGGTTAAATGGAAGTTATCTATTAAATGTCATTCTAGGATCAAGACATTGGAGCTTTATTTTGAATGATGCCCATATTTTTTCTCTCCTTTATTTTTCTATCTTCACCCTCCCCCACCTGAAAGAAAACATCCAGTGGATGCCTGGCAGCATCCTCTGATTGCTTGCTGTTTTCCTGACACTAAATCTACTGTGTCATATTCCTTGCATGGGCTGCAGATTTTGGCCTTTTCACCTGCTGTTTTGGTTGGCTTTAGATGCAAAGAGAAGAATATGAAAAGGAGAGGGGGAGGGAGGGAAGTTGGGAATGCTGGAGAAAAAAAAAAAAAGGCAAATGTTTTTAGCGCCTTCATCTAGACATGTGTCCCCTCACTCTGTGACATGGCTGCTCCAATGTTGCCATGGTGAGGATTTCTAATCATCCCTACACATGACAGGCTCCTATTTGTCTGCACTCCCTTGGGTGTAAATTTCTAGGCTTAAAAAAAAAATCCATGTGAGCGTATCATCCGCCGTGCAGATGTTTCACTGCTTTAGAATATCAGGCAGCTGCTTGTGCCACCGTCGACAGCTAATTGGAGACTGCATCGCAGGAACAGAGGCGTAATTATGGCATAAATACACATCCTCTGGTGCATCATTGTATCTCTATTAACAGAAAATTTTAAACAGTGTTCAGAGTGTAATTAGTGTAGTTGATAAAGTTGTAAAACATGTAAATAAGGGAAATAGCAGGTACGTGGCCAATCCACTACCCAGCACTAGGGGATGCAGATTATTGCCTATTTAGAAATAATTAGCAAAGCTGCATTAGCAAAGCCTGTGTCCAACAGAAGCAATGCAAACATTTATTCTGGTAACAGCTCTTTCTGTGCTAGCCATGAAAATCTACTAATATTGGTAATTTAGCCCTCATTACAGAGGATAAAGCATGAAAAGAGCTCAGACATGAAATATGACAAGTAATATTAATTTTTATTCCAGAGGAAAGGATGCTTTCTCGGGTTGCATGCTGATTTCTCGGCAGGGTCTCAGTAGTGTGTGAGCGAGCTGGTGGTTGAGGATGCGGCTCTGGAGCTGGCTCCCTGCTGGAGGTATGCCCTGGGGTACCCGTGACAGGAGCTGATGAGGCATGCTGTGGTTAGTGCCCAGCCAAACCTTAGGTCACAGTTCAAAACGAGCACTCAGGCATTAAACTTCTCTCCTTATAGGCTTGAGTCTTTAATTTTGTCCTCAGCCTTGCTCCTTGCCATCCCCAAATGATTTTGCCAAATCACCTGCTCGGCCCCCAGCTGTCCTCCCCAAAATGCATAACACGCAGCTGTGCCAGGCGAGCAGAGCTCTGAATCAGTGCATACTTACTCTTCAGGTTTGTCTTGAGCCCTGAGAGAAATGATTGCTTCCCCCTCACTGTTTATGCTTTAGATTATGTTTCATGAAGAACATTACCCTGTGACCATAAAAATAAATGCCAAAATTCTGACTTTGCTTTACAGATGTATTTTCTAATGAAGAAAAATGTGAAAGCCTGGCTAGCACGGGAGACGTAGATCATTTTTTTTTTAAACAAGAGGATGAGAAGGGCTGAATGTTCTGGAAATGGGGGAAAAAATGTTGTGGTTTTTTTTAACATCTCTGATTTCTTCTTTTTTTTTTTTCTGTTTTTTTTTTTTTTTTTCCCTTCCTACTGGATGTAGGAACAGAATGAATAAAAAACTCCAGCGTATAGTGTCGGCTAAGTTCTGCTGCATCCTTAATAAGTGTGCACGTGTGTGTTTATGAGAGAGGAAAGGGGGAACAGGAGAATTCTGCTTGACAAGTGCCAGTGTTTCAAAAAGAAGTCTAAGAAAGATGTTATCTCTGGCTCAGGAAAATAAATTTCCCCACTTAGCCAGTGTTTCCTGAACATTTTCAGAATTCAGCTCTCACCACAGACTGCATAAAATCCTGCCAAATAAGGACTGAATTTCATGTAATACAATGCTTAAGAAAAAGAGAAAGAAAGAAGAGAGGGGAAACGTAGAGATGAAAAGAAGCTGGACAAGCTACTATCTGAAGTATTAAAATGTAAAATAAGCTTTAGAGCTGTAGCAAGGGGGAAAAGCCTTTTACAGGTCCAAAGAGAACACTGTGTATATTTTATCACCTAGAGTGACATGAAAATTGTGAAAATACTGAACTTGTTGATTGAAGGGGATTTTTTTCCACTGTTTGGTGGAGGTTCAGTACTCATCCCAACACCTTATTTAGGCAAAAAACAACAAATCTAGAGAGGGAGGCTCAGTCAGTCTTTTGCCTGTTGTAGAGCAAAAAGCACACAAAAGCTCAGATAATGCCCACCTCATCTGCACTAATGTAAGCATCCCATCGAGTTCTAGCATACTGAATTTTTATAGCCATAGCATATATTTTCTGTGTTTAAGATTTATGTAGCGATATGCAGATGTGCATTCCTCTGGCACAAAAGAAGTACATGGTTTATGCATACATACACTTTATGGGTAAGCTGTTTGGATGGGATCAGTATGCCCTGTTAAATGCTCTGATCCTGTGGAGTTCATTGAGGTTTTTACCACGGACTTCCCTGGAAGAAGAGCTGGTCCAGCTTCTGCTGCTTTTCATAATTGCAGTACTGTGTGGCTCTGTGTGAATCCTGCAGCGTATTTGTAGGGCTGTATCCTCACAGAGATGATGTTGCAGTGTTCTTGTATAAGTGTGTGCATATAGGCACGAATGCAAATGTTAGGATATATGTGTATGTGTCTGCATGTGATTGTGAATGTATAATAGTAATAGATTTCATTGGCAATGTGATGGATCAGGAAGACCTGACACTCTGCATGTCAGCTCCTATTCCTATATGTATAATGCATACGTATATCATTGGTATACGCATTACATAAAGAAGTAATTTTTAATTTATACACTGAGTTAATGTTGCCTAAAAATAAAATTAAAAAAAACCAAAACCAAAACCAAAACCAAACAAAACAAAAAGCCAGAACAACAACAACACAAAAACCACCAAAAAACCCTACAAAAAAACAAAACAAAACAAAAAACCCCAAAAAACACAAAAAACCCCCAAACAAACAAACAAACAAACAACCCCAAAAACTGAAAAAAAAAAACACCACCAGAAAAAAAACCCACAAAAAACCAAACCTTTCCAATTTCGTCCCTCAACTTCACTTCCATTATTTATCACAATGCATTGTTTGGATGCATTTTTTCCAATGTTTGGTTGGTTGTTCTTTTTTTTCTGAGCCCACTGGACTGCCTTCTGAAGTCTTTTATTGCCCATCCATTAGAAAAAGGAGAGAATTTTCTCCTACATCAGGAAAAGCCATCTCTTTTCCCTCTTTCCTCTTTCCCTTCAAATCACATAAGTAAAGTGCACATTGTTGAATGTTTTAGCTGAATTAATTACAATATTGCAAGCAGATCAGGAGAACAGTCTGGACATTGGGTGTGTAGGAAGAGGTGTTTGGAGATGGACAGAGTTAGGCTTCTGTAGGTACAATATGCACAAGGGGGTCCTGAAATGGTTTAATGCAGACTAGTAATTCTTTACAGGGCAACAGAGCCATTGCTTATTCTTTGAAAATAGCCTCTCAGGTCATCAGTAACTGGAATCAATTTCAATGTTTGTTGTTTTTTCCTCAGTTTAAATACTTATACGTTATTGCTCAATATTAATAGAGATTTTGGTGTTATGATACTTTGGCGATCTTTGTAATTGACAAGCACTATAATATCAGTTTGAAATAAAAACATATTAACTTATATATTCTGACCAAATCAGGTTAAGGTCACATTTAATATCATCCCTGTGGTCCAAATTTACTCCTGTGTAAATTAAAGTAACTCCATTAAAGCCAATGTGAGTTGTTATCTATCACACTAGACTAACAAGAAAAATGAACGTTAATGTATGTGGCACTGCTTTTGCACTAAGCAGTGTGTGTACTGTGACAGAAAGTCATCTTTTTCCATTTTATCTTTGTATGAATGTGTCCCACAGCAAAAGATTCTGACTGAAGAATAGCAGGGGTACTCATCTTGATGCACTGCAGCAGGGGAAACCTGAAGAGGTTAAATTAGGGGGGCAAAGTAGCAGGCGTTGGTTAAAAAAAAACCTGATTTGTACTTAATTAAAGTAAATTAATTAATTGGATCAGGAGGAAACTAAAATCAGAGCTGGGTCTGGAAGCTGAAGGGATTGGAACCGTGTCGATGCTGGGTAATTTCCAAAAGAACTAACAGCACTTCATAGGTGTGAAGGCTACAACAGCATCAACAGCCCATTGAGTTTGGAGATAAGTGATTTGGTGAAAAACTACTATCAGAAGAGAGGATGGGTGGAAAAATCAATGAAAAGAAAAAGTGGTTGGGCTGCTCCACAGCCCATAGATCTCCTAACCCTTTGCCTGTTTTTTTCTGCTCATTTATAGTATTTCTGTGTTATTGGTTGGTAGGTACTGAAATGAAATGCTTTAACCATGTTGGATCTTAAAAATAAAGGAGATAATGAGTTGAAACTTATGATTAATTTTCCTTTGAAGTTATTTGACTTCTTCTCTCAGTCTTTTCCCTGCATATATTTTCAAGGGGGTAAAGCACGTCAGGGGAGGGAATGCGCAGCAGGAGCGGCTGCGGCTCACAGCAGCAAAGTTGCCATTAGCAAGTAGCGTAGCCTGGTAAAAACAGACCTGTGGAGTGAAATTTTTGATGCTGAAGACATGACTTCCTGTAGTATATGCCCTGCAAAGTTTTTAATACGTCCTACTTGCTCTTGTGAACCCAACATCCAGCAGTAGTAGGAGTAGAGAGGTGTGTGCTGACAGTTTACTTGGAAAGCTGCACAGGCATAGTTAGACTTCCCCATGATGCAAGCTGAATGCAGTAAGTGGAGAGGTTAGGAGAATCACTTCAGAAGCACATTCTTGCTATGAGCTAAAGTATTGGTATGGATGTTCCCTATGCCTGGAGGTCTCTGCTACTGTCAGCTCTAGTACATTCACTGTGCTTCAGCAAATGTAATATTTCCCAGCCTCTGAATAATCACTGTTTCTAGGAGTATGATTACTTTGTCAACAGCTTGGATACCCTGGTAAGTGTAGGTGAGATACTGCAAAAGCTTTTGGAAGGAATTCAAACCATTCATGATCCTGAATAGACATGTTTCTGTCTTGGTTTAACTTTGCTATCCTAATAAGAAAACTTAGGATAAATTAATGGAAAGGGTAGAAATAAAAATCATATTTTCCTGAAATATTGTTGGAAATAACACTCTTCTCTATCACTATAGGTATTTAAGGCAGCTCAACAACCACTGAACATGGAAAAAACAAGTTTTTTAAGAAAATAGTCCTGAATTCCTTTACTACAGAGAAGGCAGCTTAGTTCAGTATGGGTAGGAGGCACACCACCAGAGAAAAAGAGGGCACTCGATTGTAGTAGCAAGGTCAGTGGTTCAGTCACGCGGGGGCTCTAGAGCATTTGTTATTGTTACTGTACTGGTACATTCCTCCCACATTGACAGGTTTGCTTGCTAGCATAGGCAACATCAATATTAATTCTGTAAATGTTTATCTCATGTAATGTATATGATTAAGACTTGTTTGGATGTTCTGTGCTGATTAAACCGAGACCTTTCTATGCCAACAGCCCTGTGGCATTGAGTTACTGTGAGAAAAACAACGTGTGACAACGTTAGGGGAACACAGCTGAGCATACATACTTTGTCTAGTGCACTGGGTTTTCTCGAATTCTCTGTATTTTTGTTGCCACTGATGGAGCCACATACAAAACCAGATTTGAATTATCAAATGTCAATAGTTTATTTTCACTTACTGAGTCTGTAAGCGACATGCCATTTATGGCATCCTTGGAATAATGTCTATTTCTTTAACTTACACGTTTTGTGAGGTGGTAGATGTTTCTCCCTTGTCTGGTAGCATTAAAATTGCACTTTAAGACTCATGTGACAAATGCTGTGAAATACTCACTTTTAGTCAAGTTTCACTTTATGTTGAAAATAGAGGATGGAATTCACAGGTTCCTCAAAATATTAGCTCTTAGGTGTCTTGGTAAATGAATACTGCAGTCCTTGGACCAGGCTCACTCTTTGTAAAAGTGTTCATTGAAACTGATGAGAACTGACCTTGATTTCATGGCATAATCATTACCCTCTGGTAATCTAGAGATGTGAAAGGAATTGGGAGGAAGGAAATGTTTCCCACTTTTATACATGTCACACGGCTGCAGCATCCGTGAATCAGTAGCCAAGAAAAACATTTTACTGCTTGCCTGCTGAAGTGATATAAATTAGCTTCACCCTTTTTCCAAACAAGTCATGAAGAGGCATGACTGTCAGCTGTGATGAAGACCAGTTGTTCTCAGATGCTCTTAGTGAACACAAATGTTTTGTTGTTCAACTAAACCATTACCAAAAATTAATACTTTGCATTTTTGAGCTCTTCTTTGGAGAAGAATGAGTTACTTCAGTTTAAAGAAAACTGTGCAATAGACATTGCATGAGAGTGAAAGGGAATTTTTGAGCCCTATTCCTTAGTCTGGCTTGTGGTCTGGGTCTTAATTTATTTATCTGCAAGACTTGCACTTCTCAGATATTTAGTGTTTGTCAAGCACATTGAAAACTTTAATCTTGAAAGCAAAGTATGACTGCAAATTCATTATTGTTCTTATTACCTTTGCTATTATTATTATTCAGGTTTCACAAAGTTAATTGTGTCAGTTTTGGAGGGTTTATTATCTTTTATGGATCATGTTTTTACAAGTAAATTCTTGATTTTGGTTTCTGTTTCACTCTTTAGTTACAAATAGTGCCTACTATCCTGCATTAGCTATAACCTTTAGAAAAATAACTTATGAACTTATTCACCTCAACAGTTGCTGTACATGTCTGGTTCTGTATAAACACACTCTGTGTGTGTGTGTGTGTATGCATTTTCAGCAACTGCACATTTTTATTTAGTGATGTGGAGAAACTACCCTGCACTGTGGGTCATAGGTAAAGAAAGTAAAACCGCAGGATGTGGTAATACCTTTAAAACCTGTAAGTGTGAGCACTGTATGGGTAGGTATGAGTGCACTCTTTAATTTAAACTCCCCGAGTTTTTGATTTTTACTGGCTGTGAGAGCTCCTGTGTATCTGTCTATCTACCACCGTGTGCTTTAACTTGGGCAGCCGCTGAAGCTGACTCTGGGATTACAGCTGGTGTTTTAAGGCCCATTGTAACAGAAACTGTAAGATCAGCAGAGTAAAATAACTATATCTCTTCAAATGGATTTTCATGTTTACTGTTGAGGTTGTTTTCCTTGGAGAGTTCATATTAAACTTTGCCTGTAAAAAAAAATCAGACTTGCCTAATATTATTGCAGCTCTACTTTCAGAAAAGCTGTGCTGTGGCTGCTCATGAAGCTGGGGTTGTAGCACCAGGCATTCTTTTCCTGGTTCTGCATCTGTTTGTGGCTTCATGTACTATCCAAAGTAAAAGCCTCTTATCAGCTACAAAAGGGCCTGGTATTAATTTGGCCATTACAACAGGTAGTCACATAACATAGCAGAACTAATATAAGGGAACTTTTCACAGAAGCTGAAATTTTACTGTGTGTTAGGACAGGTGATTTAGGTTAGCTTGTGCCTATTAGGAGGAGTTTCACTGTAACAGTAATATAACCTCAATACAGTTCCTTTCATCTACAGGATCCCAGAGTGCTATGCAAACCTAGCAAATTGGTATGAAAAACTGTATGGTGAACACTTCATACATGCCTGGAGTGAAATGCAGCAGCTGTTCTACAGCATACAGTAATATTCCCAAACTCTTTAGAGAAGCAGTGAAGAATGCTAAAAAAATCAAAGACAGATTTTTTCAAAACTGGGTGTGTTAACGTTATCTGCTAAAATACCTTTTTGGCAGCTAAATCCCAGTAGGGCATGGATTTCACAGGTGAAGAGGGCTGGCATCTACCGTGAAATCCATAAGAGCTGCAGGAAGATCAGTATTTCAGGGAAAAAACAGGATCTGAGCATCCTGAAATTCTGATCTCTACACTGCTAATAACCTTTAACATGACATAATATTCTTCATAAGATAATTCAGATAACACGTTCTGAAATTTTTAACCTTTTTGTGAAGTTAACATGCTCTTTCATGCCTTTATGGAATTCTTATTAACACCGAAAGCAGCTTTGCCCCAGAAAATATAGGAGCTACAAAAATCCCCTTGGAACATGGTTGCACAGGGCTCCCACTTGAAGGGAAGGATGATAATGCAGAAGAGAAGCATATTTTTCTTCCCAGATTAAGTCACATTATGGAATAATAGCACCACTTTCTTTGGTAGTTTGGTTTGATATTGAAAAAAGTGAAATGGCACAAGGAAATAAAAGTCCATGTTTGTTGCCTATCCCCACCAGAGCTGGTGATTTGTCTGACACCAGGGTTACACAGTGCAGGGTTACACAGTGCAGGGTTACACACTGCATCCAGCTTGCAGAATAGATGGAGCTGTTCTCTGCTCTTTCTGAGGAGTTTTAAACGAATGATCTCCAGTGTCCCCCCAAAAATGTCATAGTCATAGGTATAGGTTATTTTCTCTTTGTTGCTGACATCCCAGTTTGAGTCCTAGAGGGAAAGAAATTTTTCACTTTATCAGTTAGGCAGGGGAAGAAATTTAATACGAGATCTGCTTTGTCTAAATGAAGGACTTCTACCAGTGTCCCCTTTCAGTACAACATTTTCTAAGTCTAATCTGCTTTTTCAAGACTCCTTCAAACTGCCTTATAGCTAAGTATTTTGGAAATAGCATGTCAAACTTTGCTTTCCACTTAAAGCATTTTTATCTAGTTAAAAATTTTATCATTCTTTAAAAAACTTCTGTCATTTCTGTTTCAGCAGAGGAAATAATTTCATCCTTCTTAAAAAAACCTGCTTTCGTTTCTGTTTTGGCAGAAGAAATTCGTTCATCAGTTCAGCCTGAACCCAGGAGTGAATCTGTCTGCCCCAAGTAAATGGAGAGCTGAACTCCCTCAGCCCCACTCCTAGAAGTAGATCTTGGCAGGATCCCACAGTTTTAGGTCTTCCTCACCTGCAGACGGGAGGCCATGCATGGAGGAGCACAGCTCTGGTGTGCAGGGGGAGAAAGGAAATGTACTGGACTGCCGGGAGCCGTTCATCCCAGAGTTTAGCTGTCTCTGCCTGACTAATGATAACTAAGGGACGGAGTCTAATCTGAAATGTGCACTGGTGTGTGTCCTGAAAAATACACTACAAGAAAGGAGTGCATTTATCAATATATTCTTTACTGCTCACCCTACATTTGGTCCACATCCAGCTTACTTTGTGAAAATATCTAACTAATAAAGACCTGAATATAATTAGTCTGGAATTAGTGGAATAGTTACAAAGCAAGGGATCAGTTAATGGTCTGGTTTACTGATTTATCTTCCCACAAAATCAATTTTGAGCTTTTCTTATTAACAAAATGTTCACTTGTAATCAGTAATAACTAGTGCCAGCAGTACAGTAGTTGAGGGACTATTTTGCAGGCAAAAATAAGATGTAAACATAAGAAATATTATAGCACTTTGATGTAAATAAAATTTTCCCTTAATAATTGATTAGTGGATGATGAGAGAAATACACCTTACACATTAAATATTATGACAGTTATAACAGGCATAACAGTTAAGTTCACTTGTGTCAATATATCATATATCACTTAATTTTTCAGTCAGTTAGTATCTTCAGAAAGAACTTTCTGTGTGCCAGAATAATTAATAATCCTCTTTGAAGCACTTTAGCACAATATTTAATAGCAAAGGAAACTATCAAAGTAGCATTATGTGTATTTCTACAAGTGTGACTCAGTTTAGTTTTATGTAAAAATTCAAATGTCCGACATTCATAACACAGTAAAATATTTTGTCAGGGACATACTTTGACAAACAGTTTGTCAACCAGAAATTCCTCTGTTATTCTTGGAGAATATTAACACACAGGCGTTATTTTCAAGCCTGGGAGAGTGTCATCCTGACCTCTGTTTACTGCTATTAAACATAGAAGGTTTACTTTGAAGCATTCATTTAAGGAAGTGAGTTATTATTCCTTTGCCTGACCTTAGCCTATGGAGTATATATCATGAGGTTCTATAAGATCATCATGCACAAGAAAATTTGTCTAGCAAAAGATAAATTTAAAAACAATCTTAAAATATTTCAAAAAAAAATAAGGATGAGGCAATAATACTTATGTGCTTATTACCTGTCGTCAAAATAAGCATCTATATATGCTGAAAAAATATGTATTTAAAACTAGCCTTTTTATATATAGTTATCCCAAATACAAGTACCTTGAAACAAATCTTCTTGTTGAAGTTAACATTATGTGAGCTATTGCTTATATTTATTACTGGGAAAACATTATTTTGAAAAGCATATGAAAAAAATAGTTTTCAAGCTGTTTCCTTAATGAACTGGAAATAGTAACCCTGTCAAATGTAATACAAAAATAGTGTTATAAGCCTATGGCATCTATTTATTACTGGAGAACAAAAGCCTTCATCCATTTCCTTTAGAGAATGACATTTTTGTAATTCGCTGCCCATTTCATTTGTTCTAAAAGGACTTCTTAGGTTGACAAATATCCCACAGAAATGGCTTCTGATGCTTGATAGGATAATGTGCAGCCCCTTAGGACAAGGGCAAAGGCAGCAAACTTATCATCCTTTAGTTTAGCTTAGTATGGGTCAGTAACAGCGCCAGGGGTGACAGAAGATGTTAAAGTGTGGGAAGCAAGAACTAAGAGCTGTAGGAGGGTAGTTTTTATAGTTTATCTTTTCTTTCACCATGACGCTGCAGAGACAGCTTGAATCACATTGTTGATTTGGTTCACTGCACGCCACACTAACTGCTCCAGTAGGAGGGAAAAAAACACTTACGGGTCATTTTCCCCAATAGTGTGTGACATTTCAGCACTTATCCTATAGGAGGAGGAAACACATGTTTAATATTTTAGCTTGAAGTTTGTATTTTAAAGATGCATTATCACACTTGGAGGTCTGGTGTGATAAATTTGAAGATTATTGTAGTATTACCAATGTGAGGACTTTGGAGGAGAAAGTGTTCTGCATGTTTAATTGTCCTCTACATTTTTGTTCCATTTTTTTTTTTTCCAGCAAGGCAGGGTAAAAGTGAACATTTGACTCCTGTGGAGTGCACATTTAAAAACAACAAACTAAACTTTAAAAACCATGATGATGGCTTTCATTCATCAACAGCTGAAATCCATTTTGAAAGTGTCATTTTAGAAATGTGTTTAACAGAGTTAGGTCTTCCTCAGTGGTGGATGATTGCTTCTCAGTCATCTTGTAAACTTTGTGCTGATCTAGCGAGACATCCCACGCAATGATTTTCTGCTAAAGCCAATTGGAGTGACTGAACATAATGAGCAAAATCATGTCCTCTTTCTAAAACTTGCAGCTAGTCTTACACTAACTAGCCTGCTTACCCCTGCAAAATATTTTCCTGCTGTCACATTCCTTAGTTTCTATTTGGCAAATTGAAATAATAAAACTCATACTTTTATTCCCTGATTAAAAGAGGAGTCTTCACAAACTATATCCAAATGCAATTATATTCATAAGAAAAATCTCATACTCCTGTAAATCGATCCTGATTGCATTGGATGAGTATATATAAAGTGCCATGAACCCAAATGGCTAGAGTTCAAACCAGTTTTTTGTGCTCTGGTTTGCAGACATTAGATGAAAGCCAGTCTCAGCCGGTTTACTCACCAGGTCAAATGTACTTTCCTTAAATGAAGAAAAGAAAAAATAAAGAAAGGATGACTGTAACTAACTCTAACAAACATTTTACAAACATTTTACTCACAGACACCTTTAGAGCTTTTCTCCAGTATAGTTTTCTGAATTGTCTCTCTAGATTTTTTCAGAGATAACTTGAACCATGGCAGGATGTAGACTCCTGTCAAAATATCTGGAGCTCCACCTGGAGGGGTGGGACTTGAATTGGTCTCTAATTAAATATACTTTAGCTTTGTGAATATCAGAAGTACCTCTGATAGTGAGATGTAGCTTTCTAAATCACAAACCAATTTCCGAAGATTTATGTTAACTCTTTTATTTTTTAATGGCTTTTTTGCTGAAGGGAAGAAGTTTTGATAACTCAGGCACTGGGGTGGGGGGGAACCTTGTCTTGCATCTTCTTTCACAAAACTTCCACTGTTGCAGAGAAAAAATGAGGTAACACTGTAACCCATACAGCCAAGGATTAGACTATGGATTTGTGAATACTTTGCACAATTGTAATAAATCTTGCATAAGAGCAACAAATTATTTTTATATTTCTACTACAAGAAATGTATTTCTTCAAAAGGTCTGCCAATAACTATTCTGTAAGCGCTACCCTGGAGTACAGCTTGCAAACTCTCCTTGTCTGCACCAGACACACCCACTACATATTAATTACAGAAGCTGTCTTTGCTGCAATTGCCTTTCTGGTTGGATCAGACCTGTTTTACAAAGAAAGTGGAATAATTTGTTGGTGTAATGTATGATCTGAATTAATGTATTTTTAAGAATCAAATTATCCTGATGTGAGAGCCTCTAAAGGGACTGATATAGTGGAGAAGAACTGAAAGTTTTGACATGGTTTAATGAGCTGTATGCTAACTCCACCTGAGTAATTAACAGGCTTGACAGTCCTTTTGAACAGTGATATTCTCTGTAAGGATGTTTAATGCTCTAAGTATCAGCAGTGCAAAAGCCAAGACAGAGGCAGATCTGACTAGGGATTTTTTTGTCAAAAGGAGTTTTGACTACATATTTTTTCACTTTATGAATGATTAAGGCCAATATTTTCAGAAGTAGGGGCTAATTTTTCAGTAGTTCTGTTTTTAAGTGTGCAGTTACATGCTGCTTTCTCACAAGTTGTAGAGATATCATCTTGCCATTCCTAAATATAAAAATATGGATGCAAAGTGGCCCCATCTAATACAACAGTGTGCAAACACTATTCTATGAGTAAAAGATAAATGATTCTGTGGCAAGCAATTTCAATACATTCTTTGCTGTAATTGTTAATATGTGCTAACATGCATATCATCTTATAAATCATTCTTTCAGAATTAAAAGAAATTGTTTTGTACCCAGAAACAATGAGACAATAATATGATTAAATGCAGAAGGCTAAGTACTATTAAATTTTTTTCCCAACTAAAGCAATATTTTGAAATGGCAGAGCACAAATAATGTAGGGAAATTAAAAACATATTCCAAACTTGGACAGACCATTAACAACTGACCAATGTCGAAGACCAGATCTCTCAAAACTGCCTGTCTTCTAGGTAGTATAGTCTTGACCAGCTCTTTTCCATGCCAATGAAAGTGGAGGTGAAGAAAGGTGAAGCCTCTCAGCTGCATAAGATATAGACATGAACATTTAAAAGTACCTTTTATTTTTTTCCTAGACTTTCTCTTATTTTTCTCTTTTTCCTTGATTTTTTTTTAATTTGAAAATCTTGAATAGCTGTATCATAGAACATGTAAATCTGTACACGTTGATGGCTGTATGTTTTCTGTTTAACAGATTTTACTCCTTACTATGCCTGTCACTCGTTTAAGCAATCTGTGTGTAATTGATTTCTTCAGTAAAACAGATAACATTTGCTTAAAGCTCCTCTGATGGCTTTACAGCCTCTACATTAGCAACAGCACTTCCATTTCCTCTGGCATTCTGGCAAAATATAATTATTATATATCCATCACAGACAAAAAGGCGAAAAAAGTAGCAGAGGGAGTCAGTGCTGCATTTTCCCTGAGTTCAGCGCTGCCCAAGCATCAGATTGTTCAGCTCTTACTGTGGTCACACTAAATGACTGCTAATGCTGTCTCTCTCTCTGGCCTCATGCCATATACTTTTCTATTTACTGATTTAATATCAGAAACAATGATACTTGTGACTCCGAAATAAATAGGACTTTAATTGCCTTGCAGGTAAATTGACTTATTTTTAACTTCAGCAGAAACTTTTCTCTAGCCATTAATAAATAAGGAAAACAGATTTATTTTGTACAGTATAAAATAATGACTTTTACATGTTCTACTTCAAATAATTAAAGCAAAACAAAATATAAAACTATCCCTCAGGACAAAATGTTTTTGTCTGCAAAGGACATAAGAAAGGGGAAATAAGACAGATGCATGGAGGAACTTAATTGTAGCATACAGAGAACACTCAAGAGGTTGCAATGTGCCCTCTCTCCTCTTTTCTACAGTGTTCTGTGGATTGCAATTAAGCATCAGAGTACTGGACAGTGCATGTTTCCTACTGAGAAAGGAAAGGCTACACGCTTGAATTGTTAAGTGGTTTTATTATTATTATTACCAAGGCAATCACTACAGTTTTCTAAAACAGTTACCTTCCTTGATTTAGCCCGTATGAAAAAATAATATATCCAGTTTTGAAGGATAAGCAGACATGTTTGAGGGATTTCAGTGACAAGAGAGGTTGTAACAGACAATGCACAAACTGCATTCTTGTTGCATTGCTTGCAATGTACTAGATATCAAAAAAATGAAAAAGTGAACTTTTCTCCCTCTCCCTTGGAAATCAGAAGTGAGAGAAAACCTTCCTGTCTGATCTTTTTCCTGACCCTAAGCAACAAACATATGAGTGATGAGTGGAGGTCATTCTCATCAGGCACAGAATAAAATGCTCTTGAAAAGTAATACTGAGCTGAATACCATCTGAGCTGAATCAAGGAAAGGACAGAAATGCATGCTCAACTTGGGCACACTCCTCATGGGTAAAAGTGATTTTCTGGATTGGTGCCAGAGTGTTCAACATCTTACAAGATCTGTCCTCAGGTGAATACCCAGAGGTGATCACCTGAAAATGAATTCTACTGTATAGCCCACTATCAGCATCTTGGCATGTTCCTGCCAAGGTCTTCCTTGTCACCCTGGGTGTATGCACACAGGGCAGTGCTCAAGGCAGGTAGGAGGTAGCTGTTCTCTGTATGTGTATGCTATGCCAAAAATAAATATTTGCAGCTCAGGGAATATCCTGGAAAAATACCTTCTCTTCTCCCCCTGATTTCTTTTTTTTTTTTTTTTTTTTTTTTATTTTTTTTTTTTTTAGCTTTTTCATCCTGTATATGTTTTAAATGAGAGAAAACCATGTGCTGAAAGCCCAAAAAGCGATTATTTTCAGAATCCGAGATGTTAGGGGAGAGTGAGGGTTCCAAGTAAGCTAAATAAATCAGATATGTAGAATGTTAAAATAAAAAAAAATTTATATGTTTCATACTGATGTGGCAAAATCAGAATTAAAATTTAGCTCCCAGCTGAGATCTGACTCTCGCGTGTGCCTTGTAGGTGCACTTTAAAGAAGAGCTACATTCCATTTTCACAGAACAAATATGTCTGATAAAAATACTGGAAAAGTCAATGAGTTGGGAAAGATAGAGATAGTTCTGCACATAATATTTTAGGTTCGGTTTCTTGTTTAATTATTTATCTGTTCATTCACAAAACCACAGACAAAGACCTATGCTTGTTAAAACATTAATACTTATATTTTAAACAGTAAATTTTTCTTGTCTTTCACTGAAAGATGGCTGATGTGGTTTGGTGTGATACAATTTTACATCCCAAATAGCTTCTTAAGGAAATGTTATAAGCTGGTTTGAAATGACAGTACTGAGGGTGTTTTTTTCCCCTTCAGCTTGCAGAAGGTGCTAAAACAGTGATCCTCAGCTGTGAGGATCTCAAAACCTCTTGCTCAGAATTAAGATTCATGGCAGTTTAGTGAGAGCAGAAAAGATCTCTGTGTGAGAGGCAGCTGATATTTTTCTCCCACCATAAATCTTGATTTCAAAACTCTGATTTCAGAAGTGGGAAAACTGAAGCCCAAAGAGCTTAAGGGGAAAACTTAAAAGCACTTATTTGGCCTAGATTCAACAGTGCTAAACTAGCTTAGATACTTGAGCACCTGAGTACCACCAACTCTCAAAGACTTTCATATTACAAGCTCTGAAAAATTAGAATATGCAGATTTGATCATATTGCCCCTTTGGCAAGGAGGATTCAGACTTCAAGTATGTGAGGGGGAGAAGGTGGCCAAGATCTGATCTGAATGCATCTATGTAACTAAAGATGCATTTAAAAACTGATTTAATTATATCAATTAAAACCTTGGCACATTCACTCTTAATTCATCTTGCTTCTATTGATTTCACTACAAGCTGTAGTTTAGTGAGGAAACTGCTGTTTGGTCTGGAACTTGCCTGACTTCTCCCTGATTTTTAACAGATTGCAGAAATGGTGCCTCCTGGACCACTGTAGGCATTGCCCAAGGAGCCAGACAAGGCTTCCCTCTGCCTCCTTCTCCTTCTGCCGGAAATGTAAGAGGTGCTGGACTTGCCATCCCTTCATCGTTATGTCAGCAGTCCTGAGACAGCAGCAGGCAATGTGCTTATTTTCTTTCTCTCCAGCAAAGGAAAGAAAATAGAGAGCATTTATTACAGATCTCACAAATCAGATATCACTATTGCTGCTGCCAAAGCGTGACCAAAAGGTATACTTATAAAAATAAAGAGTTCCTCTACTGCTTGGAGGTTACAAAGCCACGCTGCAGGGCAATACAGTTACTTTGGATAGCATGTGGTTCCTTGTTTTGGTTTGGGCCTGGCACATTTCTTCACATGACATGCACTTGCCTACCACTCACTCACCTGCTTTAGCACTACCCAGGAGCAGCATCCCCAAATCAACAAAATGCTGCAGCTGGGAGCCCTCTGGGATAAAAACATAGACAGGCCCAGTCTAATCTCTGTCACAGGTTTCTCATCCTTGCTCTGCTTGCTTTAAAGCGTGTGAGTAGAAAGTGTGAATACTAGGGATCAATTCTTGAGGATGGATTGTAGTCTACACTGCCCACCATAAACTAAGAACCCTGTTCAGAGTGAAGATAAAATTGCAGTATCATATCCAAAAGTAACCTGGCAGTATGCCAGCAGACACACTTTTTACACTGCTTAAAGTAGTTTTATTCTCCCTATTAAAGGCTCACTAGGCTGGAACAATCAGTGTGTATTTTAACCACAGAGGCCATTTTGTAATGGATAACTTCTATAATGTTTTTTACTCTTACCCGTAAATGGTTTGCACAAATCATAGCTGAAGAAAGACATTCTGTGTATGTTAACTTGCACCTGATTCTCACTGCTAAAGAAACACCTTTAATAGCATTTGGAGCAAAGCTGTCTCACTGCCTCTGGCTCCCTGCACCAGCAAGAGCTGTCACTTTCCTTCTCAAAGATGGGCAAAGAGGCCAAAATAGACATGACAGCTTGTTTAAAGGAGACTTCAAATATGTTTGATGTCATATTCTCCATTTTGATGGAGTTTTCTTCATTTTAAAAACCTGCTAATATTCCAAGGCTTCAGTATTTAATTGCAGAATTCTTTCATGAGTCTAGAATTGCTCCAGAAACAGATATTTAACCTCTTCCTCCTCACTGAGAGATCCAAGAACCTTCTTTTTTCAGGCCTAGATTTATTGGTCTGTGCAAAAGTCAAAACTACAGATACTTATGTTCAAGTTCAGTTCTTCCAGTGGATCTGTAGAGAGTGAGCACTTGCTCATGGAGAACCAGTGCAGTAAATAAAAGTTTTGGAAGTCTGAACACGGCGTGGCTCATCTTCTTCTTGGAACTACACCTGAGAATTCCCATGAGATACCTCAATTAGTAATGAATCTCTTGCCCTTTTCCACTATTTTTTAGTATAATCTCAGGTGCCTCTTCTCTCTTTCATCTCCTTTCTTCTTTCCAGAAATTAAAAGAGAGAAAATGAAGGGTTATTTGTTGTTCTCATACCTAACTGATTGAAAAATATATGTAGCAGAATCATTAGGAAGAAATTTTATTTCTTTAAGGTTTTCTTAGAAGATGAAAATGCCTGGTACCTTTATCCTATTTAATTTTTAAATGTAGCAAGGAACTTTTTATTTGTTATGCATTTCCCTGGGCAAGCTCTGAGAAATGCCTGTAATACTAGAAAGAGTTCTTAATGTTTTCTTGTACTCCCTTGTATCACAAGCCTTATTACCATCGTTCACTTTTCAATTCCTCTTACCTATTACATCATGTTTTTACAAAGCAGGGACTGACATGCAATGGGGGGGGGGGGGGGGGGGGGGGTTTGTGTCTAGTCAAATTTGGCACTTAGCCTTCATAAGAAAAGAATATTAATATTCAATAACAGTGACACAAGTTTGAAGTTTGGCAGTTCATCCACTCTTGAATAATTCCCATGGGGAGAGAAAAAAAACACAACTAGGTTTTTTCTTTTCCTATGTTGTTCAGAGAAGTTGAGGGAATGAGGATTAGTTTTTACTTTTGTCATAAATCCAAAATGGCTGCAAGAATTTTCTCAAACTTTTTAAAAAATCACTTTGGGAACAAGTCAAAGTATGCCTTTTAATAGTAACCATGTAATTTACTGTAAAGAGGCTGACAACTGAATTGAGAAGTGGAATTAAATTTAAAAATGTGTTTGAGTGTGCTATCCTTCTCTGCAATGGCAGGAAATTTTTTCATAGTGTATGTCCAATCTTTCACTTAAAAAGGCAACTAGTGTCTAACCTGCTATTTTCTTGATGAATGAAAACAGTTTTCTGCTGTTGAACTGATAATAGGCTTTTATTATACTAACATGAAGACATCTTCACCAAATCTATCAAGAATCCAGTATGTAAGTAGAGTATACAAGCTATCTACTGGCACTTTTCCCAGGAAACTGATTTATCTTTTCATCAACAAATAGCTACTGCTACTGCTTAATCGAGCAGTATTTGTGAGATGTCATTTTAATGGGGACATATTTGGTCAATGTCAAGTGACTTAAGTGATGTTTTAAGTAAGCAATTCCACACTGAGATTCCCACTGATCACTAAAGTAGTGAGATATTTCAACTTTGGTATTTCAAGATGGAAACTAATATTTAAGTGTAACATGGATTCAGCCATGCACTGATGCTCCAGTAGTTATTTGCCAACACAGTTTATAACTTCTGTAAAAACCAGGGAAAAAAAAAAAGTCTTATGTTCCATAACTCTAAAACAAAATTAAATCATCAAGGCTGGTTAGAACTCTTCTCTAAATCTACACTAAAACTGATGAGAAACTTTCCTAGGTAACTGTACCAGTCCGAACTGACCACACTGATCACACAGACCTGACTTTCAGGTAGAGGTTTTTAACCCTGCTTTTTATACAGAATGAAGGAAATGTAAATTACCTCATTCTAATTTACCTGGGACAAGGAAGACAGGAAATAAAGCTTAGGGTGTGTGATAAGGACTTGAAAGACAGCACTCTCCCACTTGCACAGAGGGACAACTCAGGCTATTGCAAACTCCCCAAAGCCATGTTCAACTGTACCACTTTAAGTCTTTCTGCAGCAGGCTTTCTGTCCCATAACACATTTCTAGTTGATACTGAAAGACCAAGTTAAGGTTGCTGGAAGAATCTTCCATTAATTTCTCTAAGACTTTGATTTCACAAAGAATCAAGACCTTTATTATAAGCACCTTGTTAAAAGCCAAGCTCATAAACTTAACCATGCCATTGAAAAAAATCAGGAAGCTGTTTATGCAAGGAGTTAGGATTAGACACACAAAACTGTGACACTTAAACATTGCTTTTTAAAAGAATACATAGATGTATGTTATTATTTGATAAAGAATATACATAATTAAAATATACTGGTTGTTGTCTTTTCTTTAAGATTTCTCTTAAGGCAGCAGTATTCTACAAAGGTGCCATCAAGAACAATAAATGTTATTAAATAATTCTATAAAATTTATGACATACATTATCTCAGTAGAATATTTCATGCTTGGTGTTTTCTGTGCTTCTTATACTCTAAGGTGCACTTGTTAAGATAAATGAAGCCTAATTTTCTAAGGCTAATGTCACTACTGTATTTTCTATTGTGACAATAGAACTAGTAACAAACAGAAATATTGTTGAACATCAAATCATAAGGCAGAATCCTAATGCTGTGAGCTCACATAGTAACATGATAGAAATGTAATGCCACAGAAACTGTGAACATATTGAAATAAGCCCAAATCTTAACCACATCATATTATGTTAAGACTTCCTGAGAAGACCCTGTGAAATTAAAAACGTCTCCCATGACACTAAAACTGATATTCCTTCTAAGTCCCTTTGTTAGTGTTATTGTGTGCAAGAAAACCTCTTGACCATGTATGACAATCAAGTCCATAGTATTCCAATTGAATGTTTTGCGTAGGAAGATGTGTATTTTGCATATGCATATTGAATGAGCTGGAGTATAAACAAATATGGTTTTTTTTAATGTAACTTTCCTGGATGAGAGGAGTTGGTTTCATAGCCTAAAGCTATGAAACAGGGTCCTTTTGTGCTGTTTTTTAAGACTGCATCTTGTCTATTGCTGCATTTTCTTGATTTCTGTTGTTTTGGGTTTTTTTTAATCCTGAGGAGAGTGGAAGAATTTTAGTTTTTCTGATGTTTAACCACTAACCAACCATTTCACTTTGATTCCTGGGAAAATCTTAGAACAAGTTCTCTTTGAAGACTGCTAGGCCCACAAATCAGAAGGTGGTGACTTAGAAAAGTCTACATGGATTTACCAAGGGTAAAATGCTTCTGGCCTCTCTGATTGCCTTTTAAATGAAATATCTAGGATTGTGGATGGCAAAAAAAGTGATAGGTGCCATCTGTCTTCACTTTACCAAAGCTTTCACCATAGTATTACCCTGCATCCTTGTATCCAAACTGGGACATTCTGGTCTTGACGAATAAACTCTAAGGTACGTGAAAAGCAGTCTGACCTGACAGGACACCAATGCACATGTGGAATTCCTTGAGGGTCTGTTCCAAAGTAGCCCTGTTTCAAGTCTTTATCAATGACCTGGAGACAATGACCCAGACTGTGCACTCTCATCAAGCCTGCAGATGGAAGAAAAGTGGGGTACAAGCTGGTCTACGCAGGGGCAGGGTGCCTTTGAATTGGATCTTGAATTCAACAAGGACACATCTGGGATGGTAGCACTGCCTCCAGCTCTGTGTGCGGGGGACTAGCAGGCTGAAGTGAAGGAAGATTTGTATGCATATATGGAATTTTTCTTGTGGTGAGGATGATTGAGCAGTGAGATTCTCCAGGCTGCCTGGAGAAGTTGTGGAATCTCTGCCTTTGAAACTTTTCAAGATCCAAAGAAAAAAGGGTATTGACCATCTTGCTGACTATGCTTTGAGGAGTGGGGTGGACTGAGTGACCTTTCAAGATCTCTTCCAGCATGTACTGCTCAGTGCTTCAAAGGATGGAAATAATGGTTTTACATCTTTGTTCCTGATGTTTTGGGTGTTGGTTTTCATTTTTTCATATATGTTTTTCCTCTAATAAGCTGAGATGGAAGTAGTGTCCTCTAGCAGTAAATACCAAGGTGGGACAAGCTTTGTATCTTGAATGGCTCTAAGCATACAATCCTAATTACTGTGAACTACATACGAAGAAAGAATCATATCTGGGAAGTAAAATAAGATTCTAACTCTGTGCTTAAGACCTCACCTCTTACATATCTATATCGCTCACACCTGTGTCATATCTACATGCCCTGTACTAGCCTGATCAAAAGTGCAAGGTGTGAGTCCATACATCTGACTTCCAGGCCAGGTTGACAGGAAACATTGGGGTTACCTTTTAATCCTTTCCTTTCCGTGCAGAAGCAATTAACTCATTGGGATTATCTGTGCATTAACATCTATCAAATTCTCTGCTATCACATGGAACTAAGATATTGATATCTTATCTCCCATCTTTCTGTGGAAAATTATTATTTTTGGTCTTGGCTCATTTAAGTAGAAGGAAAAAACCCATCTTCTTCTCCCCACTGATTGTGTAGGGGAATTTAGGCACGCTCTTACTAATGAGGATTGGTATGCTGGGTGCTTTAAAATTAGATTCAAGTTAAGTGCCTAACCTGAATGAACTTGATCCCATCCTCAGTCATTAATGGATTATAATGATATTCATTTTACAAAAACGCTCACTTAGAATGGGTGTTAGCAAATTCTGTTTGAAATTTTCAAAAGCAGCAAGTTACTTGGATGACTGCTCTCATTCATTTAAATGATCTCGTAGGAAGCTGTCAGAAAATATTCTTTGGGACAGAGGGCATCATTCTTCTGTTTCTACAGTGCCTAGGCAAAGAAGCCCTAATCTGTGACCAGGCCTTCTGTATGTTCCCTGCAATATGTGTAGTACTAAAACTCATAGCAAAAATAAGATGATAAATCTGTTCATTAGTGAAGGAAATATTTCCTCTTATCAACTAGCCAGGCAGAGAGAAAGAAAAAAGAGAAGCAGCGACAAGTTTTAGGTCATTAACTTAGTTTTATATTCAGATCATTTAACATAATATTTTCTGTAGTTTACAATTTGAAAAGAACAGGTTAATTTTGTGTCTGAGGTGGTACGTTTGTCTTCCATATACTTGCAACATACCTTTAAATAGAATATGACTTGAAAAGCTAACTTAAAGAACAAAGACATTAAAATGCATGACACTCAGAAGTCAGGAAATTGCAAAAAGTTGTCAAACCAAGCATTCCTCTGCATCTCTAAGAGTATTCTCTCTCATTAAATAATTTATTCAAACAACAGCATTTTAAAACATTTCCTTTATTAGTGCACAGGTTGGACAATGGCCATTGAAATAAAGTGACTTTTTTTTTTCCTGTGGTCCTTTAATATTTTTCCCGTGTATCTTTTGCTCACTATTCTGCTGTCCAAGGCAATGGAAGTCAGCCCAAGTTTTTCCACCAGTTTCCAGGGCATCAGGTCCCTCCCCAAGTTAGGTAGGTGGTACCTGAGAGGATGGGAGAAAAGACACACTCCAGCTGTATGTCAAGGGAAAAGAGAGGTAAATTACCTTGTTATTTCTTGGGATTTTCTGTGTAAGTGATTCTCAGAATAACATATGTACTCTGGAGCCAGCATGTCGTTATCCGGAATCCGCGCGTTCATTGGTAATGGCTGTGATCATCAATCCGATTAGTGCTCATATAGGTGTCAATGGCATTCCATTACAATTTATAGTTAGTTAATGAACACCTGTATTAGGCTCACACTGCACTTTGTTTAAAACCTGCTTAAAAGGGTTAGCTGCCAAATTTAGTGCCAGGCAAGCTCTGTGTCTCAAATCAATCCTCAGCCTACAAGGCTTCTCTCGGAAAGTGAAATTTTATTGCCTGCAAGATTACTGCTAGGAGATGGAGAGAGAGAACTTACAGCTTTTGGCCTGGGGACAATGAAGAGCTCGTTCAAACAGTGCTCTATAGCTTCTGGGCTCCTTCTGCCTCCATCCTCTGCCTGCCTGATTGGCCAGATGCAACCAGTTCTGGGCAGAGCTTTGGCTTGTAATGAGAGGTGAAGGAGCTGTTTTCCAAAAACAGGGACCAGAAGGAGCTTGGTTTTGTGCCAGTGGTTCTCCCAGGTATAACTGAGGATCCAGCTGCTGTTGCTCATCCAGCATCCAGTCCAACACTTGCTGATGCCCTTGCTGTCATAGGAGTCAAGCTATCTCTGACAGAGCCAGGAGATACTGCCACCAGAGGGGAAAGTGGCTCCTAACCAAGGAGGTACCACAGTCGTAACAGACTTTCCCTCACAGGATGCAAAGGTCTCACCAGTCAGCATCACTTTGCATTTGACACTGGGACTACTGGGGCTTTCTTATCTTTGGGGAACTTTCCTATCTACTCCTATGGTATCCCTTTCCACATTCCAGTTATTCATTTTTGGCACTCTTCATTCATTTCTAGCTGTTGTTAACTATTAATTGTGCTTTAGCATAAGACTAAACCCTTGCATACAAGTCCTCCTTTGCCCTTGGTCTACTACTGCCTTATATGTCTCCAAAAATCAATAAAACATTGTAAAAATGTGGATTTTTTAAAAAAAATTTTCTATGTGCCTTTGTTACCAGCCCCCTTTCAGTTTGGTGGGTTTCATACTTTTAGACTTTTCCATAACTGTCAGTTCACTCCCTGCTCCACCCTTTTCACTGTTTCCTCCTTTATTCTCAGTTCTATGTTTAACATTTTAATAGTTAATGTTGTGTTCAGCTTCTTTTACCACAGTTGTTGGAGTATTTCATTTTGTGGTTCAACACATAATTTTTTTTTCTGACTTCCTGTCTGTTAAAAATACTGTTTCTCAATCCTTTTTGGGTTGTCACTCCAACCATGTCAATTATCCCTTTTTCCACTCTTCATTAAAATGCAAACTGCTCCTCACTGCCTTTGAGAACCTTCACAATCCTTACTCCTGAGTCATTATCTTGTATCTCCCATCCTATTTGCTATGACACCATTATTCCCCCTTCTTTGCATTTCCACCATTGTTGGGCTTTGTGCCTCCTTACACCATGGAGTAACATCTCAGGACTGATCCACAAGGCTGAGACTCTAACTTCAGCTTCTGATATCTTTTGTAATACTTTCCAAAAGGCTTTGGGATCAATACTGAAAGAAAAGTAATTTGAATTTTGCTGAGAATTAGTAAGGGAGAGTGCAGCACTGTTCTTTTTTTATTCTGGCTCACACAAATAACCCCTCACAAGGAGTTCTCTTTGCTGAGAAAATCATGTCTCTACCACACCTCTGAACAGCATCTACCACATTGTTGGTGCCAATGGAATACAATAACAACAACAATAATAATAACCCCTACCCAGAAAACCTCATTAAGGACCTCAGGTATCCCTTGAGTTACATATTGATCCATGTAAAGGATTGCTGTGTCATGCACTTACATGAAAGGCCAGATTTAAATCCCCCAAAAAGCCACAGAAGAGCTCACATTACAGCTCCACAAAGAAGCTTGATTAAATGTGAATTTAGTTCAAGGTCTGAAGTGTACATATTAAAACTCCTGAGGATCTTTTAATCAAAACTTGGAACCCTTTGCGTGGTTAAATCTCTGATTTTTGTTAGGTGATATTGACATGGATTGTTTGCTGATGCATTGTGATTTAATGCCATGTGACCGTAATCCCTGCATGCAAATGATTAATTACAAAGTGTAGTTGATTTTTTAAAAGGATTTATCACATTTCCTCCACTTCTGCTTCTCTTTAGATTGCCGTCTAAAACCCCGAGATTTTGATTTTTTTAAATTTCATTTGAATTATGTCAGAAGATGTAATAATTCACAAGCTATTAAAGCTTTTGGATTAAAACAGGTAATTGTTGTTTATAAAATATTACGGCTTCAAGTCTATAGCAACTTTAAACATTTCTGTATTTGCTCCAAGGCATGAGGAGACAGTGACACAGCTCATTTCCTCTGCTGAGCCCTCTTTGCTGCCTTGTACAACACTTATTTCAAAGCACGCCACAGCTTAGAACTGTCGTGATCCCCATTAATATAAAATCATTGACCTCTGCTCCTGCTGGTGCGACTAAATTACATTCTGCTGCTCAGCAGCAGCCGCATATGGGGCCAGCTCTTTTAGTCATGGCCAGGTGCCTTGATGTCAGTGCTGCCCCTCCTACGCTCAGGGTTTTCCTTTAATGAGGATTATGCACCTTCAAAGATTGAGGAAACCCACTCCCAGAATGGCAGCGTTTCTAATGGCATCTGGTCTTACCACACAGTAGCTGTGTGATGTTGGAAACTGTGGAGCAGTGCTCTCTTTTCCCCCTCACAGTGAGGAATTGTGAGAGTTCATGATTTCATAGCTGTTCTCCCTCGACCAACAAACCCAGGACCCTGTGAACAGAAATATCACATTTTTATGAAGCCTTGTAATGTGTTGGGTTAAAACAGTATCCTATATCGTGGCAAAACCTGGGTGGGATTCCTTCCCCTTTTCCTTGCCTTTTAGTTCACACTGCTCAAAAATAAAGTGCACGTAACGCAGTTTTATAGTCTTCACATTATTGTGTGCTCTTACAAAAAAAAAAAAAAAGAGAAGAAAAAAAAAGAAAAAAAGAGAGAGATTTTATAGGATTGATTAGGATTTATACGGCTTCTGAATGTGGTCAGCTTTTCTCACTGTGTGGTCTTTCTTGATCTTTTTTCCCCTGACCCTTTTCACCCACCCCTACCCCCTCGAGACACTGTGCTTTGTGAGCCATGGTGAATTTTTGCCTGTAAGCAATGTACTCTACAAATGGGTCTGAGCAGCAAGTTTCTACACCAATCTTCCTAAACATAGTGTTCTTCAAAGAGGAAATATTTTATGTCCTGGTCTTGCAACGAGTTACATATTGTTATACTTTGGCATCAATCAGAGAGACTAAATCCTGATGATGTCTAGAATAACTCTTAAATTACCACAGAAATTGCCAGTGCACTAATTTTGTGTTCAGTCCCACCAAGTAGCATTCATCACATTAAGCTTGAGATGATGTCAAAGTGAGTTAGCAATGATCATCTCCTCCTTGATAGTAGTAAAATTCTTATAGATCTCATCATGTAATCAAATAAGCAACAGAGGAATTTGGCACGAAAAGTTTACATACTGGGAAACCAGATACATCTTTCTTTTATTTTAGGGTATCTCTGTATCAAGGACTTAAAATCACTGCTCTCTTTGGGTAGGTATCACTTTCTTTTCAGATTTTGAGCTATTTCATGATTTTATGTTATTTTAATTTTGCAATTAATAAAAATCTGACACCATTTGTTATTTTTGGAAATCTGATGGATTTGTGTATTCTCTGTTCAAAGCAATCACATAAAATAACCATAAGCGTTGCTGTTGACTATAACAAACACATGATGTATGTTCTTTGTTGTATTCTCCCTTGTGCTCCCAGTGAAAGTTAATGTTGACCAAATAAGACCTGGAAAGGAAAGCTGAAGGTTTAGAAATTCCTTCTTAGTGGGTACCCATAACCAAATTGCAGATAAATCTTTGTAATGGAAAGGAACAATTCCTCTTTTTTTTTCTTTTGTGTGCATGGGTGAGAGGGGGAGGAGGAGGTTTTTAATTGTGTTTTGTTCTTTATGAAAGGTAACATCTGGATTAACAACTTGCTTCTGAAAGCTGATACCCAAACAGAGCGCTTTCTTTACTGAGAGATGTCCTAACCCCAGTCACACGACTGCTAATTTGGCTTTTCTCTTAATCTCTGCAGAACTTGCTGAACAGAGGCAAAACTATGTGCATGCTAATAGCTCACTTTCTACATACTCCCCTCTCTCCCTCGGAGTGTCTGGTGTGCAAAGCCGAGCTGGAACAAAGATACACTAATTATTCTCCATTAATTTGTCTGCTTGAATGGTCCTAAATACCAGAGTGATTAATTAGCGCGAAGCAGACAGGGCAGGATGTCACACCCTTCTCTGCGTTTAAGTGTCGGCAAGGTTGTGCCCAAGTGTTGACAACAGCATATCTTTAATTTTCTCCAAGAAGAAAAGTTTAGTCAGTACAATTAATTTGAACTTGGCTAGCTTGCAGGAATAAATATAATGTGGAATAATATGACTGCTGATTAGACAATTTTTTTGCATCCTTAGGATACAGTAAAACTTTTTGGCATCTCAGCTATTGAATATTGTTTTTCTATAATTGTTTCAAATTGGTTTAATTACTTTTGTGCATTTTTGCAGTTAAAAAGAGGATCACAAACTACATAGGAATTATCTTTAATGACTAGGTATATGTAAAGGTTTGATATGATGGATGAATTAAAGAGAGACAACCAATTTCAATTCAATTTCTGGATCTTCTTTATTCAGTGTTTTTTCAGTGACTTCTACAAAAATATATGTCAACATCATTTAACAAATTACTGATTACCTGGTTTGCAGAATCTCATGTAAGTTAAGTAAAATAACCTGAAAATGAAATAAAGCTGGTTCAGTAATATTTACCTGAGATCAGCACTTGCATTGCCCTTTTGCTTTCATATAGAGCTGTTAAAAGAATATTTAACAATACACTTGTCTAAAATTGTTCTCCATAATATAATGCTCAGATTTATATATACACTTTTGTGGACTCCAAGAATTGCTTGTGTTTAGCAAGCATGATACATAAAAATACATCATCAGTTGTGGTAGCTCTGGTAACTGTAAAAGTTACTGCATTTGCATGTCCTTGTGTTTAGTTTTGATTTTTAACCACTTCTTGGAGCATAATTTTTTCCTTGGGGTAGAAAGCATAAATGCAAAAAAGTCCTAGACATTAGACGATGCCTGTGACCTTTGAGCAGCTACCCTGAGATAAACCCCTACAGGGGCCATACCAGAAGCCACAGAGAGTGCTTCGTCTCTCCTTGCATTGTCAGTCACTATTGTTCTCCTTGTCAATTAATTCCCCATAATAAATGTTTGGCCATGTTGTGGCTGATACAAGCCGCTTCAAAGTGTGTTACTTTACACAGAAACTGTTCCTCATGCTCATTCATGGCTGTGTTTCAGCCATCAGTGTCTGTTTTACTTCATAGGTGAAATCTTTATTCAGCTATATGAGTGGACTGAGGTTTTCTTGTTGCAATGAGAGTTTGGGGAAGGGTTAAAGTAGATGAGGAATATTTGTTTAAATTGACAGAGCTTATGCGTACCAAGCTTTGAAGAAAAATTTAAGTGCTATGATATGTATTCAAACATCCAGCTATGTTTAAGTCAGGCATTGCAACCATTGTGGCACCTACATTCAAGAAAATTACAGACAATTCTGACAAAAACTGTCAGTTGCTGGGTCCCCCTAAGGTCAATAAAAATAAATAGACAAAGTAGACTGAATGTGAAGTGGAAGTCTTGGCTGTTAAGTACAGATAATGGAACCTTATTTTAAAAAAGAAGAAAAGAACAGTAATTAAGTAATACCATCCTTTTGATTCTTCTGTGTGTCTTGTATTTTTCTGTTTTCTGAGTTGCTTAAGCAGGATTTTTTTTTTTGTATTAGAATTTTTTGATTGCTCAATTTCCTCTCCAATCAGTGAATGATGCTGAGAAACTCTTATCCCCAATTCATTGCGTTAATTCCTCCATCCTAAAAATAATTCTCTACTTTTAGGGGTTTATTAGACTTCTAGGTCCTTACTGACTTCTAGTCATTTGTTAAGCTTGTCTTCCTTCTTCCCAGTAATCTCATTTCCCCTTTTCCTCTCTCTTAAAGATCACTTGTCCACAAAAGTCAGCACACAGTGTGCATAGTATCTGTGGCTTCCTATAAGACACCTTTGTAATTAGAACACCTCAGATCAAAATGCTTAGACAGGACATTGGGAATCAGCAGACTTTCAAATTCTTAGATGGTTGGTTTGATCAGAGAAATGCAACCCAACTATTAAAATACATTTCCCATTCTATATGTATTAACATTTAAGGTCTGTCCCAACAGCCTTGTCGTAGGCAGTGTTCTTCACACTCTCCTACTCAATCAAAATAACAGCATCCATCAAGCTGTTGTGAAAATGAATAAGCTGCTTTATGGGAGAATTATTTCAGTGTACTATTATAGGGCCAATGTGATCCAACTTGGATTTTGAAACTTGTTAACTCTGCAGCTTATACCATTGCTCTCAATGGCACTAAACTAATAAGTCTTTTAAATGGTGTTACAAAACTTCAAGTGACTACAGAATAAGAGGTGAGATGAGAATCAAAACCCTTGCTCATTATTGTCTATTGGCTCTAAATTATTTTATATTGCAAAGTAGAAATCAGTTCTCAAATATAGTAATTTCCTCCAGATTAAATTTAATCAATAAATTAATTAATTAACTATTAATTACTTGCTTTCTGCCTTCAGAGCACACATTAGTTATTTGCTTCTTGACTTTATTTTCAAAAGGCTCTAATTACAAGATATTTTTCCAATAACAAATACTAAAAATAAGGAAAATATCAAAGCATATTCTCTGTGGTGTTTTAATTTAAAGAAATTTGTTGTATTTTTAGTGCACTGGTAATGTTATTTTAAAGTGAAAGATTTACTCCTGTCATTTTGAAAGGTCAGTACTGATGTCAGTTTATCTGCTGTGACAGCGCTGGTCAAATGAGTCCTCACTGCATGTTGAGAACAGATCCAGCTGTTAGCTGGACTGTGCTAGCTGTTCCACATCTGTGCTTGTGTCACATTCTCATACCTCACTTCCTCTTTTTGGCAATCAAGCAAAAAATCCATTCTATGCAGAGAGATATAGGACCAACTTCATAGATGTCCAACATACAGATGGTGAAGAATTTCACTAATATTGCCTTTGTAATTAAAATTTTGTAAGTTGACTCACTTGTTATTCCCTAGCACTTGATCATAATTATTTGATAAAGACTGTGGTGAATCAGAGGCAAAATGCAGGCATTTTTCCAGAGGATATCTGAAGTGTACCCTAACATTTGGCTGATTAAAAAGTTTCAGACCTCTGTGAGGCTTTCTGCAAAGTACACATGTGAAGCATGGACAAGACAGGTTAGTCCTTCAGATTACAGAGCAGCCACCAATAAGGAACATGTAAATATGAAGCAGAATTCTAGTGAAAATTGGCACTGCTTCCTTGACTGTAGAGAAACTGCATTGATTAACAATACCTGTTGAGTCCACACATGCATGAGATCTCTGTTCATCACAGCAGGAAGATTTTTTTTGTGTATGTACTTCAATTAAGTGAGCTCTGGGGGTTAGGGGAAAACAAACAAAGAAACAAATAAAAAATAAATCTTAACAAACCTGTGGTTATCTCTTTTGGTTTATTCAAATCAAGGCTCAGTGGCTACTTGGAATCAGCAGGCGCAGCTGGGACTTCCCTCAAAATTAGGGACTGAGCCTATTTTCTTCCTTTGCAACATTCCCATTAATCTGTTAGCATCGGCTTTTCCTGAAGATCCTAACTAGAGGGTACAGTCCTTTTATGATAAACTAACAGAAAGTTAAATATAGTCCTTAGAACACACATTTCAGGTTCATAAGGAAATGGGACAAAGTTCAGTGTTTCAGCTAATGAATTCAGAAGCTATTCTGTCTTCTTTTTGTCTAGAACTATAAGTACAGAATGAATTACCTTTCCTAAGCAAATGCCAACCCTTTTCTGTAAATGTGTGAAAATGTTTAGGCTCAATAGCTCAAGGCATCACCCTTCAAAGGGTCGAGTCCTTCAGTAAGAATTTCCACTGCCACCCATGAAAATTGCAGGGTTTTATCCCATTATGGAAGAATAGATGCCTAAAAGTGGATATGGAAATTAATTTGATCCCCTCCTTTCATGAAATTAATTTTCTTTTCACCTATAGCACCTTAATTTTTCAGCAAGAAGTAGCTGATTGATGCTGTCATTGACCTCCCTCCTTCCTCATTTATTCACTACCCGCTGTTTACTAACATTTGTTTTCTGATAACACTTGAAAGATGGAAATTACTTTCAGTCCTATTTCTGGTACAGAGCCTGAAGTGTTCTTAGCTTTATCAGGGGAACATGTATTTCTTATTATTCTGAAGGTCTAATTCTGAGCAATTAGGCCAAGTAAAATTAAAACACTATGCTAACAAGCTGTGAAAGGCTGAGAGAGAGAAAGATAGCTTCTCCTGGACTTCGAAATATTTGATGTTGTCATTTCTGAAGGCCAGTGGTACCTCAGAAATTCTCCTGTCAATAAAAGGCATATGGTTGTATTCTTGGTCTAAGAGCTTTATCTCTGAAAAAGAAGAAAAGATGGTTTTGGCAATATATTAGCCTTTCTGATTATAACATATCCTCATGTAAAGGAGAGAGAAAGAGATCAATCCCTTTTTCATCCTGTTATTTATGGCATCCACATATCACAAAAGTAATTTGGACAGAATTTGATTCTTATGCAAGTCTATGTTAGAGAAATACTAAAAAAATCTACCTAGTTCCTGTTACCTATTTGCAATCCTTTTATTCTCCTTTGTCACAAGACAACACTAAATAGACATGATTGCATAAAATATAAATCTCTAAAATATGATAATTTTATGTATTCTTCAAGAACCCCCATAACTGATAGGAATTTGCAAACCAGCTGACCTTTTTCTTCAAAAAATTGATGCATTACAACAATTCAGAGATGTAATTAAGAAAATGACTTTTAATACTGATGCAGAAACTGAGGGCAGGGTAGATCATCCAAGTTTCTAGGACTGTAATGGGGAATGTATACAGAGGAAGGCAGAGCACTTACATACACAGGCTGACAATGCAGAAGTCTTGAATGTCTTCCTGGCAACTTGGACCACAGCATTGGTTCCATTCCATTCCAGAGGGAAATTCACAAGTCATTAACATCTGATTGATTTCTAGGCTGGCTCACAGCTTCATGTAGGACAGCATGGCTGGGCTGAAGCATGTGGGCATGGCCATACATTCTCACATGTGTGCATGTGTGCACACACCTGCATCTGCACACAGACACACGTAGAGGGAAGGAGCAGACCTTACAGCCATCCTAAGGATGTAAAGAGCACTCCGAATGCTGCCAAAACTGGCAACACTCTTTCTGTTTTCAGTAGGTGTTCCCAGGCTGTCAGTCCATTTATTTACCCCCTCAGTATATGCTGTCACTCTTGATCACTTACTCACAAAGTGCTTCCAGAAATATGTTTACAGAAGAACCTCATTCTGACTTTCCTATTAGCGCAAATTAGTGGGAGCACTTCCCTTGGAAGTGCTCTTGGGAGCCATTTTGGAAAGCTCTTTTTATTTGCTTGCTACTATAAATTAATCCCAAATGTTTGTATATTATTCACGAACATAAAACTCAAACAGTCTTTCTATTCCTATCTCTGTGTTTATACACTTTCCACGTCCAGATAAAATGAAAAGAAAATAATATTTGGGATGTGGCCCCACAAATCCATTATTGCATAAGGGAATAAGTTAACATTATTCTATGGTTGAGCACACTTGCCACTCAGTTAATATGAGATCTTTTTCTCTACCTTTACACATAGGAAAATTATGCCAGTTATGGCAAGACAGGAGTATGACCACGGGCCACTTCTTCACTGGGTGTTCACAGCCTTGTTAACTTTCTCTTACGTAATGTTCATCAGCCACACTGTTAGAAAATTAAATGGAGGCACAGATAATAAGGGAAATATTTAAGTAGGTAGTTCTGACAATGTGGCACAGGGTAAATTGCTCTTTTATACTGAACCAAAATCCTGAGAACAAAATCTTGGTGAGAATATGCACAAATTTTGCTGAAAGTCTGAGCCACTCTGAATTTTGTAGTGCAAGAATATACACATTGGAATGAATACTTCTGAGTGGTCATCAAAGGAAAAAAATGAATCCTTGAGCTGTTGTGCAACAGAATGATCAGTACACAGAGAAGTTAAACTGAAAGTCTGTGGAGTTTTGAAATTTGGGGTTTACTCCAGGAAGATGAATTTCATGGGAAGAAGAGAGCTTATGCCCTGCATCATTCTGACAAAAGTTCTCGTGGAGCTAATGCTGTTACTAGATGAGAAACTAAATAGAAATGTTCAATGAAACGTGTGCATCTGCACAATAGAATAGTCCTTATATTTTACATCGAGCTACCTCAGGGTCATGGAAGGTGTTTTATTAGAACGGTCAACAATAATAGCATGATTTTTATTAGTAGGAAAAGATAGAGTGAGAGACTACTAATTATTTTTCAGCCTGAGGGGCATTTTCCCTGAAATGACTTAATTTGATCATTGTCGTGCAGTCCACAGATTTACATGAACTTATTTCAGTATGACACATGGCTAAGAACTAGACTAAATATGTTGCTTTATTAATGGTTTTCAGTGAGTGTATTAGAAAGTGCTAACCATGTGGGTATAGGGATACTTAGAAGGCTGAATCTTTTCAGAAGTAGCTAGCCCGAAGCCCTTTCAGTGTGATATTTTTTTGTTCATGCAGTGAGATATTAAGCCTACAGGAATGAAATAAAATCCCAGCAAAATGAGAATTTGTTGGTGTTGTCTTAGATCTATGTGTAGTGACGTTGCTGGAGGTTTTTGGTTTTGGTTTTCTTTTTCTTTTTTTTTTTTTTTTCTTTTTTTTTTCTTTTTTGTTTGTTTTGTTTTGTTTTGTTTTTTAAACTAATCTGGCAGGCCTAGAAGGCAAATACATTTTAGGTAATTATTTAATCAATACATATGGCTTAGATGTTTATGTATGTATGTGCACATATATAAATATAAACACACTCTTAATGAATCTTCTATCAGAAGTGACAAAAAATCCTGGGAACACATTCCAGGTTTTAGCATTTTTCAGCACTCTGGCATTTTTTTGCTTCAGCTGTCTCCGCTCCTTTTCAACCCACATACACACATTCTTTCAATCCTGAGGAGAGTCATATATGGAGTCTGAAAGGCCTTTGGTTTAGATTAAGAGAAACTGCAAGATGAAAGGAAACAAAAACAGAGTCTCCGAAAGGACAAATAGTTTGCATTTCCTTTGTCACACACTGCCTTTGCTTTTCCTTACAAAGTTTCCTTACAAGCTTCCCTTGCTGGTGGGGACTTCTTAGAAGTGTAAAACTTTAGTGTGCAGCAATCAGTCACTATCGCTGTGAGCAACTGTCCCGCGTGCAGACCAGCAGGATGCAAGGCACAGCTGCATCTTTCATCCTGCCGTGGCAGATTCCAACACGTGGTGGGTGCAAGTGAAGTGCTCTCACAGGCTCATATCAATGCTCTCCAAGTTGCATCGTGAACAATTTAATCCCGTAAAAGTTATTTTCATTGGCAGCTGTGGGTAAAAATAGTGGAAGAAACTCTCAGATTGGGAGAACAAGCAGTTCCAATGAGTTTTCAGATTATTTCCCTGCTTTTCTCTCAAGATCAGGTTTATTTAGTGGATATTCACCTTCTTGAACTTGGCAAAGTAGTAGCATTGCTTTCCCAAATGTTCCCCAGTTTGAGAGGTGACTCTAGGTCAGGAAATTAATTTTTTCTTAAATACCTGATTGAATTGTAGCTGAGTCTGAATTAGTGGGTATAAGAAAATTTTTGTCCCCCTTAATGCTCTGGATTGCTAATTGCTCCACCCCATCTTCCAACACCCCCTGAATCTCTTTAGCTGATGTAAATAACTAATCTCTTTTTGACTGCTTTAAGGACAGTTTTAGTCCTACCTGCCTCCAATCACTGTCTGCTCATCAACAGACCCAAAAGTAACATTTCCTAATCATGGTTCAGCAAGACTTTTTAGATACTAATTTCCTCTTGCACTAGCAAGAGGCAGAAGTATTTTTATCTGCCTTTTTCTCTCTAGATTTAGTGGAGAAGAGGAACAAAATTATGAAAAATAATAATCCTAACAGAAAACACTCAACAGAAGCAACTAATTTTTCAATGACATTGTGTATCTGTGAGTTCCTATAAGAAATTTTAACCAGATTTTTAAAGTCTTTTATGAGATAATCAAGATATTATAGTTTACTACAAAATGGGTGGCAGATCTCAGCTTCCAATGCATGGATATGAGAACACACCCTAAACCTCTGTCTGGAAATGGAGAGAGAGATTACAATAGGCAGAAAGCCAAAGGATAAATTCTTGCAACCCTGTTGTGGGAGCAAATAACACAGGGATCCAGAGAAGCAAAGGAAAATACAGTAACCCAAAACTGCTTGGATAGCACAAAGGGGCAGCACCCTTCCTAATGCTGCCTGATCTTTACCATCACCTTTACTTTGCCAGGAATCTTACTTCTGAAGAACCAACAAGATGAAAACATGATTTAGGATAGCCTTTCTTTTCATCTTCTTTTCTGCCCTAAGTTAACTTTGGTCAAAGATGAAAATTTTGGTTGGGCATCCTCTAAAGTTCATTGTGGGCACTCACAGTTACCTACATTGTATACAGATTTATTTTGAGACCTTAACTATAAGACTGAGATGGGACAGCCTTCACAGATAGATTTTTGCTGAGAGAAGATGACTGGCTATTGGCTGGAATTGCTACCATCACTGGTTTCTAACATTTATGTTCGTTACAAAAATTATTTATCTCAGTCATGCAGAACTGTAAGGTCATCCTTATTCCAGTTAGTATGTCAATGTGCAGAAAAGAAAAGGCTAGGAGAGAAACAGGCACAATCAGGCACTGCTAGGACTGCATGATAGTTAACATGAACTCTGTTTCTTGTGTTAAGGTCATTCTCTAAGGACTCGCTATGAGGTACCAATAGATCCTGACATGCAATTCCATATCCTAGACTTTGAACTGTCCTACGTTCTTCTCTGATGTATAAGATCTAAATAGCGAGGTCCCATCTGAACCTTCCAGATACACCTTTTTCTAAGAGACTTTACTTCAAATAAATTAGATCCCGTAGGATTTGAACTGCATTATTTTTAAGGATTTTTATCTCCACAGAATTGTGAGATAGTAATAAATATTTCATTTTTAGTAACTTCTTAGTCTATTTTATATATATCAAAAAAAGTTAAAGCTCTGATTTCAAGAAAAGAAATCCAATTTTTTAACTCTTTTTTTACAGCGTTTATCGCTTTTTTCTGAAAGTCTGAAAGAGAGCTAAAACTAGAGATTGGATGTTGGAATGATAAAATATAATTATTTTTATCTAAAAGGAAACAAAAAGCCTATTATCCCAATAGTTAGAGCCCTTCAACCATGCTTGAAATTCAAATATTAGTTTTAAATCCAAATAAAGAAACTTGAGTTGCATCACACATCTGTTGAAGTAAGCTTAATGATATGGCTGATATCACACATCTTTATCGATCCATAGCATTAAAATGTCCATTTTCATCAAAAAACTGAATTTATGGTAATAGATAGAAAAATGGAAGAAAATGAAATGAAATTAATGTTTATAATGAGTTTTCTTTCCTGATGCGAAAAATATACAGTAAACAGAAAGTGTTAACTGGAAATCCTACTGCCTTAAACTACAAAAATAAGGAATATAACAAACACATGGCTAAAATTTCTCTGATTTTCCTTTTCTTCTGCTCATTCAGGATATGAAGAGACACAGTTATATGAGCAAAATGGAACTCTTCATCCAACTGTTCTTTAACTTAATCAGTACTAAATTTCACATTGATCAAAAAACAATGTACAGTCCTACTGTAATCCCTGCAATAATTTTGTGATCTGTTTCCATTTTATAGCTAAGATAGCTCAAGAGTATTGTAGGGGAACTGTGAGCCAAAGTGATAGGGCAAGAGATATCTGGTAGGTCTGACCCTGCAAGATATTTCTATCATTTGTATGTTGTCCAAGACAACAGCAACTTGAATACTGTAAACTATCCTGGACGAGAACATTCAAATTTCAAAGGAAAAAATAAGTGAGGCTCGTTAAAAATGTTATAACTGAGTAGAGTTAGCTGTGAAAGATTGCTTTTAGCAGAAGTCTCTTGGCTGGAAGATCAGTAACATCTAAAAATGTGGGACAATTCCATGCAACCAAACAGGAAGGAAATGATTATACAACAATCAAAATAATGTTGCTGTTTGGATGTTCTTTAAAGTTGTGAATTGCCACCTTTGCTTTAAAATACATATTTTTGAATTTTGGAAAATGTTCTTGAAGACAATTTCGTGCTTTTTTTTTTTTTCCTTCCAAAGCCATATGGTTGAGAGAATTAAGCAGTGTCCTGGGAATCAGGACATTCTCACTCCTTGTCTTGTCTTTACTGCTGATGGGTCTTAATACTTTCTACTTCTTTAAACTTTGGAAATGCTATTTAATTATGCTATGCAACAACCCAGTTTGCAAACATTAATTAAGCCTCATAGCTCCCTTGTGGTCTGAGACAGGTAAAATACCATTAGTCTCTGATAATAGGGAAAATAAGGCTCAGAGGGGTTAAGTGGCATGCTCAAAGTCACAGAAGCAGTAGTATTTGGATCAGTATAATAATTCAAATTATCTTTCAATCTAAAATGGCTCTCAAGCATGGCCAATGCATCCATGTGACTCCTTTGAGTTAAAGAGCAAGAAACAAACATTTTAGCAGTTGTGAAAATTCAGTGTCTTTAGGCTCAAATTACCTCTAAGTATTCATTTGAGCTTCACTGATTTACAAACAGCCACATGCATAGGCCACTTCAGTGCTGGGGAAGACGAGCAGAGAATACAAACAGTATCCCTTTAAGAAGTTTCTAAAGCAGGGAGGGGGGCAACACTGTGTAGAGGGCTTCACCCCAGGGGCAGGCTGTGGGGCTGGTGTTTCAGAGATCAGACCCCACAGGAGGCAGTGGGCTTCCAGCTGCTCCACTCAGAGAAACACAAAAGTGATCTACTCTGGCTGGTAGGGGTCAGGGAAGGGTTTCCATCCTGTCAGCTAATCTAGGCAACACAGGAAGGTAAAAGAGGCTGTTAAGGAAAGAAGCAGATGATTCTTAGCTCCTGTTCCATGTGGGTCACCAAGGGCAGACCAAGAGGACCCCATCTGTGAAGACAGGAGCTTTGCTGTTTATCCACTCCTTAGAGATGAGCTGCACCTGGTTTACTGCCTATAGCTCCCTGCAGAGAACCTAAACCAAGAACTGACAGAGCAGAGTGATAAGTCTGGGACTTCTCAAGCAAAGGAGGAGGAAGGGTATCCAGCATTTAGAATTAACATGTTAACATCAACCATGAGGAGCAAAGATCTGAAGCAGCATAATAACTGGGGTATTATGCTGGGGTATTACCCAGGATTATGTATCCACTAATCAAGCACTGCTACATACTCAAGTGGCCATGAGAGAGCATTCTAGAAAAGTACAAAGAAACCCTGGCAGATACCTTACTGTATACACATCTTACTTCCCATATACTATATTCAAAGGCTGGCCTGTGTCCTCATTGTAAGGATATATAAGAAGGAATGGTATGCTTAGGTTTTATATGAATTATTAAATAAATTCTTCTCTACAATTCATATGTATATATGGGGGTTTTATTTTATACATTTCCCATATGGATTCTACTTCTGCTTCTGTTAAGGCAATCAGTTCCTAAAGTGTGCAGGATGTGTGTTCCCGCCTTTTGAAGAGCCTGCCCTTTCTAGGAAAGGCTGTCCTCATGTGCCAGGACATAAATATTTGAGGTGGACCTTCATTGTCCTTTTGTTCTTCCTGACTCACAAGCTAGATCTTTATGGGATCTGCGGAGCCTACACCAGCTTTCTGAACTGCAAGCTACAGTTCACTGGATGTTCTTCCTCAATAGCCCAGCTGAACTCTGTTGAGGTGAAGAAGATACAGATAACCATGTTGGCGGCAGCCATCTGGGGTCCCACTTAGGTTTAGGAGACAGATGACATCTCATTGAAGGTTCAAGAACATGTACAAGCAGATTCAAGTAAGTGAAGATGCTTTCTGGACCAATGACATTCCTCTGATATTGTTTTTGTCCAACATTGGATCTTTAGGAAATTCAGGGCATTCTAGCAGTCCAGCTTAGCAGAGACATCTCAAATAATCACAAGGAGATCTTCAAATATTTTGTCATCCAGCTACAGAATTGTTTGTGACATGCCATAACCATTACTGAAAGCTAGTACTACTCCAGGGGAACTGGAAGACTTGAGTCTTTTTATTTATGCTCATTATTATTATCATTATTTTCATGACTACACAGAATTTTTCTGCCCTCGAGAAAGCTGGTCACATTCTAGTGATGCCCTCCAGATGGCTCCAGCTTGTGCCATGTACTTCTCTAGAGCCAATCGAAAATGAAACCATTCCTGAACTGATTTTAACAAATGTGCTTGGTACCTCTTCAAGTGGTATTGTCTCCACTGAAGCCTTTAGGACTGCCTCAGCTTGATTATTGTCTGATCACACCTCACTGCATTTCCAAGGATGCAGCCACGTTACATTTCTACCAGGCTGCAGAAAAGAAATTTTTGAATATAGTAACCCTTGTGTAACCCTGGCTAGCTGCTTAATCCATCATTCATCTTTCAGTAGATACTGCTTTCTTGGCTACTGTAGCCAGCCAAGAGGCTGTAATAATCACAGGAACCCCTCAAATATTTCGACCTTTAGATACTTCCTGCACCTGTCTATATAGAAGATCTATAGATATATAGATCTTCTGTCTGTATATCTTCTATATACTGCCTTTTACAAAGATGTTCTTGAACCATGTACAGTTTAAAGACATCTCAAAATTTTGATATTTAAAACCTTTTTTGTCTTTTTAATTATCTTTTTAATTTTATTTTTTTAATTCTAACTGGCCAAGGATGCTCTTCATGTCCTGAATGCAATGAGAATGTTTTCTCTTCTCCTTGAAGAATGTTTTCTCTTCTCCTTGACAGTGTGGAATTCTTTAAAGTCTTATTGAGACTAAGTTTATGGCAGAGATGAGAGGTTTTTTACAGTTTTGCAGCAACTATCCAAGTGGGTTTCTGATTTGTACTTACTACTTTTTATCAAAGAAAGACCCACTCTGTTTTACTCAGTTTGAACCAATATGATCTCTTTTCCTCTCTGAATAGCAACCTTTAAAGATTTATAGGGCAGCAGCTTGGAGTTCACTAACTATACCAGAAACACATGAAATTGCAGTTCTGATAGAAGGTGTGAATTCTGACAGCATCAGAAGTTTCAGAATAAAACTAGGAATTTCACTTAAATCTTCAGATTTTTTAATTCCCAGACTGAAATGGAGTGAAAGAAATGGCCGTTGGAGCTAAGAGGAGTTTTTCTAACACTGTGGGATTTATCTAGAGGTCAAAGTGCTTTCCTTGACACACAGCTAAAAGAGAAGGGTGGACAAGCAGCCAGAGGCAATCCCTTCATAAGTTGTCAGGCATTTTCTTTCTACAGTAAAGAATATAACTAGAAACAAACACTGACAGCCAGATGAATTACTGCTTCCTGTTGAAGATACAAATCGTAATTAGTGGAATTTCTCTTGGTAGATTTTTAGATGCAAAGGCTAGTTTTAACAGGGAAGATAAAAACAGTCTCAAAATGTATGTATCTTTTCTATTCAGCATTTTTTTAGCTCAGGTAGGTCACAATAAGTTTGAACATCCCCTTCTTCTCCAAGTTTCACACATTAGGGAAGTGGTGATCCTGGAGAGAGAAAATTTAAAAAAAAAAAAAAAAAAAAAAAAAAAAAAGCATCTGACATGGTTTGACACAGTTTAATTCTGCCAGGGTCTTTTGACTGGATTTTGCCTTGGTGTCTGTCACAGGCACAACAAACCCATCCCCTTCCTTCATACAATTTTGAATTTGTTTCTGTTTTACAGGTTTTCTCATAGAGGAACTGCTCATCAGAACAGAAAGTAACCCTCACCACATTTTGTGTAGCTTGGCTGAATCAAAATAATGGCATCCTGGCAAACATTTGGTAGAGAGGGTGTAATAATTATTGGTTTGGTTTTAGTTAACCTCTTTTTGTTTAGTCAACATTAAGTCAATCCACCTGGAGCTTAATACTGTATGTTACTATAGTAACTTTACAGCCTATTTGATTGTGACAAAGGGCTTCATCTCGTCCATTTCATGCTCCTGTGTCGACCTACTCCCTCCCAGTGTTTTATTATATCTGTCTTTAAGAGTATCTGCAGGAGCCACAGCTGCTCTGCTTTTGTAGCAGAAAGCAGCTTTCACTGTGTGAAATACTCTGCTCTAAAAGGTCTTGTGGGCTGATGGCATTATTGAATTTCAAAGCAAAGACAAACAACATTATATTGTTTAAAGCTAATATTCATGTTTTGCCGTACAACATGTTTGGTGTTTTTTTCAGAATGGAACAGTATATAATCACTGGTTGATACCCTTGAGAACAAAACCAAGAAACAAAGCAATGTAGAATACAAAAAGACTTGAAAGTAATTCAGTTTTCTCAACAAAACAAAACAGAACAAAAAAAAATGTGTTGAGGGCTTAGGAAAAACATTAACTCCAGAAGCTGGAGTTAGCAGTTTGTAAAATGAAAAATTGAATCATTTTCCACACACGGGCCTGATCCTTCCCTGTTAAACCACTGTGAAGCCATTGATTTTAATGGCATTACTTCCAAATTTATACTGGTACAAGACTGAGTAATACATGACCCATGAGTGCAAAATGTTTAAGACTTTCTGACTGTTGCCTGTTCGTTTTACAACCTGGTTGTTCTATAATACTCTAACCAGCCACGTGGATGATTGTAACAAGCCACTATGCAGCTTTTGTTTGGATTACCAGTGCCTCAGAACTCTTTCATTACATTGTTTGTTCCTGTTGTTTAAATTTACCCTACTGTAGTTTCTCAGCACAATTTATTCCTTACTGGAGCTCTTTTTTCCTGCCTGCTCTACAGCTACTGGCCTCGTGAGTGAAAATACTTTACAAATCTATTTTTCCTCAGTCCATTCAGGTTTGTCTCATATTGCTAATATTTATCTGCGTATTTGATTTGAGGATAAAATGTGTTCTCTGCCCTAGTTTCTCTCACTCCTCACATGTTGTTACGGATGCTTCTGAATAAAGAACTCTGCGTCTCTTTGTCACCAGTGCAAGGGCAATGCGGCGGGGCTCCTCCTGCATTTCAGCAGAGCCCTGCTCCAGTTGTGTTAATTGTTGGGCTGGGAGGGCATCGAGCACTGAATGCTGCCTTGTTAACTTGCTAAGCAGCTGGTCAGCAGGGTAGTTTGATTCCAGCAAGGCTCTTGACACCTCTGCCAAGGGTTATTGATACCTCACACACCCCAGCTGAGACAGATTGTTTTAGTCGTGCTTCATATCCATAGCACAGCCTGTAGTTAGGAAAAAAAGTGATTGACAGCTCACACCTCCTGGGCCCTTCTTACTACCAGACACAACATCTGCTATGCCCTGTGGAGCAGTGAACCAACACACACTGAGAGAACTGTTTCTAGTATTGTCAGGGTTGATTTTGTTTAACCCTTTCTGGCTGCTCTCTGGAGATGAACATAGGGGTTTCTGTAATCCTTTACACGTGCTTAAAAAGTGTGGAATATTTGACCAAGCAAATACTGGAGACATGGTGCTTGCAATGGCAAGGAAACGGGCCAGCAATTCTTCCTTTGTAAAGTGACCATCATAGTCAGGATTGTAAAATAGAAACTGGGTTATCCCTATAGCAGTGTTACTCATTCCCAAACAGTGCCAGGGATGCAGCCAATGGAGAGTGCAACTCTGAAATGTGGCCTGAAGCAATTTCACTGAGTGTGCATGGATGTACTGAGGAGGAGCACAACCATAAGTCTGTTTGCTAACCAGCTACCTAGGTCAAAGGATGCTGGTTATAGTTTAGGTTGTATGTACAAAAAGCAGAGGGGTATAGCTTTTTGACAGGAAGGAGAGAGAAAAATGATTCTGTTTTCTTAGAAAACTAGGCAGGAACAGTTGGCAATTGCAGAGTCTTCACAAGAAATGATTGCATGTTTTGTTACAAATATGGATCATTAAATATACATGCAAGGAACTTTTCTAAACTTTCTTCAACATGCTTAAAAATTATAAGAAATATTTTAAAGACTCCCAAAATCAAATCAATTGTATTAAAATATATCTGAAATGTTGACTGACATACCTTATTTTTGGATAGGTTAGGGGTTTTTTATTTTTTTCCTTCCTAAAGTAGCTGAAGCCTAAAAATTAACATTTTTCTAAATGATAAAATTACAGAAACATATAATAGAATCATAGACTCATCTGAGTCAAAAAAGACCCTTAGTATCATTGAGTCCAACTGTTAGCCCAGCACTGCTGAGTCCACCACTAAACATGTCCCCAAGTGCCATAACTGCACATCTTTTAAATACCTCCAGGAATGGTGACACCACCACTTCCCTGGGCAGCCCATTCCTATGTTTGACAACCCTTTCTGTGAAGAATTTTTTCCTAATGTCCAGTAAAAATGTCTCCTCAAGTAGCTTGAGAGCATTTCCTCTAATCTTGTTATTTGGGGGAAGAAAACAACCCCCATCTCACTACAACCTCCTTTCAGGGAAGCTGTAGAGAGCAATTAGGTCTTCCCTGAGCCTCCTTTTTATCAAACTAAACAAACCCAGCTCCCTCTGCTGCTCCCCACAAGATCTGTGCTCCAAATCCTTCACCAGCTTTATTGTCCTTTTCTGGGCAAACTCCAATGTTCAAACACCTCAATGTCTTTCTTGCTGTGAGGGGCCCAAAAATCTTCACAAGATTCAGGGTGTGGCCTCACCAGTGCAGTCATACAGGGGGGTTGATCACTGCCCTGGTCCTACTGGTTGCACAATTTTGGATACAAGCCAGAATGCCATTGGCTTTCTTGGCCACCTGGGTACACACTGGCTCGTTCAACTGCCATAAACCAACATTCCCAGATCCTTTTTCAACAAGCAAATTTCCACTCTTCCCCCAGCCCATAGTATTGCATGGCTTTGTTGTGACCCAAGTGCAGGACCTGAGATTTTGACTATTTGAGCCTCATAAATTTGGTCTCAGACCATTGGTTCAGCCTGTCCAGATCCCCCTGCAGAACCTTCCTGCCCTCCAGATGATCCACACTCCTGCCCAAATGGGTGTCACCTGAAAATAGACTGAGGGAGAACTCGATCTCCTCATCCTTGTTATCCGCATCATTGTTAATGATATTAAACAGGACTAGCCCCTACACGGAGCCCTGGGGGACACCATCTGTGACCAGTCACAGCTGGGTCTAACCCACTTTCTGTGCCAGGCCATCCAACCAGTTTTTTGCTCAGTGAAAAATGCACATGTCCGAGCCATGAGCAGCCAGTTCCTCCAGGAAAATATTGTGGAAGACAGCATCAAATACTTTACTAAAGTCCAGGTAGACTACATCCACTTTCCCTCATCTAGTGGGTCACCTCGTGGTGAAGGAGATCAGGTTGGTCAGGCAGGATCTGCCTTTCACAAATCTATACTGGCTAGTTCTGATCCACTGGTTGTCCTGTAGGTGCTGCATGGTGGTGTTCAAGAGGAACTCCTCCATGACCTTCCCCAGCACCAAGGTCAGGCTGACAGGTCCATAGTTCCCCAAACCCCTCTTCCAGCCCTTCTTGTAGATGGGCATCATATTTGTTAACCTCCACTCAGCTTGGACCTCACCAACTAGCCAAGACTTCTGGTGAATGATGGAAAGTGGCTTGGCAAACTCTTCCACCATCTCCATCAGTCCCCTTGTGGGGTCCCATAGATTTGTGCGTGTCTAAGTGTGGTAGCAGAGCACTGACCATTTCCCGTTGGATTATGAGGGCCTCATTCTGCTCACCATCCCTGTCTTCCAGCTCAGGGGGCAGGGTACAAGGAGAACAGCTGGTCTGACTACAAAAGACTGAGGCCAAAAAAACTATTAAGGATTTCGGCCTTTTATTTATCTTTTGTTGCTGTGTTTACCCCCTCACACAATAAGAGATGGAGATTATCCTTAGCTCTCCTTATGTTGCTGATGTATTTCTGGAATTCTTTTTTTGTTTGATCCCCACTTCTCACTTCTCTGAGAATGGAAAACTGTAGTTTTGCCATAGATTTGTGCTGTGCCCAAGACAACCCCTAGCTATGACATCACCCACAAGCCTTTCTCTGTTCACAAACAATGGGTCCAGTAGGGGCAGCTCTCCCAGCTGGCTCCCTCACCAGCTCTTTTAGGACATTACCTTCCACACACTACAGGAACCTTCTGGACTGTTTAATCTCTGCTGTATTTCATTTTCTACAGACATCTGATATGTTGAAGTCCCCAACAAGAGCAAGGACTAGCAAAATCTTATTTTCTTGCTTCATATAGGCATAGTCACTGAGACTTTCATAGAAAATGCTATGCAAAGTAGAAAAGGCATATGGTAACAGATCAAAAGGACTTTTTGGTCCTTTTTTTTTTTTTTTTTAATTTGGCTGCAAACTGGCTTCCTACCATGCTGTCATGCTGTATAACTGATGCTTGCCAGCTATATTATCTGTGTTTACAAAGCCATAAGGATGTGTTATGCTACAGAGGAACTAATAGCTTTATTTATTATATCTTTACTATAGCAATGTAATTAGCAATATTATTATAGCTAAGCATCACTATCACCCTCAGCATCATGTAACTCCAACATAAGTCACTGTCTGTTTTATATCCCAGAAAAAAATTATTGGCTGAGCAAGTTTACATGATACTGTCTTGCTCATACTTCATGGGATTATATGGCTGTGTTCTTCTGGTAGACTGAGGATTTGCTACAGCGAATTCTACAGTAAACCAGCATTATGACTACATGACTTATTGCACACAGCTCTCACCTCTGGTGGTTATGTATCCTTTCTTCCCTCAAGAACCTGCACTGTATTTCTGATGACTTTAAAACTTACAGTAGCCTCATTGTGAGTTACATGAAAAAGTCAAAATATCAGAGTAGTGATAAGCAATTTTTTGTTTCTGGACTTGTACTGTTACTGTGACTGTCTTTGCTGGAAGGGTTCTCTGAATAAAATAAAATTAAGTGGGGTGTGGACAGAATTCAGATGCATGACAAAGTCAGACTTTGAATTATGTCTTTTTTCTGAAATTGTTTTCCCCTGTAGAGGTCATGTTTGTTTCTAAAAAGGTCACATTTCCTCTAAATAAGCAGGATGTATACTATTTTGAAATATAAGCCAGCAGAAATGAGGAAATCAGGCACACTTTCAGCCAATGGGAGAACATGGCAATGTCTTGAACTGACAACCACTTGGCCCTTGTCAGGCCAAGAGCAAGCCAGGCCAGATAAGATAAGGTGTCAGGAAGAGATTCCGGTAAAACTCATACCATACAGCTTTTATTAGCAAAATCAGATATAAATTTACAGAATACATAAGAATACACACTGGTCAAAACAACTATATTATCAGTACAAGTTAGTACTGTTGAGGTGCCTTGTCCACCAGTAATAGGCAGATCAAGACCTCAGATCACCAAATACACACATGTGGTATCTTTTTCTTGTTGGAAACTGTAACCATCAGTGCAGTACCAAAAACCAAGTCAGGTCAGTAACGAGGAAGTTTGGAAAAGGGTTGGGTTAATGTTCATCATGTCACACTTGTTCCTCTGAAAAAGACACTTGAAAAGAAGGGAGAGCTCCTCTAAATAAAAGAAATCACAATGCAGTAACCTGACTGGGACAATGGAGTTAGATTTCAAAGAACTTCATCAAAGCAGTTGGGAAGAATGTTGGAAACAAATAAAAAGCCAGGTATAGTAGAAAGAAACAGAATAAGCACTTTTTAAGGTTCACACTAAAATAGCCAAATCAGGCTGTCCCTTTTCTGTTGATGTGTCAGAATATTTAAAGAGTTAATGTTGAGTATGGAGGAAGACATGGTGCAAACATAATTACCTCTAGCATCTATATTCCATTCTTTTTTTTTCTTCCCCAAGAAGACAATCTTATTGTTTACTCTGAAAGGCAAAATCAAGGGTCAAGACAGAAACAACTCTATGAAAGCTTCTTCTATGTAGTAGAGCGACAACACTTTTCTGCTCCTGCAATATAACCCACTTGAAAGAATGAAGGTCTTAGTCAAACTCTATTACTGCAGGGAAATATTTCATATTAGTTTGACCCCTAAGTTCTGTTTGTGTTTGTGCACGTCCTTGTTTTTGTTACAGGAGGGAATCTCAGTAGAGCAATCAAAACAAAAAACTCCTGTATGTGTACACGTGTACCTATCTCTCTGATAACTTTTGCATTACATTCTTGGATAACCACTGAGATGTCTGGATCATATTGTAGCATAAATATTTTGAAATGACAATATAATGGGAGTATTTCTCTATGTTCCTTTCTTCCACTAACCAGTTCAGATTTATGAAATATGATTCATTTCTTGAGCCTAAGCAACTGTAGAGAAAGGATATGTATAACCAGAGTTTATTTCCCTTTGTGGCTTCTTATTGACCAGGACAGATTATAATACTTTTCAGGACACTTTTTTTTCTTTTGTTAATTTAAATGGTACTTCACTTCCTGTATACTCCACCTTCTCAGACTGCAGACACAATTCATATCAGTGGCTGACAACAAAGCCTAATGTACAGCACTGATACAAATTTTAAAAATATATTTTAAAAGTCTCCAGGAAGCCTTCTGTTCACATATATAATTTCCTTTTTCATTTGGTTCTAAATAAATGCGCTGGCACTGCAGGAAAATAAAATAAAACATTTAGTTCTGGATTTTTTCTCTTCAGGTGGCATAAAACTGGGATTCAGGATCTACTCTCAGGCATCTTGTTGGAGGACATTCTTTCCTCCTACTGTTGCTGTAAGTAACTCCACTCTACAGCCTCTGGTCACCTCAACCTTATCAAAACTAAACGAAGATGATATTAATTATTAAGAATCAGTTACAGAATAATAAAGTAATTTCCAATGTCATGGAAATTCCAGAAAGTACATATATTTTCAAAATGTTTATATTTACTAAGTGTTTGATTTTCACAGGAACCTTTACCTGTAAAGCCTTTTCTTTAAAAGAAAAAAACCCAGTCTCCAGTGTTGCCACTCTATCCAACCATTTTTGTGATGCTGATATAAAAATTTGAGTATGACTTGTTGTGTGGTTAAATCTGGTCAGGTCTCAGGGCATCCCCCTATCCACTGGGTCATTAGGAAAGCTGTACCTACTGGTTTAGGTGGTAGTGCAGTTTGTAATGGGGCAACCCAGCAAACATGGCTTTTCTTTCCTTGTTCTGCTCTGCTCCCTGACCTGCTAGGTCCTCTCTCAAAGCTTGGCCCTATTGCACCCTGTGTTTCTGTTGCCCTCCCTTCAGTGCTTTTGTGAAGCCCATCAGCAATACCATGAAGTCAGCTCAGACAGTGGTGACGCTTTCCAGTGCATGCTAACAGAGATACTGCTTTGTTCTTTCAGTCTTGGGTGGCCTTCTTAAGTGGAAGACAGCTGTGATCCTGAAATGTGGAAGGCAGCATTTTTAGAACTGATCAAGTCTATTTTCTCCCTGAGCTAAGGATGACATGCCAATTCAGAATCTCAGTTCAAATCAGACTCTTCTGTCCTTCAGATAGCAGTGACTAGAAACATTTTGTTTTATCATCTCAGCTGGCGCATTTTCTTCTTAAGTGCAGACTTTGTTACAGTGATCCATAACTGAGAATCCCTTCAGGCTTGTCTACTACATTGCACTCTATCAGATTCAAAGTGTGAAGAATCCTTGAAACCTCCAGTTACTTCAGAACACAGTTGCTTTCCCTCACAAGTGCTGTTCTAGCAAGAACATAACACAACTCTGCTCCACAGGCTATGTTCAACACTGGAAAATCAGGGTGCAAAAAAGGAAGAATTTAAAAGGCCATAGTGATCTAAAAGAAAGAGGGCATCTGCAAACATTGAAATCTTAATCCAAGTGCCCGTGACATTCAAGAAAATCAGAAAAGGGATGTACCAATTACAGTTTTGAAGTGACCCCTTCTTGATTGCATATGGATCCCAACCCTGGATTTTTTAAAATAACTTTTAGTTGCCTAGTCTTTTCAGTTGCTACCAGTCCATTACATTTGGCATTTAAGTCAAATAGATATACTTTTTCTGCCAAGTATGCTACATGTTAATAAAGCTTCTGTCTCTAAAGGCCTTTACTTTGAAGTTTTGTGGATTTAAACGCCTTAATACAGATATTCTGCTGTGATATTGTGCTGTGAATGGGGCATACAAGGATCATCTTTGTGAACCTTGCGCTGTACACTAGGGGAGCAACTGTTCAGTGTTTACAGCTACCTACCTAATACGCAATGAAGACTGCACTAATTTATCATTAAAGGGTGGAGGGGAAGAGTAGGAAAAATTTCTCCTGCCTCCTGCTATTTTGCTACTTTCATTAGCAGCAGTGCTCTTCAGTGGTAAGTCACTGAATCAGATACAGGCTATGACCTTTTGGGTGACCTTGGGCCACTCACCTCTCTGCGCCTCTCTTTTGTTTCCCCTCTGTAGTTTCCTTTAAAAGCACAGCATAAAATTATGCAGAGCTCATTCTGTCTTTGGAGAGCATTTTCCATCCTAGCAGGACCCCACCACTGGCTGTTAATTCCAGGATTTTAGGCTCATGATTAAGTTACTGCAGTGTAACAAGGTACCTTACATCTGTTGCTCATTAGGGGGACTTGTCTGAGCCAGGGTAAATGACTACATCTGAACTAGTCATCTTGACTTTCTCTGTAGTCACTGAAAAAAATTTGTCACTCTTAGGTTTCATTCCGCAGTAGACAACGAACATATATTGGATGAATCATGTTCCCCAAATGCCTATTTCTCTCCATTGATTATGAAGAGTGTCTAGAAGAAATAGCTGAGACGAAGATTTCCACACTGTGGTAGTCTAAAGTTATGTGGAAATTACTTTCCTAGTAACTGCTCATATATCTGCTGTTTGTCCCAGGCAAAAGTGAACTACTTTGATACAACATAAAACTAACTGTATGACCTAGGTCAAGGTGTTCTACCCCTATTCTGAGCTAAACACACACATGCAGTTAACATGGGTCAGCGGATGCGCATCAGGTGGATCACACATTCACTCACCTTCTTTATGTAAAGGCACCATTCTATTACTGTTATTTACCATCAGCCTTCTTTGTGATCAAGTTTTATCAAAGACCATCCTTTTTTTCCTCTCTTTGACTGGACTGCGGGCAAACACACTCTTTCCACTGGCTCTTTCTTTGCCATGGTTTAACCTCAGCCACCAGCCAAACCCCACCTAGCCACTCCCTCACCCCTCCAGCAGCAGGATCTGGCAGAGATCAGAAGCGTAAAAGGTAGAAAACTTGTGGGTTGAGACAAAAAGAGTTTAATAGGGAAATCAAAAGCCAACACATAAGCAAAGCAAAATAAGGCTTTAATTCACTGCTACCTGTGGGCAGGCAGGTGTTCAGCCATGTTCAGGAAAGCAGGGCCTGATTGTGGGTAATGATAAGTGGGTGACTTGGGATGGCAAACCCATCACTTCAAATGTCCCCTCCTTCTTGCCCCCACTTTACATTCTGAGCATGATGTCACGTGATCTGGAGTGTCCCTTTGGTCAGTTTGGGACACCTGTTCCAGCTGTGTCTCCTCCCAACCTCCCAAGCACTCCCAGCCTCCTCCCCAGCATGGCAGCACAAGAGCACAGCCTTGGGTCTGTGTAAGCCCTGCTCAGCAGTAACAAAAACATCTCTACATTATCAACCCTATGTTCAGCGCAAATTCAAAACACAGCCCCATACCTGCCCCTGTGAATTAAATTACCCAAGCTGAAACCAGCATACCATGTTTATCTTATTGTCTTGAGCAGGGTAACCTCAGTTTGCACCTCTTAGTTTTCCTTTCCCTTCAACTCATAAGATCTCCTCTTTCTATGCAGACTTTTCGATGCTCCCTATGAAGGACAGTGTAAAAATGAACTGAATTTTAATACCTAAGTACTGGAAAAATTTAAAATGCAGACTGTAGGCATGAGTGTAAACTATTTTGTATATCAGCAGTCTTATAATTTTAAAATCAGGCTGCAGAACGAATGTAAGATTGCTTTAAAGCAAATACTTTTTCGTGGGAAAAAAAGATGTGAACAGCTAGAAAGGCACCCTTGAAAATATTTTTTCGTAGTATGTCTATGGGAGATAATATTCCCAAGCAAAATATCTTTTTGTTGTTATTGTTGTAGCAGCATGTAGAAACAACAGAGCTGTTTCAAAAATGTAAACAGATTTTAATGTAGATTTCCAAATACCCACCTAAGAATTTGTTATTGAAATATGGTTGTTTACCTATGGTATAGAAGCTACAGAGATATACAACATAAGTTTGATGTCTATTGTATACATTTCTAGCTGTATCAAATATTTAATACCTAGTATTCTTTGGGATTTGTTAGCATCTCCTTTCAAACTTGCCTGCGGCAATTACAAGCTGGAATGTAAAAAGTGGTTTTGATTATCGTTTTGGATTGTCACCTTGACAGTTTGGGTTGGGTTTTACAGGCATGGAGAAAGAACACACACAGGCACACACAATTGCTCCTTTTCACTTTGCATCCCCTTCCCAGTAGACAACGCTCTACAGAAATGGCTCAGAAGCAGAATAGACATGAAAGGATTACCAAGTGGAGCTATTTGAGGGAAACCTGGTTCGTTATTTGGAGACAGGAATATGTAAGTGGCCAGTTTCATCTATAAATTGCTATTGCTTGGGGATTGCAAATAGACCTTAGTGGGTATTTGAGTGGTCAAGTCAAATGCACTGCTGCAAACAAAAACAGGAGGAGGAGAAAAAACAGGTGGAAGGAAAGAGAAGTGGGAATAGAAATTTAAAGAGCAAGAGAGGGAAAATGAAGTATCTTTAGCTTTTGTTACCCATTGAATAAAAAGAAAATGTTTAACAACAGGAGAATTCTACGGTCATTGCTTTAATTTTTAATCTAGGCTGGAGGATGCAAGAAAAGTGCTAATGTACCTGCTCGTGTGAATATCCTTTAAATATGAAAACTATTTGCTGGTTTGAGTACCTTACTGGCTCTTAGCTTGCAGGTCCCCTGTAGGGGAAAGGCTGCACATGGCCACCTGTTCTAGCACTGCCCATCAATCCCTTTTTTGTCCACTGGGGAAAAGACATTTTGTCACAAGTGAATGGGAAGCTTACCTGAGTGTCAGAGAGTGGGTGACCAAGTTCCATTACCTATTCATTTGTAGTTGAGCATTGTGTTAGTTTTGATGCAGACAGAAGGCTACTGTTTGCACAATAAATGAGCAGACTGTTCTGGCCACTGAATCTTAGGCATGAGGAAGACTCTGATGTATGATTTTATCATGAGGAAAGGAGAGGGAAATACCAGTGCAAGGTGCAGCACTGTGTTTCTTCTTTCTGACTCTTTCACAGTATGACAGCAGGTTGAGTTTCCGAGATTTTCTCTAAATGACATCTAAGCATCATAATGAATTATTAACATCCATCTTTACATTGAGTCTGTACATAGCTTTCCCCTGAAATTCACAAGGCTTTGTGAAGCGTACAGACTATTTTTCTTTTAATTTAAGTATTTTTTTACTGTGGTGCCAACTGTTGCTGATATCACTTTTCATTACAAACCTTTTTTTCAAGGGATTTATAACCGACCTATTTTACTTCATGTTTTTTTGCAATTTGCATAGAAGATTTTCAGAATGGAGTAGATGGTGCTGTCTTTCCTTGCAACGTCTGATTTGAACACTTATAGTTATTCTGGACTGACTATTGCAAAAGGCAAAGGGGGACTTCAGGTACCATCATTTTCCTACAAAATAGTATTTGAGCATGATGTAAGTAAAAGCATGAATTTTGCAATTTGGAAAAGAAAATTGCAAAAAAATTTTATTTTTCAAATGGATTTGATCAATAGAGTCATGACTGCACAATGCATTGATAAGGGAAGGATGTTTTTTCCTCACCAAAAATAAAACCATATGCTTAAATATCATATTTCATGCATACCTATGCTTTCAATAGTAACCCATGAATCCTACATTATTATCCTATTTTTTCCTAACACTGAAGAATGCACAGAAGTAGTGACTTTAATGAACATATCTTTAAAACATATGGTGAACTGCTTTCAGTTGCAGGCAATTAAGTAGTTCTGTGAAAAATGATGAGCGGTACTGTTGTCATAATAAAAAAATCTTTTCCTTTGGTTTCCCCTATTGCTGCAGTTGAAGGAGTTACAGTGTTACTCTTATGCAGAAATCTGGGCAATGCCATCTTATTGACTTAATGCCTAATCTAAAGCCTAATGAGGTAAAAGGACTATTTCCTTTGACTTCAGTAGTCACTGGAGTCTCATGGCTCATTCTAACAGTTCTCTTGTACCCTAATAACTGAGATAATCAGCTGCAAATAGAAAGCCTGCGAAAGATTTTGGATCTTTGTTATACAGATTTTTGCCAGTTTTTACTCTAGCCTGCTCATCCTTTTACCAGAAGACCAATTGTCTTTGGCCTGATGTAAAAAAAAAAAAAAAAAAAACCTTAAAATTATGTGGGATGAGAAATGGGCAGAGTTTTTTCCTGAGTTTTTTATACTTTAAAATAATCTTGATGGATGAGTCATGGAAGAGAGGAAGGTGCCATTCATGTCAATACTCAAAGAAAGAAATAGGAGAAGAAAATCTGGAAATATAAATGTTTTCTTACAGGAAGGTTGTCAAATTGTACAAAATTCAGGATTCTTTTTCCTCCTAAAATACATTGTCACATGCTAGAGTTTAATCTGCTAGTTTGCTTTCCTAAGTGTAGGTTATTGTAGTCTGTATATTACTTACCATTGCATTGTGACATGCCTCAGGAAGTGCATCACAACATGTCCCTATTTTGGAACAGCTGTAGGTTATGCCACTTTGCTTCTGAGGTTGTTTACTGCCATCCAGCAACTGCTCCAATGGAAAGAGCATATTCTGGGCAAAACTGACTCCACCCTTCAGCAAAGTGAAAATGCAAATCACACAAAACAGTCCCCATTAAAAGTGGCTAGGGAAAAAAACATAAGGAAAACTTCCAGGTTCAAGTAACTGACATTACAAAGTATCAATTAAAACTTATGTAGAAAGAGACTAATTCCTACGAATAAAAAGTCTCAAAATCTTACAATATTCAGCCAATCTGAAAAAACATTTTATTTTCAACAAATGGATTAATTTTATTTATATTGTTGTAGATTTTGAAGCTCAAGTAACTAATAGCATCATAGTTTCAGAATATTTAAAAATAAGATTTTCTTCTTTTTGGGGATTAGGCTAGACACAAGGAACTGCATACGTATAATTAGTTGAATAGTAAATTATTTCATAGCAACATGCTATGAACAAGAATCCATTTACACTGTCCTGCATACAATTTCTGTGCAAAGACATGATTGGAGTGGTTTTAATTTAGTCTAAAAGTAGCACAACATAAAGAGAGAGAAAAAAGTTCCACACAAGGCAGCATGGACCTGGTTTGTTCTCTACCTTTGCCTATCAAAAATAATCCCAAGGGAGAAAAACACACTTTACCACTATTGCAATAAGCACAACATATTTTCTTTATTGAGAGATTGAATGGTGACATGATTTTTTTGGTCGGAATCTAGAGTGGGAGGAGATTTCTATTTAGAGAGGTCTCTACTCTAGCAGGGAGATAATGAGACTTCAATGGCTAGAAGGTTAGGCCAGTTATTTTCTGATTAGAAATAAACACTAGATTTTTTAGCACTAAAGGTCATTAGCTAGTGGCCTGTATTGCCAAAGGATTTTCTTGACAGTGTCCTACTGTTTTAAATTAAGTTTGTGCATCCTTTGGAAAGAGATGTTACAGTTCATCCACAAGGTTTTGGTTCTGATGCAACAATTATTGGGTAAAAAGTTGTCATTTTTGTCACAAGATAATTATGACAGTGCATTTGAAACATAAAAGGTCTGTGAACTTCTAAAAGTCAGGTGACTTCCTGTTTTAAAAGACTTAGATCAGAGCAGTCAGCCTCACTGGTACTTCCCTCAGTGTTGTGCATATTAGATATCCAACCCAAATGTTATCAAAGTGGTAGAGGAAAGTGTTGGCCAACAGTCCCTGCATTCATTCTGGTGAGGCACATGGACTATTTTAAAAATTATTTATCTGTACAAAGATATGAATGTCATTTAGGGCCGTCTTTAAGTCAGCTGCATGTTTCTAATGTGTTGTCATCAGACAATACATTGACTGCAAATAAATTATTGGTACCAGATTTTCACTTAAACTGTACCTTTAGATATTACAGAGCACTGGTATCTATCCTTCACACTAACAACATTCTGAAAATAACTTCACGTTTACCAGATATAATGAAGCTATGTTCTGAAAAATATGAATGCAGCAAGGAAGAATATTGTCTCCCATGCACAGCTTTGATTTAATGGCTGTCTCCAGGGGACTTCACATTACACAATGTTGCTCCACGATATTCTTTCTAAGTAGTCCTTGTAACTACACAAAGCACAGGACATGCCACGTTTTCCTTCTCCTTCACTGAAAACATTGGATAAATCATTATAACATACATTTGATAGATTTTATTTATTAATCCATAGCAGTTTCAAAAAAAAAACAATGACCCAAAGTTCAGGTGAGTAGTTACAATAAACATCTTCATTCAATCTTCTTTGACAGTCTACATGTGTATTTTGAAATATATCTGTATGTTGGTTATTTTTTAAAAAATTTCCAGGCTGAAGTGATTATTTCTTGATTATATAAAATATTATGTGGTTTTCACTAATATAATATGGCTCAATTAACGAATTTTTTTTGCTTTAAAGTCATTAAGGCAAGCACGTATTTATATGTTACAATACATATACAACACACATGCACATCACAGTCCATGTGCCACAATACTTTTTACTTGTCTGTATTATATGTGCCAATCCATCAAGCTGGTGAGAAGAATGAATATGTCGCTTTTTGGTTTAGGACATGCCTAGCTCATCTAAAGAGACAGGGTGTTTAATTTTGCTTCTGAAATTTATTTTGTTTGAACTACTAGAAAGGAGTTGTACTCCATGGTTAACCTGGGCAAATGATGAATTGTAATATAACATCAGAAAGCAAGTTACAGACTGCTGCCTTTAGACCTAGACTGCGGGTGACCTTTATAGACATATACAACCTCCCCATGTCTTTTTATTATTTTTTTCCCTGCAGGATTTTGTCTCAACAACCTACACTGTTTTCAGTGTTGCTTTTCTCACCTCTCTGGAGGCTTCCTTACAGTCCCGTTTCAGCAGCTTGAGTGAAGTGGCATGGCCCGACCACTTCGGAGCTGAACCACCAGTGCCGACAGGCAAATCATCTGCCTCCCTGACTGCTGGGGGCAGGAGCTTACAGCAGGATCTGAGAGAGGGTTGCAGGACGAATATGGGTTTGGAATCCTCAGGAATATTCATCATTGTTCTTTATGACCAGAAATCTTTCCTGGTTAAAAAATACTAGGACTCTTGTTCTGATGCTCTTTTCTAGGCTTCTGCAATTAGCTACTTTTATAGACAAATAAATGCCATAAATTGGGCTTTTTTTGTGAACTATTTTGGGTGTAGCAATTTTTTTAGGGATAGTAATTTTTTAGTTCTAGATATATTTTAAAATGTCAGTCAAATTACAGATATGTTTCCAAGACAAGTACACATCTAATAAAATGCTCTTTGACCTAATTTTCTTCGATGTGCTTGTAGAGCACTGAAAGAGGAAAGAGCTATGAATATCATGTCTACAAGACAGAGCACTAAGTCATGGGAAGTTAAGTATTGAAAAATAGAAATCTTCAACAGAGCAAGTAGATAAATTTCACAGAATCATAGAATGAGCCAGGCAGGAAGGGACCACAGTGGGTCATCTGGCTAAACCTCTGTGGCTCAGGCAGCATCATCCTAGAGCACATGGCACAGGATTGTGCCCAGAAGATTCTTTAATATCCTTAGTGGAGGAGGCTCCACACACTCTCTGGCCAAACTGCTCCAATGCTCAACCACCTGCACAGTAAAGAAATTCTTCCTCACGTTCAGGTGGAACCTCCTGTATATCAGTTTCTGCCCATTGCCTGTGGTCCCAGTCTAGTGCCTCTGTCAAACATTTCTCAGTCAAACAGAAACAAAGGCTATGTCTTTTTCACTGATGACAGGCTGTAGTGCTGAAGGAAATATTGAATCCTTTGAAGCTTTTCATTTCAAGAGGAACTTACAGCATCTTCTAATTTTATTTAACCATAGTCTAGGATGAGTAAAAAAAATACAGAAAGGGAAAAGGAAATATTCATAGCGTATTTAATATCTCCTTATTCATATATAGTGTTATATATATAATATATGCACATGATGGCTTATCTCCCTTATGACATTCATCTTCACCTGTGAGGAGAGAAATAATAAGTCACTGGTGACTCTTGCACTTGACTTATCCCTCTACATCAGAGAAGATAAATGCCAATAGAAAGATCAAATCTTTTGTATTCTTTTCTAGGGGAGAAGGAATTTATCATAGGGATAAAGAAATTTATCTAGATCAGATGCAGATGATTTCAACACAGTAATGAGGGAATCTTTATTGCATGCAGACGTCTATGTTTTGAATGTAGTCTCATTTTTTTATATACTGTTTAATGTATAGAACAGACTCCTGCTTTTAATTCAGTGCAAGTTGGAGCTCTCAATTCCTACTGAACTCCACTGGGGTGAAATTATTTGGTTAAGGGGGAAAAGGAACAGAAACAAAAGAATGAATGGGGAGGAGAGCAAATATAGGAATTTATGTAAAAGATAATCAGTTGGTATTCAACTAAGGCATTTGTTGTTGTGCACATAAAATGCAGCATGTCATTTTAAATTGCACGCTTCCCAATTCCTGCTAATTTAACACCATTTTAATACAGATTTTATGCATGCAGCTAATACCTATTGTAGATATAAGTGCAGTAGAACAGCTTTTCCAGATATTCCATTTGAAAAATATCAACAAACTTTCCTTCAAAGTAATATTTCAGAGGTTCTTTTTATCACTTGTCTGTGCTTCCTTCTCTATTTCCTTTTCCTATGCAGTAACAAAAGCACTTTCACCAAAAGTGTAACTCCTGTTCCTAAATACATTGCTATGGTTTTGTTTTACACTCTGGGGCCAGGAAGAACTGAATCCATTCAGTCCTTAGAAAGTGTCCCGGTGATATTCCAGAAAAGGAATTTGATCGGAGATCACAGTCCAGTTCTTCAGAGGTGCACATGGTAGAAACTGTTTTGAGAACAAGCCCTATACACTCCAGCTGCCACAATAATGTATTTGGGCTCAGAGATACCTGCAAAAATTATGGTGTGACATTGGCAGCAGCCATGAGGTGGAGCAGGTTGTTTACAAGGAAGTCAAAATACTTTTTTAATGCTCAGTAAATCAGATAGTACATGACTACTGTAAAGGGGATAGAGTAAAACGCATGGTAATGTTGTGACTGTATGAAGTGAATTACATTGCATTTGTTAGTATCGGCTAGGTTGTTTATAAGGAAATTTCAGTCAAAAAATTTTCTAGGCTCATATTGCAGACAATTCTGATTTGTGACAGGTTCATATAATAGATTTTTGAAGTATCAGTATTGCCTGATGTTGCAATATAGAAAATTTTGCAGTGACATGCCCTGCTGTTTGTCACCTTGCATCATGATGCTATATCTCAGAAATCACAGCCCCACCTAACCTCCCCACTTTTCTATTTATGGAAAGCAAATTAATAAATCCAGAAAGCAAGAATTTCAAAGAATCAAGAACTTTGAAGCAATTTCAAAATTAATGCTTCATGGACTAAATAACTAGAATTGTGACTACCTAAACTAGGATTTTAAAAAGAAGGGGACACATTTCATTTCAAGTACTCAGTGTGATAAATGTACTCACCAACATAGTTTTTAAAATATTTCCACCTTCATTTTATACAAATAATTCCAATACATTGTAACAATAAGGAATGAGTTCATCATCAAGTCTCTCTGTATATCATAGCTATCCCTTTCGGTATTTCAAGATTTCACATAACAGTCATATAGTTATTGTTGGGAGTATGTGAATTCTGCATGTGCTATCTAAATAAATACTTTGTGTATACTTTTAAGTTCATATTTGTGTTGAGACTAATATACTGCAACCTTGAGCACAGTGGGAGCAATGTGAATCAGGGGAGCCATCAACCAGGCTGATTAGACTGCCCACTGAGCACAAGTGATATCAAAACAAGCAAGCTCTGGCCAGCATTACAAGTAGAATGCAGCAGGAGCTGCAGGCATGTTATACAAAGTGGGATGCTGTTGGCACTTCTAAAATAGCAAGATGTTGCAAAAATGGACCAATCACCCCAAAATGTAGCTCTGAGTGATCAGTGGTTCTCATGGGAATGATGGGACACTGCTAGTGGAATTGAAAACTAAATCACAGCCTTCACTGCTCACACAGTTACGGATGTATATGTTTATATATAATCTGTCCACATATCTGTCAACATTACTATTCATGACTGCTGTGGCACCTTGGTATGCTGGTGATATTTCAGTGAAAGAAAGTAACGTGGTTTTCTTTCTCGGGAAAGAATTGTATCTGCATGAAAACAGATTTACAAAAACTGAAGGAGTACATTTTCAAAGCATGGCATAGAATTTTAGTATCATGGACTGCTACAGGTCTCAAAATTGATCTCTGTACAACTTCTAACAGAATCTTAAAGTAAATGTAGTGATATTTTTCTTTTTGGAAATACAGATGCATATACATACAGTGTTTAGCCTGTGATGCTCATGTCAATGAAGAAAACATTAAAGATTTCTTAATCTGGGGAGAGGAGGAATCAGGTGGGAGGAAATACACTTCATCTCGAGACCTGAACAAATTCTGCAATGCTGTTTTTCTTCTTAGAAGAGATTTAAAGCACTTCCTGCTATCCATGACCATGGTGGATCACTCATTTTGAGGACAGACATCTTGCACTTTCAAGGCTGAGGTTCTTTGTATTCACAAAAAGTCTGTGGTGACCTTACACATGAGCATCTCTATTAATGGGGGGAAGGGACACAAAGCAACTGAACCACAGAAAATCTATAAACATGGGACTCCAAAGACTAAAAAAACCTGTTAGCTTTATTTTGTTTAGAAACATTTTCAGTTGCTGTGAGAAACTATAGACAAGGCATTTACTCTCTGGTTAGAAAAACTATCTGCTTCCTCTATTCATCTCTGCCCCCACACAGAAGCAGATTTTAAGATTTGGTTACTAACTTCTCCTCAATATGAAGCTACTTAAAATGCCAGCACTGTATAGCATGCAGTTCAGTATCCATCAGTTTGTTGTATCATTTAAGGAACATATTCAATTCACCAGTTTACTTACTTTAGAGAGAGAGCTTTTTCTTCCTCATTTTTACACATGATGAGTTTTAAAAAGAGGAAGTTGAAAAACAAAAGAAGAAAAGGTGTGTGGGAAAATTATCCAAACATTTTTAAATCTCCTGCCTTGAATAAGACTTTTAAGTCCCTCAGTTTTGGGGAGGCATCAGTTGCTGCTTAGAATAATTAAATGCTTTTCACAATTTTCAAAAGAAGTGCTTTGCTCCTATCCCTACAATAGGCAATGTTTATGTCAAAATACATGTGAAATGAGAAAAATTTTTGGCATGAAAACTAAATTTTAGAGGATTCACCACTTGAAATTTTGACAGTTTGGACTTACCCCCTCAACTGTTGTAACTGACCTTCATGAGGCCATAGTGTATGTCCAGCTACAAGGAGTTGCATTTTCAATATAAACTTGAAAACAGATGACCATCAATGAAAAGATTTTTGTAGACTGCTTGGGAAATCTATCAGACTCTTCCTGCCAGGAGCTGATTCAAGCTACTGGCCCCTTCAACAAAGAGGATCAAATCAAATCAAATCAAAACATGTTGTTTAAAATAATTTAAATCTGCTTGGCCATAGTACACTCTGCTGTTCTTGACGAATTCCTCTTTATAAACATCAATTTCTTAAACCCTAAGTCTCTGATCAGAATTCAAATGAAATATGTCCCACAGTAAATCAAGGCACACCACGTTTTTGAGTGTGAGTAAAACATATCTACAGACTGTATGATGTAGTTCTGCTACTGAAGGCTCAGACTTTGATAGCTTCTTCTCATTTCTCCATGTTGCCATGATCCCATGGAGTTCTCATGAGAAAAAAGTTGTTTTGCTTCAGTTCAACAGTGTTTGTGCACAGCCCTAACTGTTGCTTTTCATATTCTGAATATAAAACTGTTCTGTTGGATATATCTATTCTTTATGGAACCAAAATGTCAGTGGCCTTTCGTCCAAGTAATAAAATCAGCTCTTGCACAGAAACAAGCAGTACTATTAAGATTTTAAACATCATCGTAAACTATCATGAGTCACTCAGTACATCATCTTCAGGTAAAAGATCTTTTGGTTCGTTCTACCCAACATCCATCAATCAAAGTTTATAGGCTCACAAATTGCTTGGCCAACACTCAGTAGTAATATTTTAGCCATATCTATACTGCAAATAAAATCCATAGAGAAAATACAAGGTGAATGTCTATTCTTTGATGTGGTTTGCTTTCTTAATTTATCAACAAAATTGATATATTTCCCTCCTTGTTGAAGTACTCACTTCTTGGATGTAGGTGTTACTGGTGCGTCCATAACTTCTGCCAAGGCTATTTTTTCATGTCTCACTCTCACATGAATATCCTAACTGAATCTAAATAAATGAGGCATTAGTTCTGCTTCTTTTGCTTTGTAAGTTTTGTACTTTTCAAATTTAGCATTTTTTTTTTCTTTTCAAACTGTGCACTAGGATAGTATAGTGATTTATCTTGATGGCAAGAATTACAAGGAAGGCACATAAAAATGAATATTCTACCTTCATTGGCCAGTATAGTCTCAAGTCAGCCTTTTTACACAAGCAAGAAATTTCTGGGGGAAAAAAAAATCAAAAACCAAAACCAAACCTTGTCCTATGTATGGACATACATAGATGACTGAAAACTTGAATTTCATATTATAATCATTATAAGTATTCAGATTCTGAATCTGAGAAACACACAAGGTCAAGGGCAATGCATCAGAAAAGATGTCCCTACCATGCTTATGGTCCAGGTACAAGGAAAGGAAAGTTTTTACTGCAATTATGTAAATACTGTCATGTCAAATGTACCAAATGGGAAATGGTCCCAAACTCTTAAAATTATGCTGTTACCACATTATCCATTTTTTTTTTACCTTGGATTCCCAAACTAACTTTTCATTAAATGTTTATGTCTGATGAAACTTTATCAATAGACACTGGTCTCCATGCTAAGACTGAAAAGAGTAACACTGGGAAAGACTCTCAGCAATCCATAACAGCAATGAAACTCTGAGGCATGCAGCTGTAAAAGGAGTAAGGCAGTTCTGCAGTGAATGCAATCTCTAACCTCTCCTAAAATAATCATATATAAAAAGTGTAAGTGGTCACATTGTGGTTTCTAGTGTTAATGTGTTGGGAATATTTATTTAAAAGTGGAAGGAAGAAGATGTATGAAAAGGTAGATGATTTTTGATTTGTGAATCTTCAAGAAGATATTTTGAAAGAAAGGAAAGGAATATCAGTTTTATTTTTTAGAAATCTCTTCAAAAATTATAATCTAAACATGAAGTCAGATGTTGGTCTTTGAAAAAATGTTTAGCACTTCTTAAAAATATTTCTTTTGTGCCCCAGGGGTTCGCATAAGTTAGATTGGTTCAGAATAAAGTAGCATGAAACTATGACTGTAGTTCTAATATTCCTCCTGACCTCAGACAGCAGGGAAAAATAAAAAGCTTATATCTAGAATATGCTTAATTATCTGCTTGAGATTATATTGTGGTTCACTAAAGGACTGGTAAATTCAAAGATAGAAGGTACTATTGGTTCATCTAGTTTGGCCTCCTGGCTAAATAATTATTTTGCTGGATAGCAGCAGTGAAAATACGGTTGAAAATTTCAAAATCTTCCTAGAGAAACAAAGAGTGCCTTTTTTATATTGATGGGACATGTAATGGAGGTATGTTTTCAAGACTGATATATCTTGAGAATCTTTCTGTCAATAACTGCTGAATTTTTGCAATTACAAGCAAATTTACAAAGCTGTCAGTTTTCAAGCACTTCAGAATTTTATTTAGTTAAATACTAGAAATAATTGGAATTTTAAGCTGAATGGCCTGCTGACAAATACAAGTGTCATTTAATTTTGTGTCAGTTTACTAAGAACATATGTGTCTAATACTTTGGCTTACAATTCTTTTGCAATGAAATTGTGTGGTCTAAATAATATATTAATAAAATGGAATTGCACAGAAAACAGTTTATTTAGAGCAATCAATACTTTTAAAAAGTGGGTTAAACTTTTTAATAAATATATTTGGAAATACCTTCAGCCTGGTTTGCTCCTGTTTAACAAAATATATGATAAGTGAAATGATGAGCTAAGAGATAGCTTAGCTATTTTTTTTCCTGAAAAGAAAGATACTTAATGAAAAGAACAGACAGCAAAAATAGTACTCCATTTCTTAGGGTATACAAAATGTAAAAATCAAATATTTCACTAGGGATCCCTATGTGCAAATGAGGCTATTTATAATGTATTTCATAAATGCTAATTTCCTTTGTAAGTCTCTCAGACTGATTAAGCACTGACTTTGGAGTGACTTATTGTATGCTTAAGTTAATTACATCCACAAATATTTGCAAAATCCAAGGAAGAGGTTTTACCTGATATTATTAGCAAAGGCAGCAGGATCTTACCCATTGTTAACTTTACTTAGTAAAACTACATATATTGTTTCTTTGTTTTCTTTATATTTTACTGATAGACAATGGGTAGTAAGATAAAACTGTACTATGGAGAAAATAACCCACTTAATAGGTAAGACTCGAAACACCACAAGAAATACTGCTGTGATTTTTGGCCATTCTATCCATGTATCAAATAAGCTAATTCTATCACAGCTAATATAAATATGCACAATTGTATGCTTTAGAAACAGTATTGACTCTTTGATGGAATCTCTATTTTAAAAATCACTAACACTTTTTATTGTTTTTAAAGTGTGTAAATATCAACTTTGCAAATCATATCCTTAGGAAGGTCTCAGACTGTAAAGATTACAAACACCTTTGCATTTGCTTTGAAAGGTCAGTGCATGTAGGTACCTTGTGTTAACAAAAGTGTCTGTCACTCAAACCTTGCCCCTGCTTTTGAAAGTTATTCTCAAAGCAGAAAAAGTAGAATTTTTTCATTTTCTCTTCCCTCTCTTTTATTTGTTTGTTTGTTTTCTTTGATTTTTTTTCCTCTGGTTTTAATCTTCTCTTTGCTTTCCCTCTGTTTTATTTGTATTTTGGAAAGTAAAAAAGACTGTTGATTCAGGATTCAGTATTTAGTAATTGCCACATTTAAACGCAGGGTTCACCACTCAGACTAATTTTATTCCTGTTCATATAAACATAGGTTACTGATAAAGACGTAGCTGGGCCTAAACCATTCCCAGTACTACAAGACCAGACACTGAGTGGGACATGAGGGGGTGTGTGTGTGTGTGTGTGGGTGTGGGGGTGTGTGTGTGTATGTATGTGTATAGGTTTGAGCAGCAGGGGAGATAGTGATTGATGATCACTGGACTCTCCAGGAGCTATCACTGCACTGGAAATAATAGTGAAGCCTTTTTTTGAGATAAAGGGATAATCACCATAGTGGGAAAAAAAAAGGTGCAAACAAATGACTTAATTACTTACTTTAAATTTCTTTAAATTTAGTAAAGAAAATCCTGTTCACCAAAAGATGTTGTTTCTGGATTCCTTCTGCTGGGTATGAAGTGGAGGTAAGTGATCTTTTGACCAAATATAGTATCTATTCTTTTGCTATTGGCCATTGGACAGTCAAAACACCTTCCTACTGTCTAGATATTCGCTCTTAATTCTTGTTCTAGAGTGGCTAGATGCAGTGTTTGAGAAAAGTTGTAATTTTAAGTAGGCGGATAACAGCAACAGAATTACACTCCATAGTCAAAATATTTTTTCAGAAATCAACAGGCATGAAAGCAAAAAAATATTTGCTCCCAGTTCTCAATCTCTGCATTTCTCTCTCCTTTCTCACAAAAGCGTGGAGCTGGAACATTCTTGTTTCTCAGTGATGCCATGGACCTCACTTACGCAGGGATGCAGGGTGGTCTGAACAGCTACTGCCCAAACACTTTCCTTTCCTGAAAAAGATGGCCCTGGAGCATTTAATCTTATTTTTACAGTTCCTGTATAGGAAGATTTTCGTGTGGACTTGTGAGTTAGGAGTCTTTTCAATTTCCATCCTTTTATTGATATCAGGCCAGTGAAAAAGGGAAAACGCTGACAGCATGTCTTGAACGAATGGTTCAGTAACTCTTTCATGTCTTTCATGCTGTCTCCTGCAGGTCTCTGAGTCCATTGTCATGACAGAGCAAAAGGAATAAAATCATCAAAAATTACAACAGTTCTCATGTCCTTTTATTTGAAAGTAACATGACAGGAGTATAAAAATTAAAAATATCACCAAGAAACTGATGAAATTGCTGGTCTTTCTTTGACCCCCAGTTGGACCTGAAATGTTTAGGGAGTCTTCAAAACCAGTGTAGAAGGAAGAGAGGTAGAACAGATATGTAGCTGTGATGCCGCAGCACCAAAGAGCTGTTAGCTGTGTGGTGCCTCAGCCCCTCAGCCCTCCTAGAAGAACAGGGAAGAGGATGAGATGAGCAAAAGCAAAAAACTCATGGCTTGACATGGTTCAATAAGCAAAGAAAGAAGAAAAAAAAAATTGAAAAATTATGCAAAACAATCACTTGCCACTTCCCACAAATACACTGATGTCCAGCCAGGCACTGTGCAGTTGTTATCTCTCCAGACTGTCCCTCCACTCACTTTTTATAGCTGAGCCTGACATTATATGGTATAAAGTATCCCTTTGGAGCAAGTCATCAACATCACTTTAGTTACAAATCCAGAACACAGCACCATAAGGGTTCCTCTGATGAAAATTAAGTCCTTCCAAGTCAGGCCTAATTCAGCAGTTCAGAGCAAAAAGTGTAGATGGAAAAGGTTTATAACAAAGCAGTTAAAAAGAAATAAAAAAGCACATAACCTTATATCATTTATGCATGAGTACTGATATTCTTCTAAAATCAGACCAAACTTTGCTTTCTTTTCCAGAATCATTGGAACAATTTTTCTTTCTGAATAACCTGCAGGAACAACAGCCAGTGCTATGGCAGCCACCTTTAATTTATAAGACTCGAAGTTACCAAATGTTTTCCTGTAACTTGATTTCGTGTATTAACCTCAAGAGGCATTTACTTCATCTGCCCTGTGATGAAAGCCCATGGGAAATTCAGGGAGAATACAGGACTAACCTTGGTCATGGTGTGAGTGCGTCACAGAGTTTCAGAATGACCTTGCTACTAGTGTGGCGATTGTGACATCAAGCTTTTCTTTCTTTTTTAGGCTACTGGGCTTCTGGGACCTTCTCTCCCAAATCACTCCCCAGTGCTGTGTGCTGTCAGATGCTACACCCAGTGATGTGCCCATCTTGTGCTCTAATCCCTGGACTTAATGTACTGGTTACCTAGTCCATGCTGCAAAGGTGCCTTTTTTGAAAAACACCCCTCTCCCACACTGTGACTCTGGTGATGTCTTTCTGTGAAACTCCCTTAAAACAGAAAGGGTGTAAGTAATTTTTGTTTTTAACTTTTAACAAACAAATTTTAAAAGCCTGGAAATTACTGTGTGTCTCAACTTTTCTTGTCCTAACCTATCTCACTTTAGCTTTTTGGGTTTTGCACAGAAATTGATTAGTTCGGGGGGAAGTAAAAAACATTTGAAAAACCGCTTTCACTGCAAATCACTTTGCTGTGGCATTTTCTTCTTTTCTAAAGAAGTAATCTGAGGAGAAAACATTTGGCTTTTGAAAAACGATCCGCTCTAATTGTGATTTTGGAAGCACACCAAACAATATATAGAGGCAGACTTCTTGGACTATATGTGCTCACTCAGTTCCTACCCTGCAAAACTGGTGACCCTGCACACCTCCTCTTTTCTCCAAGCTACCTGTTCTCATAGATTTCCTCAGGTGCCCTCTCCCTCTTCCTTTCCACCTGCGTAGAAGATGACACAGGCTTTTCATACTCAGAATTAATAAGACGTGCCAACAGAATTGAGTCAGCACAACTTTCTTGGTGTTCTGATGGAGATTCCTACACTTGCTGAAAGCTTGGGTCAACAGATGAGCCCCGTGTTCCTGTGCAGGGGCATAGATCGTACTATCCTGATACAAATGTCAGATATATCACCAGGCCGTTAGTTCCTTGGCCAGAGTACTCAGGCAAATAAATAAGACAGTGACCTAAGCCACTGCTTATGAGTCAGGTCTTCATCATGTAGTAGATATTATTGTACCTGAAAAATAACAGCACAAGCAGAAGTATCCCAAAATTTTGCAGTGTGGTTGCATTTACCACATGGTGTGTTAAAATATAATGAAAATATATTACGTTACGAGATATAAAGTAATGTCAAATAGAGGAAAGTGTAAGCAGGCTCCTGACTGAATAAATCAGGGAGAATACGCAAGGCAATAAATTCCAGTCAGTTTCCTTGCTATGTGGGCAAAAGGGGATTAAACAAGACAGTGGTTTAAATTTATAGTAGCTCTTATTTATGAGTCAGGCTTCAATCATCTATCAGAGACACCAAGCCTAAAATAAAGGCACAAGCAAAACAGAACTGGCTCTGGGAGGGCAGATGCCTTCAGGACAAGGAAGTGTGCTATGATGTAGAAATCAAAAATGAAGGCAGAGAGGGAGGATAGCTGAACAAAACCTTCACCTTATTTCCCTAATCTGGAGGGCAGTAATGCCAAGGTTTTAGTCTTCTGTTGCCTGGCTTCCTTACCTCCACCTTTCTGACTTCCTCCCCTTCCCCATTGCCACATTTTTTATTTTCTTCATATAGTGTGAATCAGGAAAAAAACAGAAGGGCTTTCTGCCGAGTCCAGAGCGTACAGGGAGCTGGAGTTGCTCCTTTGTCAGCTGTCTCACCAGAACAGCTCACTTTCTCCTCATGCTCCTCATACTTGTGACAATCTTATATAATTGAGCAAAGTATATGAGAAAAAATTGCCTGTCATTTGCTTCTATAAAAAAGGGATACACATGTAAAGCAGCAATGTCTCACAAAAAAGGTGGGATGATAGTAGCTACCAAATTAAACATGAGCTTGCTTTGTGATCCGAGATGAAAAATCCACTACAATTTTTGGCGGTGTATGCAGAGTCATCATATCAGATTGGCAACACACGTCTCTCTGCAAGCCACTGAGTGAGCTCCAGCCACTTCGGTACAAGGGAGATGTCAAAACAAACTGGTGGGAATTTGAAGCGGAACACTCCTTTCCCCTCTCCTCCCTTCACGCCTACCCGCCTCCGAACATCTGACGAGGCTGGAAGAACTGCTACATCCGGAGCCTTTTAAATATAGAACTTGTGAATGGTTTGTACTGATTCATATATGCATCACTGACATGGTGCTGGCAGCAGCATAGCAATGAGTGCAGCATAAAATCTATGTGAAAGAGAAGAGGATATAACTTTTTGTTTATGTCAGTCAGACTTTGGTTCAGTAGATACTGGTTGGTTAAACCGATTTCATATGCGGGACATGTAGCTACGCTATATTGGGAGTATTTTTGCCAAAATGGTATTGCCAAAAGGAAGAGCCAGTCTTTCAAGAGTGACTTGTGCTGCTGATGTGTACCAGTTTGGCATGGTTTGGTTTTTTTTCATTAAAGGTTTCTGAGATGCAAGCTAGAAAGTCCAGTCAGAAAACAGGAAAGTCTCCAAGTAGCTCACAATCTAATTGTCCTGCTGATTTGGCATGCGAGAGGGGCCAAATCAGTTCCTCTTCCTCTTGGTTCACCACGGTGGTTTGTATTTCATCTTCCACAAGACAGGTGAGTGCTCTGACCTGAATTTTCTGTCTTGTTGCAGACCTGCTCTGCAAAAGTAAACACAACATGGAATCTCCAACCAGTTTGCTGGAATGGAGGATACAAAAGTTTTATCTCTTGGGACAGTAAGAATTAATTTATGCAGAAGTTTGCCATTCCACTTGAAAGAGAGCCATCCCAAAATAGCAAAGAACACTGGCTGAGGTACACACAAGAGAGAGACAGAGAGAGAGAGAGAGAGAGACGCAAAAATTGTGTGAGGTGAGGTGGTCTAGTTTCCCTTAAAGCAGACATGGGAGCTTGAGGTACTTAGGGACATTTCTCATATTCATCTTCCCTCTTACTAAAGCTTCAAAAGGCCTTAATTTTCATCCTAAATGGAAATGAAACCTTACAAAATTTCAGTATACTTTCACAAGGGAAAATAACTAAGGGAATTTGCTACTACTCTGGTTAATAGAAGTATTAGAAGTAGCAACAAATCAGAATGAAAAGAGATAGTGATGAACAAAAAAATTTAAAAAGGCAACTAGAGTAAATGTCTGTATATATCACTTAGGTTGCTGAAGCAATACAGTATCTTTGTTGTTCAGGTTGGACAGAGGGCTGGGGACAAAGCTAAGAGCACTTTTGTGATGGAGGACGGGCAAAAAGCCTCCAAATAATTTTTCTTAATTCTTTTTGTTTTGTTGAAGGGTCCACACCTCTAGAAATGTACAAGCATTCTATCTTAATTCTTCAAGCTGAAATACGTTTTGAGCATAATCTCAGAGGAAAGCAGGCTTTAAATTGAAATGAGAAAGAAGCAAATATTTTACATTCTATAGCATTCCACAGAGATAGAAATGCATCATGACCATGGTTTTTCCCAGATTATGTGTTATTTTCTAGTGCTGTTATGTGTTTTACAAGACACAATATTGATTTAATGCAGTAGTTGGTTCTCTAGTTGGCTCTCTTGTTGTGCCTTCTGGGCACTATTCATTTAGAAAAAAAAAAAAGGAATTCAACCCCAAAACAAAACCCTCACACTTAGCAAACAAAAAAAGTGTGTGTATGTGTATGTGTGTATATATATATATATACAGTACTGAATATACTGTATGTATATACAGTACTGACCTGTTTGTAGCATTATAGACTGTGGCTTTTACTCTGTTTGTACAAGTGAGGTGCAAGGTAACACAAATAAATCTCAGAAATCTGCAAAATACCTCCCTCAAGTCTCTTCAATTTATAGCTATTCTGTTAGTTGTTTGGGATTTACTAGTAAGTACTGAGAACCTGATAGGAGAAAATACTTATGTTTGTGGGAGTTATGTTTCTCTGGATACTTACCATCACATGATCTATTCATTCCTAATGGTTTGGGGATCATATTCTTCATGGTTATGACTCATCTGTTGTGACTCTTCTGAAATCCAGTTTGGCTCTTTTACATCTGTGAGGTTATAGTGTAGCCTAAACGTTTTGGGGTGTTTTTTTTTTTTTTTTTTTTTTTTGCCCTTCTGAACTAGGATCTCCTTCACAACCTTCTCAAATAGCTCAAAGCTTAAAGGAGCAAAAGTAAATATATTTTTCTTACTCTTTAACTGTATTTCATATAGTCTGCTACCCGGCCTGCAGCACTGCTAGTGTTCTCAGAGCTTATGAACCTATTTACTTTCCATCCACTGCCTTCTGAAGAAGGCTTTGCTCCTGTCTATCACAGTGGGGAAAAGTGTTCATAGCTTTTTGGGTCTTATTGTAGCAGTTGCAAGTAGACAAGAAATATAAACAGGCTCAGGAGATCAAGGTCTGAGGGTGGAAGAGTGATTCCTGAGGTAATTTTAACTTTCAGGATCAAACACATGAATGAGACTTTGACAGAACCTGTTGAGGCAGCCGAGAAGTATTGGGAAAGTTATTAGGAGATAAGCCTCAACTACCATTCTGCAATTTGCAGAATAATTACAGGAATTTTTTTAGGGTTGTTCTTTTTTATCACTGTTGATTAGTTGTTGAGTGTTTCCTTGATTTTTTAGTTTTTTGATGTTTTCATTCTTGGACTGGAGAGTTCTCAGCAATGTAACAAAAACAAAAACTGATATTTTGTAAACATGCATTCCTTTCCAGGGGAAAGACAAATCGATAGACTTCTAAGTTGACCACTGGGGTCAGACAGGTGTTACTCTCACCCCCCATACCTTGACCAAAATCCAAAGACTATATAAGTCAAGATCCCCAAATAAACTTCCCTTCTTTCTCATCTCACATCCTGACGGGTGAGTGTGGTTCTTTTTGTGTCCTCTAGCCACAGTAAGGATTTTTTTGAGACTGGAAAAAGAATATGGGTGTTTGCAGAGAGGAAGACTAGAGGAAAGAGAAAGACAGTTTAAGTTCTATGAGATACTCATTGTAACCTCTTGGGCACTTTAAAATATATTAATTTTACTGAGTTTAGTCTTGGAAATTCAATGAAGATACTAGAATGAACTTTTGAAGTGGCCAGGGAAACCCAGCAGCAGTCTATCCTGAGGAAGAGGGGATTACTAAGGAGACATTCTGAAGTCTGTGGGCAATCTTCGTGAGCTTCATCTGTCACAAATGTTGCATGTCTGATATCATCTTCTGTCACTTTTTATTTCATTTGTTTACAAACTGGATTATTTTTTTCCCCTCAAAAATATGTCCAGGGAATATCCTTCCAAGTGTTCTATCAAACAGTTGACCTTGAAAATGGAATAACTTGCAAATGAATAAGGAATAAAATATGACAATAAAAGCATTTTTAAAAATATTTTTTTTAATCTCTTCTTGCATGTACAAGCCATGATGTCAATAGTGTATCTGAAATGGTCTGTTTCTACACTTGCAAGAACAGTTGATCATTGCAATGAGTTTTATAAGCTTTTTTTCTAGTGAAAAAAAAAAAAAATCTACCTAAAAAAGGTGTTTACCACTTAGTCTTTCTCTATTTTGTTTGCTAAATGGAGACAGGCACTTACCTCCAGGAAGAAGGTTTTTTGTCTCTTTCTGCAGAGTGCAGCATCACAGGGACAATAGCAGTTTGTAACTAAGGCATTGACATTATTTCAATACATAGAAAAAAATAATGCTTACCTCCCTGATTTAAAGATCACACATTCTTTCATGAAGCACTATCAAATATATGTTTGGCCAACTCATGTAGGAAAGTCTTCTTGCCATCTTTCCCCATCGAAGAAATTATAGCAACAATCACATGTGATTTACAAACTAAATGAGCACTTCCATCTTTCATGTGACAGTTTCATACCTTCTAGGTTTATTTAGAAGTTCAGATGGCTCGAGCTAGCCCAGCCCCATATCCACAGAGGCTTTAGGCATGACTGCAACTAACTCACATTTTCCACTGCAGCATGAGGGCAACGTCAGCCCAAAGCACTTCCCTCTCATGTGACTGCTGCCAGAATGGGCTAATCTGGCAGCTAGGCACAGGGAGGAGAGGAGCCTGGGACCAGGGAAGTTTTAGCCAAGGAAGGCTGCCTGGCATCATGAGAGAAGTCTACATATCTACATAAACAGAACAGGCTCCCTGCTTGATAACACGGTGTAGTAAATCTTGATTGCAAGTGTTGTTTGACCAGGGTCAAGGTTTGCTGAGGGTAGTGTATCCATAACTAAAATTATCTCAGCTGTCTTCCCCAAGTGTCCCACATTCTCATTCTACTAGACGTATTTTGACAGTCCGTGCTCAGTGTTAACTAATTTTATGCAAAGCAGTAAATTTGGAAAAATATATCCCATCTCACAAAGCTGCTAACTTATGTAGAATTCAACAGAAAATTCTGTAGTTTTTGCAAGGTAATCTCAGCCAGTAAAACCCTTTGCCCTGTCTATATTGATCTCTTTTTTCTGTTTCAGAGGATGAAGGCAGTTTTACAAAGAATAGCTTCTTTTCTGCACACTTTCTGTATTAGCCACTGAAGAACTATGCTGAAGCTGGTCTAAATTTGTTTTGTTTATATGCAGTATGTACATATTTATGTGTGCTTTGTGCATTTTTTCATTCTAATTTCTCTCTTTCCCCCTCACTAACTCCTTTTATCATAGCGTGTCCTAAATGAAAGGCAAATACAATTAGTCATCAACCAGCTTGTATTTCTATGGCATCTGTCTCCCAGATATCTAAGCATTATTTAAGTTTATGTTGAATTTTGTGTTCAAATTTGCCTATCCTTGCTAGAAAGAAGCATGAGGCGATTTCAAGAGCAATATACAAGGAGGTTTTTCTCCTCCTGTGTATGAGAGCAGCAATTCCTCTGATTCACAGGTTGACAGGAGCACATCACTCTAGTGCTCAGATCAGTGCATGAGCTGCCCATCGAATAGCAGATCAAGTTTAAAGTCCTAAGGGCAAATTCTGCTGTCAGTTACACAGGTGAACATGTAACTATAAGAGCAGAATTTGGCCCCTAGTCTTGATCTTCAAGTCTCTCAGTGGGAAACTTGATTACTGTGTTTAGGACAAAGTGTATGAATGCTTTGTAGAGAGGTTGATACACATACACCATGAGACACAAATCTCTTTTTCTGGTTGCCTTTTCATAGCATTTGTGAAGTTCTTGAATTACAGCAGCTCTTAGGCTGCGTGTTGTACTATTGCATTCATTTAAAGGAGAATAATTTTCCTTGAGCTTTGATATTCAGGACAGTAAATGTGGCACGGATAAAAGCTTCACTGCTATATTTTCATGAAAGCATAAGCTAGGAAAATAGAAATGTGAATAAACATCCAGTCTCTATGATAATATGCCGTTAAATTTTTCCCTCCCTCCTCCTTCTCCTTTCACCAGACCTACCAAACACTGTCCCAGTTTCTTCAGCGCTTGAAATGGTCTAGATTCCAGTATCACTTAATAACGTATTTCCACAGATGCTTCTGATGGAAGCTGGATAAAGGCAAAAGATGGGGACTCTGTTTTCTGTAATTGAAAATCTCCCTAAATGCCTCATTCTTTGGGGTTCATTTTAGCTTTATCTAAATGCTTGAGTGCTCGTAAGTGCTTCCTCCCTGGACATGACTTCATCCATAGGAGCAACATTCTGATGTACTAAGTGAGCCAGAAGACAACCCACAAGTAGAACATGCATAGAAGCCTGTTGCAGTTTCACTGTGACTCTACTGTAGTGCTTCTTTTGCTGCCTTTTTTTTTTTTTTTTTTTTTTTAATTCTTTCCTGACAGTGTGAAAGACAGGCTTTTCTTCATGTTTTTTCCCAGGGGCTTCATGAAAACAAGCCAACATTTTCTGGATTCAGTGTCTCACACTGCAGTCGTGGGGAAGCTAGGGCTCTCGGGTTTTTCAGAGATGGTTTTCTTGCAGGGTGAAGACGGGCACTGGATCCAGGTTCTTCCGCAGAAGACCTCAAAACTCCACACAGACCTTTGTTTCCTTGCCCCAGCTCCTCACTGCTCTGGTCAAACGCTAGATCAGAGCGGTGTCCACCAGATGGCAGCATGCCATATCGAAAATCAGTCACTTAAATCACTATTTAGGCTTTTTTTTTTTTTTTTTTATCCCCAAGATGCACTATTAAATTTAATAAAAACTCACCTCAGAAATTCAGGCTCTGCACTCCAGATACATAGGGTGCTGACCATCCCAAGAGGAGTCAGTGGGTGGGAGAATGGTACCTTAACGCGGTGCCAACACTTCAATCTCTTTTGGATTGCAGAGAAAATTAAAGACACAATGGGGCAATTGTTCCTACTCAAGGTCTTCGAGAGGTGTCTCTGCTCTTTGAAGTCGCTGCTCGGGATGTGCTTGGACACCACAGCTATGAGGACCACAGGAGTGACTGCAGTGTGTAAGAGCTTGAAGGACCAGAAATGCCACTGAGTGCTCCCAGTCAGGGGCTTTTCCCATCACTTGGTGACCTGAGAAGCAATCAGACCCAGTGGCATCTGGCTGCAGCTGGCCTGAAGGATCAGTTCCTGTGTGCCAGGATACTGCTGGAAGATGTCAGCAGGCAGGAAAAGTCCAAACTACTTCTACTACAGACAGGAACCAGGCAGAGCTGGCCAGCCCAAAAGAGAATTTCAGAGCAAAAAAGAGGCAGGAGAAGACACTTTGCACTCAGATATACAGCTATGCTTGTGCAGGACAGGGAACCCACCTTCTGCAAAAATTTGCCAATAACAATGTTAAGAAAATGACCACAGTGTTTCTGTAGGCTTCAACGTGGCAATGATGTTTGCAATACCACCAGATCATAGATATGTTAAATCATGAGAGTGGTCATTTTCATCATGAACATTGATTCATAGTCACATAACTAATCATGACAACTTTATTAATTGCTTATTACCAAGGGTTTTCTCTTTTATTAGAGAACAAGTGACTTCCTTCCCTCGTAGTGGTGTATATTTCTCTGTGTGATAGAGATTAATGCGTGAAGCTTTGCAGGAAACTGCCTCATTGATTTTGTTGCCTTTGTATTTGTCTTCCTTTGGTGGCTTCCAGTAACATAGATACAGGGGATGCAAGGAATTTCACTGAGACATTAAATTCTGTGCTTATGGCAACTTGAGTTTTGGGCTTTATTTGGAAACTCTGAGAGTAATGTATCCATTTTTCTGTGTTGTAATTTTCCCTTCAGTTTTATTGACATATTAAAAAATCCGTTGTTAATTCAGATCTAACAGTATGTAATGGCAAGTTATTTCACCCTCTATTCATTTTGCAGAATGTATAATTACCATAATGTACTCCAGAATGCCTCCTATAGCTTTTAGCGAAGCATAGTTTTGCATGCATGTTTGCAATTGAATGTACTTTTGCACATGGCTTACACAAATTTTGCTGTCATATATGTCTTTGTGTGCATGTATGCATTCTACCAGCATTTTAGACATACTCTGGAAAATGTCCGTTGTTAGTGTTTAACCTCATCACTCCACTGTGTGTTGAGCGAACAATTATTAGAGGACCATTTCACCCTACACATTAGTAGCATATATGGCATTCACTGAACCTAAGAAGAAACTTGACTTTAGATCCAAAAACTGTCAGTAAGGAAAAGTCTTCTATCAGGACTTTCAAAAGCCTATAGCTTGGGGATAGTGTGCATAAAAGAATGCAAGAGAGCTGATGGGGTACTTTTAAAAAATGTCCTGACAGAGTCAAGGTGATGGCCATTTTTAGCTGCCCTGCTATCCATCACCTCTTTCAGCCAGGCATACTCCATCATATGCAACAGCCTCATGAATTTATGCATCAAGCTGTGCAGCCAGTCGTGCCGAGGGCTCTGGTGACAAGTGAAATTGCTGTGCGCCTCATTTAGCTGTTTATTGCGCCTGAGTACGTGTTGCAGCTGTCATCTTACGATGGGATGATAGTGCTCGTTAATAGACAAGACAGGCAAATAATGATGGAGACTATAGCAAGAGATGCTCATCTGCCAATAGGCTCTCAGCAATATCACAAACATTCACAAAGTTTTCAATCAAAAACAACACTGCAAGAAAATACTGAGGCCATCATCTGGTTGTTTTTTTTTTTTTCATTTGACTAGTGGTACAGATTAAACTTCTGAGAAACTGCAGCCCAGTCTGTCACATAACTTAATTTCTGGACATTTTACCCTTTTTTCTGTCTTTTTTAATCCCTTTTGAAAGGAATGATTAGTGCATGGTTAAATAACCCAGCATATTCTTTCCACTTTTTGTTAGTTACAACTCTGCCTGCTGTAACTCAAGTTGTTCCTCCTTCTTCAATCAGTGTGGCTGCAGTGCACCAGGAACTTGCAAGCATCCCTTCAAGGTTCTGATAATTTTTTTTCTTAATAAATTTAAGTTGCTTAATTGTGATATTGGCCATTAGCCTACTTGTATACCTTCTCTGGGGAAAAAAATTTAAGAAAGAAAGAAAGAAAGAAAGAAAGAAAGAAAGAAAGAAAGACCCCAAAATAAAACTAAAACAACCAACCAACTTATAAAAAAGACTCCTACGAGCAAAACAAACTCTATTTTAATAACATGTGGAATAATTTCAATAGAAAAAAATATGACCTGGGAGACCCACACTTCTTTCTGTGAGAAGCTGATATGATGAATTTGCAAAATTCTCTCAATAAAGATGGTGCCATAGTCTGCCTTTCCCCTCTACATTAAAAATTGTGATGTGCAGCAGTTTGCAACCTTTTTGTGGCTTGCAAAATTCTTTGCTCAAAGTAATAACTTTATAGGGTGCAGTATGAAGTATCGATTTTCCTTCATAATTAAATCCTTCAATTACAATGGGAGCAAAGGGTTAGTACATTTGTTGTAATTAGAGGAATTATTTGCGTATGTTGGATGAAGAAACTTTATGTAAATCCTCCTGGAATTTTCTGGGAAAGGTGTTTTAAAGCATTTTATATGTGTTAGGTTTAAAAATATAAAATTGTGTCACTCTTGTACAAAATCACACAAAAGGTGCAATAAAATGTTTTTTGTGTAATGGACAATAACTCTGAAAAGGAATTTTGTAGGAATACAATCTACAGAAAAAAAGTCAAAGGGAATGTATACTAGTTTTTCATGTAAAAAGTATTATCCGCATATTACTGGCATGTTTTCACTGATTATTATTGCATAATAATTTTTTTAAAGAAAAGAAAGCAAACCTGCAAAAGCAGGCACAGTTTGTAGTGTAATTTATGTGTCCATTCAGTTGCTATCACTGTAACACTGAGTACACAAAAATGAATCTATGGGAGGTTTATGACACCTTGAAACCATATATGTCACAGGATGATCTAAAGCTGCTTTGCTAAGCGATAAACATTACCCTCATTTTACAGATGAAGAGAGTGATGAAAGAAAAATTTCCTTTTCCAAATCAATAGCAAATAAAATATATGTGCTAGCTGACTTCTTCTTGCAAAAGTCTAAGTAAGATGAGGAAGCTATTGTGCCAGCACTACAGAGCCAACCTAGTGGCAGCAAACCTAGGGTAGGGCTCTTCAAAGACAGCATGAGGCACCTGAAATCCCCAAAACAGCTGCACAATCTATGAGAGCTAGCTGGAGTCTCCCTGTAGTGACCAAATAAAAGGAACCAAAGCTGAAAACCTGTGCATCCTGCTCTGGTGGCATCGCAAATGAGCAGACCCTCTTGCAGCATCTGTTGCTCTTCTTTGGCTCCCAACAGGTACTTTAATTTTAAAGAAGCCTGATTTTTTTTGAAAACTAAAGTGAAATCAGATAACCCCATCTGTACAGTGTAACCAATATATATCTAATGATATTTTACTAAAGAAAAGCTGAGACACAGAGGGAGGATGTGGTCTGATAGAGATCACACAAAAAGTTTGAATTAGACCTGCCTGTTTCCCACTGGTGCTTTCATTTCTATGAATAAACTCCATAGCATCTTTCAGAGTCTGGTCCCTTGCTGTGACATGAATGAGTAATATTTTTCCTTCACAAGGGAACATTAAAATAAATATTTTTTTAAAAAATGTAGCACTGACTGTACACTAACCAGCCAGGTTTTTAGTTTGCTGGGTTTTGTTGGGATTTTTTTTTTGTTGGTTTTTTGTTTGGTTTTTTTGTTGTTGTTTGGTTTTTTGGTTTTTTTGGGTTTTTTTTCTGAAACTAAGTTATCACAGGGGAAAAACTGGCATGTAATCCTGTGGCTTTGATGCCTCTGTGAATATGGGCAGGCGGTCTAAATGTGAGAAAACTTGTCATTTGAATGCTTCACTTCATGGTCTTTATTTTTACACATAGTTTGTCTGTGACTGCATGTTTTGTATATGTAAATAAATATACATATAAATATACATATAGATAAATATAAACATGTGTGTCTTTCCACATATGAGTTTCTGTGTCTATTTGTTATGATAGGAGTCTGACTTTGAGGCAGCATTTAAATGAGGGAGTCAACAAAGAAACAGATTTTGTAACCAAATGAGAACATGTTTTTGTGACATGTCTTTCCTGTCTGCAAAACGTATTTTCTCTGGTTAAAGAGGTGTCAGTATTTCTTCAAGGGAGATATTTTTGCTGAAAAAAATTTTGTCTACTTTTCCAAAGCAAAAATGTAGAGGGAAATTTTGGTTTAAAGAGAAAAGGACAATTAATCCAACGGATGTGAAAGATGTAAAGTCAGTGCAAGTTTTTCTCTTTTCCTTGTGCTTTTTTCTTTCTCTCATTCATTTCTACATTCATCTCTTTACAGTTATGTCTTCAATCTTTTATAATATGTAGAGAAAACAAGGAGATGCATAAAGGCAGGGTAGAAGGAAACAAAAATATAAAAGGGAAATTAATTTTTCCCCAAATTTTTGTAAAATCTTTTTGAACAATCTTGCAGAATAAATCCCTGTTGAAAATTTTCAAAATTTCTGCCTTTTTTCCCATGCTTACATGTAGTTGGGCTAATGACAGCTGACTACAGGCATATAGTTGTATGTGTGTGTTGCACTATCCCAAGAAGATAACTACATTTATTATCTCTTCTATTAATTTACACCAGTTTTATGTTGATATTAATTCCAAATGATTATGCAATTTGTACCAGTAAAAGCAAGAGAAGAATCTATTTCAATGAATATATCATTACTAACTGTAATTACGTATAAAAATAGTATATTGGCACACATGCACGCAAATAGTAGTCTATTATGATTTATGAAATGACATTGTAGGACAATATGGCAAATCCATGTACAGTTTGTTTGTCTCTTCTAATTTGTGCTGAAATTATTGTGAAGTCAAATATAGTCTACCCACCACAGTGGTACTGCATTAAAAATAATCTTTCATTTGTTTTTGTCATTTACAGTGCTAATGGTCAGCAAATTTGTACATCCTGTCTTTTTTCTTAATGAAATGGAAAAGGGATGTATACTACATAAAAAAAGAAGTTTTATTAATGTTTCATAAAATGGTTGCTACAATCAAAGGAACTGCTATGAAAATTAAATTACTGGGCTGACTGAAAATCAGCATAATATGCTCTGTTTAATTCAGTCATGCTAAGATGTTAGATTCTCCTTCATTCTCTCAGCTTTCTCTCTCCTTCACCTGGGGGCATCTGCTGATGAGTCTCTTCTAGAGGTTGTTTAATGACTATTTTACAGCAACTGTCAGCTTTCTAAAGCCCAGTGGCACTGGGCGTCACTGTATTACCAGCCTTTTTACACAATTTGCCTGACTGTAAATCTGAGCTTTAAAAGTACAAGAGAAGCTCTTATTTGATTTAATGACTGGCTGACGGGGGTCGATTAATCTTTTTATGCTTAGATGTTTTTACTCATAAAGGTCATCTCCTGTTTGTTTACTCTTTTCTTCTCCTCTCATGGCCATTGAGTATGAGGTGAGGAATTTTAAGTATCATGCAATTGGAGCTGAGTGGCTTGGAGGGTAAAGCTGTTCATGGGCAGGATTGTATTGTATATAATTGATAGAGGAAATCCCAAAGGCACCGTTCAGAATCAGGGCTCCATTGTTCTAATCACTGTATAAATTCCCATGGATACACAGTGCGATTTCTGGGATATGGATGATCTAATTTATGAGAAGGTGCAATGAGTGTGCTGTTATAATACAAAGGAGGGCAAGAAGGCAAGGACACCCAGAGACAGGGACACTCACAGATTTTCTGTATTGTTTTTAAGATAATGTGAATATCTTTAATATAGTTTCTTTAACTTTAATATAGATTCTCCTTTAACCACCAAGAATGTTCAACCAGGAAATAAAAGTCTATGAATGCACCATAAATAATACTTTCAGAAGCACCAGATTTCCATTTTCTGAGGTGTCTTATGTATTTGGGAATATAGATTTCATCTACATTAATTGATACTCAAGTACATTTTATAATGTAAATAATATTGCACACATAACAGAAAACCAAATCTTATGTTTAAAACAGGTATGTTTCTTTGTCTCATTGAAAATCAGAGGGACTTAGGGGTACAATTTTTCAAAAGCCAGTAAATATGATAACCTAGCATCTACAAATCAAAATGATAGAGAGCTATATATAGTCCTGCAGCTAAGAAGGCAATGATTACTGGGACAAACTGATAGAAAAGGTACCTCTTCATACAAGACTCTCCTTTTCAAAAGTCCTATTTTGTCAATAACACCAAACTTTCTTTGATTTAAGAGGCTTGGTGCTATAATCTTTCCTTTTGCTTTTGGAATAATGCAAGATTCTTCCTGACACTTCAGTGGGTTCCAGGAGAGTATCACATAAATGGATAGTTCTTCTTTTAACTTGATATCAAATCTACTGGGTGGAAGGCAAAAGTTTTGGTCTTGTGTATAGAATTAAACCCACTCTTGACACTCAACACATAGCCTTGCTGACATGTACTCTGCAAGTGTGAAAAAGTAGAATCGGCTGATCCTTCTATAGCAACTGAATTCTCATGCAACCAGTAACAGAGGTAAATTATAAACAAGTTTTTATCCCCTTGGTACTTAGAAGGTTTATATAATGATTTGTCATACTGTTTAGAACATCACAGGCTACTTTGATGCCAGCATTATAGAAGTCCTGAAAGCAGGACTCTTCCCTTGTCAGTGGTTAGTTGTGCCATTGTGTCAGTAGGATAAAACATGATAGAGGGGAAACAAGTATTATTATATTAATGTCATCATTTTTTAGACCATATGCTTACGGAAAGTTTGCGTAGTTCCATTTTTTTTTTGACAAATGTGGTGTAGATGGATAATTGTGAGTGTTGTGAAGAACATAGAGTGCAGCTTACTCTGAAGATTTTTTTTGATCCATCACTTCCCTCCTTAGCCTCCTCTACTCTTTTAAATTTGTTTCCAGTGTTTCCCTCTTTTCTTTATTATGACTTCCAACCAGGAAACCAAAATGAGAGTAAAGCACAAGTGTCAGGGTAGTGGAAAAAATGGCAAGGGAAAGATGGCAACATCTGATATCATGTGAGGGCATGTGAAGCTTGCTGACCCTCTTGGAAGCGTGGCAAAGCACAGTAGTGCTTAACATGCATCAACAGTATGAGAAGACTAAAGATAGCTACAGAAAAGACTAGTTCTAGAATTTGAAAATCACAGAAATAAATTTACTTCAATTCCAACTAAAATGGCTGTTCCAGTTTCTGGAAAATGTCATGGCTTCACCATTTTTTTTTTACTTTGGTTCATAAGGAGAAGGGATACCTGTCAGTATCCATCTCAACCAAAATCTACATCATCTGCTCTCAAGCATGATCTGAAAATTTGCAGCTTCTATTCACTGCTAAGACTGAGCACGAGCTGGGATGAGGCACTGGCTCTTCAGTATTGACACAAATCCAAACTATCTAATTCATGTGTGTTCATCTCCATCATTATGCTCTGTTTACCTTTCACCTATGAAAAAAGAAACACATGCAGCAAATTAAGGTAAGAGATTTTCTGAAAAAAACCTCATACTTCAGAAAATAGACATTACATTGCAGCTGTTCTGCGGCAAGCAGTCATTTCTGTCTTTATCTTTCTCTGGTTTTAATCAGCAGGTTTCTTCTAGACTTGAGGGCTTTTCCCTGGTCAAAGTTAACAAAACTTTGAACTTGTTAAGTTCAACATAATCATTTTGCCCAGTGCAGCAGCATTTTTCAGCAAAAAAGTTCTTATCAGCAAAATCCTGTTCAGTTTCAGCATCCTTGTCCCTCTCTTATTGATGCTGATACGATTCTGTATCAGAAGTGGAAAATCATTGAATTAATTTATTTTATATAAATTTATGATTTGCAAAATTAATTTGGTTGTGAATAAGTCTTGGCCAATAAATTTTAAAAACTGTGTTTATAATCAGTAAATTATTTTTGTAATGGTAGGGGAAGCTTGTAGAACACTTAAGATCTCAAAGAAATCCATGGAGCTTCTCACTGGCCAGGTGTTTCTAATTTCTCTCCAGTTTATACTAGCATTCAAAAAATTTTTTCTTAAGCTAAAATCTAAATTTCCCTCTCTATTTTATCTTTCTTTTTGTTCAGAGTCTTCCACAAAAAGGTAAAGAAATCTTTTCTTCTTCTCCATTTTATCCCTCAAATTTAATTTTCTCTCCTCTTTCAGTGCTGTTTTTTTAATCAACATTTCTTAAGGTCGGTGAACCTTTTCATGACACCTGACTTCTAAATTCTTATAGGAAGAGACATCAAACAGTGCTAAACTCAATTTTCCATTGACCTCATTCTTTCTGTTCTACAGCTGTTGGATGGTCAGTTCAGTGCATCAGTCAGTAAAAACTCCTTAATAGGTGGCTAGTGGTTGTATTGGGAGGCTGCACAAGAATTTCATCATATGTGAGGAAAAAAATGCACTTTCTGTATGTTAAACAGCGAGAACTAATGGCACAGCAGATCTCAGAGGATCATAATCAGTGGTACAGGATCTAGTTGGGGGTCACCCACTAGTGGTGTCCTCCACCAAAATTCAATACTGAGCTCCCCAGTATAAGGGCATCCAGAATGCTGAATGCTGAGACGGGTTCAGTGAAGGGCTTCGAAGGGTGGAGCATCTCTCATATGAGGAGAGGCTGAGGGAGCTGGGAACATTTAGCCTTGAGATGAGACAACTGAGAGGGGACCTCTTCACTGTCTGTCAGTACCTGAAGGAAGCGTGCCAAGAGGATGGAGCCACGCTCTTCTTGGTGGTGCCAAGCAATGGGGCAAAAGGCAAAGGGCAGAAACTGATGCACATAAAGTTTCATCTGAATATGAGGAAGAAATTCTGTACTGTGCAGATGTCTGAGCACTGGAACAAGTTGCCCAGAAAGGTTGTAGTCTCCCTCCCTAAAGATATTCAAAATATTCAAGGTATTCAATTGTGTCTAAACACAATCCTGTGTTTAGCCATGTGCTCTAGGATGGCCCTGTTTGAGCAGGGACACTGGACCGCTCTGGACCAGATGACCTACTCCAGTCCCTTCCAACCCTCCCCATTCTAGAATTCTACACTTATTTTACTATTTGGCCTTGCTCAGAGCCCCATCCTGCTGTACATCATATGTTAGCTGCTAACAAGCAAATCTGATCTCACGTCCTTCATGTTAATAAATGGTCACATGGAGTTTCTTATTCAGTAACATAAAAAATAGGCAATGGAATTTCCAAATAACCCTGGGTTTATCCATCAAGCTCATTCTTTTATGCATTGTGAGCTCCATTTTTGTCACCGATACCATGGTGTAGAAATATAATAATGTCTCCTGTGTTGTTCCTGCAATTCTCATTGTTGAGGAATCACATTTATTTGAGAAGCTTGATGCTCCCACTTACTTTGTACTGTACCTTACTTCATAGTCAAATTAATCTGATGTGGATCTGTAAATATCTGCCTGAAGGATAGGAGATGTTTAAGCTTTATAATTTGATTATCTGATATCTTGTTATCAGTACCAGAACAGGGACTTGACTTCAACAGTCAGATTATTCCAGTGGTTTTACTTCCCTTTTCTTCTAGTGTGTCTTTCAAAGGACACTCACTAAATGTTATTCTGGAACTCTACCCTTCTGCTTGTAGATATATGTTTGATTTCACATATAAATATAATTTCATCTTTTGGTTTCTATAATTTTTGAAGACTAGGGCTGGTGATACTGGAGCATTGTAGATCCCCTTTTTTTTTTCTTGTAACCATTTTGGCAGGCATGTGTCAAGTTTGATCGATAATGATGCCTGGATTAGGCAGTCCCAGTGGCAAAAATGGACTCTTCTTAGGCTTATTGCCAGATTTTGAAAGCCGCTATAATGACATTCTGCCAAGCAAGCAAGATCTGAATGCAGATTGAACATCTTTAAAAAAAGTGCAGACTAATAGGCGTTATTGCGTGAATAATAATTAGCACAATTAAGTGGCTGGCACTCTGCCTGTGAAATTTTCAGAGTGCACAATTAAAAAGCTCTACAGAGTTTGGTTGACTGTTGTTGAGTATAAAATAATGGCAAGAAAGATTTACCAAGAATGATGCAATCTTGAAGATCATTCATCCATAGCACAGGCAAAAACTTTTAAGGAAGAAAGTTTTAACAGAACATATTTGAAGACTAGACAACAACTACAAATCTTGGTAGGAAGTGTCCTGTAAATCCTCTGATGCACAGCTTTCTTAAAGGAAGTTAGAGTCCAGCAGAGGCAAAGGTTTCAATCCTCAAAGGTTTCCCTCAAATTGTAAAACTAGATTGAGGGCTTTTGACCTTCTTAAGGTTCTTGAAGAGAGGGAAGGGGTTAGCTAAGGATGCTAAAAAGAGGTAATCAACCACTATTCCTCATGAAGTTTAAGGGCTGAAGCAATGATGCACTTTCTGAGTCACTTTTGATTTCACTAAATCATCTCTGAAGGGGAAAGTTAGGCATGAGCAATGAGTGCATTTACTATCTATCTAAAAATACAAATTGCCCCTCTAGTTCCAGAGATATGCTTATGACTAGCTATCAAATAAAGATTATTTTCTTACCAAGTCCTCCAGTTCAGCCTTATTTGACATATGTATAGCTTGGCATGAGCTATATATATCATAGTAATATATTAGCTTAAAATCAGCTTGGGAAAAGCACTGTTAAAACTTATGCAGGATTTAATAAGGAATTAATATATATGAATGGCTTTATAGGAAATAGAGTCTATCAAACAAATCTAACTCAGAAAAAATTATGTATTACCACATTAAAAAAATGTAGACATTTATAAGGCTTTTAGCTCAGGTACACATGATCTTCTAGCTGAACTTTAGTACTAAGTATTAGCAATGCATGTTATAAGGATTAAAAACTGAGAAACTGGTAGGTCTCTAAAGGTAGCTGTCAATGAGATTGTCATTTTGAAGGGACTGCTTTTAACAGGGTGCTTCAGAGATCAGTGCTTCCCCTTGCACCATTCAATATTTTCATCAGGGCCTGGAATCTAAGTATAAAATTGCTGCTGAAAAAATTGGCAATACAAATGTTGGCAAAATGGTACATACTGGCGAAGATGTCAGTCATACCAAGTGAACTGAATTGTGTTGCAAACTGGGCCTTGTTCAAAAAAATTCTATCTTAATGCTGGGAAGTACAAAGTTGTAGTTCTATGAAGGGATCTCTGTGCAGGCTGAAGGACCTTGCCTTACCTTGATGTGGTAATTCCAAAATAGCTTTGTGGTTTATTATGGATAATGGCATATATTGAGCTTCCAGTGCAATGTGGTGGTAAAATGGACTAATGAAATGGGAATATTCATAAAGAGGGAAGAGTTAACCAAATGAACAGTGTTCTACTTTTCTATAAGGAAAGAGTAAGTTTGATAGTAGACTTTTAGAGAAGTTAACAACATCCACATTTAAATCCCGAAAAGTATTATTAGAAAATTTCAGAAAACATTTGAATTTTTGAACTAAATATTTCCAGGGGGAAAGCAGGGGAATTCAGTTCCTGAGGTTACCTGTTTACAGAACAGTGGCATGACCAGGTAAAGAAAATAATGGGTAGGTTATGACAGAAGATAAACTTGTGGATGGCAACTGAAGCCATAAAAATGAAAAATTGTCTACATTTTTTTTTTTTCTGAACATGGACAGCTAACCAGCATGAAAAAATACCAATGAAAATCATGGTGTCTTCAGCTCTGGTATTTTCCTAATATGAAACCTGAGCATCAGGGAGACAACGTTTACCCAAGCATGTCACTGGCCTCAGTTCTGATTCAAAGGGGGAAGATTGCAAAAATTACGGGATGAAACTACTAGAAATTACTGGATGAATGAGTTCTATTTTGTCTCATGTACTATGCAGTGAAGACGTTCTAGGAATATCCTTTCTTTCTATCTTCCAGCCACTTTAAAAACTGAGAAGAAATAGAGGGGCATGAAGTGAGAAATTCCCAAATGAATGATGCTACAGCTATGGGTTGCTAATTGATAATCTGATTTTTTTTGCTTGTTTGTTTGTTTGTTTGTTTGTTTTGTTTTGTTTTTGTGTGTCTTGATGGACATTAAATAATAACCATTTGCTGATAATTGAGAAGGACACAAAAATAGAATTCTTTGATTCCGCAGCACTTTTGTTACTTTTGGGAAAAAAAAAGCAAACATAAAAATAAAAATTAAGGACCCTCAGAGCAGATACAACTATAAAGTGAAAAATAGGGGTTTACATTTTTTTTGCTGTTGCTGTTGTATCTGTGGCTGTAAATCTGTTATTTAGTTTAATGTCAGATCATAAGGAGACCATATGGCTTTCCACAAACTGATTCTGCGTCTGTTTAAAACTTCCAAATTGGCTCAGTCCATGAGAGTAAGTGTCATGCTCATTTAAATACATAGAAGAGATTGACAGAAATTGCACTAAAACAAATAGTACTCATTTATTTTGATTTAATAGCTTAGATATCCCAAAAAAGTGCTATTTAATTTTTGACTTTTTGTAGAGATCTAGATGTCCACTGCAACATATGAAAGAATATCTTTTAAAAATAAGTATTTCTTAAGTTTCTATCAAGTAACAAGTGGTGATCATGATAGATGCTAGCATCCTAGTGGTGGCTACTGTATTTTCTGTAGCTACTGGTTCCTTTGCTGTAGAAGTGTGGGTGTTTTTGCAAGAGTGATTCTGTTTGGAACCAAAGCCAAACTTATTAAATTGATTAATGAGGAGCTGGTCCTTATAGTATGCTAATAAATTTCCAAATTGTATATTTGGTTAATTCATATGAAAAGAGTTTGCACGGTGTTCTTTACTCTTAACCTTTGAAGGCATGCCCCTACCAGCAAACAGTTTACTGTTTGGAGAGAATGGAAAATCAAAAATGTGTAATTGGAATAGTAATAAAAATAATGCAACTGACAGACAATGACAGTGTTAAACCACAGATAAAAACTACTGCAAAACAAATTTATGCAAAATAAGAAAAGAACATCAAAGAGAGAACCTTTCACAAAGTTAAAGGCAATGAGTCACTTCATGATGAAAGAGATAGTTAAAAGTATGAATGCAGTTTATGAAACATTAGCAATCCCTCCAGTAAGATGCAATCAAATCTGGAGTATGTGGGATATGTTTGTAGTGATACTGAATAAGAATATATTCTGAAATCTTCTGACACATACACAGGTCATAAACATTAGGTAATCTACTTCAGAAAGCTTTAAGTTGAAGAAACGTGTTAAGCTTCCTTGTGCCTTACCTTCATTAGATAACATGCATGTACTAGTCTCATAGGAATTTCAGAAGCTCATCAATATTTGTTAATCTGCAAGTTCCTGATGAAAAGTGGTATGTGGTGTTTCAGCACACCTGAAGCATTAAGTACCACTTTAAAAAAATCAAGATTATAATATTTTCCTTCACAGACAGAAATAAGAAAATATTATGCAAGCTGTGGAAAAAAACCTGAAGATAAAAAACAAGCAGACCTTTCTATCAAGTATACCTTTTACCTACCTATCATAAACGTGGAATAGTTTAAAAAAAAGCATAGTGTGTTAATCTACGTTTGTAATCAATACAAGCGTAAAGTTTAGCCACTTGTGAAATCGAAGAACCTTAATCATCATACCCAACCACAAATTAAAGTGAATTGAAACTCAGTCATTAGAATGAAAAATAAACTGAGGACCAAATATGTTCAATACCATGCCATGTACAGATTTCTCAAGAGGAAGTACTGTCCTAGTGTGGAAAAGGAAAGGTTTGGAGCAATGTTTCACCTCGGCAGACTGAAAGATAAAATAACAAAATTGTTCCTGCGAAGGTGTAGAAGATGAAGAAGAGCAACTCCTGTAAGTTTTCAGCTTTAAATTGGCCGAGGGGTGTAAAAAGGAGATGATGAAAATATAAAGGAGAATGTAAATCTCTGGGTACTCCCTGGAGGTTTAATCATGGAAAATCAAAAATGTGACGCTATACATTGTGTCCCAGTTTCATTCCACTTAGTTTTAAACAAGAAAATTAGCTATCTAATTTAAGGAAGAATCCATTTCCAATTCCGGCACAAAGAAGGAGGGGAAATTTTTCTCAGGTGTGCATCTCAGACATGATAAAATCCCTCTCTTGGATCTCTATTTGACTTTATAGACTATAGACAGGGCTTGAATGATTAGTTGAAACTTGAACGATTATTTTAAGCTTGTTGACAGTTAAACCTTTAGACAACTAAAGCCAGGTGAGACAAATCTCACCCTTTGTTTACAGCCCACCACCTCCAGCTGCTTGGAGGGAAATGGAATGCCTGCCTATAAATATTAGAGTGGAGTCCAGATCCTGGCTGGCTTACCCGGTGCCAGAAACGAGAAACCTAAAAAACCTTGGTGTCCTGGACTCTGTAGATGGAATATTACAGTCAAATGTTGTACTTAGTTTCCATTTTTTAAATGTTTGAATCTTATTTTTTTCGCATTTTTCATCTAGTACTAGCCAGAAATATAAGCAAAGATGGGAATGGTTTGTCCTGGAGCTACAAAGCAACTCTCCTGAATCATTTTCACCTCTCAACTTTGCTTTATATGGCTATGTAAGGGAGACATGCAAAGTTCCCCCTACCCCACAGTAACATTTCAAAATACGCCTAGGGGTATTCTTCACTTTTGAGCAGGGTTTGGCAGTAATAAAGCATTACTCATTTCCCTGCTTGCTTTCTCTGAGCCACAAGAGCAAACATATAGTCACTGATAGCTCTGCTCAAATGTTACTGTATAAAATAAGTGAGCATGGCTTGCATAAATTATCCCATCATGGAGAAAATGAATTATTTTCTTGGGCACTGTAAGAATATAAATTAAATGTGAATTTTCCTTTATTGACTTAATAGAATTTGAAATAAATAACTATATGCTCATATATTTTTAATATAAAATGCAAATTGTTTCTTTAAGTTATCTGAATTTTGCATCTATCTATAAAGACATATATATATAAAACTCATAAACATGTACTTATATCAGTATGATATACATACATAGACACACACATATATAAATACAATATCCTCTCCTCAAACATTCCATTCTTACAAAATAATGAACCAAATGCTATGGAGGAGTTATTTGTTACCCTAACCAATATCTCCCAGGAGAAAAGATAGTTAAAAAATCACCACCATAACACTGTGAACATTGCAATTTCCCCCGATGAGTAAAATTGGAGAAATTTCTCCTTGAGAGCAAAAAGGCAAGCTGATTAAGTCAAAGAGGCGTTATAAACCCCAAGGGAAAACAACGTGCTTTATTTTTGAAGTATTCCCAGCAGAAGTCTGGGAAATCTTACATGTCCTCTCACCACGATCCATCATTATAACTTAGCTGTTTGCAAATCCTCAGCAGGTCATCATATTTTACACTTGCTAACCATGTAAACACAACTGGGGACTCCTAATTACTGTAGATAATCTCAAAAACTTTCCACTTTTGTAAAGCATACAGAAAAGGCTGGGAATAGATAATTTCCCATGCTGTTGTGTTTTGCTCATGTATATTTGTATAGCTGTCACTTTTCTGGATCTCTGGCTGCAAGTGTAAAGTATCTTTTTCATACACACATAATAGCTCATAACAACCTTGGAGATGCTCAGTTCTTGTTCTGCATACAGCAGGTGGGTTTGCTGTGCTTTTGCTAAATTGTTTAATCAAAGTGCTTCATACTGAAGGGTCCATGAATAAATATTGTAAACATCATCAGGGGAAGTGATTTATATTTACTTCAATTTTGCCAGAAGAAAACCTAGATTATCTTGAATTAGCAGCTGAAGTTTTTCTATACTAAAGTTCACTGAGTATATTTAGGAGAGTGTCATGCATAAAAAAGACAGCAGTATCTCAGGTCTGGAGTGACTTGCTTCCAGAAACAGAACCAAAAATACCAATTATATTTTCTTCATTTATGTGAAATTTGCACCTGTATGGCTTGTGACACTGGACCTAGAAATGTATGTTTGGATGTGTCTCAAAATAACCAGCACTACTGCAAACTTGAATTTTGCTGCCCCAAAGACAAGATTCTGGAGCCACAGCAGAGCAAGCTAACCTTTCCCCTGTTAGGAAGATGATGTGGGCAGGGTCAGAGCAAAGAGCCCAGGTGAGGCCCTGAAGGACCAGGCTGGCATCTCCAAGGCGGGAGAAATGTTGGGAATGTGGACTGCCACCACACCCATGCAGTGGTCTCTGCTGAACAAATGACAGGATTTTTCGGGAACACCAATTGGCATGGATCTGCAGGACACAGGGAAAACTAAGAGGAGAGTGAAGGGTTTTGGCTGCCTATTTCATCTCTACCTAAAGTTTGCCTGCTGCATATCAGATTATACACACAGCGTGGTAATTATCTATTTATATGATAGCATAATGAAGGTATGGTAACTATCCCTTCTTATAGGGATGTTTTGGGGAAACAGATGAATATACATTCATTATATGTACATGCCCACCAGGGTAATAGTTTAATCTGATCAAACCTGAGGTGTGAGGCATGGTGCATGTTAAGACAGGAAAGAAGGGTTTGCTATTGACAGATCAAATTTACTTTAGTAGGGTGTTGAATGCATTCTTATAGGTAGAACATGGCTCTGTATCAGAGAGTGCCATGTAATTCCACACATAACTGCACTGCAGAAATCACATTTTAATGGCAGTTACTGTGCTAACCGTTATATTTCAGTTATCCTCAAATTATTTTCGTGAGGCTAAGAAAAAACTGTACGGAAGCATCTGCCCATCTGTTATCTGTGGTTTCACACTATGAATTTTGCAGCAGCAGAGCATTTTTTAGAGGTTCTTCCACCCTGTGGACCTTTTAGCCATTGCTCCTCGTTCTTCACAACTTACCCCCAGCAAATGTTACTGCCATTTTGATTGTATTCACTGCATACACATAGAAATGCACATGGAAATACGCATTATATACACATAAACATAGACATACGTGCATGTGTGTGCATATAGGCATATGAACATGAATGTACATTTGCATGGATGAACACAAACCTGTGTGCACGGCTCTTTCTGTGTTAATACTGTGAAACGATCTATTTTGCTTGTTGGTTGCTTTCTAATGGACAGAAAAGACCGTAGCTTGCTTGGAGGAGACAGAGTGGGATACGATTATGCCATGGGAGCTGAGAGGCAGGGAAGGACAAGAGATCTGTTTAACCAGTTTTATTCCTGGATCACTCATATTATGGCCTCTTTTGGTAGGGGGGGTTGTAAAGCGTGGAGCTCATACAGAGATCACACACATGCTCAAAAGGCCGCAGTGTAGTTTATACAAGGAGTGTCCTTGTTACGATACATATCGATATTCAGAGCCAGATTCTGGTTTTCAAGTACCTGTCTTTCTACAATGATTCAAGAGAGCTATTTGTATGAATGATAGTGGAAGAATAACAATCTCTGCTTCTTCATCTGCCTTTCTTTTCAAAAGAAATTTCACTGTTAAGGTTTTGTTGTGTTCAAAGCTGCCTGTGATGAAAAGATTTATATTTGAGTTTAGAAATCCAGAGACATATGGTGAATGTGAGAGCTGGCCAGCAATCAAGAGTGATTGATTCAGGTTTGGTCTATCAATTAAGTGACAGAGCAATTTTAATCTTTTTTTTTATTATTTTATTTTAAGCTTGGGACTTCACTGGAATATTATAACTCCCTTAACCATGCCTGTGACAGCTGACTTGTACCCATAAACTTTGGTGCATTGATCTATTAGTTCACCTACTTCAATACATCTTCTTTTCCATAAATATGTCTGAGCTGTGACTTTTTTCCAGCCTCACCAGAGGTGTCCTTATTTGGAGCGATCTAATATGTACAGTGGTATCTGCACACACAGACTAATATCTGCTTTGAATAACCATACATAATTCACAGGGAGCAGCATGGCTGCACAGTAACCTACACTTAAGTGACTTAGTGTTGAAGCATTTCCCTACTTACAGGAGAAAGAGGCACTGATTCATAAGAGTTCTCCTCTTTTCCCAGGGGAAGGGGGATGGGAGGGAGCAGTGGAGGAGGTCTAGATTGCTGCACCAAATAAAACAAAGAGGGGAAAAAAATGAAAAGGAAAAGAAAAAGCAAAGCCTCTTCCTTGTTCACATTTTTAGCTTATGTCTTTTGGATTCATTCCCTACCTTGTGTCAGTTTTCTGTACTGACAGTAATTCTTGTACACAGTCGCATGGCAAGATTAACTTTAAATCCTCCTCTCCTCCTTCCCCCTTCAGCCCCTGCCTGTCATTGTCTGCTCTTGAGTAAGCAAAGTGAATGTGGCCAGAGCAATGTGGGACTGTGTTTTTCCATTCTCAAGGGCAGCCACCCTTCTCATCAGCAAATCCATGCTAGCTGCTAGAGCTTCATATATTAAACTGATTTTCAGTCGCGAGGTTAGTTTCTCACTGGTGAAGCACTCAGCATAATAATACTTTACACCTTGTACTTCAGCAGTCCTTTCTAAACACTAATTCAGCCTCACATCCCTCTCTGAGGTAGGTCAGTATTATCCCACTATATGAATGGGGCAGCAGAAGCCCACAGAGGTTAAGTGACCTATCTGGAGTCATGCGAGAAATGAGTAACAATGTGAAGAACAGAAAACAAAGCCCCTCTGGCTCATAGGCTTGCATGGAACAGTTGTGAAAATTAACAGGTGTTCAAATAAGGTTTGTTGCTAAAGAAAATAGAATAAAAATTAAAAATAAACCCTCTTGGAAGAAAAGGAGACACTTTATATTCACTGTTTTCAGATGAGGGAGCTGAGGTGAGAGAAGAGTTAAGTGATTTGCTTGAGATCCCATAGGCAATTCTTACCAAACATAGAAATTATGTGAATAGTGAAGGCAAGAAGAGAGACTATAATTAAATAAGTGGCTTCTCTGATTGTGTTATTAAACACAAAGAAACAAGAGGACAAAAGGATTGTAACGTTCTGTGTTGAACTTTTAGAAATCCAAACTCAGTTGCCAGTTTTATTTGATCATACTTCCTTTGTTTGATTTGACTTTTGCTTTACTCATTTATTTTCTTTCACTTGTCCTTTTTTATTCTTTTGACAGGAGATATTTGAATTATTAAATTTCTTGTTTTCTTTATGCATGTCAATTCTCTTAATCATTCTGTTTTGTCACTTCTTTCTTCTTATTTGATTTCTATTCCCCATCAATACCAGGGTTTTGATTTTAAAGCCTCTCTTATGTTTATCCATATTTCTTGCCTCTCTAAATCTTTATTGTGTATTGATCCTCGTCTCTGGTCTCTACCATTGGCTTTTGAATTCTGAAGAAGGATCCCTTTATCAGTATACTTTAATCTAATTATGTTTCTTGTTCCTAGTCTCTCTTTCAGTTTGGACTGACATTGCCAAAAATTAAAACAATGAAATTCTGAGGTGATGTCCATATGAAAGATGAACCTTTGAACCTACCTTAAAAGATTTTATTCTTCTCCTCACAGAAATCCTTGAAAGACTCATGAAAGACTTTTATACGATACTATGCTTGTTGTGTGATGTTATATGATGTGATAATATTATATTTTTACAGAATGTTTATAGTGTGATATCTTTGTGACAAAAAACTGCACTCCATTCCTAGGAAAAGAGTGTAAAATTTCTATAATTAGATATCATGTCTAAAAAACCACCATTTTGCATGAATCTATTGGTTTTAGCTGTTCATCTGAAAGCATTTTATTTCTGTCCACTCATGGAAGAGCTGTTAAGCTCTAGTGGACCTGTAATCATATTCATGCCATTCCATTTGTGCTAACACTTTAGTTCAACAATATCCCATAGAGTTCCACAGCTGAACTTTTTGTTAAGCTTTAAAATATTTCCTTTTTAATGACTCCAAAAATTTTCTTGGTTTCATTTTTTACATTTTATACCACAGAGGAGGAAGAGTGTTTATGGTTGTGGATTTTTTCATATATATATATATTTGCTTGCTTGTTTGTTTGTTTTTATATCATGTTTTTACCACTGCTCCCTTTTTAAACAGATTGCCCAAACTTTCTCCTAAAGTGAGTTTTTTCCAAGCCCTTCCACCACGCCCTTAAGTAGCCCTTAGCTACTTTAAAAAAAGGAGTGGTAACAATATGCATAATTGTATGAGCTTAAGATTTTAATGATATCATGTAAACCAATACTTCCAATAGCAAACCCTGTCTTTTCCTTAATGTAAAAAACCCAAAACTTATTTGCCGATTTGACCCTAAGAGAAAAGCAAGTGTAAAGCCAAGCTTAGATCTTCAATATTCCTGTCCTGGTCCTCTACTTAGCCCACTAGGTCATGACTCATATAATAACCAAGACCTCAAATAACTAGTCATTAGTTCCAGCCAGTACTTAAATATAACAAACTGTTTTGATGCAACAGAGCAATGAGTTTATGGCAGATCTGTGGGGTATGTTCTGCCACCAGCTCCCAAACACAAAACTTCTCATTGATCGTGTGTGGACCATTCCTCAACAGACTGAGGCATGCTGTGGCTCCCCAGTGATTCCACAGTGGAAGAAATTCAAGGAATTTGTCTCTGACCACAGAATTTATGAGGCCATGCAGAAGTTCTTCATGAACGGCAGGAAGCAGGGTAACAGTTCAGAGACTGTTGAGAATCTTCCTTTCTTTCTGTTTTGTTTGTTCTCTTTTGGGACTACACATGGGAAAAAGAAAGAGTTGAGGGGGAATTTTGGAAAGTTTTCAGCTGTGCCCTACCTCTTCTTCCACGGAAATACAGGGCTAAACTCCTGGTAATTCTAAAGGGAACCGAGGAACCGAGGCAAATGCTGAGTATTTTCTCATTGTTGAAGAGGTGGGTTTTGTCTCTTCAGAAATGTTAATGTTCCATTCAATATTCTTAATAATTCATTTTTAAAATTTACTTTGTGCTGCTACAAAAGAGCATTTTGTTTGAGACTAAAACAGTGCTTTTATGCCAAAGAAGCAAGGTTGTTTTTGCCTACAGGATGTGAATTCATAGCCAAAGCACGCACGATGTTTGCAGCTATCTTCTTTGCTGGTAGTACTACTTTGCTCCTATGTATGGCTTCTATCACAAGATCTCAAACTGTTTTCAAGCTACATTTCTCCACCTATAATCTGTGGAGTATTTTTGAACCAAGAAACATTTGAAAGTAGTCTGCAAAAAAGCCTGTAACTCCCTTCTTCTGTATTACTGTATGACTGCAGACAGAAACACATTACAAAACAAGTGCTACGTACATTGATTCTTGCATAGAAGATGGGGTGAAAAACTCAGATGAGAAAAAGATATGTCAAGCTTACTCTGTCTTTTATTTTATTCTAAATGAAAACGGTTGCAGCAACATTAGAGATGATGTGCATTATATAGGGTTTTGGGGCTTTTTTTGGTTTGGTTTTGGTTTGAGGATTTTTTGGGTTAGTGGTGGTGGTTTTGTTGAGGTAGGTTTTTTGGGGGTTTTTTTGTTTGATTGGTTGGTTGGGTTTTCGGGTTTGGTTTTTTTTGTTCGGTTTTTTTTGTGGTTTTTTTTGTTTTGGTTTTTTTAGTTGTTTTTTTTTGTTTGTTTGGTTGGGGTTTTTTGTTTTTTGTTTTTTTTTTTTTTGCTTTCTGAGGAAATTTTAGTCCAGCATAGCAATGAAAATATTGAGGAGGAGTTTTCCTAAAGAAATTAATTCCATTATCCATAGTTTGCAAGAGGCAACAATGAAATTCATTGAGAAAATGAATGTTGCTATAAGGACACATACATAAACCTGCTTTTGAGATACCCCAAATGGAAATGGGTCAGACTTCACCATTTAGAACTTATATTTGAAGCAGTATTATAAGGACAAAAAAATGCATGTGCATTCGAGGTCTATTTTTGCAGTCAGCCACTGTGTTTTGTAACTTCAATCTCATAATTTATTCCACTTAACCTCAGGCCCTCTTGCTGCAGGGCTGTATGAGGAACAGAGCCACCACAGTGTATGGGGTTAGTGGACCCAGCAAGCTGATTAGGGAGAGGTGAGCTCTCTGCCCCCAGGTCCAGCCAGCAGTGAATCTGAGCACGTATTCCCAGTGGGTGCACACACACGTGCACCCAGTGCTTATATAAGTGCACACACAGCCACATGGACCATCCCAGACAGAAAACATCGTACTCATGCAATCACAAATAGCACTGGTGACCTCATCCTGCTCTCCCCTCTGGCTGAGCAGAAAGAAGGGCACTGAAAACCACATAGGAATACATACGGTATGGTGCACTACAGCAGAGAGTCTGTCTGGTAGATGCCACCGGGTCCTAGTTTACTCAGCTGCTGGCTACTGCACATATGAGACCCCGGGGACCAGAGTCCCAATCCAATAGCCAGTACAGAGCCCCTCACTCACAGAGGCACAGACACACACACACACACACACACACACACACACAGGATCTCTCTAGCAACTGGCCTTAAACACCTGGTTTAAGCAGTAGCTGGTTCCTGCATCTCCTGGTGTCCCAGTTGCCTCATGCTGAGACCCACACATGCAAACAAGTCTCTCTGGTAGATGGTTTTGGAGGCAAACTGCCCTCTCTAGCTGCCTCTCTATAATAGAGAACCATATATTTTCACTACAGTTCAAGTGCTCACACCTGCAAATGTTCCTCCAATGTATTTTAATTTCTTCCACACCAGTCACTAAGTCTTCTACAAAATCCAAGTAAACACCACACACATCTCAGAATCAAACATGTCATTCCTTTGCTGTTGTGTTGCTTTTTGATGTGTCAAGAAGGTGATTTTTTTTTCTTCTGAAAGATCAGAGGCATTGGGAAATGCGTCTAAATATATTACAGGATTGGCAAGCCTAAAGTTTTCTCTGTTCACTCTTTTACTTGAAACATTATATACAGCATGCTAGACAAGTCTGCATGGATTTCAGGAGAATTAGTGTAATCAGTGCTAGGTTTTATAGTTTTGCTACTTAAGCTCATGTCTTCAGACAGCTCAAGTCCAGGCATGAAGACAACAGATGCATTTGCTCTTGAGTAAAAATCCAGTTTATATTTCTCCTATTCCAGTGATATGGGCCAGTAAGTTTGAACCCATTTTTCACACTTGTGAGAAGCCATTTGTGCAATCAATTCCAGCAGAAAAATGGATGAGATGACTTTGGACGGAAAATTTCACTCATGATTATAAAAGAACACAACATATTCCTTGATTCAGTCTTAAATCAGAAGATAAAATCTAGTGTTATTTTCAGTTTTCAAAATATAAATTTTTTTGTCTTTTCCCTTTGTCCTGACTGTCTTCATGTTTTTGTAGCTTTACTTTAACCATTATTCTCCAAGTTAGTTCTCATTAATTGTTATTCTTGTTAATTTGTTTGGATTTTATTTATCAAAAATCCTTGCTAAATACAAATTTAAAAGTGATTGAAATAAATTTGAGGCCACAGGAAATATCTTTGAAGTTTATAGCTCAGTATCAAAGGAAATCCACATGACGTAATAAAAAAATTCTCCAAATTCGGAACCTAAAGTTCCTATAAGTGCCATCCAGAGCTAATTCTGTCAGTATTATATGTTTTCTTTATCACAAGTCTTGTTTTCATAGTAATGACAGCCTTCTCAGCACAGACCAGGAAATAACAAGGTTTTAATTCCACGGAATTCTCTTCCATACATCCTCAAATGGGCCAAATGAATAAACCTCAAATGAGACTTTGTGCTCCAGAACCATATAGTTACTTTGGTTTGAGAATTCAGTCTAAAATCCTACTACTCCATTATCCAAATTTTATGAACATTGTTAGAAAGAGTTCAAACCTTCTTCTGATTTTCTTGTCTGAAAATTTGAGTCAGTGACAATAAATATGTACAGTGAAGGACTGAAAGCTAAATTAGATTCTTGTAGGCACAGCCAAGTCAGTTAAATTAAATTATTGATAAATTTTTAGGAATATGAAGGCAGTGATACTACTTTTGCTTTCAAAGATTTCATTTAAAATCTATAATTTTGCTCATCTTTTCCTAAACACAAACTGCTACATTTCCTAAAACTGTAACTCTTTTCTTGTCTTAAATAAGGCACTGATGATGAATATTTACTTATTAATTTCAGAAATCAAAAAAAAATTAATCTTCTTAAAATTTCTATAGCAGCATGCTGTCAAAGCTTTTACCAATTTGATGCCAAGAAAAATTTTGTAGTACAACGAGGTCTCATCATTAACACCCCAATAATCAAAATGTAAAGAAATTTAAACAAACTGTATGAATTTTTCACAAGGTTATGCTAGACCCTAGTTCAGTTCTATTATATTGTGTCAAGAACCCAAGTTTAATTTCTTTCTCATGACTTGACCAAAGAAGGTTCTGTTATTCTGTTATATTCTGTTCAATGTCAGAAACACAAATTATCATTACTGGGTACAATCAATAATTGGTACTAAGAAAAGCTGAAGTCAAGGATAACAAGACTGAAGGTATGTTGGCGTAGTGAAGTTGGAACCTCAGCTTTTCAGTCCTCACTGTTCAACTTCTAACACCAGCATAATAAAAACTGTAATGTACTCTTAGAGACCCTACTCTTTAACTATACAGACAGGCAGGAGCTGGGAAATATTACAGATGGCAGGGAGAATGAAAAAGAGGAGGAAGTTGTGAGATCAGGTGCTAAAAACACCATAATTTTGAACAATAAATACCAGAAACCAGAAAAGGTCAAGCCCTTGAGTGGCATAACAGAGTATAAAAAGACAGGTTGCTGGAGAGATGTGGAAGAGCTTTACAGGTTGTACTCTTTGTATCATATCCAGTTTTTCACATCATGAGAAACTCATGAACTTAATTTGACTGAGTAAGGTGCTTGTCCCTGTAAGCCTTTAAAGCATGAATTTCATATTTAAGTCAGTAAACTTGATTCCTGTAAATTCATCCATACTGCTGTTCAGTTTGTCCAGCTCTGCCATTCCTAATTCCACCCAACAGATTAATGATGAAGTGTTTTGCTCTCAGTGTTGAGTCAAAGCATCCAAGTGCATGTCACATGGGTTCCAAAATCACACAGACAGCCCTACAGAGCTGCGGGGACTGATGCCAACTTTATCCTCTTTCACAGGTATCTCATTTGTAACTATATGTAAGAACATATGACTCAGACATGGAGAATGGGTAACTAGACAAGAAAACTACTACAAATTTATCTTGATAGATTGCACATCATATATAACTAATTAATGTTAGCTTCCACTTGCTCCTACGTTTTTTGGAGGAATAAGCAAAGTGAATTTTAGGGTTCTAAACAATGTTGATTAAGATTCTCATGCAAGCAGAGAACAAAGTAATCAACAAAATCAGGGTAAATTTGGTCTTCTAAAACTTGCATTTCATTTTCAGTTTGAAGCTTCTTACAGAATGTGACTAATAGGAATTATATCTGAAGGAGTTATATATTAAGAAAATGTCGGTATACAAGGATCAGCTGTCTCTTTCAGAGGTCTACCTGCAAAAAATTAACTCTTCGTAAAAGACTTGTGGGTTTAAGGTTTTCAGAGGGGTTGTGTGGGATTTTTCCCCTCAGATTATATTATTTTCTAAGAACAAAGGACAAAGGTTTTGAACTATTTCAACTGATCCCCAGCATTTATTGTTTGCTATTCAGTACAAAGCCCCTTGACCAAATTACTTTCAGAAAAATATAGAACTGGCAATGACAAAAAACAACAACAAAAAAAAACCTCACTAGCACAAAAACTCAAACAAGTACCCAGATCCTTCCTTTCTCAATACAACACCAAGACCAGACTTAAAGCTTTTCCCATGTTTACCCCATGGATTTTTAGCATGTGAAAGTAGAACTTCATCTTTTACCTGTATCTGAGCCTATATGAAGGGTTAAGAAAGAGGCTTTTAATAATTGCATCAATTTACAAAAGCTCAGGGAGATGTTCCAGGAAAACTTGTCTTTTGAAATCATCAGACAACGCAGCTTTGAAGAGACTAATTTTTTTCTACACCATTCTAAACATTCAAAGCACACCAATTTGCATTCCAGTATTATTCATATCTTCCCAGTGCTTGTGTCCTTGTGTCCTCATGTTGTACCTCCAAGAGAAAGCAGTGAGGAGCTACTGTCATGTCTACTGTTATATGTATATATTCTGATCCATTGCAGAGCCCTTAAAAACTACAAATACCTGGGACAGACTTGCCTCCTTGCTTTGTTGAAACACTAAATAGGGTAAGTTCGATTTGCTGGAGGGATTATTTTTTCTGTCTTACTAGATCAAGATTGACTTAAAACATCACTTCAGTGACTGGAAAAAATACCCTTTCATAACTAGAATATTTCATAAAGATAAATGTTTGTTTTGTGTAGCTTTGTGAAAGTCCAAGAGCCAGAAAACCATCTGGAAATGTTTGTCCAAATATATATATTGATAAATTTAGAGTGAGTTTTTGCTGCCAAATGTTCCTCTTTGACTAAATGTTTCCAAAATAACCAACAGAAGATCCGCTTTATCCGGTTAAAACAGTAAATAAACAAAAAGCTCTAGCAAACAAAACCCCTCAAATTCTTCTTTCTGGACATGTCTCAGCACACAAATTACAACATCCAGATTATATTGAGGTGCATTATTTCTTTGTAATAATTTGTAATTGAATAGGCACAGCACAAAACCTTTCAGTTAATAATTACTGGCTACTTTTACATATAGAAACACACATATATTTCACTTTGGTACTTTGTTTCATTTTTTGGATAAGATACAAAAAGGAGAGTGAAAAGACACATTGTAAAAATCAGAATGGATGCTGCTATGCCTATAGATTAGCATTTGTAGGCTAAGATCTAAACACTTTTTTAATGAAGTGGAGGAATTCTGAGACATTCTTTTTGTCATTCCAGCCAGTGTTTAATTCAGTTTCAGTAACCATCCTTAAAAAGTTAACTTCCTCCCATGCACCTTATAGCATTAGGATTTGACGCCTTTCATGAAAGCTGTTATTTAAATCTGTCCAACTCAAAAAAGAAACTGCGAAATTATTTTATACCCTCATGAAATACTGTTACCACAAAGATACTGATCAGAATGATGGTACCTTTTTTTTCTCAATAAATTTATAATTCTAATTCAGAAGAAAAAAAGTTCTATCCCAACCAATCTTGAAAACTAAATTCAGTGCACTAACTGTGGGAATATAGTCAGAACCATATTTTTATCACCGTCAAAAATAATTTTTAATTCAAATCTTTCAAGGACTTTCAAAGTCCTAAGACTTATGGAATCAATTACTTTTAGATTGTTTTAGAGCCATGAAGTACTATTTTTATTATTAGGGAATTAGCTAATCTAGAACACTAAAATTAAACCTGGAAAGATTTTTCACTGCACAGGGTTTCCCAGAGTACTAGCACTGTTTTGTATTCCCCCCAATTATTTCTTTTATTTCTTTTCAATAATTTATATACAAAACATCTCACATTTCAATTTAACTGAAATGCAACCAGACCTTAGGTACCATTTTCATTCCAAGTACAGAGGGTGCAAATCAGTCCTTCTCAGGGCTAAAGAAGGGAAGAGATTTGTACTTCCTAACTTTCAGATGTCTAGAAGTCATTTGCCTGAGTTATTTACTTCACATTCTCCTGTATAATCAATGGAAAGAAGCAGGTAATTCCAAAGAAAAATTCATCTTCCTTAAAGTAGGAAGGATGAATGCATTTCAGGTGCACCTATTTCTCTCTGCTACCTCTGATTTCAGGGTAGTCACAGTTGACTAACTGAGATGAATAATTTTTAGATGTCTAAAGTTAAGTGAGATGAATCCCACCCAGTAAGAGTACACATCCTTTTCTCCCTGTTTCATCTCTTTCGAAGACGTAATGGTAATGTGTCCCTTGGACAGAATTGGTGTGTGAGAGTGACTGTGTGTGTGCCTGTGTGTTTGAAATGAGAACTCTCTTTTGAGTCACAGAATCTCAGAATTCTTAGGATTGGAAGGGAACTCTGGGGATCCATCCTCCAGTCCAACCCTCTGCCAAGGCAGGGTCACCTGCAGTAGGTTACACAGGAATACCTCCAGGTGGGTTTTGAATGTATCTAGAGAGGGAACTCTAGAGAGGAAACTGCATGACCTCCCTGGGCAGCCTGTTCCAGGGCTCTGCCACCCTCAATGTAAAGCAGTTCCTCCTCATGTTGAGGTGGAATTTCCTGTGTTTCATTTATGGCCATTGCTCCTCATCCTTTCACTGCGGACCACTAAAACAGCCTGATTCCCTCAGTCTTTCCTCATAAGAGAGATGCTCCAGACTCCCCACCATTCTTGGGTCTTCTGCTGGATCCTCTCCAGTGGCTCCTTGTCTTCCTTGTACAGAGAAGCCCAGAACTGGACACAGCACTCCAGATGTGGCTTTACTAGGATCAGTAGAGGGGCAAGTTCACCTTCCTCCACCTGCTGGCCACATGTCTCTCCAGGATACACTGGCCCTCCTGGCCACAATGGCACTGCCAGCTCATAGTCATCTTGTCATCCACCAAAATTACCAAATCCTTCTCTGCAGAGTTGCTCTGTAGGAGGTCAGCCCCCAACAGGTACTGGTATTAAGGGTCATCCCTCCCCAGATGCAGGACCCTACATGTGCCCATATTGAATCTCATTAAGTTTCTCTGTGCCCAACTGTCTAGCCCAAGGTCCTGCACAATGGCATCACAGCCTTCAGGTGTACCAGTCACTTCCCACAGTTTCATGTCATCAGCATGAAACATTTCAATTTCATGAAATATTAATGAAACATCAGCTCTTAAAACATTTATATGGATATATCTTCCCTCTCTTTCTCACACTGTCAAGGCCTCATCCCACTACTTCCTTTATGGGCCCGCAATCTTCACTAAGCCTTTGCTCCTCATTCAATAGGACAACTAGTAAGCAGGTGAAGAGTGGATTCAGGAGCGGGGGATGAAGACACTGGACCACACAAAATATCCAGTGTGAAAGGGAAGAACTGCATTTTTTTTGGTCCTGAAAGCTGAGAAGAAACACTTACTGTTGGAGAGAGGTTGTAAACCTGAGGCATGGAGGGTGTCTGCAGGACAAAACCAAACTGCCCCTTGAGGGTTGTCACACACATCAGTAGGTAAGTTGAGGGAAATTTGAGAGTTCTCTACTTAGGCTCTTTCAGATGTAAATATGTTTCCAAAACACAGGTTTTTAAAGAACCCAATGGCTAATGGCAGCTAAAATGCATAAAGAATGTTTTAATTATTTTTCCACATTTAATGGATATATCTTAACACCACACCTTAAACAGATATGAAAATTGGAATCAACCATAAACTTTGTTCTGTCAAAGATACACCATTCTCATTTTCATTAAATAATCAGAATAATTTGGTCAGTTTGATTTCAAATTTGGTGTATTAAAAAAGGAATTGTAATTGCAGTTGTTTGGATTCTAAAAGATGGAATTTACAGAATGAAAGCATATGATTAATTCTTTTTCTTTGCTGTTTTCATAGGAGCAGTAATTCCCTATTAATGTTTTTAATAAAATATAAAATCACTATTATTATAAAGACATTATCATTATGCCAATAGTACTATAAAAGAATCACATCTCTGATATGTATGTTAAATAAGCCTGGTGGGAAAAGATATGAAGGCCGAATTGCTGCCATATGTCAAAGGAAATTACCTGGGTGACCTTGTAAGAATGGCTAAGATCGTGTTCCAGACCTAGTGACTTGCTGAGTAATAGGGCTGAATTTAGGATATTATTAATACAGGTTTTAATAAACTTGCCTGACCATAGTCAATTTACTCTTTCAAGTGATTCAAAAAAAAATTTCTATAATTACCAAAGCTCACAGGCCTTAGGGCTTAAAAATGACCTCTTGTTTGTTTTCAGTGAAAAACAGTAGAGGCAGGGAATCAATTTAAATCAATATTTTCAGTAGAATTGAATAGAGAATTTACCAGAATGTATTCCCATTCTTGGTTTTTTTATGTATGGGGCACTAGCTGCACTTGCAGATATGCAAACATGCCTCCTCATAACTTTAGCAAGGACTGCCAGTTAAGTCCAAGCTGTCTGTAAGGAGTCCAGCTATGCTCAGCTTGGGGGATGGGTTTCCACTGACTACAACTATGACAACAGAAGTCCTATATTGCACAAACTCTTTACCAAGGCCTCAGTTTGACAAGGCACTGGGCAACTTCCAAAAATCCCCAAACCTTATTGTCCTTTTTTCATGCTAACCCATCCACACCATTTGCACTGTACCTTTCAGCATTTAAACCAAAAGCCTTAGTTCTGTTAGATGCTATGTCTCCTAAATTTATGTAGGGCTCACTGAGAGCAGAGGAAGGGGGAGCTGGAAAGGGGAGGGTGGGGGCAAAAACCTGTACAAGTCTTCAATAAAAATATGTCCTGTCCTTAAAGTTGTATTCTTTTATGTTGCCATATTCTTTTAATGGCTTGCTGCTGCATCCTCAAATAAGTTGTGAACACAGGAAAAAGAGAGTATTCACCTAATGGAAGCTATGTTCAATATTTACAAGTAGTTGCCTTATCCAGTGCTAAGAAATAACAAAAAATATTCAACTTAATTACTCAGTATTCAAAAATGTCCTTTGAATAATGACAGTGCTCTAAGGCCTTGAGTTTAGGCCATAAAGTGCCCTTTCTGCTCAACTACCCAATGAATGCTTTAGGGAGATTGCTATTTTTACTGATTAGCAAACCTCTACAATCTATTTCAGAATACAAGTGACATCTTTCTTTGAGTATCCAGGACCCATGACCTCAGGGAGATGTGTTGTGTCACAGGCTTGACTGATAGAAAGGCAATATTCCTCCTTCAGACTGTAATTGGAGCTACTCAGTGCAGCTGAAGAATTGAGTAACTCTCTGTTATTCCATCTAATAGTCTTTTTGCATTTAAAAATCATTTATCAGAATCATATCCAAATGAAAAATTGTAATAATAGCAAAGATATTTGGCACAATATGTTTGGCTTGTTATCCCAAGCCTTTGTATGGAGGCATTGAAGTACAAGGGATGACGTCATACACTAGAGTGGGTGCAAAAGGGGAATCATTCTTAATTTCTGGCTGACTTCCCAGTCTTTCTCCTGGTCCTCTTCTACCGGAATCTGTCACAGTGCTTTCTGTCACAGTTGTAAAATACTTTCGGAGAAACATAAAGTTTTTATGAGAAGAATGATAAAAGAGATGACTTATTCTGGGGTTGGGGGTTAATATTTGCACTTGAGGGCTGACTTCAAGAATTAAAAATAAAAAGAGGGAGGAGAAAGTTAAAGTCCTTTATTTCCCCTTGCACTTATTCAGATGACATAGCACGATCTGCTCAAGATCTCATATAGAAAAGTGAGCTACAGTCACAGGGTCCTGAACATATGGGTTTATTGGTGGATAGACTCCATTTGTTATGACTTCCATTTTAAAATTTAAACAGGAAGGAAGGAAGGATGGGCAGAAGGACAGAGGTAGGGAAGGATGAAAGATGAAATACAGGACAAAGAAAGAACAAAAGAAAGGACAAAAGGATGAAAGAAAGGATGAAAGAAAAAATTAAAGAAATAAAATGGACAGAAGGATGGAAGGATGGAAAAGAAGAAGGGAGGAAAGAAGGAAAGAAGGAAAGAAGGAAAGAGAGAGAGAGAGAGAGAGAGAAAGAGAGAGAGAGAGAGAGAGAGAGAGAAAGAAAGAAAGAAAGAAAGAAAGAAAGAAAGAAAGAAAGAAAGAAAGAAAGAAAGAGCTACTATGTTTAAAATTATAATGTATTTCATTTCAAATTCGGATGCTGGTGATAAGAGGTCTCCTAACCTTTGAAGATAACTGGATATATCAAGTCATGCTTCTGGCTTAATTCACACAGCAGCCTATACAGAATGACTTACTCTTTTTTAACAAACAGGACTGTCTGAGACGGAATACTTTTCCTCCATGTGTTTGCCCTTTTCGTATAATATTTACTTAGAGCCACCTAATGGGAAATGTCATTGAGGTTTTGAGTATCTTCTGAAGAATGGGAGCATTAAGATACTAAAACTGCATGCTGTCAAAAGCTATCTTAAGTTGACTGGTTTATCAAATAAAACACTAAGTAGAATTGAATTTAGAGGACTTTTATGCTAGAATGAACAAGGAAAGACTCTAATACCTGTGATACACTTTGCTTTTCTTTCTTTTTTGTTTTTTCTTTTTCTTTTTTTTCTTTTTTTTTTTTTTTTTTTTTTTTTTTTTTTTTTTTTTTTGTGGAAGGACAGTCTCCTATTTCTTGAAGTTTATTAAAGCTTTAAGCTGTCAGGTTATTACTGTCAGTTTCAAGAAAAGAAAGAGCTACTGATGTAAAATTAATTTATTGAATAGAATTGTTTAGCCCCAAGGGAATAACATCACCATTTAATTTAATTTCCCCATCATATTGTCTCATTTGCAGAGGAAAAAAAAATAACTTTCCTTTTTAACAGAGGCAAGTATGTTATGCTGAATGGTGAATTGTCCTTTTCATTTTTTCCTGTTCTAGATTATCAGTTGTCATAAGAATATTTCAGACTCCCTGTGGCTTCTACTTACTGCATTTTTTGAAAAAACTGAATTGGAAAAGTCTCTCAGAGGTCTAGTCCTGCACCTTTTGGCTAATAGATGTATTTTCATTGACACATTTTGGCTTGGATCAAGCCAAAAGTGAGGAGAAAACAGAAAAAAAAAGTATTAAGTATTAGAAAATACAGTTTGGCCATTTACCAGTCTGCCCAGGTTGCCTTCACCATCCCAGGCAACCTGACCTTGTTCATCTGTAATGAAATTAGCAGGCCCAGGTGGGAGATAGCTGCTGAACAGTTCAGTGGGATGGATTTATTTATCACAATTTTAGAGCTACTCTGCCAAATCAATACATTGCCAGGTCCAACCTCAGTGGAGCAAGAGGGCTTATAGTTACAACCTTTCTACCACTTGTTTGGTCAAAGTATTTTCTCACATATTTTATGCAGTTAGACTGTATATCTGTCTTTAGAATGCAGAAAATTGTTGCTGTCCTTACTCAATTAATCGAAAGAAAAATGCTAACTGTCCTTATGACAAGTAAACCTGGAAATAATTTACAGCTGATTTTGGTTCAAAGCTAAGCAATGTTCCGGTCTTCTCAGTTTCTTCCTTTTTCCTGAATGTATCACTGTACCTTGCATAAATTACTTAAAGCAGAACATGATGGCCATGATGTTTTACTGTCTCTTCAATAGTTACAACTCCCAGAGGAAGGAAAATGTCACAAGAAAGGAGGTTTGCAATATAATCCTGTGTACATTGTGAACCTGGCATGTTTTGTTATAAGAGTTGATAATCTTGCTTTGGCACGTGACCCACACAAACTTCAAAGCTGGAAGGGCAAGTTGTCAGAAAAGCCTTTGCCATAGATCCAAAGGGCCAAACAGCCGTGGGTACCTGATGCTGCTCTGAGCTGCACGCCTGTAGACGACTACAGCAAAGCTGAGGTGAAGCACCAAGAGCCAAGATAAATTAATCAAAGCCTTAGCACTTGAGCTTTAGGAGAATTCCATCATGGAATAGTCAAAAACAGATATATCGGCTTAGAAGACTATTTGTTGTACAGACTTTGTGTGCCTAATATCTGCAGATTCAAAGATACCCACAAGAGAACTCTCTGGGCTGCAAAAGCATGTGGTGGGAGACGGAAGGGTCACTCTGTTCTGTAATGTTCCTTGCCATACACTCCTTAAACTATAGCTTAGATTTGAGGAGAGATAAGCTAAGGGGAGTTAACACTTGGGAGATACCCTTGTCTGGGGCAGGGAAGTCGAGAGCAAACAAAGAAGTCCCTTTGGGAGTCTGGTTGCCTATTACAAAGGCAATCTCTCTACCTTTCAGTGATGGTGATAACAAGCAGAGGTCAACTTCTCTCTGAAAGTGTTTGCCAAAGGAAAGGTTTCTCTTCCAGAAAAAAAAATAAAAAAAATAGAAGCTTCAGAAATCTTTAGGGCTAAACAGAACCAGCCCTTGGTATTTAAGTTGCTGGTTTTTGTTAGCTCTCTGTTTTAGTTATTTTAAATAATGAGCAAAAGACAGAGATTAAAGTCTGTCAAAGTAATTATTCTTTTTTCAAAATCCATCCCAAATAGGAGATTTTTTTATGAGAACCTTTGCTTTGTTTTGTGGTTGGGTTTTTTTTTAACACCAAACTCCTGGTGTTTTTTAGTGGTAGAACTGGAGTTCAAGTACTCTATCTGATGTTATTGGAGATGACCTGAATTTTTTGCAGGTCACACAAACAGGAACTTTTACCAGTGAATTCCTTTCTTTCTTTAAGCTGCTTCTTTGTTTTGACAATGCTCTATTATTTACTAAAGAAAATTAAACTTCTCTGAGTCACCAGAGAGGAAAAGAATCAGGAGCAATGGCTTCCATTGCAGGGGGGAAAGTTCCTGTGCACTGCTGCTATATCTTGGCTGCCCAGTAGGACCTGTAACAGCCACAGTTGTGAAAGTGGAAGGTTTTCCCCAAGCAGCATCCATGGAATGGCATCCATCTTGTCTGACATCAGGTAAAATCTGACAATAGCTCCTTCAGAAGCACCTAGATAAATTTCCAGTCCAGGTTTTGAGCAGTGCCTGAGGACAGAGATAAAGGATCAGAATTTGTGGGTCAGGATTATTTGTATATTATTTGATTGAACAGAGAACAACTGCACTTTACACCCAACAGCAGGGTACAGCTTATTGAACAGCTTGTCACTTTTATCTCAGGAACAGCAAGGAGACTCACAGGGAACTACAGGCTGCTTACCTCAATCTTGGGCAAGGTGAAACAGTAACTAATCCTGGAAAGTGTTTCTAGGCACTTGAAGGACAACGAGGTGATTGGAAGTAGTTAGCATAGATTTACAACTAATTGCTGGCTTGGTGCAGGAAAAAAGAATAAATTATATCATCTCTTTTGACTTTAGCAAGACTTTTGACACTGCCTCCCAAAACATCCTCATGGACAAACTGATGAGGCATGATTCAGAAAAGCTGACAGTGAGATGGAATGAAAGCTGGCTAAACATCTGAGGCTTGCGATCAGCACCTCGAAGCCTAGATGGAGTTCAACCACTAAAACCACATGTATTCCAACTGGGAATTGGGTTACATGGAATACCTTGGAATACACTACTAGCCAATACCTCATTAATTGTGTGTATAATGGGGACAGAGTGTAACCTCAATGAGTTTTCAGATGATACAAAACGGGGAGGATGTTTGACATACCAGATGACTGTGCACCATTCAGAAGGACATGGACAGGCTCAAGAAATGGGCTGACAAGCTCTCATAAGTTAAACAAAGGAAAATGCAAAGACCTGCCCCTGGGGAGGGACTGTGCAAATCTCAAAAGCCACTTTGCAATAAAAGACTTGGAAGTCCTGGTGGGCAAAAAGTTGACCATGATGCAACAATGCAGCATAGTTACACAGTTACAGTAAAGCGAGCTAATAACCTATAGATTGCTAAGTATTGTCAGCAGGCTCAGGGCAGTGGTCCCTCCCATCTACTAAGTCCCAATAAGACACATAAGGAGCACTGTGTCTGGGTCTGGGCTTCCCAGTACAAAGGGGACAAGGATATACCAGAGCATATCCAGAGACGGGCCAAAGAAGTGTTGACGGAACAGGAGCATTGGACAAGAGAGAGATGGACTTCCTCAGCGTGGAGTAGTCTCGGTGGGATCCGATCAATATGTACAAATATCTGATGGGATGGTGTAAGAAGGCAAAGCCACACTCTCAGTGGTATACAGTGACAGAAGAGTCAGTGGGCACAGGCTGAAAAACAGGAAATTCCATTTAAACAAAAAATATATGAAGATTGTGAGGGTAACTGAGCACAGAAACTGGTTGCCCAGTGGGTGCAAATACTCTATCCTAGGAAATATTAAAAATATGACAGAATGCAACTCTCAGCAACCAGAGGAGCAGAGATCTCTTCCCATCTCAGCCAATCTGTTAATTCCTTATTATAAGTAAATGCAAGTGGTGAAACTTACATGGCTGCCTTTCAAGTAATACTGACAGTACTGTATCAATTACAGTGTTTATTTTATTCCTGTTGCAGTCTGGAACATCTCTGTATAAGTACCAAAAATAATGGGAGATATTGAACAACTCTTGCCAGTGTAAAAACACAGCCTTCTCCACTGATATCTTAGGTTTCCCAAGAATCTTTTTCTATGATGTACAGATGCATCTTGTATAACCTTCTGTCTGCTCTCTCATGGATGGTGGATGCTTCTTCTGGTAAGAGTTACCCTTTGTGCACACATGGGCATCTTGTGTCTATGGAAGCATCTATTGTGTCTAAGTGGTTTGAATACAGAATGTGCTTCAATAAGCAAGGGTACAGTGAAGAGAAATCAGTGCATTTTCTATTCAGCGAGAAAGCAAAGCTGTGTCACCTGTACAGCAAAATAAACTTTTCAACAACCTTTTCAGCAGTTATTAGCATCTGAAATAGGAAGGAGCAAAGCTCCAAAGCACTACAAGTGAAAGTATCTCCCAGAAACGTACTTGAGAGAGAGGAGGAAAAAAAAAACAAACCAGTATCTTGAACTTATATATATCAAAGTTCAATATTTAACACAATGGGAGTGGGGGGAAGGGGAGGGGGCAAGGAACATACATAATACAACATATTTCAAAAATTAAGCTGAAAATTTTAGAGGCATAGCTCATGGAAGTTCATACCCATTTGAAGACATCAGAGAAAATTATCTCCAAAAGTGCAGAGGGGCTAGTTACTGGTTATTGCTGAAATGAAATTATTCTTAAGCAGCACTAAGAGCTTCAGTTAAAATTTTCATTGTGTTTGAATGGATAGCTAAAGCTTCAGAGAAATTTGGCTCCAGTAAATGTTGAGGTTCCCAGCTGTGTTCCCAGCTGTGTTCCCGATCGTCAGCATCGGAAAGAAGAGAGAGATTACCATTTGTACATTTCAGTAAATTGTATAATGTCAAATTGTCCTGATCTTATCCCAAAAGAAAGATGTCAAAAGGAGCTGGAGTGGGGTTTTTATCATGGTATCTAGTTTAAGAAGTATAGATATGATTCATTCTGAACAGAAAGGTTGAGGAAAAGTAATGCATAATGCATTTAATATGGAGGTTGCTAGCCCACGGAGGTGACGTTGGCCATATACACTAATAAAATTATGCATACACCTTGCCCAGTTGTGTGGGGTGAAATTTCTTCAGTGATATTATCAGATATGACTGCATGCTGCAAGGTAAATTTCCGTAAAAGCTTCAGTTTACAAGGAGAAATGGCCCAGCATGCAGAATTCTGCTCACTGGTGAGGCCGCCATTGAAATTGCTATTTCATTTTTGTTTACTTATTATTTTTCAGCCAAGGTGGAGGTACTTGAATTTTCAATAGAGGTCCTTTATTTTTTGCCCTAATATGAACAAGTAGATGGAACTACTTTCTGTGCAGCTGTTTTAAAACTGACAGAGATGTTAGTACAACTCACTGCATGAGAGACATCTTTTACTTAGCTAGGTAAGAGCTGGATTAGACAAGAAATTTTTTAGGAGTAAATATTCAGAAGAAGTTCAATATTTTCCTCTTGGTCTATTATTCTAGCTCATCTTTTTCTTTCCTGGAAGAATGACTAGATTTTCTTGACAACACTAGCACTGTAATGTAACCAGTAAAATTTCCTCTGCTGCTCTCAATTTTTCTAGTTCGCTTATCAGTGATAATAAAATGATTACACTGCTTTCTTATTTTCTCTAAAGAAAATAATTGTCAGAGGACTGATCTGTATTTCGAGTTGAAACTGAAACTGGGATGAACTGGGTTTCATTTTTCTATGATGAAAAATATGAATGATAATGTATCTCAAGTTAGTTTTCTTCACCCCATTAAAACTTAGATATACGTTTGAATCAGACAGGAAGGAACTGAACCATTTCTGTTTCTCAAGAAAAGTCAGTTTTATTTTTCTACTTACTAAACAAAACAAAAAAAGAGAATGTGCTGGGTTTTTTCTGCTTCTTAGTCTGGGAAGCAAAGTACGATACAGAAGCAGTCAGCAAAGGACCCCAGCACATCAAATTTTCACACTTCATTGCAACACGGCCAAGCAGTGATAATCGCCTTATTCAGAACTAGCTTGTGACACCTTGGATCTCCATATTTTCTAGCTCTGCATTCCCCTGCATGTCTCTGAACTCATAGTGTTACAGGGGTAAGGGTAAACTTATTAAAGAAAAGGGATGACTGAAGGACTGGAAAGCAATATTTTGCTCAACTCACACTCCCACTTGCAGATGCAACTTGTCTGCAAATAGTCTTTCAGTTAAGAATAGCTTTAGCTTTATAAGCCTGGAGTGCTCTCATGCTAAACCCAGCATGGCATACACAGAACAATACTCCATCCTAACCAGATATGAACCTGCTAAGCACTTTGGTCTAAACCAAGTTTCATTGATCACAACAGTCTCATATGGCCAAAATTATAATAATATTGGTGTATTTATATATAAATCTGTGTGAATTATGTGTAAATCTGTATTCAAAGAAAATACTATAATAACAGTAAATACACTCTCTCAGGCAAGATAATCTTTGGGGTTTTAAAATTTTCCAGCTTGAGTCTTGTATTTATTATCAAACAATTGAGGAGCCAGTAGCTTCCAAAGGTGGGAATTTTGAGCATCTGACAAACAATTCCACTTTTACTAAGAGATTAATAAAGAATCCCTTTCAGAGTCTGGGTCAGATACTGCACCTTGGCAAATATAAAATCACAGAAAAGTTATTGTGCAATACCCACCCTCACTGTGTCAAATTTTTTCACATATATTTTGCTTTATTCAAATGTATTATTATTTCAGTACCTAGGGATTAAATTACTGCATTAATTCTTTTCTTAATTTGTATGTATTTGATATAGTATCTATTTTTAATTATCAGAAGTCTTATTTAATTTTGACTTCATTAAACGTTACATATGGAATTATACATATCTCTTCTACATATGAGAAGATGCAATATTCTGTTAGCTGGAAGTAGTCAATTAAAATGTTCAGCACATAAACACAAAAATGTTTTCCCTTATCAAAGATAATACAGAAGAAGAATGGTCTTGTGGTTAAAATGTTCAGTGCATAAATATAGAGCTCTGCTTCTCAACAAATATAATAGAGAAACCTTATTATCAAACAGAGGGAGGTAAACCATTGCAGCTGCCCTCCTGTCTCTGCTAGAAACTTGTGTTACAGCTTGTGGCAAGTTACGTGCAGAAGATTTTCAAGCAGAGGTGATACAGGTGCCATGCTGGGAATATGTGTGCTATAATTTTCTAGAAAAAGCAGAGTATGAAGAAATTTTCAACACTGCTCTGCTGGATTTCTGAGTGTGCACTGCTGTGTTGGTGCACTGGGTTCACCTGTATGGCAGTTCATGTTCCCTGTTGATAGATGTACATATTCCTTCACACTGCTTAGGACCTCCAAGTGCTGAGGGAACTGGGATTGGTCTTTGTGGTCCTTGATATATAAAAAAAGAAGTTCTATCAACAATTGCTGAGTTAATGGCCTCACACAGCAGTAATTTATTATCGTCTAACTGCAATAACCTTGCTCTTTCCCTTTGTTCCCCAAGGAGCCCTAGCCTTCAACACACATGTGAACACAGCTGTCTCTCCTGTCCCAAGGCACCTGTGAGGTACTTCAGCACCCTTCCTGTTGCCTGATGAGAAGCAGCATGTGCCACTCCTGGATCCCAGATTTCAGGGGCAGGAGGACACATGAGACAGAAACAGCTGAGCCCAGTTGTCTGCATCCTTACTGTTTCTGTTGCTCCCAGAACTCATAGGCATTTAAAGTCTTGTAGAGTAACTGGGGGCAGTGAGACAGATAGACAAGGCACACACTGTCTTTCCTTCAGTCTCCATCCACAGCTGGGATGACACTTACTCAAAGTCTTCCTGGTCTGGAATTAGTTGTACAGACCTTCCAAACACAAGCATAGGTGTCTCCAGGGCTGAACTCCTTCTCACCATGGTTCTCAGGAAAGTGAAGGAAGAATAAATAAAAAAAAATTTAAAAAGCTAAAGAGAGGACTTGAATATCCTGCTGTTTCTTAAAACAAGAATTTAAGTAGGGCATAAGCAATGAAGTGATCAAATGCTCAAAGTGGATTTTTTTTTTTTACTCAGGTAGAAGCTACCTTTAACATTTTAGAAAAGTATTCCTCCAGGTAGATGATATGCCTCTGGGTCAGCTTGATTGCCTGTAATCACAAGCAGAGGTTTTTGAAAGTAATCTTCCATTGTTGTGGTTAAGTCAAACTTCAGGCACCCAAATCCTTTGCTGGATCTAGTGACAGGGTCCTGCCAGTAGCTCTTGGCTTTCCAAGCCTGGTACAGCAATGTTGTACCTGGATTTGTCTCAGCCCAAAAGTGACATTGCCAGCAATAGACATTTACAAGAGGTTCCTTCATGGAGAGACATCTGGTATCAGACTGTCTGCAGGTTCATGTGCTGCTTATTGTGCAGTTTAACTCAACCTTCTGCAAGTACAATGATTTGAAAGTTAGATGCTTTTGATGAAAATGAACCAGAGCATCAAGAGAATAGAACACTATATTTTAGCTTTTATTTCAAAACTTGTTTTAGGATAATTAGTTACCATCGTGACAAAAAACTTTCTGAAAAATGTTTGACAGGACCAAAATTTTTTAAGAATTTACACTGAATTCAAAAAGTGATTTTTCCAAAAGAAAAAGGCTCTCTATACTTTTTTTTCCAAGATCTGCTGAAAGATTTTATATTTTTCATAGCAATATGTTTCAACTACTCCTTTTGGAATAGCATTTGGCATTTCAAAGTTGACCTTAAAAAAGAAAAGAATAATAATTTAAAAAAAATTAAAAAGACAAAGTACTTCAAAACTGAAAAACAGGTCAAAATATTGAATTTTTGACCAGATGACATTTTTGGGTAAGTCACAAATTACTCTTTAATTTCCCCAAAGGAAATTTGGGGAAATTCAAAGTAATTGGGTTTTCCTTCTGTTTTTTGCCAGTTTCATAAAACACAATAATTTTTCTTTTCAAGTTTATTTCTTTTTTTGACAAGAGAAAGAGGGATTTTAAAAAAAATTTCTTTGATAGAAAACAAAGATCCACATCTGGTATGCTTGCACATTGATTTCTCTGCCTTTACAATGACCAAAAGCTTTTAAACTTGCTAACAAACAATTGTAAAAGTCTTCTTATCTATTGCTGCCATTTATCCAGGATAAAGCTAACTATTTTTTTGATTTGACCAAGTTTAGGATGGAGATTAATTACCTGATTTTTAAACACGTTCAACCTTCTACCTCTTCCCATGATGCTAATTGAATTTACTGTAGGAAGTACTGCATTTTTACACTGGCAGATTAAGATGTGTTGAACATACTTTTTTTCTAATCTTTGAGTGCACTTTCCAACATAACAAAGCACTTGACAATTCTTAATACCTCATTGGGCACAAGGAGAAACATTGCAAAAGAACAGTGTTATAGTTTTTTTACCAGAATGGCTTCCATTCTACATGCATTGTGGTTTATCCCGTAAGCAATGTTTTCCCTACACATATTATATAATCTATTCTATAAACTGTACCTCATTGGCTATCCCTGCGTGAATATCACACTTACATGACATTGCCTGCTCCATGCTGCTGAAGATTAGCTTTGGAAAGATCTTGGAGAAGATGCCTGGATTATCTGACTGCAAAAATATCTCTGTTAGCTACATTTCAAATAATACATAAATGCACTCCAAGGTTACTTCTCTGATTACTGCATTAACTGGAAACATATGACTTTTGTTACTTTAATGCAAACTATTACATACTTGTTCCCTTCTTCACTCAAAGGCCCAAATAGTCTGTCATCTGCCACAGAAATTTACAAAGATTTAGTGAGTTCTCTCAAAGCTGTAACTGGTTATTGCAAAGAGTTTGGCATACACAACAAATATCATAGTGTAGTCACCAAAAGACGTCTTAAGATGATAAAATAAATTCCTTGTTAATACTGGAACTGTCATTTTGTCAGCTTGATGAATCAAGACTTCAGACCTAAAAAAATGTGGATTTAGTTACTTTTTCAAGGAATCTTATGTATTCTTTGGTAATATTGGAACAGTCAAGAAAGCATAGTGCTAAAATTCATTCTATTAAATAAGAACTAATTAAAGAATAAATTTCATGTAATATACAGTGTTCCTGGTACAGTATTAATCTATAAATACCAGCAACTGAGCTGCGCTAAGTGAGGAGGATGTTTGAAGCATGAGCTGGATGAAGGAGGCATTCTTTTCAGAGCATAGCTGCATTTTATGCAACCCTTCAGTATTAATTTGCTTTTTTTCCTTTTCAGGGCATTTTATTTTCTGTAGTGTATTTCAAATATCAGAACTACAGAAAAGCTATGATTTTTTTTTCATACCTTGGCATTTTTTTTTGAGAAAAACACAAACTTCCTCATTCAAGTTGTGTGTCTGAATAGAAGAGCTAGAGGTCCTTGTGTTAAAGGCACTGTTATGCTGATGCTTCACGCAGGTTATCAATCCCTAGAGTATGGGCTACTATTATCTAACCAATTAGGTATAGAATTTTTTTTTTAAAGAATAAGTTATGTTTAAATATAAAGGTAAGTTCTCTTAGAGAACCTTGCTGCAGTCAATGTCTTAAGTTCATCTTTTTTTCCCCTCTGCATTCATAGGTCTCACCACTGCTAGTGATTGAAGGTCTCTGAAACTGAACAAAGCTACTCTTGTGGCATAATTCAGCTTCTAACTGACAGATGAAACTGAATACAGAGGTTAAAGGAAGTGTCTATGGAGCATCTCACTCCCCAAGACATCCAGCTGTTTACAAGCAGTCTGTGACATAAGGGGCAAGTGCTGGATCCTCCAAAGTCTTCCTATTTATAAAATAGGGGCATAGTTTCTGTACCTCAGAGACTTCCCAAAGTATCTTATTGATAAAAGGGATGTTGTTTTCTGAGATGCCAGGAGGCTGCATTACTGTCTTCATGTCATTACAGCGGAGCTAACTGTCTCATTTGAGGTGACCCAGTAACTTCATTGTGGGCTGCTTATAAATATTGGTCAATAACTAAGTATTCTCCAGGATCCAGCAGGGGTTTATTATCTATTTATAACTCAGACCTTGTTTCACTCCCTCAATGATGTCATGGTCAAGGAAGAATGCCACAGAACCACAGAAAATAATGGGCTGTACTCTATGGCTTAATAACAAGTTAAGGAGTAGTAATGGATAAATATTGAAAAAAAATCAGCATTTTTTCACTGGTTTAAAGAAATCTTAACATTCAGAAGTGAAAAATAGAATATGCTGGACATAGGTAAAAATCTTTTTGAGACTACGGAGAAACACGCTCTCCTTTAAGCAAAAAGGCTCTTTCACTGGCAAATTCAGGGTAGAAACTTATAAGAAGAGGTTTCAGTTTATTAGCCCTTGCTGTATTGTTTTCTAGGCAGTGGCATACTCCCAAAGAATAGGCCAGGAATGGGCATGGCCAGGTCACCCCAGGGAGATGGACTCTGTTGGACTTAGGCAAGAGAAGGGACACAGACCTGAGAGATCAGACACAAGGAGAAGAATGGGCATAAAGAGGCAATTATTCTGTGTGGGGTAAAGAGGACAAGCAACACCTGGTGACAAAGCGACATAGAAAAAAGAGCATAACTCCAAGTTACAAAACATTTGGGATCACTTCCCTTTTCCTTATCTGTGAAGGGCTGGAACATCAATTTTAAAAGTTACAAATCTGAGTTATATTGACCTGTCTTTCTGTGCTTGTAATAAATGTCAGATAGTCTCCACTAAGTGAGGAATATCTGACTTATGTTAGGGTATGTGGCTAGAAATCTTCTGTGTCATCATCTTCTGAACCAAGGAGACCCTTCTACATGTACTGTTGCCTGCTTTGATTATTTCCTAATTCTACCTAGATTAGACTAAGGAAATGGTTTGTGTGCCAGGTCATGTGACACTTCAGCGACTGGCTACAGAGAAAGAAAGGGAAAAGCTTAGTTTAAACCTTGGATCCTGTCACACAGTAATTAAAAAAGAGAAAGAGCGTAATGCAAATAGGGCAAAGCTGATGAAGGTGGGAGAAAATGTGATATGGACCTCACTTTCTTCTCAGTAAGGGATTACAAAAGAGCACTTAAACCAAAAGTTTAACCTGTCCTTAAATTATCAAGTGGATATTTATAATATTCTAGGAATGTTGACAAATTTTATACTTAAACTTTAAGTATTAAAATTTCTTCCCCTCTCTTCACCTCCCTTCCCCTTTGACAAAGCAGGTGCAGGTTTAAGAAAAAAGGCTAAATGAGCAACTGAAGTGAAAAGATCAATACCAAGGAATTCAATTAAATTTCCCTCACAGGAGGTTTGCTCCAAATCTCATTGAAGACAACAGAAAGACACCCACTCACATCAGTGGGGTTTTGATGAGGCCCAGGGGACACAGCCAGAGAGGGTCCCATCAGTGTTTTGCTGACTTAGAACTCTTTCTGTGAGTCACCTTCTTTTTTTGGTTTTGTTTTTATAAAAGAACGCATTTTGTTCTGGTCTCAGACATACAGTTTGGGTCTGCAGAAAGTCTCTGTGCCTGGGAACTCTTCTAGTGAGAAAATACTCTTCAAATCTTCCCAGTACTACTGGATGAACAGTGCAAAGAGATTTCTTAATCACCTTCCTTCTTTTCGTGTATCCTGGTCTGTTCTAGCCCCAAAGTTCCCATGTTTATGCAAAACATTAGTGGCTTTATTTTTATTAAGGGCATGCTTTATTAATCTTAATAAATCAGTTTGTCACTTGCTTTCTGACTGCTTCTCAAGTAAAACGGGGATTGACTGCTCGGTAACACTGTTTGTGTCATGCCTCAATAGTTTAAGGTGAGGCTTTGAGTAGTTTTATTGCTTTTGTTTATATAGGTAAACCCAATCTGCGCATTTGAAATGATTGATGAAGTGCAGTCCCACTTGGAGTGTTTGTCATCATTCATGTGCTGAAGTGACATTTCTTTATGTATTTTGGCATAAACATATGCAACTACTGGCAAAGCATTTGACCCTGGAGTCTGACTATTTGTCATTCTAATCTTTTTTTTTTTTCCTACCCCAAAGTCAGGCAAGTTACTGTATATTCCATCTGAATTCATGTTGCTAATTATTCAAGAGATAGTAAAAGAGTCCTGTGGCTGGAACTGTGTAAGTTGCTGAATCTGCATTCTTCTTTTCACAAGTTAGGTGCTTTGCTGCAATATAAATAAAGTTGGGATGTGTGTAAATGTCAAAAGCATCATCCATATCAAGATGCAGTATCTTTTCAGTAAACTCTGAAGCCCGTGTTTTGTCAATAGAATAAGGCAAAAACACTTTGCAAAGGATTTAACAAATCAAATGTGAGCAGAGATTAAGTAAAATATGTTAAATATATCTTGGGATATAATTTTCCAATAACACAGTTACAATGAAAAGCAAGTAACCAATAATTCACATTATGTGAACAGAGATAAATGGATGGTGCCTTAACCTCCAGGCTCAGGGTTCAGACTGTGTGCTGTCTTGTTGGAAAAGAGCTGACTATTTATTGGGGGAAATGTCAGAAAAAAAAATAAACTGTAAAGTAATTTTCCCTGGAAAGAAATCACACGTCATTTATAAAATATATCAACTTTTTTTGAAGTCATAAAATTGTGATACCTCCTCAAAATTTACCTGTCTAGTTCTGAATATAGCATTTGTATCTACAATAACTGAGATTTAGATATTTGGACAGAGAAAGCAAATTATGATATAATTGATAGAGAATCTATCCAAATCCTTATATCAAGGAATATGTGTCCTGAAATGACATGTTTAAATGGCTTTCATTTTAAACTTGGATATCACTTTCTAAATTTGCACTAACATGATATGAGATTGTCTTTTTTTGGAAAGTAGTATTAGTATGAATTCTGCTGGGTTTGCTCCAGATTTCCCCACATTTATATGCAAGGAAGCATTATAAAAATTCTTCAGAAATACAGTGTACTGATAAAGGTTTAATTCTTGATTTCAAACATTCACACAGAAGGACGAAAGACAGTTGGGACCCAGGCAGGATGCCCAGCTGCCCATGAGTTGACACAAGAGGAGCAGTTGAGTCTGGATCTAGAGGATGGTTGTCACTAGAGCAGCTGAGGAGCTCTCCATTTTCCACTGACAGCACAGGTGAAAGGTCAGTTCATTTGCCTGTGGAAAATAATTTCAATTTCTTTGGCTTCTTCCTCACTCTCCAGCTGTGAGGGAGCTGTAGTACTTCTACTAGAAAGGCAGTAAAAATGTATTGAGATTTAGTCCTTAAATGAGTTCCATGTTCATACGAGGGTTGGGGGCAGGGGGGAGGGGAAACCAAACCCACCAAAGTAAAGTACCTTACTTTGCTATTTTTCTTGCAATTCAAATTGGCCACAAATTCACATTCTACTGATAAATGAAGTAGCAACAAAATGTCTGTTAAAATTTTAAAATATTGTATGTTATGGGTATAACCAATGCCTGCCTACAAAACCCCTGCTTAAAAATACACTATTTAATGTATTTTTCTCATATTTTCCAGAAGTTTCTGAAAGAAACAAAAGCTAGGTATTTAGAGATACATCCATTCTCCATGCTCTGAGATGAATAACCATGACCATTTGCATTTTCTTTCCCTTCTCCTTTTCGCTTTTATCTCTATAAAGATAGCCTTATATTGGTCTTTTCCTATTAGATTTGTCAAGGACTTTGATTACCCTCATAGTTGCTCTATTAAAATTTTAGTATATTTCACTTACAGTGTTAAGTAGAATCTATTTTGGGTATTTTTTGAGTATCAAAAAAAACCAGGCAAAAGTTGCCATCATGTTCACAGAAATACTTTCATTCTCCTTCTTCCCCTCAAAATAACCCTGGCATAAAAAGGGAGAAAAGATGAGAAATGGTTTGGTTTTTTTCATGGGGAATACTTGCCCTTTCAATGATGATGCATTTCTTTGTACTTTTTGTTATAGGAAATGACATATAGTTGAAAAAATCTCTGAGAAATGCTTTTCATTATCAAATCATTCTATGCAGAAAATGTATCATGGCACTGCTAAAACCCATGGTACAAACGGAATTGTTTCTATAAAGGAAGATTGGCAAACAATATCCTGCAGGTGCACTGTGTCTTACCTTTGGCTTTTTTTTTTTTTTGGCAGGGGGGTGTTTGTTTGGTTTGGTTTGGTTTGGTTTGGTTTTTGTTTTGTGGTTTTTTGTTGCTGTTTTTTTGTTTTTGGGGGGTTTTTGTTGGGTTTGTTGTTGTTGTTGTTGTTGTTGTTGTTGTTGGGTTTGTTTTTTTTTTTTTTTTCCTGAAAGAAAGCTCACATAAATGATGCAGAAAAATATTTGTGGGCTGAGGAGAAATTAGGGGGTTACTTGTTAGGCTTCTCTCTATTTCTGTCTGGCTTTTTTTGCAAGTCTGACTCCTTCTGAGATGTGGCTGGTTTGGAATATGTGATAATATGTTGCATTAGATATGCAACAAGTCATGTGCAAAGCAAATACAGTACCACTTTAAGTGAATGTCTCTCTTGATAAAAGAATATATTCCAATTACATTAATCCATTAATGGTTCATTTCCTCAGATAATTGGCTACTTATGTGTATCTTTATTTGCATCCACTAAATACATAGCCCAGAGTTACCAGTATCTATGTAAGGCTAATGATTTCATCCTAGGATAGCATTTACAAGCTAAGACCAGGTAAAGCAACATAACGTCAATGAATAGTCTCACAAAAAAGATTTTTTTTTTTTTAAAAAATAGTTCATTGATTGATTTCCTGCCTTCCAGTTACAGCTTATAGATAATTCTGCTTTTCAATTCCTCTTTAAGAGCAGTCTATAAATAAATGGTAATGTCTCATTTGGGTACTGCATTAAAAGCAAAACCCTAAATTATAATTTGTCATTAATAGTTTCTGTTGGTGAATAAATGTTTAATCTAATAATAATCACTGGTTCTGTTATTCCAGTATGGAATTTTGTGCCTGGAACTAGGGAAAATTCTAATTTTTAAATGAAATATTAGATTAATTCAATTTTGAGACAAAAAGCTCTCGCACTCCCTATTTCAACAATAAATCATCTGGTTTATTGGAAATAAACTACAGGTCTTACCTTTCAGAAGGTATGGTAAAGTTTGACCTCAGTGTCCAAGTGTTGATATATTTATAATCTTCAAAATTTCATTAATATACAATTATCAGTTGCTAATTACAACACAGATGCACTAATAATTGTTGATTGATTATCTCCTTTGACAGAAACTAAATTATTCAAAAATGTCTGAATATACAGCTGGGGGGAAAAGTTCCCCATATTTTGAAATGCTAGAATCTCAGAATTTCCTCCCCTTTTCTCTTCCACTTTTTTCTCCATTTCATTTTCACCTTTACTTTTCATTTTTTAGTCAGTGTTCTTAATTGCCCCAAGTGTTGACCAAACCTCCTGAAATTTTGAGTGCCTTTCTGAAGCTCTGAGTGCCTAAGTCCAGAATACCTGAGATGCTCTTCTCTGTCTTCTGAAAGTGCAACAAAAAACACCAGGATGTGTGCGTTTTTCTCACATTGAATGTGGAATTGAACCTTCCCTGTTAAAACCTAAAAATTAAATTCTTCATTTAAAAAACGCACACTTTTTGCAGAAGTTATTTTAGTATTTGGGGTTTGTCCATTTGCACATCCCCAAAAAGCAAATGACCCATGCCCTAGAGTATTTCTACTCTCTGTGAACTTCAGGGAAAAAGTTAAAGCAAGCCATGTGACTCATTTTGTGGAGGCCATCGAGTCAGGTAATTGCAGTCAACCCTGCTGGCTTTAGAAATGTGAGGAGCACCAAGTGCTCCAATGCACAGCAGCTTCTTGTAGGAGTTCAGCTTCAGTGGCTGCTTCTCTTTTCAGGCACCAACTTATTCTGAAGAAGGAAAGGTCCATCAAGTCATACTTTCTGCAGTGAGATAGAGTAAAGAGATGCAACATTTGATCTCAGAATTTCTGCCTGCCCAGAAAAATGGAACTTCTCATGACAATTGAATCTCTTTTCCTGAATATAGAATGTTTTTCTTGCACAGTTACATGAACCTAATAACCATATCAATCAGGGTTCTTGAAAGCAACGCAATACATTCCACTGAAGTGTCTGAGGAGATGTTGAGGTTAAGGATATGTTTGAATTTCTGGATGAATGACAAGGTTGTTTTTGTTTCGAAGTTAACTAGGAACACGAAGAAGCTGTGAAATACTAGGCAAAGCATACTTAGAGAAGGAACTGAAGTTTGCAAAGAGAAGGAAAAATCACTTACATGGAAGACCTTACGTGTCAAGTGTGCCTGAATTCACACGTACGTAGGCAAGTCTATGTAGATTTATAACAAGGGTGGTATGAGAGCAGCAATTGCATTGGTATATTTGGAACCAAAAATACAGCAGTAGCAGGAACACTGTGAAGTTGTAGCATGTTCACAAGCTAGGGGCATAGTTCTGGTTTGCCTTTACCTCAAATCCAGTAAAAATACTGCACCCTGGGAAGAAAAGAGCTTGAAATATGGAAACAGACAGGAAAAGAGGTAGAGAGTGCCAATTAAGGTACAGACCTTGGCTTCATAAGGATTTACAATGACTCTTGGATAATAAAAAAGAAATTTCATTCAAAATTACTAGATGTAGCCTTTGGCCTCAAGTTCTTCTACCTAACCCTGTGACTGCTTGAGACATTGGTATTTCATGCTCATGATTTTCCCCAGTATGAATATGGAGCATCCATTGCTCTGGATTTTTAGTTCCTCTGGTGAATTTGCTCTTCCCTTTCAAATTCCCTGATCAGAAGGGAAAACTCTCCCTGCATATTTTATTGAATTACTACTAAATACAGTCACAGCTCAGTGTAAGCCTTCATAAGAATGTTGAACATTTTGAGAAAAAAACAATAGGAGCATTTAGACTTCAAGTCTCCAAACTTTCCAACTAGCAGGTTGCCCAAAAATTAGTCATTAGAGGGCTCAAGTTGTTTGCAGCTCATACGGCCCCAGTTCCCACTTGTAGGGATTCTCAGAAGTATTTCCCTAAGAAGAGGTGTTGCTTCAGTATAAAAACTACAAAGGGAAGAAGATCACTTTGCTTTCACGGTCTTGCAGAGTGGAAGGAACTGAAAGTTGCTGACCTTTACTAAAGTGCATTTACTTTTGTGTTGTTGCTTAGATAACAGCTACTGATACACTGACAAGGAACATTTATCGTTCAACCCTCATAAAAGTGTATAAATTCACCACTGATGGCTTTTCCTGAAATGACAGGTGACAAATTGTGCAGAGATGTTTTCCAGGATTTGTTAGCCCAAGAATGAATAAAAACTATTGATGATATGTCTAAATTTGAGAATACAAGATCCCAAATGTGGCTTTTCTTTAACTGCCACAAGTAAGAAGTAGTGAAAGACAGTAGCTTTTTGGAAGATGTATGCCTGCAGAAGGTTGAGACACTGGAGACCAAGCTTCAGGTAGTTACATAGAGCAGAGCAACTGCAACAGAAACTGCTGAGTCCCCACTTCTGCTCGACATGCCTGCAAGGTCACATCTTTAGTCTTCCACAAAAATATGTATTTGAACTATTTGATGGCATTTTTCTGGAGTATGCAACCGTGTTTTCCTTCTTTGAAAACCAGGTGTTGGTCTGGATTTCACAGTGACAAAGAAGCAAGGAGAAGATTGGGAAAAGGTGGGCAGAGGAAAGTGCTTCCAAATGCTGCAGTATAAGCAAGGACTGAGACAGTCCTGTACTTTCAACAGACCTGGTTTACCACTGGGAAACAACAAGCCAGATCCAAGTCTCTGCTTCAGATCAATCACATGAGAAATTTCTCCCCAGCCATGAGGTTATCAGGTGCATTCCTCTGGGTTTTCATCAAAAACTCTAGGCATGATCTTATCTTAATATAGAAAGAGAAATTTTCAGAGGTGTTAAAAATATTTGTGGAATGGTAAGTCTTCCCTCTGGAGCTTCAAATTAGGTGCCTTCATGCATTTTCTATACTAAACCAAGGGCAAAGAAAATAATCTGTTTTGTTTAGATAAAGATCTACAGAAGGGTTTGATATTATGAAAGAATAAGCTTTGTATCTGTTCGCAGGTTGCACTCCTTACCAGCTTCCCCCAAAGTCTAATCTGAAAATAGCTGATACCATCATATGGTAGCCAGTGGCTACATCTGTCAGTAAGCCCAGGCAGGTGATGATGAGGTCCTCACACTTGTTATATGTATTTCACGTCTTCTTCTTCAGCCACGATCTAACCTGGTCCCCTGAACTGGACATCCCAACCCTGCATACCATTTAACACTCTTCAGAGAAGAAGGCACTGGAGTTTCTCCTAGTCACTTGTGCTCTGAGACAGAGTTCTTCAAAAATAAAACAGTTCACTCATCAGCAATGATTCTGTGAAGCAAGGCAACCTTCAATTAGTGGAAATATTTGGAAGACTTATTTCAAAACTAGATTTCTGCTCAAATCAAAACATTAATGCAGACACAACTTGTATGTCTGTATAGAGAAGCTGAATATTTGAAAATGTGAGTGTGAGTCTTGAATTAAACATTAGCACTGAACACAATTCATAACTTCCTGAATTTGAAAGTATACATAAGGAATTAGAATGTATTTTTAAAACTTTAAAGAAGCAATAAAATGCTTCAGCATGCTCCATATAAATTGTGTGTTGGAGATGAATGAAACACTGGGAAAGTGCCAAAGAAAAGTAATGAAAATTTGTCTGTGTTATCTAACCTATTTTGAGTGAAAATTTACAGTATTGATGAGTTTTTTTCCCATTCTCTGACAGATGTTAAAAGGGTAGTGGGTTTGCATAATGTATTTGTCTAAGGTTGATTAAGGCCTTTGTGTCTTTTGAGATCAGGTTCATTTTGAAAAAGCACCCTAAAGTTCAAATGTCCATGTGAAACTCCTCCAAAACCAAACCACACACTTCTCTTTCTTCCCGATCCAAACAACTTCTCCTTCAGCAGTAAAAATATAAAATAGCTCTCAGGACATCTTCAAAGAGATTGTCTAGGCTAATAACCTTATCCTCAAGAAATGGTCTGAATGCCTTTTCCTGCTGACTCTTTCTGGTAAGTTTGACACCTCTTTCTGCAGACCTTCCTTTCTCTCCTTTAACACATATCTCCCTCTTGGCATTTTCTTCTTAGCATACCCATAATTACTCCTCTGGGTCTCACTATCATTCCTTTCAGCCTTTTAAGTGACCTGGTATACAATATGGTGTGCTAAAATTACCTTCTTATACAAGACTGTGGAAAGAATTTTCTAAACCTTTCAAACCAGAAAAATTAACCTGATATACAACAACTAAAATGTTATTCAATGTGTTTAGAAATTAAAGGCAAATAGATCATTTCCACATATAGTACAAAATCTCATCAAAATCCTTGACTCCATTCAAGAAGCTGCTGGAAACCTGACTGTTGTGAATGCCAAGGCAGTACTGACTAATTTTTCTAACAAAAGAGTCAGATGTAGGTTATACAGCATTTGCTCTATGTACTATCATTGTAGTACATTTTACTTGGTTAAACCAAAGACACAAGAACTGATGTTTTTTCCTCTGTATCTTTCTTCAAATGCCTAGTAAGTTTTGTATTGGCAGGTTTTTCCCTATCAACCACTCTCTGTGTTGCTGTATCTTCAGCAAATGCTGAGAAGTGGTGAAAACTCTGTAGTGCCTGTACTAGACATAGAAAATTCACATACTAAGATTCTACAAACTGAAAATCAAAATCTGCATTCTGACACATCAGTATTTCTTATTTTCATTAAATAAATCAGATATCCTCTTCAGCTTAGGTCCATATGCCTCATTTGGAGGAAGAAGCAAAAAACCAGTACTATTTGTTTCCCCCAAAGTTACTGTGGGCTGAACTTGCCCCTAACAAAACAGATGTGGAGTTTCAAAGGAGTTGTGTTAAACTGCTGAAAGCTTCCACTGGAGTTGCATGAAGAAAGGAGCAGGAAAAAACTAATATCTTGATGTGATATTTGTCTGGTCTTAACAATCTCATTAACTTCCCTGTGCAGCCTTTAGCTTGATGTGATTTGATTTTCAGATGCTCATCTTCCAATGTCTACCTTAATTCAGCAATACAAAGACTATTTCATTCATAGCAAAATTTGAAAGGTGTGGCCTTCTAGAACAACACTACATCTGAGTGATTGAAAAAAAATTGTTTAAATTCACCTCTGCCAACATGCTCACATACACACATGCACATGCTCCCTCACACACCCTCTAGAAGATGTGGATGCAGTTTAAGCAGTACCTGAGGGTATGAAATCAGCTTTGGGCAGAGTATAGTTTGGGCACTCCCCTAGTTTCTTTTAGGTATAAAATCGCAAGCACATCTGTGCAGCCAATCCTGAGACTTTCTGCAGTCTGTTGTACTCCCGGGATGTATGGCCTGAAATCAAAACCTACTTATTGCTGGATTGTTTCAAAGGAATTTGATATAAGTTGAAAGTTGTTGCTAAAGATGTTAGTTTTGTTGTGCCCTTTGTAAATTTCTTGTGATGTTATTCTTGTTCAAATACCCTCTCCCAGCTATAGCTAATGGAGAAAGAAAAAGAACTTTCCTTGTCTTTTTTGATTGGTCTTCCTGGTTTTCATTCATGGACTTTATCATTCTCTGGTATACATTTTTCAAGGTTGTCTCTGCAATTATGACACATTATCAAGGCAATTCAAAATAATATATAGACTTTTTAGCATTTCTTCTCTATTGATGGCTTCCTTGTCCTTTCTCTTTCTTTTTTTTTTTTTCTTTTTTTTTCCCTTGATGATGAAACACAGTTAAAAGCAGGCTGTGCTTCTTCAGTTTCATTAATATTCTCTGGCTTAACATCTCTGTATCATTCTTGATTTAATGAAGTATAAGATGCAAGGCTGTTTATGAATATTTCTTTTTACAGTACACAAAAAGGAACAAATATCAAACCAGCAAAAACACAGTCTAAGGTACAGAAGGCTGGGTTTCTTTTTTTCTTCCCTATTCTTATGGAAGAGAAGAAACCAGCTCAGCTGGGTATCAGTCGTCACAAGATTCGGGTTTGAATTCTGCAGGTGGCAGAGGTAAAAGGCTTTTCTATACAAAGCCTGGGGAGTCAAAGGAAGAAATTGGTCAGACTTTCTTTCACTTCATCAGATTCTAATGGAGAATGAGTAGAATTCATCAAATTTAATTTGTCTCTCATTGCTTTGCAACCCAGAGTGTTATTAGATAATAGGAAAACACTGACCAAAATGTACAAACTGAAAAGTCTCCTGTTGAACACCTCTATGCTTACTAGTGATGCTGTTGGCCTAAAAATCCTGCTCTTTTCTTTTCTTTTTTTTTTTTTTTTTCAAACAAGAACTATTATAAGTTCACCATCTCTAAAGGTGCCCTCATTGCTCATATATGAAACTAATGGAACTAGAGGTAACTTTTATAAGACCATTAAATCTCTTCCTTAGGAGAACAAGAATCTTGACTTAAAAATTACATCAAGAGAATAAGAACAATAATAAAAGAACATCAAGAAAATAACACCAACATCAGTAGTCTTCGTATTGCTGAATTAAGGTAGACATATGAAGAACAGCATCTGAAAATCAAATCAGAATAGGACCTTACAGTAAATATTATTCACATGATGCACAATCTTACAATTCTGGAATTCTGACAAATATATAAAATATTTTCTGAAAATAATAAAATACAAGTCATGGTAAAGCAAAAACAATGTAATTGTGAACTATCTTCCCCAGAAACTGAATAGTAAGAGTCACACTTGTAGTCTGGAAAACTGAGGGGAATGAAACTGATTTTCTAATTATTATATTTGTAAATATCTTAAATTTTTAAAAGTTCACAAGTGACTCTGCAAATATTATACTGAATTAATGCAAATGAAAAATATATGAACAGTGTTATTTCTGCAATAAACAACACATGTTTGAGGATCGAGTGATTTGCCTTCTGTCTTAGTTTTTCTGATAGCATTGCAACTTTGAAATTTATCTTCAATTTACATGTTACAACTAATCAGATTTTTTACAATTGAGCATGATTAACCATTACCTAATGTTCAGTTTGACTTCTTTAAATGCCTTCTCCCTTTAATGAAAATATTAAAACAGAAGGCTAAGAGAAACAGGAGGCAAGTGATTGTGAATCTTTTTGGAAAAATCTCTGTTAAAAATAAGTCCTTCTGATATTCATTCCTCACATAAAAAGAGGCTATGGATGAATGTAGAAAACTGTGTAGTAATTGATAAGGGTCGTAATTGTTTAGCACAGTGAAAGGTTCAAATCTATTTTATAATTCACCTCTCTGTTGTTAGACCTAGGCTTCTGGGGTGGAAGTGCAGCAACTTAGTGTAACACCTACCACCTTTCTCTCTGTATTAGCTCCTGGAAAAGCCTCAGAATTGTATGGAACTCAACAGACTCTAGAATTTTAAGATGGAACAGATACTCCATTAGCCACGTGCTAGAATTCTTTAATTGCTTTACCATATTTTTCTCTGTAAAGAATTTTTTATTGCTATTGTCTAGACAACAATATTTTAACTAGGATCTGGCAAGGATGTGCCTGAATTATTTTCGCTTCATTTTTCATAAAATGTGAACTTAATGGGTTATGTCTAGTACACATATAATTATTTTTGCAATTATTTTCAAAATATCCTTGTATTTCTTTTTCTGTGTAATGTAAGAATCTCTTGTATCCTATCTGCTTATTTAGTAGTCAAAGGAAACTGTACTCTGTTTCTAAATACATTTCTACATTGTCCATATTTCAGTGCAATTCTTCTGGTTTTAGCTTCTTCAAGTCTCTTGAAATATTTTTAGAAGTTGAAAAAGAAACTTTTTTTTTCAAGGTTTAGCAAAAATTTTGAAATTGGTAAACCATGATGTTTCTTTACGGATGTCAGTGTTTGACTTCTTTGTACTTATAGAAAAGAAGAGGAATCACCGTATTGAAATGACTTCATTAGCTATTTTCTACCCTTACTATGTATCTGGATTTATATCCTAAAGGATATCTGATAGTTTTGTCAGCTGCAGAACAACTGGTTTTCTCCTATTATCACCCGTTTTTCACCTGTTGCATAATGTCTCATAAAATATTGAAATAACATATACTAGTATAGATCTCCTTAATAATGGTTTGGGTTTGGTTTTTTTCTTTCATTTCTCAGGACATTCTGAGATACTATCCATCTTTATTAGCATGTTATATTACTAATTTATGCATGGAACTCCAATTAGCATAACTGGAGCATAGCTGCATAGTAAGTGAAGTACAGGAAAATAAAATATTACAGTCCAGCATCAACTTTTTAAATTATGTGAATGTTGACAGATATGAGATAAAATGTTATGCTGCAGAGAAAACTTTTGCTGATTATGGTGTAAATTTCCTTATTCATTTAGTAAATCAGTCTTTTAGCTTTTAATCCTTTGCTTCTTGGATGCCCTGCTGGGAAATTCCTTTGCTCTTCCAGGTTGCTCAAAGCCTCATCCAACCCTGCCTTGAACTTTTCCAAGGATGGAGCATCCAGAACTTTCTGGACAAGCTGTATAAGGGTCTCAACCACACCCATTGTAAAAAGATGTTTTCCTTTTGACTAATCTAAATCTGCCCTCTTTTCAGTTTAAAACCATTAAACTTGTCCTCTCACCACAGAACTTGATAAAAAGGAAGAGGAGAGCAGAAAAAGCTAACTCCTCTCTCTTACCAAGAGTGCAGCACCATCATTTAATCTGCCTGGCATCAGGAAACAGGGACCTCAGTAATCTCCCTACTTTATGATTTTCTTTAAGATCTGCACTCTTTTCATAGCAACTCTGCACTCTGCACTCAGCCACTCTTTGCTACTGTTCTAGAGGTGTGAAAATCCTGGAGGGAACCAAAACTAAAGAGAGTTGACCTTTATGGCCTTCATCATAGAGATTATACACTGTACCTATTCTTAGGGGTAATAGATGGTAGTGTGCTTGCCCTTCTTTCTGCATACTGTGCAACATTAAGGTCATGCAGAGGTAAACCATAATAAATTAAGGGATCTCTAATGGAAAACAGTTCTCTAAGTGAGCCTAAAAAAGCATGAAATCCTTAGCAGTGGCTCTTGCTCCACATACATTTCTGTTTCTCTGATCAAGAAATTCGCATTCAATTCATCAAACCAAGGGCAAGGATTCTAGAAGATTGCTCTTTTTGAAAAAAGCAAATATATTAAAGATATTACTTGGAGAGAATTCGGATAGTCCCACAGCAAATGGGTGCACTTAGAAAAGTAGATCCCACAGTTCAGATTTCTGCTTCCCATGGCTGCTGGGTAAATTTGTTGTTAAAAAGTTTCTTAATAGTATATATCATCCTAAATTTGTTCCCTCTTCACTTAGGCATCCTGACTGGAAGATACATCTGCTAAGCAGGTGTTGTAGCAGCTCTGTTTTGCAAAACATGATCTACCTGACCTAGTATACATGTATTTAAGCAATTTGCATGGAAGTATGTAAATAGAGGAATAAATTTTGCTCTCATACCCTTAACCTAGCAGATTACAGATACAGAAACACACTGTCAGAAGAAGAAAACTGGAGAGTCATGCTATTAGGCACTAGGAAATTGCAAAGTTGTATCAACGAAAGCAGGGGTGGTCATCTGCTCAAATTTTGCTCAATAGAAAGGTAACAGAGCTCTCATGGAGTGATGATATCAGAGATTTTATATATAAACAAACATGAGAAGCAAAAACTCTTATAATTCAAATATAAGCGTATCAAGAATGGCAACAGTAACTAACTAAAGGTAAGCCGGAAGATCTGTTCATGATGACCCCAAAACGCAGAAGGTAAAGAAGCAATAAACATTGCAACCACATTTTTTTGGTTAGGTCTCAGGCAGGAGAAACCTAGCAAATTTGGGCTGGCCATGCCACAAGATGTAGCCCAACCAGAAACAACACCAATATATGACATTATTTTATGTATTTATGAGAATATTTTTAGGTCCACATAATGACAGTAGGCAATGCAGGAGCTATTTGAAATCCACTTTCATGTTGGTTACTAGGATATTTCAAAGCATGCTTAAGTCTGCATTATGCTGATACTGATTCTTAGTTCTTAATTTTATTTAGGAAAGGAGGATGTGAGGAAGTAAATCTGTAAGATCTTTCTAAGGCAATTAGGGTTGGTTGTTTCTCTGTGTAGAAGATGCTGTATCACAGATTATTGATCACCTGGAACTAGATTAAGTAGAACTGATGACTAAATAATATATATATATGGATATAATATGCATGAAAATATGAAGCCACGGTAGGTGGAGTCGGTAGAAACCAAAAGCAGCCATTGAGCTACAGAAACTGGAAGCTTCATTCAGCTGCAGAACCTCATTTTCATCACTCTAACATCCTTCAATAGTTTGCAGAATCGTTTACAGCTGTATTTTAATTGCAGTGCCAGGTACTCACACCTTCTTTTGATTTGTATGACTGAAACGTGCACAACTATGAACATGCATGTTAAAGGTCAGGCCATAATTCATTTCCTCAATCTTTTTATTTGTATCATCAGCAAATAGCATTTCCTTACATAATTCACAACTATTTTAGAAACCTAAGAAAAATGCTGAAAAACCACCAAGGAGATGAAAATCACCACAAATTTACCCCTGCAACAATGCAAGTGTGAGATGTGTATGACTTGTAAAATATATATAAATAAATAAATATTCCTGAAGTTAACGTGCATCTACAACTATACACAAAAGTACAGGTTCTTTGTTTAATAACAGGCTCGTTCTTCCCCCAGATTCTTCACTCTCTGGTGATTCACCTATGCAAAACTGCCTACAGCTGTGTTCTAAAAATCAGTGGCTATAATAACCAAGAATTAAATTAGTGCAGGAAAAAGTCTATCTTGTAATTTTATAGGAAAAGTATTGTAATGTAATCTGAATATTCTGCTACTTCAAAGATGTTTGTGGATGCAATAGTGCTGAAACATTTTTAAAAAGAAAAATGAACACTTATTCTGATTTAACAGTGTAATTTTATTGACTGCCAAAGAGCTATTTCTGATTTATACCACAGAGATCAAAATCAGATGCAGTTCCTCTATAATATTCTTCCTAACATCTCCTGTATAGGTGGAAATCTGAGTAAGATTACGGGGTTTTATGCACACACATTTGGCAGCCTTTTCATATTTATTGGTGTAGCAAATATCATTTGAATTTGGTGCCTTTTTGCTAAAGAGTCAAATAAGTTATTTGCTGTATGAATAAGTATTTGATAGCAGATCAGACAAAGATAAGGCGTGAGGTATGAGTTTGCAGATGCAATAAAATGACTAAAAGGCCAATTCATCCCTCATGTAACATCGCTGAAGTCAATGAATTTGATCTTTATGTTGAAAATCCAATTTCACACCTAAATAGATTATTTATATCAAAGTTGTTTGTTTTTTGTTTAGCTCTTGCAAGGATACCCTGTAGGATGAAAACAGTGATACTCACTTGTAACTTTTACACATGCAACACACTGCTTTTTTTCCAAAATATATCCCTGGAAATCACGTCAAGGAATTCCAATGTACTTACACAGTACATATAATTAGTGATCATTAGTCCAATTAGTGAAGATTAGGGATTTAGATGAGATATGACACTTGAGCTAGAGAGAATTCAGAGAAATCAAAAAGCTGAACTGATATCAGGAACTGTAAAGAAATATAGTTCTTAAAATGGAAGAACTACGGGATCACAAAAACAGTGGGACAAAATTTGGCTAGGCTGAAGGCTAGAGGAAAAATATTTGATCAAAGAACAGTGGCTGTCCCATAAAAAAGACATAAAATAAGAAAGGTTAGTGCATATGCAAATCAGCAAGATTTAGGAAATAAGGATGTGCAAATAGAGGGAGCACATTTTAGTGACAGAACAACAATCCCAGAGGTTCAATAATGAGCCAAAAGAACATGGAGAAATGAGTGCTCAAAGAAAGTGGTCAGTCTTTCCATCTTTGCACCCGGATTCCAAGGCACAGAGGAAACTGTAAGCAGCTGCCGTCAGTGTTCCCAGATCCTCAGTCTCCAATACTCCTGTCAACATCAAGTCTTTAACTTCTTTTTTCATTAAATATTTTACATCTCACCCTGCTGTTTAAACTGGTCCTGCATTTATTTCCTCTTGAGCATCCTCTGACTGTTTTTTCCTACACAATTTCAAGTAGACAATCGTTATGGACAACAGGTAAAATACATATTTTGGATTTGCTCCAGCTGTTTTAGAGATACAGGATTTAGAGGCATCATCTGTAGCAATTCCTGTCTCTTTATATCACTTTTAATGTTTAGGCATTTTAATCAGAGGTGACCAAAATATTTCAAATTAAGAGTGAAGATTTATGGGTCCAACACTGATCTTCTAAACACTCAAATATTTTCTGTCAATCTTCATTTTCCACAACTCTTTTCCAAACCTGATTAGAATTGGCCTTACATCTAAACAGTAACCTATTTCAGAGTGCTAGTACATTATTCAGAACTAAGATTTTTAGAGTGCAGGTAGGTTTTTCTGGTAGTAAAAAGAAATTGCTTCTGCTGTGTAATCTGTATTTGTAAAAAGACAGCTTGTTCAAAAACCTTACTGTCCACCAAAATCACAAACACCTGATTTCTTTGAGAAGTTGAGTGTTCCTGGTTTTCAAAAATTCTGGAAGATAAAGTTAGATACGTCCTGCTTTACAATGTTTGTAAGCTTGCCACCTGCAAAATAACCTGTGTTACCACATGCCCTATTCAGTGGTGTGGGTTTGTCTATTTTCCAGTGTATCATCAGAGGTTTTCCACATGGGAATTATTGCAGGTTTGGATTGGGATTGTAGAAAACATTTGTCCAAACCTAAGTAAGCATCTAGGTTCCTGTGGAGAGAGAGAGGAGAAAAAGAGGAACCTTCGGGTGGTAATTAATCTAAAATATGATTTATCAAAACATTTTTTGCAATCCATGTTAATCATATTAATAAATGCAGACAAATCGATGTGTCTGTTTATTTATTTGAAGAACTTTTGTAGCTCTGATCTTCAACTACAAAATTGTTATTGACTCTTCTTATTATTTATCCACATTAACTCTCCTCTTTGCTTCAACTTGAAGCAATTTGCTGGCTCAAATAGTCTGTGCTATCAAGTACCCCACAAATCCTTTAAAAGCCTATATTTGTAACTTGTCTCCCACCCAGGAAATTTAAGAATAGTTTGAACACACATCTTATCTCAAAGTTAATAATCTAAGAATTTCACATTTCTGCTCATTTAAAAATTTAGAATTAATATCCTTATTGCAAAATATATTACTCTGGGAGTTTTGTTTCTTGATGTGGATACCTTATTCCTATTTACCATTTTATATTTTTTCCTTGCCTGTAAATCTGATGAAAACAGGAACTTTTTTTTTTTGGGGGGGGGGGGGCCTGTCTGGATTGCTTTTAATCCTGACTTTATCCAAAGTAATTAAAAATGCTGTACCTTCTTTGGCTGCTCTCTTTTAACATATCTACATATGAGATATTTGGTTTAACTTCCTAACTAGGCAAGACTGCAAAGAATTTTGAAATGTTTTACTTTATCACTGTTCTTAGAGACTCAATTCGCTTTATCCAGTGAGTTCATTCTTCAGCTCTTCCTGGGTCGATTTTACCTTCCCAATATTTCATTTTAGGTGATTGTTTCCATAACACAGTTTTGCACACTGCAATGCCAGAATTTCTTCCTCTTGGGAGCAGACGTGACCATTTATCCACCTTTGGTGTAAAACATTCAGTTTGGTGATGTCTGCAAAACTAGGCAGATTTTTGGAGACTTAAATTTCTGTGTGTCTAAAGCAATGTCTAAACCATCTTTTGCCTGAAAGTACCCAACTGCAAATATGTTGGTGCTCCCTTCATGCAGTTCCAATTGCTTTAAAATCCACATTTAAACTGGTGTCAACTGAAAACTGAAAACCAAGAGACAGAGGGCATAGAAAACATGTATAATTAGTAGGGAAATTAACTTAATGCTGAGAGGCAACAGGTGCCTAATCGAGCATCCAAGCAATCTCCTCATTTTTAGATCTTTAGGGATTTTTTTCCTTGTTAACTGACAGATGAGGGGTAATGATGACACTGATTAATAAAAAACTGTGATAAAACCTGAGGAAATCCCACGAATAAGCAAGAAATGGCCAAAAGACTGGCAAGCCTGCTCTCAGCAGCAATCAGAGAAGGATTATCCAAGTTGATAAGCAAAAAAAAAAAAAAAGGAGAGAAAGCCACCATCTTGTTTTACCCTTCCCAGCAGAAAGGTCAGATTCCTGTGCTTTGGAAATACACAGCCACCCACACACCAGCCCAAGGCAACCCCAGAGCAAGAGTCCTGAGAAGCAGGCTTGTCTAGACAAGAAGCTTTCAAAGGTAAGGAATTTTTTCATTTTTTATCTCTGGTGTTTTAGGACCAAAATTTGGTCCTAAAAGACAAAATTTGTCCTCATAATAGTAGAGTCTGTAGAGGCTGCTGGTCCAGTCCCCTGGCAGTTTTTTCTCCTTGTTAATACTCTGCCTCCCTAAACAATGAAGAGCACAAGCACTCAGAGAAGGTAAAAGTTTTTACATTGCAGGCAGAGTGCAACAATGTTTCTAGTAAGGATGTATGTCATTTAAGACTGGAAACAACATGGAATTTTCAAGCCATTCAAAGCATTTGCACTTCCTACAAACCCCAAGTTTTGCATTCTTCAGAGAGTACCCCTCCTTGGCGAGTAATGATTTCGGAGCTGTTAAATCTTTATGTTATCCCAACAACATGTCAATTAAGGGAGGCATTTTATACACATTACAAAGATTTGTTGGAGGTGGCCACAGCTTTGTTAAAGCTGTTTTGTGGACATCTTCATAATTAATGGAAAAATCATTAGGAATTCAGTCTTTATTAACCCCTGTAGCTGCAGGGGCCCATTTCATCTTAATTGCATTCATTTGGCACTGGCACTATTATACAGCATAATCACTAATAAATGATCTTTTAATTTGTACCAATCAAGAGAGCTTGCTTTCATGCCAATATTCCTGTTTCTTTGATGTTGACCTGTCTTGATTTTTGATCATTTGAACTTAAGATGATTTACTGGAAAATCAATATCAATACCAAATCTGCCGTATTCATACATCTGTGGTTAAGTTCAATTTGACCGTATTTTGATTGAAATAAGTAGTGCTTGATTATCCATTCAGATTTTATTAAATAATCAGGTTGGGAAATCTAGTCCTGTATTCTTATTCAAAGGCAAATAATTAGAAACTGTAGGAAAACTGCAGAGCTAGGACAGCATTTGAAGTAACACTTCAGATCCCACTAATTAACCAACTTTGTCTGTAATCTCCTAGAGGCCTCCACCAAGAGAGTAATATGCTATTACCCATTTAGTGAGGCCAACAGGGGCTTTGGCTACAGTTGTTAATAAGAAAATCTGAGACAGTTTCTCTCATTATACCCCCTGTCAGCGCTGTCTCTGCAGTATAAAATAGCCATCATTGTTCTGTTGGTCAGTTAACCAGAAACCAGACTACTGTAAAAAAATACTTTACAACTAATTGAAAATGACTGAAACATTCCCTTATCAACCAGTTGCTTTGTGTTATTTGAAGAAAATATAAATGTTAGTGAAGGAGGGCAAACACAAAGTTCAGTCTCTTTAATGAATACCCCCTACATGAACTAGAATTACTGACTTAGCTAAAGAGAAAAAAACCCCTTATAGCTATTACTTCAACCTCACGGTTATGAATTAAAGGAAAAAAAACCCACATGATCTCTTTCCTAATATTATAACACTTACTCCCTAAGTACTGAATTAATTTATTGAGAATTTACAAGTAAATCTGTTTAATTCCTATGAGCAATACGGGTCTTGTCTAAACGCTTACTGAGCTGTTACACTGTGATACAGCTCCACTACTGGCTGTGAAATAAATAAATAAATGATGTAGTGCGTTCTGGGGTGGGAAAGAATGAGCTGGACCACTGCAGCTGCCACATGGTAGGGATTGTAAGGGTTCCTCCTGTTCCTGGGTCAGTCACTGCCTCGACTCTCCCTGTTTTGCTTCCAGAAACTTAGGATGTCTGGCCTCCTTCCTTAAGTCTTTGGTGATTTGGGGCAACCAGGTCTGAAACAAACCCCAGCTGCCAAAAGGAGATGAAGTTGGGAGTGTGGGTGGGTTTGTGTGTGTGTGCCCATGTGTGTGTGCATGTGTGTATGTGTGTACATGCAAGTTAGGTGACATTTTATTTTACTTCATTTCAATTTTCAGTGCAAATATTATAAATCCACAAAATGCATAAGCGAGATTAAAGAATTGATCTCCAATTGTTGAGATGCATACATGAGGAAAGCAAATAAAACAGTTTTAACACTGTCAGGCAGTGGTGTGGCACAGAAGACTTTCCAGGTTTGGGGGACAGAGAGGAATGCAGAAAACACTTTAATCTGAAACTGCAAGCATGAAATTGCTTCCATTAAGCTTGACTTCCTGATTATTGTGTAACATTATCAAAAGGCACACTTAAGGCTGTTTTGATACCCTAAGTGTACATTACCATTTCTAAACAAATTTAAAATTAATAATGACTGCCCTTGATGTATAATGCCTGATAGTTACTGTGGTTTGGAGGGGGTTTTTACAGCAGTTCTGTGAAGTCATCTGTCCTAAAAGATGGATCAGTAGTCTCACCTTTAAAATTGTTATACTACAGCTACTTATCAGGGAATTTTGACAGAAGAATATTTATAATAGCAGCAATTCAGCTTTTGCTGCTGCTGAGCTGGTTGCCTGCCCCCACAAAATAAGTTTTACATTTAGGTTCCAGAAAAACTGCTTGCCTCATTTCTGTAGAGGAAGGAAGAAAGTATTCACTCCAATAATTAATTATTCACATAGATATAAATACACCAAATTTATTAAACCACAATAATTGGGGGTGGGGGAGAGGGGAGGGAAGGAATTAAATCACCTAATAAATGCTGTAGCTCATAATTACTTACATCGGTTTGGGCAATTCTTCAGATTCCTAACTCAAATATTTCTGTCTTTTCTACTCAGACAACTCTAATTTCCCTTTAAGTGTGGGGCGAACATCAGATTTTTCATTTTATGGCCATACTTTTTAAAAGTTCAAGCAATATCCTCTAATTTAGTGTATCTATGCACCAATCTCAGTCCAACTGCTTCTAATCATCCTGTTAGCACTCTGAAGAACTGTTTCCTCCGACTGACCCCTCTAAGCCTAAGTCATAGCTTAGCACTCTTCTGCTGTTCTATGCTCACCTCAGTGAAAATCCCAGACTCTTGCTAATATTTTAATAGCATGGATGTAAAAATCTTTCCTTGCTTGCTGACAATCTTTTGGATAACCAGTAGCATAGAGAATATGTAACCACATACTTTTTATTTCAAAAAGAATATCATGGCAAGTCTCATGCACACAGTTTGTGTGATTATTATGACATGTATTGTCATGTGATTGGACATATTTTATTCTGATTAAGACTACTAATGGCTTCCTTGAGACTTTTTTCCAGCATTTAATATATACATACACAACATTCCCTTGAAATCTTTGCTTGTCTTTTCAGAAAAGTCTCTAATACCTCCTCTTAAAAAAATGTGTAATGTATGAAATACATTCACTTTTGCAGTCACTCAAGAGAATAAAACACATCTGCCCTAAAAAATTACATGCTACTGATTGTATAGATTTACACATAATTTTGCTTGATTTGGTTCCAAAGTACTATCTGGGAAAAGCATAACAAAGATTCAAGATAAAATTTGAAGAACTGGATGAAAAACCATGTCTTCCATGACATTCTCTGCATGAAGTTTGCTTTTAGCTTTCTGCAAGCTTGCAAGCTCATAAGTCTCATGCCTAAAAATTATTTTGATGTAAATAAGAGCAATGAAAGGTTTGTGGACTCTAAAATTATTTTTAAGTTGGATTTAATTGATGAGTAGAGTGATTTTAGTCAGCAGCACATGCCTCTACTCTTTGACTGAAGAACAGACATACTGCACAACCCATCAGAAAAACTCCAATATTTTTGCCTCAAATCCTTGCTGGCCATGCCAATTTTTTGCAGGTTTATTATTCTCATCATGGATGAGTATTTATATCTGTTCTGAATTTGTTCTTCTTTAATTTCCATTTATGTTCTTCCTGTCCTAGCTTCTTGTGCTGGTCTGAAAATAGCAGCTCATGTTGACATTATCTGTTCCATTTAAAATTTTAAATACTTTAACTAAAATCACCTCTTAAGTGATTTTTCTTTCTAGACTTGCTTTGGTTTAGATAGACGGGTATCTGCCAGGGAGGGTTGGAGTCTCCCTTGAAATGTAAGCCCCTCCCTCCCTTTTCCAAATTATCATAAATTTGCAATTAAAAGGCTGTCAGGCAAAGATTTTGGGAATAGGTATAGCAGTCCTTCACTAGGGATATAAAAATACAGATGTTGTAGTACAGAAGAATAAGCAAGCAAACAAACAAACAAGAAATCCTAGAAAAACCCTGACAGAAAATACAACCTGACACCCTGTTGGTCAGGGTGTTGGAAGCAGTTCACAGTAAGCCCTCCTGGAGTGGCACATCTGGTTCTGTTGGAGTAGAGATGGTCCCGTTGAAGCAAAAGGGTCCAGTAAGGGTGAGATGGGTCCAGTCTTCCTCCAGGGATCTGGTAGAAAAACTGGATACCTAGTGGGACTGTGGCTCCTTTTTATTTAGGTTAAGATGGTTTGGCTCCTCCTCCCTGTGTGGAGCATTTTACAATAGTACAGTGTAATGTGACATGTCATTGATGAGCTCTTAATGGTCCATTAGCAGAAGACATTCCCATGGAAGTAGTGAAACAAGAGAGATAAGTAGCACTCCACCATCTGATAAGTGACACTGACCCATTTGAGCAAAGATAAGCAATTCTATTCCACCCAGATGGAATAGAATAATACGCTGTTTACAAAACTTATGACATTATTCGCCTCTTATTCTATTACTATCTGCATCATACTTAACACAATGAACTTTTACACTCAATTCTCACTTAGGATTAGGTTTCTTTGTGGTACACAACTGGTTTCTCCATTTTTTTGCATTACCCACCAAGTGAAACCAGGTTCTTGAGCAAAAACAATTTCACGAATGGGTTTACCTTTGCCTGAGGTAGGGTTAATCTAAACAGGTTTTTTTTAAAATACTTTTCATGTGTACTACAGGGACTTTATTTCTATCTACTGTGTGCAAGGGTTCAGACTGGGCAGGACTAGCTCAATTGACAGATTCTCGAGTGTTGACTATTTATGTGGCCTTTGCTAAGTTCATTACTTAATTTTTGAAGGTTCCCCCACCAAGTGCTTTCAGGGCAGTCTTTAGTAGTCCATTGCACCGTTCAACTTTTCCGGTAGCCGGTGCATGATAAGGAACGTGATATATTTATTCAATGCCATGTTCTCTAGCCCAGGTGTTGATAAGGCTGTTTTTGAAATGGGTCTTATTGTCTGACTTGATTCTCTCAGGGGTGCCATGTCTTCACAGGACTTGTTTTTTTAGGCTCAGGATGGTGTTCCGGGTAGTAGCGTGAGGCACAGGGTAGGTCTCTAACCATCTAGTGGTGGCTTCTACCATGGTTAGCACATAGTGCTTGCCCTGGCGGGTTTGGGGAAGGGTGATATAGTCAGTCTGCCAGGCTTTCCCATACTTGTATTTGGACCACCACCCACCATACTATAAGGGCTTCACCCGCTCGGCTTGCTTGATTGCAGCACACGTCTCACAGTCATGGATGACCTGAGAAACACTATCCATGGTTAAATCTACTTTTCGGTCTCGTGCCCACTTATAGGTGGCATCTTTGCCCTGATGACCTAAGGCATCATGGGCCCATCAGGCCAGGAACAATTTTCTTTTGTGTTGCCAATTTAAATCTATCCTTGATACTTCTATTTTTGCAGCTTGATCTATTTGCTCATTGTTTCGGTGCTTCTCATTAGTCCGACTCTTGGGGACATGGGCATCTACATGGCGGACTTTTACAGCAGCTTCTTTACTCGAGTGGCAATGTCTTTCTATTCATCAGCAGCCTAGATTGGTTTTCCTCTACGCTGCTAGTTGGCCTTTTTTTACCTTTCTAGTCAGCCCTACAGAGCATTGGTTACCGTCTACGAATCAGTGTTGAGGTAGAGCTTTAGCTACTTTTTTCTTTCAGCAATGTTCAAGGCTAATTGAATGGCTTTGAGTTCAGCAAGTTGACTCGATTCCCCTTCTCTTTCAGTGGCTTGTGCGACCTCTCGTGTGGGGCTCTATACGGCTGCTTTCTACTTGCGGTTCATCCTTATGATGCGACAGGAACTGTCAGTGAAAAGAGCGTAGCGTGTTTCTTTCTGCTGGCAGTTGGTTGTATGGAGGAGCTTTTTCAGCTTTTGTTACTTGTTCCTGCTCCTCTACTGTGAGACCAAAGCTTTCACTTTCTGGTCAGTTGGTAATTACTTCTGAAATCTCAGGGCAATTTGGGTTTCCAATGCGGGCACGCTGTGTGATAAGGGTAATCCATTTGATCCACGTGGTGTCAGTGGCATGGTGGGTAGAGGCAACTTACCTTTTAAACATCTACCCCAGCACTGGTAGTCGGGGTGCTAGGAGGAGCTGTGCTTCCGTGGCAATTACCTCTGAGGCAGCTTGAACTCTTTCATAGGCAGCCAAGATCTCTTTCTCTGTGGGAGTGTAGTTGGCTTTGGATCCTCTGTAACTTCTGCTCCAGAATCCCAGTGGTCAGCTTCAGGTCTCCTCAGGCACCTTCTGCCAAAGGCTCCAGGACAAACCGTTGTTTCCGGCTGCAGAGTAAAGCGCATTTTTCACATCTGGTCCTGTCCTGACTGGGCCAAGGGCTACTGCGTGAGCAATCGCTTGCTTGATCTGAACAAAGGCTTGTTGTTGTTCAGGGCCCCAGTGGAAATTGTCCTTCTTGCGGGTAACTAGGTAGAGAGGGCTCACAATCTGGCTGTACTCTGGAATGTGCATTCTCCAAAAGCTTATGGCAGCTAGGAAAGCTTGTGTTTCTTTCTTGTTGGTCGGTGGAGATATTGCTGTGATCTTGTTAATGACCTCAGTGGGAATCTGTCGTCGTCTATCTTGCTACTTTACTCCCAGGAACTGGATCTCTCGAGCAGGTCCCTTGACTTTGCTCTTCTTGATGGCGAAACCAGCTTTTAGGAGAATCTGGATGATGTTTTTTCTTTTCTCAAACACTTCAGCTGCAGTCTTCCCCCACACAATGATGTCATCGATGTACTGTAGATGTTCTGGAGCCTCACCATTCTCCAGTACAGCCTGGATCAGCCCATGGCAGATGGTGGGGCTGTGTTTCTACCATTGGGGCGGCTGGTTCCAAGTGTATTGCACGCCCCTCCAGGTGCAAGCAAACTGAGGCCTGCATTCTACAGCCAGAGGAACGGAGAAAAATGCATTGGCAATGTCAATAGTGGCATACTACCTTGCTGCTTTGGACTCCAGCTCGTACTGAAGTTCTAGCATGTCCGGCACAGCAGCGCTCAGCGGAGGAGTCACTTCATTCAATGCATGATAGTCTACAGTCAGTCTTCATTCTCTATCAGACTTGTGCACAGGCCAGATGGGGCTGTTGAAGGGTGAGTGGGTTTTGCTGACTACCCTTTGGCTCTCCAGCTCACGGATCATCTTGTGGATGGGGATCACGGCATCTCGATTTGTCCGATACTGCTGGCGGTGCACCGTCGGGGGGGCAACAGGTACTCGTTGTTCTTCTACTTTCAGGAGTCCCACTGTAGATGGGTTTTTTGATGGTCCTGGCAACGTATTCAACTGCTTAATGTTCTCTGTCTCCACAGCAGCTATTCTAAAAGCCCATCTGAGTCCTTTAGGGTTTTTTTAATAGCCATTCTTGAGGAAGTCTATGCTCAGTATACACGGAGCCTCTGGGCCAGTCACAATCGGAAGTTTTTGTCACTCCTTCTTGGTCAGGCTCAACTTGGCTTCAACTAGAGTCAATTCTTGTGATCTTCCCGTCACTCCGGCAATGGAAATCGGTTCTGCCCCTACATGTCCCGATGGCATTAGAGTACACTGCGACCCAGTATCTACTAAAGCTTCATATTTTTGTGGCTCTGATGTGCCAGGCCATCGAATCTACACAGTCAAAAAAACCTGATTTTCCCGTGTCTCTTCTTGGCTAGAGGCAGGGCCCCTCTAGCACTGGTTATTATTGTTTTCTTGGACATACATGGTAGAGGTTCCTTCGAGGGAATCCGGCACAGCATTCCCATCTCTGTAATACCTGGCAGCTTGCTCATGGGAGGCTGAGGCTACTTTCATTCTAGTGATACTCTCTTTGTTAGTGCTTCTCTCCTTGAGCTCACGTACTCGTGCTGCCAGGACAGAAGTGGGTTTTTTATGCCACACTCCCATGTCCTCCCCATGGTCATGCAGATAAAACCACGGGTCAGCTCGAGGGGTGTACCCTCTCTCTCTCGCTGGGGGATGTTGGGCTTTGACTCTGGGGCCTGTGACTCGCACTGGTGCTACATGGGAACTGTTCTATCTCATTTCCTCTTTCATTTTCCTCATCTCCTCTTTGAGTTCCTTCACTACCGCAGAGACATGAGCTTGCATTGGGCCACTGATCATACTTTCATAATTTTTAAGCTTGTTGGCAACAGAACCCACTTTTTCTCAGTTATCCTCGGCATTAATTGTTACGATGAATGTGGCGTATTGAGATGGTCCATGAGTTGCCAGATTCCACAACATGTGCCCTGTGCATTTAACCTTGTTGGGGTCATTATCATGCTGTCCGGTCCTCTCAAAAAGTGCTTCCAATACTGCCACTTCTCTCAACTGTTGGATATTTTCCTCAAGGGTCTTCTATCGCATTCTATTGTTGTGCTCTTGCATTCTGTCTCTGTGGACAAATCTCTCTCTTACACTCATTAGAAGTCATTTCCAAAGGGAAAGGGGCTTTTGCTCTCTTACAAATACTTGATTTATACCTGAGTCCTGGGTCAAGGGTCCCAAATTCCTTGCTTCAGCACTATCCAGTTGTACGCCTGTACCCATAAGGACCCAGACTCGAAGTAGCCAGGCTGTATAAGCCTCACGTCCTCGTCGTGCAATATCTTTTTGCAGATTACGTAGACTTTCATACGTCAGGGACTCAGTAATGATCTTAACCTGTGGCTCTTCTGTGGATTGTGAGGGCCTTCCTTTCTTATCCTTAATACCAGGATTTGCCGATTTCACTTTCGACTTCCTTGTTTCCACAGGGGCGACTGCTGCTGGCTGTGGCTGCCCTTCTGGTTCAGCTGGAACCTGGACAGTTGTAAAGTCTGTGGGTTCCACTGCTGCTCTATCAGACTCTGTCTTCTCAGGGCAGGGGGAGGGTTTTTCATGAGCTGGGGAAATGTACTCCCTCAGCATCTGGCCCATCTCATGCATTTCTTTTACCAGAACCTCAACCCAATCTGGGTGGGTCCTTTCTGAGGCAGGCTGTGGGGCAGAGTCAGGCTCTGGGGTATCATCCCTATTCTGTGGGGTAGGTATCAGGGTGGTTATCTAGGTCAATCTTCTCTTATCTCTGAATGCTAAATAGAATATGCCTATTAGCAGCACTAGCCATTGTATGATATCATTAGCATTCAGAGAGGATTTAAACCCTTCAAAAACTGGTGGGGCAGACCCAAAGAGGTGGGTAAACGGTTGGGAAAAAAACTCCCCCGGTGTCATTTCCTCACAGAAGGTACCATTGTTAAAGTAACTCCAAAAACACACAGTTAGTTTACGATAGCCCTGAATCCACGTGCCTGCCATCCAGAGGAAATTAAAAATCCATGAGTTCTTCATCTTATTAAGCCATAAAATAAACTGGATGACAGTCACAGCAGCTTTAGTTATGAGGCCCATATTTAGATAAGGGCTTGCAAATGGCAAAAATACAGCCACAACCACGTGCCACCCAAACCAGGGAAAAGTGGACCACATGATGCTGTCCAACAAGGTTTCTATACACAAGAACTTAGGTCACCAAAGAACTGCTATTCCTTTTTCCTATCAATGCCCTCCAGCCCCACACTGGGTGCCAAAAATCTGTCTTGGTTTAGATAGACAGGTATCTGCCAGGGAGGGTTGGAGTCTCCCTTGAAATGTAAGCCCCTCCCTCCCTTTTCCAAATTATCATAAATTTGCAATTAAAAGGCTGTCAGGCAAAGATTTTGGGAATAAGTATAGCAGTTCTTCACTAGGGATATAAAAATACAGATGTTGTAGTACAGAAGAATAAGCAAGCAAACAAACAAACAAGAAATCCTAGAAAAACCCTGACAGAAAATACAACCTGACACCCTGTTGGTCAGGGTGTTGGAAGCAGTTCACAGTAAGCCCTCCTGGAGTGGCACATCTGGTTCTGTTGGAGTAGAGATGGTCGTGTTGAAAAAAGGGTCCAGTAAGGGTGAGATGGGTCCAGTCTTCCTCCAGGGATCTGGTAGAAAAGCTGGATACCTAGTGGGACTGTGGCTCCTTTTTATTTAGGTTAAGATGGTTTGGCTCCTCCTCCCTGTGTGGAGCATCTTACAATAGTACAGTGTAATGTGACATGTCATTGATGAGCTCTTAATGGTCCATTAGTAGAAGACATTCCCATGGAAGTAGTGAAACAAGAGAGATAAGTAGCACTCCACCATCTGATAAGTGACACTGACCCATTTGAGCAAAGATAAGCAATTCTGCTCCACCCAGATGGAATAGAATAATATGCTGTTTACAAAACCCATGACAAGACTTCATAGATTTAGTTGTCCACCTTGTCCTTAGAACTTATGCCTTCAACCTTGCCACCTTTTCAAGAACAGCAATATCACACCTATAATACATATCAAAGAAATTGTGCAGCTAGAGTGTTGTCTCTAACTTTTTTAAACATATATATTCTGCTGCTGTGGCTGACTGTCCTTGATGGCCTGTCTTTGGAACCGCTTTTAAAAGGGTCTTGTCAAAGTCAATTGCATTACTTAAATTCTGTTCACCTTTAAATGTGCTTTATATTTACGATACCAGTTCGTCAATTTATTTTTTTTAACATTTGTTCTTATAATCATGTAAATATACTTTTAGTAGATGGAGAAAAAAAATTAAAATTTAACTCTAATGTTATCATTTACTATTTATCTTCTACACTTGGAATAGCCTTTCTTAATGTGCTTTGTTCTTATAGAAACCTACCAGTTTCTAATTTGTGGTTCCTAGACTCATACACCTTCAAATTCCTTCTATGCTATTTTCAAATCAGATACAAGCCCCCCAGTAAAATACCCCTATAGGCACATTTTCAGATTTTATAACATATAGTTTATGCAGAATGTAATTTGTAAAAGTACTGTAATAAATTAGAGGACTTATTACAGAGAGCTACTTCCATTTCAGTATCTAACCAGTAGAGGACTGTCTAATTTCCAAAATGTGGAAAAATTCATAATGATCATGGAGGTAGTCCGAGGACAGCAACTCATCTGTGGAGAAAATGTCAAATAGAAGGTAACTCCAGTGAAGATTCCTTTCTCTGGCATTCTGTAATTATAAACGTGTCCCTCATGCGCTTCTATCTTCTGTTGATCCTCCAGCCTGTGTTGATACCAGGGCTTGCCCTGCCCAGGTGCAGCATGTTATATTTGGTCATGTTAAACTTCATGACATTCCCATGGGGCCACTCCTCATCAGCTGTGTCAACCACACCACTCAGCTTGGTGCCATCACCAAGTTTGTGAGGCTGCACTCAATCCCTTCATCTCTATCATTAATGAAGGTATTAAATAACACTGGTCCCAATATGGACCCTGGAGGGATATTACTCATCACTGATGTCCATTGCAACTCCAAGTCATTGACCACTACCTTCTGGATGTGACCATCCAACCACTTTCTTATTCAATACTTAACCCATAAATCCATCTCTTCCCACTTTAGACAGAAGGATGCTGTTGAGGACCACGTCAGGGGCTTTACAGAACTCCAGAAAAATGATGTCTGTAACCATTCTCTTCTCCACTGATGCAATTAGTCCATCAAAGAAGACCACTGGGTGGGTCAGGCAAGATTTGCCCTTCATGAAGCCATGCTGACTGTCTCAAATCACCTCCCTGTCCTCCATGTGCCTTGGCTTCTAGGAGGATCTGTTCCATGATCTTCCCAGAAAAAGAGGTGAGGACAGCAGTTTCCAGGGTCGCCCTTTTTAAAGATGAGTACAATGTTTTCCCTGCTCCAGTTGCCTGGGATTTCACTAGACTGCCATGAATCTTCAAGTATCATGGAGAGTGGCTTGGCAACTACATCAGCCAATATTCCTTGTAAGGGAGATGCTCCAGTCCCTGATTCACCTTTGTTGCCCTCCACTGGATTCCTTGCAGTACCTCTATGTCTCTCTTGTCCTGAGGAGCTCAGAACTGGAAATAATATTCCAGAAGCAGCCTCATTAGGGCTGAGTAGAGGGGCAGGATCACCTTCCTTGACCTTCTGACAAGGGTCTTCCTAGAGCACCCTAGGACCCTATCGGCCTTCTTGGTCACAAGGACACACTGTTGGCTCACGGACAGCTTGTTGTTAACCAGGACCCCTAGGTCATTCTCCACAGAGCTGCTTTCCAGCAGGTTGGCCTCCAGCCTGTACTGTTGCATGAAGTTATTCCTCCCCAGGTGCAGAACCCTGGATCTCCCTTTGTTGAATTTCAGACAGTTTGTCCATCTCTCAAGCGTGCTGAGGTCCTTTCCAAGGGCTGCACAGCACCGTGGAGGATTGGCCACTCCTCCCAACTTTGTGTCATCAGTGAACTTACTGAGACGGCATCTGTCCTTTTCATCCAAGTCACTGATGAACAAGTCAAATACTGGGCCCAGTATTGAGCTCTGGGCATCACCACTAGAGACAGTTCTCCAAATATGCCACTGATCATCATCCTCTGGCACCTGTCATTCAGCCAGATCTGAATCATGGAATCATTTAAGTTGAAAAAGACCCCTAAGGTCATTGAGTCTAACCATTAACTCAGCACAGCCAAGTCTACCACTTAAACCACATCGCACAGCCCTGGCAGCCCCTGACATCAGCTGAGACACACAGTTCATTAGTGCAGATGGAATGCCTCACTAACAGCTAAACAGACTGTTTCCTGGAGCTCAGATGGTTTCTCTGCAAAGTTTTGCTGTGCCTCACAGATGTACCAGCTTGCTGAAACCTAGCATAAGACCCATAGCAGAGTGCTGCACTGTGAACTGAAGGCACACAGGTCTGATCCTCAAATACCATCATGGCATGGGTAAAACAGTCTGAGCGGGAGCAAAAGGTCTCAGGGACCTTCATTCACGCATGGTGAACATCCAACCTACATCCCAGCTTATAGGAGCCCTGAATATCAGTAATTTGTCCCTGGCTGATATGAGTCAGTTGGTAACTGAGTCTGGTAGCCTCCCTTTCACAACATCCGACTTCCTCCATAAGCTGCTGGAGGCACAGCACAGAGGCATGCACAAAGTTCCATCACCACAAATTCTCTGTGTAAAAGCAAAAGACTCTGTTTCCCAGCCTGAAGTTGCTCTAGTAAAACAGACCAAATGGAGCGCAGAATCTGTCCCTAAAACACATGGTTATTTCCTCATCATTTGAACTAAATATAGAGGCAGACAGATTTACATGAGAGTGAATTTGATAAAGGGATAAAATGTTCAGAAAGGAATGTTGTTGTCATATCGTTCTGCTGCCTACAAAACAGATGAAAGATTTTGTTTTGTGTTTCTCCTGTGACACTCCACAAGACACAGCAAATTTATTGGTTTTGTTTAAAAATTGAAAACATGTGATTTGGTATTATCTTCCAAAACTCTTTTTGAAAGAAAGGGATCCCATCTCACAACTAGCCTTTGCAGTGTGCTCTTGGGCACCAATTTTGGCATTGTGCCATCAGTGCATTTGATTTGCTGTCTGTATGTGATGTTATGTGCCATATTGTCACAACTTAGGAAGAGGCAGTAAATTGAAGTCGAGTCCTCATTGGAATGAAACTCTCATTTTAAGGAGGAATTCAGATCTATTCAGTTTGACCTTGGAACTTGAATTAAATCTTTAGAAACTCAACTTTCTCAAGGGAAGTATGAGGTTTGTATGAGACTGGATATATTAAAAGCTTGTACAGCTCTGGTATAGTGCATGTGCCAGGATGGTTAATTTTTAATTTAGAGGACAATGAGAAAATCAAAGGGTTTCACCTGAACTAATTTTCACAGAGCTAATTTGTTATACTCAAAGCTGGTTTATAAGCATTTAACAATCCATTAAAAGCAGTATTAAAAGCTCAGTTGTGATTTTTACAGAAGCATTTTTGTATGTTTAACCTGATTTCTGAATGGATTTTTTATAGTTTGGGGTGGTATCATAAAAATGCACATAAGTCTAGGCTGGATTCCAATTTTGTATTGTAATAAGCAGGATTTTATGCATGGGTCTGTATGCACATTCAACAAATCATTCAGAAAGAAAAATCAAGTGGATGTGGTTATTGAAGATGAGGATGGCATTTACCTGCTTGAAATTTGATGCATATAGTACATAAGGAGTTGTCCTTGCTTCAGTCATAAAAGTAATCCATTTAGATTGTCATGTCAGGGAGTTGGGCACAATAGGTTTCTGCAAGACTACAACGTGCCACTACCTCAATGCAGCAGAGCAGCACCCACAGTGGAAAGCAAAGCCAGGACACTTGTCCCTGTCCTACCTGCAACAGGGTACTAAATCCTCTCTCAGGACTGGGAAAGTGTACTTGCCCTGCTCCCACACAGAGAGGCAAACCCTGAAATTTCTAACATGGCCAAATGTTTTTCTCCTGCTCTTTATCATCGCTGAATAAATGCTGACTTATCTTCATTAAATCTGCATGCAGCAAGTCAATAAGAAGTTGGGGGACTTGTTTGTAGAAGTATCGGAATCACTTTGGCATGCTGCTAACATGTTGATGACTCATTTTAGTGTGAATTCAGGAGCGGCCAAGAAATATTGCTAAGGCTATCTAAGTCTGGCTAATGCAGAAATGATAGGTACACTACAACCCATGTGTCAGAGTAAAAGGGAAGGAAACTAGAAATCTCCCAGTGCTTACAAATCCTTGAATTGCAGTAAGACATGGGGCTTAGGCTTAACTGCATTTTATGTCTGTGCTTTTCTAGAGGAAAAAAAAGGACCAGTGTATTTTTCTCACAGTAAGGCATGCGGAAGTTTAACCCCAGAAGTTCCTCCAATTCTACAAAGTAGCAGATGTACCTTTTGTAATGTGTGATGCTCTGTAAATGCTGCATTTTTGTGCCCTGGAGTGTAGGAATACGACAAGGAGAGAAGCTACCCACAAGGAATGAGGAGGTGGGACAAGATGGAAGTGGATATGTTCAGTGCAGGATGCACAGTACACGGTCTAACAAGTGGGATAAGTCACACAGTACAGCCAGCCTAGTAGCATTTTTTCAGTCTCTTTCTCTTTTATTTCCTTTGGGCATAATGCAAGGTAGATAATGGACTTCTCTGCTAATTTGGAGAAAAACACTATTTTCACTAGCATCAGTGGCCATAGTTCATCAGCTTCATAATTCATAGAAACATAGAATGGTTTAGGATAGAAGTGACCTTAAATATTATCTAGTTCCAACCTCCCTGCCATGGCCAGGGACACTTTCCCCTAGACCAGGTGGCTCAAAGCCCTACCCAATCTGGCCTTGAATCCCCTTCCAGGGATGGGGAGTCCATGTCTCTGGGCAAAATGTTCCGTTGCATCTCCACACTTTCAGTGCCAAATTTCTTCCTAACATCATAATTCAAACCTTCTTCGCAAATTATTGCCTCTTGTGAGCATCGAAGAATTTCAGCATTGGCAGCCCCTCTCCCTTGGATGTTCAAGACCATCTGTGCATACTAATTGCAGGAGTGACTTTCTTATGTAGATTTTCTAACAGGCTCTAAGATAAAGCATCAGATGGGTGATACTGAACCAAGGACCTTGGAGCTGAAGTCTCTGAATACCCTCTAACTAAGCTATGCTCCTGAGTTGTTTCCCTCTTACTGGAATGATAGTGTATAAACAAATGTGCAACGTAAAGTATGTGGAGTACCCTGGGAAAAGGAGTTACTGTTTGAGACTTTGGAAGTTCACAATAATAGCCACAGGACCAAAGTATTTTTAAAGGTCAACAGAACTCCAGTAATTTATGCAACTCTCTTTTGAGAAGTTATTATTATATGATCATTTTCATATGTAATTACCTTTTTCCTTTCTGCTGATTCACCTCTTAAACCCTTCATGCATATGATTGAGAAGCATCACCTTGCACATAGGGGAGGAAGAAAAGATATAATCAAACTATATATCTGATCTATAAGTCTGATCTTTTAGTCAATCAAGGCAGTTTCTGATCTTTGTCACTTGCAGAGGGAGAGGGAAAATTCACTGAAACAACCAGTGATTTTTTTTATGGGAGAGAAGTCAGAAGGGGGTGGGGTAGGACATTGAGAGTAGGAGCCTTTGTTCAGTGAAACAAATGTTAACACCAGAATACAGATAAAACTTTATGTATTATTAAAGAATACATTTTGCTGTTGGAAAAATGTAATGCAACCTGGAATCATTTATTCAAACCGGTAATTCTTTTCATGTTGTCACATTACAAAAAGACTTGATGTGTCTTGTGTCTGACTAAAAATATAAAACACTGTGGTAAAGGCAACTAATAAGAAGGACTCTACTTTTTTTAGCCTTTTAGCCTTAACACCAATGCAGAAAGGCATTGCCAAAAAAAAAAAAAAAAAAAAAAAAAAAAAAACCCCACATAAATTGATGGGAAAGGAGAAGGGGGGAAAAGCAAAGATATTCTGATAGGTCATTTTTTTTTTCCCCCATACATGAGCATTTAGTCTACAGTAATCTACCAGGACTGTCAAATTTGATTGAAAGATAATGCAAGATTTTTTTTCTTGACACAATTTATAGCATGTATCCATTAGGAATAATTATGGTTGCATGATTTTGCTAGCTGTTATCTCTACAAGTGTTACTAATGGTTTTATCAATTACTCCCTGTCCAATAACTGCATGGTTGTAACCTAATTTAAAGACACTCTATCACTAGGCTGATTTGTGTAGTAGTAAATGACAGCATTTGAGACACCAGCCAAACGACTCACTTCAGTGACTTAGTTAGTCGCTAATAATTAACAATTAGTAAGTACCTAGGAAAAGCTCAAGAGACTAGAGGTCCCATGTTTCCCTTTCTTATCTAAATACAAGAAGTTACCAAGACAATCTCCTGTAAACATAAACCTTTAAATAAACTCTCCTTCTGTGGCTGATAAAAAAAAAAAAAAAGTGCTTTAATAAAGGTGAAGAGTTGAGGAATGAAACAGAACCGGACTTTAGGATCCATGGTTGTAAGACATAGTGAAAACCTAAGGAAATACAGGATTATACTTTGAGGTTTTGCTGTTAGTGCTATAGTTCAAAATCAAAGCCAGTGTGCTAAAAGGGGTATAGTGCTGGCAAAATTGTGCTATTTCCTTTAACTTTAGAGCAAAAATGCTGGATGTGCAGAAAGAAGCACTTCATTACAGATCATTAGTGAGGTTTTATGTACAGCTCAGAAAGGTATTGCCTCCTCAGAACAGACTGGAAAGAAGTCTATTTTAAATGTGAGTAAAAGATGGTATTCCTCCAAGGATGTTATCTCTGAGGATTTTAAAGGAATTTTCCATTAAAAAATCTCTCTTCTTAAATAAGACTTTGAACTTTAAGTTTAAAGCAGGATCTTTCTGCAAGAAACTATTTCTATGTAGGCACAAAGATATTTAAAATAACAGTGAACGTACAGAGGTTGAGGTTTTTACACTGCACAGTCCTTTGCACAGTCCATTAGTATATATGAATCTAGCTTGATGGGCAAAATTGCCCAGAATAATTCATCATTTGGGTTATTGTGTCAGATCTTAGTACATCATCTCTTTCAGATTATCTAAGATCCCAACATAACAATCTTTCCCTAGAAGCCTTGAGGGTTGTATGTTTATAAAATGCTGCACTTTACCCACTCAACAGTCTGATGACATTTTCAGGCTTACATGCAAAACCAATATCTGCTATGAAGCTTGCACATTCTTTGTAGGAACATAGGAGCTGCCACACTGGATTAGATCAGTGATCCATCTAGCGTGGTCCCTGTCTCTGACAGATGCCAAATCCCAGCTGCTTTAGAGGAAGGTGTGAGAAACCTCATCAGAAAATATCTCTGGAAGCACCTGCCTGTAAAGGGAGTTGCTTCTTAAACCCTTAGTAAGTGACTGGTTTATGCCCTAAAGCATGGCTGCATATATGCCTTAAAAATTACAGGGTTTTTGTTATAATTACAGGAGCTGTCACTATCCTTATAATATTTGAATTATATTCTTGATCTCAAGGCTATGTCTAGATTCCACAGCACAGTCCCACTTCCCTGATCATTATCCAGGTTGAGGGCTGATCCAGACAGGCTGCAGTTTGCTTTTAGGCAATATGGTCAAGTTTCTTTCTCCTGGGATCCAAGTCCTGCCCAGAGATGGGGGAGATAAAAAATGTCTAGTTCCCAACCTGACATGGGCTCTCAGATCACACAGTTTAAAATAGTCACAGAAACCAAGCTGTCATTAATTAATTCAGCTGGGTTGGTTTGGACATTTTTTAAGTCTTATCTGTTGCATTTGAATTTTCTTTCCTTTTCGTTGATCCCATGCTTTGAATTCATAGAAGCAGTAAGCAGACAGCCTCCTTTTTTCCCCACTAAATATTTTTTATCTTCATTACTCTTATCATTTTCTGGTTTTCACCCACAGTCTAAAGCAAGAAATTTCTCTCCTCTTTTCCTTTTCTTAACTTATATTCATCCATCTAAGCATTTCATTGTCATTTTGGAAGCTCTTTGTTTTCTGAGATGCACTACACAGTATGCTGAGTGTAGCATTCATTTATCTAATGTCATGAAAATAATTTTAGTTCTGTTCTCTGCCTCCAAATGTATCCCTAATGTAAATATTATTTAATAATGTTAAGTGACAAAACTCATGCTTCTGATTTTAGCTTAATCTAATGACAATATTCATCAGATAGCAGAGAATTTGTCCATTCAGTGAGCTGATAAAACAGTCTCAAGTCTGGGTTTCCAAAGAGAGAGATGGTCTTCAAAATGTAGTTTTAACCTCACCCACCCTTCCTGGTTCATCTGCATATTCTTTTGAAAACCACTCATTGAGTATCTGTAGCCCAAATGATGTCATCAGGCACAGCATGCAGCCACTACAAGTGGGACAATTATAATTTTTGTAGCTGATTAATCATCATGAAAAAGTAACAGTCAATTGACTCAATCATACATCCATGGTGATTAATCACACTTCACTTGTGTTTTTTACAAGTATTTTACCGACAGTGCAGATGTTGGATGATTTTTCTCCTTGAGCCTTTTCCTTGGTCACAGATGTTAAGTAATCACCTTGTCCTGATACTTGACTTACCTAATTTTTTCTTCTTCAGGCCCTTAAAAACAAAAGTGCTCTTTATATAGAAAGAAAATGTTAAACTAGTTATTAATTTTTTTTACAGGTCAATCAATATCTGAAATCACTGCAATTGTCATTTGTAGTCATAGGTGTTTTCAATAAGCACATTGCTCTTAAATCTGTTCTCTGTAATGCATGACAGCAGGAGTACGAATAAAACCCTGACAGCAGCAGGTATCAGAGTCCATCTTATTTTTAGACCAGTTAGAGCTTCTAATCCAAGTGCATGAAAAGTCTCACTTGATTGTAATTAATTAGCATCCAAGCAAAAAAAACAGGCAAGCAAGAATCTTATGACACCAAAATATTGGGTTTCAGAGGTACTGGCCAGTAGACTCTAGTCTTAACCTTGGTTAGAGAGGTAAGGGAAATTGCTGAAATGCCTCAGCAGATGAAAGTGTTTTAACGTACAGCTAAAACCCTACTAATGATATTTTCCATGGATTTACATCTACACTGATGAAGCCATGAGAATTTACAGCCACTGTGTCTCTGATAACCATTACACTCTATTGGGTCATGTCACCTGTGCATATAGAGGGATGATTTTGTTTTAAGGCATGAAAGTCAATTTCTAGGTGATTTTCAAAGACTTATTTCAGAGGACCCCTAATAGATAAAATCTATATATTTCCCAGGCTTCCCTTAATACTTAAAATGGAAATGAGTAGGGCAAATAGGTTGTTTACCTCAAACGATGTGAGCCTCAGTGACCGTAACCATGTTTCATCCTACAGAAAAAGCCAAAGATCCTCATTCTATCCAGAAAAAGTATCGTACCAACCTCTTTGCCCAGTCTTAGATCACCGTTAAGATCAATGCATACACTGGAAATTGCTTTCATGAAAAGATGACACAGCTGCATTGAATTCTGCACTAGACTCCAGTCTTGATACTGTTAATAAAGAGCCTAGGGTTGGGTATAATTGTTAATACACTAATTCTAAAAATCCACTCAAATGTCACTTATAATCAGGATTTTCTACTGTGCTAGGACCCCTGGGGAAACCTTTGAAGCTGTGAATGGTGTACACGATGACAGGGATGAACATAAGAAGGTAGAAGGCCACCGATGTTGTTTAGCTTAGTTGTATAAAACTATCATGTGCATAGAAGCTTAGCAATACTGGCAGCTAGGAAGATGGGAAAGCAAAGTGTGAGATGGAGGAAACACTCAGATCCAGAAGGAAAAGCTTTACACTAAACCCAGTTATTTCAAAGCATTAGGGGGAGAAACGAAGAAACTCTATGGCTTGTAATTTACAGCAGAAGTACTAAGGCAGAAAAGACATTATAAAAGCATTTCATCAAGAAGACATCCATGACATAAAACTATTTAAAACAATAAATCAAAAAAAATTAGTCATTTTATTAGCAGTAGAGATGAACTTTACACCAGATGTGAAAAAGTGGGATGGCTATGAAACCTTGAAAAGGAAAATGAGAGTAACAGAGTAAATTAATATGCAATATCAAAAAAACCCTTTGAATGTAAATCAGTGATTATAAATTAATTGTCTTTTAATTTTATTAGAGCTGCACACACTTATTATCTCGTTTTATCATATCTTTGGTATTATTAGGCATAACATTTTAAAGTGTAACTGTGTACTTCCTTTCAGTTCTTCTTGCACCTTATTTATGATTACTGCTTGGGCTGGTGCAAAGTGAATGCATATCCCTCAATAATGAAGTACAGAAGAGACGGACAGAGTCACAAGGCCTGCTGTAAAAAATCCCTCTTGAATCTTTTACAGCTAAAAGTAGCCTGGCACAGGTAATAGCTCTTCTGTTAGGGGAATTTTGGCTGAAAATATTTTAAGAAGCTCCTGAGAAAAAGAGGATGTCAGGATATGTCTGTGGTGGTGCTAGAAACGGTTGTTTTCATCAGGGGAAAATTTTCTCAGTTTTTGTTTGGAATAACACTGCCACAGATAATACCTGCTTCCTACTTACAGTCATGCAATCACAGAATGTCCTGGGTTGAAAAGAATCTCAAAGATCATCTTGTCCTAACTCCCTTTCTGTGGACAGGGACCTTTCAGTAGACCAGGTTGCTTAGAGCTCTATCCAACCTAACCTTAAACATTTCCAGGGATGGGGCATCCACAACTCCTCTGGGTAACCTGTTCAAGTGCCTCACCTCCCTAACCAAAAATAAGCTTTTCCTAATATCTAGTCTAAACCTACTCTCTTTCAATTTGAAGGCATTTCCCCTGGTCCTGTCACTACATCCCTCCATAAATAATCTCCCCCTCTCTTTCTTGTAGGAACTGGAAGAACAAGACAGGGTTTTCTAATTCTTCCACCAATATCATTGAATTTGAGGTGTAGGTTTCTCATTACTCACTTGCATGGATTTCTGCAGAGGGAATAGGAGCTGGGCTGGGAGCTTCTCTCCCAAGATTTCTTTTTAGTTAGAGTGAAGACCACATAGGATATTTCAAACCATTTAATTGATGGCAGACTATGGGAACAGCAAAGAGAGAAATAAACTGATGATGGAATGACAATTAGAGGAGGAAGAGGTATTTTCCCACTGTACAAAAGTGCCTGAAAAAAAAAGATAATACAAAAAGCCAGGAGCGATGAGGTGGGACTTGTGAGTGTAGGAGATTAGGACAGAATAAGACACTTAGAGGGTGGCAAAAGCCATTTTCTGAGGTGGAAATGCAAATGAGGTTTTCTGGATGTCACTGTTCCTCTGGTTTTGGTGAGTATGTGCTGGAATTCTGTATGTAGATGTGAAACTTGCTGCCTGTGTGACTACTTCCCTTGTAGGATCGACACTCTAATGACCCAGACCATGGTCAGGGGCAATCCTTCAGCTCACAAAGTCAAGGACTGAGCACAGGGTCACTTCACAGCCCTCTAAACATCAGCACCATACCAAGCGATGAGATCTTTTGATGTAGACTGAAAGGGGAGCAGGATTCAGTTTGTGTCTGAGCAACAAAACAGGCAAAGTTTATGCAAGTAAATACAAGCTTTCCAGAACCAGGTAAAACTGTAATTAACTCTACTTCCTGGGCATATCTTGTAACTTTGGGGCAGCTGTTAACATGCTTGAAGAGCCAATCTGGGAGCCTGCACCCCTGAGGCCAGTGTAGGAGACCCAAGCCTACCTCGTATCGAGGTGAATGAATCAGCAGGGCCCAGGCAGCCTGTTTAGCAACAGCCTCTTGGTTAAAATCCTCACGTCGATGCAGACTGTTTTCACTTTCAGCAGAACAGCATTTTCCAAAAATGTGCTGATCAGCTCTAATTATCAAGGTTACAAACTGAATCACTCAAAAGGTAAGAAATGCCAGAATCTGTGCTGCCTGGGTAACCTTGCTGCTCACATGCACACCCCTTGCACATGCCTTATGATATAGTCTATAATTATCTGATTGCTTGTTATTTTTTCCCCTGTATCATTGGAGGCATGGGACGCACCTGCAGCAGGGATGAATCAGAGTTAAGTCGTGAACATGGTTGCTCTCCTTAGACATCCTGTTGGTGTAAAGACATGTAGGTTGAAGACTGTGGGGAAAGAAAGTTTAAGGCACAAATTGTGGCAAAAACTGCTGATCAGAAGACCTAACTCTAGCCAAACCTCCACCACAGGATTCCTCCAAGGTTCTGGTCAAATCACTTAAGCTAAATTTTGGACAGGTGATTCTTCAGAGGCGACCCAAACTGCTCTGAAAAGCAGGGCCTCAGAAGGAGATGAAGGAGATTTATGAAGCTGAGGAATACCACCTTTATTTTGTGCTTTCCGTGTACCTCAGTTTAGACCTTGGGTTTTGATTTACAGAGCTTTGGAGCAGCCACACCTGCAACCAAAATCAATAACAGGAGCTGTACTTTGATGGCATAAAGCATTGTACAGTGCAATGCTAACACCTCTGGGGGGAAAACATCCAAACAGATCTTAAACACTGCTAGCTGGGAACACAGAGCTAATGGAAAACCTGAACCTTCATGTTCTTGTACCCTGATTCTCCACCTAGTCAGTTTGAATAATAAACATACCACTCACACTCCAAGGACATAATGAAAATAAATATAATGTATATCTGAGAAGCGTACAGACTGTAAAATAAAAAGCCACAAGGAAATTAATAGCTTTGTCTTCAGAGCAGAAGAGGCAAGTGGTAAATAAGGCACAAAGCCAAGAAAAGCAATGAGGAGGTGCCAGATAGCTAAATAGCTCATTACACAGCACTGAAATGCACCGCACCCTGAAGGAGCAAGGGATCCCAGGGAAAAATAACAGTATCTTGTCATCTAACTGAAGATTGCCTCAGAAAACATAGACAGAGACAGGTGATGGCCAGTGTTTGCTGACACAGCAAATCGAGTTTAAGGCTTCCTAGTACTGAGAAACAGGCACAGCACCACAATGAACATGGTGGTTCAGTTTGAATATTTTGCCAAAAAAACAACATTTTAACAAATTTGGGGGAATAGTCACAAATTTTAAGTTCATAAACAGAGACTTTAGGTTTTTTCAAGTATTATTATTTTACAGAAGACAATGTGGAAAGATAGGACTGACAGAGGCTTGGCACTGAGTGCTCCACCTAGTTTACCATTAACAGTACTTGATTAGGAGTTTGAAGCGCTTGGTGCACATACACTGCAATGCTAATGCTTCTGAAGGGAAAACCCAACATAGGTTCTAAACATTAGCTTACCTTTGTCTGCTTGATTTTGAAAACTTAACAATCTTCACAGACCGAAGAGACTCTTCTGTATGTTACATGACGGCTGGGTAGAGTTACTTGAAACGTCCCCCATCACAGAAGCAGACAAATTTACCTGCTCTCACCGCTGTATTCAGCAGATTGTTTCAAATCCATTTTTACTCTACCTTTGAAACATTTGTATACTGAAAAACAGAATAAAAAATTCCAAAATAACTTTATTGTGCTGCAACTTTAGTTAAATGATTATTACCTAGTAAAAGAAATTTTGAGAAATTTGCAAGATAAAATTTTATTTTTCTCTATTGATGGTTCTTTGGAGAAATGGCTTTCTTTTGTTCTTTCTGAACACGTCCATTATTCTGAATATTCCTTCAGATCAGAAGAAAACTTGAGAGTGAGGAATTTTTTCAGGAAACACTTTTCTTTTGCAGATAGCCAGACTTAGAGCAGAAAAATTATGAAAACAACATTCATTGTTATTCCTGGTCAAAAACTTCAGAGTTCTCTTTTTGCCAAGTTCAAAATTTTCAACAACAAAAATTTGTTTTAAAGCCTGAAATTCTATTTTGTCATTTTTTTTCCTCATTCAGTACAGAACTTCTCTGTGCCAAAGATGAATTTAATCTCCCCAAAGCCAAAACTTCGTGTCAGTTTTTAACCACATTGCACATTCAATCCCTGAAACAGCAAAGACAGAAACAGAACAGCATTTCAGTAGGCAGTTACCATCAGGACATTGTGGCATACTCTAGTTTGTTGAAAAAATATAATATAATATCAAACTGAGGCAAAATCTGTTCAGTTTCTTGGCTACATGGATTGCTGGATTAGGCAGTACAAGAGGGATAGAGGCTTCTCTAACTTCTCTTGTCACTTAGGTTGCTTCCCTAGTGCCCGTGAACCAGTACAGACTTAAATATAATTAGCTAAACTTTATCTTTCTCTCAGCAAAAGTAGCACTAGTTTTGACTTTGAGAGCTGAGCTGCCAGAAGGGTGTATCACAAGAAAAAAGGTGGTCATCTGATCTTGTTGTAACACCATAGTGTTCTTCAAATGGGACACAACTTTAATCTATACCTACTCTACAGACATTTCCACTGCCAAGCAGCCAACTGAGGAGACTGAGGAGACCCAGGTCCAGAGTGTCTTTCCTCAGTAACTTCCAGAAGCATAACTTATAATGCTTTTAGTGTTCTTCCTAAACCACATGAGCAGTGGACACCCCTCGGCCAACAAACCATGAAGACCAAGCAGCACCCAGAAAGCTGCCAATGGCTCCAAGAGCACAAATGCAGTGCTCAGTGTGCAGGAAAAACATTGATGAGCTGGTCTCTGAAGAGCAAAACTATGTTCATCCATGTTCCAAACAATCCCTTCCCTTTCTTCTCTGGGCACGTTGAGCCAAAGAGCACCAAAGAGCACCAAAGGCCTTTCTTCTGAAAAATGTCTTTGTAAGTAGTGATCTGTATAGCAGTCTGTTTTTCATGGTGTTGATGTTTTCAGTCTAAATCTTTTTTTAGCTGAAAAGCAGTTCAAAGCACTTGATGGTTGCGTCGTTAAAGATCCTCCCACAACATGCTAGCATCAGTCCTCTTCAGGATGCAGGACTGTTCTCTCAAATAAATCAGCTTCTTGCAAAATATTTTCATACATTTTCAGCTAAAAAAGTACCCCAGTGGAGGAATTTATCAATTTCACATTGCTGATACAGCCAAAATCAAGGACAAATGTTTTTAGAGTCTATAAAATGTAGATTTTGTGAAACTCCCTGACCAAAAACAGGGAAATGGGGCTCTGACTGTGAAATTTAAAGGCTTAATGTGCTCAGTACAATTAATCAAGTTCAGAGCCTGAAGTGAAGAAAGTCACATGAAATAAGCATAAAGAATCTTGCAGTGGGACTAGGTCATCATCATAAGCCCTTTCCAACTGAAATTCCTTTCCAACTGAAATCCCTTCCCTTCCCTTCCCTTCCCTTCCCTTCCCTTCCCTTCCCTTCCCTTCCCTTCCCTTCCCTTCCCTTCCCTTCCCTTCCCTTCCCTTCCCTTCCCTTCCCTTCCCTTCCCTTCCCTTCCCTTCCCTTCCCTTCCCTTCCCTTCCCTTCCCTTCCCTTCCCTTCCCTTCCCTTCCCTTCCCTTCCCTTCCCTTCCCTTCCCTTCCCTTCCCTTTTCCCTTAGGTTTTGTTCCATTCCATTCCACTCCATTTTTTCTTTCCATCAGAAAAAATGGAGTGGAATGGAATCTTCTTCAGGGAGAAGATTCACAGAGGAATTATCTATCTCAGATGTCAGCTAAGTAGCTTTCCTAGTTTACTTTTCATTCTCTCATGATCTCTACTATTGAATTTTATTTGTACATCTTATATGCATTAAATTCTTATATTCAAGTGTTAATATCTGCCATAAGTATGTATAAAGTACTTTTTTCCTCCATTAGGTTTTTGGTTCTAGAAACTCAGCAAGAAAAAATTCAAAACTTTAACAAAAGACTCATTTACTGGCATTAATATTCCTTTGTATATATTTGGATTTATACTTCATGTGTTTCAATTTTTTTGCTTTGTTGTTTTGCTGTGTTGGCTGGAAGGACTCTGCTAAAATTCACCTGCCATTCAGTTTAATTTCTTGTGTTTAGGGCTGTACAACATTCCATGTAAAGTTAATCAATACAAGGATTTATGAAACATCAAAACAGAACAGTCTAAAGGAGGAAATTATAGTCAGTTCCAGTTATTAAAGATTTCCTACACTAAATTTAGTATAAGAGAATCCTTATACATCTTCTTTCAGGGTATTTGTCAAGTGCATAGACTGAAGAAACAATTGTTGTTGGTTCCACTGCAATGTGTCTTTATTTGTTGCTTGCTATTTAATGCTAGCTGGAAGGAAGCAAACCATGTCATGTGGAGGTGAAATACTGATTCGATTTTAGTCACTAGCAGCTCTTCAACTAATTTCTTCTGAAATTTTACCTGATGTGCAAAACCCTGTGCAATGGGAAAAGAAACAGCAAATTTTATAAGATGAAAATAGGATGAAAATATACATGACTCTGCATCCTGCCTATATTCAGCTGTCTCACATTGCAAGCTACATTAGGTACATATATACATACATATTCATACATATAGGCATCTTCAGGCATTTATATCAGGTATATATAAAAAGAAAGGTCTTTGTATAGCATTACCTAGTTTAAATGCAGGATTTGTAGTCAAATACATTTGTTTCTTTCCAGGATTAACAATACATTTGCTAATCTTGTTTACCTTCAATATTTATTAAACACTTTTGCCTCTACCTCCATTCCTTCTCATGACTAATCAGAATGCTTTATACTTAATACAGCAAATTTTATGAAGATATTTTTGTCTCAGAACACTTTGGCTGCTGAAAACTGATATAGACTTTTAACTACTTATTTTGGAGGAGTTTACAGACATTAAAATGTGGGGGGGTTTTTTTTAGAAAAAATACTATTTCATGTACATGATGAATTGTCCATCTACACTCTCTCGATATATATATGCATGCATATATTTTTATGCACTTATGCAAGTGCACACACACACATTGTCTATGAAGTTTGGTTACTTATATTAACATTAGAAGTATTTATAACAAAACACTCATCTATCGCAATATGCTCAATCGCTGTCTTTCACAAATCCACTTCTAAATGATATTTCAATATAAGAACATGCAGATCTCTTAAGAACTTTAAAAAATAAATTGTTTGCACATTAGTGCAAGTTCAGTTACTTGGCTAATTTTTCCGTTTCTGTAGGCACTGACCTCAACTTAAAAGACCTCATTTTTTTGTTCTCTACAAGTGTAATCTGAAGTGTTAATGAGTTACTAGTTTTCCTTTTGTGAACAACTTCTCAAACCAAAAATTATTGTCTATCTTCTATTTTTTCTCTCTCAGTTGCCTAGCATGACTCTGGTACTCAATGACACATTAGTGAGTGAGTTGCTACTGAGTCATTCACAATTTAAAATATTTTCTCATGAAGTTCTGATTTGCAGACAGCTTCTCTTGCCTCTTGTCCTTCCTTCACTTACAAACTGGAACATAATGGGACCCGTAAAGAGAAAATTATAAACAATAAAAAAACTAATTTCATTGACCACACAGACCACACAGAAAACTAGCTTATGAAAAAGGCAGAGTGCTCAAACTATATATTTTCTTTTCCACATGACAACACTGTACATTATTATTTTTAACAAAAAAGTTTAATAATGCTGAATATGATAACAAACCACAAACAGGAAAACAAGGTCTGGTTCACTTTTTGTTGTCACTTGCTTCTATCAGACACTGGTCAGCAGACAAAGGCAAGTTTTCAATCGTTCCAGTTTGTTCACATTAGTACTACCCTTGTTCCTCAAAATGACTCTTTGTTTTACAAGAAGATTCTTTGGAAACAATTATCAGTGCATTGTGGAGATCAACTTGTACACAAAAAAGCAAACCAAACATTTTATCACTGCAATTCATATATATTTACAAGTGGTGATGGTCTACTGTTAATTGCACAAAACAGCTCAAGATAATAAAATATTTCCTGTAACAAAACTGGGTTTCTTGTGAGAAGCAGTAATTTTGGGGTCAAGCAACAATTTTTCTGCTTCAGATGACAAAACAAAAAAAAGTCTAGTCTTTATCTTGATAAGTTTCTATTTTCAAATCTTTGTATTTTTCCTTGGGACATATGATATGGGAACTAGAGATAAAGAAAACAACAATAAAAAGAAAAAGATTAGATGGTAGGGAACATTTTCAGACAGTGAAACTGCAGAATAAGTTGCATTGAAATCTGTTTCTGGTGACATAAGAAATAAGCTGAGAAGTACTTAAAAGCGTTAATAGGGATGAGACCCTGTCTTTATAGTTGGAGAGGATCAGGGTCCTTTTTGGGCTCACTCAGTATGTGCTGTAAGTATTTAATGCCAATATTCAAGACACAATCCTGTAATGTCATTACAAGGTCCCATCACAGTCACTTGCATATTTCCTTTGGCACAGCAGATTTTTTTTTTTTTTTTTTGATGGGGGACAGGGTCAACAGTCAAGAAATCTCTGCCCTCGAATAAGACAGCAGGAGAAGAAAAACACTTGCTAAGCACTTCAGCTGTTCTCAGATTCATAAAATACCTCATGTTGTGGGGAAGATAATGTTTTTTTTCCTGTTGGTCAGCTGCTGGGAAACCTTTGAGAATTTGCTGAGTAAAAGCTCCAGAAACTCTGAGGCGCTTCTTTCACTCACCTTGGTAGAGTAGCCATGACAGAACTTCTAGTACCAGATAAACCATGACAGGCTACATTTCCCATTATGCTGGAGACTGGGACAGAAGCAGCAGTCCTCTCCCCGACATCAAAACTGCTAAGAACAATAAGGAAGCTCTTCAGATCTTCTGAATGCTGATGGAAATCACAAAAAGCATGACGATGTAGACAGTGGCAAGACACTGATGCCCTCAAGAAGGAGAAGAAATCTGGGACCAGAGGAGACAAGGTATCTGAATTATTCACTTTGGAAGTTTGTTTTGGATTTACGCTCACACTCAAACCTGCAGCCCCTGGGAATTAAAATAGCTCACTTCAGTTTGTGCGTTATGCTAACAAAATCTCCCAGTTCTGCTCTTTCTCTACTTTTGCACCTTTCACACTGCAGGAGAGTCTTTTTATCAATCTTAGTCTGTATCCCAACCTTCTTGCGTAAAGGTTAAAAAGAATGTATTGATTATACTGTGAAGTGTGCCAATGACATTTCTAAGGTTGTGTCGTACAAATCTATAGATAGCTAGGGAGTGTTCATGCTTGATCAAGTTCTTGTTATTACTGGGAGAAGCTCAAACTTTAAGAGATGAAAGATGTTTTTCAAATTACCTAGCTCTGTAAAAGATTTTTCCTGATTCAGAGCATTTTGACTTCCCCTTGCTCTTAATGTACAACAAATCACAGAGGAGTCTGCAGAAGGGAACTGTGATGAAATCCTGGTTATGGGAGATCTGTCACTAGCTTCAAAGTGGTCAGTATTTCACTTCAGATTGTTGATATAAACAAAGAATATAAATCTTCTTTTCTAAGCAAACATTGATCAAGGTAGTTGTGTCATATCTGCTCCTGGCCCTTTTCTCTGCCTGTTTTGCAGCTGTCACATCCCTGAAGCTATTCTCCTCTCTGCTTCTGCAATGGGACAAGGAATTCTGGAAGTTAGCACCCAAATGCTGTCTTACTGGGCATTAGTAGGAAAAGCAGCACTGGATTTGCATGCCATGGTCAGATCTTCCAGTGCCTCTCTGTGGAAGAGCTGTGACTGATGCTCTTCCTGCAGCTGAGGCAACACAGCACTTCTCCTCCCAGGCAAGATCTCTCATTTGACAAGGATTTCACTGCATCTGAAATTTTTTCCCTCAGGTTGACACTAGAAGGTCTCCACTCTCCCAGCAGTCTATTTTGGTGAACTTTTTAGGAATCTTATGAGTATTAAAACTGCCAGACAGCTGAAAATCTTCCATAAAACTTGTCTGGTCAGATAGATACATGTACAGAGACTGGCAGACACAAACACTTAAGACTTGCTTCTGTAGAAAGACAAGTTACAGAGATTTAGACTTTTAGCACATTTGTGACAGGATTCCTCAGTAGGTATGCAGGCTTTAGTCACAGGAGTTCAGAAAATTTCATCAGCCCTATCCACCCTGGAACAGCTCTGTTTCACATGGTCTTTGTTGCTGTTGCAAGTCATTCTGAAGCCTACTGACAAAAGGAGAGAAAACATGCAATAACCCTTCAAGGGAACAAACAAATCAACCTTCAAGTCTCAAATGAGTGCTGAGGTACAGGTCTCAGGGCTGACACTTGAGTTCCAGACTTTAAAATCTGCTTTGCCTATGTGTCAGCCGTGGCTGTGAATACCGAGAGGCTGAATGGCTTTCTTGCCATCAGGGGTAGTGTATGAGAGCGGTGCAGTTTATTTCATGAGTCATTGGCTAAGCAGATGTCAGAAAGCATGATATCCAAAGTTGATTTCTGATGGAAATGTCAAAGGAGGTGTCTCTAACGCTGAAGTCACTTCTCAGTGATGGCTTGCTACTGGTTCATAACTACTTTCTTCTCTACTTCCATCTACCATGAAAGTTGCCACACTGCTACCTTGCGTCTTGCTCAGACAGAGCTAGACGAGATCCTGTTAAATGAGCTATGTAAGCCAGTCACCTAGCCAAAACTGATGGCACACTTAGTGTACTGAAACTATCTGTATTACTATTCCTTCTTCATGGGCTAAATATAAATTTTGCAAATACAGAGTATGGTTTACACATAGGAAGGAGAACTCATGCCTTGTGATTTTTTCCTAGCAGCGATTCTCGCAAAAATAATGAAGTTAGAGGCATAAATTTGGCCTTATTCCCACATCCTCTTCTCAAAATAGGATTTCATATAGTCAAGTTCACTAAGAGGCTGCTGCTGTGTGTGAGGTGTTCAACAACCTTTGATCCAGGCCAAGACATCTGCAAAAATTGCATATAAAGGAAGTGTTTTTTCTTCCCATCTATTCAGATGTGCATTCAATCTTCTGATTTTTTATTCTCCATTTTAATGTTTTCTGTCAAATAACTAGGTATGATCTCTAAAATATCTCCATCAGTTCAAGTAACAATAATAATTAATAATTATAATTATAGTAATATTGCTGTGATTTCATACCTTTAATTTGGAGATCTTGAAACACTTCATAAAAAAGATTATTATTATCTTCTTTTTAATGTATTTGGAGACCAAAGCATAGACAATTAAAGTAACTTTTTCAAAGCTAGTCTTCAGAGGTAAGAATGGAACTAAATTTTATTTCATCCTCACTCCCCACATCATCCTAATTCCATAAAATATTGGCAAGTTATATGACAAAACATACATAAATCACATATTCAAATAAAAAGGCAGGATTAAACAAGCTGAAAGAATTGAGAAATGCTTCTCAGTAAATTTTATGTCACATGCTAGGATCTGCGTCAGCTCTACTGGACTATTTTCTCTGCTGTCCACACAAATTTCCATAGCTTAAGATCTTTCTCATTTCACCGTATTCAGAATCCTTTATAAAAATTCACATATTTTTATCTGTTCTATCTGGAATTTAATACTATGGAATTTTTCCTCTTTCTGAAATTATCAGTTCATCACCTCTCAAAACAGCCACACTTGTGGTATAGTTATCACTTCATCTTGCAGAATGTGCAAAATGCAGACTTCGGTAGGTCCCTCATCAACTTATTCCCTATGGTCCAGATTTTTTTTTTAAACTGTTTCAGGTTTTTATTTAAATAAGTTTATTCATTTGCCAGTATTTTTCCAAGCTTCATGACTCTCCCACAGAGACTAAACTTCATACACTTCATGTTCTTAGAGATATGTCCTTTCATCTTTCTAGAACAAAGCCATTTGGAAAATCTCTCAGGCTTTTTGTAACTTTTGGTAATAAATCCAGGGGGATTTTTTTTTTTCCCAGAGGCTCTCAAAGGGATTTCGACTTGTATGAGGGTCTCACATGCATTGAACAAACTGTCCCTCCCCTCTCAATTAGGGCTCACTCTTCTGAGGCTCAGGCAACATCTTTAGCTTGTTTTAGGGGAATCCTTAGTTGTGATCTGTACAGGGCAGCCGCTTGGAGTTCAGTTCATGTGCTCACCAGGCATTGCTTCAGGATAAGAACTTCTACATGTGGTCTCCTGAAGTTATTAATTAGACAAACATTTTATTGCCTGTCTTTTAGTGAGGTAGCTGCATATTGAGGGATCAAGGTGGCCCACTGCTGGAGGAACAGAGACTGTCTTGTGATTTTTAAAGTTCCCTGAAATTCTTTGGGGTAGATAGATCCCTTGTTGTCTTTATGCCACTATTGGTTTAGGGTCCCTTAACCCAAGCTTGTATAGATAACAACACCATGAAACTGAGGCTACTTTACCTTTTTACATCCTCTTTTACAACATACAGGCATTTACATCCCCAGAAGCTACCTACATCTGGCTTAAATGACAAGGGTATATATTTGTGATGTACACACACAAGTATGTGTGAGAACATGAGGCCAATAACATTACAAGTATGACTCTCAATATCCATGCCACAAAGTGATGTTACCAGAACACCTGTTCCTGATTATCTTCACCAATACGGCTTCTATGTTCTGTTTTACTGATTCTGTAAGTCCTTTTTATTTTTGTACAAAATGGATTTACAGAAAGACTCAAAATATGCAAAGTCTGTATTCTAACATGTACAGAGAGTTCAGGTCTACATTTTGGTTGCATGAGCTGTTCATGGTTTTGTGTGCTGAGTTGTTCATTTAACTGCTTACTTTTGCTCCATTAGTTTTCTTTTAACCTCGATTTATTTATGACTAGCTTAGTGCTCAAAATTATGCAGTATTTATTGTGTTAAAGACTGAGTTTAGAATAGGTATATCATTATGGCCCCAAAATAGCTGGATCCCTCAAGACAATGTCATTGGCAATATTAAGACTTTCCTTTGTGCAAGAAATAATTGAACTTAACCAAGTCCACTGGGGAGTTTGGGTTTGAAGGGACCTTTAAAGGTTAGCCAATCCAACCCCCTACAATAAGCAGGGACATATTCAACTAAATCAGGTTGCTCTGAGCCTCATCAACTTGACCTTTAGTATTTCTGGGAATGGGTTGTCGGTCTTCTTTCTGGGCATCCTGTTCCAGTGTTTCACCACTGAGTAAAAACTTTTGTCCTCATATCTAATCTAAATCAACCTCCTTTTAGTTTAAAGACATTATCATGTGTCCTATCACAACAGGCCCTGATAAAAAGTTTGTCCCATCTTTCTTATAAATCACCTTTAAGTACTGAATGGCTGCAATATTGTCCTCCTGGAACCTTCCCTTCTACAGGCTGAATAATCCCAACCCCCTCAGCCTTTCCTCACAGGAAAGACATTCCATCCCCCTATCATTTTTGTGCCCCTCCACTGGACTGACTCCAACAGGACAAGCAAATCTGGGTCTGTCTGCTTCCAAAATCTCTGCATACATTTAATAGTGCATATACAAACTTTTAACCTCTTGGTACCTTATATGCTTTTAGCATACGACCATAGGTTCTGTGTCTTCTAAACCAAAAGTGACAAGATTAAGAAGCATTTTTATCTAAATCTATCATATGTCATGGTAATAGAGACCTTTCTGAGAGAGTCTAATTTCAGGAAATTTCCTTCTCATCAAAGGAATGAGTGATTTGAGTAGTCATATGAATTCTATATATTTATCCAGTTAAACTAAACATCTTGATTTCTTAAGGACAGCAGATGATTTGGAGGAGAATATGAGATTTAAATGAGGATGAAAAGGATGAAAGAGTGTGACTTTCTTTACACAAGTGTGTGAGTAATATTTTAATCAGGGGAACATTTCTTTATAAGACCAAGTATTCAGTGTTGCTATTTATACCACTTCAAATTTAGCCAGCAAGGCACAGATGAAGGGGAACCACGGTTCCCTAAAAGTCTCTTCTTTTGCCCATCCCATCAAGTCCTAATCAATATCCCAGATTCATTACCAGAAAAGAAATAAACTCCCAAAAAGAACACTGTAATTTCCCCAGAGGACTAAGGAAGGAGAAAGATTGCTGTGACTCTATGGCACTGATTACTGGGAGATCCCTCTGATACATCTGCAATTTGGCCTTCATGCATGGTTAGGAGGAAAAAAATGCAGAGTCAGATAATTATTTTCCTAAAGTGTTAAGCATACAAAATCCCAGATCAGAAAAGAATATGATGGGCTAGAGCATTTTGTACAGTGCAATGTATCTGACACGCATCTAGGCCATTAACTAGAGAGAGACTCTTTCTATTGCAGTTGATTTTAGGGTCTGAACCTTAATATACTTTGGAAGTCAGAGGTGGAAAAGATCTGGTGAATTGTCAGCTTCTTGCCAATGCATGGTGCTTCTGAGCTATAGATGTGACTGATAATGGATAACCTTTTCTGGGTTCTATTCTTATTTGCCAAATTACAGATGAGGAATAGGAAATAAGACTTGAGATGACATTTGAGCCATGAGTCTTTAAAAAAAAAAAAAAAAAAAAAAGGTTATTAAAGAAAACTGTGTCGTGTGGGAAAGGTCATGATTTAATTGCAAGATTGTGAAATCAGGATGCTAAGCACTGGGATAGCAGGTTCGAGAGACACATTCAGTGAAATGGCTCAATAGAATAGAGGACATTATTTTTCATTTTCTGTGTAAAATAACCTTTCAAAACTCTTGATAAAAAAAAAAACAAACCTGATTTACCTGAGTAAATCTGATTTTCTTAAGTGATAAATTGCATGTATAAGACTCTTCAGAAAAAGATTCCTCTTATTTAAATTAACTCTTACAATATGAAGCCTTCAAAATCTGATCCTGAAATAGTTGCCTGATCTTGATTTTATCAGAATCTGCATAGAGACCAGTGAAACCCAAGTAATTTTAGCAACAGTAGCTGAAGTGAAATAACTGATTAGCATGTAGAGGGCCATTGTCAACAAACATGCTATTATTCAAAAAGACTATACTATACCTGTAATTATGAAAGAATAATATGTTCTGAAGAAAGTAATATTTACCGTACATCAAAATGAGGATAAAGGAAAGGTTCTCAAGATACTCTCTGCATTTAGGTAGCTTAAAAATGTAAATGCTTTACATAGTATTAACTTGGCACTTTACTGTAACTTATTGCAATGAATTTTTGCCTTTTAAAATTTATTTCAGACTTGTAGAAGCTGAATTGCATCATATGGGACTGAGCACCTCAATTTATCCAAATTACATGTATCTTGAAGGCAGCACAATTTTCTATAAGCTATCTTGTCAACGTGTCTCAACCCTGACCTACTTATGGCACCTCCAGAGAGGAGTACACTTTTCAGCCTCCATGCTCGTTCAGGCCTTGGCTGAGCTTGCCAGTTAGTGTCCCTGAAGAAGAGGGAAGGGGAGCTGTTTGGTGTGGACCACCAAGTCATGCCTCAGAGTTGTTTGCATTAACCAGCCAACACTTGCTCACAGTCTCCTACCGTGATGCCTGACATCAGTTTTGTCTCTTTACCTATGATGATGATACGAAATAGCTGAACTGTCTCACATTCTAACTCGTGAAAACTGTTGGCAAGTATTGATGTATGTTTTCTTAATTATGACTGCCATCCACCTCTGATTAATCATTACATAATACAATCTGTTCTGACTTGATTTGGACTAACAGATTCTACTATTGTGGACATATATACGCACCTAGAAATATGGATAGGCCCAGTGCCATGGTGGTGATAGACTGCACAATCCTCCTGAAATCCCTGTGTCATTCAGTCTCCTGTTGAGTGTGAATTTAAATCGCTTAAATCCTGAATATTTCTGTCCTTTGAATATTATAAAATTTAAATCCTTTAAGAATTTTCCTTTAGAAAAAAAAGTGAATCAAAAACAAATGATAGGATTAATAAACCAATTGTTCACTTGGTTTTAAAAGTCCATCATGATTTTCTAAATCTCAAACTGTTTAGTTAGGTTTTAGTTTTCACACTTGATGTGCTTGATTTTAAATTGTTCAGTAATAAAATAGAAAAATTACAAATCAGCCTGGTTAAATTAGAATATTCATAAAGTGAGGTGCCATAAGAGAGTCATTTACTATCTTAGAAAGTTCACTTACGCAGTTCAAACAGATGAAAAATACTCCTTAATAAAATATAGCGTATATATCAGGATCAGCACCAAGCCTTTTGTACATCCAAGGGATTTTATGCATCTCTGGGTATTGAGAATAAGCGTCTACTAACATCAAATTCCATGAAAGTCTTTTAAACCTCTGGACACGATGACTGAGGGAATAGTTGTTCCTGGTCCAGTCCAAGCCAGAAGAGAGGCTGAGCAGACGAGCTGTCTGCAATCCTAAAATTAGAGTGAAGCATGCCACCATCTGTCATTTCCACCTTACCTTATGGATGTTAAGATGATTGACTCTTAAAAAGTAAGTACTGGTCCTGAGTGGGACTAGATGTAAGAATATTTTAGATATTTATGCTTTTAAAATTGTTACCTTTTAAAATTAAAACTTTTAGTTTTCCAGATTCACTTTTGCACGGCTAGATGTAGGACAGACTACAAAATAATATCAGAAAATATCAGGATATGGATGGAAGAAAATGGTGGAAAGCTCAGACAAAGATCTATTACACCTGTTTGCTGAGAAAGCTGTGCCTCTAGGACTTGTTTACATCCTCTGTGTAAAAGGCCTTTCACAGGAGTAAACGTGGAGGAATTTGAACATCTCCGGTCATTTTATAAAACTTTTGTTTGGAAGGCAAGAGAGAAATAGTCTTTGGTGCTCTTTGGCACTTCATTTTTTTTTCACAATTGCTTTGACGTTAAACCTTTTTGAAGTATCAAAATACACATAGGAAAAAAAATTTTTTGAAACCGTGGAAGGAGCTCAAATTAATAGAAAATCCTTAGGCCAAAAGACATCACAATCCTTGTTCAATCTTCATCATTTTCAAAGTGTCCATACATATCAGACTCACCAGACTCTCCTTTATTAGAAGACCATCATCTGAAAACAGTAGGCTGCAGGACTGTAACAGCAGACTTACTTCATCCTCCAGAAACTTTGCTGCAAACAATAGCACAAAAACTGGTGGAACACAGACTGACCATAGTAGGTGAAAGTGAATATAGAGACCTTTTTTTGTTCCTGTTTCCTCTAACTTTCAGAATTTAGCTGAAATGTAAGATTCATCAATAGTAGAGTCAGGAGGAGGGCAACTTTTGCATCAAAATAACTTGAACTATGCTTTTAAGTGTTCACACTACAAAAGTTCAAGCTTCTAGTTATAGGCAAGACAAATCTTGAAGGTCTTGAATAGATAAACTGAAAGTTACTTTTGAGTTCAAACTGTTCATAAATCAACCCCGTTTTTCTCAGCTCTTTTTCCAATCCATTATGGGTTGGAAAAAAAAATCAGTATGTCACAGATTTTGTGAGCAGATATTTTTGAATTCAGATCTCACCTGTTTTTTATAACCAGTCTGTACCCCAATCACCAAACTTAGAGTAAAAGGGCAATGTGGTTTTGTGAAAGAATACTCATCATGGTTTCATAGGTTCCCTTTTTGGGCACCTTGACAGCTTATTTAATATTCAGTTTGTCTAAGCTTGTGTTTCCATTTCAGCATTCCCATTTTTAGAAGGCTGTTTAAAAAACTGAAAACACTGGAAACAACTTTTCATCGTTTTTAAGAATACTGATATCAGACTGTCCCTCCCTTTCTAAAACACCCCATTCCCAACCTATCTACACGTATGCATATAATTTTCATTCTGAAAAATTAGTTTTGATATATCATACATTTTGGGAGCCCTAAAAGACTGATTTTGAGAAAGTATTTTGTTTCTAGTAATCCAGTAGAAGAGGTAAGAATCAATGAGTATGCTTATTGGGGTTATTTAATCACTGACCCTCTAAGGTGTAGCAAGGAATATGAAGCTGGTGCTTAGTGAAGGTAATGTTGCCCTTTGGGTTATGGTTTTGTATTTGGAATTTAAACTAGACCTTATAAACAGATAACTAAAAGAGAGGACAAATTTGTATCAGAACAGTCCACTTCTCCAAATCAACATTACACGAATCCAAATCTTTGTCTATTTCCAGCAGGATAAAGGCCAGAGCATTACATGAAATGAGGCATCACACTTTTTCTATTCCACGAATATATTTCACCAGTTTTTCACAATTATTGTTTTCATTGTCTAAGAGCACAGTTTAGTTCATTAGCATGTTTCCAGAAAGGGAATGCTGTTATTTCTGAAAAGATAGGTCTAATATTTTTATTGCATATCAGTCCACATACAGCTGAATAGTATACACATAAGTCTACAATGGAAAGGGAGAATATCTCACTCTTACTGTCTCTGCCTCACATACACACACAGACATGCTCATGCATACAGACACACAAAAGGAACGCTTTGGCCTCCAGCTTCCCAAATTATTCATTTCTTTTTTTTAGCAGAAATGCCAATAAACTGAAAAGCCCTATAGCCACAAAAGGATGCTATAGCAGGAAAAGGGAGAGGTGAAAAAAGGAGTATCTGCACTGTGACACCTTACCTGGGAACTCTAGGGTGCAAAATACAGTCTCACACTGTGAAAAGCAGATCATCAAAGCAGACTCACTAAATCACCTTCCACGGGTAAGGACACAGGCCAGGCACCCTCGCCCCATAGCAGCCAATAAGCTCCTACCTATTTGTAATGCTGCAAACACAGTTAGCAACATATTTGTTAGCAGGTGTCACTGTGATGAGAAGAGCAGACGGCAGTCAGCCTGTAATTATTGTGTGAACCCAATAGGCGTTACACACTTCATTTTGGAACACATCACAGAATTCTTTAATAGCTGGCCTGATTATTAGGATCTTAAGTTAATTTGTGCAGAATGTTATAAAAGTTAAGCAAGAAGATATTAACATTATACAAATGAGCATGGTTCTGCCTGTTAGCTTGAACATACGGCAAGAAACAGAATGACACTAACCAACACTGCAAATTTACATTTAACAAAATCGCTAAGTAACAATTTTACAGTCATCTTAATTTGCATCACTAAAACCTGGCAGCATTTCACCCAAAATGCATTAGCAGGAACTATTTATAAGATCAGTATCAAGGTTTTCATATAAAGCCAGTGAATTAATATGATTGTTAGAACAGTGCTTACATGGGTGATGCCTAACTTCGCTAGAAAATTACAGTTAAGGATCACCATCACCACTTCACAAACACTTCTTAAAACAATTAATAGCAAAATGACTGTGAAAAGGTAAATTTTGGTAGAAAGTGACAAAATATAATCCAGCTTCTGAGGGCACTCAAATATCATCATATTTTTGCTATCTAGTGTGTGAGCATAAGCACTTCACAGTGGGGATGTTTTTAATCTATATTTGCCCAACATGGCACAGAGAAGCCACAACTTACATTGATCTTGTCATTGTGTTTGTGCAGCAGGTGTGAACTAAAAGAGGCAGGGTCCTGATTCCTATTTCTCTCTCCATGTCAGGAATCAGCCTCCCCTCCAGATCAGGTCCTTCTCTTCTCCCCAGCGCAATGGGAAAAGGAGCAAAGAAATGTTGCAGACCTGGGTCTGAGCATGAAGCCAGACCACAGCAAGAGAGGATGTACCAAAACATGGAGACAAGAAGCTTTCCTGGGTCCTACAGTTTAAGAAATAAATTAGCATCAATAATTGATTTAATTATAGAAATTTAATTAACCTTGCTTTCCTTTGAAAGAGTGATATATTCCTACAAGGCCAAAATTTCATCTCAGATCTGCTCTATCGGTTTTAATTACATTAATCTACTATATTGACATATGTATTTTCCTTTATACCAGTTGGCAATCTACATACCTAAGAATACCAAAGCAAACTGCTATCACGTGGATTTAAAGAGAATTTTGCCGTCAGATTAAATAAAAAAAACAAAAACCCCATGACAAAAAGGCTGAGTTTCTGACAGAGCACACCACTTGTACGCTGCTTTATATAATATGAATAATTTATATTGCTAAAAGTGCTTCCCCTGAAATATGGGTAGAAGCGGGTAATTGCCCATGGATAATACTTTATATATTTTGTAGGAGGAACATATCTCAACCCAAGAAAATACACAGGTGCTAGGGCACAACTTTCAGATATGAATGACTCAATGAATCATGAATGACTATGATTTTCTTGGGACCTAATGGTTTAACACACACTTAAATACATAACAAATGCATGAAAACCCCTAAACAATCTAAATTGCGTAGCACAGAGTGGACTGTGAACTCTTCTGTGCACTTCAGCTGCTTGGGGTTTAAACAATAAATGACTACATACGTATGGGGGCAGCTTTTATCTGGCTGATGGTGGCATCCATCTCCACTAGAAGTTTATAAATCTTTCTGAAATCTTCCTCTATTGCTCTGTCTTAATAGTGACATGCAGTGGCTGCAAGGTGCAACAGAGGTTTAAGAGAACAGTAGCGCACAAATAACATTTAACACATGGCAACATATCAAATTGTTATACCACACAGCAAGTTTCCATAGACATTGTTTTTACTGGTATTTAAACAGAGTTACTGCTCATTCACACCTCCATGCAATTGCACTCAGAGAGTACTTTAACAAAAAACACATCTTAACTCTGAGGCTCTTATGGACTATGGCATAGAGCTGCCTGTGTTCCAGGATCTGGTCTGGCACAGAACAGCACTAGACAGAAAGCAGCAGGTAAGGAAAGTTCTAGGAAATATGTAATGGTTTTGTGTACTGAATATTAGCCTTTGAATCAGGTGATCACTGCAGTTGGGCAGGGAGTGAAGTCAGCCTACTTCTCTGTGCTGAAGGCTCCCTTGTCATCAGTTGCTCCTCTTCCACAGTGACTCCATTCATGCCCACTGCTCTTGCTGGAGCTGCCATTTCATTGCCTCTGCTTTTTTTGACATATTTATCTTGGTAAACTGAGTAGAATTTCATTTTGCAGAAGCTTCTGAATCTCCTGTGGATTGGTGATTTAGGGCAACAAACCAACCAATGTCTGAAAATTAATTTGGTTGTGCTGGGACAAACCCCTTTAAAACAAGGAATGCATAAGGCAAGCCTGTTTTATTTGTCTGCTTTAAGTACCAAAATCTGTCTAAAACGTGGAGCTTGATAAGTCTCGATTCTTCCTTTTCCTGTCCCAACAGATATTATTTCTCCCTAGTTAATGGTGCTTTGTATTGACTCCCCTAATGCCTGGCATACAAACATCTGATTTCCCTCTTGATTTATGTTCCTTCCAATGCAAAATGTTATTTAGATATTATTGTAAAACTTCATGTCTATCTGGAGCAAGATAAGGCAGGATATGAGCGGCAAATAAAATAACTATTAAAAGCTTGAGGACAATAGGTGTTAATGAGTTGATTATAGTCCTATGGAATTTGGAGTAGCAAAAAGGGCTTAATTAGGGGAATGCAGTCCAGCTAAGTCCATCTTCTTCCAGCAACAAGAGAGAAAAAAGAGAATATGCAAAGCTATCTTTAGGAATCATTGTCAGTTTTACTGAAATTAGAATTGTATTATCTGATAGTCGTATCTGCATGCACAGTGACACTACAGAACACAGTTAAGGTCTCTGTGTTGTTTTGTTTCTTAATTTTTTGAGACCATTTTTAAATGAAAATATTAATTCTGACATTCCTGTGGCTCTAAAAAAAAATGCACTTTTTACATTCCTGAACCTCTAATTTCTTCTGTGTATCTCCAGACTTAATTTTTCAGGTAAAATTGGGGAAAGGTTGGTTTTGTTTTCTGCAAAGAAAATATCTATTCCAGGAGAAGAACTGTCTTGATTGATATGTTATGCATTCATCAGTTGGGTTACATGGACTATGAGTCAGGGCATAATTCTGCCCTATGTCAGCGTTTTCCTTCCCAAGTGCTTGAGACTGTGCATTGCAGAAACACGCTTCTGGGGAGAATTCTTCAGAAAATTCTGCTAACTCCTTGGTTCCTTCCATCACCACTATGTCATATTAGGAGGCACAAAGTGACATCTTGATATATTGCTTATAGCCTCATATAAGGTAAAGTCTTATTAGAAAGTAATAAAAGTGACCTCCTGCTTTTTTGTCCATAATCTTGTATTACATTAGGATGGAAAATCAGAGCTGGTTATGTTTGCCATTATTTTGTTGCATTTAAAATAATATTGTGCAACACCAAGGTTGGAGTTTGAAAAATGCTAAGAAATAATACTGTCTGGAGCAATGTATAAAATACTGATGAAAATAGAAATGACAAACATACTTCCCCATGGTTCGTTTTGGGTGTGTCTGATGAAGAAAGCAAATAAACTCTCTGCCTTTCTTTACAGTGTGTTTCTGCTTAAGTAGGCACAATGCTCAAAACATTGTAGTTTAAGTAAAAGGTCGGGAGACATTGTAAAAATCAGTTTTGTTTGGAGTGAAATCTGGCATGCAAGTTATTGTGCTTATGCCCAGCATAACACCACTGAGAGTATAGGTATTATGTTAATAAGTGGCAATAACCCTGTGCCACCTTAAATGAGCTTTCTCTGCTACAGAAAACAAGTCATTTCTTTGAAGGAAGGGTTAGATCTGGAAAGTTATCAGGAAATAGGACTTAAAGTAGAACCTAAATGAAATATTTTTTACTTACTTAACTTCAGAAATGTCAATTATTATATCTATATTGGCCAAAAGATCTATTTAATTTAATGCAATCAAAGTTTAGCTTGTCCTATGTTAGGGACATTACTCTAGGGGGAACAAAACTGGTAGCAATAGTAAAATTACAAAAGTTGTTTTATGTCACATTAGTTAACATATGCAAGCTTATTTAACATGTGGACCACAAATAAGTGTAATTATATTAAAACAAGGATCTGTAGCTCAGAAGCAATAAAAATAGACTAGGTTGTATTATTAATTCTTGTGTTAAGGGTTTTGAGCCATGTTGATTGGCCTGAATTTTTTGATTTTGTTATGGTACAAAGGGATTGTTTGAAGTAATTTGTCCCCGAGAGAGGCTCACAATCCCAAGCGGGTTTCAATTCAGCAAAGCAAATCTAATTTTGTTTGCTTTATGCAAACCAGAAGGGGCTGTGGTTCATTCTGTTTTCACTGGAGGGGAAAGGCACACTAATGGGACCTGCTGAAATGCATGCATTGCAAACATCATACCACTGCATATATTAAATTTAGCTATGTGATGCACTGTGTTCATCATCTCATTGTGTACACAGATATGCTTTAGAACAAAGCCTTTAATAGTACAGGAACCTTACTACATTATGCCAACACACTATTGTATTTATATTTAATGCTACAACTGGAATTTCTTCCCTTGGATAAAGTGTCTTGATATGCCATCTTTTTTTTCCCTCCTGTTACTTGTTACAGTAGACAGTATACTGAGGACATTACATGCTTGAGCTTCAAGCCATCTGAAGATTAATTATATGGGGGTCTCATAATGGTTTTTAATTTTCCCTTTTTTACAGCCCAGAGTTAAATAGGAGACATGTTCAGGATCTGATTGCCAAAAGAGCAATAATCCCCAATCCATCAGATTGAGGCTGGAAGATAAATGACAGGGAATAGCACCTGGAAGACAGGTAATGCTCCAGACAATAACCACTGCTTTGACAGATTGCTACCCTCTCCTCAGAGTGGCTCCTTTTTAGGCTTTTCAAATGCAGTATTTATATTGCGTAAAGAGTACACCAGATCTGAATAAATGCTGGGCACAGAAGAAAATCCATTTCTCTAAGAGCCAAAGGAAATGTTGCCCTTTATTTCACTGGGAGTCAAAGTGGGCCACTAAAAAAAAAAAAAATATTTGATGACAAAGTTGAAGGATGGATAAATTTATTTGCATATAAGTCACATTATCTATTTATTGAATTTTCATAATAGTGCTATGGTTCACGTGGTGTTGCTCAATTTTTTCCAGGGTGCTTCTGTTTTGAAAACAATTTCAATATTGCATAGAGACAGACACATCTCAAAATCCTTCAATTTGTCATTAGACATTTGGCTGCTTGCCTATTTTGCTGATAATATTGCAAAACTACATTAATTTATTGAATGATTTTTGTGAATCAGTTCACACAGAATTCAGAATGACACTTGTCATGCATCAGATGATTAACTATTAAAAGCATAGGTTTACTTGTTATGCTTATTGTGTGGTACAGTTCAAAGTTTGCTTAAGTGTGCAATTTAAATTCAAAGATGGGTTAGGAATAATGATTCTTTTCCTTTCAAAGTTCCTTCACAAAACACTCAGGAATATTCTTCCCAGTTGTGTTCTGTGTGGCCACATACCATTTTCTACAGCTACTGTTCTTCTTTAACTATTTGTGAGATTTGGAAAGCAAAAAATTTTCAATACTCTAACTCAAATATCTCAGTCTCAATCCCCAGAACCCTGAGCACAGGCAGCCTGGATGGGTTGATGCGTCTTCCTGGGCAGAAGGTCTCCTCGTAAGCAAGTCCAGCCACAGTGCATGGGATCAGAGCCCTCTTCTGTACCACTTGCACAATTCAAAAGGTGTGACTGCACTCTTGATAGAGAGAAAAATACATGCTAATATTTCCTAATTATATAAAGCCACTTCGAGGAAATTCAGACAGGTAAGATTTTGTTTGTTATCAGAGAAGAGATATTTGAAAATAAAGATATTCTCCATCACTGTATGTCACCTGCTCATTCCTTCACCTAGGTTAACACACACAATGCATTCTTTTCTGCTAGAATTAGACAAAAATTGAGATGTTGATGTAGAATCAGGTTCTAGACAAACAATATTTCAATGGGAGAGTTCCCTCTCGCAAAATGGCAATTGCTCAATTAACAAAGTAAATGTTCAAACTAAACTGAAGCTTTTCAGAATGTAAGAGAATAAAACTTTAAAAGGACAAATAGCTGAGAGGGTTTTTTGGAAGATAAATCCTTTTGAAACTGGAGGAAAAACAGTGCTGTGCTCTGCCCTTATGATAATAGAGGGGGACTGGGCCAAGATATTTCCGTGGTGTAAAGCAAGACAGGAGACCTAAACAGCATAAATCAGTACCTGCAGGCCAATATTGCTCTTCAGAGCTTCACACTTCGACAGAATGGCTTTGAAACTATTTTTATTTACTCCAAATGAGGATCTGGCCTGCAAAAAGAATGAGTACAATTTAAATGGTTTAAAAAAATAAGTGCTCTGATCAAAGTACATTTATTAGCCAAAGTTATTGAGCAAATATTATCTGAGATAGAGTTTAGAATGAAAAAAGAATGTTTGTCAGAAGAGTTTAAATTGAGATAATTTTACAGAGGGGGACTGGGGAAACGTTGAAATTACCATCAATTGCAGTCATAATGTATTTTCATTGCTAAATATGATTTATTACTTGCTTTTATTTTTTATCATTTCTCATTTATATTGGACTAACCACTTTACAAAAATTAATAAAATAGTGCATACTTTCAGAACCTTAAAGGCTAACTGAGATGAACATAAAGAGAAATGAAGGGAAGGGATGCAATGTCACTTCAATAATGCAATACATATAGCAAGAGGCAATCCTTGCTCCAAGGGGTCTTCTGTATGAACAGACAAGGCAGATAAAAGAGCTAATATTAATTCCTCAGTTTATGGAGGGAGAACTGAGGCACTGAGAAATTGAGGGACTTACCCAAATTGACAAAGAAAGTCTGTCGGAGTAGACACTGAATCCATTTTCTTCATGCTCTGCTTCAATACCTTTCCCTCCCCAAAGGCTGACGTATATTAAAATAACATAAACTTTATACAGTCTGAACTATTCATCAAGATCATGTGGGGCTGAACCTATTTCAGTTTATTCTTAGTTGAGGGTCTGGCAGAGTAAGATGCTCTATTAATTCCTGGAGTGAACCAATCTAGACCATAATAAGTGTTAGAGTCTAATTCTGCAAATGATAACGTAGTACAAGAGATCTAGATAGCCTTGTAGATATTTCATCTATGAACAAGCTTACAATTAAGTACTCACATATGTTTTATATATTAGCCATTTGTTGTTAAGAAATTATGATTTATTACCAGCACAGGTCACACACAAAATTCAGTCATTATCTATAAAAATACATTTCTGTCTTTTAGAGGTGCTTGAAATACAGAATGAGTAAAAGCTCAATTTCATAGGTTTCTTATTTATGGAAAGAGTTCAAAGGAGGGTTTTATTTGAATAAACCAGTAAGATCTGTTCATCTAGAAGACTTCAGGAGCCTTAATCAACTTAAGGAATGGCTCAAAATAATTAGAAGAACAGAATTCATTTATTTTCAGTATATTTTTTCTTACAATGTGAATAAAAGTAAGTTGGAAAGTTATTGTAAGAAAAAAAAAAGTTCCAACTTGATCTACATCAGATAAAAGGATTTCTGTCTTCTGGGTACATCTCAGGATTAATATTTTCCAATATTAATCTGTTAATATTTCATATTATAAAATCATCACAGAATCATCATAGAATCATAGAGTGGTTAGGCCTGGAATGGTCCTTAAAGATCATCTAGTTCCATTGCCCCTGCCATAGACAGGGAACTTTACACTAGACACGGGCACTCAGGGCTCCATCAAGTCTGGCCTTAGATGTCCCCAAGGATGGTAAGTCCATAACACCCCAGGGTAACTTTTCCATTTCCTCACTGCACTCACAGTAGAGAATTTCTTCCTAATATCTAATCCAATCCTACCCTCCAACAGTTTACGGCAATTTCCCAAAAAGATGAATAAAGACCAAATATAGATAAAGAATCTAATTAGGTAGAAACAACTGTTCATAACTAATTTTTTTTAAAAAATCCTGTTCATATGAGTTCTCTTTGCTAGATCCTCTTTTTATGAAAAAAAAAATTTACTTCTTTTGAAGTAATAATATCTGCTTTGATTCTATTAAAAAAAATAAATAAATATTTTGCAATTGATGCCAAATCAAAACACTGAGCAGGTCTCTATTAATATATTTTTCATGCCTATTCTTGCTGTTCTCATTGGGAATTCTGCTACAGAAAGTCTTTCAGAGTAAAACCTTTAGATTTTTTGGAGAAAAGCTTCTATGATACCCTAACTATCAAATCAAAAAAAATCCAAATCCCCTAATACAGTGTTGCATAAGGAGCTGGATCAATATTTGGCTTTTTTTTTTCCTCAGGCTTTTAATTTAAGAGATTTTTGGTGACATTCAATGAAGTATTGCTTCTACAATGCCCACATATTGAAAATGAAAAAATAATGAAAGCTGAAGAAGAGAAAACACTAGCCCAGTGTAAATACATGCTTGGTCCTTGTGTTACAGTTCTCATAGAAAAGAGCATGAGCAATGTCATTAGTTGATGCAGCTAAATGCACACATATAAGTGTATGTGTGTATATGTAAATGTATCTATATACAAGAAGCATACAATAAACCATGGCTCTAGATGATTGTTTTACAGGTCTGGCACTTGCCCAGTTCAGGACTGGCTGAGCCATTGTCACCAAGTTTGTACTTGATTAACACGAGGTCCTGACATAATGTCATCTGTTATATTTCTAAATAAATTTTATTTTTTTGTTTGTTTTATTTTCTTGGAGGAAAGATGCTGAAGTGCTTTTTGAAATATCTGCACATTGTTAGCACTGCCCAAGGGCTAGTGGTGTTTGTACTCTATGTGCAATGCACTGCATGGGATTTTATTATAGCAATTATTGTAGTTCATTAACTTTATTACAGCTGGATTAAAATAAAATTTGGTTTAACAAACTATAAACTAATAAAACCCATATTGTTTATTCAAAATGATAACTCTTTAAGAGTCAAACCCTGGGATCATTTAATAGGACTGACAAGACTAGCAGAATTCAAACTAGTCTTCAAGAAATGCAAGAAAATGCCCTCTTCAAATTCAGGCTGCATGGCCTGACATTCCTTATAGCACATTACCTTGTTTATGCAACTATTATGTTCCTGCCTTAACCCTGTCTTCAGCTCTGTACTATCCACTTAAGGACTCCAGCTTCTGGAGATGATATGAAGTACTGCTGAGCCTCATTCAGCAGGACCCCTGCAGAGATTTGCATGTTCCTGCCAGTTAGTTGAGATCAGGCAACCTCATGATGAAGGCAGATACAAGCAAACACTGAGTAACTTCAAGACAGACAGACCTAAATGCAGAACAGTAGCAAGGGACCTCGTTGGAGTGATGGGAGAATCACACCTGCTTCTTTCTTTTCAAATGTGTCATTTAAACTCTTGGCTTTGATTGGTTTGAGAAATGGACTTGGAGGGTGATCAGACTTAGCAGCACTTGTGCCAAGCTCCCCACTTGGCATTTGTCTCCTTAAGGCTGCCAACATTCTGCTGAGGCTCAGCTCTGTGTGTGTACCCTGAAGCCCCATGGGGTCCTCCAGGCCTAATCATTTCCACTTATGTTAAGTGTCTGGGCCAACTAAAATGCTATCAATATCTTCTCCAGAGTCTTTTGTATGGGTGCACAGGAGCAACAGGAGACAACAGCTGGGAATATTTGGAATGAGCACCCCACTTCACTCTGGAATATCTACAGAAAAGGCAGTCAGTTACTTTCAACAAGTATCAGAAACGTCAAATAACATCTGGGAGTTCACTCAGTTGGAAACAAGAAGGATGTTCTGCATGTCAGAAATGTTGCCGTTCCAAGTGGTGGTGGTACCCATATACTGTGTACAAGATACTGCATGAGATTCTCATGAGAAGGGTAGGTGCAAAATTAGGATGATGAACAATCAATATCTTTCTGATAGAGACTCAAACCTTTATATATTTTTATATTCCTTATCTGGAATATTTTTCAAAGATCTACTCACCTTTGTTCATTTTGACTCCAATTTCAGTGTGTAAACAATTGCTGGTATATTTGGAGTAATGTCAGGAAAATACTATGATAGTCACGGACCTCAGGATCTGTCATATTAGAAGAAAATCTAAGATCTCAGTAAACTTAGCAAAACAAAGCCCAGATGACTGGCTATATACACATCAGGCTTGAAAATATCTCAGAGAGTGAAAAGCTATTTACTAAGGTTTAAAGCTATTTTGAAAAGATTGACACAAGAACAAATAGGTATAAACTGCCCACAACTAGCTTCAGACTCAAAACTAGGGGATTTATAACCAGGAATGAGGCAACATTTGGAACAGCTATCTCCAGTTATGGGAAGAAAAAACATAACTGCACCTAAACAGCAGTTTGAAATATGTTGTCTTACCAGCAGATGCAGGATGGATTTAAGACGCAGCAAGTTTAGCCTACTGACCCATAGATTTGACACTCTGCTGTTATCTGAATCTTGGAAGCACTGTGGCTGGTGGCATCACTGAAAGAGATGTTTTAGTGTTTGTGGCCACTGGCAATGAATGGTATTTGATCTGAAACTTTTTAAAGAGTCAGTCGAGATTATTTTGCTGACCAGAATCTCTATAGTGAGCATGTCTCACTAAAACTGAAAGATTCTCTAAATGTCTTTCCTGCATTGTGCAATTAAATCTGCATACAAGTTGCCCTTAATATAATTTGTTGTATGCAAATATCAGATCCAATTCTGCCAGCTTTACTTATGTTAAGTAACCCTCAAATAAATAGTTTCTATGAAGTCCCAGTGGGATAACCCACATGAGTAAGTGCTGCTGCACATGACGAAAGGTGGCAAAGCTTGGCTAGAAATGAACAAATGTGATGCTTCCCTATTATTTTCAGCCTCCAAAGGGATGCAACGCGAACATCATTTTATAGCTGATTGTCAAAAGATTTTTCCTTGGATTTGGGCCAGCCCAACACAAATAAATGTCCCAAATGCATGCATATCTTAGTAAGAAAATTTAGAGGCTTATTCCTTGATTTTCACTGGGAAAGCAGGCAGTGGCAGGGCCAACTGTGGGACAAAGGCAGCCCAAACAACAAATTTTGGAAGTTGGTTAATAGTACGTTTCAAAACCTCTCAGCACCAACAGAGTAACTTCATTGCATTATATCCTCAAAGCCAGCTCTGGCACTACCAATCATTGGTGCATTTTGAAAGGCATCATAGCCCTCTAGCAGTGAATTATGGATTGCACACCACCTTCCTCAGCAGCTTGTTGAACCAGAGTCATTTATTCAGTTGGTATTGAGAGTCTGGGGGCATGACAGTACATCTGACCCCTTTTGGGTAAAATTTGATCTGGCATTTCATTTCACGGGCTCAGCCACCAGTCTGTCAAATCCTCATTTTGCGGGTGCCCACTAGAACTGCTGACGCTTGTCTCTAACTCCTGGTGCTTTCATCTTTCAGCGGCAATAAACATGTCACACTGCTGAGGTGAAACACAATCTGGAATTAAATTTACTGCATATAAAATATGGTGCCCTCTTTATTGGTTCAAATACTTGTCACTCATAATTTATTTGAAAGTGTATGGCATTCATGAGGCAAGAGTGCTGCTGGAAATGGAGGTGGGGGGAGCTGCAGAGCTCCAAGCCACAGCAGTTTACAAGAGCTCTTCTTCTCCTTTAACACCCATTTCCCCATCCGTTGCCAGTCCTGACTGTTATAAACACATCAAATATGATATCAATACCTTGGCCAATGAACAGCATGTACCTCAGTAAAAACAAGCTTGGGTAAATTTGGCTATGCAGCTGCACGTTAGTTGCAAAGTGGCTGGAGGAGAATAACCACTATTGCCCTCAGAAAAAACAAGTGTGTAGATGTTTATCCATGTACATCTGGGGCACGAAGGGTGGGAAGGATGGGAAGGAGTCAGATTTAATCCTAGTCCATTTCAAACTCACTCACCATGCCTTTTCTTTCTGGCACTCAACTTTTTCATGATTTATTCCAAATACTGTCGATCAGCTTTAACTAATACAGTTCTTGTATGAAGCACCTCTCTAATCTCTTCAAACACAGATGTGGAAGCACGGCTTAGAGCATGGAGGCCAACAAAAGCACTTTGCCTGTACCAGTGATTAGCTTTGATTGACATAGTACACTTCTGCTTTCACAGGCATACTTTAACACCCATAAATGATTGTTTTAAAATGAGAAGCACTGGGTAGTGCAGCTCTGGCGTTAGTAAATATGCAGTACAAATGTGGTAGCAGATAACTGAGAGAATACAAAACACTTGATACTCTTTTCTGGCTTTTCTTCTCCTTTTTCAGTTGTGTTCTTTTGGGTTGTTTTTAATCTACCATTAATTCTTAATTGTCGATGAAAAATTATGGTAATATGCATTCTGCTAAAACCTGGACTTTTGATCCTGCCCTGTGTGCATTTCACAGTTTTTCATAATAAGGTGCAATGGGAAAAGTAGTCTGGCTACGATGAAATACAGCAATGCAGAATGTTAGGGTTTTTTCCTGTTGCAATATACAACTTTATTTGTAATAAACTGATGAAAATAAGGAAGGATTAGAATGAGGCAGATTCAAAATGTGTAAAGACTTTCAGACTACAAAGCACAGGGTGCCAGCAAAAGAATGTCAAATATGTGCAGCAAAAAGCATTTGCAGACACAAGTTCTGTTCTGTTGTAATTGCTTAATTGCTAATTTTTTCTAGAATCCTCTTGATGTATTTATGAATTCAGTCATGTGATGCTTGAATACACACTCAAAAATGAAGCACTAAATCAGAGATAATATCAAAAAACTAAAATAACTTCCACTTCCACCCACCAAGCATTCATAGCCCCCTTATCAATCAATAATGTCCATGCTTTTTTTCCCCTCAAAGCAAAGCCAAAATTTGCTCTATGACCTATCAGCCAGGCAGCCTGCATTCTGATGGGACAGTTAGGGAAGCAAGTTACAGTTTTCCTCCCCTTCTGCTGATCTTAGCCTCTGGTCACACATGAAGAGAGAAGTGTTTTCTTTGGGGATCAACAAACTAAACCATTTAAAAGCACACAAATTTGAACCAGCGTATAACACTACACTTGAAAATGAACTGGACAGGAGGGCAGAAAATGGGGCACAGCTGTAATGAGATCCTGGTGAGAAACACCCATTAACAAGTGAATAGTCACTGTATGCAAGAGGTGAAATTTCCAAGCGATCTTAAGATGTAGATTTGTGTAAAGTGTGTTACCAGTAATCAGTAATCCAATAAGGGAGATACTACTGACAGAATGGACTCCCAAGCACTCTGTACTTATACTATGATATAAAGACTTGAATGTGCATTTTAGTTACATGGTTTCATGAAATGATGACACACCGGCTTCTTTCCTTCTACTGAGAAGGATCTTGTATCAAACTCGATTGTGAGACTCCTAGTCTGGTCTGTGAGAGCCAACAGGGCACTACACATAAATACTAACACTATACATAGCCAGAGTGAAACAAAAGTAAAATGGAAAGATAGCTGATTGTAGTACCTCTGCATCCAAAACTTTATTGAGAATTTATTTTACCCGTATGAAGAAGAAATTTCAAGTAATGTACTCAAGCTGGGAAGTCACACATTTGTGGTAATAATTTTATGACTCTTTAAATGTTTTGTACATAAAGCTGTCATTAGTTGGGTGATAAAATCGGTATTCCAAGTTTCCATCTGTGTGTCTATGTGCATGTATATTCCAGCATTTCTGCAGGTATGTGCACATATATATTCATGGCACAAGACAAAAAAAATCAGACAAGTAATTTCTGCTGAATCCAGCGATTTTAATCTCAGTGAAAAAAGGCTAAATAAATTCTGGGAATGGGAATGTCTCATTCCCTTCTTTGTTGAACAGGTTTTTGGGTTTCATTTTTTAAATATCCAGTATTGCACACCAGGAGAAAAGAGAAGGTGCAACTAAATTAGTACAGATGCTGGATATTCATGGTCAAGTTAAACAGCTTTCATAGGAATGATCTACCCTTCCACAAGAATCTAGACAGGTTTTATACAAATTTACATGCACTTTTCTTGTGCTGAGAATACAGTCATCACCACTCAACAAAAACCCAAACAGAACCAAGCATCCACCCTGCAGAAAACAAACATGAGTTCTGCACTAGCAAGGTTCACAGAAGAAAAATCACTACGGCAAATTTTGCTAGAATAAATAGCAACCTTTTTGCATTTGAAAATGTTTCCATTCATTCTTTAGCCTTCCTGTCAGACTCTAAGGATACTCTGGACTTGCTGCACTTTGCACTTTGTCCAGAAGCAGGTTGGTTACCAATGCCCCTCAGAAAGTGAAGTCTTCTCGTGAAAGCAATATATAATTTGGCTAGGGAGAAAACAGAGGCCTGAACAGCTCTTTCCTGAACAAAGGATTTCTTAAGTGGAAGAAATTCTCTTCGTCTCGCCTGAGTGGCTGGGCTGACATCCGGGGAAAAAGAAAATCCTATTCCCATTGTACGCTGCTGATGGAGAGCCTTGTGCAGTCTTAATTGTTCTCTGTCTGTCTGCTATCTGACACCTTATAGAGAATGGTACATTTCAAGTCCTCTTCCAATTTTTGTCTTCTGACAGGGATAAAAAATGCCTTTTCATATATACTCTTCCACATTTAAAATCCATGGCGACCCACTTTTCAGGAAAATCGGCAAGGTCCCTTCCTCAAAATCCCATGCAGAGGCCCACAGCTCTGACTGTCTCCCAGCCAGATTCAAAACCATTTCCCCTCGGGTCAGTGCTTTGTGTTGTCCATGACTGGAAAGAGTCCCTGGGTGGGTTTTCTCCAGTCATTTCTTTCTCTTGTATTTCTTGCAGCCCATCCATTTTACGCCAGCTTTTTCTTTCATCATCTGTGCTTGTGCTCTTATCTTCCTCCCTTCTCTTCTCCATTCATGGTCTCCATCCTGCAATTTCCCCTTTTTTGCATGCTTTTCACTCTTGTCCAAACCCTTCATATCTATCTCCCTTTTCTTCTGCACCTTTATTTGCTTCCTGTTCTTTTGCCCTTTTTCCTGCAACTGATTATTAAGAGCCACAAAACCTGCAGCCACAAGCTGTGTCTGACTAGGCAACCTGAAATGATAGCTGATATATTTTTTAAATAAAGCCAATCTTCTGTTTTACTTTCTGTGAAGTTAATAGAAACTGGGCGTATTCACCAGCACTTCCTCTTAATGGGCCTTTCAATGTTTTAAGAAGCTTAATCTTACTCTCTTGCCTTGAAAATTTTGGTCATTGTCTCTCCTGCATGAAGATATTATAGATATGAAGTTTTTTGGTATTTTTTTTTTGGGGGGGGGGGGAATAGGTCTTTCATTTCAACTCTGTATGCTAACTAATGTTAATTCACACTACACAGGATACATCAAAACATGACTGAAAAACAAAAGTTTCTTGCACTTGTCCATGTCAATCTTCAGGAAACAATGGAGGGAACTGCACATGCCTTATTTGCAAGCAAGCACAGAGATCTCCTCAAGTACTGTCTTATCTACTAGCTGATCAAACACATAACCGTGGCAACAGGTTGAGCACAAACCATTACTCCAAGCCTTTGTGACTCCCTCCACTCAGCTGACACACATTTGGCCATCACCCACATTCTCTTGCAAGACAGACCACTATGTCATAAAATGTCTTACCTTTGGAGTCAAGTTTGAAGTAAGCCATGTAAAAGGACGTAATTCCTGTTGCACAAAAGAAGGAATGGTAAAATCTGCAGTGTAAACTGAGAGAAAGCTGAATATCGCCTTGACAGGGTTTCAGTTCTTTCAAGTTTTAGATTTGCTAAAAATTCTGTCATGTCACATATCATCTATTTCATCCTTTTTCCCAAACATTTTGCACCTTTTTTGAGGCGTGAGGGATTGATTTCTGCAATCCTCCAGGAGAAGCAATCATCACGTTTCTGTTTCTTTTATTAGCATTTGTCTTAAAACCACTAGCACATGTCTAGTTCTCTCTCTCTCTCTCTTTTTTCTTTTTTTTTTTCCAGATTCCCAGATGTCTATTTTTGGCTCCAGCAATCTGTGTTTCAGAGTGTTTGTCATGTGTCAACTTAAGATTATAACTTCGACCATCTAGAACAGAATAATTTGGATCCAGCATTTGCTAGGGTGGACAGGACACTTTTTTTTTGGGGAGCAGAAAAGCTATCTGGCACATCCCCTGCCCCATCAATTCCCATCTTCCCTACCAACAGGCCAGCAGAAAGACTCTGTGCTGGAGTGGTGAAGAAAGGAGATCCACTGGCACCATGCTCATATTTGATGTTTCACCCAAGTCTGGCTTGGATATTCTGGAAGAAGTTTTGAGTCTCAACAGACCTAGCAAATTGATCTATTATACCTCAGCAGCACTCTGTGGTCATGAAATGCAGAGTGTAAGGCAGACCACAACAAGAATTATTGACAAAGCTGAGTAGGAGATTCATAAGTAGTCTTCAATAAACATGGACTACTCAGTGTATGCAGACATTCCCTGCTTTTTTGGTGGGTCTATATTATTTAATGTGAACCTCAGCACTAAAAGAACACACTACTGGCCTTCTAACAAATATCTGGCAAATAAATTTTAACAAATACATGGCATTTGCTAAGACTTTAGATCCACTCAGCCTCATAAAACCCTCATGGATGATATCAGAATATACAGAACAGCAGTGTGGATACAAAGTCACATGGATACTTTCACTCATATCGCCTTCAGTTTAGTTTGCACAGGTAGTAATATTCACTGCATGGTGAAGCACACTTCACTCCAAATTAACAACATAAATTCCCACTGAAGGTCTGTAGTTTCCTACGGCATATGCTGGAGTGTGCGCCATGCTAAAACACAGGCAAGCCTGCCTCCACTTGAGCTAACCTTAATTAATCAGATTAAATCTAGCCAAATTAAGATTATGCTACTCAGTCATGAATCACATTACTTAACTGTAGCAGCTCTTCAGCAATACTTAGCAAAGCAAACATTTATGTATGTCTGTAAACATGTGTGTCAGTAGCGATGTGTATATTAATGGATACATGTGTGTCTGCATGTGTATGTACATCACAGCAAGAACTCAAGGCATTTTGCCCCAAGAGAAAGTACTGGACTGTCTGTGTTGAATCAGTTTCAGTGCTGGTCACGAGGTTGCAGCTGTATTTTCAAAAGCATGGATTTTTTTCATTCACCTCATCCTGGATTTTAGTTTTTATTTTTGGACTTGCTCCAGGGAGAAATGAGATGGATGTAGTAAAATAAAAGTCAGTTCCAAAATTGTTGCTTTGTCTACAGTATTCATATAACATTTATGGACATTTTTCAAATCTTAAGGTCCGATTTAAAAAATGCCTTTTTTTTTTCCTTTCTTTTCTTTTTTTTCTTTTTTTTTTTCAAGAAAGGGTATAAATCTTTACAGAAGATCATCACTTAATTAATCATAGAGGGGAAAAAAAGTGAGACTAACATCTAGGAGTTTGGTGATTAAGAGAGAAGAGAATGGATGACCGGGTAGCTTCAAACACTGCTAGGCAATTTTTGCCTCCATAGAGACTGATAGCAATGGAGAGGCTGTGAGGCCAAACACGGGTCATGCCAGCCCATGTTTTCCCTGAATTAGCTGTCATCCTGTTGACTCCCACCTCTAACTTCTGGCACAACCAGTGTACACTCAGCAATACATAGTGCCTACACAGCATACAGCATATTCCATAACTGGAATAATAAAAGCAGCTTAAAGCTGAGCCTTGAATCATAGAATCATAGAATCATAGAATCACAGAATCACAAAATGTTAAAAGGTTGGAATAGACCTTAATGATCATCTAGTCTTACCTCCCGCTGCCCTGGACAGGAATGCCTCCCACTAGACTATATTGCTCCAGGCCTTACCTTGCTTTGAACAATGCCAGTGTTGGGGCATCCCCAACCTCCCTGGGGTTCAGTGTCTCACCACCTTCACAGTTAAGAATTTCATCCTAATGGGTAACCTAAATTTCCCCTCTTTATAGTTTATATCCATTCCTCCTTGTCCTATCACAACAGTTCCTGATGCAGAGTCTCTCTCTGGCTTCCCTGTAGGCCCCTTCAGATACTGGAAGGTTGCCATGAGGTCTCCAAACAACCTTCCCTTCTCCAGGCTGAACAGCCCCATCTTTCTGAGCCTCTCATTATAGAGGAAGTGCTCCAGTCTTCTTGTCAACTTCAAGCCTTTCTCTGGGCTTGCTCCACCAGTTCCATGTCCTTCTTATCCTCGGGGCACCAGAAATGTGCACGGTACTCTCGTGGATCTCATGAGAGCAGAGTGGGAGAATCACCTCCTAACACTGCTGGCCACACTCCTTTTGCTGCAGCCCAGGACATCATTGGCTTTCGGGGCTGTGAGTGCACACTGCTGGGTCATGTTGGATTTTCTTCAACCACCACCCCAAAGTACATCTCCACAATCTGGCTCTCAGTCACTTCTCTGCGCAGCATGTAGGTGTGTCTGGGATTGCCACAACTCAAGTGCAGGACCTTGCATTTCACATTTCACAGAACCTCATGAACTTCATGAGGTTCACACAGACCCACACCTCAAGCATGTCCGAGTCCCTCTGGATGGCATCCCTTCCCTCCAAAGTGTCAACTGCCTCACAGAGCACGGTGCTGTCTGCAAATTTGCTGAGGCTGCACTTGATCCCACTGTTCATATCACTGGTGCCACTTTCACTTCTTCCAGTCCCACCCACTAGTCATCCCCATGGTTTTCCCTATCATGAGCTGTTTCAGCAACAAGAACTAGAGCTCTTTCTGGCAAAGGATAGACTCTACAGCAGTTTTCATGAGACAACTGTCACCCTATTTACAGGCTGTGTATTAGTTAATATAATTAAGGCGTTGGTGCTGTAAATTAAATAGTATGGAAGACATTTTGCTGGCATAAGATCTGCACAGTATTTTCCATATGCTTGCTTATGAAGCATGAAAAATGAAAAAAAAAACCATACAAATTAGACGTCAAGATGCTAAGAGCTTCTGAAAGGCTTTACCAGTACTCTATTATTTCTGTTCGGAGGAACTTTCTGGAGATTTCCATAATGGATAGTGATGAACTTTTCTTCCTTCTTTTCCTTCCCCTTTTTTAAGTGATAGCTGCCAAATTTCATAAATCCTATAATGTTCAGCACTGTAATTAGTTTGGAGGCCTGTAATTGTTTAAGTTTAAGCCAGAAGATAAAGGATGCCAAACCACTTGAGCAGAAAAGTTGTATTAATGGCTTTGTATTAACACTTGCTGATTTATTTAATCTCTTTTGATCAAATTGTGATTCTCAAACAAAAACAAGAAAAATTCAAGCAGTTGTTTCTCACCATGAGGAGGAAATGGGCAGAATGGACACACACACACAAACACACTGAGACAAAAGGGCTTTTGCAGCAGAAAGGGTGCATAGACAGTCTTGACGGTCAGTCATGATTCAGAGGAAAATATGCTGTGGGAAGATTTATATTCAGTAATGACAGCTAAAAAGTATACACTTGGTTACAACCAAAAGACTGGCCCTTGTTTTTCTGCACTGTGGTATCCTGGGACACCTTTCCCAGTATTAGCAAAAAACTAGTGCACTTATTCTAGTCATCAGAAATACATCAATCTGCACTATTTACAGCTATGTACTGTTAATGTCTCCCTTTATATCCAGATTCTTTGCATGCTTTCATAGCAGGAGCAGCAAGAGTTTAGCAACAGATGTGAGAAAAGTTGAGAAGGGTATTGAAAAAAGGATATCTCTTTTTTGGCATTTTTTATGAGGTTTATAGCAAAGGTCCTTTCCCAAAACAGTGAAGATAAAGCACTGGGGGGTTCTTATGTTATTAATGGCCTATGTGTGCACCATGTATATGAAGGTGCCATTTAGATCTTGTGTTATCCTATCGCATAAGATAGTTTTGCAGCAAGCATTAACAGAGGACAGCTCAACACCACAATATAGGAAGCACTCTATCTAGCTGCTATCCATCTACAAGGAGTCAACATTGCATGCTAGACATAAACTCAGCTTAAATGCCTATGTTAAGAAACAATTTTGCTAGTTCTAAACACACTCAATTTTTACAAGAGATACTATAGTTTGGTTTTATACTTTGTACCATAGGTTCCCAAATGAAGGGTTTTTGGTTCCAGTGCCACTCTAGCTCATCCTTGAACTCTAAAAACTATGGGAGCAATTTCACTTATATTAGATTACTTTCTATTCCTGAATTCATCACATTCTGAATTTCCTTGATGGATTAAGGCCTCTGTGAGAAGAAAGTTATACTAAAGGTTTGACAAAACTCACAAAGAGATGGTGTTATTTTTATTGCAAACAGCAAGAATTATATTCTCTTTCACTTTTTAAGGATGGCTAATGTCATTCATGGATTTGGTACCAAAGCTAAAGGAACATTTCCTTGTGATGGCAGGTCATGAGCTTTACAACAGTTTACATCATGGAAACTAAATTTTTGTAAAAGCTGAAGGACAAGTAAGTGTTATTTCAGATTTCTGATGTTTTAGACTTTCAGTCATTGATTTTCCATTGAAAAAATGTTTTCACAATATTTTTCTCTCTCCTCTATCCTTCTGACATTTGTAATCAGTACACTACTCTTTTGATAAAATGTGATTTCCTCTTCTATATTCCTATAATACAAGTCTTCATCTATGAAAAGCATTTAATATTATTGTCTTCAGTATAATTCATTATTGTACCTCTGGATAGGTGCAAGTATTAAAGTATTTCATTTTAGTGACTCAGCTTAAGACTTCTACAATGTTAAAGTCCTATCAATAAGCTGATTTGAAGACTGATACACAGATCTTGCATAAGGCCTTCTGCCTCAGTAGACTCTCATCCTTTGTAAAAAAGGTACATAATTCTGCATTTCACACATGCAATTAGATAGTGCTTGGCAAACTATGCCATATTGCTATCAGGAAGAACAGCATTAAGTACATGTTACACAACATTTAATTTATTGCATGATATAGATGCAATAAAGAAAAAATTTAATTAGCTGGTATAAAAAGTGAAAAGGGGAAGATGCAATGTAACAGCATATCAGGAGATTTCAGTAGGCTCTGTAAATATTTTTGGTATCTAATCATAAAGACATAGTTGTCTGCTACAGGCCAAGGGTCACGACACTGCATATTTCAGTGCATAAAGAGAGAGGGATGGACCAGAACAGGGAGCCATGCTCCACATAAAATCACAAACATTGAGCTATGGGAGCCATACATTCCTTGGGCAAGAGGCTGTGAAGATGGATAAGTCCAGCCAACACGCTAGCAAAGCATCAAAAGTAAGGATAAAGGTCTGACGTTGGGCCAGTCAGCAGCACTCAAAACTACACATGTACAAAGGCACAGGAGCTTCTGCAAATACAACACACTGTGGAAGTCAGGGCAGGGCTGCCATTAACTATCAGCCAAAAAAAAGTATATACAGTTGATGAAGAAGTCTTTCATTTTGGCTTGCATTGCAAGACAATTTGCTTTGCTGTGGTACCAACCAGCAGACCACATACGATTGCTCAGCCTGGGTAGTGACAAAAGGAGTATCCTGTATAAAATGGATAAAAAGCCTAGACCATCTCCAAGCACCAGTTCTGATGAATGTCTGTTGATTTAATTACGATTTTATGACATGTACTGACATTTACCTGATACTCTGAGGTTCCCCATTCAGGGAAATTTTTTTCATTACAAGGACTAAATTAATTTCATGATGTCCAAAGTACTATGTGTGTGGGAAACTTTTTTATTTCACTTGAACAATTAATGCTTCCCCATTTGATCCTGCTCTTAGCATTGAGTTTTTAGTACATTTTGTACTGAGCCATCTGAAGAAAACAAATTAAAACAGAGGATTTATGAGAAAGCCTCACAAAATCCCAAAGATGATATTGTCCTTACTGAAATCAGGTGGTATTAAAAAAAAAAAAAAAGAGATGGGGAACACACACAAAAAAAAAGAGAGAGCACAAGCTAAATCCTAGAAAAAATTAATTACTAAAATCTTAGAAGCCTCAGGGGAGACATATGCCTGTAATCAAATTCTGGGAAACAAGCCCCTGCAAACTCTCGCATTTCAACTTCCAACTCACTACCATTTCATGTTCATTTTGTGGTGAAATGTGACTCTTATCAAACAAGCAAACAAACAAACAAAAAACCCAAAAATCAGTTACAAAATTTCCACTTCTCCATGCAACTGAAAAATCTCCCAAGTTCAAAACAGAGCAGCAAGCTGCCTTCCAAACTCTTCAGAAATGAGGTAATGGCTTTGTAATTTCATTCCTTTGGTTGGAGCAAAGAATAGAAGCTGGGAAAAGAGAGTCCTAAAAAGTGTACTCTTTATCCCCTCCCCGTTGGTTGCCTTCTACAGCTTTCAGCCCCAGGAATGCAAGGGATGATGTAGTGCAGCCGGTATGTACAGAAGCACTTGCAAATCCGATGTACTTAATGAGACTTGGAAACCAGACAGGACCAGGGCACTTCTTCTTGTGATGTTTTTCATCAAGACCACAAAGAGGGATAGAAGAGAGGCGTGAAATGTTCCATAGTTTTTGTAACTATTTAGGGCAGGATTTTTTAAAAGTAGCCAGCTGATATCCAAACATTCTCAGCTCCTGCTGAAGATCCCATTCCTCTCAAGTATTGTCTGTGTTCTGTTTCAGATCTCAGCCTTGAGGATGCCACTACTGCAATACTGGACCAGCAGTCAAGAAGTCAAAGAGCAGATGCAGAAGAAAACTTTTCCATATAAAAGGAGAGTTAGTGGAAGAGTGTGCTATTTTGAAGGGTTTAGATGTTATTTTCTATTTTACACTCAGCTCTCTGTGCTTGTCATTTCTACAAACATTTTAATATTCCTGATTTCACAGTTCTTCACAGTGTAAACACTAACACTACCAACAAAATATGTAGCCTTAGATTACATCAAAAGCCTCTTGTTTGAAGGAAAATGGATAAGGGATGTTGTCTCCAGACCTTGCAAAAGTGTGAAGTGGCCTGAGCCAAGTCCAAGGTGAAGCAGATGTAGCCAAGTTTTATGACACGTACATAAGCTGCCCAAATAATTGTCATCCAGCATTGTCCAAAAGCATGTCTCCAAGATCCACCAAAGAGACAATTCAGGCTTCAGGTGTGCTGCATTTCATTTCGTAAAGGGCACATTCATACCACTGTGTATGTGGATGTGTTTGTAAATATATGCATCTATAATTTATGAAGTCACCTATTTAAGATTCTAGACATTTATCAAGATGCTTTTGAGACTTGATTCCTTATTTTGCAGACCAAATGTTAACATTTGATTGAATTTATTAACTCAATTAAATAAGAAGTGTTCCACATTAGAAAGCATAATGTCGGAATTAATCCCCCAAAAATGTGGTGATGCTTTAACTAATATCCTGTGACCTCTTGATACTCTCCGACACTGTCTTGATGATCTCAGCATAAATAATCACATCAGAGGTTTCCCAGGGATCTCTCTCCAGAGGATATCAGCTGTCTCCACAGGGGCATGCGTGAGTCCCTCTTTTGGCCAGGAGAACTGCAGAATGCACCCCCAGCCTTCTCCCTGTCCCTCCTCCATCCATCCTTCACGGTCACTCCTCAGCAGACAAAGGTGCAAAATCTAGCTGCAGTGATCTTCAGGAAAATACTCCCTTTGCTGACTTTGATCCCAAACAGAACCAGGATGTGGACATTAGAAGAATATTTGACCAGGTAGACGGCCACAAGAAGAAGAAGTACCTGGGAGTAGATACCCAACCACACACATACAACATGAAAATACTTCCTTATTATTAGTGATCCTGAAAAGAAAAAATTTTTTGCAACTTGTAGCAATCAAGGTGTCTATTCTTTTGTTAATGTTTGCCAGGTGCAGATCACTTTTGCACCATCACCAAAAAAGCAACAGCATCAAACTGAGCCCATCTGTGGACAGACTGCCTCAGAATCCAATCAAGGCAGTAAACCCATCACAGACACCTCACCATAACACTGCTCTGCTCCTCACCTAGTAACCTGAAGTCAACACGAAGTGGGACCTCCGTCACCAAGCTGATCAAATCAGCTCCAATCCCAAGCTCTCCCTGTAGTTAGGCTGTTCTAATTCCAAAAGAAGAGGAAATAAACCCACGAAAGGCAGTTCATGTAACGTATTTTCTCATAACCACTGCAATTTGCAATCTGGTAAGACACCAAAGATGACTTTTGTGTGCAAGAAGAAAGAATCTGCAACCTATTCTCAGACTAGCAAAAAAATCCTTGAACACTCGCACTGAGGAGTGACAAAGGTCTGGACACCATGCCAGTATAACAACAAATTGTTCCCCCCATTCAACAATTGAATAACGCATGAGAATGTTCATAAATAGAAGAGCAGAGGATATGATGGATCTTTACTCTGTGCCTAGAAAAGAAGATGAAACATGCAGACTCTGGACTTTAACCTTAACATAACCTCACTGAGCTAAAGGAGGCAATTGCAAAGGTGATAAGAGAACAGGACACAACCACAACAGAGCCCCACAAGCATCCAATACAATCTAAGCCCAAACATCCCAATTCCCATTTTGCATTATAAGTCCTAGGAATTCTTCTGGTCAGGAATTGAAATACCTTTGGGGGAAAGAGGTATCCCTACTATCCTTTGGAAAGGTCATGTCTCAGCTGCCTGAGCCATTCAGGCACCATGCTGGACAGGGGATATCTGCCAGGTGCACATAACTCCACGACACACACCTCAGCACAAACAACAAACTATCCACGAAAGAATGATGAGAGACATGCTGTAGGAAAGGTTTTTCTGTATAACCTTAAGGATTCACAAAGACCTAGCTGTATTCTCATTTCTTTCCCTGTTCTGTTATTCCACAGACATCTGATAATACTATTGGAGTAAAAATATTTTATTAAAACTGCTCTTTCATTTTTAAATTCTTATGGAATTTTCCACCCCAACAAAAAATATTCTTTAATTCATAATTTGAGATTATCATTAATACCAGGTTTGCAATTTCTGAGAAAAAGACTGCATGCTTTGTTGATGCTTCCACCACTCAAGATGAAAGTAAAAATTTCATATTCCACTTCAGATTTAAACAGCAATGATTCTTACACAATATATACATACTTTTATATAAATTGTATATATTTATATTATATATACTATATACATAAATCAGTATTCTTACAGCAATTTCCATATTTTATCTCACATAACCCACCTGCCTGGTACAGCCTTTTACAAGTCCTGAAACACTACTACCTCCTCATGCACTGCTCCAACTCAGACAGAAGGAACTAAGTATATGCACTATTGTCCTTTCATATGAAAAAAACCCTTAAAAGTTATATTTCATTCTCTCCCAAAAACTCCTACTTGATTTTCACCACTGTCAGTGTGGGTGACTTGGAGATGTTTAAGGGGAGCCACTGTTCTGCTGCAGCATGAGTCCCAAGCATAGCTAATGTTTTAACTGACTATCATGAGAAACACGAGAGCAGATTCCATCAGCATTTAGCGTGTATGTCCTTGTTTAGTTTAGGTCTAGCATACAGGATAGCACTTAACCTGATTAGATTATATTTGCATGATAGGTACTTATGCTTAAAACATCTTTTTATTGCCATGGCTATATTCTGACTAGTTTTTGACAGAATCTTCTCTTTTGCTGAAGAATGCTCTCAACATGGCACAAATGGAATAGATCCTTCCGACACGATCCACTAAGTCTTTCATCTTGCTTTCTTATTAAGCTTTCTCTTTTTTTCTAGTCACCAACAGGGACTAAAAGTATCATTGACTTTTTAACTTTCCCCTGTTTTCTTGGAGAACTATTTACTGGCTTTCATTCCTTGTGAAAGAAACCTCTCATTCAACAAATGCATCATATTTTATAGTCAAATCACTACCAACTCTTTTATACTTTTATCATTTGGCTTAATTCAGAAAACATCATGTTTCACATAAATCACTTTTTTTACTCAAAAGGATTCCTTATTGAATAAAGTAGTGTCATTTCAGTCAACAAAAATAAAGCACAAAGATCCTAACCCTCCTTTGGTAGTTTACATTATTTATCCACCTGTAAAGTGGTGTGATTCTGATGCAAATGAAATACATTTTTAACTTACATTTTCTCTTCTAATAGAAAATTACTCCAGAAGGCTAGAAATGTCTCTATTTGTGTAAGTGAACTTTCAATTACCGTAATCCCACAAGAACTGTACATGTATATATATGCCCATGTTCATTCACAGCTCTAGCAAAATTGAACCCATTAGGCAGTGCTTCACTTTGTTCTTGTTGGCACTGCCATTCAGGTGCTTTGATAAAACAAGCATATCGAGCCCTTTTGGGATGACAATTCAGAAATGTTCACTCTCAGCTTTTAGCTTGGATCCAGGCTGGAAATATGAGACATTGCAAATCACACTGGGCCAGATTTATGGCATAATGAAATAGATGATTCACCAATACTTTTGCTTGTGCCAGACTGAGACATAGACCCTAAATCAGCAATCAGTGACAGGTTTGGAACTGCATTGTCTATCTTAAAAAAAAAAAAAATGGAAACAAAAAAAAAAAGTCTCCACAGGACATTACTGAGGTTGTGGTGACACAGAAGTACCACAATCCCAATACTAACATGGAAACCTTAATTTCCATATTTATGTAAATTATCAACTGTAGTTTTGGAAATGTTAACACATGAAGTTTCCTTGAGCTCCCACATGCAGCCTGAGCTACACACAAAAGGGATCAAATCCTACTCTATTTTATTTTTGAGGATCAAAGGAAAAGCTATTTTTCACACAAACTGTAACTGCTAAACAGTAAACTGAATAAACATTCAGGGTACTCAGTGATTCACATTTTAAGCAACTGTGTGTTTGAGTTTGCCAATAACACGTTCTGAACATGTTCTGAGAAACTGGAAGTGTGTCTCTGTGTACGTGTGTGTGTGTGTGTGCTGTCATAACCTATCTGCCCAAGCATGGACTGTCCTGAAAGATTAAGTGCACCTATTTTGAACTGGAGGCTGCATGCCATAATTTTTAGCTAACCCGTTTCCTTCTTAGTGAAAACAGAAATAAAAATATATTGTGCACACTTCATTGCTAGAACCTTTGACCTCAGCTGCCTGTCTAGCTGAAACTGTGATGAATGCTTTGTGTCTCTTCATTTTTAATTGCTCATAAATTGTTATCCCATGAAACACAAAACTAGCCTTGTCCTCATTTTAGTAGGGGTTGGAGGTCAGCCTAACAGTAATACAATTAAGGAGTGTCTTTGTGTGGGGGTGTGGGAGTGAAGAGGGCAGGAGGGTTACAGAAGGTTATGGTAGTGAAAGATGTATTCCTTTCCAAGGCAATACAAAGCAAATTCCACACATTCAAACAAAAGTCTTTAATGTTTGACAGTGTTAAGAAAAGCTTCTGGGAGGGCATTTAGAAGGGCAATAAAGTATACATCATCATCTATGTCTGTATAATCATTCTTAAACATACATGTACACGTGGCTGCGTATGATAGCACCGATTTTCTCTTTGCAATGGCAGACCTAATCCTGAGCATCAAATTTTACCTAGGGCATGCATGTTCCAATTTGCTGGTTTCAGAAAAAATAATAGCCTACCTTTGAGTCCTCTACCACATCTGTGGAGATAACTCTGCAGAGTTACTTTCTCATGCGTAGTCTTCCTGTGGTTGTCACACACTTCCTTCCTGTTCTTGAAAAGCTGGACTACTCTTAATTCAAATAATATACAGAATGCCACAACACAAGAATATATTTCACTTTCAAAATGCCTGGTAATAAATAACAAAAATCTCTTACCTCAGTGAGATAAGGGATCTTGCTGTGCCCAGTAAGGGCAAAAGGGACCTTATTTTGCTTTTGCTTAAATTAATATGAAAATAAAGCAAGCTTGCTGAATTTGCTTTTACCTCCCACCACACATAATTCTGTCTAACAAAAGACATTGAGCTTTTGGTAATTGAGCATGTCTTCAGATTACTACAGACAAAACCATTCTGGTAATACTGGGTTCTTGTTGAGGTTACAATAGGCATTGTGTTCCAAAACCCATATCAATCTTTGTTTCCTTATTCAGGTCTAAGAAAATGTGGTATCTGTTGCAAAGCCACCAAGTTCTCAGCAATCTGTCACAGAGGTTGGAAACAGTCTTCTCCAGTCCTTTACACAGGCTAATTCCAACAGCTCTTAATAAAACACTGATAGCTATTAAGCTAAAATAGCATTTAGCACTCAGTGATTAATTCTTCCTGAAGGACAGAAAACTCCACCAGTTAGTCATAGCAAAATGGCTGCTATCTGCTCATATAGATTCCAGTGGCCCAGATAGCAGAAAGTCTTAGTCTCAGTAAGTGACACACTGCTGAGTTTGGCAGCCTATATATTTGTACCTCCTCACCTGCATGCTCACCAGTGACCTGTTATCACACTTTCACAAAAGGTCCTACAGTTTCATCAGATACTGCACAGAAAGAGATGCAACAAGTTACTATGGGAGGCCCCTAGGGCTGCAAGATAAAAACGTGAACTGGATTTCCAGGATATTCAGTTTTCCCTCAGAACTAAGTTTGGGTCTTTTTATTTTTTTCTTTTTGCAAAACTGAAAAGTATTTACTTTTCAGTTACTAACATTTTATCATTTTGCTTCATAGAATATTAATTACTTTCCCATTAACACAAATACAGTGCTATTAGGAAAGACAACAGAAGCTATTGCAGAATACTCTTCTCCATCTAATGAGGGATTCCTTCTAGTTTTAGCTGAACTAGTAGTTAAAATTACAAATGGTCCCACTAAGATTAAATATTTCAGGTCTTCTGTAAACTGAATTCTCACTTTAGCATATAAAAAACATATTAGCATGTCTAGGATTTGGGGTGAAAAAATAAGTATTTCTCTGATATAAGGGGTCGATCACATTATGCTGTAATGTTTATCATGACTCCTGCAAAATTTATCCTTTTACTTAAAAAATCCATTCCTTAAGTCTGGTGATTCTATGAGATTCGTAGCTTCCTTACTCAAAATGTAGAGGCATGGTACCATCCCTTGGCACCCAATATCAGTTGCGATTTAAGAACCAAAGTTCCACTTAAATCACAGATAAAAATCCGGACTGCCCACATTCCAGTGTTCTCAAATTCTTCAGTGCTAAAACACAGTATATTCTTCCAATCTGTGGAAATCTCCTGAGACGCCTATTGCCCTTCTTTCAGCCAGGACACCTATGGTTAGAGGTGAGTGCACCCAGAAACATTCTGTTCCTGCAGGATAGGAACCTACCTTGAAGGAAGAAATTTAGCTTTTGGCACTGAGTCATCTATATTGTCCCTTCTGGAACTGGAAAGTTTAGTTGTAGTTTAGTATAAAAACAGTTCTTGGATCTCTCTTATGTTATAGTTTAGTAGTTAATACATTCACATTCATAGAAGAGAAAACTAGGCGCTAGATCCCCCCATTTCATGGTATATGAACCTAAGGTCCACAAAAATGCCTCAAACACCAGGCCATGACTATGCTAGGTGTAGCTCTCTTTCCTTGTAAGCCAGACTGAGAAAGTTATGGCTTAGAATTTTTTATGAGGAAGACTAGTCCTGGCAGTTGTCAGTGTTTTATGGTTTAATGTTAAACCTCTATTTACATCAAGGCAAAAAGTCTGTAACTCTAGTATGCATCACTAGAGGTGGAAGTCAGGATCCTACTTTCCTTTCAACTTTACTAGGACCTCACATCAGCTGCTGGTGCCTTTCCTGCTTCCAGCTCAAAAACCCCACATGAGCCCCCTCATGCCCTCAGCAAGGCACATCTGTGCACTTCTGTCACTGCCTCCATTTCTCATAGGAGGACCTTGTCCTATGAAATCCTTCCTCCATGAGAGGCTGGAAGTTTGCATTTCAAAACTGAGGAAAGAACTGTGTTGGTTTCCTTCACATTCAGTGGAATTGCCAGGACTGATCTCTCACTATCTTCAGAAATGCGCATCCTTCCTCATTCTTTATGTACATATGTATTTTCAGAAGTTCTCTCAGGACTTCCTATCTAAAATTTAAGTATATCTTTGTCCCAGATGTTTTGGTCAGACATAAGCTGAAGGTCAACTTGCAAACTCTGGTAGACCTTAACATTTACACAACCCTTCTATAGACTTAATTGGAAAAAGCCTAGTATAAGCCTGATAAAAAAATCAGGGTGTATGTTTTTGATGTTTTCTCTATTAAAACTTATCACAGCACAAATGATAAATCTTGGCATTCTTATTGAATCACAGCATTGCCTTATAGCATTCACATTGAAAATGGCAGACCAGTTACTTTTGTCTTAATAAAGTCTAATATTTGATTCTTTCTCCATTCTCAATGGAGAAGGTTTCTTTCAACATTGTGTACAAAATCTTTCTTAAAATTCAGTAGGGTCAGGTCAGGTGGGTGTTGCAACACCAGCCACTCAGCAGGAGTTTGCATCAGCAGGCAATCCGAGTAATTGGAATTCAGTGGGTTCTCCCTCCTAATTTTCCTAAGAAAATGGTGATTTTGAGTAACTTTGCTACTAAAGATACTTTTTTCCATAACTTTTCATCTATTCAGTTTTGCTCATTTAAAGTAAATGTTCAGAATGGAGACTGAATTCTTCCTACATTTGTACTGGATAATGAAAGGCTATATGGTGTTTTGAGGCCAACTGTGAAAAGTGACCTGACATTAAAATCAGATTGAAAGCAACCTATGTCCTAGAGGTTATGCGGCCTGTGACTGGTTTTCCCAATGCTGCTGATAAAAGAGTCCATCACCTTTCTCCCCTTGCAAGTCCCTACAAGGGAAGGGTAAGGGACACAGCAGCAAAGTCAGTCTGTTACCTCAATAGAGGTAGGCGATGGAGATCCATGTGGCAGCAAAGATACAAAGGTTATTGATGTGCAAGAAACCACAGAAGCAACAGAGGATAGTCATCCAGGGATTAGAGCTTCTCCCTCTGAAAAGGGAACAGGATTATTAACCCAACTGAAGTGCATCTACACTATGCACACAGCATGAGCAACAAAAAGGAGGAAGCAGAAGCCATGCTGCAGCAGGAAAACTGGGACATAGTCGTCATCACAGACACTTGGTGAGACAAGCCACAAGACAAGACTTTATATCATCCATATAAAGTCACATTTATATGGATGGCTATAAATTCTTCAGAAGGGATAGGCAAGAAGGCAGAGGCAGTGCGGTAGTCCTGTATGTTAGGGACTGTCTTGACTGGACTTTAATGATGGTGGCAGTAAGGTTGCATGTTTATGGGTAAGCATCAGAAGAAACTTTTCAGTGCTAGGGTAACCATTGCATGACCTCTGGAGTCTTTTCCAATCTCCCTGACTCTATGAGAGGCCAGCATGTGGCCTTAGGGTGACTGTTGATGGCAACGCTCTGCCAAATATCACTGAGAGAAGGAAGGTTAAAGTCTGTGTCTCCCTCAAGTAAAACGAATTGAACTAAAAAGACCAGTTGTAGGTGAGTTCCTGAAAGATTTGTTCCAGGTATGTAACTCCCGGGTATGTCAGTAAAGCAGCTGCTTGGCCAAACAATATTCCTGATGGGTCCATTCCATGGGCACTGGGAAGCCAAATTTTTTTATATTTTTTTCAAAATACCACCTTTTAAAGAAAACAGTCATCACCTTATGATGATGAGCCGACTTCTGTACATCATAACTAATTTTCTTTTTAAATATATTTGAACCTCTTACTTGCAGAAACTCATGCCTAAAAATAGTGCATCATGTGTTTTTAAAATGTTTTAGCATTCACTATGTACAATAAATATCCTGATTTTATGAGCTATTTTTCTTTAAGGCCATGGATTTTAAACAGGATGTTTCTCAAAGCAAAGGAGAAAATTAATTTGAGGCTTCAGGAAGTCAGTGCCAAGACAAAGCTAACAACTCTGAAAATGTCTTCTCCAGCATGTGGCAACTTCTGAAGAGAACAATCCTGAACAAAACTGTCCCCGTTGAGGCAGCAAATTAACTCTTTCAGAACAGAGAAGTCAGAGAGAAGTGTTGTTTAGAAAGCAGGTTATGCTCGGTTAAGATGCCCATTTTAGAGTCCTAGTGTCAGAGGACAAGACTAGTCAGGATTCCAGGGCACCAGCCTCTGCTTTGTGACAGAAGCATGCTGCCGCCTTGTATTTTTTCTCCAGTCTCAGGACGAGAACCAGAAGAGCAGTGAAAGCTGTTCAATGTAGTTCATAATGCAGCCATATCTTTGGCCTTAGCTCCAGCAAGCCCAGATGAGAAATAGGGGTCATTTAGAAACAGAGCACTTCCCACAAACTAGAGAGAGAGATGTAAAACCTACTCACCTACTCATAATTTTCTTCCTCTGAAGTGGATACTAGGTCCTCTGTGACCCATTAGAGTTGGATTATTCTTCCACTCTAAACAAAGAAGCTATCTGATTTTTTTTTTGCAAGCTTCTCAAACTAGTGCCAAATGCCCAAAATGGGAAGAAAAACTGCAAATCCTAATGAATAAACATTTTGCAAGATTAGCCATCTCCAAGCAGGAGATGTTCGCTTTTATCTATTTAATTTATCAAACAAAAAATGGAAATTAAGATGGTAAAGCAAGATACCAAAATGATGGAATCGAAGGATTTCTCCCTTAGCTCTCAGCAGGAGTGCTTTCTGAGGGACAAAAGGATGATTAGAGACATGATGCAAATGAGAGTGTTCTGGGTGGGGTCTCTCCACATCCACCGTAGAAAAGGAAAATTCCAAGTAGGAAAATACATTTTAGCCTTTTCCCTTGTGGGTGTCTGGTGCTCAGTGATGCATCACAGGTGGGACATATCAAACAGTAAAACAAATCTTCACAAGCATAAGAGACATTTAAGATATCACGAAAATTGAACCCAGAGGAAAAAAATCTTTATTTGAGACTGGCTGTGTGTTTTATTATGTTGGGTTCTTTTATTTTCTTTAACTGCCTTTCCACAGCACAGATAGAAAGCTTTCTTTTAAAATGAACAAATAACTTCTCTAAATACTGTGGAATTTTGTGCCTACAGGTCATGGTTGGTTTAAACAGTACATAAGGGAAAGCATAAAAGAGCAGGTAAGCATACAAGAAAAGAAGTACTGACCTGCTGTAGCCTTTTCCTTGGCAGCTGCCCAAATAAATGCTGGTCTTAAGTAAACAACCTCATGGACTAGAAAACTTCTGAATTTATACATCAGGAAATAAATATTAGATGTGGCTGTTTGCCACCCCTTCTTAAAGTTGCCCACATAATCCTAAAATTATATCTGATGTACTTCAGTGATTAATTTTTGCATAAACAGAATCTTTTGTGAGCAGAATTTTTAAGTTCCAACCGCTTAAATTCCATCTTAAGTGCTAACGTGAATAAATAACTGATCTTCTGGAAATACTCAAAGAGCACAGGAAAGGAAAAAAGTTCAAATGACAGCTTAAGCATGCTAATATGTACTGAAAATCAGACAGAGAAGATGCACACTATTATTGGAGGTGGAAAGTGACCTCACATGTACTAGCTCTCCTAAAATGTAATAAATAAAGAAATAATTCAGGGTAAGTGACAAGAAGAAATCTGAATAATGGAAAGTTTTATTAAAAGGTTGCCCTTTTTAAGGCACCATTAAGAGGATTTTCAGAACTCTATGTAACACCTTAATACATGTGCTAGAATCCTGCATATTCAAGATGCAGAAGGTAGAAACTTCTTTTGTTTTCAAATTTAAAATTATGAGAAAGTTGGATAAAATCTAGAAATAAACACATCTACTGATTCGGGACTTTTAAATATTCTGAGTGACTACAGAAACACATCTGAAAGACTACTAGTTACTTCCACCACATGCTAAGGAAACCTATTGACAATTGCCCATGGAATTCACTTCATCTGATCACAACTACAGGTTACATGATGGGTCTCACAGCTAAGTCCAGAGTCCATGGGCAGGAGGACAAGAACGCCCAGAGAGCAAGTCATTCCACACCTAATACCTCCTTTAGCACCGGATTCAGTATTGGGAGGTACTTGGCCATTTTCATGAGCTGCATAGGGGCCTTAGACACTAATCTGCACCACCTCCTCTCTTCCAGATGACTACAGTTTGGCAAAGTGAGCTTTAACAGTAAAGGGTAACCTGCACTTTTACTTAAATCACACAATCGTATTAATCTGATATTTTGAACATTTTCAGAATAATCTGAATATTTTGAGCTGATTAGAGTAGAACCCATTCCAAGGCTGAGAAAGAACTCAGTACTCAGTATTTATTTACAAACATTCACTACCCCAAAAACAATTTTCCTTTTCTTCATATTGGAATTTCATTGAAAACTTTCACTTCCAGCTTGTCATTTGAACAGCAATCAAATGCAGAGTAAAAATATTGGAGTATATAACACTACCTTAGAAAGATGAAGAACTTTTAGCTTTTGATATTGTTTATGATGTTACCTTCAATGACAGGAGCCTTTTTATTTAAATTCCTCTGACAATTCTCTAGGTAGTCATGTTGGTCCAAACAGAGAGGTGTGTTTCCACCATTCCAACACCTATGTATTTGATATATGATGCAAGAGCAAATAGTCAAGGAATTCCCAAGGAGAACAACAACAAAAAAAAAATGCGTAAGTTGTAGAATGCTTCCTTGGGAGTAGAAATGGATCCAGTGTTTAGTAGAGCAGCCAGGTACTTGGGCTCTCTAAAAATAGCTAGCAAAATTGCAGAGTGACAACAGCTGAAATATCTGGTCAGCATATACACAGATCTTCTACAATGAAGAACGATGAACATCAGCCAGTGATCTTGCTGTCTTCTGACACCAGAAGGGCTTTGATCAAAGCTAGAAATAGGTCCACAACAGTGCAAAGCACCTGAGGCACTTCTAGCAAAGACAGCAAATTGACATGGAGCTCTTTCGTTATACAACACCAGAGTTTCAAGAAGAAATATCTAAGTGAAAGTCCTCTGCACTGAAAGAATGGTAAAAATCTCTTTTTCCCACGGAGAGGAGAGGAGAGGAGAGGAGAGGAGAGGAGAGGAGAGGAGAGGAGAGGAGAGGAGAGGAGAGGAGAGGAGAGGAGAGGAGAGGAGAGGAGAGGAGAGGAGAGGAGAGGAGAGGAGAGGAGAGGAGAGGAGAGGAGAGGAGAGGAGAGGAGAGGAGAGGAGAGGAGAGGAGAGGAGAGGAGAGGAGAGGAGAGGAGAGGAGAGGAGAGGAGAGGAGAGGAGAGGAGAGGAGAGGAGAGGAGAGGAGAGGAGAGGAGAGGAGAGGAGAGGAGAGGAGAGGAGAGGAGAGGAGAGGAGAGGAGAGGAGAGGAGAGGAGAGGAGAGGAGAGGAGAGGAGAGGAGAGGAGAGGAGAGGAGAGGAGAGGAGAGGAGAGGAGAGGAGAGGAGAGGAGAGGAGAGGAGAGGAGAGGAGAGGAGAGGAGAGGAGAGGAGAGGAGAGGAGAGGAGAGGAGAGGAGAGGAGAGGAGAGGAGAGGAGAGGAGAGGAGAGGAGAGGAGAGGAGAGGAGAGGAGAGGGGTATGTGGGAAAGCTCAATTCTTAGCACCTGACAGAAATTTCAAGGATATTTGGAGACTTGGAAATGCTTCAGATAAAAGCTGTGGCTCAGTGAGAGAAGTGGAACATGTAAATATTTTTCTCCTGCAAAAAAAATTTATTTCTATGAAACAAGAATTTCTTTTTATTTCATTCCCACGTTCTCTTGAATCATCATACACATTCATTTATTATTTTCTCTTACCCTTCCAAAATACCCTTCTGTGTAAAGACATTGAAAACTGCACAGCACATTCAAGAAAGAATAAAAGGACCTTACTATGACAAATTTCTGAGCATATATGTCCTCCTAGCAAAGGGAAAGCAAGTATTTCAGTGAGACGTTACACTTTTTTCCTTGTTATTTATTTGTTTGAATAATGAATTACCCTTAGCCACTTACAAAAACCTTTTGGGTACTCTGCTGTTTCCACACCAGCAAGACAGCCTGCATGGAATTTACTGAAAATGAGACCTATCCCTGAAAGACAGCCCCTCGTTTCCTTAGGCTGTCCTGCTCCACAGTTGTAAAGTTTGTGTTGCTACGTCTGCAACATTGCTCCTGCCTCAGTCTGAGAGCTGCTCCTTGATGAAACAGGGAATTCCATTAAAAAAAAATAAAATAAAAAAGTATATTTATAGAAGCAAGGCTGACAAGAGGAGGGGGAGGGTATGGAGTGAAGTGGAGAACGGGGAACGAGCACTCATGCTTGAAACCCCTTGCTTGTGCAATAATGAGCTTGAAAGCCTTGCTGAAGTGGTTTTACAGCTGTGCAACAAAATGGTGCACTCTCCTCCCTTAATACTGACATTTTAATGTAGGATCACAGCTATTCAGATTGTCCATTGGAGCTGGCAGGCTGATGGTGTGAGCAACTACACACTCTCATCAATGTCGCTTGGATGAAAGCTGCTGTCAGGCTCAATAAAATGGCAGGCTAGGCCAATCTGGCACACATGAAAGGAAACTGGAAGAAAGGCTTAATTGCACCTCCAGCAGATTCCAGTTATTCTGCTGGTCTGTTAACAACACGCAGCCTGGCATGCCAGTCCTGTCCAGTCCGCTGCGCTGGTAGGAGAAACTCCTTGAAGGTATGGCTCAAATGCACTCTGGGTTAGATCACCATAATCCAAGCCAAAGAGGTCACAAGTCTTCTCAGCTGGGTTAGCAGCAGCTGCTGCACCCAGAAAAATACTGAGAACAGAGGAAAAAAACCCTGAAACAAAGGGTTGAGTTGATTAATGCTTGAGGGACCAGCACAGGATCCACCAGAACTGGGGAGATGCGAAGACGGTCCGGGCACTCTTCTGAGACGTCTCAGGGAAAACGCAGTAGGAGGAGTACACTTTGAAGAGGGACATTAAGCCAAAAGAGAGGGAGAAGAGGCATGACTGATGAAAGTGAATACTGCAGTATTCACTCTGAGTAGAGTGCTAGATGGCATCAAGGATGGAGAAACTAAGCATTTGTGTCTTTCATCTGATGGTAGAGAATTGAGGAAGAGCAAGAGACTGGATTTTATTAATTTTCTAATTTTTGTTCAGTGGTCATGATGGTCATGACCTGTTGCTGGAATGTTTGCAAAAAAATATTTTCTCCTCATGGGGGGAAGGAGACAAGGAAGAAAAATAAACTGGATACAAATATCTTTCCAAAAGAGGGAGCAACAAGCCCTTGAAGCCATATTTTTCTTCTTAAATGGGACTGAGATAATGGGTAGTAATGAGACACCTCTGGATATCTCCTTTTTCTAGCACAGCAATGTGAAACTAAGGAAAGAAATACTTTAATTTAAAAAAAAAAAAAAGCTTCATACTTGCAAGATGAGGCAGAATTACTCTTTTTTTTATAGATCAGCACCAGGTGGCCACAGGGTAAAAGATTTAGTCCATCCATTCAGTCTGTCTTGGAAGCTGTATGAGGATTACATGATTTCTTAGTATTTTTATTTCTTGCTATTTTTTAAATTTTACTTGCAGGCATGTTCAAGGACCTCAAATAACAGATCCAAGACTGCAATTTTATTACTTTTTGAAGCATGATAAAAAGGAATTACTCTGAACAAATATTAACATTTTCTATAGAGTTATTCTTTTGTAGAGCAGTCTAGAATTACTCAAGAATATTATGTACCATGATACGCTGAGGAAAAAGAATATATCCCTGTCTTGTGATAAATCCAGTTTCAGTTGCACAAACCCTCACATTTCTTACTCTGATTGGATCACAGCCCTCACTGTCACCTATACCTTGTGTCCTTTTACTATCTGGGAATTAATGGATCTTTTAACTGTTAGGCACCCAGTACCTACACAACCAGGTAGGAGAGACACTGTGGTCATGAGTATTGAAATTACCCCTCTTTCTGGAACCCTCTGCATAAGAAATTTGAGCAAATGAACTCAGTAGCTCATCCATATAATGACCTGCCAAAAATAGAGAGCACCGTAACTTCCCAGAGGACATGGATAGCTAGAAAGCTGCAAATGCTCCTTCTGTCAGCCAGACAAAAATAAGGAGAAATTCTTATTCCTTCCTTAAAGAACAGCCTCTATGTTTAAGTTGGAGTCTCCCATACTTATATAATAAAGAGCCAAGTTGCCTCAGCTTGTCATCTTTAAGATCACAGTTATAAAGAAATTAGACCAAGGAGACTGTAATTTTTCAGCACTCAGTAGCTGAGCAGGCTGTTTATGAGAAATTTGTTTTGGATAAGTAACTCTTGTAGGGAACTAGCAATTCTGCCCTGCCTATTTTCTTTCTCCAAAGTACATTATAGTTCCCCAGATCAAGCAGTGAAGTCACGTGTCTGGATCTGGGGATGCTGAAACAATACACTCATTACCTTGAGAAGATGGAATAAAGGGTTCCACTGCTTCAAAGTGTATTTAGCACTTGGGATAAATTCCCAGAGATTCAGGTTTGGAATCATGTTTTGAGGGCTTGGAAATACACATCAGATTTTTCGCATCAGGCTTGTGTCTACTGAGGAGTTTAAAGCTCGGCAGCATTGCAACAGATATTAAAAATACATGAAGCTTCCTTTAATGTAAAGTCCTCTGATGGTAAAGTGGATGGCCACTGAAATGGCCAAAGCCATTACCTTCAGATGATTTCAGGAAAGAAATGCATCCTTAACTCAGCTGCATATGACACAAATATTCATCACCCTAAAAATGACACAGGGATCAATAAAAACTGGAAGAACTTCATAGACATATCCTTTCCTAATTGAAAAGCTTAACATGACCATTGCAACAAGAATAATATACCCAGATTTGACCTACTTCAAAAAAAAATAATAATAATGATAATAATAATAATAAATCATTTTATGGCTGCTTGTATCACTGTATATACTATTTCCTTGAAGAAAGCTTTATAAAAAATATAAATATTCCTTGTCAGAATTTCGATCCTAGAGAAAAGTTTCATCCTTCAATAGTGCACATAATAGAATTGGTCAGATTTGAAGCATGGCAGCACTTTTTTATCTTGGATCTTTAATATTTTACAGTTCAGGCAACAGAATTTAACCAAACCATTGGAGATATGACTAACAAGCTCTCCCCACACACAAAATCTTATAGTATAGCCTTCATTTTGTTTTTCGCTTTTCTGATTTATATGTAGTAAAAGTACAGTTTAAATAAGATAAAAAAATTGCATTCTTATTTAATTATCTCCTGAGACAATTAATGTCCACAAAAAATTTCAATATTTTGGCCACAAAACAGATTTAATAAGAACAAGAGTGGCAGCACTAAAGTCAAAAGAAAGGTCTATTAAATCAGTAACCCCACTGATTTAAATAGGACTAGGACTGCACCCTGTGACTTTATGGATACTTACCATGCAAATTTCCAGAACATCCTAGTAAGCTTTTCATTCTAAGGCACTTACAAGGTCCTGCCTCCAACAAACTGTTTCCCAGAGATACACATGTCACTCACACTTAAACCTCTTCTGTATGCTAAACCTACTGGGTTCTAGAACAAGATGAGAGCTTGGATCACAAAACACCACTCTCAAACCACTTAAAATTATGCTGCAAATTTTAGAATGGGTTTGTTTCAAATATTTTAATGGTATCCTTCACCACTCCTATAGCAAAATATTAATTTAAAATCTTAAGAAGTATCTCTTCTCAGAAAGGTTTTATTTTGATTTTCTATGCCAACAACATCACACATATTTTTCTAACTCACAACATACTTTGAGGTTCAGCCTTCAGGGAGACATTGAGAATTATACATTGTTTTATTTCTTCTTGGTTGACAAAACTCCCCTTATAAATGGAGCTGCCATGACTAAGAGGAAAGTTCTGTAAAACCAAGTGATAATGAATATGATACTTTAATAGTTTAGTTTAAAATGTTCTGTGTTTTAAGATGATGCTAGGAACTGACCGGTCACTAAATGTAACAGGCAAGGTAAGGCAAATGAAATGCAGAATTCAAGGATGTACAATAATTATCAAGCTAAGACTCATCATATACAAAGTTAATGGCTGAAAAATTAAATGTATGATTTAAGCTAACTCAGATTTCCTCTAGAGTAAACACAGAAACTAAATTTCAGCGGGCAATTCCTCTCACCCTAAAATGGTTTCTGAAAATTAGATCAATTGCCTTCTGAAGGTGCCAGTCTCTAACCAGTGACTACTGCTGGCCTCGAGACATCTAAGGTAGAGTGGGCATCTATCTTCTGACCAGCGACTGACACCTCCACTCGCTAAACTGCATGGCAAAGTTAGTAGGAATACAATGCATTAGTAGGAGTCTGGGTGTTCTGGTTTGCATCTAGAAATGCCTGCACCTCTTAACAGAGACACAAAGTAACAGTGATGCTGAGAGAAGCTCATGTGCAGCTGTAGGGGAGTTTTAATGAGCGGCACTTGCAGTAGCTGGCTTTTGGCTAACTCCACTGAGTTGCATGTCAAGAAAGCATGTCATCCACAGCTGACAACAAAATTGACCCAAGAGGTAATCCCTGAGAAAACGTATACATCCAGCAGGGAAACAGGACCGCAAAGAAAACAATTTTTTTGGTACAGGATGAGCAAAGTACCTCAAAGTTGTGCTGTAACCACTTCAGCTTGCTCCTGTTGTTCCTACCTGAAAAATCAGTTTCTTCTCCTGTAGTTTCCTGCCTCTTGATGACAATAGAGAGAACATCAGTATTTAATGACAAGAAGCTGCAGTGCATACTAATGGTGCCATAGCTTCTAATATCATCCAATATCCCCTGCTGGCTTTGCAATTACATACACATGGAGCAGGGAAGTGGCATGTGGCACTCCCGGTGAGGATAAGCAGGTGTCTAGAATTACCTACCAACATCTCTCAGAGGAAGAAGGTAAGTGTGAGTTAACTGACCCCACACACAGCTCTGAATGCCTTGGGGTCCCTAATGGCAAAGGCTGATGTTGGAATAAGGGGAGTCTGGTCTTTGTGTCTGAGCAACTACACTAAATTCCCTTCCCCCTCTCCTGGTCAGCAGGACACTCCTTATGCCCAAGCCAAAGGCAAATGTTTTGTAACCCACTATTGCACCCAGTGTAGAAGTTTTTAATCAGAACGTATTTAACAAAAATAATCAAAGAATATGTAATCAGGGTCTTCATCTTCAGGGTATTCCCTTCCACTGAATTATACATGTAGGACTATGTAGTTCAGAAGAAACAGAAGTGTTCTCACTTTGGGATTGGAAAGATAATTTTATCACTCTTGTGTACTTCTTCCCTTAGACAGGAAAAAAAAATAACAAATGGACAGAGGGCAACTTTTTAAAGATTTTAATTGTTTCTAGGGTTAACAAACCAACAATATTTTGTGCCTCTGCTGTTATTTAATGCTGCAAACTGTACTAGATCAAATTACATGGCGGAGTACTGCAGTATATTCAACAGCAGGCAAAGAACACACTATGGTCTACTTGTTATTGTGCCCTGGACTAAGTATGTGAATTTGAGTGCACCACCATTCTATAGAATCCTATCTCCTATAAAGAATATTGATACCTGTTTAGAGACTCAGTTATCAAGACCAGGCTTCTCCCTTAATTATATAAGGAAATACATGCCTGGGTTGCTTTTTATCTTTTGGTTTTCACTGGAAGTCAAATGACCTTGGGTGGTTTTTTGGTACACTCTCAGGGCCAAAACTGTTAGCTTTTAAGATTTCACACACACACACACACACACACACACACACACACACACACACACACACACACACACACAAAAAAAAAAAAAAAAAATTAAAAAAAATTCCTGAGATTTTAAAAAAAATGGCTGTTATGTTCACTACTGAAATGTGCTTATTCACATACATGCATGCCTATACGCGTGCGCCTATACAATAATTGTTACTATTTGGGAGAGAGAGAGGGAGAGAGATGACAGCATGCCTTTGGTAGGCATTATTTCTGCATTACTCCTTCTTCATAGAGGGGTCACTTTTTACTCCTGAAACGGTAAGTTTAGTCAGGGAGCCTCAAATTTCATTAAATCCCATGTTCCTCTATTGGCATGAGAGCAGGAAAACCAAATCGTGAACTAAATAATCTGTTTGGATACATCTCACCAAAGTGAGAACAGGGGATCTGTGAAACCAGTGAGTCACCTGGTTGTTTTCTACTCCTCGAGCTGTAAGATTCCCTAACTCTGTTAGCTTTTCAATTCCTTTATATTTGGAGTCCCGGGAGAGAGGAGGCAGTTTGCAATGAAAATCGGCACAGGTCACTGCGTTGAGATGAGAGACGTTGTTGAAGGCAGGCACCTGCCCGGGTGTTGGCGTGTAGATGGATGATGAATTGAACACTGCCACCTTTTGGCTGTGGCCACGGCCAGGGAGTTGCGAGGAGGTGATTTTTTTGCCAGACTTCCTTCCAGAGCGGGCTGGGCATCTGGCAAAAGCGCCCTTTCATGCCAACCCAACGCTGAAAGCATTTCCTAGTAGTGCCCGCTCATGTTAGCACACACCGTGCTGCCATCACGTAACTTAGATTTCACCCCTTATATGTGAGGTCCTCGGAACTGAGAAGATGGGCTAATAATACGAAGAGCTGTTAGCTTTACTAAAGACTAAGTGCAATCAAGTCGATGTAAACAGTCACTTCAGCCTGACTGTGGTACGCTCTTCCTGCCTCAGGAATACTTGAGAGTATCTCGCATTGTGTTGTGCTGAAATAGTGTTTTCTCAAGCGGTGAATTATATACAGTTTGTACTTCAACCTCTTTTGAGCACTTAGCTGTGAATGTTTGTATCAGTGCCAGTGAGTGTGAGGTGATCTCATTAGAAAGAGAAAGAAAATACTATCAGCCACAGAATTATTTCCCAGTGATTAAATGACAAACTCTTAGTCACATGCTACGTCTGCAGCTCTTACACAGGTGTGTAAAACAAACAAACAAACAAACAAAAACCAAAACAAACAAAAAACCTCAAAAAATAAACCACCCCAAACAAAAAACACACACCCCCACCGCCCCCAAAAAACCCCAACCCAAACATTTGCTTTTAAACGGGCGTCGCTTGCCGAGGTGTCCGTTCCGCCCAAGTGCATGGCGCTGGCTCGGTGCCTCATCGAGGTACGATCGTGTTCTCCCCACGCAAACCTCACCAGCCACACAAGCAAGTGTGGGCCCTCACACCCTCTCCCGCAACCGTTGTACTGTACGGGCAAAACCCCGTTTGCTCAGCGGCTGTAGAGCTCCGGGCAGAATGTCCACCCCGCTGACCTTAACGGGGCCGGGCTTTCACCTCCACTTTCTCACCGAACTCTTCATCTTTGTGAACCTAAAATATGAGGCTCCGAAGGGCATGCAGGTGGAAGGGCATTCCCCGTGCAAACACCGGGCGCTTTCCGAAGCCCGGCGGGGCCTGGCTCGGGTCCCGCCGCCCCTGCGGCGGCGCGCGTTGCCCGGCAACGGGGAGCCCCGGCCCGCCCGCTTCCCCTGGGGCGCGGCGGCGCCCGGCCGGCGGCAGGCAGCGCGGGCCCCGCTCCGGCTGCCGAGCGGGCCGCGCCGGGCCGGGCGCTGTCCCGGTGGGAGCGGCGGAGAGCCGCAGCACCCGCGCCCCCGGGGCGGCTGTCGGCCACCGCCGGCTGTTCCCAGTCTCCCCGGCGGGCTCGCCGGCCCCGGCTCGGCGGGCGCGTTCCACCCGCAGCCGTGCGTGCGAGTTGGGCGGCGGGCCCGGCCGCCGCGGAGGGGTGCTGGATTCCGTCCACGGCTGGTGTGCGAGGGGGGAGCGCAAAGCCCCCTGGCTCCCCTGCCCCTCCTTGGCAGAGCCTAATGCCCCGCTGCTTTCATTTGTTTTTGATCTGCCTCATTAAAAGACTATTGATGGCTTTAACTATTGTCCTTGTTTAGGTGCTGATTTACAAGCGCTAATATCTGACTGTGCCGAGATTAATGGGAGCCCGTGAAGTTTACAATTATCCGCAGGTCCCTTGACCACACATGGAGGGGTTTGGGTTGGGGTCACACACTCTTATGAAAAACTCCAAAGCAGGCTTAAACCTGGGAACATTTTAATAGGATTGAATTTGTAATAGGATTTGGCAGCTTGGCCTAAACTATAGGGTAGGGGAGTTTGCTCTGGGTTTTTTTTGGAGTTGGGTTTTGGGGTTCTTTAACCTGGTGTCGTTACTATGGCGCAACAAGGTGCGGGCTTCAACATTGTCTCTTTATTTTTTTGTGAAAACTTAGGCACAAATGTCTTCGATACAGAATATTTTAAAAAGGAGCCCTCTATCTGAACATACAGCATATATAGCACATATGTGATCGGTTCCAATGTTACTTATATTATTGACAACATATATGGCATCTATTAAAAAACAGGTACAAATGTGTTACTTAACTGGAGCAAGAATTCTGCTGAAAAACAAAACATTCCCATGCCAACTCTTGCCTTACTCAAAAAAAGCCACATGAAGAAATAGTAATTGTGCAATAAATAAGATTTATTGAAACTAGTGCTACAAATAGAGGGGAAGTTACACGGGAAGGTGGGAGAGAAGCTAAAAGGGAATCACAGGAGCAATTAGTTCTCACTTAGAAGTTGACAGCCGCAAATTTCAGTTGGTAGCAGTGGCTCTGCGGCTGTTAATTCATTTTACATCACTTTGTGCTAGGCAATAATACTGATATGCTTCTTATGCTACTTAGATTGCTGTGAAACAGGATCTTATGAATCACCTCATTATTAGGCACCCTCATTTAGTAGTTATGGGTTTGTGGCTTACTGGGGCTTTTCATGAGGCTTTGTTTTTTTTAGTAAGACAGCAAAACTGGAAATACATCATACTTGTCCTCAGGGTCGTGAAAGTACCTTTTTTCATGACATAAACAGGAAACCCTACAGCACCAAGGGAGGTACAGTGGTTAGAAGGTATCATGAAAAAATAATGGGAAGCTAATATAGATACAGTTTGCTTGGCTTCAAAAGTTCTAGTACTGCCAACTTTAGGGAAATTGGTGCTTATGAGAAAACAGCAGCAGCAAATCCTGCACTATTGTATGTCCCATGAAATCTCAGAAAATGCCATTGGCCTTGCTGGAGTAGAATCAGGCAAAAGACAGGCAGAGTTTCCCTTTATTTAGAGCCTCAAAGCTCCATTTCTTGAAGTCAAGACTGATGTGAGAAGGTGCTGGTGCTAGGGGTCTGTATGTGTGTATTCTAACTGCTCAGTCGTTTGCATTATTGTAATCCCAGATGCTGTGCATGTTTCCTGTCCTTATAAAATCAAGGACTTGAGTATTCTGTGGCAAGGCTGTGCGCGTCTGGCCCCCTTAGCCAGCTTTATTCATTTCTATAGCACTCTGTAACTGCTCCTTGGAAATTCTGAGACAAAACAAGCAAACCAAAATAGTACTTTTAATTAATTTAAGTATAATAATTATTCCAAAGGCTGTGTTATTATTCCATGACTCTGTTATTTGCTAACTTTATTCTAGTGTTGATTTTCAACAGCACCTATTCATAACTGCAGTGAAGGATTTGAAGATATACTGGATATAAGGGTTTCCTGATAAGTGGGTGGGCATTGTATTTTGCAAAGTAACCATTTCAGTCACCATATAGCTGTGGCCTTATTAGGAGGATTAACAGCCAAAGTAATTATGATTCGAAATGCACATCATCTCTTTTAGCCTTCAGGAGTAAAATGTGGACATGAGTGGGACAGTCCTCACCTCCCTAAGAAATGTTGTTTTATGCGATTTGAAGGTCCAAGAAGACAAATCTGCTTCAGCTTAAGTTATTCTGGAAGGTTTAAAAATCTCATCAGGACTAATGGTATTTCGAGTATTTTCAAGAAAACCTTGTAGAATCATAATTTTGAAGCTACTCTGAATCTTGTGGGGAATTCAGTGGCCATGACTCTACAAGAGACATGTAGACCAGTGTATAATGAAATTTTGAGACTGTTTTAACCAAGGGAAAATGTTTTCTGCTCCACTATTTTCTTTGAACTCAGATTATGCTGTCTCATTAGCAGTTCCTCACTGTCTGACTAAAGTAGGAATCTGGATGAAAATGAACTGACAGCAACTTAATCTAAACAAGTAGGACATGGTAATTGCTCACAGAGAAAAGTACTTTAAAACAGTTAGTAAAAGCTCGTGGGGTAGGAAAGGAGGAAGTGGAGTGTGGGGGAGGTGTTGCTTCTGAACTAAACAGGTAGGGCTGACTGCTGGTTTGGTGCTGTGCTAGATACAGAGAGAAGGCTTTTTCTAACGTCAGCTGGAGCTTAAGGCTGAAGCCCTTCAGGCTGTCCAGTGCTCTCCTTTCTATTTGTCCTGCTACCTTTACTGATAAGAAGCTTGTACACTTTCAGCAGCAGCACTGGTCCCTCATTCTGGAGCAGACCAGGAGAAAATACATGCAACACTGGGACGGTGAGGCCAAGTGTATACACTTTCATTGCCATTTAAATGTGTAGCTCCGCAGACACTCCACATTTGCTAAAGCCAGCACTGCCAACCAGAAGAAGCAGTCTTGCCTGCCTCTGGCCCCAAGTAGGCTTTTCCATCCATTCTCCTCTTTTCATGATTGTGCACTATCATACCAGCAGGCACAGGTCAAAACACCTCTAATGGTTGACCTTTGTAGCCTACCCCATGGGAAAGCGTGGAATGGAAGTAGAAATCCCCACCGCTGCTCACCACAGTCAATCCCATGAGCCAGCTGCCTGCGGGGCTGCCAGAGAGGGGCTGGGGATTAGGAACGGGGGATAAAGGAGATGATTGCGACTTTTGGCAGTAATGTCATTGCTGTTCTCTCTGCATGATATAAAGAGCTGGCATTCCTAAAAGCCTCTCAGGGGTAATGTTGGGGTGCACAGCAGGGTACGGAGTGGTGAGATAACAAGACTGAGCTTTAGGCCACCACGATCATACACAAAACTTGTGAGGACCAATGGGACCAACCCAAGGAAAGGGAGAAACGTGCCTTCTGAGACTGATGGATGAGATATGAATGGAAGAAAGTTAATAAGCAATCATGTGGATTAACTCTGTGTGTCCATGAGCCCATTCCAAGAAGCACTGCCTCTCTACATGCATCCACTGTAGCAAAGCCCGGCTCTGCAGTTGCCACAGGGAGGGATGACTTTCAAAGAGCCAGTGGCAATGGCAGCTGCTTTCAACGGTGTACCTGCAAGACCTTTAAAAACATCAGGTTGGGTAAGAACCCAGATTACATGTTTGAACACAGGCAGTTGCTATGTTTCTGCAGTTATTATTTTGTCTTTCTGGTATGACAGAAATTTAAAAGAGATGCATGCATTTTAAAATTATGACAAGATAGACATCTGGTTTAGCATTGCAATTGTTTCAAGAAAAGGTGTTTTGAGATGTAAAAATATTATGCAATTTTTATTCAAATGACTGAAGCTTATTTGGGACATTTTGTTATTTACTTACAATATACAGAATGATTTTGAATTATTTACAATGATTGATTTTGACTAATAATGAAGTTTTACTCAGTTCAGACTGGAGGGGGATCTCCTTCCATCTTTTAATGTTTTTAATGTGACACCGAAATTATAGACAAAAGCTTCATTATGCATGTAAGTGAAAAGTGGATAGGAAAGAGAGATTACAGTCACTTAATCTGTAACACTTACACTAGTTTAAAATTAGAAAGCTATAACTAATTATCTCATTTGCAAAGATTGAGCAAAATCTGACCAAATATCCATGACAGAGTCTAAGTTATCATGTATCTCATATGATATCTTTTCCATAATAGCTGAATCAATGAGATCCAAGTGCCAGTCATTGATCTAACGGGCAGATGGTGATTTCCATTTGATAAGGATTAAAGTTTTGGCAATGAGAATGGCTATAAGTATCAATTTTTTCTTTTAGTGAAGAGATTGTTTAGAATTGCCTTCAAATATTTGTACTGTAAATAAAGGTTGAGTTTTTGTATACAGAGAAGCCAGCCCTGCTTCTCACAGCCATTGCTGTTTGTGTTTGTCAAGTCACCAAGCCACAGTGAAAATGCTCCACATTCAGCTTCACTCACAAAGTGCACAGTGGGGTTTTAGGTGTTTGTCGTTTGCATGGAGCAAGAATCTTCTTTCTGATGTGCTATGTAGGCAGGTGAGTGCATCTTTGAAAGTTGGCAAGATCATGAGGAGGCTTGATAAGTGTTTTTTCTAAGTGCACTCTTTGCTCAGGCTCTAGTTTTTTCAAGACACCCCCTCTGACATTAAAGGACCACTGACGACATCCCAGGTGTCTGGATCCATATTACACAGAGGGCTGCTGCACACTGTGGAGGTGACTGGTTTTTCAGCCAGGCAAGTAGATGGCTCTGTCTGGCCTCAGATTTCTGTGTGCAGGCCCTAGCAGCAATTTTCCCAGAGAAAAAAAATAAATCTGAGTGTCCCACTAGACAAAGATTTTTATCTCCACCAACTGCCACTGATTTGGTCATGCTCTCTGGTTGGATTGCAGCTTGGAGGCCCATGAAATGGACTTACAGTATTCTTTTGGAGGAGTCTTTCACTGAGGTCATTGGTTACAGGTGCTTCAGAGGCAAAAAAGTGCTTGTTTCTGAAGTCCTTGATGTGGTATGTCGTAGCTAGCATCTCTCTAGGACACAAAGGAAATCATGAGATTTTCCTTGTACGATTTCTCACAAGAAAAAAAGAGAAATAAAGTAAGCTCTTACTTTCTTACGTTTCTGCTGCTTTTACTGCTCTAAGTTCCCTCAATGATTCTGGTCCCTGTCAGATCTTACAGCTTCAGCCATGAACCAAAACAATGGAAACAGGTACTGGACAAACACCTAATTGAAAGTAATAATACTTAAAGCAATCCCAAAATGTTCCTGCCCCAAGGACACAACAACCTGAGGAATAATATACTTGCTGTGCTCTCTTCCACTGAGGTGCTAGCTCAAAATTTTCATTGTGACTGTGTCCAATCTTCCACAGGGCAACAGGACAAGCTTTCTTTTTGACTAGAGAAAGTCTAAAGTGTACCTGTAGTCCACGAATGAAATAGGAGCTAATAATAGATACACTATGAAAATCAAGTAGAGTTAAACGATAACCTGATATCTGCTAGGATGGTCAGTCATGGTCTAAGTACTGTTCTGTATGATAATTAATCTTTAAACAGCTCTGGTAAAGTCCCAATTTAAATCCAAAGGAGAAAAAGCTGAGCAAAGAATCTGTAAGAATTCTGTATTGCACTGGATTTGGGCAAAGAAAAATCATATATATAAAGGCTGGAGCAAACAGTGAATTACTGTTACTGGAGCTTGCTCTATCAGAGACTGTGTGGCTGTAATGTCTTCTGAGCCTGGAGGAGCACACTGACAGCAGGGTCACAGGGTGCTGGTATTTATTTTATAGTGAAATCTGCCTTAAATGAGCACACAAGGAAGCAGTAGAAAAGATTGGTTAGCAGGAAAGATCATGAACTGGACAAAATTATACTTAACTTGGTGAGTGTTTTAGAGAAGCCTGGTCAGACTCTGCCAGTCATGCTGGGCGATGTGCAGCAACACTGGTTTGGAGGGACTGTCTAAGTACTGTGAGAGCATCCTAACCAGTTCATAGTTATTTTTAGATCCTGGCATTCATGTGAGTGGGGGCATAAGATGCAGGTGGGGAAAGGAGGACTGCAGCTGGGAGGAGGATGTATTTCCTTTTAATTTCCTATGCATCCTGTCGCTAGCTTTTGTGCTAGAACTCTGGGTTAGGATGAGCAGGTGGAGGAATGAACTTTTTCTCAAAGTAGTGTACCCCAAAAACATCTAAATGAAAGTCAAGTGTCTGATTTGAGTAGTGGAACAGCCTGGGTATAGAAAGCGTGGATTAATTGCTGTAAAATGAAAAAGAAAAGTTAATTACGCATCACTGCAATCTCTTGAAGGTGTTTTTCTGTGTTGAGAGCTGACCACAGAATGCTGCCATCTTCCTGCCTTCGCATTTGCTCCTGCTGTCAAGCCCTGTTAACCCGGAGGTGTCTTGTTTCCCTGCCACCCCTCCCACTGTTCCCTGAAAAAGGGACTATATACCGTGAATTTCTTTCCTACCTCATCCTACCCCTTTTATCTCTTTTGAGGACACTCACTATTAGTGTAACTTTTACTGTGTATATTTCCAAAATTTGCCTTTTTAAGAAATGTTAGGCTACACAACAGGCATGGGGTTTTTATTAGTTGGCAGAGGAAGTGAAAAGCATTTGGATAGGTACAACTGTATAGTGCTTTTAATTTTTTCTTACCAAATATGCAAAAGCACACAAGTTGTCCTGTGAGTATCACAGCTTATTGGGTTTGGTTTCCTTCAGATTTGTATCCTATTTCCTTCCCTTACTCCCACCACAATAGTTTTGTCTCCCTCTGTAAACCCTCTGACATCTGTCAGGCAAGAAATAACACATACCCTGGCTAATCTGGATCCATGCATATGCAGATTGGGCAGCTGGCTACTACCAAGCCACATAACATATCACATCTGAGTTTTTCCTGCTCTCTTTTCAATGGGGTTTTCATGCTGCGTCTCTCTCCACTTCCCAGCTGCAGATTTAAAAAAAAAAATGCAGTTAATTGTCTCTAAGACTTCTGCTTCTCTTTCAAATTCTAGTTAAATTGCCCAACAGACTAAAAAGTTATAAAGGAGACTGACTGGCAGAAAAGTGGAGGGCCAAAAAGACAGAAGCTCCATTTCCTTGGCAAACCAGACAGAAATATTTCTTTTCGATCATTCTCTTCAGGGATAATACAGTATTTTGCTTTACTCTCCTATGGCACAAACAGAAAAATGTTAAAGGCTGAATCCCAAATCAGCTGCAGAAGGTGGCATCCATGTCCCTTTACCCTAGGTTATAGTCACTTTTCTCTGTACCAGAAACCGAGCTTCAGCTTCTCCAGGGAACAGCGGTTGTTTTAGGTGGGGATTTCCCTGTTTCTTCATGTTGACACTTTCACTCCAGTCTGGCTGAGGTGTCATTCAGTGAAGCAGGAACTGATTCTTGGGTGAAGATCCCTGTCACCAGGCCAGAGAACCATAAACTGGTATCAGTTTGGTAGCATTGGTATCTATTACAGTATTGAAAACAAACGTTGGACAGCACTGGCAGGTAAGTAAAGTGTAGATCATGCCACTTGTTTGAGAACAGAAGTGCCTGGATTCTCTTTCCTTCTTTGCCTACTGGGAGTTTGAAATAGGATCTTGAGCTAGTGCCTAACTCTTCAAGTTGGTCTGACTTTTACACTGAAACTCAGAGCATAATTCTTGCTTGTCTTTTTAGCCTAATTTGCTGAGACAGTCATAGGACTAGAAGTTTTGGATGGCTTTCGTGCTATGTCTTAGTAAGGATTAAAGTGCAATACATCTAGCTGTGAAGACTCTCCAAAAAGCATCTAGAGAACACATGAAACCTACATACAGGTTTCCTTCAAAGGCTCTAATTTTTCCAAATTCAAGCAAATTTTTAATTGGGAGAACAATAGGTACATTTTTTTACTCCCAACAAATTGTCTCAGACAAGCATCAAGTACCTGCCTGAAAGCTTACATCATTGAACTGTTTTTAAACCATTAGACCTATTTGACATATAAAACATCTTTTTCACAAGCATTCTCTTCAGAAATGATCTGCCAGTTTTAACTGAAACCTAGAAAAAATATTTTTACTCTCCAGCATGGAAATTTATAATCATGTAGAGTTTAGCAGAGTTACTTTAATTATCTACTACCATAACATTGAGGTGTGGCACACAGAGCAGCACGCTTTACATGTGTAAAGGGCTAGTGGTAAAACAAAAATCTTTGAATCTTACAATGTATTTTGCAAAAGCTGAGGCTCATCTGACACTCCTATACAAAATTCATCCTGCAATGAGACAGTCCTCAGGTTTCATACTGACAACAGAAATTATGATTCCGTACCCTAAATATCATAACAGAAGGAAAAAATGGCAAAGAGATAATCAGAACCAGTGCTGAGATTTTCCCTTATGTTTGTACACCTAAATATAAAACATTATTTAAAAATTTTAGAGGATCTGAAAAGTGCCCTTATTGTTCATAGGATTATTAATCTTACACTTTAAATGTGTTTGACCATATTTTTTCAACTTCATTTTCATATCTGGAATAAATAAAGGGAAAGGTAAACAAAGTATTGGGGGAGAACTAAGAGGTATTGCAGCTTCACTGGAAAACTGGAGAGGCTTTGACATGGAGGCTTCATTATCACTTCCATTCCTTCCCTGTAGGGATTCATTAAAATGTCAGCCGTGTGAAGGTATACCCGTAAATATATAAATAATACATAATAATTCCATTTGCAGATTCCACTCGGGAATACTAGCCCCAAACCATTTTAGTGTTGCTTATACCAGGGAAAATCATAAGCATTATTCTGCTTCGGTGTGACTCCACTGGTAGTAATAATGGTGGTGCTACAATACAAAGTGGGCACTTGGTTTTTCCTTCAGTATCCTCACACCGAGTTAGCATCCTATGGTTTGGGAGCCCTGTGGACTTTGTTGTCTTCTGCATGACAAAGAGTTGTGGTCTTGAAATAACACCAGCTGAATTAGATGTAATGGTGGTCTCCAGCTGATTATCCCTGCATGTTTGGACTGGGTGGATGAACTCTCACTCTAGGTCATCCCACAGCCAGGAACAAGAAGGCACTCTTATTAAGAAAGTACAGTTATATGTTTGTGCAGGCCATCTTACTTACGGTGTTGCCCAAAACGTGTGTGCCTTGCTTTGCCCAGACTATGAGAGCATGGCTAATTATGTATGTTCTATATATGTTTATCAGGATCCCTTTATCATGGTCTGCTTTGTGTTCAGGAAAAGGTGAGAGGGCTCAGTCTGGTTGCAGAGAGATCCCACCTCATGGGTGACTGCATCTCTCAGGATAATCGTGCTAGCTGGTGTGGAGAAAACACTGACAACCTGGGGAGAGCTGCTTGGCACTCTGTGTGAAAGTGGTGGGTAGTCTCAGCCCTGCTCATGGCAACCAATTGGATGATAAAAACTCCCTTGTATTCCTCAACACCCAAGCCAGCAATCAAGAGAGTTTCAGAGCCGAATCAGAGAACAGTTTTGGTTGAAAGGGACCTTTATGATCGTTTAGTTCCAACACCTCTGACATGGACAGGGACACCTTCCACTACACCAGGTTATTCAAGCACTGTCAAAACTGACCTTCACAATTTCTTCCTAATATCTAATCTAAATCTACCCTCTTTCATTTTGAAGCCATTTACCCTTGTCCTATCACTACACACCCTTGTTAAAAGTCCATCCTCCTTTGTAAGCCCCTTTAAGTACTAGAAGGTGCTTTGAAGTCTCCCTGGAACCCTCTGTTCTCCAGGCAAAATAACCCAAACTCTCTCAGCCTGTTTCCATAGGAGACATGCTCCATCCTTCTGATAATCTTCATGAACTTCTGAAAAATAGCACCAACAGGGCCATGTCTATCTTACATTGGGTGCCCTGGAGCTGGACACAGTACTCCAGGTGGGATCTCACAAGAGCAGGGGGCCAAAATCACCTCCCAAGTCCTTCTCCACAAGCCTGCTTTCAGAACATGGAGAACATAGAGACTAGATTACCCTCTTGGCGTTCCCAGTGGCTCTCAAAAAATAGGGCTGAAGGCAAAACATGGATAGCACCTTGAGAGACTTTGCCTAACACAGTCCCTATAAAACCCATTCCATGGGATTACAGTCTCCAGGGCTGTCCAGTCAGTACTTTATAAAAGCAGTAAATTGCCTTTTAAAAGATGCTAAAGGAATCTTAAGGAAAAAAAATACAGAATTACTATAAATGCAAGTTTTCCATTGGGTCATACATCTTCATTTAACATAGTGATTTAGTGATTCCTAAAGGAAAAGATTATAGTCCTTTGTTCTTAAACAAATAAGTTGTGTTCTTTATCCTCCGAAAAAGCTGATAATATGATAGGTGCAGCTCTAAGGAATAATTATACTAAATGGCCGTGGATACCTCAAAAGACAGAATACATCTATTATGCAGAATTCCCTACAGAAATCTTGGAAATCTTATATGCATTGATTGCTAGTTAGCATTAGAAAGACTTTTGCAAGTTGACTTTACCAAAGCAGGAACTATTTGCATTAGCAAACAGGCAACATCAGCCAGCTGATAAGAATACAGTGGAGTAATGCAATTAATATAGCTATGTCTGTTAATTAGTGTTTGCTGACTGTCAAAAGAAGATACTGTTAGAAGACAAACTTATTTTCCTGATTAAAGAGTAGGGCCCATCTTGTTGAATTGAGCTGGACCCCCTTTTGATCTAATTAAAGCTAGCAGAGTACTGTGTGCTGGAAACTTATGCCACTCTGACATAACATTTGCATATTCATAAGTGAGATAGATTGATATTTTGCAATTAACATGGACCAATGAGAATAAAGCCTAATTAGTAAACATGCTCTCTTTATTAACTTTCAGGTCAGGCCTTTGTTGTAGTGTAAAGTAATAATGGAACAGGAAGTCCTTTTTAAAAAAGGAACTTATGTATAGTTCATTCCTTTCTCACTCAAGCTCCATCTACGTGTTACTCTACTACTACTCAGAACCATTTAGTTCATGACTGGGACGGTGCTAAGGTTTGAGAGTGAAGAAGAAATATGAGGTCAAAACACAAGTGGAAATGTTGGTAGATACAAGACTCAGCTATAGACAAGTCCATGAAAATGTGCTCTTTTTTCTGATTTGAGTTTGCTGATTTCAAGCCAAATCTTCAGGTTTGGAATGTTCTCCCAAATCCTCAAATGACAAAAAATGAGACTATAACAAGAAGATGCAATGTGTATGCCAGAAGCTGGAGTATGGAAAGAGGGGGCAGGGGGAAAGAGATTAAGGAGCTTTCACAGCTCCACAGAAACATAGAAATTGCTAGATTTATATATAAATTATATTTTTATATATAAACAATAATTTTAAAAATCAGATTGTAGAATAATGATCTGCTCAGAATCAGCTGGCAAAATACTTAAAAAGCCAAATTTAGCTCTGCATAGACTGTACTACACATTTTCCAGAAAAAAGTCTCACATCCCTAACTAATGTCCTCATTATGATTAAGTAAAATTCATTCTGTATGTCAGTGTTTACAAATTCACTGATTCTAGCCTTCATTTCTTCTCTATTTAAAATACACAAGGATAAGGCATTTAACTAGATGTAACACATCAGAAAATGGCTCACAAACAAATATTATGCAGTATAAACTCCCATTAACTAATAATGTAGTTGACATTGATTGAAAGTGATTAACTCTAGTGCTCTTTTTCATGTTGTTAGTTAAAATAAATACCAGTCTATAAGGGGAAAAGTTGGCTTCTTCTCATTTTGCAAATGGAATGAACAAAGCTGAATTCTTCCTCATATTGAGTTAAAGGATTAGTAGATGCATTAGGGAGACACAGGAATCCAGGTAAAGCAATAATAGTCAATGAGGCAGTCTCAATCATTCACCTTTCCTACTTAAAAGAGGTTAGTTACCTAATGATAAAATTTCATGGTCAATTTGGAATATGTAATTAAATCTGATTGTAAACCTACTGCTATTTCTCTCTTCTTCAGAGGTCAGCACGACAGTATAATTCCTGACCCCTGTCCATAAGCATTTTCTTATAACTGGCACCAAATATTGTTTTGGAGGAGATTTCTCTTTTGCCTAGCCTTCAGAGAGCAGCTTGCTTCTGTGTGAGAGCTGATAAGTCAGTCGCACAGATTACCATCTCTAAATGTCAGTTGTGACAGGAGCCCAGACCCCCATCACAACCCCCCCCCCCCCGGGAGTTAGGTGCTGGCTTTGCTGGTCATTCACCCCTTCCCTGTTTACAGGGGGCTGGTCATGAGCATGCCTGAATATGGGGGCCCAGATTAGTGACATGCTGTCAGTGTCTCCACAAGGTGCAGTCAGGCATTTCTTGGAGTGGTTGCAGTATCAGTACCTGCACTGCATCCACAGGGTGCCACATGGGTGGAAAGTCTGAGGCTGTGATGAGAGCTGTATGTGTAGTCCAGCTCCATCAACCCTCTTCCCATTTACCAGTTTCCTCCTTCCCCCTTCTCCTTCTCACTTCCAGATGTGCCAATCAGTAAGACAAATTCAGAACTGCTGTGTTCCCAAAATTCCTAAGAGAGGGGAATAATCTTGTTTGTTTTTCTTGTCTTGAGAGCAGGACACCAGCAGTGATGACTGGACAGGTGATCACCAGACCTCCCCAATGCTCCTTTGCAGCACAGGAGTTTCCCAAATGGCTTTCTCCTTTTTTCACCATTTCTGCACCAAAGCTTCTCCTTTCTGACCCAGCTGTAGGGATGGAGGAACCAGGTATGTACTGCAGATGTCCATTCTTCCTTCGGCCTCCTGCCACCACTGTCCCTGCAGTGCTGACACTGCCTGCAGGAGTTCCTACTCCTGTAACTGTGGTTCTACCCATGCCCTTGCTGACTTTTGTCAAAGAAAAAGAAAAACTTCTATACTGGCAGGGGCCAAAAAAATGTCCTGAAATCGTTTGCAGTCAGGAGAAATTTAATACGACAGGACCACAAGAGCAGAAAAATGAGGATGCTTCATGAAAAAAAACAATGCAGTAGCTCTATGATGAACTGTGAGTGGTAAAGTTACGGCAAATAGTGATTACTCTATCTGCCTAATGGCACTGTTTCAAAGGCTAGAAGGAGGATATACTACACTCTGGAAAAGCATAGAGTTAGATACAGGTAGGATAAGATGGAATCTTAAGAGGTTGAAAAAAAATTTATGACAACTTCTTGCATCTGGGAACAGTCCTCTAAAGAGAAACTGACCTGGAAACTTACCTCAGTGTGGACTCTTAAAAAAAGTGTCCTGTTCTTTGGAAGAGTGCAATTGGGTGTGTTTATCTCAGGCCTTGCATCAAGCTAAGAGGAAGAATATCTGACTTGTGGATGATGATAGGCTCTAGGTATGAACAAGGCATCTGATTGTTCTGACTTGGCAATATTGAGTCACTTGTGAGAAATGTAATTGTGAAAAATGACAGAGACTATGCTTTCTAGTATTTCCAATGTTAGGTAATATCTCATTTGAGATTTTTAGAGATGTAAGTTTAAGTATACTTTAAATACCCAAGTCGTTTTCTATGACTAGGAGTTAGGTTTTAAGGCAATTTATTTAAAAGTCTTTCTTTTATTACCAAGCCCTATATCTTCCAGGCACCCATCTGAAAAATAACACTTTGAATCCTAAATCATTTACTATAGCCACTATTCTTTCAAAATGTCTTAGGTGCTCAGATGAATGGCTCAGTGTTAAAACTTGATAAATTCAGATTAGTGAGGAATTATAATTATCTAATATCAAAAGCATTTGACCACTGGAAGAACTTATTAAGTTCTGCTTAATTCACCATCTCAAGTAGCTTTTGATTCAAGATTAGATTTTCAGAAAAGGAAATGCTCTAGTTCAAACAAGTATTAAATATAAGAAATCAGTATTGTCTGTACTCTTGTTATATCACAGCTCAGATTAGCTGCCTACTATAGTCTGCCCTGACTATAACTGAAAGTTAATCACTGACTTAACATAACCTTAAATTGGAAGAGGAAAATGCCATTGATCTCTATTAGCCAAAAAAAGCAAAACAAAAGAAAACAAACAAAAAAATATTTCCATAGGCCTTCAGGTCCCATGATCATCATCATGAGGTGATTAAGAAAGAAGAATATTCTCCTGTGTAACTGTGGCCTTACCAGCACTAGCCTGGCCCAGAACAAGCAAATGAGCAGTGGTACAGATCAGCTGGCTGGCAATGGCAAGTAGAAGAGAGCACAGAGGAGAAGGTACTAAGTGAAAATAAAGGGATAACAAAGATGATCTGTCAGGTCATCTGTCCTGTTTTGAATGCAAAATAACATAGAAGCTGGGGAGGAGACTGCAGCTTCCACAGTTTCCCAATCCTTCTTGAAATGCCTCATTTTCACCAGAGGAGAAAAGTAATTTTGTTCCTCCTCCTCAGAAAAGACCTAAAAAATGCAGGCTCCTAATGCCCCTTGAGTACTGATGTTTCATTCTGAATAGAAAAAGTCAAATTTAAAAAAAAAAAATTAAGTAACATCTCTCTTTCCAGACTCTCCTGGGCATGATGACAAGGGTGGAATGAAGTCTCTGAGCAAACACAAAGTATCACAAGACAAAAGTGCTGAGTAGGAAACAAGTGGGACTGCACAAAGATGTTAACATGTCTGAAAATCATGTCCTTATAGACTACAGAGATATTAAAGACTGCCTGAATATCCTAGTTTCTACAGCAATTATGAAATTACTTTTCTATGTCTTCATGAAAAACAAAACCTCAGTGAGATTCATTTTCTTATATGACTTCATCCATCCCCTCAAGGACTGCAGAGACCTGTAGTGGAGAATGAAACTTTTTCTTCACCAGCTCCTTCAGTATACTCCTGAGTAAGGATTCATTATGATACCATCACTGTAAACTCACAGTTTTATTTATTTTAAAAAATCTCATTTTTTAAAGGATCTGTGGTGGTGTCATGGGGGGGGGGGGGGGTTACTTCTACTGCCTCTTGTACAGTGAGAAGGCCCTAGATCTTTGATTTCTTTCACAGTTCTCTCAAATTGTGGATTCTGATCCTACTTATTTCATCAAAAGAAAAATGAAGGGCATTAGGTACATTTCTACTGTGCTACACTATTCATCTTGCATGAAAAGACAAAGCAAAATGGCTGCCTTGCATACTGCAATTTGCTCTCTGAATTATTTAAATGCTTTTTCTTTCTCTTTTCATAGTTTGATGGTGCCTGAGTCAACTCAAACAAATCAAAGTAGGTAATAAATTGATAGAATTTCCCATCAGTCTTGCAGAAAATCTCATTCAAAATAGCTGCAGGTTTGCCAGTCCATCACCCTATGAAGACTTCCAGGGTGATGGGTCTGATGCCAGTGAGTCACCAAACTTGTACTGGAGTTCCCTGCACTTCAGGGCTAGAGTTGCTATTTTATTGCACAAGGGTGTGTCAGAGAAAGCTGTGGTCAGTGAGATGTCCTTGTTCAGAATGGCAATATTCCCATGTATTAGTAGAATGCAGTAGCATATCTTTACCAATCTTGTGAATGTAACACTTCTTTATGTAAGAGATTTGACATCCTCATAACGTGTTTTATGCCAAAACTCCCTGTCAGAACCTAATTACCATGTGAGTTTTGATAATGATATAAGCATGAATGGGATGTTATAAATGCAGAATGTTTAGTTTGCACTTGCTATGCTATAGAATATTTGAAGTATGTGTGTGTGAGGTATAGTATGTATAAGGATCCTACACTTTCTAAAAGCTTGCCAAAAAAAAAGATGTGAAAATAAAATATGGACAGGTGGAAATTTCCATGCCTACCAGGTGCTCGTCACCTGCTTAAGGATCAGAGATTCTAGAGAAGAACAGCCAGCTGCCCTAACCTGCTGGAGACAAATCCAGGTATCAGAGAGTTAAAACACTTGCTCATTGGTTTTCTCAGCTCCTATTTTAATTTGCTCGCTTTTTTTTGGACAGCTCTGTGAAGGCAGCCTGGTTCGCTGCTTCACCATACTAATGAGACTCATCCATCTGCCTCTGTCATTGCCAGGCTCTCTTTTCTGCTGGAAGTCAGAGATGAACGCTCAGGACAGGTCCTTTCTAGGCTGCAGTACTTAATCATTTCTAAACACGCTAGATGGCCTCAGGCAGTGAAGGCAACAAGCATTTAACCCAGGCTTGGCAGCTCAGGCTTCCACATAGGCTGGCTCTAAGCCCTGATAATGAAAAGTAGCTGTGCTTTTACTCTCCACTTAACCAGATGCTCTTTGCTTCTTGGGGCAAAAGGTTAAATAGATATAAGAACCCATGCTAGTTTCGAAGCCTTTTATTAGCAGTCCTTATAGAAGTGAAGTAGAGCATTCTGCTCCCCTGACTACATCTCTCTCAGAATCCTATATTTAGGACTGTGTCCACTAACTAGAGGAATGTAACCTCCTCACCCAAAGCTCATTTCTTGTTCAAGTAACAATAAATAAAACCTAAAGCCCACTTTGCCACTTAATTATTTAATGTTCTGTTTTCATAGTAAGAATGGATGAAGGAGACATTACTAGTTTTGTTTAACAGTGGCAACACCTTATATTAACAGTGCAGATAAAGCACTTTTTCCACTGTGGCTGGGACAACTGATTTATTTTTCCACTCCATCTACTGCTCCATATGTCTCTGGAATCTGCCTTTTTCCCAGAGCTCATGTTAGTATAAAGCAATTGTCTGGGATGTGTAAGAATTAAGTATCCCATCATTCAGGCTAGACATGCAATTAGAAGAGTTGCACTAATTTCCACTGCTGAGACCCTGTCACTTTAATTTATCCTTACTTTCCTGCATTTAGGTCTTCTCTGGTTTGAGGCCAAGGGTTTCCTATCGTTTGAGGCAGTGGTTCTGTAATGCCAGAGGTGGGGGGAGAAGTTGGTGGATGTGGGTGGGAGGGGGAAAAAAGCGGACGAGGGGAAGTGATAAGGGCAAGAGAAGAATAAGAACTGGCTGAAAAGAACAAAACTGACATGTACACATTTAAAAGATCTAAAGCATGTGCCAAATAATGATGTGTGGAGCAGCTGCAAAGGAAAGTAAAGCTTTCAGAGAGGAAGTCTTTATTGAATTGCAGCACTGGGCATGTGTCTCACCCCAGATTATTTTCTTTTCTACTTACACGTTTGGCATTGAATTTCAGCACCAGGGCTGGGTTCAAATGGCTCAGCTGAGAGCACTGCCAAATCTGCCCTCTGCTCTGCTCTGCTCCAGGTTTCCCAGGGGACAGCCAAGGGTACAGGAACATCAGCTTCAGCTAAGGTACCATCTCCCTACTCCTGTTGGCTCCCTCATTGAGTTGGCAGAAACCCTTAAAATGGCATAAATCTCCCAGTGCACCACCGAGCTCCTTGCATAGAAGTCCTGGATGACCTCAGACAAGATTTTTTTCTGCACCTAGACTTTCTTTGCACAACATTCCTGCCACAGTCAAGATGAAATTATTCATAGATCCAACTGGTAAAGCTTGGGAAAACCCTTCAAACTTTCCAAGCCTTCGTGTGATGAAAGTTCTCATTACATATCTCTATAGAAAACAGTGAATCACTTTCTATTTAAGAAAAGTTTTGTATCAGATTGTCTGTCTGGGTTGATTTGTATGAGTGTGTCAGTCCAGCAGAAGGTAATGTGCAGAAAATAATTGTTAATATTGAATGATAGAGAAATACAGTACGACAGTAAGTAGTTCTCTTCTTCCATTGTTTTTCTAACAAATATTTAAAATTAACAATACTATATACTTCAGTAAATTTAAGGAAAAGTATAGGAAAAAGTGGCAAAACCACATCTACACTCATTAAGTCTTTTTTTAGTAGGGTAAAGAAAATAAGGATATAAGCTGTCATTCTGGACTTGCATCTCAGTGATGACATGTTTGGATTTTGTTTTCATGTTTTCTTTCTACTGGGGAATCTAGAACACTGTTAGGAATACTTGTTACTAATAAAGAGTTGAAGAGGACTAAATGATGATGATAAACTATTATTATAACTTAATTAAGTCAGTTGCTTCCTATAATAATATCCATCCATTGGGATGGTCACATGCAAGGACAAAATCAGACATGCCAAGGAAAAAGCTCAGATGAAATCTAAATGGGTCCTGGAGTTGTACTGTAGATTCTAGAAATTTAGCTCCATGTTCTCAAACCTATTTGGTAAAATGGAAGGGGAATTGGGCAACAAAGTGCCTTTGAAGCTCTCAGAGTTTGCGAGCGAGACCCAGTGGTGAGGAGCCTGACAATTAAATTGTTCATTGTCAGTATAGTTTTATGCATTTTTAAATGCTAAGAAAAATTTTATCATATTGCCCATGTACATATCAACTGTAGCTGAACAGTACATTATTATTAATTGGGTTTATACACTTGTATCTGGAGATCTGCCAAGAACAAGACCGTGCTGCTGGGCCCAGTACAAACACACTAACACTTTCTAGCTTGAGAGTTTAAACTCTATGGACAAAATAGAAGTAAGGACAAGGGAACAGAAATGGATAAGGTAATAAAAGTGAATGTAATGATGACTTGAAAACACTCTAGGAACATTGCAATCTTACAGAGATTTTCTATCTCAACCTTTGCACTAGGATGCAACCAGGGCAACCTAGATTTCTCACTGTATGTGCATGGCTAATTTCCATAAACCATTTGTATTTGTGGAGAGCAGAGAGGGGAGAGGTGAAAAGCAATTCAAACTAAGGTCTAGAAACATTAAGAGGGGGAGAAGATGGGTAGAATCAAGCAGATAATTTCCAGTATCTTTCCTCAACCCTGTCTTCACCAAGGTTTGCTACCCCTCCCACACCCCCTTCTAACTTTTATGTCGTCCTCCATTGTGGGGATGATGAAGAGAGTTGCCTCCCTCCCCTCAAGCCTTGCGCAGGTTCCTCACCATGTGTTGCAAAGCCTGCCTGGGTCTTCTGATGACAGAAAGAGACTGGTGGCTGTTCTCAAAACAGAAGTCCTCAACCAGTTTGTTCTCACCCCATAGAGATTTAGGCTTTATTTTGTTGGATAGTGGGTGTGAAAGTTATGCTGGACACTGTGAAGATTTTACTGAAGTCAGATTTGTGTTTTGATGGGTTTTAAGTAATGACAAGTCTCCTTCTCTCTCTGTCTTCCTGCAAAGACTGTCATTTAAAGCAGCTCAGCTGATCCCATCTGTCATACCAGAGATCAGCAGGAGAGCCCAATTCTAATGCAGCCAAATCTTTTTTATAGAGGCCATTTTTGTAAATACTCAGTGAAAATAAAATCCAAGTCTCAGATAAGGTAGACCTACAAACAGTGTTCTCAAGATGCCTCCACAAAATATTTAAGGAATATGTGAACTTGATTCATGGTCTGTTCTCCTGTATGTTCCATGCTTCCTGCTTTTGTTTACAAGAGCAAAATGTCTGCAGACACAAATAAGCAGTATTAGCAGGGCAATTCTTCAGAAGTATGCTTATTCTTACAAAGGCATTTGCATAATAATAAAGGAAGAAAGGTATATAAGGTAAACTACAAATCAGCAAAATTGTTTCTAAAAATGAATGCTTTTCAAAGTTTTCAAAGAGGCAGTGGGAGCTCCTTGAAATCACTGAGGTAATGAAGGGGTAGAAAAACAGAACAAGAGAAAAAGGAAAAAGGATGAAAATAATGCTGTTAAATGCCCCCTTGTCCAGGGGTTACAACATTTACCTCGACCTTGGGCAACCCTGGTTTGCATCAATGCACTGTTAGAGTTTCCCTATGGGAATTTTGGACAAGTAAATTCCTTTTTGTGCCTCATCCTACCTATAAAGCGAGAACTGCAGTAATTATCCTAATTCTGGGAAATGCAATCAAAGTTTTAGACATATGCAGAACAAGTTCCCCAGAGATCCTGTAGTTTTAGTAAATGTTTAGTTTTAGAAGTGACAGTGTCCCTCCATTTCAATAGGACTTGTTACTATGTGGTAAATTCTACTATGTCCTAAACTCTACTACTAGTTCCTATCTAGGAGGGAAAACTCAGGAGGAGTTATTTATTCTAGAAAGGATAAATCAGGGAAATCTGTTCCAGGGCCCATGGCACTGCTCAGTGGTCCTTTGTCATGACAGCACATGAGTATATATATATGTATGTATATAAAATAAGCTATTCCATGCCCACATCTGATGATGGAGATGTTTAGGACTTCCTAACATTAAAAGATGGTGTTCAAACATCCAGTTACCAAAAATAAATTTAAAAATATCAAAAACTTTGCATTCATTGAACAGAGTTCACTGTATAATGTGCAATGTTTGAAAAGGGCTCAAATTGCAGCACACATATAATTTTTGGTAATAAAACATTAAAGATGCATTTTCGGTTGTATGATTCCATGATAAGCTGTCTCACACTGCAGGTAAGAATATAATAATATAATGGAGGGAATTAGCAAAATTATCTGTGTCTTCCTGGTCCTGGCCCTGAAACCAATATCACTGTTGGCATCTGGAGGCTGCACCTGTCATGAGTTATGGGCCTTGTTTTTACAGGAAGGATAAAACTGATATTTCAGTGCCATTCATCATATGTAATAAACTCTCCGCTTTAGTATGAATGCATTTGTATGCCACTCTTGGAAACAAGTACAAGAAATGCAAGCAGTCAACTGTATATGTTAGACACACCTTCTGTAATACTTTCAGTTGATAACAAAATAAGTCACTAGCTCTCTTCCAGGGGTGGTTTGGCAAAGCTGAAATGGCAGGCTCTGTGTCATGAATAAGCATGGTACCCTTTGTCCTTTAAATCTCATAAGAAGGTTAGAGCTTCAGCTATTGTATGGGCTCTGAATTGCCTGGCCAGAAACGTGGACTCAGGGTTCATGTTATCCCAAAATATTTGGTCACACAACCAGATGTGTTCTGCTCATGAGGGCTGTCAAGATGTCTCTGTGAGATAAATGTCTTATTTTCTGCTGGTTTCTTATGAATTATAATGCTGATGAGTAGTGGAGCAAAGGAGGCAGTAGCCCCATGGGATGTGTTTGACTTGTGCACTTCCAACAGCCCACACCACTTGCTGGAGCTCATTTTCATATCAGCATTTTGGCCCACCACCTCTCCGGCTCTATACAACTTCTGTTACAAGTAGGTAACGAAGATTAAGTGACCTTCCCAGCTATCTTCTAGGATGAAACTTCATCCATTGTCCAGCTTCATCTTCCTAATGTAGGAAAATAAGTTTGTCCCTTGACTTTCCCTCAGTGAGAGATTACTGCACTCCCCAGATACAGCTCCATCCAGATGGGAGGAACATCTAAATTCCGGCAAGAAGCTCTTACCATGTTTCTGGCCATAATGGCAAATTACTCTGGAGGAGTTGGTTTAAAGGTTTAATCATCAGGCTTCAAATAATTAAACATGCCAGGAATGTATTTTCAAACTATAGCAGAGTTGTATTTGCCTTCCAGTTTTAAGTGTCAGTAATCAGTAGTGCCATTAATTCTTTTGAATTGTCTGATTAATTTCTGTATCAGTAATAACATGAATGCTGTAGTTGATGATTTTAAAGCCAGAATAAGGCCATGACTAAAAAGAAAGAACTTTTTAGTTTATCAGTTCCTCTGAAATCGAGGGATTTATACTCTGTTACACCACACAAGAAGCCAAGTCATTTAAAGCATTGTGTAATTTAACAGAAACTGTTCCAAACTTGGTTGTGCCAGAGGGGTTGGACTAGAGGATCTACAGTGGTTCCTTCCAACCATAACAATTCTGTGATTCTGTGAATAGAAAATAATAACACTACAGAAGGAGAAGGTGGGTTTTTCTGATTCATGCATATTATATTCATTCTGTGGGTTCACATAGTGGACAGTGAATAATAGCTGCTTAAAAATCTGGGTTAATGCATTCGGAGTGTAAATTTTTACAAAAATAGCTTGGATAACTGTAGGAATCCTTATACAAAAAAGTAATGCCAAGTAATATTGTCTAATTTCCTCTTTTCTGTAATATGGACCAACTGGAAAAAAATAAATAAATTAACAAGCAAGAGAACAGCAGTGCATTTGCTCATGTGACTTTTCTCACTTTCAGGGACTTTGCAACAAACATGAATCTTAGGTTCTTCCTTAATTAGGCCAGAAACACTGTACAGGCATATCAGTTTAACTTTTCCAACACTTTTCTAATTGTTTGTAGGAAGGCTTTTTTTTTTTCCATTGTTGTTTTAGCCTTTCCTCTATTATTATCTATTATTATGAAGGAAAATATATATAATTTTTACTGCAAAGTGCCAGGCAAACCAGAATATTCACATGAAAAAACCTGGATGTTTTACAGCTTTTGCTCTCTTGAAATCAGATTTGAAAAATATAGGACCTAAATATCAATACTGTAAGGTTTATTTTTATATCAGGCATAAATCTCGACAACCCTCACTTAACAATGAGCTCAGATTTTAACTTAATCTTTGGCAGACTGAGAATTAAACCAGCACACACTCAGTTTTGTCTTCTCTCCCTGGCGGCTCCTTGAAAAAGGCACTGTCTGTGCCAGCAAGCTTAAAGGTTTTATAGTTTGTGAAAAGCAGATCCAGCGCTGCTTAGGTGGGCCATAGGCTCCCAAAAGACAAAGAATTGAGTCTTGCACTCCCCAGCTCTCTTCTGCTTAAATAAAGTTGCTAGTTGCCTAATGAACGTTAGCTGTAATACTCCCTGTGGTCAGTGGGGCTGTTGTTTAATGAATTGCTTAATGTGCTTGATTACTGTTACTATGTGGAATGAGGGAAATAGCCAGAGAGATTTGAAAGACCCACTGGAGAATACGATGAAAATGAATTGGATCAATAAGAAGTTTTTGCTCATCTCTGAACAACGCATTATGTGCTTTATTGTTGGAGTTGGGGATAATGTAATTTTGTGGCTTGTTGTTGTTCTTTTTATAATTCAGAAATATAAATCTCATTTGACATTGGGTTTTAGGGCTGGCCTTCCTGGAGTTATAAATGTTCCCCTGACTCCAGTCCCGGTTACTCACATAGACAGATAAATTAATTAGGAAAACTTTTATGCCAATTACTTTATGCCCTTGGCTTTCATATGTTTCTGAAGAGCGGCAGCTAATTAAAGATATGATTCATAATTACTGGTCGATCGAGTAGTTGAGTAATGGAATCAGGAACTGTTCCAAAAAAATTATCCATCACATCATTACTAATTGTTACATAATACATAAAGATGTAGAATTCAAATAAAAAATTACTCACATTTGAAAGATTCATTCAATTAGTGGGTTTGGGATATTTTTTATAACAATTATAAACATGAGATAGTTCTCACATTTTTTAAAGATCACAGAGGTTTTATAAATATTTATAATTAAATAGGAACATAATTTCCAGCAAGTAAAGGACTCAAGGGCCTAGCTGGAGGAGTGGGTTAGTAGTTAGTGAATTTGTGGAAGCTGGAAATCAAATCTTTGGGTCAAATTAGGTCTCAAATGAAATGAGTATGATGGTGTCTTCCTAGTCCTGCCACAAAACTGTTCTAGTTTGGCAAGCATTGCAGGCTAATTTCTTGCGAATAGAAGAGCTGTTACAAGTTATAACTTGGCACTGAACAACGCACAGAAATTTCCACAGAATTTGTCAACACTCATTTTTCACAGTCAGCATTTGCTGTCCCAGCAAGAAGTTCATAACAGATACCACAACCTGGTAAAACTGGTGTAATAGTGAAAAAAAAAAAATTCCTCCAGCTCTTCCTTGCTAAGTTTGCAGATGTTCTGTGTTATCACAGTTTATGAGCAGTCATGTCACTTCATCAATAAAATATGTCTGGAAAACTTAAGTATGGGTTCATTCAGTAATTCAGATACCCCACAGGTAAGCCTGGGAAATCTCTTGGTTCAGTTTTCTACTGGTTCCTTAGTGCAAAAAGCAACCATGTGATGAAGTCCTGTATATCTGTCTGTATCTTCTAAGCCTTCAGAATAACCCCTAAAAGTAAAAAAGCAGGGCCAGCAATACTTGCAGCATGAGCCTTCACAAAAGCTGTGAAGATGTCCCAGCTAGAAGTTCAAAAGTTACCAAGACAGCCCCTCAAGAACCCAGAAGAATTTTGGCTTACTCAATATTTATTTGGACTCCTGGAGGGCTTGACCCTGCATATTTTTCATCTCCTTCACTTACTTAAGTAACTCAGATCTACAGTGTTAGCTTTTTCATCTACTCTGCAATGGTTTTTCTACTACACTTGGTTGGTTGTATATGATTAACTTAACCTACCACTCATTAGACACATGGCATATGGTTTGGAGGAGGATTAATAAATGTTTTGCTGTATCTGAATGAGAAAGAGAAAATGAATGAAAACAAACTTCCACTTTTGCTTGCAGCTTTAAAAAGCTATTTAGCTGCCATCCATCTGCAGGTACCATGTGCTGCCCTCCTGAATATCACCAGGGAACAAAGGAGAATTCAATTAACCATTTTGTATTTTAATTTACTTGCATTGCTATAGATATCTACAGCAGCTTGTAGAAGAACCCAGCTGATGGATAAGAGCATTCAGCAGAAGAATGTCCCAAAGATCTCAAAGTCCACAGCAGTAAGACAGACAAAAGAGAGACAATGGGGAGATGGACCAACAGAAAGTAATTGGTGCCTTCTGAGAGTCAACAGTGAAGTCAAATCTCTTAAGTCCCTGTGAGTGCAGGGGTCTCAGTAGGACCTTCCTCTAACCCTGTAAAGATGTTCCAGGGAATACAGATGCTTTATTATTATTTTCTTTTAAGAAGCCCTTTTGTAATACTGCTGCATCTTTTAAAACTCTGTTGTTGCAAGAGTCAGTACCTCCTGATGAAGGGAATAGAAAGGGTCTTTCCATGGCACCAGGTCACCTGAGCACTTGGGGGAGACGAAGGTGACAAAGTGATGCATAGAACTCTGTAGAGGTGTTAAGGATTGCAGCTGTAGAACTAAATGCTTTTAAAACTTCAAAGTTAACATCCTAGGGAATAATAAAGTGCAAAAAACAAGTAATATACAATCATGAAATTATATTAGATGGGAAATCAATACTAAACCTGGTAGTCTTATTACAGTGTGTTTCTGTCATGATGGTTAGTCAGAAATAGCTTTTTGGGATTGATAGTGACAACTTCTGACCTGTCAACATCCTTCTCAAACACATACCTGGCAGAGGCACAGATGCTCCTCACCTGCAACAGCACAACACTGTGAAAGGGCTATCTACAAACCAAATGAGGAAAAACATTCATAGCTCTAGAAAAACCCCAACCCCAACACAGCATAACCTTAAATCACAAAATCCATTGAAAAGAAAAAGAGAAAGAAAAAAAGAAAAAGAGAAAGAAAAAAAGAAAAAGAGAAAGGAAAAAGAAAAGACAAAGAAAAAAAGGAAAAATAGCTCTTTGAAATGAATTAAAGCTAATTTCTCTGCAGAAGTTTTATTTTTAAACTTTCAAGTTGCTACACTGCTTGTTTATGAAACAGTATAAATGTATTTGCATAAATGGAGCAGGGTGAGGAAAGATATTTGAATTTGATACAGTTAGTGTGTTTTATGGAAGTTTAATTTCTTCTAATTTTAACATTAGAATTAGGTGTTTCAGTTATCTGGACTTTTGTCTAGAGCTAAAAACACCATGGACATATGTCAGACCTTCTCAGTGTGAAGCAGGACACAAGAGCAGTCAGTTCTGAGTATCTTTGGGGCAGAGTCCTCTGTTGCTTCTTGAAGGTTTTGGGAAGGTTTTGGGAAGGGAAGGTTTTGGGAAGGGAAGGTTTTGGGAAGGTTTTGGGAAGGTTTTGGGAAGGTTTTGGGAAGGTTTTGGGAAGGTTTTGGGAAGGTTTTGGGAAGGTTTTGGGAAGGTTTTGGGAAGGGAAGGTTTTGGGAAGGGAAGGTTTTGGGAAGGGAAGGGAAGGGAAGGGAAGGGAAGGGAAGGGAAGGGAAGGGAAGGGAAGGGAAGGGAAGGGAAGGGAAGGGAAGGGAAGGGAAGGGAAGGGAAGGGAAGGGAAGGGAAGGGAAGGGAAGGGAAGGGAAGGGAAGGGAAGGGAAGGGAAGGGAAGGGAAGGGAAGGGAAGGGAAGGGAAGGGAAGGGAAGGGAAGGGAAGGGAAGGGAAGGGAAGGGAAGGGAAGGGAAGGGAAGAGAAGAGAAGAGAAGAGAAGAGAAGAGAAGAGAAGAGAAGAGAAGAGAAGAGAAGAGAAGAGAAGAGAAGAGAAGAGAAGAGAAGAGAAGAGAAGAGAAGAGAAGAGAAGAGAAGAGAAGAGAAGAGAAGAGAAGAGAAGAGAAGAGAAGAGAAGAGAAGAGAAGAGAAGAAGAACTGTATCTTAGAAAAAAATTCATCTAGATTGCTTATTGCTCAGTGTTTATATCGTAGCTTTTGACTTTAAAGGGGAAATAAAGGTTACTTTCATACTACTTTTTTAATTACTGTACAAACTAATTTAAAACAATAGAAAAGGAGCAGTTTTGATTAAATGGATGAAAAATTAAATAGACTTAGTCTCATTATGAAAATAGCCTGTATAGGTCTTGGTGAAATGGAGATTTTCATATTTGGAGTAAAATCATCATGCCACTGGTAAATGCTGCCATGTTAGCAAATTCCCCTATATGTTATAAATTAAATATAACTACATGAAAATACAGGCTTAAACTACAAAAATCAAAACCCCTTCAGCCATGTTTAGTGCTTGAAAAGTCACATAATCAAGACTAATTAATCTCCTGTGGTTTATCAGATCAAATCATTAGTCAATGGATTTTTCATAAATATTTGGGGTCACAATTCATTTTACTTTGGTACATTGAAACATTTGACAATGAAAGTTATTTCAAAATTAAAAACCTGGACTATCATGAATGTCAAAATGGAAAGCTTTCTCTTTTTTTCACAAATAAATAAAAACAATATAGATGTATAAATACAGGTTAATTCAGTTGCAACGGAAACATTTTCAGGCAACTTGAAGAACAGCTGATGGACTTTAGTCCATGATATTTGAAAGGTGCTACAGCTTCCCTGAATTATCCCTAAGAATGGAGGTGTGCAGAGCTGCAAGATGGCAAAAGGGAAGTGAGAAGAGAGTTGAAAGGTGGAACAGGGTAAATAATTTCTGCATTAGCTAGAAATTTGCTACCTGCAACTAGTGTCAATTAGCAGCACCAAATAATCATGGAACTGTGAAGGCTGTCATTTCTGTCTCTGAAATGCTTCAAACTTGAGAATCTCATGCAGTAACTTTCAGGCAAAGCAAATATTTGCCACTTCTTGGATTTCAGCTAATTATATGCTTTCACAAGGAAGGTGCTATTTATTCTGCATGCATGAACTTCTTTGCAGAATAAATATTATTTGCAAAAATGCAAGATAGCATGGTTCATGCTTGTGTGTGTCAACTGTAATAGGCACTATTAAATGAGATGCACCCTTGGAGCACATTTCATCATTGGCACCTTTCTGATGTCAAAGGCGCATGTCTGAAATTGCAATGGATTCCAAATGATGTCCTAATGTTCTTCATATGCCACAAAACTATCAGCAATAGCTGTTGGGTTGTGTTCCTACAACCAGTGAAATTCTCTTAAGATTTTATGAAGTGTAAACTTATTCCATGAAGAGAGGTAAGATCCATTATCTAAAAAGTGGACTAAATTGCCATAGCCTCAAGACTACACCAACTGGTGCAAATTGAGCTGAAAATCTACAGAACACCACACATTGCTGTGACACTTTCATCCTCAGACTCTACTCTCGGAGCTGTCTCCTGAGCACAGGTAAGCATTAACACATAGCATTAAGAATATATGGTACAGTACTGCAAGATCTCACTGTGAGAGTCTTTCCTTCCTGCCCCAGCCTGGTCCCCAGGGTGACTGAGCCCCTGGCATCCCGGGAAGTGACAGTGCCAGCAGGCTGGCAAGTTCAACCAGCAGGACTTTTGCAGGTGCTGAGCAGAGGTGTGAAAGTTCTCTGGAGGCAAGATGAGGTAAATGGCCATGGGATTCTTCACAAGGAGAAATAAATGCCTGTTTATGACAGCTGTTCTCCAAAAGCACCACACCTCAAGCACGAGCAGTGAGACAGGAGAGACATTCTTTTCCCGCTACTTCCTTGTGCGTGTGATGAGAGCTGAGACACTCTCACAGTTTTGGCTGGTGGTGGCATACAAGTAGGTCAGATCAATACATGCTCCTTGCAGTAAAACAGACAGCCTAAATTATTAATATTATTTTTGAAAAATAAGGCAGTTGTTATCACGATTCATGATTGAAGTTTTCCAAGCACTTAAAACAGAGTCCTCATGATTTACATGTAAGAACAGATTACTAGTGTCTGAGAATTTAATTGACTGCCTCCTCTTGGCCATTGACTTCAGCAGTAATTTTTTTCCAGTTACCTACTCAAAATAGCAGCATCTGCCCCTTAAACAGCCAGCACATTTCAAAGATGGGAAAGTGTCTGTCCGCTCTCACAAAATACTGCAAAATTTAAGGCTAAAAGCCTCAATCTTGTAAAACTGGCACTGTTGAAAACAAATCATTGGACACCTTGAAATCTCTGAAGGGCAATGAAAAATCAAAGCCAATTTCTAATACTTTTCTTTGTAAAAACTGTTTTCATTCTAAAATGAAGAGGCATGTGGAGTATTCAGGTTGAGGTGAAGGAGATGGGCAAGCACAAAAGAGTTTGTCTGCAGCATTGGGAGTCTGCAATGACACACAGTGACTTTCTCTAATTTATTCAGCAGTGAATTCCAGCGAGATCCCCTCTCAGCCCTGTTTACACACATATGTTCCAATGTACAAGAGCCCTCCTCTCTCACATAAAAGCTGACACACAGATGTATAGCATGCATGCAGTAGTTTCTGACTTGGCAACTGATGGCACATCTCAGCTCCACTGTGGAAGTAATCCCCATATATGTATAATTATTTTTAATGAATTAAGTCCTTGAAGTGTGAAGATCCATAAAGATCTTTATAGTCTCCTTTGACACTTGAAGGTAAATATTTGCATTGTGCACTTCAAATTAGATGTGCAATGCCTGTTAAAAATAATGGAAGCTGGAAGTCTGGTCTGTCTAATGATTTCCTTCTTGATCACTGTGATAGTACAGAGAGCAGGTGCTTCAGTCCACTTCTGCTCCCCTGAGGATGGAAAGATCTGTTGGCAAAGTCACCCCTAGGGTGGATAAGCACATCCTTTCCAGAGAGGGAATCTGCTAAATAAATGGTCCCCTTCTCTGGTGCTTCCTGAGTGATAACAGACACTTTCAGTTCCCTCTGCATCACTGTGATACAGACATTTTGTCACCTACAGCTATTCTATAAATTATGCTGAAACATTTCTCAGGTCTGCTGTCAGCAGGAGGGAAGACCACTGGTGCTGTCACAGAGGAGAACACAGAAGCTACAGGGCAACCCCATGCACTGAGGAGAGTGTGAGAACACCAACTTGCTGTGTTAATGAAAGATGGGGAGCATGGGGGCAAGGAGGCTTCTTGAGGTCTCCCAGAGCGCTGTGCAACCCTGCTCATCACTCTGAATTAGCCAGTGAGTAGCCCTGTGCCAGGAAGGTAAGCTAACCAAGCCATGTAGAGCTCCTCACTAGGCTGTCTAGTGCTCTTCCCTTGCCTGAGCTCACCCATGTGGGTCTGTCCCCACTGCTGCAGAGTTGGCTGGGCAGTCCTTGCCCTCAGTCAAACCTCTCAGATTTGCATCTTCTGTGAAATTATTCAGAATTCCCAAAATTAATTGCAGAAAATGCATTTGCTGATGGGGCCAAACTGTCTCACAATACTGAGAAGGGATAAGTAGGTTTGGTGGGTTGGTTCTTGAGCCTTGTTTTTTACCCCAGCAACCAAGAGATCAGCTGGAATAGAGACAATTTGTCCCAATACAGCCTCAATCCACCTGAGCTGTTTGCTTATCACTGGGCTATTTGTCCCATTGAGGACCATCCAGAAATGGCCTGATAAGATGGGGTTCCTGCACTTAGTTCTTCCCAAGGAGCCCTTAGCTTTAGATATCATCATACTTGCCCATGGCACAGAGGTTTGGGACTAGGTGATCTTTAAGGTCCATTCCAAGTCTTTAACATTCTATGATCATGGGCCTGTCTGAGATCTTAAAAGCCATTATGGTCATCTCTGCAGTGTGTTAGGACAACTTCATTGTCCATAACTGTTACACCAAAGAAAATGGGAAAAAAGGTACAATTTTTACTATAACAAAAGTTATGTCTTACTGAATATATACTTTACAAATTGAAACTTCTGGTGCAGTGAAATTTCTGCTGACCAAAATTTGACTCTTCTTGACCAAAACAAATAAAAAAACCCCACAGTTGCCACTCCTCTATGTAATGCTTTTGAGTAAGTCATCATTCTAAAGCCAGGGTATACACTGATGCACAGGGATTCATTGACAAGTGCCTGCTACAATATACAATATCACCAATTCCCTACCAAAAAAGTAATAGAACCATATATAATGTAAAGAATGGCTTGGAGCCTTATTGTGAGTGACTCAGGAGGAGGGAGAGTTAAAGAAATGATGTGTCACTCACTCCTAAATGTTGTGGTTGTCTGGTCTGTCGCTCTGATGCACTGGCTTTGCAAGCCTTTAGTTATCTGGAAAATCCCTTAAGAGCCTCCAGGCTGGGTGAAGAGGCGAGAGGAGGCTGGGGAAGGGAGACTGGAAAGAAAGAAAGAAAGGAGGATTAAACTGAAGCACTCCTGTCAGTGCTACATTTCCCCTCTAGAGAAATCCTTATTGTGTACCAAGTATCGCAAATGTGTATTTTATTGAGGAGAGGGAGAAGGAACAATCAGAAACTCTGTCACATTGTATCACTGTGAAAAGTAGTGGGTTTTTACCTGGTTTTTTTTTAAGGCAGGTATGTCTGGCTGGAGCAATTTCTCACTCCTTTTTAGGATCTTATATGTGGTTCAGGATGCTAGAAGAAAAAAGGCCAAGCCACCTTCCTGCACACCGTGATGTGAGGGAGCAGAATATCTGGTGGCCTTTCTTTGACTGTAGGTAGCCCAAAGATGCCACCAGTTAGTTCACCCCTTGGTATAGGTTTACATTCATGTCAGATTGTACAGAGACACCTGTTTAAGTCCAGTAGCTTCATGCGTGTACAGGGAGAAACATATTATTATTGGCTCCCTCAGCCCTTCAGGGTGATTTATTTGGGAAACCCACAAACTTATCCAATGGAGAAGGCTGGGGGAAAATCTTGGGTGTGGAAAGGATACTCACGTCTTGATTTTCTACTATCAATGGGCAAGACAAGACTGTATTTGATCTCTTTTTAACTTGACCAATCCAGTTGCAGAGGAATATGCTGGGTTAGTGAACAGGTAACACCACCTGAATTCCAAGACTTCATGCTTTATTAGTTGTCTTTTGTTTAACCAACTAGGAAGTGAGTCAATTTAAAATAAAAATAGAGTCACTTTCTAATTGGCTAAACAAAAAGGGAAAAGTTGAGCTCTACCAGTCATGGATAATTATGCCTTATGTCTCACTTTGACAGTGGCTTTCTCTGAAAGCTATACCTGAGTTATGACTAAGCAAAGGATACCATTTTGATAGATCTCAATCAGGAAATACCAGAACAAATTGGGATGGATTCTTCCATTGTGTCAGTATCTTTCTCTTTTTCAAACAAGAAATATTATACCTCCAGTTTCACTGATTGCTAGTTTCAGTGTCAGCCTTATCAAAGCAATGATACGCTCAATACAAATGTCCTCCTAATGTTATTTTCCCAACAAAAGTTGGAGCTGACCTATAGTTTTAGAGACAGTGTAGAAGAATAGTTCATATTTTTCTCTTGGCTCTACTTGGTTTTTAACTAGCTGCTTAATTTAAGGTCACTGAAAGCCCTCATCCAAGGATCACTGCAAGACTAATACTGAGCATTTCACTATGCTTCTTTTTTCCCTTGTGTCAGGATTAGAATTCACTTATGTTTAACTTACTCAGTTCTTTATGTCAGCAAAGCTGATCCTAGATTGAATGCTAAACTTTCTGAAGATATGGTTGTCCACTTTAGGACAGAACAAAAATATTGTGCCTGACTGTGTCTGGCTCTGACAAAGCTCAATTGGCCTTTTTATGCCCTCCAATAGCAAGGTTGCATTCATGCAAATGTACAGCCACTGTCAGAGCCACATAATTGAAAGACTGACAGTCCTCAAGACTTCATTATTATTTTTTATTAGGGAATCTGTTGGCACTGACTGTTTTTTCTCATACTTTTCAAATACACTGGATACTGGCAGCTGAGGATTCTGTGTGACAGCTTGCATTGAAGTATCAGGGTATTTTTCATGTTGGTACAGAAAGGGAAAAACTGTCAACATGAACAAAAAACAGAGCTCAGAGATGGTTTTATATATCTAAGTTTATTTAAAACTTAGCACTATTTTGATTTTTCATTCGCAAATTTTAATTATATGTGAGCAAAGGTTATTGTTAAAATATAAGCCTAGAGAAGAATTTAATGCCTCTAAACAACTACATAGTAAGAGCCTAGTCAGCAAGGGAAGAAGTTTCCTGATTCATAGCTAGTTTCTTTTATTTAGGTCACCACTAGAACGCCTTCATCCAAGCCTGTTTTTTCTAATGGTTCAGTACTGAATGATGCCAGATCATGAATGGCCTTCTACGTCCCTTCTTCATAAGCAAGGAAGCAGGACATAGACAGATTGGTTTTAATGTTGATCTAAAGCAAAGTCTTTAAGACTATATAGGGAAACTGCTAAGGTTGTTTAAAGAGTGTATTTTAAATGCAGGAAAGATTTTCCTTGACTTTGCTGTCATAAAGGATTGTGTTGAACATGACTAGCAACAAAACACTTGGCATACTGAGAGCAGGACTTTCAGATCCCAAACACCCAGCAAGGAGCAAATTGTGTTGAACACAGAAGCAGGAGATGTGGTTCCTTGGCAGACCTCATGAGCGGTGATGCCAAACTCTGAGCTGAATTACCGATGGGGAGTCAGTAAGTGTGAATAGCCCTAGACAGGGTTAGAGGTTGTCTTTTTTGAATGAGCATCCAGAGAAAATAAGCAGTGCCTCTACAGTACTGCAGAGCTTTTATAAAATTGACTCTTCAGAAACACAGGTTGATTAATTAAACTCACTAAAGTGGATATAATTAAAAAACATACTGTCAAAGCAAGACAAGAAAGATGATGAAGAAGAAAGATTTTTATGTAAGAAATCATTATCTGCATGAAATCATTTTGAGTTCATACAAAGGGTTTATTGAATGTACATTGGCCAAAATTATTGATGATTATGAATTTCCTGGATATGCCTCAAAAACAGCTTTTTCACCCCTGCATGATTGCTTTTTTTTTCTCCCAACCAGTTTTATAATTTTATTAGTTCTATGGTTCCAACAGTATAAGCTATTTATTGAGAAATTCTATTGTCACATCAATAAAATAAGTATTATAAATACCGTAAAAACTGTCTGATAGTTCAATTTGTATTTAAATTTGCTGGAGTTTTGGAGTTCTGTTTCTTTCTCATTACTAGCACTGTAAAATACAAAGAGCTCTTAAGAAGTAGATGTACATGTTTAAGTGGTGCATTATTCTGTTAATGGTACTGAGGCATCAGCCTACCCAACTAATATTTGTTTGCCCAGATGATGACTGCTGACTGCACATCATGACTGTCCCCTTGGTCTCCATGTGACAACCACAGAATTGGGTCCCAGTGCTATTTCCAGGTAGATAATGGGCTTGCTTTCAGACCCACTGGAATCTCTCACCCTTCATGTCTATTAACTATGAAAATAACTCTCTGCACAATAATTGCCTGTGTTCATTTCCAGTTCTTGGAACAAGTCCATGGACAGAAGGTGGCAGTGGGTTTGTATTTAAAAATCATTACAGCCTTTCAGGATTTTAGCTATCTTTTTGATGAGATGCTTGCTCTAGTGGATGGGGCAACGAATTGGCAGAGAGGAAATCTGCTCATCCCAACTATTCTGCTCTGTTCTGCAACAAGTTGTGAATCACCTCACAGCCCTGTTTCCATTTATTCTCCACTCTTCATCATTTTGTATTCTTTCTCGTTTTGTATGTGTTGGCTTTAAGATGTTGAGAGAAGTAAATATTTTTGTGCTTGCTTGTAGGCTGTTTGGAACAGTTATCTTTTTCAGTTTCTCTAAGTGCTAATGAAACTGAAAATGAATTTGTTTTTAAAGCTTGTAAAAATAATTAAGGAGGCAATTTTAAACTTTCCTTTGTTGTTCTTAGGTATTAAAATAGTCTGGTAAATTCATTTCCAGTGATATAAACACTCTACTGGGAACATGTTACCTGAGCTCCAGTCCTGAAAACCGAATTCACTGTGAAGCCAACAGGACTGGCCAAGGAAAGACAAGCTAAGCATATGTGTATGTATATGGGATAAGGTCTTTTGTTAAAGACTGTTGTACTGGTGTTGCTCACTTGTTCTCTGATAGAAGGATTTCCCATTTCCAGAAATAACAACAAACAATCAAACAAACAAACAAAAAAGGCATTTTATTGAAGCAAAAACGCTTTATAATTCCACAAGTCTTTACAAGTTCTTCTAAAACTTTATATAAATTTTTACTGTACCTCATTTTGACATTTTTGACAGAAAAATAAGACAGTTTTTGAAAAAAATAACAGGAGACGACTAAATTGTACACATAAGTATTGTAGAAGCCAATTCTTCTACAGAACAATAAAATATATGCTGTATATGCACTTTCAGAAGTGCTCAGCCGTATGGCCAACAGTCAGCATGCAGATAATTGTTCTTCGGTGTACAGGGTCCTTCAGAGGTTGAGTTATGACCTACATATTCATTTTCAGCTCTGACACTCAGGAACTTTCTCTTGGGAGAGAGGTACCAGCATAATGGGATTCTGCATCCTGTCATGTGTGAGCCCCTGCAGTTGCCAGAGTGAGGGGGTGTGTGGAATTTGAGGAGAGCACGATGGAGAATGAGCCTGCAAGGGGAATGAGCCAAGCCAATGCACGCATAGAGATGGTGCATCAAAGGAGAGCAAGCTCACAGGGGCCATGCGGGATGGCGTCAGCTACGATTTGCAGACTCCAAATGGGGGCATTGTTTGGGCATATTTGGCAGATTAGAGATTAGCTTCTTATATGAATATGTACTGAATGGCATATTCCCTTTTGCCACTTCACTCTGGTTTTATTCATAATTCCCTTACATGTATGTAGAGATACATAGATAAGATAAAGATTTTAACAATAAATCTGAAAAGATAGATTATGAAGTGACTGTATGTATATATGATCACTTTGTCATGTATTTTTACACATATAAGCATAAAACAAAGTGATAGAAAATTATAGCACTCCTGTATTATGTGCAGATTAAAATGCATCCTTTTGCCAACAGGTCTCTCCAGAATAGTTGTGCAAACAGTGTATATCTCTCTGTCATGCAACTGTGGGTAATTAACATATGCAAAACACCACAGTCCTGCTAGAAGCTACCCAGCCCTCCCCTGAAATTTAGGCTCTATTTATTTACAACAAAATAAAGTGGACCCTTCTGGAAAGAAACATGGCTTTGTGGCTGCACCAATGCTGTCGCACAGATGCTTTAAATCTTTTATATCTCCCAGACCTCCAGGGGCTGGTGTTGGATGGTATTGAGCCAGGGCCAATAAATAATTTATGCTAAGTAGCAATTTAGTTGTTTGGCTTGGGGTAAAGAAATCCAAGAAATTCATAAATAAAGTTCCCATTTTTGCTGTGTTCCAAAAGTTAATTTATGTTACTCTGCAATTAACTAACATAAAGGTGAAAAAATATGACAGGCCTTAGGTAGAAAATAAAGCTCATAAATCTGCCATATCTTAACTAGTGGTGCTTTAGTGATAGTTGGTGCTTGCACTTGGTTTCCTGTTCATCTCATTCACCTGTATTTGCCTGACCCAGAAAAATGTAGTAATTAATTTCTAATATTTCCCCTTTGAAATAAACAAGCAAACACAACATTTTTTGCTTCGGTCTTTGAACTAGAAAGTAGATACTAGATTTTGACAGGTGCTTTGGCAAAATAGACAGAAGTGGAAATGTCTATTATATGGATATAATCTGGTCATCAGATAGTCCCTACATTCAAAGGACTATGTTTAAAACCAGATCCACATGCTTTATGTATATACACATGTATATAAAATGCATAGGATTTAATGTAATACCTGAATTTTTCCCCTTAACCTAAAGCAGATGTTTCCTGAAAAGGACATGACTTTTCTTCAGCATCATTCATTATCCTATTGACACTGTGTGTACTGTTTAAAAGGATATTCTTTCATATGTGTCGGTGTGTGATGGTTGCATTCATCACTATATCAGGAAGAATAAAATTATATAAATATATGCTGTATCTGATGTACAAAATATGGAAGTTCGGGAGACTGGAGGAAAGAAAGGCAAAAGACTGGATTCAGGTTGTTCCAGGATGAAAGACTATGCATATGTTTTCTGCTTGGATGTTTGCTGCAAGCTTTTAACTATAATATTTAGTGAAATTTTGCAGTTTTTATTGCTGTGTTTTGAAATGTCCCTACTTCTAGCAAGGAAGGGTTAGATTAAAATAGGGCATCCCATTGATTTCACAGGTTTTGTTACTCGCAAGAGGAATTCTGATCATGGGCACAAGGGGTTTATTTCATGGAGGTTGTCTGCTACCTATTTCTACAGAAATAGATCTGACTATCCATAAATAGAGAAAAAATTGAAACATGATTATGCAAGAGAGAAGGACCAAGTCCTCTGCTTCTCTGCAACACTGTGCAGCTGCTGGTTTCTGGGAAACTACACTGATTCAAAGCCACATAATGTCTCCTATTTTCAATTTTAAAATTCATCTTTGCAGTTATCAGTAGTCTGAACAACTGCATTCAATATCCTTCCTTTCAGGATACAAAGAAAAGGAGGCTTCTTTCCTCCCCTCAGTTTCATTCCTGCAGAGTACAGTGTTGCAAACATCCCTCACCACAATCAATGTCTAACTTCAAGGGCCCTGTAAGTTTCAAACCTGTTCAGAGGTGAAGTGGCAGACAAGAGTTCAGCCACAGATACTCAGTTACTTTCCTGTTGTAAAACAAATATCTCTGACCATTTTCCAAAAGAAAAATGTTTTTAAAGAGATTGCATTTGCTGTGATAATGGGACTAGAATATGCTTCACTATTCACTATAATATATTTTTTCTTTTTCTGGAGCTTGGTACATAATGAAGATGAATTTAGCTCTTTATTTCCTAAGATAAAAAGAAAATTAGATGATTGATTTCTCTTTTAATTGCAATCCAGAGTATCTTGCTTTCTGATTCTCACTTTTAATCATGTTCCAGGCAGTGTTCTCTGTGTCAATGGCACAGAGGAGCTCTGGGGTTTTGTTGCATGAGTGAGCACGACGCCTTTTCCCTCTTTGGCTGACTATGGACCACAGATCCTGGGCCCAGGATGAACAGTCCTAAACTCTTCTCAAGTCTATTTTTTAGAAACAAATTTCAAATTTGCCAGATAAGAGTTTGGAAAAGACCATGTAATTTATTTAATGGAAGACAAGGTGTGAATCTACTCATTAAAATTCATAATGAGATGCATCTGGCATCTTAACACTTCTTACTATTCTGCAAATAGACTTTGTTAAAGGCCATTTTGCTCTTTCTAGCAGGACTACATGGCACAGATAAAGGGTTTTGAATTACAGGAATGAGAATACGTTTTCAAGTCTATTACCTCCAATTTCCAGTCATTAAATGATTCAGTGGTAGAGTTTCTGTTTTAACTTTAGTGACCTCTAGCAGGGACATCAAGCCAAAGTGACTCATGAAGAAGACTTTTAAGTTCCACATTTTCATATACATTTAGAAACAAATAGAGGGATGGCTAAAAAGCAGTTCAGCCTGTTCCTCTCAACCTGACTCAGATCAGATTTCAACCAAAATAACGTTTCCTCTAAATATGTAGTGGGAATACCTAAGTAGCATCATTCCATTCTTTTCTGAACAGGTGTCTTGGGTACAGAGACAAGGGGGTGGAACTGTCAGCTCTGTTTGGTTAAATACCATTTTATCTTATAGCCAGGGCATGGTTTCAGCAGGGCAAATGCCCTGCTGTGGCCCATTTTGTCTGGATCACTCAGGTAAAGGGACTGGCAGCACCTCTCTCATTAACTGTCCTTCCCTTGCTGGCAGGGAGAAGTGGGGGGGCATATTTGGAGTTTAGTTCCCCACTGGTTGTCAAGAGTAACACAACAGGCCTCCCACAACCTGGGAGATGTTCATTGCGTTGGAGACTCAGTGAAGGAGCCAAGGGGAAACACAGAGCTTCCTAATTTCTGGAGTGAACTATCTCTTTTACCCCATCAAGGTTAAAGGATTTGAGCAAAGCAAGGCACATTTTCTGTTCACATATCTGATCTCAGTCCTGCCTCTAGATCTACCAGAGACTGATGCTCTACCTTTTCCTCCTTTCACTGCTGCTCTACATTTTCTCTGTTAAAAAAGTCAAAGGGAATTTAGGAATTCAGTTTCAGCCCTGAACAAAAGAGCAAAATGCTTTCACACTTCCAACCCTCCTTACCACAGAGGCAGTAAAAGATGTGTCCTGCCAGCAGATGTTATGGTAGGGGTCTCCTCCATCAACTTGGGCAGATAGGACAGGAGTGTCCCATGTCTCTTCCTCTGCTCTCCTATTACTCTCTGAAAAAGTCTGTTTTCTGAGTAACTCTGAACTGAGCCTAAGTGCTTGGTTACTTGTACTTTTAACATTTGCACTAATGATGGAGGGTTAACTAACATACAACCAGAAATGTGAAGCAAAAAGGAAGGTATTTCTCCAGACACAGAATGCTCAGGAGCATTAGTAGTTCAGGAGCATGCATAACTAAAACTGTGTATGCATGGAATTACATACAGATGCATAATTGTAAGAGCTTGATCTTGCAGAACATGTATTTTGTATTTTAAATGGACGCCATGTGGGATATATTTGCTTACAGTCTTCAAGAGAAATTACATCTCTAACACATCTTTCTTAATTTAAGCATTTTCTGAGTAAATTAGAGGATTTATTCCATAGAGTGTGCTATTGGGTAGTTCATAGATATATTGGTTCAAAGTTATATATATGCTATGTGTATCTCCAGCTGATTTTAGTGAGGCTGCCTTGTAGGAAATATGCCACCCATGGTCAACCTACATGTATAGTCCCACATTAGGTTTACGCAGCAGAAAACAATTTCTTTATGCAAAACACAAGTTACAGTGGTGACTTCTCAGAGTGTTATGATACAATTCACACAGCAGATTTGTGCATCAAGTATCCTCATGAACATGGGGAAGTGAGCAACTGGATGTGTGGAGCTGCATTGCCAGCTGGAGTTAAACCACAATACTGCCATGACATGAGATTTTTAAAAATGCTTAATCTCTGTGTTGTCTCTCAGGTCTGATGTTTCACTTCTGCATACAGTAGGTAAAGACTATGTATTCGTAACTTTGCTGTACTGAGCAACAAGAAAGCTAATGCAGCCAGACCAGGACAGGGAGAGGTTTGCACAACACGCCCTAAGGAACCCAGAGGAGGGAAGTATACACATAAATACCTTCTGGTACTAGTAAAGGAAAATTAATTAGTAATTTTAAAGAGGGTTTATCATAGTAAACGTTCAGAAGTGTTCATAGCATCTGCTCAGGACTCCATTAGTAAATATTCTTTCAAAGAGTGTCTTTCTCCCTCTTTGAACCTTCTTATGTGATATTACTAAAATAATTCATAATTCCCTCTCAATACATACTCAACTTCTGCTTTCAGCTTTTAAATAAACACTGCATATCTACATACTGTCTTTGGTTACAGCTCACCCCTGATCTGCTGTAGAGCGCTGGGGAAGATCAGGACTGTGCATCTGCAATTTAAGCAGAGCATTTTCTTGTGTGGAGCCAACACATTTCTTGTGTTGTGTTGAACAGTGGTGTTTCAGGAGCAGGATGTGTTTTTGAGGAATAATACAGGTGCACATCACTCATAGTTAGTCTTGCTGCTCTCACAGTGGTGCCTAGATTACTGAAGAAGGATAGAGGAGAAAATAAGCCACAGCTGCATGGACAGAATGAATTAAGATTCTTCCTTACAAATTCACATAAATATGTTCAATTCTTATCATGTTGTTAGGAAAACAGAAATACTTTCTTCCATGTAACCTTCTGCATCCTGTGAACCCTTCTTGACTCACCTGAAACTAGTAAAAAAAATCAATTGAATTAAGTAAAAATTACAGTCAGAATTTCATAGATGGGAAATGGAAAGAGCCATGTCTTTCAACACGCTACTTACCCCACCAAAATTTCTTGATAGCAGAAAGCGAAAGAATTCCTAATTTCCAAAGATTTCCAAATTCATGCTAATTCTGAGTCTTTCAGCACTCAGATGAATTTGCTATAATTTCCCCACCTTTCTCATAGAAAACTGTCTCTCTTTTAATATATTTTTTCAGTTATGGCACATTCCAAAATTTGGGCCTTTTATCTGTCTGGCTTTTGTCTTCTCATTTATCATCATTTTCTGCCATGTATCTGTCCAGTTATCTTTTTCTTTCCTTTAATTTCTGTTTCTTGGTCCCCAGATAGAGAATGAAATATTAGGTTTGTCAAGCGTATATCATTGTTTAAATGCCTGGAGATGATGGGTTAAACAGCACAATCAATGAAACAAACCTCCAGTGCATTGCAGCTACTGCAAATGATGTTCCCTCTGGCTGTTTAAGACCTACCAAGTCAATAACCTATTAATATCATACTCTGCTAGGGTCAGCGCCAAACAAGTCACACGTCTTTTCAAGGAATTCAGCTTATGAGAGATTAAATGAAAGGCTGTTGGTCCTTTGGTGGCCTTGAAAAAATTGTGATTTTTTTCATCTTCTCGCAAGATTAAAACTTGTTGACTGAAATAAATTAAAATTTTAAAATGGATCAGATAGTAGTTACTGTAGCTACATAAAATCATAGTGCAACACAAACTGCACCACCAGTAATTCAGGTGGAGCCATCAGTCCTCTCTAGAATCTGATAATATTTTGCTGATATAGACTGCAAAATAAGTCAGCCAACATGACTTACTTTGCTCTCTGTATATATGGTGAAAAAAAGGTTTAGTCTCATCCCTGAAAATAACAAAGACTTCTGGTTTTACTTCCAAAATAGAACCACAATGTACAAATAGGTTATGATGCCACTTAAAGTACCATCTAATATGGACACCATTTGCAGTCAGTTATTTTTCATAAACTGGGGGCTGAATTTTACCCAAGCTGCACTTTTTAGGTCACAGAAGGTCTCTACATGCTTCTGGAGAAAACTTTTTCTACTATATCAAGCTCTAATTCATTGCATGGATCTGCAGACTTCACCACAATTAGTGCATGCAGTTAATAGTATGACAATGTGAGAAAATGTTGTAAGACCTTCTGAGAAAGCAACATTTAGTCTGAACTTTGTGATCACAAGCTGGGACGTTTCCAGCTCTGAAACAGGTGTGGCTCGAGAGAGAAATTTTTGAAAAATCCAAAACATATCTTAGAGTCCTTTTGATTAAGGACTTTCACTCTGAAATGATCTGTTGGATTATGTTGTGCCCAACGTTTGTACCTGTTCATTTGCAACAGGGTGTCTACTTCCAGGCCTGTTGTGTCCCATTCTGAACTAGACCTTGAAATTTTTCAAACATCTACATCGTAAGCCTATCTAAGTATGAACACAAGAGACTTGAGGCAAACAACACAGTTCCAATTGGGAAGACATTGCCAGGAGACATCCAAAGAGCCACCCACACATCCTTAATAAACCACTCAATTCAAGGTGGTTAACAGGAAAATAAATCACCTCCTCGTATGCTCTGAATAAGGTTGCAAAACGAAGAGGCCTGGGTCACTGCATGTGTCCTGTCCAGCCCCTGTGGTCTCAGAGAATATTCCCACTTCATCCATACATGCAACCAGCATTTTAATTGGGACCTGGGAGAGTACTGTATTACTGGATGCAGGTGTAAGTGAAGCATCCCATTCCCATCCTGATCCTGGACAAAAATTGTTTTCAAAACACAAAAACTTGAAGGTCTCTCACTTGGTAAAGTTGCTTTTCATTCGGAAGGCTAGAAGAGAAACTAATGAGAAGGAGGGGAGAAAGAGAGCTAAAAAACAGTGATAATTCGTCACCCAAATCAGGGATAAGCCTGATCTGATGCATCTCATGTGCCCTCAAGAAGAGTGAAGGTGAAAGAATCAAAAGGTTGGGACTCAGTCCTGGAAGGTGGTGACTCATTCAGTCCAGTACAGCAAAGCATTATTTTCACACACAGTTTAATGCCAAAGAATAATTCCGCTGACTTTGGGAATGTATGCTGAATGAATGTCAAACCAGTGGTTAAGGTCCCCTTGTAAACATCTTTCAAGGCTCAGTTTCTAATTTAAAATAAATAAACAAGAAACCAGATCAACACGAAGAAATAAACAGTACATTCAGTCATCTCTTCTCAGAAGAATTTATACAGGGTTCAAAATACACTGGCCCAAATTAAGCGGAAAAGAAAGAAAAAGTACCTATCTCATCCCTGATTATTAAAAAAAAAAAAGAACTTCAGGGGCTCACAGTAAAGCCTTCTGGCAGAAAGAAACTTCAAAATCTATCCTTTTTTTCCCTTAACTGAGAATCCCCCTTTGAAGTACACTGCAAAGGCTTCTGCCTGTCCCCAGAAGCCCTGTGCAGTGCCGCTAGCCATCAGCTCCCACCACTTCTGAATTAACATCCCACAGACACTCCGAAGGAGCAGCACACCTACATTTCCTAGCAGATAACTTATTTAGTATACGAGCTCCTGTTACCCACCAGGCCAAAAGAAAAAGCACCGTACCCCTTTGGTATTATCCCTGATCCCCAAGAGGAGAGATCAGCTCTTCCATGAAACATCAAATAACACATTGCAGGCACAGTGGATTTGTGTGTGTGTGTGACTAGGTTGTGTAATTTCCTCAACACTCTGTGGTACAGTTTGGGGCCATGTTGCTTCACTGCTGGGGAAGGTTTGCTCTCTGCATCCCTATAAAGCTTAGCATTTATGAAAGCATTACAACTGGACAGATTTCTTCCCTTTTCATCCGCTAGACTGGAAGGATGATCCATCTCTTCACACTTCCCTTTCTGGTTATTAGCTGGATGAGGGCGGCAGCACCCAGTGCTCATGGGGACTTGTCATGCACCACTCAAGGGCCAGGCATCTCCCCACATCCACTGCAAGACCCTGACCATGACCAGCCACAAACATGAGATGTGAAAGTGAATAAAGAAAATGGTTCATCTAGGCAAATTTTGTTTTCTGGAACAATCACCAAAGTAGATTTTAGGAAACAAAGAGAAATCAAAATTGTTTGTATCCTGCATAATGACTAAATATCCTTCCCAGATGTAAAGTGTCATCTTAAACCTAGAAAATGAGTGAGTTTTTTTCCTGGCCTGACACTGAAAATAAAAGTTACTATCAGTATAATTAATTTATACTATGTATACTGATTTATACTGATTACCAGGATGTATTCATGCACAATAAACCCTTTCTTTGAATCCTCCCAAGTTCTTGGCCTCAGTACTATCTTGAAGTAGAGCCAGTGGAAGTTTTCTCCACCCACCCAAGGGAGCATGGAAATCCTATTGCTTGTGCTGCTGCTTGTTGCACCAATTAAAGGAACAGAAAATGTATCCTGGAATTCTTTACTGAAAAGAAGGTCAACTGAATGATGGCCAGATCTGTATGACTGAAACTCTCTGTGCTGCCTTTACCCACGCAGGTGTTTTCCAGGTTATCAGAAGGACCAAATGAGATACTCCATTAGATGATCTCTGGGAATCAGAATCTTCATTAACCCATACCATCACACAGCAAATCAACACTGAGATATGTTAGATGAGAATCTGCACCTGAAATATTTTTACCTCTGTGCCACAGCTGCCTTTCCTCCAAGGACTATGAGTGTGGGAACTGGCAGTTGACAAAGGTCCTGTTGTAAAGGCAAAACTTTAGCAGCAGGAAATTCCCAAGTGCCATGTCTGAGTCTTTCAAGCACAAAAGGCTCTGTTGCTTCCCACTGCAAGTCCCTCAAGCCCACCTCTTTCACTCTTGTTTCCCAAAGAGATGGCACCAAAGTGTGCTCCATTCCCACAGGCTTTTGCAGGGATTTAAGAGTACAAAACCGTCCCTTCAAATCTCACTCCATGTTTTCCAAATAATGCCATGTCCCTTTGCTGGGATGGAAGCCAGTTACATGCAAGCAGCTGAGATCTATTGCTGTGTCCCTTTTATATGTTATTTGCCAATTCTATTAACTGCAATCCCAATCAGGCAGAACTAAACCTGCCCTGAGCATGGTGGTGTTTTCAGTAAGATGAAGTCAGTGAAGGATAAGTTTCTATGTCCTGTTCTTGATTTTAGAGCTTTATTCAATCCACTGGAGCTTCCCCTCCAAGCCCCACTTTTCTTCTTCAGTACCTGCTGCCTTCCCTCATTTTGATGTTGTGATGCTTTTTCCATGCTGGCTCATGGACCTTTTAATGAAGCGCTATAAGGGAATATGGATAGCATTCAGAGAAACAGTTAATCCCATCACTAAGAAAGTTCATATTCTCATTAAAGTTTTTCACATATGAAATATATGTCTTCTATCCAATTTTTACAAAAATAACCAGTATATGGCAAGGAAGTATGGAAAAATAGAAGCCCTTGAATTTAATAATATTTAAATGGTGGACATCACTCTGATTTCCACCTCACTTCAGAGTTCTTTTCTTGCTCATTAGTCTTCTCTGTAACCCCCAGTATCGTCAAAATTTTCTGGGTTTTTTTTTTTCTTTTAATCCATATATCAGCCACAAAAAAAATGTTAAGATGAGAGTTTGGGGAAGGGTCCACAAAATGAACATAGAATCAAATATTGAATTGATCAACAACATGAATACTTTGGAGTTTGATTGACTGAAGATGTGTAAGAAACATAATATAAATACACATCATCACATTCTGGTCCAAAATGGCCAAGTTTGAATTCAACTGATAAGTTCAATTAGTTTTGAATTGTGTTCTCCAAAACATGCTTAAATGTTGCTCTGGTGTTTTATCTTTTCAGAAATGGCATTTCAAAAAATCACACATTTGCATTCCAATAACTTGTATCTGAAGTTTTTCAGATGCTCCACAATCGTTTTGTGAGCATAAAGCAGAATTTCTAGAAGTGTTCAGTCCTTGTCTCTTTGCTGTTAGTGCAAATTTTACCATGTGTTCATTGCATACCCAGTTCAACAAAACAGCCAGTGGCAAAATCTAGCATTTAAGAAAAGATGTAACTTTGTTGGGTAAACAACCTCTCCTCTTTCTGTTCCCATCACAGTACATGGTGGGAAGCTAAGTGAAAGTTGGTCCTTGCAAGGATGAAACAAAGACAGAGATTTATCTGCTCAACAGTATTTTCTTCTTCCTTCAGCAATTTATTATAATGTTTACAGGGAGATGTTTTCTAATTACTAGTGTTCTAGAAAGCAAAGCAGTGGCAGATCTCTTTGTAAGAAAAATCAAACTGTTTCCAACAAAATAAATATGTTTGACCAATATGTCCACTCTCCCTCTCTCCCACAGTCATCTCCCACAATGACGTTGACAGTTCTTCACAGTGAAAATGGGAGTTTTATTCTGAGCACTCCAGAGGACTTCTGCAGTTCAGGTTCTGCCTATTAGAGACAAAATCAGCTGGTGACATTTTTACTAAAGGCTTGCTTAAAACTCATCTGGGAAAATACTTCTTGTTCAACTTGTCCAGAGGCAGGAGTCTTAGTTTGAATCTTAGTTCAGATATTGCTCTGTCAAGGAAGGCCACGTGACAGTCAAGGCTGGCCCTGGGAGTCTGATACCAAGAAAGGAGGTCTCTCTTTATCCCGTGTCAACTCAATGTGCAGCTCTTCCATTCAAGTAACATGGGGGAGTTTGTCCCTATTTATTCCTCTTGAAAACAGTAAAAATAGAACTTACTCCCCAGTAAATCTCAGGAATTAAAATTATTTAGGTATTTGACTACAATTGGTCTGCTCATTTTGAAAAGGAGGAAGGGTGGGAAAAGCTACTTCTGATCAAATATCTCATCAGAGGAATTGTTGCTGGGGGAGACATGGGATTTCAAAAGAAGAAAGCTTCTCAGAGAACAAAAATGGGTCACCTATCACAAGGGCTTAGGCAGCCTATGTGCCAAATGGATTTGCTAGTTCCAGCACTGGACTTCACATCTTCTCAGGAATGAACAAGAAAGATCCATACTTGTCCGTGTCAATATCACTTTGGCCTCTAGTCCACAGTGGAGTCATGACGGTGCATGCATTGTTTACGATATTTTTTGTCGTTGTACATGCTGCATATAATGTTTTATTGAAAATTAAAGCAAAGCAAAGCAAATCAAACAGGACTCATCCTGAATGTCTTTTTTGACAGCTATCACTAATGCATTACTTTTAAAACATATGTTTTTATTATATAAAAGTTATGGCAGTATCACAGGGAAAACCACAGCACTGGCTACAAAGTTTGGTACATCCAGTGTTGTCTGGATCATTTGGAGTATTTTCTTCCAGTGGTTTATACTCTGCAGATTTTGTTTATGATGTCCTGCATATATTAAAAAGGAAGCTGCTATTGAGGGTAATGTGCATAATGACACCACTTTTATTGTAATGCAGAATGCATGCCTTCAAGTGTTTGCAACACTTAAGCCAGTTCCTTTAAAATTGAAAACAGACACAGAGCCATTCTGAATGCAACCTGCTATCTTTAGCCACCAATCTTGTGGCTGACATCTCTACAAACAGCTCAGCCTTCACTAAAGTTGAGGAAACTTCTAAGAGCATTCTTCTTTAGTGCCTCAAGTTTTAAAAGTAATGTACAAATGGTGACTTCTTTCATAAATCGCATTAAAGAAAAAGATTGGTTTTCCTAGGGAGAGAAGCATGGTCATTTTTCACAAATGGAAAGTGTCTGGTCCAAACAGAGCGCTGCATTTAATACATCACTATTTTATTCATGTCATTTGTAAACAGAAAGATATCCTTGCCAATGTCAGTATTTTTTCTCCTCTTTTGCCATTTAAAAAACGCTTATAAATTAAGCTTCCTTCTGCATCTGTGAGCTCAAACGTCAGGGCAGAAGCCCTCTGAGGCAATACAAGGTGCACAATTTTCTCACCCAAACCTCATCAGGACCAAGTTGTACAGACAGAGCCCCAGGAGGTGTACTCTGAATCCCATCCTTCCAGAGGCACAGAAGCTCTGCCTGTTGAAAAGAAGGAAGTTTCCTGATAGCACATGGCTCTCTAATGCAGAAGAGGCCTGACAATCAGAACCTGAAAAGTGAATCTCCACAAATGATGATTAGAAATAAAGGACATTTTTTAACAGTGCTATTAATTAACTAATTGAGTAATTATAAAGGATGTGGTAGCCTTTTGAACACCATGAAATATTTATGTGTTCACTGCAGAAATTGCTAATTAATATCTCCAGAAAGCCCCACACAACTTCAAGGTTAGACAATCCGTCCACTTCCATAAATAGATAAATCTCTTGCCTCCTCTTGTTGCCAAAAGAATCATTTCTTTTCGTGCCACTGTGCATACCTAGGCATATTAATCCAGGCTCTAAGAGATACAACATAAATGCTTTATTGTTGGGGTGGCAGGGGTTTTTTTAATTATTTTGAAGTCATCTTACTTTGAAAACCCTTTAAAAATACAAGAATATGCTTTTTCTTAGTATTTTAGGAGAAACTGAAGCCAAAGATTTGTTCAGGGCTGTGCTGTTCTGAAAGGAAAATGAATACATGGGATAGAAAACAATCAGTTTCTAGAAGATGAATAGTTGTTTACCTGGTCAGGTGGGGAAGGAGCCGTATCTCCCTAGGCATACAAATCCCCCTGCTCCTGCTCACAGGAGATGTACAGGGATGCACAGAGAGGAAAAAGTGAGGGGGGCTCTGTCACTCATTCACTTGAAAAGCACCAGAGAAAACCTTAACTTTGTTAGAGTACTGATGACGAAGGTTTCCTAAATTACAGCATTTGAGAAGTTGGGTGCAGATGATGCAGCCCTGTGGTCCATTGAGGTGCCTGAACATATAAATAATCTTTGAAGGTGTTAAAAGTTAGCTGTACAGTAACTGAGAGCTTGTCCTCTCACCCCTCTGCCCCGCTCCCCTCTCCTCCGGTTACTAGGAACATGTAAGACAAATTGCTGTAGAGAGACTATCTTTTAATCAGGCTCTGAACTCTCTATATACAGTGTGTTTTCTGGATTTGAGTTTGGGCTGCATTTTCTCTTCCCTCCATAAAATACTCCAGGGATATCAGGTACCCACTCCTCAATGGGTTGGTTGGTACTTGATGTCACTGGTCTCAGTGCTATTCACTGTGAATAATGTTTGGTCCTTTTTTATTTTAATTGCTGGAATGGCTGTGGATATAAGTTGCTCAACACAAAAGGGTGACAAATAATGATGAAAGACACTAGAGTGCTCTCATGTGTAGCTTGGACCAGAAGGAGAAAAGAGATTATTGCAGCTGAACTGGTCACATGGAATTTGCTGGACCTGCCTGCTCCAACCCCCTACAGCCTCTCTCCGGGAACAGTGCTCTTACAAGCTAAGAAAGACACAGTTGGCACCAAAAAAAAAAAAAAAAAAAAAAGAAAAAAAAAAAAAAGAAAAAAATCCCATTAACAATGACCTTTAGAAATTTCAAGGACATAACGCTGCCTTTGTGAAGTGTAAACAGATGCATTGTCAAATAGTTAAAGAACAGAATTGCTCCTGCATCTGTCATTTACCTCCTCACGAACAGAACTCAAACTCCAAACTGTAAAGAGTCAGGAGGAAGCGGCAGCAGCATGATTATACAGTTAAAGAGACAAATACTTATGTTGGTCTTCTCAGCGACTGATATTTCTATTATATTTTTAATTAACATTTTAATCCTTTAAAATCATTTTAATCCTCAGGAAGCATGTTACAGAGTGAAATCGTTGCTATGAAAAGTGTCAAACAGATAATAGCTAAAATTAATGGTTTTGTGATATATCAAGTTTTCAAATTGTTCTTTTATTAAAAGAGCCTGACATTTTTCATTACAGTGAGCAGGGCTTTCTGAATAAAAAGTAAGCATGTACCCCAGATTACAGAACATTTAACTATTTGCATGATAAAGTCTTCATCCTGGTTTTCTGTCTGTTGAAAGAGTTGCCAATAGACTAGATAAATACCTTTTGTGGTGGCAGAGCCAAACCCAAACCAAGGTATCCCAGACTCCTCCTCATGCTCTTTCTTGTTTTAGCCAGGGGTCTTCCTAGCCCCCAAAGCCCTTTGTGAGACCAGGGCTCACTGAGGTTTTACCATGTGCTGGGCTCAGCTGATTGTCATTGCACACCCATGCCAGGGGCTGCTCTCCCTCCTGCTTGGCTCAGAGTGCCGTTGGTGGTTTTCTCATTTGAGTGGCTCAAGGCAACCTCTGAAAGACTGTAACTCATAATGGGATCAATAACTGTGTGCATAATTGCAAAAACACTTCAGTAAGTGGATATGAGCTGCTGCAGACCTCATCTTCAGACCTTTGCAAACACACAGTTCCTTGTCTCACAGTCAAGCTCTTCCCTTCTGACATCTCTCAATGTAGCACACACAAAAGTCAGAACGCATAAACTGTAAATCCCCTGCTTACTGGGAGTCACTAATAGCTACAGGTAGAGCTTATGACCCATAGGAAATTGCATTGTCTCAAAAATAAAATATTAAAGCAATTCCTCTAAGAACTAGCCGTTTCTTAAAATCACCTTAGTATTTGATCTTAAATATGTCTTCTTGTCAAACAACGGGCTGGTTCAGTGGTAAGCAGAATCTTCTCTTTGTGGAAGTTTTGCAATACTTTACTTGGATGTGGTTATTTCAGTGGTCTTCTTCTTTCTGCTTTTTCTTCTTTAAATGGAGCACAAAACATTACCTGTGGTAGTGAAAGAATGGTGAAATGAGAGAATGAGTAATCCCATTAAAAACTGTGGACTGCCATCACACGAGCTCTTAAGTACATGTTGGATAATACAGGGCTGTTTGCAGAGGTCTGCTTTTTGTGCTGGGGAGGCTCATGTAATAAGCATTTAATGAAGCCACAGGTATAATGCACTGCTGCCTGAGGTCACCAATTAAGGCAATGTACGAAACCTGAATGAAATGTTTCCCCAACCCTCCCTACTTCTGTTTGGGTGCACAAAGCTCAATTAGGCACTCAAGAGTTTGGAGATCTCTTTTAATAGAAACTTGCATAAATACCTTAATGCATCAGGCTGATACTTCAGGAAGTGTGGTTTATTACCCCTCTCTGGCACTAACTTGATGAGAGCCCTGAATACCTCAGTTCCTCCTCTCTCCTTCCCAAAAGAAGGATAAATAGCATTTCTGTCTCTGGGGATATCTCTGTTGGTTGCCACATACAGTCGATGTGAGGCAGACATGCTCTGGGGCTTCTTGCCTTTTCCCCTTTACACCCAGCCTCTAAAGGGATTGCAGCACAGAAGGGTGAGGGCAGCAAGGTGGGCACAAGAAATGCCCTCTTTGTGGGCACACAAGCACAAAACTGGAAGGACAAACAGCCACACTCACATCTGGTATCTGCCAGCATTTCAAATGAAAGTCAATCACTACCACACCATACCCCTGAAATGTCAGCACTAGATCTTTCCTGGTGAGTTGCAGCATGCCCAAAACCTCCTGTCAAATTTAGCCCATTTTAGCCCTAACAGGGACCCACATGTCACATTTGTCCTTAAGTCCTTGCTGCCCAAGCTGTGTCAGCTCCCTGATAGTTTTCTGATGATGTCAGAGTTGCTGGGTTTGACCTCAGGATCCATGTCTAGTTTGAGGTGCCAGCAGCAGAGATGTCCTCACCACCAGTGGTGCCATGGGAGCCTGGAGAGAGGAAGCACCACCAAGGCTGGGTTAAACTGGGGATTTGGGGGGGTGGAGGCAGCAGGTCTCTTTCCCTGTAGGCTCCTTGAGTCTGGATTTTGGTACCCCCCACCCTTTCAAGGTCAATGCAGTGACCTTGAGGGCAGGCTACAACGTCTGTTTATTTTCCCAGGCTCTCTCTTGCAGTGGGAGTGGGGCAGAGGGGTGAGAATGGCAGGGAGAAGGTAGCATCCTTTGTGGGGGGAGGCAAGGGGGGGCTTACTTCTGCTTGTGGCTGTACAGAGCTTGCACCCAGTGTACAAACTAATTAGGACACTTCCTGTATTAAAGAATAAATACTCACACACTGAAATCACACCAAAAAATTAATAGCGTGGTAAATCCAATATTGCTAAAAGTAAAATTCTTTTTTACCTAGACAGAAATTATTCCAAAATCAAAATGAGGAACTAGTGACGTGTTGGCTGGGAAAAAAAATAAACAAATCCATTTATTTCCTCACAAAAAGCCCATGTAAGCTGTAAATCCTGACCTGCATTAATTGAATTTCACTTTTAGAAAACAGTGGTGCAAATTCCCCCTAATCCACGAAGTCTGACTTAACTTGGGGGGCGATGGGAGATTTCTTGATTCCCAGCAAAGATCTTTCTTGCATCCACTACAGAGCCTTAGTCTTTATTCCATCGTACAGTGAAAGAAATGCAAGGGGGTTTGAAAGCTGGGGGGGGGGGGGGGGGGGGGGGGGGAAGGCAAAGAAAAAAAAAAAAAGAAGAAGAAAAAAAAAAGCCGCCTTCTTTGTGTCCTTATCTCTCCCAATTCGTGTTACATGTTGCAGCAAAGAGCAGGGGCGCTGAAGCCGAGCCCAGAAATCCGACTGGATTTGACGACGCCCCCGGTAAACAGCGTGGCACAAAAGTCCATTGTGCTATGAGATAACTGCGGGGCTGAATGGGGGAGGCTGTCACGGGGGGGATTGTTGGGCCAGTCACCATCGGATCACAGTCGAGGCCTGAATTCCTTTATGGTTCATCAGGGCCTGTTGGTACCACAGAAAGTGTCATGATCCTTTTTTTCACTGGGGCCAGATGGTGTCCTTTTCTGAGGCCTTCCTAATGCCCGGTTTTCCACATGTAAAACTCCTGGGAAAATGACCTAACTCACAGCTGCTTAGTGAGGCTTGAGCAGGTCTTTAGAAAAACTTCTGTCAGGAACAAGGCGGCCGTACCACTCCGGGGGAGCAGGGGGAGGCCACCAACACAAACCTACCCCTCGCCGTCTATATTTAAGCGGAAATAAAATCCCGCCTGACCAGCGCCAGCCTGCGCGGGCCGGGCCGAGACCGGCGGCAGAGGCACCGTCGCTGGGCAGAGAAGTGCCAGGAGGGGCCGTGGGGCCGGCAGCCGCAGCAGGCGCTTTCCCTTCCCCGGCGAGCAGATGGCCTGAATAAAAACATAGAATGTGGTCCAGAAGGGTCGGGAGAGGACAAAAAGTGAGAGGTTCCCCAGGCCGCGGGCAGCCGTCCGGAGAGAGGGGAGGGAGGGAGAGAGAGGACTTTTGATGTCGGGAGCGCCGTGTTTGCCCGCTGCCTCTCCTCTCCCTGAATGATTCCCCCAGGAGCGGCAGGACCGCAGGTGCGGCGCTTAGAAAGCCCAAAGCCTTTTCTGTCAATAAAATAATGCCTGGCCAGAAGAGCTCTCCCAAGGCTGCGAGGGACGCAAAGCTGAAGAGCTTCCGTGGCGCTGCTTATTTTCCCCAATCAAGGCGTTAGCAATAATTATCTGGATAACTTTTAGCCACGGTAATTGACCTTTTAGCCTTCACTGTACATCACTGTATCGGGATGTTTTCACTTATCTGGCTTTGCCAGGGAACTTTTTGGTTTGGGTTGATGAAAGCATCCAATCCATCCTTTGCACTTTTTTTTTTTTTTTTTTTTTTTGGAAGTACTATGTTTCCAGCCATACATCTGTCAGTATATCCGCAGATATTTCAGCAACTGCTGTACCTATCCTACAAGTTTTCCAATGGTATTCTATTTTCAGAAGCCTGCACATTAGTAAGCACAGCTCAGTAAACATATCAACACTTGGTTTTATTTTACTTGTTCCGTGACCCAGAACATGCTTTAATCCCAGTGTTAAGTGCATTTCCCCTCATATATTTTAAAGTTTAACGTGAATATGGGAAGCTCCAATAGGATTTCTTTCCTGAATGTGGCCATCTAAGAAATTATATAGAGCTGTCTGAAAAGTAGCTATAATTGTTATGGGGAAAATGTGAGGAGATTTTCATAAAAGTGCTGGGGTTTTTTTCAATTAAAAACTGAAAGCCAGAACTGAACAACTAGGCTAAAAGTCTTTCAGTGCTGATATGTTAAAAATCAATTTTGGTTTCAAATATTTAATTTATGAAAAAAAAATACAAAAAGATGCTTACTCTGACATTTTCCTTTTTCAGACTTACACAGAACGCTTCTATGAATGTTTTTCTTTTCCGGCTAAAAATTTTTTTAATGTGTTTTTTGTTCCAACTGGAGTCCAATCCTCATTTTTTGATTTTGCAGTCAGATCTGAGTGGAAAAGAAATGTACCATTGATCTCAGGTAGGTATTGTTCAAAGGTTTCTTTCTGTGCCTGTTAAGAATACAAGTTAACTTTGTTACAGAACATACATCCAGGGCATAAAAAGATGATACAAAAGAAAACAAGTAAGTTTTCAGTCTCACCTTCTCAGCTAAAAGAATAAAAGATGGAAGAAGCATGTGTAAAGATGCTCCTAGTTGCTCAGAATAGAGTCATTTTACTGTGCTTTTTGGGAGTGAAACTTAAAAACAGCCCAAAAGTGTTTGGCCATTCCAAACTGCTCTGTACTGGAGCATCTGCCTTTGACCCAAAAACTACTGCCATCCATGAATTTCATTTCTCTTTGGTAACTTGCAGATTATTGATTTTATCGTTTGCCTGACATTTCACAGTGCATTGCCTCACTTACAGAAATGTTCAGCATTTACACTGCGATGTGAACTGTCATAAAGTGAGGTAACATTCCATAAAATCCTAAGGGGAAAAACACTTTGATGAGATGCAGTCCAACTTGGAAGGGACTGTATTTTTTCTCAAGCTGTTCTAGGCTCACTCACCCTGAAAAAGCACATTTCAGAAGGGACAAGATAATTTTAAATAAGAACTGCTGTTTAAAAGGAAAAACAAAAAGGATGAAATCTTTTATAGTAACAAGAGCAGGAGTCACTATTGGTGTGTAATGCAAAAGAAGTGAAATGCACATGTACTTGCTATGCTCCGCTTTCAGCAGAGCAACAAAGTTCAAGAGGAACAGCTTGTGCTTTACATTTTTGATCTGCTCATTCCCCTTCTTGTTCTAAAATGTATCACTGGGCCTGAATACCCCCAAGAAATCAGGCAGAGGCATCCGGCACATACTTAGGATCTGTGTCTTGCAACAGAAGGAGCCCGAGAAAGAGAGACAGCCCTTCTCCTGCTGGGTCAGTCACATGCAGTCAGGCTTTTGCATAGAGCTAGCCTTCTGTCTCCTTCCTTTCAGGGGCAGACTAACATTTTGTAGTGACACAAAGAAATTCTTCCCTCTCTTGGTCATAAATACCCACAGCACTAGATCCTCTTTATCAACTGCTCTTTTCTTATAGGATACAATATATTTTATTTACATATTAATTGATCAGTTTGTCCGGAAAACTTGGAAAGCCCAGTGGTTCACAAAAACATAAACCACTCTACTTGCAGTCATTGCTGAAACTTGAAGAAAACAGCAATTTCTCTGCTTTGCCTGACTCTCCATAATCTATATACTCTCCATTCATTATACATGATACTATTGTGCAGGGCTGATAGTTGGGATGTAATTAGTTAAATTTTATGGGTGACAAAGCAGAGAAACAAACTGCAATGAAATTATTACCACAGATGAAACAAAAGTATTTGGCCACATTCTTTTTCTTTTAGGAAAAAGATCCCTGTAAAACGCCTGTCTTTTCATTGCCTTTGAAACTGGCTGTGCAGTTTGTGAGACACATTGCAGTAAACATTCAAAATCTTTTGTCCCATGTCTTGGGCACATACCTACAGGTGCACGCACAATACAAAAATGCATTTCCTTCCCGACTCTGCTGTCATTTCTTGTACTTTCCATATGCTGCTATTAGCACGATGCAGGTCACCAACAACTGCGTGCCTTGTAAAGCAGGAGAAGCCACAGCAAAGATAAACTACAGGAAGTTTTTCTGGCTTTGTGAGTTTTCATCCTAGCCCAATCAGAATCTTGCAGTTTCTCTTGGTCTGGTAATTGAGAAACACCAAATGAAATTGCTAGATGTAATTTTAAGACAAACAAAAGCACCCCTTCACATACAATGTGCTTGGGCTCCTGGTACAGTGTAGCTCCTCCCTAGAAGAGGATGTGGAAGGTAAATGGGCTCAAAAAGCAACTACACAAAGCCAGAAAATAAAAGTCCAGTGGATAACCACATCTGTGTCAGGAAATTCCTAAATTATAGATAGCTGAAAGCAGACTGCCATGGGAAGGGTCACTCCGTGCTGTTCTCCTCATAGTCTTTCCCTAAGCAGTTATTACTAGACACTCTCAGGGACAGGAGCAGAAGGACCTTTGGTCTCGTTCAGTACAGCTGTTCTCTTGTTCCTCTGTTCTTATTTTATTCCAGCAACAAAGTCTATTTTTATTCTTCTCCCTAGAACTGGGGCCAGCACACTGGAAAGGATTCTACTAGGAACCCAGACTGCTGTGAGTGTTCATGGTAGACACAGGGACACTTTTTTGCTTTGTTTGTCTGCACAGGGTGGCTGTGTCAGAGGCATTCTCTGTCTTCTCCAGCTCAGGGTGCTGAAATGCCTTGCAATCAAGAGCCAATATACTCACAGGTCTCAGTGATTGCCTAGTAAGCCTGAAAACAACATTAATGTCATAACATGGGTAGTTTGACACCTATGTAAAAGTAAGGATGGCTCCTCTCCAGAATATGTCTGTCACCAGATACTATCTATACTGAAAGCTTCAAAAAAGGCACTTAATTAATTCACAGGAATGATACTAAAATAACCCCAGTGTGTAGGATTCCTTTACTTTCTGCTGACATGGATATCACCAGAGGAAAACATGAATCTGAATGTCACATTTATAATCTGTCATAGATGTGTGGATCTGTGTGGAAAATGCAAAATAACTAACCTTCACACACTGAGTCCAAACTCAACCCAAGCAAAGGACCAGCCTTAAATTCTGTTTCAGTCTTGTTTCCTATCTAATATTTATGGCAAAATCTCATGTCTAGCAAGGAGCATCATTCATTACTGGATAAAACCATTCCGTTTTATTCTCATAAGACACTAGTTATAAGTCATGCTGACCTCTTCACATGTCCGACACTCAGGAAGACTATCAGTAGTGTGCTGGTGATGTGTCCTAGAGATAGATTGGCTCCAGAAGGACTCTCTAAATTTGCTGCTGTCCAGGACTGCACAGGAGGGATTTAGCCTCATTGCTGTGGTCAGTTTGCGATCAGACTGCACCGGAATTCTTGCTTGGCACAATCAGTGCCATGTCTCGTGCCTGGACAGAGAAGTGGGAGCTGGAGGTGGGAGCAGGGAGGTGGCACAGCAAGGGCTGGAAGCAGAAATGGCTGAGTCAGATGAGTTGCATGCTAAGCTGACCTCCATTCGGGCCAAGGCAGTAGGTGGGCAGCACTTTCCCCGTATAGCCCCAGGTGTGACGTGACGCCAAGGCCAGAGCAGTCCTTGCAGCCCCTGACAAGTGGAGGCATGAGTCACATTTCCTCAGTGTCTGCACGAGTGATGCCCTGTACCCGTGCCACAGGTCCCTCGCTGCCATCGGCAGGCCTGTTTAGCATAGATGGATCGTGGCAGCATTGCAGCCTTCAGTGTAATGCCAGATGAAATTTATAAGAAATGTAATACCAACATGGAGAAGCAATGAAGAGTGGTCCTTAGTCTCTGCACGAAGTAACAGTCACCAAACACACTCACGCTTCAAATCACAGACTTGCTCCGAATGTGCTGGAAATTGTCCCAAACCAAAACCTCAGTGCAGATTACCTCCAGAAGCGCCTGGCAGAAAAAATATGGATTTGGTCTCTCTGGTAACTTGACAGGCTGCCATATCCAAACAACCACATTTAGGAAAGCCTCGATTTCCATGAGAACACTGCCCTTCTGCTGGATAAATCCAGCCCTCTCTACTGGGTAAATTCACATATACTGATTTAAATTAGCAGCAACGACTACACAAATAGTCAAATCAACAAACTGTACTGATGATCAACTAGTACCAGCAGCAAATCAAGCCTCTGACTGTGGATCTCAGTCTATTAGAAGTTACGCACCCCAGTAAGGACTCCTGGTGTGGTATTCTGCAGCAAATAAATACCCATTTTTTGTTGCTAACCTGTCTTCTTAGTGACTCACCCAGGCAGAGAGCTCCCATCTGGGTTTATAAGAATAAGCAGTTTGATATGGAATTTCATAACATACTTACATGTTGCTCACATCCTTCTGTTGAGCTAAATTGATCTTTTTTCTTCTCATTTCCTGGGTAGATTGCATTTGGTCTATGAGTAAACACAGTGTAGCTTCCCCCTTTTCCCAGGCTTTCTAATGAGAATGTGCTGTCTGATCAGGTGCATGCACTCTGCTGTCATTTGCAGCCTGACCTGAAGGTCAGAGGTGATTTGAGCAGGCTCAGGGATGCATACAAATCACATCCTCTTGTCTGTCTGTTTTGTTGACTGGTTCTCCTCAGGGTCATGGCTATCTTAAGTAGCAGCCTGAAGGATAAAGTGCGCCCTGTCTGAGCTGTAAAACTTTGACTTTGGACCAATTGCATCTGACATACAGCAGCATGAGGGTTGGTTTAGCCTTTGGATTCAGAACAAATCACTGGCTATCAATAGCTGATAGTGACATGCAGTTTACTGAATGTCCCCTTTTCTCTGGCAGCTGTATATTCTTTCAGAGAAATGGATGTGGTTTTAAGTTTCTAAGGTCATGTTTTAAATATGATGTTGCACACACTCCATTAGAAAGTAAGTGTAGCAAATAAATAAATAGCTAGAAAATGTTATGCTGTTTTATGAGTTTGCTCTTGTGCTCCCAGGTGGTGCATAGTATGGGAGCTCTTGTGCTCCCAGGTGGTGCATAGTATGGGAGGTGGAGGAGTAGACATAAAATGGCATGAGAATGACCTACTCTAAAACAAAATTTTTTTAGGATTAGCTCACTTACTGAAAACTTTTCAGGAATGATATTGAGGAATGGCCATGCAGAATAAAGCACTCTGTCCTCGAGACTGGTGTTCTGCAGGGAGCTTCTTTGCCAACACAGCTGCACCAGCATAGCAGTCGATGCACAGGGTTACGGGCACAGGAGCAGCGTGCTCCATCCATACCCTCCCACTGTGCACAGACCACCAGGCCCAGCCTCACAGTCCCCATACTGCTTCTACCACTGTGACAAGGCTTGCCAGTGCAGCAAGCACCCACTTGTGCTGAACCCAGAAAAGGAGAAGTTTTTGAGGCCACCAAGCAGGCGTCAAAGAGTTACGGCTCTCAGCTGGCATCAGCTCCAGCTGGATTCAAAGCAGTGACCTGGAAGCAAGCGGCTCCGTATCACCCCCATGGGTTGCCCAGCCCCCTAACACTTCACTTATTAAAAGGCGACTCTAGGACTATGTCCGTGCCTCTCTGCCTCTTCTGCATCATACTAAAAACCCCACTCTGTCTCATAAGTACCTAAGTCAATTTTTTACAAAGGAACCCCTCTGTTACTGGTCAAAATGTTTTGGTGGCTTCTATTTATTTTTCTATTAAGAATCATATTTCTTTTGTCAACAATTGTATCTGTTTTACTTTCTCAGCTCTGCTGTCACAGCACTGCTTTTGAAAATTTTTGCCAAGTTTCTACTGGAGAATTATACTGAAGGGAACTTTGTGTTCTCATCATATTGTGACTTGGTAGAAAAAGAAAAAGGGATGATGATTATTATTTTTATTATTATTTCATATATATATTATTTTTTAAATCAGCCATAAAACCAGAATAGCCGAGGTGCTACTCTCAGTAACTACCATGTTACATTTTTTGGTTTATCCATGTATAGAGGTTATCCAGGACTTATAAACTTTTCATAGAGTGCATGTGTAGTGCTCCAATGGTTGTAAATAAGCAACCAGATGAAGAATTTTTCTACCAAAGTGGATTTTTTTCACTGAAAAACCTGATTATTTCATAACTTCTTTTTTTTTTTTCCCACAGAAAGTTCTTCGCTATCATAATAAAAAAATTAACAGTCACATTAAAAAGTGAAACATTTTCAGTTTTCAGCCAAATGTATTTGTGTTTTGGGTGAAAAGGATGAAAGCAAACTGTTTGCAAAAGAAAATTTCATTTTTCAGACTAGTTATGATCAAGTTGTACCTAGTACAGCCTTAAACTACCATTAAGTAATAAAATATTGATAGTACACAAAAACTGGTGAATTCATTTTTGACAGGTCTCATCATATCTGAAGAATAGTCCCAAGATCTTTCAGGTCTTAGTGAAATAAACAAAGGGTTCAACATACAGAAGAATTTCAGCCTTAATGATATCATATCTGTGAATTGTGAAGTGATGCTACAAGATGAAGAATTGATAGCAGCATAATAGGATATGTTCCTTTCCCAGCAGAATCCAGCAGAGAATTCTAATAGTTCACCAGGGGAAGTAGGGTTAAAAACCTCTGACCCCTGATATCACATAAACATTGCCAAAAAAAATAGAACCCTTGATTGACAGTGAGATTCGTGACTACCTCAAGTCTGCTCTGAAATCTTTGCTGATAATTACTGAGTTGAGTGATATGAGAAATGGGCAAGAAGGGTATCAGCCACATGAGTGTACATACTCAAAGACCTGAGCATTTCTAATAAGAATTGATGTAGTGTGTCATTTGTAATTTAATCAGCAGCATTACATCTTGATAGCAAAAGGACAATCATGAACATTTTCACAGTAAAGTAAGATTAACAGACACACATCCGAAATCTCTGCTGCATTTAAGTAATGTTCCAGTTGTGACAGTAGCTGATAAATAGAAGAAATGGTGTGTTTATGCTGACATGTGACCCTGAGCTGGTCCCTGGGTGTTGTAGGCATTTTGCACACATGGCACTAAGTCCCAAGCACTGACCTGAGACTTTTTGTGAGCACAGGCAGAGCAGTGCCAACCCTGATCCAGATTTTGGCCTCACTCTTTTCCAGTAGCTGTTGTATCCCAAAGTCCAGGTCTAGATCCAGATCTGAGTCTCTCACAGCCAGATCCGTTCCAAATAGATCCCCCCCCCCTTTTTTTTTTCCCCTCCACAATTTGTTTGTAACTTTGGGAGTCATCTGCTTTATCTTCATGTCCAGGCTTCCCTGGAGGCGTTCAGTACCCCAGCATGCACCAACCAGAGCCTGCCTGACATACAAGAAAGCTCCGTGGATGTTTGGAAAAGATCTACCCTAAAGCCGATGCCTAGGAGTTAGTCATCTCAGCTGAAGCTCCTCAATTTAGACTTTCACTGTAATGGTGGAAAATAGGCCCCTCTAGAGGCAATTTGAGCAGTGTAGCTAAAAATCTTAAGGTGAATGGTTCACTGAAAAGATTTTTTTTCTCTCTCTCTACCCTCACTGAAGAAAAAACAGAGTGGTTAGGATATCTGTATTTCAGACTTCTGAACAGAGGTGAGTTAAATCCTCACTATGCTTACTCTCTTTAGGAAATCCAGTCTTCTAGCTCTCCCAACATCTGTGTCAACATCTTTTTAATCAAAACTTTAAGATTTCTCACCAACTGTGTCTGATTAATATTTTTTCTTTTTTTTTTTCTTTTCTGTTTTTAACAATGCTTGGTTGTGAAAGCTGAAAGAATTAGCAGTAAATTTACTCATGGGAAAAAAGCACATTATGACAGTGAAGCAAAGGTCTCTAGTGTCTGCAGTCCCACAGTGTGTATGCATGTTCAGATGTGCATATTAATTGTCATTTATACAAGTGGCAAGGGGCAAGGAATAAATGGTGCATGGGCATCTGTTTTCAAATGCTTACCCAAGGTGCTGACTCACGTCCATAGGTCACCTGGAAGTAAAATTAGTCCCTTAGGATCCAGGCCAAATGTTCTGGGGAAATATCCCATCTGAACAGTGTTTGAATCTTTGAAGCACAACTGTTAGTCACTGGTTTTTTTTCCTCCACAGATGTAAAATAGCCTCCTAGAAATAGTGTTTTCAGAGCCTTCTGTATAGTTATACCATGATTCCATTATGTTTTAGCCTCTTTCCTCTCATCCACCAAACCAAGAAAAGTAATTCATATTGCAGTTTTGTCTTCTAGATCCATTGATATCAATCTCATGGCACAATCTGATTTTTTTTAAGATATGCTATTGCACATCTTGCTTCTAAATTTCACTCTGTGTTGCTCAGTACTGATAAGCAAATATGTTAATAATGCCAAACAGCCAACACAAGTTAAAAAAATTAGAACTATAATTTACCCAGATAACAAAGATCTGAATCTCTGACAATTATGTTAAATTGTAATGTTAAAGAGCAAAAAGAAAAGCTAATGTTTTCCATTATTTGCTGTAGGCTGTTTTCATGAAGATATTCTCCTGCACTTACAGTTTTTTGGCAATATCCATATATAACTCTCAAAGTGAGAGAAGTTGGTTGTTTTCACACTTCTCTCTGTTAAAACCTCTGCTCTAATCAATGAGACTTTTGATTTCTTCAAATAGGTTTAAAAAAGTCACTTAATATCAGTTTCCATCGCAGTGTATTTCAGGACTGGCGGTTTAACAATTGCTCTCCAGGAGAATTACTTATTTCTTGTTTTATTTGTGTGAGGAGCTCTACAGTGTGACAGGTCCATGAGAAAGTGAACCCAGCCGAGGAGCAGGTGGTCTGCTGCTCCCATGTTATTGCCATTATGTTGCCTTTGTTAAATTACTCCGTAAACCCAAGTTTCCTCGTTGCCATTTGTTAAATTTGCCTACCTCCACTCTGTGAGCACAGATAATCAGTCAAACCTTAATTGGGGTATATTTAGATCAAAGTATGCAGCCAGCGTTTGCTCCCAGTACCTGGGTTGCAAATGATAGTCACATGAGTGGCTTGCTCTATTGGACATGCTTTTTGTTTAACCATGATCATTGCTGGCAGGCGGCTTTTTGTGCAAGTGAAAAGCCCTTTAGAATTCCTCTAATTCTGACAAAGAAACTGTCTTTGGGAGGAGAAATTGAGTATTGCCTTCTTGCATCTGAATAGTCTTTCAGCTCTATATTCACAGCAATATACTTCATGTCCACCGACAAGAAGCAGAAGGTTTGGATCCATGTTATTTGTTCCTTATCTAGCTTCTAGAAAGTCTTGGAAGCTTGTATTTTTACCAGTTCAGGAGATATATGTAAGGTCTGTTAGTATAGGCATGGATTTCTCTTGAGAAGTGTTGCAAAAGCACTTTGCTACAAAAATCACAGAGGTTGTCTTTTTTTTATTTAAGAAGTAATAAATCAAAGCAAGGTTTGTGTAGGGATGAGTGATACATCATCTTTGCACTGCTCCACTGAGAAAGGCAGAAAATGTTTATGGAAAGATTTCCATTTTTTACCTTATTTCTGATCTGATTGCTGGTTTAATCGGTTGTTTTCAGATGGATTAAATTAGCTTTATTTATTACCTTTCACATCTTTCATTTTCTTTGGTGGCACCGTCTTTTATTTATCCATAGCACTGTAGCACCTAAAGGCCCCATCTGAAGTTAGAGTCCTGGTGCTCTGGAAACTACAGAGAATAAAAGGTGACTCATTCTCTGAACTTCCTGCAGTTTAATCAAGACAGCAAGATACACGCTACACTGAATTTGGGATACACTATTGAGAGCAAAACACCTGCAATTAACTTTCAGTACTGATGGCTCTTCAGGTTTCATTTGAGAGAAGGCATACACAGGGGCTAGATTTTAGGGCATGTTGAGCAGCCCCATTTAGTTCAAAGTGACAAGGACATATGCAAAGCTGATGATAAATCTTCCAGGGCAGGAGGTTAGGTTGTGTGACCAGGCCATTGGCCGGTTGAGAGGGAAAGCTGTCGTTAGGGACAGAAAGTTGACCTGCTCTTTGGATTTCTCTACATTTGAATGCTGAGTTAACAAAGCACAGATTTAGTATGTTTAAAGAGTCAATGTGGAGAAAATACTGTAAAGTAGCTCTGTTTTCCACAAAATTCCTCGCAGACCTTATTCTAAAGGAACTTTCAAAGAGTAAAGGCCACTTTTGAAGCAACATAAAGGCCACTTTTGTCAGTGAAATAACTTGCTGGACTTTTTCCCCACAGATTTGTATAGAGCACTGGTTCACATCAGGGTCTGAAAAAAAAATTAGTTTTGATTGTATATACATACATACAAAAGGGTAAACAGTCTGAATAAAGCCCTTTGTACTGGATTAGTGTCTTAGCTCTTTAACCCAAGCTGCAGGTTTGGGATGTCTTTGTTCAGTTAGGTTTTCAGGGCTGACCAAACCGGGTGTGTTTGAGTTTCATTCCTCACCCTTTTGAGGTCTGCAGGACTGATTCCTTGCATTCAGTGCCAGCAGTACTGTAAGTGCCCGATGCTTTATTCTCTAAGCCATTCATCCTTTCAACCTTTGGCTTTTTTTTTCCTTAATCCATCTACCTTACTAAGTTTTCAAGTCAAGTAAAATGTTAAATGTGCTTCAAGCAAGAGCAACACAGAAATAACAGAGAGCATGCCAAGAATTTCTGGCCATCTCATTTATTTGTTCTCTGTTTGTGTGTGTATAAATATATGTGTACACATGTGAATGTCCATGGGGGTATATGATCACACCACGAAAGATGAATCTACCATGAGGCAGAAGTCATGTAAAGCAGATATTCCAAAGGATATTATACAGAGAAAGGCAAAATAAACACATTTGAGCAACTTCTCGCTAATATCAGAAACAAGTAATTGCTCTACATCACGAATATTTTTGTAGAGAATTGAAATTCTTAATACTGCTTGTCTGAAGCCTTGATGACTTTTTTTTTGGCTGCAGGGGACAAGAGGCTTACACACATGCCACCACTTCAAAGATTTGCCTTCTATTAATTTTTTACTTAAGCTTCAGAGTGTTAAATTGTTCAATTTAAGCCGTGAATATATTTTATAAGATCATCCTAGCCCACCATTTTTCCCAAAATAGAGAAGTTCAGGATATTTGGCAGTTTCACCTCCTCACCAACTCTCTGCAAAATATATATGAATATGAATAATTTCTTTGAACCTCAGCAGCTTGTGATACAGAGAAACACAAGTTCAAACCTTAGTCTTTCCTTAACGATGGAAATAGACTGTTCTAAAAATAAGTGCTGAATTTGATGATTTAGATTTCTTTTTTAAAAAAGCACATCATAAATAGAAATGCGTTGTAACTTTTCCAATTGGAAATTAAAAATAATGGGCTATTTTCCATTTCCTTGTGGGGCTTTCATGAGGTGAATCAATATAATGAAATGTTCTAGTCAGCAAAATAAATCAAGATCCTTTTACTGTTTTTATCACGAGAGATCCCCAGTGAGGTGAGGGAGGAGTACAGAAGAGAAGGCATGACATTATGCAACTATCCTACATCAGAGTGCAAGTCCGGCTGCTGCTCCTGAGCTAAATGCTGGCTCTGCTTAGCCAAAGCTGGGAAAAAGAAGGAAATGTGGGATTGCCAAGAACAGGGTACACTGTCTCTAATCTGTTTCAATTATACAGAAAAAAATGGGGATCCAGTGATTTCCTGGGCTCCTACCATGACTTGGAGACCTTCTGTTCATGCGTTCCTGGGGATAAGAGCCTGCATGACATTACTGCCCCAAAGTTAACTGATAAGATTCCCACCTTACTTCTGTGAGACCTGTACCAGTCTGAAATGCAGGACTGAATCTGATGGCATGCTCCAGATGGGACCCACAGTGGCGTTCTTTCCCACACAGTGGATCTACCATGGGGGCTTCCCACTCCTCACCATGGTCTGGGACTCAAGAGCTGCCTGTCTGCAAATACTACTTGTAGAGCCCTGGGAACACATCACCAGAAAACCACTCTGGCCACTGGGTTCACTTCATGTTGTATTCTGCAGGAAATGTTTGTATTTGTTTCAGAGAGAAGTCCTGCTGTTTCAGATTAAGTGCCTTTGCCATCTGCTAAAAGAATGGTAAAACAGCACACAGTCAGCTGTAAAAGAACAGAGATAGAAACTCAGTCCAGAGCCATGTTCTTGCTGGTTCCATGGAAAAAATCCCCATCTCATAGGGTGTTCCATTATGCTTTTTTGTGACATTTTCTTCTCTCTAAAAGTCAGAGGAATTCTGGTGTCAAAAAATACAGCTTCCATAGCTGTCCTAGTTTATCCCAACATCCCTCTGTTCTCTGCAGCCAACACCACTTCTAGGCAAGATCAGACACCCTGGAGGAAAGATCTCCGGGGTGCCAGCCACAAGCAGGTCACTGCAAACATATGGACGCCCATGCTCTGAACCCAGCTATTAAGGAGGAAAAGCTGTGAAGGCTGCTGACCTATTTCTTTCTATGAACAATTTCATTTGGTTCTTTTAGGCTCGTCCAACTGGCAGGGACTGTGGGACAATAGAGCTTCAGACCCAGGCTGACTGGCAGTAGATGGGACTACCTGGAAACTTGCCACTCTTGATTGCTCCTTCAGAGCAGACCATTTCAAAGCTGATGTAAGGAAGATATGTACATCAATCAAGAAAGTGCTATTACTCTTGCTAGTAACAGTAGATGATATATAGAAGGCTATCAATGAGCTTAGACTTTAGAATTCCCTAAGGCTACTGCTACCCAGGTAAATTAAACAACGTGAATGAAAATCCTTTGGCGCTGAAACTTGATTGTCTGAACCATTAAATTGCTAGAAGGGTCCTTGGCACAGTTTTGACTAGTCCTACTAGTGCTCTCCCAACTCCTGGACATGCTACAGTTCGATAGTCCAGAGACCATTCCCATTAGGCAGTCTGTGTATATATCGATTCAAGCTGTTCCAGGCCAGTTGGCCAGAAAACAGTCCTGGGCGTGTTTGATTCACCCATATAGATGCATTCAGACTGTACTGAGGTTATTAATACGGATACTCTGTCCTAGGCACCAGGCTTTGGACTCTGTGAGCACAATAGACCATATCCTCATGATGTTGCAAGGCTTGTTGTAGAAGGCTCACTAACACGAAGGTGTTTCAGAAGTCTGGAAATCATTTAGGATCTTAGGGGACATCCTAGCATCGTCCGACCAAAGAGCCACCTTACTGAGTAGCCTGTGCCCAACAGTGGCCAGAAGGGGATATCCAGGGAACAATACAGAAATAGTACAAAGCCCTCTTATACTTTCCAAATATCAGCAATTCGTAGTTTAGGTATTTGATAGCTTAGCATCCTTCAGTCTTGAGAAATACTGCATTGTCTGTTGTAGTGATAAAAAGAGATTTTTGCTCATATTCATGGGCAGAGAAGGGAAGTACTGATATTCATCTAACTATCCTGGAAGAGCCAGGTTGAGTTCTGCTCCTCAGGCTTTCCTGGGAGCTCTTTCTGCATATTCTAAGCACTTTGGGAGTGACAGTGCAACATGCACAGGGAAGATAGACAGGTAGATGGAGGAGGGATGTTTAGCCTGCAGGCTACTAAAAAATATGTGCTCCCCCTGATAGTTACTGTGTGCTGTTTTGCTCACTAGTTGAAAGGATGAAGGGAAAGCTGGTCACCTCCTACTCCTTTTCCCACTTAACAGCTTGTTCAGCTGAATGTTGTACACAGAAATGAAGAAGGCGTCTAGGAAAGGGTGAGGAACATATTTTGCTCTTAATTTTGAATAGATTGGCACATGTGATTAATGAGTAAGGTACTGGTCACTTTGTGATGAGGAGCCATTCCAGTGCATCACAGGGGTCCTACAAGGCTGTATAGGACACCTACTTTAGTCCATATTTGGTTTTTATGGCAGTGAGCCTGGACATTTTAATTCATTCCTCCAGCAACATTCCATGAATATAAATCCAATGTCAATTAATGTTGTTTTAACTATTGACAGCAGGGAGAAATAGTGATCACTGTATGTCAATACAGTAAGTTAGAATCTTATAAAAACCTAAAAATAAATGTTGCACAGATAGATTTGTGCCTTCAAGACTACATGAAGCAATGCAGATGGGAACGTGATGGGTATTCTCTTCTCAGAGGACAGCAAAAGAGGACATTTGGAGCATTCCAGGACTCCCCTCATCCTTGTGCCTTGCAGGACCAGAGGGAGATGTGTACCCCAAAATAAGGCAGTTTGATAGGCTGGACACTATACTACACCAAAGGCTGAGGGAGGCTTTTTGCCCTCCCCAAAAGCCACCAGGGTGGTCTGTTTGCCTCTCAGTCAACCTTATGAGCTCCCTCTAACCCCACTCTGTCCTTTTCTCTCCCATTTACCATGCTTCAGAAAACATCATTGTATTCCTCCATCATTTCACCCTTCCTTTGGGATGCGTGTGAGTGTTGTCTGAACACGTCCTCTCTTCTCTGGGTTCATTTTCCCTCTGATGCAAATCAAAGACAGTGAGGGCCCCAGTCCCTGGTCACTTCTCTGTGTCAGCAGCTGCTCTAAAATCCAAGCAGCTTGCCCCTAAATTTTAACCTGGCCATACAACGTGATTAAATTGTGATTTTTTTTTCCATATATTTGGGAATGTTTCTACTCAGGTTTCACTGGGCTTGCCCATGGCAAACTGTGGTAGACACAGGAAAAGATCCCCAGTTTTGGTAGACCTTCTGAGCTGTCATAATAAGGAAACACAAATGGAAAGGAAACAGAGCAGCTGTGGCAATTTTCAAGGATGGGGAAAAATGCCAGGTGTAATAGGGTTGTTAGGGACTTGGCTTGACTAGCTAAAGAGAAGCAGCAGAGACAGGACAGTAATTGTATGTGTTTCTGCAAGCTGACCTTCCTTTGAAGGATGCTACAGTGCAGCACCTCCCCCCAAGGACTAAAGAGTTCTGCAGAGAGAGGATGTGAGAAACTAAGAAAATTTGCTTTCTTGCTGCTCCTTGCCTGGTGCCTCCTCTTTGCAGCAGGAACAGGAGTCATCTGCACGCCAGATTACAGCACACTCTAATTTATGTTTTCGCTTTTTAGCATGCAGCGTACAATAACCTGCATCCTACAGCAGCCCAAAGGGATGGAAACCTCTGTTCTGTAAGACTTGGCCCATTTAGCTCATTGCCTCGAGTCTGAGGGCACTGATGAAATTGAGAGTCAGGAAAATGGTTCTAAACTTTTTATCTGACAGTACAATTGAAGTGGCTGTACTTCTAACTGTCTGACTTGTAACACATATGGTATTCCTAGCTGCCCACCACTGCTTTTGCTAGTGCCACTGAGCAAAGGCGAAAGAATAATAGCTACTATGACAAAAATAGAGAGTAGGAAATTACAAGTTGCATATGCATTTGCACTGCATATTGCAGTGTGATTTGTCTTTTTATCTGAACATCTCCTATTTTTACTGTAAGGTCTAGCACAGAATTAAGCAAATAGATTATATCTCTGCTTCTACTTTTATTTCTGCCCTTCCTGTAAAAAAAAAAAAAAGAAACCTTTGTTCTGTATTTACCCAAAATTATTGCTTTTACCGCTGCACTTATATTCCCTGTGCCAACCAGTCCAATCTGTGATTTGGGGAGCTGCTGGATCTCCAAGTCTCTGCGGGATTCTGGTTTTATCAGACTGATAAGCTCTGGCTTTCAAAACCAGTCTCCTGGCCTGCACTGCACCCCACTGAGGGTACATGGAGGTGAGTTATGAAACCCTTGGCTACAGCAACTACCCAGCACAGACACAGATCTCCTGAGATCTAGAAGTCTTGTCAGACTCTGGAAGATGTTTATAAGCCATTCCAAAAGCCTGCACACCCTCACTTTCGTGTGTTGGTGAAACAGTTTTTGCTGTGATTGATGGGGAAGAGTATCCTATTGCCCCTGGACTGCTGAGAAAAGAAGAAGGGTGGTTCAGGGGTTCTGAAGCAGCATTCGCTTTTAGCCATCCACTTGGCTCCCTCCAGGATAAGTCTATGGCAGACTGACCCAGTGGAAGAGATCTTGGGAGCTGGCTAAGCAGTCAGAGAAGCAAGTGGATGTGCAGACAGTGAAGGAGACGTGGATACAGATGGGGATATGGATGGGGTTGGGGATGCAGCCACACCTCTGGCGTTCAGGACAGGCCCATCTCTTTGGATTTCATAATGTGCAGTATAGAACATCAAATGATTTACAACTGTGACAAAATTGCTTATCTGCACACAGCATTTTAGAAAGAAATAAGTTAACCCAAAAGAAATGCTGATAGTAGAACAGTTTTGAAGTACTATCCTCAAAACTGGCCTTTTGATCTTCTGCCTCAGTTTTCTTATCTGTAAATAAACTTAATATTTAATTGAGGCATGCTATTTGGTTTAATTGGTTGATAGTTTTAGCTTAGAAAGTTAAATGCTATGTGCATTTTACTTAGTTTTGCTTACCATTAATTTAGCTACTTCTATAATTAGTGGCCCTAAGCTTTTCCTGTGGGCAGCATCTGAAGCCAGAGCTCTGTCAGTCTTTAAGCAATGAGGGACATTCCTCTGACTCTCCTTGTCAGAGCAGGGGGAAATCTCGCAGCAGTGTTCCACAAAGGTCTCTTGGTGTGGGCCATGGACCAGTGCAGCACAGGGTTTTGCCTCAGTCACCAGCTGGGATTAGCCCTTGTACAGGTTCAGGGAAGAAGTCCCATGTAAAATGAGACTAATGAAAGCAGTAAAGCAGAAAAAGTTTCTTCCTCCTCTTCTATTCCTGGCATCAGTTAGCATAGGGACTTCAGTGTAATATTATTATAACATTTTTTACAGTAGGAATTATAATTGAAATTTGTTATGTATGAGGATAACTAAAATTCGATCATTTCACACTCTTCAGTCCATGCCTGAGGACGTTTTGGGGTAAATAGATTGCTTAGAAACAGCCAGTGACTACAGCTAAAATTACATTTTACCAACTGAGCTGAATGACTTTTTAATTACAACACTGATGTCCACATGCTGTCACCACCGTCTAATACTAAGATGGTATTGATTTGATTTTTAACTTTGATGTACCAGGGGAGAAAATGCAGAGTAGGATTTTTTCTGAAATCTTTTTTCCAAAGTAGTCAAGAGCCCCAGCTCTAAAATGATGGGGTTTTTTTTGTCTGTCTCCTTTTCTAATTGCTTGTACCTTGAATGTTGTTACTGTCCACCTTGAACTTGTTTAGTTGTACACAAACATTTTGAAATTAAAATTTGTAATTTCATGGTACTGGTAACAATTAAATTTGTGCTATATATACAAATGTTATGTGGAACAACTGAAAAAGCTACCAAGCAGATGTATCAGAAACCCACAGGAATCTACATGACCACAATCTCTTGTGATAATGCAACTCCAGTGCATTAATTTCCTTAGATAGCAATTACAAATGCTTTGGAACCAAGATGTCAAGGATCTTCTATTTTATGAGAAAGTACATATTTTTAAGAATGTATTCTGTATCGTTACTGTAGCAGAGACTGGTCACTAAGTCCTACTTAGAGCAAGGTAGTCTTTTCCTTTGTGAATGCAGACTTTTCCTTCTCCTTCTAAGGAAAGATTTTTAATAAATTGCCTGGGATGAACCTTTAGTTTGCAAAAGGGTTGCTACCTTGTCCATGAGCTGTGAGGAAGCCACAGCCACAAAGCATCTCTTTCTGGGCTGCTCTGCTCCATGAGGAAGAGAAAACTAGCTTCTGCCCTGCAGACTCCTCCACTCCCAACTTTCTTAGGCTCATGTGAAGAGCTAAAAGAGGCTATTTCATATCTGCATGTGAATATTAAGTAATATTAGTCCAATACATAGGTTGGTGATTCAGAACTAGGAAGAGTGGAGTTGATCCAAAATCCATTTAGTTTGAAGGGTTTCTAACTACCAACTGCCGTGAGTTTGGAGGTACATTTGCACTACCTGTGGAAAAGGTGATCCATTTACCATGGAGGTGGGACACTGGTCTGTGCAGGTATTCCTTGTTGTCGTGGTTTAACCCCAGCCTTTTGGTAGAGCTGGGAATAGGCCTGACATCATTAATATCTGAGCTAACAATAAAAAAGGAAATGAAAGTATATTAACTGCACCCACTGCATAGCCATAAAGGCAAAGGTCTGCCTGAGATTAACAAACAGCTTTTCAGTGGAGACGAGACTATAACTCACTTCAGGGGCTCTGATCTTTGATGAGTTTATGAATGAAAACAAAGCTCAAGTGAATGAATTACGGACATGATTCACTCAGTTGTCTCATACACTTTTATGGCCTTTTAGTGTTTTCAGTTGCCAGGAGGATGGGGTGCTGGGATGGCCTCCAGGAGCCCTTTGCTTGAGCTCTGGCTCAGTTAAGGACTTGCAGTGTGTCCTTGGGAAAACCTCTTTAATGTACCTCACATCTCTGCTCCCCATCTGTAAAACAGGAATGATAATTTTGTGTCATTGTATGTAGGTCACCAGAATGTCAAATTCAGTAATGAAAAATTCAAAGTTGTAGCCTACTGTGCTTTATTTCCCCCGTCATCAGTAGAAATACCCTTATTTATTCCAGCTAATATATTTGTGTATATATACCATTTCCAACCTAAACTACTCTGTCAAATAATCAAGAAAATATCAAATAGAGCCAAAAGAATAGGGAGAAATGAGAACATCCAAAGGGGAGAAGCAGCTGTGGTAACTGACTCTAATGCTTCCACCTCAAGGACCTCATGAAGAAGTCTTGGCAGAGTAAAGAAAACAAAAGGAAATAAATAATTTGGGCTTTTATGATGTTTTTCAGGGTTCATAATTCCAGCCTTTTTACCACAACCCACAAGGTAAAAGAACTACATGGAAAAAGTGGTGGTTTTCATGAAACCATGTGACTGCTGGATCCGGACCTTTCCAGATCAAGCCAGTTGCTGCAACATGTGTAACAATAGCACAAGGTGTTTAAAGAAAAATACTGCATGAATAGAGTATGCCTTAGGTTGTTTTGCTTTTTACTGAGGCTGAATTCAAGGATAGGAGAGTGGTCAAACCATTCCCTGGAAGCTTTCCTATCCTGCTGCTCTTTCAAGTAGAATTTTGTCCCAGGCTGACTGATCTTGTGAGCCCAGCTCTACCTGAGATGTCTGATATTGTGGATATCTAGATAATGGATATTATCTAGAATTTTACCCTGTAGAAATTACAGTAAATTTCATTACCCCTGTTAGGACCATTCCCAGTGCTTTGTATGTATTATTTCATAATGTGTATGCGTATCACTTACCATACATTAAAACAACCTCTTAGCAACATATTTTGAGTACTCCACCATCTTTTGGAGTGTGGATAAAATGAAGGGAAAACATGGGCTTTATGCAAATGAGCAGCTTCTGAAGGGTTAATGAACAATGAGGAATTTGTGTATAGCTCATTAATTGTTATATTGCATCCCTTTATCTAAATTGTTAGTGGCCTGCTTAGTCAATTGAAACATATTACTTTGATATTAAAGCTGCAATCAAAATCTTTATTCTTGTGCATGTTCTACTTGAGAATACTAATCCTTCAGAATAGGGCAATTGGAATTATCTTGAAAAGTATTACAATTCAATAAACCATATGCTCAAAAATAGAAACATCAGGTTCAGCCAAATATCCTAGGAACTGATGCAGTTATTTTGACTTTCCCATACAAACAGATGAATTTGAAATACTGTATGAAAAAGCCCATTAGGGTTTGTATTTAAATTCTGGCCTCATGTTCAAGGAAAATGAGGATGATAATTCCATGCCAGCCCATTGCACAAAATTAGTTTTGCTGTGGTAGTACAAAAGAGCCCTGCACAGGGAGGGTGGTTATTGTGGATTGTGATATGGTACATAGAGGCTTTTTACATTTGTTACATAAGCCCAGAGTATTCCAACTAGTTTATGATGCTCTGTGAGGCATATCTGCTCTAGATTTTCTCTCTAGATCAAGGAGTGAGAGAAGAACTTTAAAACCTCTCCAGATATTACTGAGGCTTAGTTGTCTTCACAAAATGCTGTTTTCACCTCAATGGAGATAGCAGTTTAGACATTCCCAAATTAGGCATCTACACTGCTCCCTGGAATAAAGAAGGATGAGCATGGCCCTTAGTGCCCAGGTAGCTTAGGGATGTTGCAGAGCCATATTGCATTTGGCCTGTGTCATACCAGTCCAAAGGTGATCCCTTTTACAAGCAGTTTGAGTGGAGGACAAAAGCAATAGATGGAGCAGATCAAAAAGAAGGGAAGTAAGGGGTAACATTGATCAGTAGAATTGGTATTTAGTCACCTGTGTTTTCAATCATCACCAGGAACAGAGTTTTAAAAGAGAAGAAGGGCTCTGGAATAGCCTTGAAGAGGTTTGTGGGAAAGAGGGTGCACAGGCACCTCTGTAGCCTGCTTTTAAATAAGCCTAAATCCTGAATGGCTTCATTCACCATGCTGGAGTTGGTTAGGAGTTGCAGAAGTGTATTAAGATATGCGGGTTGAGCAGCAGCAGAGTGATAAAGTTTTTGTGTAGGACACAGGGAAGTGTTGAAAAGCTCAGTGTTAACTGTGCCCATACACTCGAGTGTGCACTCCAGCAGTGAAGGCATAGAGTGCCTTCAGGTGTGTAGGGGATTGAGGTGTACCACTTGGAGCATTCCCATTGCATTTTATGTGACGTGGTTTCCTGAAAGAGCCAGCAAGACACAGAGCTCTCATCATTTGTTTACCCTGCTAATTTAGAATGTACTGTGATCAACATGTGTCTGTGTATAGGTGTATCTGTGTCCCTGTGTGTGTGTGTGTGTGTGTGTGTACATCCAGGTGTGGGAAATGCTATATTGCTGGAAGCAATAATTTTATTAATAGGGAAAATTACAAACTAGTGCAGTAGAAAAATGAACATCTATATTAATATTCTGGTTGTTTCCAAGACAAAAGAAGGGTAAGAGCAGGAAGTGAAATAGAATTGTCCAGTCAGAAATGTCTTTCTGTTTTCCAGGCTGTTCACAGAAACCTGTGTTTCCATAGACATTCATATGCTTTTGCATTTCAGATTGTTAGTGTCATGACAACTGTTATTAAGAAATATAATGTAGTGGGTAAAAAAATATTTCACATATTTTGCTGGTAAAATTAATTTGTTCAATGGACAATTAAAAAATCAGGTTTTCTAAAAGGCACTTTTTAGTGTTAAATTTGATGATATCAACTCAAATAAATCAAACTTGACTGCAACCTCAGGAAAACAAATGCTTGAGCATTGTTTTAAAATACATGGTAAATAGAAAGCTCAATAAAGAGGAGATGGTGCCAGGAATGCCAGGATATCATCTTCTTACTATGATTCAGCTTGAGGTCAGTGACATTGATGTAACTTTGACTTCAAGAGAGGAAATATTTCATAGTAAACAGAGCAAGAATAAATCCCCTTGGAATAGTAAAAGTATAAATTGCTTTAGTTTTCATTTCTGTACTGCTAAATTTGTATTTCGTGTGAGGGATTGTAATTGATGACTGATTACTTGTCTGGATAAAGAAGGTTGAAAAAAAATGCATTTTGATTGTCAAGGTTGTTTGTGTTAGTGGCTAAAATAGCAGTCACCATGCTGAAATCTTTGTACACAACATACAAGCAATTCTTTTCTTCTTAAGCAAAGCAGTAAAGGAGAAAAGAAGCTTCCAAGTCTAAATATCCTTGTATCATCTGGCTGACATCTGGGAGTATAATGTATAAATTTTCCTGGAAATATGATTTGTATCAGCTAAGCAAACTTCAGTGTACCAGTTAAAGCATAAGATCTTCAGTTAAAGCTTTGAGGGATTTGAGGAGATTTTAACACCAGGTATCCTAATTCCCTTTCTACCAAAGTTCACAGTTAAAAATAAAAGAGGTTTCTTCCATAGTATTTGTCAGTAAATTCTGTAAAATCTATAATTATTATTTTCATATGTCAATTTCTCAACTCTTCCAACAACTCCGAGTTTCTTCTCATTACCTGATAGTCCCACATCTAAATTTCCCTTGATCCCTTACAGACAAGATTATGTTCCAGTTAACAGTGTAATTCATTAACATTCGCTGTGTTGTAGAGGAAGCGAAGCAGAACAAACCTCTCTCCAGTTAACATTATTTTCACATCTTTTCAGGAAGAGGTGGGGTTGTTTCTTTATTTGTCTTTGCTTAGCTTTTATCTTGGTCACTGTTCTCTCATGAGAATTCCAGTGAGTTGGAGAAAGAAAATACAGTCTTAGCATATGAGAGTGATCCACCTTCAACATTATTCGGGACATGTTTTGGTTTTGGTATTATATTGAGTGACTGAGACTGAGGATGCTTGGATATTATCCTGCCCTTGTCTTGGAACTGCCTTGAGGAAGTGACTTTTATTTGAGAGGGGAAAGCTATCAAGTCTATCTAAGACATGGCAATTGTCAGAGCCTGATGAGTTAATGAAAGGGAAAACACAGCTGAAATCAGTGGCAAAGGACTCAGATCAGTGACCCAGAGACCTGTTCCAATTCTGTCTTATTTTGTTTATTAACTCTGATTAAGGTTAAACCAGAAATGGAGTTTGTGTTCTCTTATTCAAGAGCAATGAAATCAGCTTATATTTGTTTATGGAAGAGTAGAATCCATGAAGAACCTATGTTTCCTTTCAGGAAAGAATTTTTTTTTCATTTCATTTAAGGAAATAATGTCAAGTAGTTCCTCTAGGGTCAGTTTCCAGAGCCCATAATAAAACATTTGTAGTACTTTAAGGGAGAATTATATGTAATTGGGAAATATTATGTGTAATTGGGAAATATTTGGAAGGGAAAGGAATCTGGGAAGGATCGGTAACACATCTCTTTTTACTCTGAACTGAACCAAATTTGCAGTTTTCTATATTCATCATTTGTTTTCCCTGCAATGTTGGATGTATACAGAGGCTCTCATATAGAAGTTTTACTCAACTGGCCACACTGTTCATTCTGAGATGGGATAGCTGGGTGTTTGTAAGTCTGAAAGGAGGGATGATAAGGAATTCTTTCTTACAGTCATCCTGATCCTTAGGGTGATTTGGGGGTAAATCCACTATATCCCATGGATCCCTCCCCTTCTGAGGATCTCTAGTGCGTCTCATTTTTTCTTCAAAAGGATATATTGTCCATGATCCAAAAAAGCACGTGTAAGAGACTAACCATATGCTTTAAATTGACAAACAACAGGTTTACAGAATATACATATTTGAGACTTTTGACCAACTGTTTTTGTTCACTGGTTAGTATTAATACAACTGCAACTGCTCCATTGTAAGAATAAATGTTTATGTTTTATTTTGTGTGTGAGCTGTAATTGTTACGGAGCCTGTTCCCTGGAAGAAACATGCAAATAAATCATTATGTGCATTTTCTGTGCTCCATTATACACTTCTTTCAGTTCATTGCCTTCACAAGACCCGAGAGTTCATTTTATTGACTGTGTTTTCCTAAGGCCTAATGGTATCACATACACCACGATGCAGAAGGTGCTGCATGACACGTGTTTTTGCATCACTGCTCAAACTGCAGTGGATCCAGACCATTTTCTGTGGTTAGTGTTTACCTGAAAGTCTTTGTACCCCTAATCCACAACCCTGCAGCAGACAGCCCGCACAGGCACTGCCAGTAGTGGATATTTGAACTCGAATAACCTGTAAGTTGGAACTTAGGTTACAGCATCAGAGAAAACTGGAGAGAAAATGGAAGACCATTTCTGCTATTGACAGTGGGTAGGTCATGATCTTATGGACTGAACACAGTAGAATTTCTCCATTCTTTTCCATGCAACTTTATTTTTTATTACTAGGATGTGATAAAACAGTGGCAAAGGCTGTTCCATTGTTGATTCCAAGGTGCCATCCTCTCTTGTACTCAGGTAATCAAATACCCTTGTGTTCACAGGCCATACACCTCAGAACTTGTAAGGAAAAGATGCAGAAGTAGTTTTTTTATCCATCCTGTGTCTTGTACTTCACACATCATGAAAGGACTCCACCTGCTGTAATTAGAAAAGGTCCAAACTTGTAGCCTTTGCAAAACTGTTGTGTGTCAACAGCTACTTTTGGACAACCAGCAGGTCTGGCTCAAATTATTTGCATCTGCTGGGGTTTGTATCACCATCCTTTTCTTTTTTAAGGCAGGGGAAAAAAGTGTATTCCCCCCTACACATACACAGTCTTCTAGTGGTATTGTAAAATGCACTCTTCTGGATTCTGGGTTGCTGTAATGTTGTTTCAGCTGATAAGTGTTAACAAGAAGCCAATACAATGGAGTATGAAACCAGTGTGAGAGCTCCATCAGAGCAGATCTTTAAAGAGAACAACAAACACTGTAAGATGATATGTGTGATCTTTTCCACCAGGAGTAGAGGCAATAGATTGAATGCACCAAAAGCTTTTTGCAACTCCTCTGCTGCTATCGAAGTTTTACCTCTTTGTCTACTTGTATAGTCAGGCAAAATTCCATTTTCACTCCTTTCTCTTCTTTTTTCTTTCCTTTTGTACACTTTACTTGCCATTCTAAATAACTTTCTATTACTACTTTAAGGGGCAAATAGTGATACCTGTTCTATAGACACTGAGAGCTTTTCTGCAGGCAGCTGTGCATGGGTTTGCTTACACTGTTAGGCAGGAAGAGCTGGAGCAAGGATGGCTGCTTGCCTGAGCTGTGGGAGAGTGAGCATGAGCCCCTTTCCAGACTGTGTCTGCATCACTAGCCCTTCTGAAGGCAAGAACACTGCCTTTTCTCATCCACAGAAGGGTAAGAATTATGTTCTCTGTAGAAGGGTAGTTAGGGAATAAATATATAGATGACTATAAGATATTAAAGAGAATTAAACCTTCATGCATTCCTGGAAAGTTTCTATGCCCTTACACTCAGCATGAGCAGTGTTCTGTCATTTCCCAATTCCATGTACTGGACACAGTCTGGGACTGTTCAGAGCAGCTGAATACAGGACTTAAAAGAGCACCAGGTCCCCCATAGTCTTACAAGAGTCCTCCTACTTGTGTAAGGACTAGGATCTAGTGGTTAGAGATAAAACAGGAGACTTCAGTGACCCTGGTGATGGCATTTACTTCCTCCTCTCCATCTGACACTGATCCCTTTTGCAAAACACTTAGAAGGCTGAGAAGTGTTGCATAGGAATTAAGTGCTATTTATTAGGCGAAGTGCTGAAGGAAAATGTGGATTCTTGGTATTGCTTTCTTGACGTAGCTGAAAGGAAGCTCTGTTCCTCATAGAACCTTTTGAATGTGAACACTCACACCATGCTGTTCATCTGCTGGTTTCAAAGCCTCCAGGGGGATCTATCTCACAGGAGGTGTTCATGAGGTACAGGGAGAGGAACAGTCTGCCTAGGATCACCCCATTTCCCATGTAAAGCCCTTGATCCGTGTGGTGTGCAAAGGTTGTGATTGTTCATCAGTGAGGGCCCTTCTGAGACATCTGTGGAATGGGTTTTCTGTGGGCTCTCTGTGGAATGCCAGGGTACAACCCTGCATCTGGGGAGACCCTGCAAACCTCCCCTTGCCTCCTGCTCAAGGCAGAGGCAAGTGTGGCAGCTCTAAGCTGCCAACTGTGGATTTGTGTGCATTTAGGGCTGGCCTGTTTGTTCAGCTTTAGCATTATCCCCACGGAAAATGCTGGCCAATAAAGCATAAATGCCTTTGTCCCACTAACATCGGCACTTCTTGTTTTCTAAAGGACTCCTGAGACCACTGAAATAATGCAATTAGCACAAATGTGGTATGGTAGAGCAGAGACAAAAGAGAATAAGACAGGTTTATTCTGCAGAAGAAAATGTAAATGTAGTTTAATCTTACAGCCCATTAGGGTGACCATCTCCAGACTGTGGGCTGGTGCAGGGAACTTGTAAGTTTGAGCAGGGGAGAATTGTGATCCCCCAGCCAGGTAATTGAGATAACTTGCTCAAAATACAAAAGCAGAAAAATACAGTATATGAAAATACAGTTACCAGAGTAAATAGAAGCTGCTTTTGCCAATAGTTAAATATTGTTTCACAGCTATTGGCCAAGTCATTCAAAACACACACACACACACACAGACACACAGACACACACAGACACACAGACACACACAGACAAAAAAAAAAAAAAAAAAAAAAAAAAAAAAAAAAAAAAAAAAAAGCAAACAAACAGATTGTCTTCATGTTTCAGGAGAAAGCAAAACAGTCTGGAGGTGGCAGTGGCCTACACAGAGGAATGTTGTCCTGAGTCTCAACAAGTTCCATCTGGTCTCAGACTCAAACTTCATTTTGTTCGATTTGGGCCATTTAAAATTATATTTGATTTCCTAATTGCCAGCATACTCCTGCTGGGCTGTTCAATAGAAGTGAGATGTCCTTGTTAGATGACATCTCCCTCTTCCCTTCCTGGTGCTGGCATGCAGAGCAGGTACCTTTTTTCATTCCTTCTTGATGTTGCCAGCTAAAAAAGCTAATGGTACAATACAGTGCTAAGACCAAGTGCTCTGCCTTTGCTGCTTCTCCACTCCCTAATGATGGAGCACATGACAAACACAGCCATGCTTAAACGTTCCTTCTTAGGTCGCTCACAAAGAACTGTAAATGTGAAGATACCAATTCGCAAAAGGCTTCCCACAGTTACCAGCACAAAGCTCTGATTACACTGATGGATACCATGCACATTTACCCTGAGGAGTTCAGCTTCCTCTTTTGGAAACTCTGGCAAAGCCATTCAGACCACTCTTAGAGGAGCAGTGGTACTGCTACCCTGTTGTGAATACCTATATTGCCTCCCTTGAGTTTTTAATGCCCATTGGAGGCTTGTACACAGTCACCCCTCTCCAGGGGGTTTTGCTGAGCCCCTGAAAGACTGCCTGTCTGCCCCTTCTTCTGCCTCTACACACAGCTGCTGGAACAAGGGAGCTCCTTCTGACTACAGCAGGCTCACACCCATTTACCATGCTCCAGCTGTTACTCATTACTGATGCTATGCAGAAGAGTCACTATCTCACCTGATTTTAGCTTTTTCAAGGTTTGGCTTCTGACCTCTTTCTACAAAAAGTGGAGGCAGACAGGCATCTCTAGATGGGGGTTCAGTCCATCCTCAGAGGTGAATCCCACTGTACCTGATTCACTCCTGGTGGGAGCAGAGGGTTACAAATGGAGCAGCCTGCTGCTGCCCTTCCTTTGCATTCAGAAGGGGTGACTGGTGGAAGTTGCCCCAGGTCTTAAGCTCAATCAGCAGAGTCTCAGCAGAGAAGCACTCAGCATGGAGGAGTGCCCACCTTCCCACCTACTTCCCATTCACCAAAGCACATTGCTTCCCAACCCACAGGGTACGTCTGTGCCTGAATGACAAAACTGTCTTCTTCAAGCCTGTGTGGGCAAGAGGTATATGCATCAGTAAACAAAATGTTTAGAAACACTTTGCAATCAGTCTATTTTTAATCTTTTCCTTCTCCCTCTCATTCTGTCCTGCCCCCTTCCTCATTTTGGTTCATTTCACCAAATAAATATTAAATGTTTTACTTTCACATGCTCTGATACTTTTCTTCAACTCTCAAATTCTTTTCTTCATTGGAGAATATTTTAATATATTATAAAGTGTATTTTTAAAAAGGAGGGAGTTTTCACCAAACAAATCGTCAGTCACAAGATAAAATTCATCTTGTCTAACATTATAACCCTAATGCCAGGTGAGTTGGAACAGTATTTCAGGTCCTTCATCACCCCATCATGTCTCCTGCAGCAAGATGGGCCAGAGAACAGACCACTCCTGTGGCTATTGCTTGTGTCAGCTCCACTCAGAGCAAGAGGCAGTCCATGCCACCCCAAGGTGCTCTGCAGGCTACAGCCCTGTGCCACAGCTCTGCAGGGAACTCACAGGACCAAACATAGGCCGATAGTCCCCTTTGGAGGGGAGGTAGTCCACAGAAGCTCCACAACAGTCAGGGAAGCATTCCCAACTGTTGGACTCATTGCAGCATTTTCTGCAGCATGGTACAATTTGAGAGAGGAGTGGGATGCAGAGAGATGAACTTTCACTTCTTTGGGATGTACAGATGTAAAATATCTCTGATGCCTTTTCTCCAACCATCCAAACTCCCTCGCTGGTAAGAATTTCAAAATTAAGGAATATTTCCTCTTCCTACTTCTCCATAGAGGGAAGAAAAAACAACAACTTTGGTCCAAAATATGCTGATAGGAAGAGGACAAAGACTATAGGCCTTTTCCAGTGCTGCTGCCTCGCAATATTGACCTTAGTCCCAAGCCTGGAAGGAGAGTTAGATGGAAGGAATTTGTCTGCACTTCTGTATCCCTTTAAATCCAATTGGATGTCATTTGCCAAGGCTGATTGCACCAAAGGGGGCATGTGAGTTTGACAATGCTCTTTTGTCCCAAGGCTTAAAGATTCGGTCCCCTAATTAATACATCCTTTTAACCTCAGTGTATGGGCCCACCTTTACAAATAGCTTGGCAAGTGTGTGAGCCAAAGAAGATGCTGACCTTATCAGCTAGGATGTGAGCTTGCAATGTGTCAGCTATATTGAAATTATTTCCATGCACAAACCTCGCAGATAATTTGCTGGACTTTCATGTAAGATATCCAGTGTCTGTTGGGGAGGAAACACTTGACTGGGGCAGCATGTCTGTAGTCTCTGGGGAAAAAAAGACATGCTGCAATTTTGGACTCCAGCTTCCAAGAGCTTGCCCCTGTGCCTCTGCCTTCCCTGACTCAGTTGCCCTCATATGCCCTGCTGCTGTGACTTCCACTCTATTTCGGTCCAAGGTTTTTGTGATGGCTTCACTTTGTAATTAGAAGTGCTGTGAAGCATAGCTCAGAGGGTGATAAAAGATGAGGAGGATGAAACAGCAAGAAGCTGCAGAAGGCTGCTGACTTTCACTACCTGCTTTCCTGGAGATGCAGCCACTGAGCTCCCCATGCAACAGGGCACTGAGTAGGGCAGCACCTTCTGGAACTTCAGGCAGCCAGCTTTGGGCAATTGTCCTTTCCCCACATGCGAACACTGGGTAGCTCCCCCCACCCCAAGCTCTGGATGAGCACTGATCAGCAGGCTAACAGCCATCAGCAGAGCCTGGGCTCCCTGAGCTCAAGGCCAGTGTTTCCTTCACCCCAGCAGTGGGGATCAGGCTGGCCACAGACCAGTGAGTTTATTGGAGACAAAAGCCACTTGAAGGGTTGGATCCTTGTCCCACTGCAAAGACAGAAGCAGGAACAAGGAGCTAAATGATCTCTTTCCAGCACACACTGGAGGGGAGAGCTGTGGGTGGGGAAAGGTAGCACAGGTCAAAAGTCTTTACACAGGCCCATGGTGCAGGAAGGGGGATGCAGGTGGGGAAGGGTAAGAATGTCCTGGTCCTGGACCAGCAGGCATACTTCTGGCTAGGGAGAGCAGTGTTGCATAGCTATGACATATGGGATAAATACTTCTCATCTGCTTATGGTTTTCTCTGGAGACTTGTGTGTCTAGTGCTGAAGACCTAATGCCTTCCCTTATTTGTCCTGCCCATGCCGGCCATACCTTTTGTTCATCAGGAAATGTTGTTATGGCCCCTCTCTACTGAAAAGACCTATCTCAAGCAACAAAGAAAAGAAAACAATCAAGGGAATCTCCTAGACCAATTTTTTAAAAAGCCCAATATTAACCCTTAGAAGAATCTGAGATATAATAAAAATAAACAACAATCGTAACATTTCAAAAGGAAAGAAAATGCTCTGAGAAGTAAGAAAATTCTTTCTACCTCCTTCTGACACATGCAGCTTGTCAGCTAGGCTGGTAGTCTGGGCAGGCAGAGAGGGTAACTCACTGAAAATGGAGCCTGTGTTTTGATTGAGGGGAGACTGTGCACAATTAAGAATCCTTAGCATTTTCGGCCATGAACATTGTTCAGCTCTTATATGGATAAAAAGAGACATTTCCCAAGGCCAATATTGGATTTTTTGCAAGACCTGCATTCCTGCTGAAACCACACTTGCTCCAAAGCCTATGTGATCTCACTTTTTTTTGCTTGGCTATAAGGAATTCAATGCATTCCACCAGGTGTAACATCTGTCACACATCCACATAAGCATTGTTTGTTGTTATGAAACATGAGCTATGCTTACAGTTACTCGCTCTAACTTTGCATCCCCCGAATGGGTATCTGCGAGGAGAATCATGGCACTTAATTTCCAGTAGTTTGTAGAGGCATAATTTACAAAGTCGGCCTTCTGTAGCACACTGATAATCCTACATAATTACACATATATGCAGAACTAGTGTCAACAAACTGAAATCAAAGTCTGCTTTGAAAAAAATCCGTGTTATTACACAGAATAAATCACATAGAGGAGATGTGCAGCTGTATTCAGATGCTGTCTAGAAGATGGAGAAGAAAGATGTGATTGAGCAAGGCTTCAGTTTTTATCCAGAGCTGCTGCTGACACCCTCTTCACCTCCAGCAACTTTGCTGGCTGGGTTTCCCCAACTGTGAAAGGCAGAGGGGATAATGTTTATGTAGAGGTGTGCTGTGAGAGCTGTTGGCTGCATCTGTGTGAATGCTAATTTATTACTGGTGAAGTATAGCCTAGATGAAAGTGTTACAGCATGCAGCCTTCAAAGTGAATCTGCTGGTTGGCACTGCAGATTTTTATCTGAGAGGGCTACATAACCTAGGTACTGTCTGGAGGTGACGACCATGGGGATAAATTCATAATCTGGGCAAGTATAGCCGGGGAGAAAACGTGCAGAGAATGTGGGTCTGGAAAACAAGCATAGCGTGTTTGGCTCAGAAATTTTAGCTTTCTTTTTACCCTGTACTTTGTCTGACTTTCTGGTAAGTGATAGTCTATTGATCCAAATTCACCTATGATTAAGTCCAACACCCTGAGACATTCACCCATGCATACACCCAGCAGCTCACAGCAAAGGAGGTTCTGAAAAGAGAACACATTCTGTACTGTACATGTGAGTAGAAAGATAAAAAGTGAAATGTAAAATATTGTTGTTTATAACTGGGAGAAATTGGCCTTTAACTAGAGACCATGTTGTGTTGACATCTGTCTTCCAATGTGAAATTTTTTGTCCCTTCTGAGCAAAATGCAATGAATATGATGGGATGCGTCAAGTCTTACCACCTTATTTCGAGGAAGCAGCCTACACACAACACTTCAGTTTCATGAATGTCCAGATGGCACATTTCTGGGGGAAGGGGTGAGTAAAAGCACATGTGTGTGTGTGTGTGTGTCTGTGTCTGAGTGTCTGTGTGTGACTGTGTGTGTGGACACCTACACACACGTGCATTTGACTACGAAGCCACTGATCAGTATGTTCACAGCACAGAGGTAAAAAGGAATGTGTTTATTCTGCAACTCATAAAAGCATCTCACCATAACTGCATCTTCTGTGAGCCCTCTCCCCCTCCTTCAGGCAGATTATAGCATTTGCCAAAACTCCAGACCAACGGTGGCTCAGATATGGGGTTTGTCAGCAGCTCACATCTCTCCAGTATCCATCTGACACACATCATTCCCTCTTTGCTCCTCTTTCTTTTACACTTCAGGTAAGAGAAGGACTCAGTCTTCAATAAAATAAGAGCAAATGCCCCCTTCCTCATTTCCAGTACTTGCCTACCTTGAACAGTAAATAACCAAAGTTCAGACCATTGCCTACAAGTCACTGTGATGAGCTGATTGGCGAATAAGTTCATACTGCACTCTAGGTAGGCCCTATAAATCCTACCTGTATCTCTTTCCCTTTCATGGGCATATAATCCACCCACCTCTTTAGCCTGGGGTACTCGATTTATCGGTACAGCTTCACTTTACTGAGGCTGAAATGCCAGGTCAAACAAGAGGAGCAGGCGCTTCTTTGTGTTGCATCCTGCAGGGTGAAAATATTCATGCTCTCAAAAGTGTGGGAAGATTCTTTTCCAAGCGAGCAGAAAAACTAAAGTTGTACCTCCAGAGTGCTTAGGGGACATGCAGGCCTGGAAGTAGCAGCACACAAGAGGAGAACCCCACAGAAAAGTGACAAGATTAAAGGATCTTCTCTCCCCCGCCCCCTTCTTCTATCCCTCCCCCGAATGGGTAGCAAAATCAAAGTTAAAAATGTATCTATGGAAGGGACTGATGAAAGATTAATAATTAATTTTAGAGCAGCGATACAGCATTTTTTGAAATGTAAATTTGATGCGCAAAAGTGGCATATTATGATAAGCAGGAGCAACAAGGGAGAGTGAGTACAGGAGGGCCTGTTGCTCAGAGACAGGCTAGTGAGGAGCACTTACAGCCGCCTTTATTTTTTCTCTTCCCCTCCCTCTCTCTCTCTGTGCAAACTTATTATCTGAACTTAGGAGGTTTTGAAGAAGTTTAAGGGCTGCATATCTGAGGCACAGTCTTCAGAGTGCATCTGTGATTTTGCCTTGAAAGCTAAATCTCTAGTTGTGCATTGCCATCCAGTGTCTTCCCATACTTCACTTCTCCTGACCGTTCCCGTCACTGTAGCGCTAACTGTTCCATTTCATTACTAAGACTTTCCCTTCTGCTTCTAATATTTGGATTTCATTTTCTGCTCCTTCCCCTCCCCGCCCCATGCCCGCTTCCCTCACAACTCCCCTCCTCCTTAGCTCAGGCTCTTTTGAACCATCTCCTTTTGTGCTTTTTCCCGTGCATGGTGCAGGCTCTTTTACTCTCCCTTTTCTTTCCCCAGCCCTGTTTACATGAGGGCTTTGAGAGCAGCTTCACCGTGCGCTCTCATGAGAGTTGTGCAAATTGCACCAGTGCTTTCGTTGGAAGAGACACTCATCTCTGGAGCCCCATGCTGTGCAAGAGTGCATCAAGACCAAGTAAGCCCCTTGATGCTGCCTCACGCTGTGATCCTCCTTTGCACAGTGTCATGTGTCAGGACGGTTTTCCCACAATGCATTCTTTAGTTCGGTGGCAGGGGGAAAAGAAAAAAAAAAAAAAAAAAAAAAAAAAAAAAAAAAAAAGAACAAATAATCTGCTGCCGTCACAGGCAAACACATTACCTGCAGGGTAGGGAGAGGAGCCAGTCTTCTTTCACTGAATCAAATTCACCCCCTCAAGTTGCCTTTGGATGTGTTTTTATTAATTATTGCCCAGGCAGTCCAGACTCTAACCCTTCCAACTTTTTTGCCCATTGCATGTTGCTTGTTTTAGCAAGCAGCAGAAATTTGAAAGTTGTTGAGGAAAAAAAAAAAAATTGTACTTTTGTTCCCTTACTTTGATTCAAATGGTGGTTTTATTAATGCATTTCGACAGACCTAAGCTTCACAAGTACAATTAATGCCGTATAAATCATTCATATCCCTGCCCTGTCGTTTACGGGAATATAGCATAAACTCCATACCCTTATCTTAATTAAGCTGATAACGCACAACAGATACAGCTCCGAAGCGCCACTGCAAAGAGCCCTGAACGCTGCAGGCTCTCGCAAGCACGTGTTTGCACAGGGGTCTCACGCCAGCCAGACGTCACCTGCTGCAGCAGCTGGGCAGGCTCTGCAGCCCGCTGGAGAGCAGAATTCAAGCCCTGCATCGCTCCGTGGTTTGCTGCCAAGGTTTCGACATTGCCGTGAGATTTGATGTTTCTCCTGCAGCGAACCCACACAGCTCCACAGCTGAGCCTCGGGTGTCAGCAGCGAGGCACCCACGTACACCTCCGAGCAGAGGCACTCCATCTACACCAGCCACCGCCGCAGCCCGGAGCGAGACAAGGCTGGCACGGGGAGGTGGCAGGATGCAGGCAAAAGGTATAGCAAAGCGATTTGAAATCACCCAGCTCTGCCGGATGCAGCACCACACTCTCCTGGGGCCGTGTGGGAATAGTGTCCCACACACGCAGCACCCAGTCCCTGCACCTGCAGGAGGGCACAAGCGAGGTGCTGCTGACTTCTGTCGCCCTCTCAGCAGCTTCGTGCATTGCCGATGTTTGCCCTCTTCGGGGAAGACCGTGCATTCCTCAGTGTAGCCGCCCTTCTGTTCCTTCAAAGACCTCTGCCCCCTTGCCCTTCACCTCTCACCTCAAAGGGCAGTTCTGCCAGCCCCGATGTACAAGGTTAGCTGGCAGAACGATAGGGTCTGTGTGTATCTGACATCAGCCCCGAAGGAGATGAGGAGAGGAAGGTAAGCTGGTTTTTGGGAAGGAGGAGAGGGAATACTCCAACAGTGCAGCTGGTGCAAGAGGCAGGCTAAGGTAAGAAGAAATTTTACAAAAGAGTACTTTCTGGCTTTGTCCCAGAAAAGCATCCCTATTCAAGACAAGCACATAAGCATTTGCTTATGTTTAAGCATGTGCTCAAATCCTGTTGACCTAAACAGAAACGAAGCATATGTGTTTAAATGAGCATATGCTGAAGTGCATTCTTCAGACAGGAGGGATGGAGGCAATTAAGCACGTATCTATATGCAAGCTAACTATCTGTCATTTACATTTAGTCATTGTGATGCATTTTGGACAGTGAACAATTCTGGCAAGGAATTTTTTTACTAATCATTTCACAACATTTGATAGCTTTAATGAAAAAGACAACATTCTCTCTTCCTTTGAAATAAGGTTCTCCCTGTAAAAATACCACAATAAATAAATAGACCAAACCATGGATTTTGTAATTGCAATGTTTCTTGAGAAGGTAACAAATAGCACTGGAATGTAAGCTGCTGCCTGTGTCCACTCAGGGTCATTTCACCAGAGAGAGACATCTTGCATAACCATGAAAGGAGACAGAACTGTCATTTAAGTCTTGAAACACAGGATAAACTTTTCCCATCCATTGTTCCCTTGTATATGTGTAAACGTTACCTTTAGTGGGCATGATTTGATTTAGGCCTTCCCCACATTGCAGCTGGTTTAATGGAATGCCATAATAGTGTCACACGGTTATTCTTGAAAAACAGCTACTAAATGTAGATGTTACTTATTGTAGCAATATTTATGTGAGAATGCTGCAAATACTTGGGAAAAGGTTTTAAAGGTTGAAAGGCAAGTATAACCATAAATTATGAGAAATGCTGCAGTTGGGAAGTGACATAAAGTTCAATGGCCTCAGCTGTCGACACTGTGTGTTCATTGTTTTGGACACTCATGTGACTGCGTCTCAGCCAGCCGAGGGCTGGTTCTCTCCCTTGTTGGATGGGATTTCAATGCAGGATTGTGGAGGTTTTTGAAGTGATTCTCTAATGTCTGTTGTGTAACTTTCTCATCTCTGACACAAGAATCACCCTAAAAGCCAACCTTAGTAGTCTGACTGACTGAAACCGATGATGGGATTCACATTTATGCTGGCTTACGAGACTAATTCATGTTCTATTTCCTCATAACACGGAACAGAGAAACAGAAGACAAAAATGCAGTGCTGACAAGTAAGGCAAATTTGTTTGTTTGAGGGTTGTTTCCAGGATGTTTGAACTGTTTTTTGGGAGCCTTCCACCCAGCAAAGTGTAGAGAAACCCAGAGCCAAACCCAGCCCAAAGAGTCATAGTGCCCCTGACACAGTGGGGTTTCCCTACCAGGCAGAGAACATCTGGGGCATCTTTTGCCTCAGGACTAGGAGGGAAGGAAGAAGGGATGGAGCTGGGACAAGGAGCCTGGGGGAAGATTTGCAGAGCTGGGCTGGCTGCTGTCCCCCGCCGTGGCCATCTCTATTTGATCTCACACTCAGCAGCAGCCTGCTGCCTTCTCTCAGGCTGTGACACAGGAAAAGCAAGCAGCAAAGCCAGGATAACCTTTCTGCTCACAACAGCCCACGGCATCTTTCGCTTGTATCTAGACTAGCACAAGGGAAGCCTGGAATAGATAACATCCTGAATTGCAAGATTGCGCCAAACTGTCCTCAGATATACTGTGCCATCCTCCTACTGACACTCTCCTTAGGCAGTGGAGAGCTTTATGGTTTAGGTAGATTAGATTGATCCCTTTATAAAGTTCATTTTTAAATGGAAGTATCAAGTTGGTGGCATGCAGTGAGGCCTCCAACCTCCCCTCAAAACTTTCAAGCATACTGTGGAGGGGGTAGGGAGAAGATAATTGTGCCCAAACCAGAGGGTTTTCTTTCTGGGCAAGGAAGAGTCCACACGCAAAACTGTGGGGAAATCTCAGAGAGTGTCATTAGGGGTTCTTGGAGTCCAGTCAATAAAAGTCCTTAACAACCATACCTGTAGGTCTCTGTACGCACATCCCATGCTACTTGATGCCTTGTATCCCCTCCACCCTGCTCCCTGAGCAGCTCAGCCAGATTCAAGGAGCTGTGATGTGAATGCTACTGGTGCTGCAGTTATGGCATGATCTACAGAAGTGTCCACTTCTTCGAGAAACTCCATTTTTCCTTTGATTTTACTGCTTTGCCTTAGTTAGGCTTTAGATTCTCTGTGCCCATTGGTATCAGCAGGATGTTCATGAAGCCTCTGGGCAGTTTTCTCATGCCAGGACCACATTAGTGCTGTCCCAAGAGTTATCAAGTCATCAATAAGCTATCCAATTGACAAAACCTCAGAAGTTGTCTCTGAGCATGCAAAATCCTTTTGTCCTGCCCCCTGTGGCTGGAGAAGCACCTTCGGTTCAGTAGCAGAGGTGGAAAAAACAGCAACTTCTGGAGGTAACTCTGGCACTTAGGGTTCATTTCACCACTGTAGAAGCCTTACCAGCCTGGCAACTTTTGCAGGAACAAATGCACTTTGGAGATGGAGCACTTTGATGCTCAGAGCTTAGAGATTCCTGTCCTTTCACAGCATTGAATATGTTGTGCAAGCACATGTGGCTACAGGTGCATGCATTTGCACAGTGTTTGTGAAACCTCACTTATTCTGCATTTAAAACAAGACTGTAATGCATGTTAAATTATTTTTCCCTGATTTGAATATTTGGTTAATAAAATGGGACAGCCTGTAGCAATGTTCTCTTCTGCCAAGACAAGGGTGACAGGGACGTGGTATAGATATGCATTTAGCGAAGTTGGAAAATGTCATTAGCACATAAAACTTAAAATCATCACAACCCCATAAAAACTATGGTAAGCCAAGAAGCAAAATCTCAGTAAGTCTATAATCACATAATTCCACTAATAAATTGTTGTTGTGTATTAAAAGCTGATGAAAAATTTATTAAATCAGTTCAAACGATGTAGGTCTCACCTTAATGCATTACATGGTGTTTACCCTGACTTGCAAGGAGCCCTTTGCTTCCTTCCCTCTCTATACATACCCACAATGATGGGGGCAGACAAGTTCTGCTTACTGGTACCAGAACTGCAAATCAATAACTAACAGTGTGCAGAGACAATGACAAATAAAAATACTCTGCTTGAACCTAGCAAACATGCAGGGCACATCATCTAAAGCATAAATATGTCACTGTCCAAGTTAGATGGCTGACAGCAGCACTGTCTTGCTTTCAATGCCTTCTCCTTCTCAAAGACTGCTAGTATATGTGGTCCAAAGTCCTTCCTGACAGCAGAGAGGCACCTAAAATACAACTAATCGGGAATTAGCTGATCCCAAATGTGAAAGCAAGTGACAATACCTTGCTGCATCCAGTTTTTCAGACAGCTGTTGTGGGAAGAGGTTCAGGGCAAGTTCTGCACACCAGGCAGTGCCACGAAGGCCTCTTGCTTCACTTGCATATCCTGGGGCTCTTATTCTGGTTCTGTGGGATGATATGAATTAACCTCACCCCATTATTTTCTCTGACTCCACCAAGAAGCAGCAGCCACAGTATTTCATCCTGTCAGTCCAAGTCCGCCATAAATCAATCCGCCATGTCCAGCTGCTTGTCTGTGTCTCATGAAATGCTCCCAAAGTGACAGCCACTGGATGCTCTACTGTATAAATGCTGCTTCATTGTGTCAGCATCTAACCTTCACAAAGAAACAGCTCACCCAGATTTCATGGTCTGTCCTGTCACAACCATAGGCAACAGCAAGAGGAGAAGTTCATGAAGTTCAGCATGCACACAGATTTGTGACGAGGACACTCAGAACGCCTTGCCTGGTCCCTCCACACCAAACACTCTAAGTGATGAGTGACCTTAGCAGCTGCTCAGCTGTACTATCCATCTAAGGGAACCACCCAATGTTCCAGTTAGAAATATGCTGTAGAGCAGCAGCTGATTTGTGCTGGTGGTCCCATGAAATGTGGTGACATGTAGCCTGGTGGCCAGTAATAATTGACTTATCTTTTAATTTCTGAGAGTTTTGTTCACAGGTAATTCCAAAAATAGAAAAAAAAATCACCAAATACACTGCTTATTGCAAGTTTTTTAATCTCTCCTTCCTGCAAAGAAGATAAAATTCTAGCAGTGAAGGGAGCATGAAACCTATCCCTGAAAGAAATGCAGAGTATCAGAGTTTTGGGGCAAGAAATGTCTTTTTAAAAGGTGATTGACTAATAATGTGTTTGTAATGATAAAGGGGGATTTTCAGAAAGTCAGTTCAGCATTTCTGAATCAAAATAAAATTTTCAGATCAACTTTCAAATGGAAGTCCGAAAAAAACCTCTGAGAAAAAAATAAATTGAAAACACCTAGTCAATGGTGTGATAGCTTTCTGTGAAGGGTTCAGTACCCCTTGTCTAGGAGGAGAGACAAGGGAAGAAGGCAAGGCAAGACTAGGCAAGGAAACAAAAAACATTTTAGGAATTTTTGTATTGCTCACTAAGAAATTTTCTAACTTCTAATCTTTAACTTGTCTTTAAAAAGACCATGTTATCAATTAATTTCTGAGTTTTAAGTGATGTATAAAATTATCAAAGATATTGATTCTAAAAGAAAATGCTTGTAATTCAGTTGCATAAGGGTGAGATGGAAAAATCCAAATCTCAAGCTAGGTCAAAGAAGGATCAAGAAGATCGAAGCTGTGGGACTTTGTCTTCAAAGTTACAATCTCTTAGACAGACAATTAAATGAAAGTCTGAAAGTGGAGGTTTGGGATGGTTTTGAAGGCTTCCAAAGAAATACCATTAGTTAGTGGCAAACCATAAAGCCATTAAAAATAACCTTGAAGTTGATACAAGTTTCATAGATCTATCCTAAAATAAGTATTAAATGTGCTACAAAACTGGCCAGGAAAATCATCTATTCCTTATCATTTGCTTCGTTGGACATCTATAGGATAACAGCATGTGCTGCCTCAGTGAAAGTTAAAGAATGATGTCCATAGGGCAAACAGTTATCTATAAACTCATTTCTTCCAAACCTTTAGGGAGACAAAATCCTTTTGATTTTATTGGATGTACATTTCTGTCTAATCTCCTCCCAGCCTCTCCTTAGCAGTACTACTGGTGCAGAATTGACCCTCGGCTTGAGCTGAGCTCTCCCTTTAGAGCGAACCACAACTCCTGGAAATGGGATGTAATGGCATTTTTGTAATAGCATTTTGATTTGAATGAAGTGGGTGTCAATGCAATCCATCAGAGCATTCTCAAGCCATGTGGGATCCAAAGAGTTCTAGTGCTAATCATAATTAAACTTCTTACCTCATAAATGCATATTATTTATTTTTCAGGATCAGCACATACGTCATGGTCAGTTGGAGGCTCAGACAAAGGTGTTTGGGGTCTTGCCTTTAAAAATTAGTAATTAGACTCTACGTCAGCAAGGCATCCAAGTTTATTCTTAGCTTTATTTTCAGACCATTCCTCAAGGAGCATCTCTACAACTTAACAGCTATAGTGTAATTAAGAAACATGCTGGGGATGAGATTCAGAGTACCAGTTTCACTTACGAAAACCACAGGCTCGTTATTTGGAGACAAAAATTAGGAGTATTGAAGGAAAGGTTCAAGGACTACCAATGCAGTCCATGGTGAGAAGCAAGCATTTCCAGGAAGGAATTCATGCCAAGTGCCTTAGGTAGCTATCTGAGATGAAATAGTAGGAATTTCAGAACCACACTGTCTTGTCTTTAGTGACACAGCAACTTACAGACCTAAAGAACATAAATCTTTATGATCCCTCTCTCCTCTTCTAGTCTCTTTTCTCGTCACCTTGTCCATTGGTTTGAAGAGACATAATGCTACAACCAGATAGATCCTTTTGGTCTTCCTCTCTGCCCCTGACATCTTTCAGACCACCTGAAAGATGCTTTCCTGGCTGGTGGGCAGAATGTGCTTGGTCACTCTTTCATCTGTGTTTACTCAACACCTCCTGAGAAATCCTTTCTTCTAATAACCTGTGTGTCCTTTACATGTGTGAACTTCTGATCAGCTTTATCTCTAATTAATTTTTCTCCCCTTCTGGACTAGATAGGAAAAATAGGTTTTCTCTAGGCCAAGTCCACCTTTTTGCCCTAATGATATCTATTTGAATTTCCCATCAGCAGAAGTTTCTATCATTAACCTGTCTCAGGATGAGGAGCCTCTCCCGGCCGTTCCTCAGTTTCTTCCCCAGTAAGGAACAGATAATTCATCTGAATTCTATATTCATAGTAGATTTATAGAGAGAATCCCTGGTGTCAAAATGTTAAGCTCTCCACAGGCAGAATACCCAGCCAAGAGCGCGCAGCAGTGCACAGAACCTGAGACTTCATAGCACCAGTAAAACTCAGGCTCTGTGCCTTTTTTGTTCATTTCTAAGATATGTACTTGTGCTTTTTGTTGTCAGTTATTGAGATTGCAATATTTTTAAGAGTTCCTTGTTATATTAAGACCCCTGTTCCATAAGTCAGGTAGACATACTGAAGCAGTGGTGAAAGGGTGGAGGCAAATTGGGAAGAAAAAGAAAAAGATGTTTAAAGAAAAGTAATTAGTACTAGACTGTGTCACATGGTTTTATAAAAGGTCCCAGATGTAACAACCAAAGCAGAGCTAAGCATGTAAGACAGAAAGGTTTTTGCACCTTGAACTACTGAAGAGACCAATCACACAAATTTCTCCCTTGGAGGCACAAGCTGAATTTAGCCTGCATGAGACCTGCCTGGATTTAGTGGGCTCCAGCACAGGTGGATTTGGGGTTATCCTTGCAATGTAAGATCAGTCATGACTCTCAAGCTTCTTAAATACTATTTTCCATCTGTCTGGGGTACCATACTTGCAAAGGGGACACTATGGGAAGAAACCAAACTTACATAATCTTCAGTGAGCTGAAGATGCATTTATTTGTTTGGCCCTGCCTCTCCAGCCTTCTTCCAGTGCTTCTATACAGCAAGACCTAGCAAGATAAAACATTCCCCTGCTAAGCCTCTCACTTTGCACTGACACAACCAGCTGTCTCCATGGGACCAGGTTATCCCAGGCTGTCACTGCCATGCTTCGAACCACGCCGATGCCTTTTTCTTGCTTGATGGCTCTCTGCCAAAGGAGCAGAACTGCCTGCTGTGCTGGATCCTGACACTGCAACAGCCACATGTGCAAGCAAAATGCATCCTCTTCTCCTGTCTTCGTATCCCATCACTGGTGTGCATAAACAGATAGTCCTCCAAACTAATTACAATTACATTGCAATTAGTAACAGTCAGGACTTCACAACAGCAGACAGTTTTCAGGTACTACTCCTGCATCGGGGATGTCAGTCTTCCCACATCTGTGGCTGAAATGCTAAGGAGAAACAAGGCAGCAGCTCTTGCTCAAAACCAAATCCTCTAAGCTGCAATTATTTTACTCTTTGCCTAAAAATAAAACCAACACATTCAGAGTCTTACCCCATTTGTTGTTGCTTGAGCTTCATTATGCTGTTGCCGTCAATGATGCCTGGCTTTTCTTCCCAGATCTAGGTGAAGCTGGTCCATGCTGAAATCAGTTATCTCAGTAAGAAAAAAATTCAATATAAAATCTCTGCCTTTGGCTTTTCTCAGCACTTGCCCTTTCACTCACAAAGCTTGTTTATGGTGCAAACGATTTACAGAAGTCTGACAGCAGTTCAACAAGGTGAAAAGCAAAAGGCAGAAGAACTCCACGTCTTTGTCATGTCATAAACATGATAGAACAACAAAAACAATTCCATTTTCTGCTTTCTCCTTTCAGTAGTGATAAAGTCAGATCTCTGAGGAGGTATTACTTTGAAACTAACACTTAAATATGTGCCTTTGAGGCTTTTTTCCCATTGTTTTCCCTTTAAAATGAAGTTTAAAAATACATTAGGGATTCAGTAGTATCTATAATTCTGTCTCTAGATTTCTGCTTCTCTGAGATCTGCTTCTTTGTGTCTTTTATTCCAAAAGTATGTCTCATGTAAACAGGTGCAGCTGTCTGATCTTCCATGAAGGTGCACCCACACAACCAGACATACCAAACCAGACATTTTGGGAATGCATCCCCTGCAGTTACTTCCTTCCTTCCATACCTGCAGGTCAATGCCAGGATCTCTTTTCCTCTTCTCCCAGCGTGATCCTCTTTGCTGGAGCAAGGAGCAGAGCAGAAAATGAGCCATGACACCATCCCCCAGCACCTGTGTCCTTCAGCTCACACATGGTATCATGTTGACCAGTACTGTCACATGCCTGACATGAGGGTCTCCCACATGTCTGGTAACAGCTGCTTCTTCAGTGAACCAGCTGAAGAGAAAGTGATATCAAGCTCAGCCAATACATTGAAATGACTGCAGGAGGAGAAACTATTACCCAGTTATTACCCAGATTATTTTTTTTACCCTTTTTCTTTCTGTTTTCCCCATAAACCTCAGCACCACTTTTATCCAGAATATGCTATGGAAAGAGAAGAGGGGAGTAGAAGAGAAAGAAGATTGCTTTCCAGGTGACAAGCAGAAGCACATACAAGATAGTCTTCTGGAATATTTTGACCCAAAATGGACTCTTGTAGACATACGGCTAAGGGGCACAAATGCATCTCCAGGTAAGACATGGGTATGCTTCTAAGATGTTGGTCTGTGGCCTAGGTTTAAATTGGAAGTGTTTACAACAGCACTGAAAACCCCTGAGAAAGTCACAAATGATCACATAAAGTTGCTTCCACCACTGGATGCAAAGACCAAATCTCTGACTCTGCTCAAACTCAGCCCGCTAATTTGTTTCAAAACACTGTCGATCAGAGGGTACACATGTAACCAGCAAAGCATGACTGGTATGGCTGGCTGTTAGCCAGGATGCCACACTGTTAATCATCCTCCAAATGAAAAAAAAAATTAAAAAAATAAAAAAAAATTTAAAAAACCAAGGTCTGATTTTTCATCAGTTGTGCACCACAGTAGGATTTACTGACAAAAAAGAGAGAGAGAGATGCAAGAGAGAAATGCATTTCCAGCTATGTCCACTGTGCTAAGACCTCTTCTTCCCCAGGAAAGGTTAAAGGATGTTTTAAATGATGTGAAGAGGATAATGTTTTTAAGTTGAATTAAATTTACAGAGACATACAGTGACTTTCTGTTGGGTTGGGCAATGATCCTAAATAATTCTGAGTAAAGATTAATGTTTACAATCTCTTAGCCCCTGTGTTATTGTGGACTATTGGTCATAAGCCAAATTAGGACAAGTTTACACAGCAACTTAGTTCTAAGGGTGGTCTTTTGACTTCAGTGGGTTTGGTACACTTCAGTGGGCTCAGGATGTTAGAAAGTGCCCTAGAAAATGTCTGTTGCAATGCAAATCTCTGAAGTTACTTGAATGAAAATGAAACAATGATACAAATTTGAGAGGGCATAATAATTTTTCAAATTATTCTGCTTCCTCTCTCTGCTACAGGTTTCCTGAAGTATTTGGGGGAAACCTTTCATCAGCTCTTAGTGTTCCCACCTCCAAAATGAGGAAAGTAATACTTACCATCTTCAGAGATGGGTTCTAAGAGAGGTAAGTGTGGAAAGTTCACAAAATGTGCTGAAACCCCCAGGTGACAGGGTTAGAAAAGTAATATTAGCTGTGTTCACCTTATTTATTCTGCTCTAAGAATCATAAGGACCACATTTTCAAAGGGGTCTTAATTCATCGTTCTGTTTGAACAGACCGTGTTAAACATTAAATCTCAATCATGTGCCTTTCTTCACTTGCATTCTGTCTTTGCCCTCAATGAAAGGAGAAGTCCTGCAAATGTATTTGCATTTCATAAGAGCAACTCTTAACTTCTATCTGCAGCACCCCGAAGCCGACACAGGGGTGCGGAGGGGAAGCGCGGGTGGAGAGCGCTGCTCCATGCCCCTGCTGTGCCCCATGAGGAGAAAGGGCTTGCTTTTCTCCCTTTTCTTCCTGCCGAAGGAATCCCGGGGGCAGGGTGGGAAAGGAATCCTGATCACTGCTGGAACGGAGAGGGGGAGGAAGCTCATTCATTCACCACCCTCTGGGCAGGGGTCATTCCTTAACCCATTCAGCTACGTACTTTTCTCTGTCTGCTGACCCAAACTGATTATTTTCTACCTGGTCCTTGTGTCAGCTGGATGTGACATTGAAAACTATACCTGGGATGATCTCCTCTACACCTGGCTTATGCATCTCACCTCCTCAGCCCCACTATCCTTCGTGTCCCTGCAATGCTCTGTAGGTTTGTGCTGCACAGCCTGGAAATACTCATTGTATATCACAAGGATAATACCCCACGTAAGACACCCATCATATGATGCTCAACACATTTAGCATAACTGTCAATGTAATTCTAGTATCAAACCAGCTGACCCCGTGGGGATATATACCAACAGCCCTGGCTTAGAGCTCTGCCAAGTCAATGGGAATTTTTGAATCTAACATTTTTTAGAAAAAAAGGCTTGCACAAATTGTGTTCTTGTGGGTGTAAAAGATAGAGGTACCATTGCCCCTCTACCCCACTTTCCTCCTGAACTCATGAGCACCTTCAGCTCAACTCAACAGAAGTGCGCAATGTTCAAAGCCGTTCTTCTTCCTAAATGTTTCATGCAGAAAAGCAAATGGCAGAAGAGACAGACCTTTCCAGTGCCTTCTCTGAGAAGACAGATACAGGCTGCTTGTGCCGCCAAGAGATGCCAGAGAAGGTATTGAGGAGGAAAAACACCCCAACCCCCACACACTCTGCTCATTCCTTAAGCCCTACTAGACACCATGAGATCCAGTCAGAAGACACAGTGCAATAGGAAATCAATTTTTGTAAATCTCAGTGCTAACAGAGCAACTTATTAGCTTTGCTTGCAGCAAGCACTTTTTCTGAAACAATTTTCTGAAAAAAAAAAAAAGTACCACTTTTTTTGAGGATGACTGTATCTTGCTACATCTGCTTCGGGACAAACTGGAGCAGCAGTACCACTCTTCCAATTCTGTTTAGGTAGTTGCAACATTAAATGATGTTTATTAGCAAGACATGAGATTTCTCCCTATCTTGTACTTTACTCTGAATCAAAACTCCAACTAATCATTTTTTCTTTAAATAAAGTGCAATCATAAGTTAGTAGAATTGATTTGTGGATAAGATTGCTAGACTGAACCACTTACACCAGTCTCAGATCTTACTTGTGCTGACATTTTACCATGGTCAACATCAACAGTGAACTTGGCCCACTGTGTTGGTTATGACGCCTGTCCTTTACAGCTTCGAGACCTGCATATTCCTACTAACATCATAAAAACCTCTGTATGAATCCTGATATTTTGTGGGTTTGCTGGCACCAAGGTCACAACTAGGATCTTCAGTGTCCAGTGTGCACTTTGAGATCTAAAGCTGAAAACAGTGTGCAAGGTGTCAGGAAGGATAATATGCTGTGGTCTCTACCAACAATCATATTTATTAATCAAATTCAGCTTCAGTGGAAATCATGAATTGTTTGGAATTCAAATGAATGCAGTGGAGTAACTGGAATGGACTCCATTGCAACAGACATGAAATCTGGTCCTATGTCTTTCTGTATTCTGCCCTGTTTAAACTTTAATTCAAAACTAATAGTGTTATAACTCATGATTTTGGTGAAGAGATTTTTTAACTCCTCCATTCTACTGACAAATTGTTGAACTGGATTTATGCACCAGTCTTAAAATGGATCATTTGGTTAATGGTGAATTTGTCAAGAAATGAACTGATTAATGAGCCAACTGGATCAGAAGGGATTTTTGACATATTTTCCTTTGACAGTCTTAGTGGGAGAAGCTCAGGTAGATGTCAAAACGCATCTTTTGCTTTCTTTCATACCTGCTTTGTTGACTGACTGTAAGGTACAATCTCCTTACATGAGTAAGGACTTATGGAATGGGGTTTTTTTCTGAATTTTGATTTGCTGTTTCACATAATCATGTAAAATTTACTGTGGACAGCAAAATGGCCAGAGAGGCTCACCTGGCTTGGGGGGCCACAAGAGGCAGGGCACATTGTTGAGGCAGTATATATGGCCCCAACAATGGCTCCAACCCATAGGAGGACAAATGCAGCTCCTCCTGCTGCCTGCAGGGCCAAGTGGCTGGGAAGTCAAGTCAGTAATCACAGTGACTCAATATTATATCTTCATGGGATACTTGTATTTCTGTGTCTCTGGAACTGAATAAGGAAAAAAATACATCATAACCAAATTTCAATTTTGTTTTATAAAATATGATTAGATGAAAATGCACTCAAATGTTTGACAGTGTCATCTTTAGAAAGCAGAAGCCTAGGTTGCCTTCCAGTCCTACTAAGTTATTTCAAGTTGATCAAGATCTCTTTTCATTACAAAGCAAAACTCCTTTTTGAAACTTCTGCAGAAACTTCTGCTGCCTTTTCCTGTTGCCTTTCAACTATTTGCATATCCCATGTCTCTTCTCTGACTAGCTGTTAGCTCGTTATTTCAACTTGTGTTGGTCATATTCACCCTACAGTCTGACACTACAACCATCTAGGCTGACATATAATTGGATGTACTAGAGTTTCTCCATTGACATTCTCCAAGCTAATGGTAATAAATTAAGTTCATGAAAAAGCTTTACATGATCCAGATTCAAATTACCCCCAAGTGCAATCAATGCCTCTGTGAGTGTTTGATCCTTTTATTTCAACATGGGTAATTCTACATCTTGTTTGTGATTCTGTTTTATCTGTTTAGAATCATGTTGCTGTTATTCAGTTATCATAAGTAAGTAGCCATTGTCTCCTAATCATCTTGGATTATCACCTTCTCTTTAACTTCCCTTGTTTAAGACCTTGGAAAAGAACTGGGGAGTGGGTTGAAGGAAAAGATGGTCCCATGTCTGACCATCTAGTCACAAAAAAATTTCCTTGAAGTCCAGTATGATTTCCATACTACTGAGTCTGGATTGGTTTGAATTTTTAATTATTTATTACAGTCTTCAGAATGTGCAATGTGACTGACCTATTGCTTTTTAATTATTTTGGTTGCTTTTGAGACTACTAACCATGACATTTTGCTGATCCAGCTACATTATTCTTTAGTTTTGGCACTGAGATCATTCAATGTCTCTGTCCATCTCTGTCAACAAAAAGTCAGCCTCTTCTTAAAAGATCACTTTGTCTGATGGTGTCTGTTGAAAAAGATGATTAAATCCTCACCTCCAACATGTAGGTATGAATTTGGGTTAGATTTTTGTCTCTTCTGGCACTGTGTAGATTTCTGGCTCCAATAAAACAGTAATATCCTAGGGTTGTTTTAATCTTGCTTCAACATGAAAAGGAACACGTAATAATTTCAATAAAGGGATGTCAGCAAGACAAGCTTTTATTAGCAGTCCCATGCCTATTACAAAAGCTCATTATCTTTCCTGCATTTAGTGACTGGAGGAGGGAGAATTTCGAAACGAGGCAGATTCCCCAGTTACTCCTGGAAACCTCTGAGAGATCAGTGCCCAGTACTCCCTGTTGTCTGTTGTTATCTGCATGGGTTGCACTTCTGTTTTGCCTGGTTCCAAGACTGTTATTAGCTCCATCTATAAATACCATTTGTAAAATGGTAAAATTCAATATGCTTTACACTTTACAATTTTATCAACCAAGTGTAAAAAAGGCAGGAGCACGAAGACACTGGGCTGTGCCAGTGGGGTAGAACAAGCTGTGAAAAACCACTTCTATTTCCATAGCCAACCACTGAAAATGGAAGCTAGAACAGGAAGCTTCCCTCTGGGACTGTGTCAGTGAGTCTGAGCCCATGAGGCATCTCCTCACCTCTTGTTCACACAGAACCAGCACCTGGTCACAGAACCTGGACCAGGTGTCAGTCAACCACTGTTCATTTATAATCATGGAATCATTTAAGCTGGAGAAGACAAAAGACAAAAAATTAAATCTAAAACTTGTCCTTTCGGATTGTTTGGCTTTACAGCCTAATAAAAGAAGAAGGAAAATGCTGGAAGGAGGAAAAGGAGAAAAACCTTATGAGTCAATATAAGCCCCAGAAAACATAGATCTCCACAAAGCCTTTGGGATGTGACTTATCTAACCAAAAAGTAATCCTTCTCCTCAAGCAGTAGTAGATAAGAGGAATCATGCCCTAAAAGTGCATTTATTTTATGCCAGGAGAAGCAGACAATAAGTATCATCTCAGAGGAAAATGCATTCCTTTGCAGACACTGAAGGGAGAGATGACAGGAAGATGCTACTGCAAGCTCTGAATGCAGGCTTTGAAGAAGAAATATCTGGGGCAGAGAACAATTCTTGGGGGAAACAAACATTCCCTGATTGTCTTTTCTAGTTGTTGGACAGAACCCCTTTTGCCAGTGAAATGCTCCTGTTCCCACAGTACAGTGTGGTTCCTGCCATGCACTGGGTACCCCTACTCTACACTGTCCTGCTCCCCAGGGCTGTGAACTTGCCTGGCAGAGTGAACACGAGTTCAGGCTTTGCCCGTGTCTTGGTTTGGGAAGGCAGGTATCTGCCAGGTAATAAAAAAAAACAACTGCAGTTTCCTTTGGGATGGAGAGTATAAACCCCCCCCTCCACCCCCTTTTTTTTCTTTTTCAATTATAAATTTACAATCAGAGGCTCTTAGGCAAAGATTTGGGAAATAGGAATAGCAGTTCTTTACTAGTATGTATTACAAAGCAAACAAACACAAAAAAACCCCACCAAACAACTACAGCATTAATAACAAACGAAAACAGTACCAAGAACCTTGAGGGCTTTGTTTCACAAAACCCAGGGCAGTTTGGTTTCGGTGTCCCTGCAGGATCCTCAGAGCGCCAAGCTGAAACAGTGGAAAAGTCCCGGGCTGGTAGCTGGGATGGCAGGGTGTCCCGGCAGGCAGGGGCAGGATGTCCCGGCAGCGCAGGGGGTGCAGGGTCACACTGTAGCAAGAGGAGCAGCGCCGAAGAAACCGAAGGCGAGGCAGAACCGGCCCAGCTCCCGCGGGTGACAGAGAAAACTCAGGATTCAGGCCGAACCGGTGATAGAAGATTTCCCAGGACTGGATCCCTTTGACCACAGTGAAACTCTTCCAGCCAGCAACAGCCGTTCTCTCTCTCCCTGAACACCGGAAAAAGAAGAGCCCGCAGCTGCCTCAAGCTCTGTCTTTTACCTGCATGATCTCCCCCTTCCAACTTTGTCCACCTCTTTGTTTCGGTTAAGTACTCTCAAGTATCCAACACTTGGTCTCCTTGGTAACTTATGGGGAAAAAATTCTTTAGAGAAAGAAGGAACAAACCTAACCCCCAACAGCCTGTTTTCTGCAAATTTTTGGTTAACATCTTCTATAATATTTTTTTCAGCAATGTTCAAAATGCTGGGTTCTTAATCTGGTGGAACCTTCTGATTTATTCTTTTATGAAGGACACCCACTCAGCCTGAAAAACATTCCTTTTAAACGTGAACAGTTCTTCAGAAACAGCTCAGCTTCTTCTTTCCCCTGCAGAAGGTGCCTGAGACCTGGCTGAGCCATGTACCCGCAACATGTAAAGGCAGTGACAGGACATTAAAAAAAAAAAAAAAAAAAAAAAAAAAAAAAAAAAAAAAAAAAAAAAAAAAAAACTCAGACATAAAACACTGCTGAGCTGTTTTATGCATTGACAATATTAATGATTTGGGCATGTCTAAATCCTAATTCCTTTAAGAAAATCGGTGTCTCAAACTGATTATCTGTGGAGCTTCTGACAGTGGGGAAGTAGATTTTGAATTTTCCCTTTCCTAAATGTACTTCCATGTCCTTGTGCCACAACATTTCATCACTACCAGCTCCCTGTGCCTGCTGTTCTGCCAGAGAAAGCACATTAAATGTACCCTCAAACTTCACAACTGTGGAAGGAAACCAAGACACAAATGATGTCTGACATAGTTAGAGCACTGATATCACTATTTAACAGTGGAGAATTAGTGAAGTTATGGATAAATCATTATGAAGTGTGTTTTGAGCCATTTCCCATTTGTATATAGTGATCACTTATAAAACACTGCCATCAGTGATTGCTGGAGTCTTTACTTGTAGCACCATTTTCACACTACAAAATACTATTTCTGTTCCATCTGAACTAAAAGTTGATGAGCATTCAAGTGCAGAAAAGAGGAATGTGTTATATCCCACTTATCCGAAAACCACAAAATACCAAATTTTCTCTCATAAACAATGCATGTTCCTAATCTAACTGGCTCACGACATCAGCTGCTACAAAAAAAGTATGAAAAACTATCTCACATGTTTCATCACACTTAATGAACTCCAAACTTGCACTGGTTTTACTCCCAGTTCCTGCACAGAATCCCCTGGACCTCTGTATATGGACAGATTATGGTACAAAGTCCAAAGCACTTATTTTGTCTTTATCCTTCTGTCTAGTATAAAACATTTCACAAAGATGTTGGTTCCTTTTTTCCTTGGCTTTGTCAGTTTAAAGTAAAAGAACGTGCTCCAAAGCAGGGAATTACCTATGGAAATTATAGTGTATAGAACCTAATACTGATAAGCTGTGTATGTTACTGTTAATAAGTAACATACACTTCTCATATATTCATACACCAAGAAGAATAGGAAGGAAGAGTAGAAAACAAGAGGGAGCAATGTTAATGACACCACCAAAGCAGTAAAGCACAAAAGGGAAGAAGCATCAAGAAACTGCTCTGTGCTGTGCTATCATTACCAGGTATAAAACAGTTTTCCAATGTGAGGCTTACAAAGAAATCAGTAGCACTTGACCCACATAGTTCTTTTCACAAATCTGTAGGAGCTTACCTGGCATTTATCGAAACCAGTTTTAAAGAAGAGATATTTATAAGTCTTCTTTTATCTAATTCCAGAAGGTTAGGGCACACAAATTCTCAGTTTGTTAGTGATGAGTCCTGTATATTATCAAGATTACCAAACTGGGAAAATATTTGACTGAATGCTTAAGTCACACTATAATCTTGACAGATCTGTATAAATGCTCTTCTCCTGTTGGACTGTTCTCTTCTAAAGAGGCTTTCTGCAATAGTTCTTTTTTGGTTGTGAATACACACACACAGATTCCTTCAGAAACAACCAAGTCTGAATCTATTTGCAACATCCAAATGTTAGCTGTTAATATTTATACAGAAGAAAAAAGAAAAAACTATTGAAGATGCTACTACTAAATTCCTTGCAGGCCTTCTGGTTTACAGGAATTCACAGAAGATGCAAACTATTCCAGATCTGATTGAAATACAAAGGTTTTATTAAAATCCAAGGGAAAAAAGAAAAAAAAAAACAGTCCCAATCAAGCCCATGGGAATTTTTCCATTGGCTGTGCTGTGCCAAGACTTCAAATGGGTATTTAACCTGGCGAAGAAATGAGTAGAGACGATTGCAGGATTTCCTCTCGTTTGAACGTTCTCATTAGATGAGGCCTCAGTGACCCCTGGGTTGATGGGTTGTTTCAATGTTTAATTGCTTTGACCTTCAGGGAGTTTCTTTTCATGTCCAACATAACCTTAGGTTTTTTTAGTTTAATGTGACAAATTACTTCATAAAAACAGCCCTGGATATTTTCATTAATTCTGGACAAATTGTGTTACACATAAAAGATGTCTTTTTCACAGATGCTGTAACCATGCCAAATAGTATCGTAATTGTTCCTTTTTAGTTACTTTGGTATATGTCTGTACATATTTAGAGTAATTGGTGTGATTTAAGAAAGTATATAAATGGTGATGTAATTCTAAGAAGGGTAAGATCACAAAAACCCCCACATTTTTGACACCCTACTCCGTAAACTAAGCCTTCCCAAGGGTCACATTTTCTGAAAATGATTCACTTTTTTTCTCTTTTGAGAAGGGAGCACAGTCCTTTCAACATTGCCACTGCAACACTGACAGAGCCACAGAAGCAGCCATGGTGGTGATGCAGAAAAGGTGTTGGTTCTTTCCAAATGAGCCCTGTCCAGCTTGGAGCTGCATCTTCCACATCTCTGAGACCCTGTAGAGGGATCCAGCTGCTCTAGAGCTCTGGATGTGCTACTGCTGGCTGCTTTCCACACAAGTCAGGTGTCAACTTCCCTAGGCACCCTTGGGCAAAAGCATGTCAATGAAAGCATTTCAGAGTCAAAGCACACAAGCCTGTGGATGGTTTTCCTGATTTCCCCCTCTAAACAAAGAGCATGGAGTTGCATGTGAAAACAGCGCTCCTTCACTGCCTCCACCAGGCTGGCACTCCCGAGGAGGGAGAAGGCCCTGTTCCCTCACAGTAAATCCAGGATGGTCAAATTTCCACCTGCTGCACACTGGCCTCTTGGTTGACACAAAGTGCCCTTATGCCAGCCTGTCCATATGGAAATGAGACTCTTAGCTGCGTGCCTCACACATGTGGGTCCCCATCCACAAATGTCACCTGTGAAAGACAGGGGCCACTCCAGAAGGTACAAAGCTCGGGATTGTTTAAGCAGAATGGAAAATGACACCCTGGCATTTACAATGGGATTTTTATTATCAATGTCACAGATATGATACTTGCTACTGACATGCTTGAATTAGAAGAGACAAAGTAAACTGTTAGAAAGAGGAGGCCATTGAACTAAATACAAGTGTAACCTGCGTGCTTATATTGCAGCATTCGATTTCCTCTTAAGTCTCGGAAGAGGGGGCAGACAGCAAAGGGGAGACCTGTGTTTCAGCTGGAATCTCTTGTGTCTACACAGGAGAGTAGGGCCTCTCCAAAAAGCAGACAAAGAGTCAGGAGCAGGCAGTTGCTTGAGGTTTCGTTACGGGAGATGGAGTCTGCAGTTCCTGCCAACCTCCATCCCAGTGCAGATATCTGCAAAGCTGCAAGTGAGAAAAAAGCCAAAAATACTGCAGTTGGAGACATTCCTAAGGACTCAGCAGCTAATGACATGTCATGGTCAAAAGCTACATTTGTCGTGTCCTAAGCATACCACTGTTGACACAGGTTTGGGGTCTATGGATTTATAAGCCCAGCAAGTGACCATCCCATGTCTCAGAGCCTGAAACTGGCTGTAAGAACCAAGAGATCTTTTCGCCTTGGAGAGTTTTGGATGTGAGCTGGGCTGAGAAACCAGGCAATCCAGCTGGTGCTCATTTGCTTTGGAAAGACAAAGTAACTGGCGTTGTGTGGTGAAAATGAAAGAACAGTGAAGTTTCTGAAAATGTCACTGGTCACTCTAAACTTTGTAGAAACTGCTCACAATAGCAATAAAGTAAGGGGTGAGTAGGTGGTTCTTTCCTCGTTTAAGGAAATGAAAGTATTTTAAAAGCATTTCTTGTATTGAAGTATTGATTGTAGAAGACCCTGTGTTAAGTCCTTCATTCCCCAAGAAGTTCGGCCCCTGAGGGCTTTTAGGATCATAGCTCGAAGTATTGAATCTGTGACAGACAGACACAGATAGATTATGAGATGTCATAGAAGGCCAAAAATCTGATCCCTCCTTCTGCAAAGCTGTGTACAACTGGAAAAGGGCAGCTGAATTATCCATATTAAAACCTTAGTGTCTTCATCCCGCTCAAAGAGCCTCTCTATAAACACTGTGCTGTCAGGAATAAGAAAGAACAGCAAAATAAGCCACTGCGTGATTCAAATATTCCTAAGTGGTCACTGAAATACCCCGCTCTTGGCCACAAGACTGCATTCTTCAACTCTGTTTGCTGCACTATGAAACACATGAGGTCATTTTTAGCACAAGCCTTATGAATAGAGACTGGAATTCTCTACAAGGTCTTCTTTTCTTATCCCCCATTTCTCCCCCCTCTAAAAACAACTCCCAGTCTGCCAGTACAAGAGGGTTCACTGTCTGGGAATTCCCTGCCCATGATACCTATAGCCTTAGAGGGGACCTGGTGGCCCCTGCCGGGTCTGCAGAAGCATTTGCCAGTTTACCTGGAAGCAACCTGATCTCTTCCTCCTGCCACCCTGCCTGGTATCATCTAGCAACAGCAAGAGGCTAAGAAACATCACGAATAACAGATTCAATTTTCCTCTAAAGCCAAAGTTTTATGTTAAGGAGGAGAAGTGAATGATACATTGCAGGTATTTATAGCAATTAGATGCTGCCTGTAAGAACATGAGCTTGTCAGGAGGAGCAGTGACTGAAAGGCATGCAGACAGCTCCTTGATGAAGTTGTGTTCACTTGAGGAAATCTGTACTCTCAGCATTTTTAAACAAAAAGCAGCTCCTTTTAGGTGAGACCTTTAGCACTTACTCCAGAAGGAGGACAATAAAGGACTCTGGCACAGGCATCTCCCAATGCTTTGTAGTTGAAACTTAGAGCTACCATTTTCTATTGTTTTCAGCCTCAATTTAAGAGTTTCATTACTTCTCTAAGTAAAAGAAGAATCTGTCCTTTAACAACTACCTCTGCTATTTTGCCTTTTGCAGAATTATGCAGTGTATGCCAAACACAGCACAAATGAGCAGCCCATACATGTGAATTACTGGCCAGCCAACCAGCAGTGCCTCATCATGCTGGGTAGAGACTTTTGTGTCCAACCACTTTTCACTTCAGCAAGGAAGAAGGGTGAATCTTTCAGGTCCCCATGGGCACTCTGCCACACCTGGGGTACACCCCAGCCAATATGGAACCACAAAACCTATTCACTGGAATTAATGTCACTTCCACTTGAATGTAATTAATAAAAAAGTACTTCAGATTGCAAATTCCTTGTTTTGATTCTACATTTCTTAATAAATAAACCAATTCTTAAGGATTCAAATCATGTACACTTACTGAAATTTAGATTCAGGGCCAGAAGCCTTAGGTCCAGTCCTGAAATCCTTTCTGGCATGAGTGGCAGCAGAAGGCTGGGGCTATTTCTCAGAATGCAGACAGCACTTGCTATTCTGTGTTTCACTCTTCCAGCAGCTCCCTGAAATGAAGTCCTGCTGGAGCAAGAAGGAAGCCTTAGCTGGAGTGCATGCCCCAGCTGGGATACATTTTGCAAGTTTTGCATACCATTATAAGGACTTAAATTGAGCCCTCCTGAAGTAGCACAGAACAGGGAACTCCAGTGTAGGGAAAAAAAAAACCACATTTAGATTCACCCAGATTTATATCCTTTGATCAAAAGCTGCCCCTTGTGCTTATGAGAATCTCATGTAAATATCTGCAAAGTTACTCCTTTATCTGCTTTTACATTTCTTTCCAGAGAAACCTTTGCAATGTTATCTGTGGCAACTGTGGTTTCTTGGGCTGCTGAATTTGTGGTTCATAGTGCTGAATATTAGAATCTCATTATCTTTTTTCTTGTTCGGGTTGTATCTGCCCCTTGTTTCAGAGGCTGTGACCATATTTTATCCCTCTCTTTGGCGATACCTATAAAGATGGGGTCCTGCTGCATAACTGGTCTCCACCCTGCCGTGATAATAAAAAGAATTCTTTGTTTGCTACTATGTTTTACTTAGCTACATCTTTCAAAGAACACTGCCAAGGCTGGTCCAAAGTTTAAATCTCACAGAAGCAGAGTTTTACAAACATATGTCTGAATAGAAACCTTGCCATTGATTTTTTTAATTGCAAATGAAAACAGTCGTATTTGATGAAATAACCATTCCCCTGAACTTTCCACCCTAAGCCTGAAAACCCAAAACTGAAAGTGACTCAAACACAGGCAAACCTGACTTCATTGATTTCTATTGTCCACGGTGAGAAAACACAACCAGTAAACAAAGCAGAAAGAGTGACAAGTAAATTGGATTTTTAAAAATTCTTTCACTTTTAATAATGTTAAGGTGGGATTTGTAACACAGGTAAAGGCATTTGTTTGTTTTCAACGTAGGAGCTGTAAGGTGACAATGTCCCTTTAAATGCTTTACCACTGTAATTTATTTGCTTCAGGATGACGGCGGTGAAGTTCACACTGGAAATACTTGCAGCTCCTGAAGAAGTTAAATTTGCCACAAGTTTCACACCCTTCCTAAGAGAGAGGATTTGCTTTCGGGTCATCCCAAAGCAAGTCTCTTCCCCTACACAGTTCTCCCTCTGTGGGAGATGGGACCCCAACACATCCCAACAGGGTGCTTGTGCATGCCCTGACTCTCCCTCAAAGGGAGGAAAAAGAAAATTCAGGCAGCTCAGGTTGGGGCTGGGCAGGGTTTCACATCCAGAGATGAAAGTCCAGAGGCTTTGGTGTCACAGCCTTCACAGGACAGAGTGGCTGGTGGGGAAATAGACTTTCCCCTTCTCGCAAGCCAAGGAAAACTCTGATGAGTCTCGATGGTAATTTGGCCCTCTTTTTTCTCAGACCCAGATTTTTTGGAAATCTGTTGAGTTTTGCCCAAGAGGAACCCATGACAAAGTGGAGCAAGGATGTCAGGATCTGACATGCTGTGGGGACCCACATTAATTACTTCAGCTGATCAAAACTGCCACTGAGGGATGTGAATTCCTGTACCATACTGAAAGTCAGAATCCTGTGCAAATTGTTTATTTTGCATATTATCACATTAAATGATGTTTCTGTAAAAATGTGAGGCTTTTCAATGCCAGAATTGTTCATGTCTGAATAAAGCAACAGCAAAAGCAACAGCAAAAGTCTCTAAATGGAGGAAAGCAACTGCCTTTGCTTCCACTCATCAGCCTGTCTGGATAAAAATCACCTTTCCTGCTTAGTGTTTGTCTTCCACATTTTCAAGTGTAGAAATTCAAGCAAAAAAAATGCTGTATAGCAGCTGGCCCATTTAAGGAGGTGATACATATTATTCAAGTGATTACACAAATGGCTAAAAGTGTTGCATTATTCCCTATTTTCATTTGTGCAGCATAGCTTTGGCATGGTGATGAACTATGTCAACCAGGTACCTTGGCTGCCTTCTAATGGAGAAAGCCCCTCAAAGATCTTTGATGTGACAACGAAACTGGGAAATATTACTGACTCACAGCCTTTAAGCAATCAAGAAGTGATCAAAGCAGTGACTCAAAAATTCAAGGGAAAAATTACATGCTCAGGGAAATGAGGAAAGCTTATTACCTACTGATATTCAATAGAACAGGCAACTGAAAGTCTAATTTTGTGAAATATGCTTTTAATTGGTATTCACTGACTTATTGTATATTACTTATGTAAAAAGCAGCTTTTAATTCCAAAAAAATTAATGGCTCAAAATTCCAGTCATGATAGTGTGGGGTGGAAACACTTAGTCTCATTTCAACTCTGTCCTGTTCTGACATAAAATGCAGGGCAGGGGTCTTCAGGGTTCACCTCTGTAACCTCAGCCTGGGAGCCATCAGCCTTGCACAGATTTCTCCTCTGTCACAGGCTGAAGGGTTGGTGACGGCATCTGAGCATCATTCTGTGAAGTGGCTACACCTGCAAATTAGGCAGGGCCAAAGCACAAAATATCCAGGTCTGCAGGTAGCAGCACACTGTCCACCCAGTGTCTGGGGACAGCCTGGGAGATGAAGGGAAGACAGCTGAAAGCACACTGGGTTTGGGGAGAATAAAGTGCATCTCCCTTAAGCTGCCCTGTGCCTCATGTCCCAGTCCATTGCACTCTACTGGATTTGGCCTGAGGTTTGGTATGGAGGTGTACCTGCTTTCTGGGGAGTCTCTGGTCCCTACAGCGTGGCCATGAGGGGAAGATGGGGTGTGAAACTAAAGGCAAAGCACTGCCCTCAAACAGAAATGCGCCAGGGGAAGCTCCTGTCAACTGTCCAAAGTCAATAGGATTTGGACATCCAAACACTCCAGGGAGGCTCCTACAACACATGCTAGTGTGTAGTTATTTTTCTATGCTCTATTTTTTCTAATTAGATGAAATCACCATATTTCTCAGTTTCCTACTATGGCTGTATTGTCACTGAAGTTGGGATGGCCATGGGTTCTGGCCCCTGCCCAGGAGCTCAGGTGTACAGAGTCTGTCATGCAGCCTGAAGACTGATGGCAAGGGGACAGGTTTTGGAACTGTGGCCACTGAATGCTAGTGAGACAAGAAGTTTGCTTCACAGGCAGATTAGGGATGGCACAAGAGAAATTCCTTTCACCTGATCAGCATATTTTTGCTTTTGCTGAAAGCACCCATTTATTTGCCTAGTGAACCATTCACTCACATTAGCTACATACAATTTTCATACACCTCAACAGAAAGACTATCAAATAACTGGTTTTCACCAGTGGTGTCCCTCAGGGGTCTGTCCTGGGGCTAGTTCTGTTCAGTATGTTTATTGATGACATGGATGAGGGTATTGAATCTTTCATTAGTAAATTTGCAGACGACACTAAGCTGGGAGTGTGTGTCAATCTGTTGGAAGGTAAGATGGCTCTGCAGAGAGACCTGGAATGGTTGGTTGGATGGGCAGAGTCCAATAAGGTGACGTTTAATAAGCCCAAGTGCTGAGTCCTGCATTTTGGCCACAATAACCCCCTGCAACATTATAGGCCAGGGACGGTGTGGCTGGACAGTGCCCAGGAGGAAAGGGACATGGGGGTGCTGGTGACAGCAGCTGAACATGAGCAAGCAGTGTGCCCAGGTGGCCAAGAAGGCCAGCGGCATCCTGGTCTGTATCAGGAATGGTGTGGCCAGCAGGAGCAGGGAGGTCATTCTTCCCCTGTACTTGGCACTGGAGAGGCCACACCTTGAGTGCTGTGTCCAGTTCTGGCCCCTCAGTTTAGGAAGGACGTTGAGATGCTTGAACATGTCCAGAGGAGGCAACGAGGCTGGTGAGGGGCTTGGAACACAAACCCTGTGAGGAACAGCTGAGGGAGCTGGGGTTGTTTAGCCTGGAGAAAAGGAGACACCAAAAGAGGTGACCGTGTCACTCTCTATAACTTCCTGAAGGGTGGTTGTAGACAGCTGGGGGTAGGTCTCTTTCTCCAGGCAGCAATGGACAGAACAAGAGGATACAGTCTTAAGCTGCACCAAAGGAAATATAGGTTGGATGTTAGGAAAAAGTTTTTTACAGAAAGGATGATAAAGTACTGGAATTGTCTGCCCAGGGAGGTGGTGGAGTCACCATCCCTGGATGTGTTTAAAGAAAGACTGGATGTGGCAGTCAGTGCCATGGTTTAGTTGAGGTGTTAGGGCTGGGTTGGACTCAATGATCTTGAAGATCTCTTCCAACCTAGTGATTCTGTGAAATTCTGTGTCTTGATGTTACATTCTATTCCCCCTAGACTCTACTTTTTAAAAGATCTCCAATGCTGCAAAGTGAGAATTGTACATTTTTAGAGAACACTGAGAGGATGATCCATGCTGACAGGCATTCACGCGCTATCTGCCACAGGTAGCCCAGCATTAAGTGCTTCAGGGCACTGAAAGGATTTGATCTAATCTTATATTATAAGAAGCATCCAACATTGTACATTCTCTTTCCAACACAGACATTTATGTACAGCCTAAGGGTCCAATCCTGCTCCTCTTGAAATCAGTTGGAGTTTTTGCCTTTGCTTCAGCAGCATAGGGGGAACAAGCAACTTTTGCAAGGGTGTTAATGATGGCTGGCCCTTCATTCTTTCCATCCTAATCACTGTTTAATGGACAAAGGCAGACACAACAGTGCTGGAAACACTACCTTTGTAATCAGAGCAACCTGCCTTCCAGCTTTTTTTCTGTCAGGTAACTTCTCTTCCATTCCTCTTCCTTGCTAAAAATCTGAAATTCATGCATTGACTGGTAATCTGGATTAAGGAAAGGAGAGGCCCTTTCAGCAGAGACAAAGTTGTATGAACATCAAAAGATTCAGGGTTCTTCTGTAATAAAAACAAACTCATTAACCACATTAGAAGGACATGTACACAGCATGCAAATACTCTCAATAACTAAGCACTTCTTGTAAGCAGCTGATGAATTGTGCTTATTGAAACAAAGCCTGAATACAGAAGCCAATGACTAAGACTTAAGAATGCTTTTCATTTTCTTTCCCATCTTGTTAGCCAGTAAAATGCATTTATTGTATCCTATCATCGCCATTCATTGTAGCACATCAGACTTTAAACCAAGAAGATACATTACAGATACTGTGCATAGCTGCATAACTGGGAAACAGGAGGACTTAGTACTCATACGACAACCCCAGGGACTGATCTCACAATGTTCATGCTGGTGATCCTTTCTCTTACGAATAACAGAAGTGCTTAGAAACTGGCTTCTAGCAGCTTGCAAGAAGCACTCACATTTTTGTGTCACCTGGAACTACAGGACTGGGGTCAAAAATATGCAATTAAAAGAAAATATTGGCCAAATTTAAGGACTGCATCAAATGCTTTTAATAGCTTCAAACACAGAGACAGAAACATGTAAAAGTTTGGGAAAAAAAAATCCAGAAAGGTCAGTTTTCATATCACATTATCCATTCCTGGCTGGCTGTAAGCAGCAGAGCCTGATCCAGCTAGGTCTTATTCATGTAGGTAATCCCTTTGACCCTAGTCATAAATATATTACTCTGGTTCAAGATAATCTCCAAGTATCAATCTGAACTGATGTCTGTGCTCTTGAACACAAGTGTACATTTTCCATTTCTTCCATCTCAGACCTGTAATGCTAAGCAGGCTGTCTTAAAATAATATTTTGCTTAATAAAAAAAAAAAAATACAAGCGTATCCCACCAGAACTGACTTTTAAAAGGAAAAAATCCAGGTGGCTCAGTTTGGAAAGAAACTTTGGATTTGTTGTAGTTCTCTTTCCGTGTGCTTTTTTTTCCCAAAGGCAGACATTCATACACATATAATTCCCTCTTCTTGTCACTGGGCTTCTGGGTCAGTGAACATTCCTTTGCTGTAGTGTTTTTCAGATGAAACTCCAAGAGAAACACTGTCCTCAATGATGGGTCGGATACAGAAGAGGAGGATGGGCAAATATTCTAAGATTGGCCTGGATTCTTGCCAGGAGCAGAAGAAAAGAGCCTTTGTGTTTGGACATCTGAAGGCCAGGCATAAACATGTTAGCCGATACTTAACACCCAAAGCCAGAGCCAAAACCGTTAGACACCCTGAATAATCCCCGCTAGGCCTCCTTTGGGTTTCAACTGCCCATTACAATGGGGCAGCCTCCTCCAATTACCAAATGTGTTTCTTCTAAAAACATCCTTACAGGAACTCCCAAAATAGCTGCGATTAAAAGCAAACAGCCTGTAATTCATTGACATATGCAAACCTTTTAATGTTTTGCAGGAGACAAGTTGCAACTTTTTGTACCTACAAGACTATTTATGCATTTTTAATAATTACCCTTGTATATTATGTGATACAATTCCTTTAGGCATTTAGTTAAGAGAAGCAACAGAATTCACATTCAAAAGAAACTGTTAGTTTTGCTGCAAGAAGCGCAGCTAATTTATGTAGTGAATTTTTTATACATTTTTCCCCTGATTTCTCTTCCCTGCTGTCCTCTTTCCCCTTTCTTCTTCACTACATTAAGAAATTCTGATGTGCCTGCAGCAACATCCACTGGTGGGGAGTGTCTGCAGTGATGCCAGCCCTGACATCCCAGCAGCGGAAGCCAGCAATGTGTGCCGCTTCAGCAGTGCGCGCTCCCTTCTAAGCCCCCTTGGGAATCGCCTCGCCCTTGGGTCCGCTCTAATCACACACCTTCTGCGAGCTGGCGGGCTCCCGTGTCACCTGACAGGCAGCGAACCCGATCCCATCTGTTCTGCGCAGAAAACAGCACGAGGAAAGCTTTCCTGCAGATCAAGAATAAAGATGCTTTCGCAACCAATGTGGTCCTGCAAGCTCTGACTTTTATTCGAGCTCAGATCCCCGTGTTGCCACCTCACGCCTCAGCTCTGGTTTCGGATGAGCTGATCGAAGTGCCAAGCAGGGAAATTCAGGCACGGGGCTGGGCATGGCGCGCCTGCAGTTCCCACCAGCAGCACGGGCACACGCAGGTTTGGGAAAGCAGTGCCTGGACTAACAGCACAACTTGCCAAAGCAATCTAGCTTGTAGCCACAGGCAGCGCTTGACCTGCCTCAGGGGTAAAATGTAAAGAGTTCGTTTCTTCCCCACCAGACGGCAAAGGACCAGATCCCCAGCTGTATTCCTGCACTGATTTCATCCATTTATACCTGCTGAACACCTGCTCCTCCCTCTCTTCTTGTAACAACAACCAAAGAAACCTGGTCAAATACTTTTGTGTTACAGTGGTTTGACAGTATATTTGAGGAGGGATTTTCAAATCAGCCATTGCAGATACTACACTTAAGGGAAATGCAAATAAAACCTATTTCTTAGCACGTGCAGATCACATTTATTGCATAACAACATTTCTCTTGGCTTCAGAAGGCAGTTTGTCAAATCAAGGACTTCATCTTCCCATTTTAAATTACCGGTAGATAATTAGGAACTGCCCACAATTAAATATTGATGTTAAAAATAAATAAATTCCAGCACTTCCCTGTTTAGACAGTGAGAAGGCTTTGCATCAAAAACACAGGACACATGAGAATGTGACTAGTAAAGAGCTCATAACAAAGAAAGATAAACTCTCCATTGTGTGCTTACAGTACTCATTTCTTTCTCTGTAACTGAGAATCTATACAAACAAATGGGATAAAAAGACAACATATACCTTGATATCAACTGTAATCTGTCCGTTCTTCAGTCAAACCTACTGGAACACAAAGAAAAGGGGCAAGGTTTACACAAGGTGCACACTGAGTCAGCTCTTGTCTCAAAACTGCTCCTCAGCTCCTATAGCTGCGGCAGGACAAGTCTAGGTAGGACTAACAAAACCACTTGCCCAGCTCTAGCAGTATTTCAGCCCAGCTCTTTGCTCATCCCCAGAGTTCACTTGAGACTGTGACTCACTATAGGTAAATCCTTTAATGGCTACACTAGCAGCATTTTCAAGCCCTGCATCATCAAAATTTCTGGCCATCCTGCATGGGAGGCATGGATCTTTGGCTGCAGAGCACAAGATAGTTTCAGATTCTGAAGAGGGAAAAAAAAAAAAAAAGAAAAAAAAAAACCAAACAATTGAGCAAGAAGTATTTAAGCCTATCTCCAGTGCACAAGGCAGGACTTGGGCCATCATTCAGTCTGGAGTGGACACCCTGAGCCTGTGCCACAGAGGATGCTTATGTTCACCTGTATGTGCCCACAGCCTGCTTGCAGCTATAGCAGGAGTAGGGCATCCAGGTGGCTGGAAATCCTGGGCAAATATGCATATGCTCCAAAACCCTCCTTAAGAAGTATTCTAGCTGGGGGAAGACAATCAGACACAGCAAACCATCTTTGTATGGCCAAATGTCCTTTGTGGGAGTCCTCTTCCGGGCTTATGTACCTCATCTGCGGCTTCCTACCTCCAAAAATTACCAAAGAATTTCTCAGCCAGCTCTAGATCAATCTCACAGGAGAGGGGGGAGAAACCCTGGTTCTATTGTTTCTAAACACATAGAGCTATTGGATTGAAAAAAAGAACTGTTTTCCTTGACCCTAACTGTTTCCCTGAAACCTTCAGGCTAAGAAAGGTTTACCAACATAACAGCAGCAATTCATATAACAGTAACAATTTAGAACAAAAGTGCAAGATCATACCTGTTTCTGGCTCTGACACTTCATGCAGCCTTCACTAACAGGAGAAATTGTGATAGAATTACTGAACTAACATTACTTTCATTCATTTTATGGGCCAAAATTATTGTCTCAAATCCTTCTGAAGCACCCAGATGCTCAGGGTACTTTGCAGTAGTGTCATCCCACTCCAGGTGGATTTTCTACCACCAGGGAGAAGCCAGACAGGCTTGTCTCAGTCAGTGATGCTGGCATCAGCCTGGTGAGCTTGATGACTTGGCTTTGGTTAATGGACCAGGCTTGCTTATGGCACCATCCCACCCACCTAAGTGTCACATTCATCCAGAAGCTCTTCGAAATCAGTCACACAGCAGCTAAATGGAAGAGTGGACATTCATTTGGGATGGCAGCTTTCCTGCACAACTCGAGAGCTATAAGGAGGTAATTATTCACAGGTTTTTCTCTGTGACAAAACTATTTAGAAGGGATTGCAATCTGATGAACACAACTGAGGGAGGAGTGCCCTCCTTTAATTCCCCAGCAAAATGGAGACACCACCCAGCATCATTCTAAGCCTCCTTATTTCTCATTAACCTTAGCATTTCCTTTCTTGCCCCTCAAAAAGCACAATTATATAGACTGACAGTATCTCTCTGCCCTAATGCCTCACTACAGTACATACCTTTTCTTTTGACCCTCTCTCTTGAGCCAGATTTAAGCCTCTGATAGGCTTCATGTAGACACCTCTGTAAGAAAAGCAGGGCCATTTAGGAGATAGGCAGGAGAGTTATCAAATAAACTTTCCATTTTATTTACAGTTCAGGAGCCTTGCAGAATGACACACACTTATGGTTTGGGATCACTAGCAATTATTGTAAAGGTGAAAGCAGATACTGCAAATTTAACAAGCCTTTTGTATGAACTAATTGCATTAGAATACATTAGTAAGGGTGCACATTGTAGGTTTTATGTTTCATTGGAAAGGTCATCCTAGATTCTGGTTGAATAGTAAAAAAGAGGAAACCATATTAGCAGTTTATCCAGCAAGTGTCTCTAGGATGAATTTCCTTCAGGTCATTTGCATTATTTGATTGTAGCTGAATAGTTCTCCCTCTGCAAAGCAAGTAGGGGAAGACCTACGGTGACAATAGGGGAAGTTCAAAGTCTTTGAGCCTTATTAGAAGGCTCATTTTCTGCACACATTTTCGTGCACTCATTTCCCAGAACTAGGCTAGCAGCTGTATAATCAGGACAGCAGCTTTACATGCCTCCTGTAAAATACGAACCTCCCAGGAAAAGCTGCTGTTAGTTTTCAGGAGGCAAGAGGGCTCCTGCCTCTTCAGAGTGACACCCCATTATGCCACACCACACTGCTCCCTCTGCAAATGATTTGTGCCTGTTCAGCCACCTTGGGTGTCTCTAAAACACTGTGTTGGAGACATTCCTTCGACCAACTCTGCCAGCCCCCAGGGCTCTAGTGGTTTTGCAAGCCTAGGGTTGGTGGTGCAGCCCTGAAGAGGCTGTAGAGGGCAGAGGGGTGGTAGCAACAGAGCCAATATTTGGAGAAGAGAGAGGGACATAGCAGCCCCTAGGATCCTGAAGGAAGTTGTGGGGTGGAGAAACTGAGCCAAGTAAGGCACAAAGTTTTGGTTCAAAGAGAAAACTCCTCTTCCCAGTCACGCAGAACTTCTGGGAAACCATCTTCCAGTGCTGCCTCATCGCATGGCTGCAGAAAGGGAACTAAGTGACAGCCAGAGAAGTGCGGATACTGTGTCCATCCAGATATTGTTGATTGGACAGTATAAAATCGTCTGATTTTACTCAATGAATACCTCAGGATTTCCAGAGGAATAGCTAGTGTCCACAAGTTTTACTTAGCTGTGTATTTCAACCAACCCTCCAGAAAACCTTATTGCGTGAAAATCAGGAGGTGGCATTCCACCAGGCTAAACAGTGCTAGCAAGGTTAGAAGAGACGCTAAATTGATGCTAAAAATTGTTCCCATCCTCCCCAAACCCCTCTCTATTGTGTAAGTGGCACAGAAAATACAGCACCCTCTGAGAGGCTGTAGTGGCATTTACGCTGTCGCCAGCCACCTTTGCTCTGAAAGGAGGTGGATTCTACCCATCTGCCACCCCCAGAAGATGTAAAAGAGAGGAGCATATGGTTTTGATAAAATGAAAGGTCCTGGTATCTCAGCTTGGTAAAGCTATTGACTTACTGTCTGACCTCTGGCAAGACACGTGCCCTCCATCTGCCCAGCTCAGGCTGGCAAGACAAGCAGAGGAGACTCTAGTGCAGATATGCTGAGTTTGAGTTTAGCTTGTCAGAGCCACAGCAGCTGGCCACCGCTTTGATGCTGACAAGCTACGTTAAGACCCATTTCAGCCAGCTCATAGAAGCCAGGTCTTCTCGCCCCACAAATTCAAACTGGCTGTTAGGCTCCCAGCAATTTCCTAGGCCCACGAGCACAAGGAGTGTGAAAATATGCATAGTATGACTGCTGCTAGGGTGAGTTGGGATCCCCTGGGCCCTGTTGCACCTCATCCCTCAGCTCCATAGTCCATTCTCCCCTGCTGCAGCCCCACAGGCTCTCCCCACAACCCCACACCTGCTGTGACTGCACACTCACTCCTCGCCTATAACTCGTTTATACAAATGCTAAGACTCAACCACGGCCAAGGGAGCGAATCAATCTACTCTGCATTGAACGTCACCTCTGGCAAGGTTAAAACTTCAGTTCAGCAAAGCCCTTGTGCATTTGGCCATGGGGACTCATCCTGTGCTGCATCACATTGTGTAGGAGAGCTCTGAGCATGCAGAAGCTGACTAAGCCCCATCAGAAACCAGAGGCACCTCAGCCTTCCAGAACCAAGACAGCAAAATCTTAACATGGGAATAGTAAATATTGTCCATCCTTCATTAAAGCTACATAGCGGCCCAAACAATAATTTTTTACATACTCCACATTAAAAACATAATACTTCAAATTTTAGTGTCCTATAATTTTCATATTGAATTCCAGGGAGGATATTTGATGGAGTGTGTGCCATAGCTCCTGTATGTATGTACTATATCCAAAGGACATCACAATCCAGAGTAACATCAGGTAAGTCCTAATAACAGGCATATTTTAAGGGCCATTTTAAATATTTAAAGACACAATCTGAAATAAAAATGGAGTGTGAAACATTCATATTAATAATATTATCATCAACCATTATTAAAGTCAAAGACTTGGGTTTACATCACTGCTACAGTCCCGTTAATAACTTTATCCTGAAAAATGCACCCAGGACCTCTATTTTCTTCTTCTTGGTTCACTTTATCATTTCTTTTCATAGGGAACCAAAGGCTGCAAGTTCTAGAGGAAGGATGAAAGCCTCAATTATCCCATCAGATCCCATCAGCACAAATACCCTGAAGCTGCTTCCAGTCCCTTCTTGGTGCCACTGAAACAGGCCTGACAAACCCCATAACTCAGCCACTCAGCATTTTTTTCTCTCCCATCCTACACTAATACAAACATGTTTTCACTGTCCTCCAAGTTTCCTGATGAATTAATAGCCATGAAACTTACATCTGAAACTTTAAAAATATTTTTAAGCATCCTCCTCCAACATGATTGGTGCCTGCCACCTGTCACCCCCTTCCATGTTTACTTCACCCCTCTTAGATCCTGGTGTTTCTCACCAATTCAGGAGGAATGGGAAGGGACAGTGTTCCTGACTGCCATGAATATGATGGGAAAGAGGAAGAAAGGATTCATACTGGTGGTGTATGGGCTAAATATTCATTATATCCATGTCTTTACACAGCAATGAAGTACATATAAATTTTTTTACAATGTGTTCTGAAAGATCATGAAAATACATTGAAATACATCAAATCAATAATAAGAACTTCAAACTACTCTCAGAAAACACTAAATAGCTACATATAAGAATGATAAGCATTGGAAAGAGCTTCATATAAAATCATTTCTCACTTCAGTACGCTCTCATGGTCTGATGGAAAGATTTTTCTGCTCTGGAAGAAAATTATTTGTTTGTAATATCAGTCTAATGCTATTAGTTATATTGATTTATGTTTGACTATAGACTGGTGGAGTTTTCAAAGATTTAGAATTACACAGCTCATGAAAACCCCTCACAGGAGCTTTGATCTGGGCAAGGTGCAGAACAGGGTCCCCCAAGTGGTGTATATATTGCTGGATTATGTTTAATCAAGTAATGTAATAATTACTATAGATTAAATTGTCTTGAGTTGTTGAAATCATTTTATTAATACATCAAAATCTCCAGCATGTTTCCTTGAACTATTCTACAATTTCATTTCTCCCACTATTCTCGTATTCTTCGTGTGAATATGTACAATATTCTTGGCTAGCACAAGCACCTGGAAAATGCTCGCATGGGACACTTCCAAAGACAGCACATAATCACTGTTGTCCTTATATAAAGGAAAAATGCTATGTGGAGCTTCTGTTTGCCAAATCTTTCCAGCTTTTCCAAAACTTCCTACAGTATCATTACAACAGATTTGTTTCTTGGGAAGATCCCTTAGCTCTCATGCTCCAATAATGCATGATCCCCAAGGATTGGACATATTGTGCAGAGGTTCTGCAAATGTGAATTATTTTTACCTCAAAATTCGTAAACGAAAAAGGTAATCTCATGTGTACCTGCTTCTCTGAAGTGTTTACAGTCTTGGTTCTTATTAAAAAAACAATAATATTAAAATTCCTTTAAATAAATAAATAAGATTTCCTAAAGTCTAGAAGATTAATAAAATAGAAACACTATTTAAGGTGATGGATCATGTAAGGTAATCACTACACTCTCAGGCTGTAAAATAGGATTACACACCATTTCTTCTTTTTTTTTTTTTTTAATTTTCTCTCTTGGACACTGCAGTATCAACTGCTGTAGTCCTAAATTTAGCCAAACACTGCAATTATCAGATGTATTCAGTTGCAAAAGCTTTTGTCACTTTTGTGGTTGTCTGACGGTGTACGGTTCAATCATAAAAGGGCAAATGACAGCCGGGTGTAGGAAATGAATTTTCTTCTTCTTCCTGACATACCAGAGGAAGGCCCCCTGCTGTAATATGGAAAATCTTTTATGCAAAAGAGCACACCAACTTACAGCACACAATCACTATGCAGAGTTTTTGTTGGGGTATTTTTTCACAATTCAGCAAAGGGAAGAAAAGGCGGCCTTAAAATCAAGTTTAGAAGTTCAAATTTGATTTTAGCATTAGGGTATATTTATAGGTTTAGGGATCTAGTAATTAAAATGCAATAAAGCTCCTTCTAAGTGTGAACATTCCTTCTGTAAGTGATGTTGTTTTTCTGGTGATCCCAAGGCCACAGCAGCAGAATTTTTCACACACAGCTGAAGCAAGGTGAGAGGCAGAGAGGGATGTTGAGTCCAGCAGTAAGCAGTCAGGTCCACCCCATGTTGTCTACTCAGAAAACAAAGAGAAGGCTGTATATTTAGTATTTATACTGGTATTTCTGAGCATAATGCAAACAAGAATCTGGGAAAACACAGAAAAATGTCCTTCCTGTAGGTTTTAAGTAAAGTTGCCTTTGGAATAAATAGTCTCTACTCCTTTCCACACAGAAGGGACTTTAACACCTTCTGGCAATAAACAAAAATCTTAAAGAGGAGGCAAATTTAGCATTTGTCATTTTAAGTGTGTGCGAAGTGGTATTACGGAAAATAAGCATCACTCAGATTATCCACAGTGTTTCCAAATGAAAACAGGTATGGCATAAAGGCTTATTATTTGCCAAAAATACACTTTGGCTCGTGGTCACTGCTCAGCTGTATGAACAACAGGTGCCAACTCTGAAGTAAGAAAAAGGCCTGCTCCTTACACAGAGGCTGGCAGTGGACACCATGGCAAATTTTCTGGGGTTTCTCAAGTCAATGACTCTTCATCTGAAGGGAAATTGGTCAAACCTCAGGGGCAGAGCAGTGCCTCCCAGGCTGGCCTTGCTCACTCAAGGAGCTTCACAAGCTCCTGTCCTGGTTGGGGTGCAGACCCTGCAAAAAGAGGAAATACAGTGTACAGGGGGAAGTAAAGGCTTTACACCCCCAAACTACACTTCCCATCAGGCACTGACACAGCATTTCCAGATCAAACAAAAAATAACACCTTTTTCTTTTAAGACATCTATTACTTGGCAATTTTTTTTTCCAGGGGCAGCTTATGCTTTGCTTCTAAAAACCTTTTTTTTAGTTAGGAATCCACATTTCTAATGAAAAACAGTCTCAATGAACAATCCCTTTTGAATTACTCAGAGAAAACTGAACAAATACCAACAGCAAGACATATTAGGAAGGAATATGTAGTTCCTTAGGAAAAAAAAAATAGCCCTTCAATAACCAAAGGCTAAAACACAACAGAACTGGCCCTAGTGAGTGCAAATCAGCTACTGATTTCAGTGAATTTGTGTCAGTCTGCCCCAGGTGAAGTTCTGGCCCACTGAGCTCAGAGAAACAAAATGTCACCTTTACTTTCTAAACACTCTTTCTCAAATCATATTCCCCTTGTAATAATGTGCAGTGAGTGTTTAGCTCAACATGCCTCTTAGAGTTTCTGTTTGGGAGATGATTTTTCTTTTTAATTTCTCTGTCAGGCACACTTATTGAAGCGCACACGCTTTAGACAGATGCAATCTGCAAAAAAGGTTTGAAAGACAGTGATTTATTTATGAAATTCCTGGTTGAGAGGGTGAGGTAAGCCACACAAAAATTTTAAAGCTTCTCACTAATGTAAGGCATATGTGTTATATATGTAAAACATGGGGAGGGAAAACATTTAGAATATTTGAGCACAAATCCTTCACAGGGTAGAACTGCAGCAGGAGAAAAGGAGCAGCGGGTGGAGAAGAAGCCATAAGGACAAATTCTGCTCTGCTTTTAATTTCACTTTGTTACCTCAGGGCCAGCAGCATTTATTATATGGGCCTTACACATACATCAAGTTTTATTCTTGTGTGTTTTATGCTGTGTGGTCGACACAGCAGTCAAACCTGAAGCTCTGTAGTGGGAGCTTAAATTTACTAAAAACATAAATTCACTAAAAGTCGCTGCACTAAAGTGTTTTGCTTCTAGCTAAACATTTCTCCATGCCAAAGTCCTTTGCTCCAGCTGGAAGATGTTTTAACTTGCAGATGTCTTCTGACAAAATGGGCACACCAGAGTCCAAGGTGCGCACTGGAGACTCAATTTTTCTGGCTGTGCAAGTTCCATATCTGCCAGTGCCAGTGTCCTGGGCTCTCCCTCCATAAGGTCGCTCTCCCTGGCACTGTGGAATGTGGGAGAACTGGCAGACACACCCCAGCAATGCCACTCTGCAGCATCTTAAGAGGGATTTGCCCAAGTCTATCTCCTAGCATTGAATGCCCCTGTGACTGAGCTGGCTGAAGAGCAGGTGCATCCCAGTCTCTGAGGAGCAGGTGACTGGGAGGAGCCAGCAAGAACATGCTCCCTTCCCATGCCAAGCCATGGATCACCAGAGACTGTCCATACTCGCTGGGGAAAAGTAATTGAAGGAGATGCATGTAGAGAGAAAAAGCACCTGTTTCATGCAGGCTGCAGCTAAAAGGTGCAATTGAGCAGCCTGAATTATGGGAGGGAGAATGATGTAGGGAAAAGCAGCAGGATCTGGGGTTAGAGAGACTCCTCTGGAGGCTAGAGTTAGCCAGGGGTATATCCAAACATCTTTTAAAAGCACATCCAAAAAGAAGAGATTTCTGAAGTGTTTAGTGGTCCTAGCTGTAAGCAGGTGGCAATTTTTGCAGGCTTTTCAGCTGAAATGGCATTGAGATTGTGGAGGTGAGGTGGCAGTGGCTGAACTAGCTGGCTCAGAAAGGACAGCCCCTGCACAGAGGCAGGACCATCAGACTGCTCACAATGACAGTCAGGAACTGCTAAAGTAAGGCACAACAGCTACCAGGAAGATGTTGGAGCTGCTCTATCTTACTGTGGACAGGAAAGTTGCATTCAGTGATGGGGAGAGTGGGGCTTTGGCAGAGAGATTCAAGGTGTGAGGTGAGAGGTGAACACAATGTGAAGGACTAGTCAGAATGATGATCCTAGCAGGGATAACTGGGATACACAGCCAAAGGCAGAGACCATTCTCACCACACACAGGAGAAAACCTGTACTCATTATAAAATCATATTCTGCTCCACCATCTTGTCCATCTTCCTGGAACATACTATGGAAAACAACAACAAACCCTGTGGGTACAACACCAAACCACCATCACACAGGGCACCAGTGCCAGGATAATGCAGAGCTGGCAGTGCAGAAATTGAGCCAAAAAAGATCCAACGAACTGTCTAACAGTGGACAAGCCCTTGAGTCACCCAACCCTGCTCCAGTGGTGAGAAGCAAAGCCTTTCTGCCCTCCAAAGGGAAGACCAGTGACAGGAGGCTGCCAGTAGCTGCCCACAAATGAAAAGGGTTAGGAAAGGAGTCCTCACCTGCAGTGTAAGAGCTATTGCTGTCAAGATCAGAGCTGAGTAAATTAAAGTCTCAGACTAGAGAAACCATATTTATGGTGTCTTTTCTTTCTCCCTGAGGGGTGGGAGAGTTAGATGAAGGGAAAGGTGAGGAGATGCTGAGTGTTAAGAGTTGCTATGTGGATGTACAAAGGAAAAGATGATATTAATCAAGGTGGGAGATGAGAAGGATTTTTGCAGTGCCCACAGAGTAAAACTGGAAAGGAAGATATGGGAAAGGAAGAAAGGAAGAAGGAAGATAAAGAAAGCATTAGAGAGGACCCCAAGGGGATGGGGCTGGGGTTGGAAAGGAGATGAGAGAAGTGGCACGGAGAGATACCAGATGTAAAAGATAACAACCCAGTAGAATTTTGCCATGAATAAAGGCTTCTGAGCCATCACTTTGAATTCACATGTCCACCCTCTACTAGTAAAACCATTAGACAGACAAGAATTAAGAGGAGAGAAATCAGTTGCCTGCAAACAGCCTGCTGAAGACATGACATTCCTGAAGAAAAATGTACACCAGCCTAAGCAGCTTACAAGAGCGAGCTATCTCACCCGGCTCACCCCCCACGAACACCATTAAATCCATGAGAATCAGAACAAGGAAATTGTCAGGGAAAGGCTGCGATTAGCCAGAGTCTCGACTAGAAAAATAGTCTATGAATTGTCATAAAAATTTAAAGCTCAACCTCACATTAGCTGCTGCAGTGTCTCTGCTCCCACCTACAGTACAGTTCGTCTCCCTCTATCTTCTTCACTGACTGTGCCGGCACAAGGGGGAAATCTTCTGAATGTTTCCCCAAAATTAAATGCTGAAACAGCATATCATTATTTTTGATATTCAAATCTATTATTAATAAGCTATACACTACAAAAAGATTCTGAACATGAGTGATACGTCTCATAATTCTGACCTATTAACAGAAGTACATGAGTCTCCCTGGACCAAAAAAAGAGTTGTTAAAAAAGATGAATCTCTTACTCAAATCAAAATAACATGACAGTTTCATGAAAGATTTCAAAATAAAAGTTAATAAGTTAATGGATTCGTTTTACTGCTCCTAAGACACAAACAGACAATGCAGAACAGTCATCTTATTGAATAATATGAATCAACGACTCCATCATGTTTGTATTAAGCAACAGGCAATAATACTCTCTCTTAGGGTGTATTAGGGCAAGCATGTCAGTAGGAGGGCAGAGCCAAAGCACGTTCTGAATCTTCTTTGCCTTCAGTGACAAGGTATTTAAAATTTTGTCATATACCTAAGTATTATCCTGAATGCAAGAGCAGAGATGTTGCCCCAGCTGCTGCCAGCAAAACCTTTCCAATTTACTCCTAATCCTCATGGTTTGTGTGAGATTCACCTTAGCAGCTGCCCTTTTATCTGCCATGCAGCAGAGTGCTGGGAGCTCCCTGCGTCCCTTCTCCTAAACACCTCTCCCAGGGGAGAGAGCACTCCTCTCCAAGAATACCCAATAGCTTCTGATGGAGCCCAGGCAAGTGCCTCGAACCAGGCTGCTGGCTTTTCAGTAGTGAAAATGAGGGGAGAGGAGTATCATGCTCAAGGTGCACTAGAGAAAAATATTTCTGAAATTTTTGATTTCAAAAAAGTGGGGTTTTTTCCAGTATGAGTAGAATAAAAATAAAATGGCATTTCCCTGATATAAAAAAAAATTTAAAAAAAATAAAAAAAAATTCTTCTGGCTTCTTACAAGTGCTGCAGCCCAGAAGTATTCCTAAGGAGAGAGAAGAATCTTGGAAAGAACATTGTCCTTAGGGAGTGGTAGAGGGACTTTCTCCAGCCCCATGGATGTCCTGTTCAGTTTTGGCTGCATTATGTGGGCTTTAAAACCAAAGTCTTTATATGCACAGGAGTTACTTTAATAGGAATGAGGGGTAACAAAAACATCTTCCATTTGAAAGTGGGTTGCATTGTACAGGAATAAGGGATTTCACTGCCTGCTCAGAATAGGTAGATGGGAGGGTTTTAATGTAAGAAATCAGGTGATGAAAGAACAGGAAACAAGTGACTTGTGGTTCCTGCCATTTAAGCATGAAAGGGGCATGTGAAGAGGCATTAATTTCAGCCACACTGGGCTGAAGGATGAGGACTATTCACATAAGTAAATCTTTGGAGGACTGGGCTTGTAAACCGCAGCTGCTTAAACAAAAGACTGAGGCACCTTTTTTAAGGAGAACCTAAGTCTGGTTTTCTAAAGGACCTTGCCCTCTTAAGTCACTTCAGATATATCTACCCCTTCCATGCTGGATAAGAGAGGGACTGTGCCCGGACTGGTGGAGGAGGAGGGATGAGGGAGGCTGTCAGTTGATGGGCTGTGGGCTCAGCAGACTCCCCAGGCTGGGCTGCAGGGCTGTGTGTCCCAGCACGGGTGGGGACTAGGGCCTGCGCACTATCCCACATTTTTCATTCCCTCAGGCACTCTCAAAACTTCTACCTTGAGCCTGCAGCAGGATTTCAGCAGAGGTCTCCTAGGCTTTAAGCAGCTTCTAACTGTATTTATGTGCTTTATCCCTTGAGTAGGATAAACAGGTTAGCAATTAACTCTGGTTTTCTGACCTCTAGCTGGATAACCAGATCTCTAATTATATTTTCGGTGACAGTGAATCTCAAGAGTTGTGTGACACTGTCTGAAAGTTTCCACTCCCATGCCATGTAACATCTGCAGCTCTATGTGGAAATTGGCAGACAAGAAATTATCAGCAAAACAGAAAGTAATTTTTTTCCCCTCCTCAGGACTTCTGCCTCCTCAGTGCTTCCAATCCTTCCACTCTGTCGCTTGAAAAATATTTATCCTGATAGGTGATTCCTTGTATGTCAGACAGGTCAGACTGAAAACCAAAAAATTCTGAGAAGTATTTTATTCAGAATGCCTTTTTTTTCTTTCTTTTTTTTTTTTTTTTAATAGGATCCTTGTGGTAGACAATACTCACAGGAGTCAAGAAACTAGAGGCAATGATAAGCCCCATGCCTGGATAGGTTATTTTCTATTGTTTCTCAAAAGACCACTATTTTGTGAGAGAGGGTGTTTTTTAGGGCTACAAAAATATTATTTATGAAAAAGAGAAGAGGAAAAAAAAGAAGAAAAAATTTAACATAGCACTTACTATAGAAGCACAAGTGACCTTCGGAAAGGTGATATAGTTGGAGGGACAGCTCTGAAACTGGCAGAGCACACCTCAGGAACAGAGTATCTAAATGGCCTAATGCCAGGAGTTAACAGTGACAAAGCAGAGCAATTTGGAAAATCAGCTTGCTGTCATCCTGTATGCATGTAACTCTTGAAATAAAACAGTGATCTAATATAAAGGAAATATATGAATTTACTCTGACAGCAATGCCAAGCATTCATTCTAATCAAGTGCCACACATATTCTCACTTTAAAAGGGGTAAAATAGACAGCAAATTAGCTATGTTCACATTTTCAGAATGAGTGGTCTTTGCATTAATTTTTCCATGTGGATTCCTACTACCTGTACAGAACATTCATGCCTGTGTCTGAGCCCACTTCTTACTTCACTGCCCATACAAATTATCCTTTCTGAAGACAGATGTGAAAGAACTGTTGAAGGTCTGCATCAAACCAGAAGAAAAAATCAACTACTTCATGCTTATGTAAAACATGATAATTTATTGTAATAAAAGCTGGTTTGGACTCATACCACAATCACTTCCACACTTCAGGCTTCAGTGCTGCAAAGATTATTTTGGAGAGCTGTGCCAAATTTCTCTCTCATCAGGACAAATGGGCAGTCAGACACTGGTAGATTCCTTCTCTAGAAGGTGGAATCTAAAGTAAGGTGTCTGGACCATCAGATAATAACCTACAAGAAAGGAGAAGAAAATATGGCTCACACATCAGCTGGAAAGCTAATTATACCAGTCTAGAGGACCACAGAAAATCATTTTAGATAGCCAGCAGTGAGTGCATTTTGATTCTCAATGCAAAAGACAGAAGAGGTGAGCTGATTAGTTCCTTCTTAGGTCTTTCCCTTCTCAGTGGCTTCCTAGTTTCTCACTAGTTGCCACCCATTCTGTTCAGCAGGGGCCAGTGCATTACACACCAAGAACCAGCCAAGACCCTGCTTTGCCTGCTCGACCCCCACCACCAAGGGAGAAACTCGTAACAAAGGTTACTCACACAGTGACTACGAAGAAGAGATGCCCCGTGAGCCACTGCTGTTGGAAATCACATTTCCTGGTTTTGTGCAGAAAGAAAACAGTGGCAATGTAGTATGGAAAGCAGGTGAGATGTATTCAAAGGGATGCACACTTGAAGCAGTATTCAGGAAAAGAGAAAGAGGGAAGATCAACTGGAATTTTAATTTACCTCATCTTTTAAAATAGTGGACTAATTTTTTCCTCGAAAATTTTCAGCCAAGGACTTAAGGAACAGCCTTAAGCATCCAAATAAATTTTGTGGAGGATATACCTAAAAGTCACTGTACCCAGAACAACTTAGCAAGGTATAAACAGCACTGCATGAGGCTAGACTCAGCAGAAGGACAAAACCACCCATAAAGTTCATGTCTACTCCTGTGTTGAGCATCCAGCCTATACAGTGCGTGCTCAGCTCACACGGCACAGCTGAAGCCATGTAGTTGCCCTTTCAGCCTCTCATGTAGACAGAAACAGAGAGGCAGACACATTAGGAACAAGAATACAGGAATGAAATTGTTGCAGATCACAGATTCAGGGCACAAAACACTCTGGGTGCTCTAAATAAAGGTCTAAAAAAAAGAAAAAATACTATACTGTATAATTTACACCTCAGAGAACAAAAAGATGGGAATGATTCTGTTCTTTAGTTGACTGAAATACTCCAAATAAATCAAGACCAAATAAGTAGGCAGGCTACTCCAAGCTGAGCTTGAAGGGTAATATGCAAAAAGAGTTGTTTCATGACTGAGCCTACTCCATACATGTGTTCTCATCTTCTATAACCTGCTTCTAGGCTAAAAAAAGACCAGACATCCTTCCTGTTTCTAAAAGTTCTGCCCTGTTTTTGTTCTTGGAAGAGGTTATAAAGGCTGAATTCTGTAACTACCTGGCCAACCACAAACACTTTTTTGGTGGTAAAGCAAATATGGGAGATCCAGTGGTTGTGGTTGAATAGCCAGCAGTAACAGTGTATGAGTGCATTCTTCCCCAAGAACTTTTGCTGTTTCCCTGTTCCTAAAGTGGAAAACAATTACTTCATGAAAGTGTTGGCTTTTTAACAGCAAGTGATATGCATACACCAATATTCATATAGCCTGAAAATTAATACTAATCTCTGTGGCAGTTTAACATATTTGGTTTTCCCCTTTCCAGTTTGTGTGTTAGTTTTTGCAATCCCATTAACAAATCACCTAGAAAACTAAAAGTGATCCAAACACAGTTTAAAGTTAGTAATGTTATGAAAAGTGACACTTGTCCATTGTCCAAAGATGCCATCTCATCTGATTACACTTTTAATGCATAAAAAAACAGTATTTCAGACATTTATCGAGGGGAATAAAACCAGTCTGTTACTAGTGCCTTTTAGTTTGGTTTAGTTTGCTCAGGAAATAATGACTTAATAAGAGCCCTCCTCACAGAAAGCATGCAAGTCTGAATTAGAAGTGTGAAACTGAATTTATGAAATAACCTTGGCAGTAAATAATAGCAAACCTCAAACCAGGATTCATCACACACCTGTGTGGTAGGGAATGGAAGTCGGCTTCATCCCACTCAGGGTATCAATCACTCCCAGGATGCAAATTCCATGCGATACAGAAAGATTGCTTTACATAAACTGCAGAAAGTGTTTGAATCAATGCAATAAAAGCTTCAGCACAGCATTGTACAGCCTACGAGTGTCCTTAGGAGCACACTTTTTTCATCATTTTACATATGAACACAGGTATGCTATGTAGACAGATGAACTAGCTTGTAGCTGCAGGCATACTATCCCTCATTCAAAGATTTATTCAAACTTTTCAGTAATGAGTGTTGAGTCTTCATCAGAAGAAGCCTCACTTTCCTTCAATTGGCAGCAAAAGGCATGTGACCTTCACTCAGGATGGGTCTTCCACCCTAAATGTAATTTGAGTGCTCTGCTTCTTTCCAACAGCCTCTGGCATTTCTGAGTGGTGCCCAAAGGAGGCTCAGCCAGCAGGACACACAGCACCATTCATGTGTGTCTACCATCCTGGCTGGGACTGCTGTTTTGGAAGTGTTCCCTTGGAGAGAGTACTCCATGGACCACAGATCAGAGATCACTTCATGGACTGCAGCTCTCCATAGGCCTGCCTCTGTCTACTCCAGTACAGACACCCAAGTGAAACACCTGCATTTCCAAGCAGCCCAGAAACCAGTAGCAAAGCTCTTCTGAAAACCCAGGCCCTGAGTGAGATATGTACATTAAAGTTAAATTCTTTTAAAACACTGGTCCCAAGACATTGGCCAAACCCCAGTGCTTGGTGGCCATGCCAGGTGCCAGGGAAGGGGGAGACAGCACAGCACAGTTAGCCCAGACAGCCACTGCTCCCTGAGGTCTGTGTGGCAGGCACAAAGCTAGCCAGGCATTTTGCTGGCAAGGCAAACACCACAGCCAGAAGGAGACAGACTGTCTTATTTTTAACTTCTACTACATAATACAATACTTAGGTTGCATTTACTGTACATACAGTCTCCTAAATACTCTGTTATTTGGTAAAACCATGTATCACAGTAAATCCCTGTATTGTCTATATTGCAAGGGATTTCTGACTCCAAGACACCTTAGGAAAAAAAAAGATGTATGTGAAATGCACAGTAGGAAAAAAAATGAAGGTCCCTTCTTCATTATCATGTTTTTTTTCTGTCATCAAAGAAGTATAAATATATAAACATAAAAACACAAATCTCATAGCTCATTCTATATGTTTTCTATATATTAAAAAGGACTGTTTAACTGCTAATAAGAAACTTCAATTTCTTATTTTATCCCTTTTGAAAAGAGACTAATATAAAACATTTTAAAATAAGGCATTCCACTGCCACTTCTTTTCTATTGCACTATTTATTACCTCTTTGAGACTGCAGAAGAGGGGTGCAAATGACACTTTATTCCATAAGTCTTTGGGTCAAATTGAGTTGCCTACCATCCTGATCAGATTTCCTTTTTTTAATTTTGGCAAGGGCTAGATATAACCCATATTAATATTAGATTTTGCAATATAATCCTTGTTACCTAAGCCCACCTACACCTGTTAGCGTACAGCTTTCAATTTTTCTTGTAATTTTTTTTTTTTTTTTTTTTTTTTTAAGACTGGCACATGGAATCCCCACCCTAACTGACATATAAAACACCAGAGGAAAAGATAATAAACTTGTTTGCAGCAGTTTGGCAAAGCCTGAGAGGAAGTCTGGGGCCAGAGACCTGGGAAGGTGCAGGTCCTGCAGTCACATCCAGAGTTAATTGAAGTCACTGCCAGCCTCAGTATAACAGAACTGGAAGTCTCTATTCTCTTTCTACAGAAGAGGGAAAAAAAAAAAAAAAAAAAAAAAAAAAAACACCACTTTAAAGATGTGCTTAATTCAGGGCACATCAGATCACCAGCATCACCCTCCTGCTGGAAATCAGGCCCACATCTAAACCTTGAGAGCAGATCAGCTCTCGTTGATATTACATTTCCATTCAGGGGGGCTGGGGAGGGTACAGGGAGGCTGGACCCCAGAGCACAACAGCAACATTCATAACAGCCTTCATTCACTCCTCTGCAATAACTCTCCTGCCTATATTCTACAGAATAGTCATTTAATATTTGTTTCTAGGTAATTAATTTTGGAAATGCTCTTCATTAAAATTGAACAGATCACCATGTGTTCTGCATGTACTGCAGGCACCCAGGTAACCTGGGGCTTATGCTGTGCAAAATTGGAGACAGAGGAGCTATGGGTAGGATGGAGAGAATGCAGATTTATAAGATTGTTTTTTAAAGTGTCAATGAACTAACCTAATTTTCTTTGGTGCAGCAATGGCTCATCTCTACTTAAAAATTAGTAGATGCAGAGTAGTGTTGAATATTCAGTGTGCAAACAAGACTTCAGTCTTTGCTGTGCCCTCACTGGAAATTATTAAGCTTGTAAGCCCAGAAAAATACTAATCCTCTGTTCCCACGAGTTATGTTCACTCTGCCCACCTCAAATTGTCATTTTGGAGCTTGATTTAAAAGTGTTCGAGGAGGAGGAGACAAACAGCCATCAAACCAGGGCCCTCACTATGAGGCTCCTTGCCTGTTCTCATGGACAAGTTGGACTATCAGAAACTTCTCCATCCTATTCCAGCAACCTCATGTCTTGGAGGACCAGGAGGGTCAGAGCACCAGCCATCTTGACAGGGACCAATATTGTATTAACCAGCGTCCATGGCTCATCTACACTATAGAAGTTTGGGATACCTGATGAGGATAACTCATCTCACAGTGCTGTTCTCTATTCTCCCCAACAAATTAAAAAGGTGATGCTTTTGTTCACTTCCAGCCAGAAGACTGAGTATAATGAGCTTGTGTTCCAGCAAATAACAGGTCAGATTTCCTATCCTGATGAGGGCTGGTAGTGTTCCACCCACACTGTAAAGGAGGCCTTGGAATAAAAATAATACACACTCAATGTCTAGTTATTATCTATTCTATTATCATTGCTATATAGAATTAAAACATAAAAGTAATTTGGTCATTTTATCAATTCCTCCCAAGATGTCACCCCACTTTGGATGTCCATTCTTAATCAGCTGGGACCATATATGTAATCACACAAGCACGTTTTAATCTATATACACAAGAGAAGAAATTTAATTCTGACACTCTGTAACTTTTGAAGGCTCAATTATTCAACCTTCATACCCCTCAAACAGATGGAGTTCAGGAGGAGGAAATCTTTATGACTTGTTTTAAAATAAATGTATCACTGGGTAGGAGAATTAAGTCCTCCACTCACAATTAAACCTGTGACATCATTTGTTGCTTGAAATAATGGCAGTAACAGGCTGTTATCTTTGAAGTGCTGCTCACCAGAGGTGTATCAGAGCATGGGTGTGTGGGAGCATGTTCAAGACTACTGCATCCAATGCTGCTTGCAAGTCAGAACACAAATGCAGAGAGATGGTACTCTTGGATCCTGCTGTGGATCCCTTAGGGAGTTACACACCTTTTGGCCTTGTTCCCTCAATCCCCCTTCAGCATCATATTGTGTCTTATTTTGGGCCCTGATGTTTCCCTCATCCTCTTAATTTCATCCTGATCTTCCACCTTCCTCCTCTTTTCCCTTGTGTGAACCTCCATTCTCCCACCATCTTTCCACACTTCTGGTTGTTCTCCCCCTCCCAGTACTCCTGCCTCCTCCCATAAGATGAAACACATAAGATCACAATAGAACAACCCTTACTGGCTATTCCCCTACCCAGAAACACAGAAATATAAAATTTCTGGGAATTTTAGGGTCTTCTGGGAGGTAAGACCTCCCCCAACATACTCACCTGGGTTCTTTTTCTCCATCCAGAGCCTGGTCATGACCAGGTGAGAGGAGAAGCTGAAGTCTGTTAAAGGTACCTAGAGCCTGCAAGGACTGTGTCTGGCCCAAGATAAACAACCAGCTGCAAACTCACATTTTCAGAAATATCAGAGTTTGGTTAAAAGCAAAATTCTGCACTTCTGTACCAAATATTGATGTGCTAGACTTTCACAATGAAATAATAGTGATAATTTTTTAGGATGTTCAAGTGTATCGGTTTCCTTTAATTTCATTCTCTGAAACTGTGGAACCATGAAACTGGCTGCTTCCAGGATAGTTTGCCTTGAGTCAGAGACTAGCCAGAAAAAGCTCTTTAATTTTTCTAAGTTTGACAGAGCTATAAACATTACTGCCGGTCCTGAGCATTAAGAAAGTACAAATCAGGCCATGCACAAAAAGCCTCATAGATTAGCTGCAAAAATGAGTTGTTTGTGTGGGTTTTTTTAAATACCAGTAAAAGCAGACACGTGTCATTGAGGTGCTTTACCTTTCTCATTGCACTTGCAAGGCTCCCCTTGCGAACTTTGCAACTTTGCAAACTCAAGAAGCTTTTCTTTTGAAATGAAAGATAGGCTGCTTATATTTTCACTTGTCTCCTGGATCTTGATCTGGATGAAAACATCAAGCACTGAAACACTCATATCAAGACAGATGGCACAACTACATAAGCAAGAGGAAGCAGAATTTCATGATGAAAAGCATCAAGGAACATATCTATAGGTGATAGCACCAGTGTGTCTATCAAGCTCCTCATATCTCTTACGATAAAATTCCAGCCAATGAATCTCAACTCTGTGATTAGTTATGTGCTCCTTTCCAGTGCTTTGGATAAGATTTCACCGCATGACAAAAAAAAAGTGATTTAGGGGTAGCAGTACTCACTACATTAAGAATAGAGTTCAGCTTCTTGCCCTAATCTTCTCCTTTCCTTGCATCATGTCTATTTTCCTACCAAAAGCCATGATAAAAAAAGAGCTGTAACATTTCTAAACCGGCAGCAATCCTAACAAGCCCCAGTAAAGTACAGAGGACCATGGCTGAGGCAGCAGCCAACATGAGCAATGCCTGAGAGGGATCAAACTCTTTTGGGGCCAGGCTCCACAGAGAAGTGTGCATCGATGAGCACACCTGTGTGCGGTCCCAGGCACTCCAGGAGCTGTACCCCAGGCTACAGTGGGGAGAAGATACACACCCCCGTCTACTACATTGACAAGAAAGGATGCTGAAGAACTTGCTGAAAAAGCTGCTTCCAGAGATGCCACATTTGGCTGCCGTGGGAAGCTGAGTGAAACTCCATGGAAGAGGGACTCTGCGGAAGAGGGAAGAAGGGACGTCTCCTGGGTATGCCACTCTACAGTCCCACCCTCCATCACACTGGCTGCTGTGGACACTTCTGCCTCTGCTGACCCTTTTCCCAGAAAGCAAACCTTTGCATAGCACTATAGGTGCTGACTTGATATCCCAGGGATTTGTTGAGAGAAAAACAGATATGAAAAAGGCAAATAAGTGAATGCTTGTTCCTGTACTTCTATATCCCTGCAGCTTCTGGAAAAGTTTCCTCAACATGTACCTAACTCCTTTTTAAGTGGCACACTGACTTTGGCCACTACAATGCAATGATGATGCTAACATATCCAGAACTTCCTGGGATATATTTGTGTGGAACTGATAGCACTGTCAGCAAGATATGGGACAACAGTCCAGTATTAAACTGGGCTCTGTGAGCATAGAGACGGAAAAATAAAATAAAATAAAATAAAATAAAATAAAATAAAATAAAATAAAATAAAATAAAATAAAATGAAATGAAATAAAATAAAATAAAATAAAATAAAATAAAATAAAATAAAATAAAATAAAATAAAATAAAATAAAATAAAATAAAATAAAATAAAATAAAATAAAATAAAATAAAATAAAATAAATAAAATGCAAAATGTAGAAGGCAAGAATCCCAAACCTCCTTACTTTTAAAAAGGGGAACATTTCAAAGTGAGTATCAGGCACCTGTTGTTATGTGCTAATGGGGAAATCTTTCCACCAGATCCACAGGGCAGGTCTGAGATAAGCAGCTGGAGAATGATAAGTTATCTCTGTTACGATTCAGGAAATATAGATGCTTCAGATGCTAATGGTGTGTCAGCAGGGAACTAGACACACAGTGGACTAGGGTTAAGTAAGCCTAGGAAGGTGTTTATTCATGTATAACATTTGCAGAGAAGGTGACTCCCTACCTCGCTCCTGGCTGCCCAGAGGAGCTGCTTATAACCAGAAATACGCCCAGAGAAGTCAAGCAGAAAGGTCAGGCAGGGCGAGAGGTGAATCCCAGCCATGACAGCCCTCCCGTGAGCACTGCACTGCCCAGCTCCACACACGTCCTGGGAAGGACAGGGGTCTGTTCATCTGCACCTGGCAGCCACGGCACCTTGGCATAACCCAGCCCCTCCAGAGGGGCCACTGCCAGCCCAGAGGGACTGCAACATGCTGCAGCTTGGAAGAGTTAGAGGTCACTTGTGCATCCTTTGGCACTGGGCTGGATCAACTGCAGCTAAACCATTCCCAGCAGACATTTGTCCAATCTATTTTCAAAATCCTCCCACTGTCACTCTAGGCAATCTATTCTTGTGCTTTCCAACTGAAAGTTAGAAAGCTGTTCTTAATGTCTAATCTAAATCATAAGTCAACTTTAAAAATGACAAGTATGGTTAAAAGTTTCAACATTTTTCCTAATAATAAATGTGATTTTCATTCTATTTCTCTGTTGGTTGCTGCACATTCAGGGTACTTTCAAATCACTTTTTAAAACATCCCTCTAGAATCATGATGTGTAGAAACCCTATTTATTATTTTTCACAAGGGCTGAGATTGTCATTTAATTACATAAATCCAAGAGTAGGAGATTTAAGGAGGAAAAAATTTTCAATAAAGTCCTGAGAGAGATGCCCGCACTTAATTTAGCTGTAAAAGGTTTTTGGATTGTTTTTTTTATCTGTATGCCTCACAGAGCCATTGCCCAAAAATGTTCTGAAGTGACAGCAATGTCAAGCAGAAAAGATATCTCACCCATATCTAATAGAGAAAAATATCTCAGTTGTAGGAGACATATATTCCTGTGTATATGCATAAATATTCCTTCATTTACCACTCATCAAAATCCCTTCTAGCTATCCCAATCATGTGAACACTGTCTTTCAATAGATACTTTGCAAGATCCCATTCAAACCAGTTAACAGCAAGAGAAGAAGTTTCCTCCTGCCTCACTGAAGATGAATCCCTAGAAAACTGCACTTTGGTCTGGTGCTTGAATTCAAAAACATTACTCAAAAAAAACTGGACTTGCTTTCTGATTCAAGCTTTTAGAAAGTGCAGCCTAAGGTTGCTATCAACCCTGACTCAAATGCAGAAACATAATAAAAACACAAATAGGATCTCTTCTCTTTTACATCATCAGCCCCAGATATGAAGGAAAACTACACTGGCTCAACTTTCTAGATACACATGGCTGGGCACTGATTCATCCCTGGAGACAAACATGCTCCAAATTTACATTCTCAAAGCTTGTTATTTATCACTGGAATTGCCTAGCTTTTTAGCTAGGGTGTCACAATAATTTTGCTTAACCTTAGCATCCGTGGCATAGTCAGCTGTATCTGAGTGAGCTCCCCTAGGCACTGCACTTCCTCCCAGAGAAGACACAGCGGCACAGCAGAGGAGCTGTGCCTCCCCTTGGCTGCCGATGGCCCCTGCAGTGCAGATGGTCTGAAGTTAGGCAATGTTATCATCACCCTCGCTGACTGCATCCTTCTCTCCAGAACCACCCAGGGAAGAGAGCGATTCCTGGTAAGAGACGAGAGACTGTCTCTGCTTACCATTTCCTGCCAGCAGGCTCAGGCCAGCCAGCACGCCCTTTTCAAGGTGCCTGCTTACCAGGATTGCAATTTTGATGGCCTGGAGCGCACTTCCAGGCTGAGAATTCCTTTGGAAAGGCAGGTATCTAAAAATTACGTATTGCAACCCTGGGTTTCAGTCTCCCTCTAGGTATCTAGCCTGAAGTGCATTGCTCACCTCTTTTCTGTACCTTCAGCAAACACAAGTTAGGGAAGAGGGCTTGTGGGTGTCCTAAGCTGTTTAACTTTTGCTTTTACCACATCACACTGGACCTATCTGCCTTTTTCTACCTACATGCCTTTTTCTTTATGGACATAATACATTATCTACAAATCACATTCAAATCAAGATGCAGCCTCTATGGGCTTGTCTTTTGCAGACCAACCTAAGATGATAAGTACAGTCCAATGAAAGGTCCAGGACTACAGGTCCAGGTCCTAGAAAAGAGGAACAACCATTCATCCTCATTGTGTCAACCATGCACTTAGAACATGAAGGCATGTAATTTCCAAATGGCCCCAGTTTCCACCTTCAGCGTGCCTACAGGACATACAGCATCAAGCTGGATGATCTCAGCCGTGTCTGGAAGAGCTAGCTCTGTTATTCCATGTACTGCATCTGAAGTCCTTTCAATCTGTTTCCCACTCCCTGGACTGTTTTATTTGCCCCACTTTAGATTAAAATCTACAAGATGAAAACTTTTGTCCTCATTTCCAAAGTGTTGTGTGACAATAGAAAATCTGGGCCCTGTTGATGCAATCTAGCAACAGTATAACCAAAAATTTTTAACTGCAAGAATCACACAACTCTAACAAGGGGCAGCTCTCCCATTCCCATCTGTAATGACCAAGATGCATTCAGATAGGAGGCAAAGAAAAGACTGAGATCTTAATCTCCTACCCTTAAAACCAAACCAGGCAGATTTTTTAATGAATGCACTTATTTTTTGTCAGCAGCCATGATTATTGACCTCTTTCAAAATAATGTATGAGCACTGGATGTTGACCAAGCTTTTCTGGATAGTTACTGGATAAATACATTGGCATAGTATAAAAAATGACTACAAGAAAAATGAAGAAAGGAAGTAATGGGGGAGGAGTACAGGAAGCCTTGCAAGAAATTTGGGAGAGCTGGTAGAAGCCACTACACCACCAAATTGCCCTTGAGTAGTCCAGGCTAACCATGTTTCACCATCCCAAAAGGTTTGAACCAGCAGTGCCAAAACTCTGGAGCAAAAGGACTAAATCAGAGACCCTTTTGGCTGCATGAAGATCTTTTATTTTGAGCAGAGAGCAAGTTGTGAAGCCATGGCAGGGAAAACACACTGACACAGGGTCCCCCAGGATTACTGGTGCCAAACACAGAAGCTACTGTCAGCTCACAAAATGCTTTACTGACATGCCAAAAATAAAAATTCTGTATTGCCAACCACCCTTACCACACATCCCAAAACATGCCATATGGCCGAAAGTACGACAATGGATTTTGCCATTCCTCAGGTTTAGGTGTGAATTGACAATGAGTCTAACATATAAATTACATAATCTTTTAACTTTTTGTGATATATAACATTGGACAGCTTTGTCTGGGACAATCCATCATGAACTAGTCTTGTTGACATTCTGGATTCTCTCTTCTGACCTTGTCCCTTCAGCACAGGCATAATTGTGCTTATGATAATTTTATTCCCAGTTAAGCAGTGATTTTGCACACCTTTGAGTTACAGAATAACTAAGAAGCCAGTTCTCTGTACGACTGCTGAAACAAGGCACCTTGAACCAATTTATGCTGAAGCGCAGTCCGGTAGTGTAGCAGTAAATAAAAGTGGATAAATTCACCTCTCTCAGTGCGCATAAGTAGGTTAACTCTTTAGTCCTGTTTACTGTTGACTGTACCACAGGTGTGCTCTCAGCTGGGGGCTCCCCACTGAGGAACCACCAACCATATGTTTGCACAGCAGAAAGTGGAGTGGGGGAGATGCACAACCCAGCCTTCATGGTTTGAAGGGTCTAGGAGGCAAAGGGAAGGGCCCCAGGCTCATTTCTGCCACCCAGCTCACGTGCAGAAAGACTCCCATTTCAGCCACAGAGCTCTATGCTCAGTTATCATCACTAATTCTTTGTACTTGCATATCATCATGGAGGTTTAGGGTTTTTTTTAGAAATGTAGCACTTTAGCAATCATCTAGGGTGATGGGCAAATCTTTTTTGTTGAAGGATTGACTGTTCAGTGTCACTGTAGTGGGAATATACAATTATTATGGTACATGAATTATTTGAGCTGTTCCCTATGAAGACTGATTGCCTTTCATGGGCTGTGTGTGGGAGCAGCAGAGAACTCCCTGCTGTTCCAAGTGGTGTCGGCACCCCCAGACAGTCAAGCATAGCTGCAGAAGTGCAACTGTCACGTCACCTGTAGCAGTGCCTGAGTCATGGTCCTTGCCTACCCTGCACTCAAAGCAAGGGAGTGATTTAGCATGTTTCTAACCACTGGATTTTCACAAATGGGAGAAAATAAGTTGAGAAATAAGAAAAAAAATAAGAAAATAAAATTAAACTTTGAGCTGTCACTCACCAGAGCAGAGACAAAGGGGCATCCCACCACATCTGCATTTTCATGGGAGAAATTCTTATGTTAGCTGTAGCCTCCTCTCAATATGAAACTTGTAGACCAATTATTAGATTGTTATAACAAATAGGCTATTGCACTCCCACTGTGATAACTTGGTAACCAGAGGAGTGCCAGTTATAGTAGTGTTTTAGTTGAAGGCCACTACCACCCAGTCACTTCTGCCCTCTTCAACACTTTTTTTCAGCTCTGTCACTGAAGGTGACAGGAGGATTTGGAGGAACACACAACAGCTTGACCAGAGGCAGAAAGTTCCCACAGAATCAGTTGTTCTAAAGCTGGAAAGAGTGGCAAACAGTGGGAGCTCTACAGGCTGCTACTTTTTTAGCTGCTTGCCACAATATTCTTTTGTGTGGTTTCTGGATCTTGCTTCTGTTATATGTGTTTTTCAACTGTTTCTGATGGAGGTTCTTTTTACCGGAGTGTGGAAATATTACTGAAGATGCTGTTCAAGTTTGCAGACTGCTTGTGTGCTACTAGGTAACTTTTACTGTCCTCAGTGCCTCTGGTACCATATATCCAACTTTATTTGCAATCAACTTTAAAATAAAAGCTATTTGTTATTTATTGGAAAGATTAACTCCCTGGGGAATAATTACTTGTTTTTAGCATTGGTCTGATTGCATGGCCTAGGCTTCAGGAGAGGTGCTTCTGAAGATCAGAGCCAAAGAACCAGGAAATTTACTCATCTCTTCCACAGCCTCCTCACCTACTCCATTTCTTGAAGCTGTTACTTAACATAGCATTAAACATAAATGGTTATCAATCCAGTCCAGAAAGTGAGCAAGAGACATTAATAGACAAGAAATGGATGTTTTTGACAAATGCTGAAGTTCATGGAGGAGCAATAACACTGCAACAACAGAAACTGAGTTTCAATTGAGTTGAAAAAGCAATTATCTGGCACTATAGAATGAAGTGAGAACAAGGAAACATTTTATGATCTTATGATTCTTCTTTCTCACAGTTTTTCGAGGTGGGTAAGGGGTTGCTATGACTTTTGCATTTAACCATTGCACAGTTGCTCTCCCAAAACAGCCTCTGGGTAGTAACGTTTGTCTTAGTCTGACTTTCAGACTTTTCTTCGGGAGCTTTCCTGGAGGTTCAGCACAAAAGCAGACACAACGAAGAACCATGGAGGCACAGCCAGCATCCCACCACCAGGCTGGAGATGCTGCAGGGAGGATGGAGCCGACAGGGTCGCCTGCCCCCGGCATCCTCCACCCCACGGGTGAGCACTCATGCATCCCCCCCTGCCACAAGTTCCCGTCTCTCTCTCCCTCTCTCTCCCTCTTTTTTGTTTCTTTTTTTTTCTTTTTTTTTTTTTTTTTTTTTCCCAACTTATTTTTCCCCTGCAGAAGTCGAGGTTAAAGCCCTGAAACCCGAAGCCCTGAAACCGAGCTCCTTGGCCCGCCGGTGGCACGGCCCCGCCACACACGCCCGTGTCCGCTCCGTGGCCCGGACGCCGTCGGGGTGGGGAGGGGAGGGGGCGCGGGCGATCACAAGCAGCAGGCTGCTCCTGGGGTGACCGTGACCCGTGGGTTATGCGTGGGTGACCGCGGGGCTGGAGGGGTGAAGGAGCAGAGGAGAGGGGGTTTCTTACGGGCAGGAAAAGGCAGGATCCCGTGTGCCTGCGTTGGGGAGGGAGGGAGAACAGCTGAGGTTTCTTTCTTGAGAGAAGCAATAAACTCAAATTAGTTGCACTCATGAGGTGGGAAGACAGCCCCGTCTCTCTGTCCTTACTCCTCGGGGCGGCCGCCTAGGGCAGCCCCAGGGGCAGTGTGGGTGCCCGGGCCGCTCCTCCGAGCATCCCCGGGCAGCGGGCGAGGCGCTCCCGCACCTCCCTCCGCAGCCGCGCAGCCCCGGCGCTCCCCCGCCCCGCCCGGCCTCGCCTCGCCTCGCCGCCACATCCGGGGCGGGGGGTGAGGGAAATTCAAGTTAAAGAAGGGCTGACCCAGAGCTGCTCCCTGGGCCCGATCCCAGCCCGCGGTGAGCCCCCGGGGATCGGGAGGAGAGGGACGGGGCCGGGAGCTCTCTCCTGGTGCCGGCGACCGAACAAGTCCGGTCTCCCCAGCCTGCATTTAATCCTGAAATCTGGAAATGGAAATTGTTTGATGTATGAGGAGACGTTATCTAATTAGGGCGTAAGAAATTTAATCTTTCCAGCAGGCAGGTCATATAATTAATGTTAATTTAACGCTCAAATTCTCAGTCATTAATTTTTATTCTCTTAAATGTAGTTTGGCAGGGCCCCCTGATCCATGGCAATGGATTTTACTGAATGTAAGAGCACACTTGGTCTTCGGAGTGAATTACTGCAGCCCTTCCTATCCCAATAACAAGATCACATCATGTATGCATTATTAAGCCATGTAATTGAATGGTCCATAGTTTGCATATCAGACTATTAAAGTAATGTGTTTTGCTTTTCTTCCAACACGTAATGTTAAAGCCTTTGCGAATATTTGGTGATTCTGATAATTATCACCAAATTACTACAAATGTTCTCTTCATTAACGTGATTTCTCTCAAGCATTTTTAAAAAATGTCAATAATGCATTAAGTGGTGGCTTGTAAAGTGTTTTTTTTTTAAATAAAACTTGTCAACTACAATTCGAAGAAAAGAAAAGAAAAGAAAAGAAAAGAAAAGAAAAGAAAAGAAAAGAAAAGAAAAGAAAAGAAAAGAAAAGAAAAGAAAAGAAGAAGAAAAGAAAGAAAGAAAGAAAGAAAGAAAGAAAGAAAGAAAGAAAGAAAGAAAGAAAGAAAGAAAGAAAGAAAGAAAGAAAGAAAGAAAGAAAGAAAGAAAGAAAGAAAGAAAGAAAGAAAGAAAGAAAGAAAGAGAAAGAAAGAAAGAAAGAAAGAAAGAAAGAAAGAAAGAAGAAGAAGAAGAAAGAAAGAAAGAAAGAAAGAAAGAAAAAGAAAATTAACAGTTGCGGTTGCACGGAAAGAAAACATTTCTCCTCTGAGATTGGAAAAGACGACTTCTCTTTTTTCCCTATTTCAGATAAGTGGCTATACACCTTAAAAGTTTCACTTCATCGGGAGCAAAAGTGCATGCAATCTAAAGAACTGTCGATTGCAGATGATATAGAACAGATGGAGGAACAAAGTTGGAGCTTTTCCCTTTACAGGGAATAGATGGGGACATAGGCAGACAGACAGAGAGATTGATTTGAAAAGATACTGACCTCTCTCCTTCAGCTGCAATTTAACTTGTCCTGGGAGGAGCGGGGAAAAAAAAAGAAAAAAAAAAAAAAAAAAAAAAGAAAAAAAAAAAAAAAAAGAAAAAAACCCCCACCAAACACCACCAAAACCACCAAAACAAAAAACCCTCTCAAGTGAGACCTGCCTCCTCCCCTGTCGGCCTCCTGCCTCCACCCGCCCCAAGTTCGCACTGTCATCTGAACAAACTGCTGCGCCGATCTCAGAAGGTGAATAATTCTCAATTAACTAAGTAACTAACTTTCTTTGTGCAATCTTGAGTCACTCACTTAACTAAATCTTAAGCCTTCGAGACCCTTCATTATTGCCTTCCCCACTATTTTCAAAGTTCAATAGCAAGGCAACAAAAAACACTGCTGCAAAATAAGAGTCTCTTTTAAAATTAAAGAGCTGCTCATTTGCATCGGAAGAAGTTATTTTTTTCCCCTGCTTTGAATTATTTAGGCACCATATATATATATCTATATGTATGTGTGTGTGTGTATATATATATATTTATGTATATGTATATATATATATATATATATATATATATATATATATATATATATATAGGACACCCCACAAAGTCTCCCGCAGTCCGTGTCAGGATCAGTGTCACGGATGCTCTGCGGGGTGCGAAGCATCTGTGACCAAGTGGTTAGGCGCTGGATCAGGTGTGCTGTTGGGCTGTGCGACTCGGGCCATCCCGCCGCGCTGGGAGGTTGCTGTTCCGCAGCGCTCGGACCCCGCCGGGCCGGGCCCGCCGAGGATGCGCGGCCGCGGGCTCGGGGCAGGGTGGGGCGGCCGGCCCCCGGGACCGGGGCCGGCGGCGGGGCCGCGGAGGCTCCTCACCCCACGGGGAGCCCGGGTCGGCCCGCGGCCCGCTCTTATTTTGGTTGGGAGCGGGGAGCGCTGCCGGCTGGAGCCGGGTGAGCGAAGGGAGGCGAACTGTGCTCCTCTGTTTGGTTTAGGGTCGGGTATTTTTTTCTTTCCCTCTCCCTCCTCTCTCTCTCCCCTTCCCTCCTCACTATAGCAACCAACGCCAGCCTGACAAAAATGCACCCTCTGTGGACAATGGCCCAGCCTTCCTGCTCGCCTCGCTCTTCTTCCTCGCCAAGCGAAAGTTAGTTTCCAGCCCCCCCCCCGGCCCGTTCTCGCCTCTCCTCCCGAGGCAGGCTCCCTGCAAATCCCGCTCAGCCCCGCCGGGACTGAGCCGACCCCCACGTGGGAGGCTGAGAGCGGGGGGGACACAGAAGTCGCCCCCCACTCGGGGCCCCGATTCACTAACCCGCCTTGACAGCGGGCTGGCAGAACGCCCCTGGGCCACCGCCAGCCCCGCGTCCGTGTGCGGGCCGCCCTGCGCGGCCAGGGCCGGAGCCGTGCTGCCCGCTGCCCCGGCGGGACTCAGCTCCCGGCTCCCGGCCTCGCCTCTTTTCTGGCGAAAAACACCATCCCAAGCCTGGAGCGCTCCGCACCGCAGGAACGGAGCGGGGCAGTGGCGACCGAGAGCCCTCTAAGACCGCACTTCTCAGAGCGAGGGGCGGGAGTCGTGCCCAAAGTGCCCCGAAAGCTGTAAAGAGGGGAGGGAGGATCACGTCGCCCCGTGAAGCGGGGACACCATTTATCTGAGCTCTTCCCGGGGATGCCTGCTTGTCTCCATCAGGCGTGAGCATTGACAAAACAAACAAAAAAAAGCAACCGTTAGATTTGCCAGAGAAAGATGGGTACTTTTTTTCTTTTTAAATCTAAAATCCGGCGCTGTGTTTCATCCTGCACAACTCCCCGGACAGAGCAGGCTTTGGAAAACCTTTGTGAGACCGCTTTCCCGAGCCAGAGAGACTGAATTGCCTCCTCTCTCCTTCCAATTCACCTGCTTTTTACGCCAACAGAAACGCCCTTCCAGCTCCAGCACGGGGCGGTCATTTCCCAGCCAGGCTTTTGAACACTAAATTGCAAACTCCGTTGTACCAATAGCATCTGGGTCTGCCTCCGAGAATTCAATAAACAAGCTGTATTAACTCCAACCAGAATTTATCTCGTAGACTGATGGAATTCGTCTTTTTCCTTTTTTTTTTTTTTTTTCCCTTTTGCTTCTTCTGCTTCTTTTTCCCCCAAGGCCTCATATTCGCCACTCAAAATTTAGCAGCCTGCCTTTGATAAATTACTCAAAGTAATCCCTGCAACAGCTAAGTCTGACTGGTTGACGTTGTGTTAGAAGTCTTCATAGCGGTATCTGTCTATAAAATATTCACTTGCGGACTACAAAGGGTGGATCATTTTTAATGACAAGATTCAGAACTGGAGGATGAAGGGAAAAGATTAATATCCGTGAATTCAAATAATTTAATTTCAAATACTGAACTTAGAACATTATATCCCACTAGTTTAAACACTGATGCAGATAAAATAGCAGATTCTCAGATGAATGAAGCGGCCGGAAGAAAAGAGTTGTGGGGAATGTTGGAAATGAACATTAATACAAACTTTACAGGAACTTTTTTTTTTTTAATTCTACACCTTTCTACATTCTGTCTTCTGGGATAATCAGTATTCTAGCACGGCAAAAATGTTCATGATATTACACGTACACGTGTGTATATCTATATACTCAGAGATATTTTTTTTCTCTAGAGATAGGTGGGGAAATCTATTTAGATGGCGTGTTTTAATTTCAATGGGTAATGTGAGCTTGTGCAATCAAAGTTATCAATTTCTGTCCTTTTTGTTTAGATTTCTTAGTTAAATGTGTTTGTTATATCTACCCCGAGGAGAAGCAACTTGAAAGTGTAGCTTTTGAGTCATCTTATAAATACATCCCTGAGGCTGCGGTTCTTGCCGCTTTAAGCAGTTTTCATTAAAGCAGCCAGCTGCCTCTTTGTGTAGATTGGATTTTTTTAAAGCAATCACTTGTGAAGCCCCGGCCTTAGTTTTGTCTCTCCGCAGGCCCTTAAAGTTGAAGTTTCATTCATGTCTTGGGTCTCTCCGCCGAATCAGACTCCTCGGAGCAGCACTGGAAAGAGCCACACGAAAGCACAGGCTTGAATACCTCATAGAGAAAGGTTAAAAAGGAAGCAGAGATCAAAACAATCCCATCTCACAAAAGGTGCATTAAATGCGCCCCAGCAATAGGCACAAATCTTCCAAGTTGGCCTTTAAAGCGAGCACCAGGAGTCTCACGTTTATTGCACCCAGCAATTCTCTGAGCGACTCTCCGCGTCTTTGCACTCCTGGCGCATTTCCTCCTAAAACAACATCTAATGGGTAGATAATAGAGACGCGGAAAGGAGGCGCGGGGATTTCTCCCCCCTCCTCCTTTCCTTTTAGCTGCGCGAGTTTATCTCAAGGTTTGGAGAGCGGAGTTTTTGAAAAAAAAAAAAAAAAAAAAAAAAAAAAAAAAAAAAAAAAAAAGCTTTTCACCTCCAAACACAACAGGCACATGCAAATATACAGTCCCCCACCCTACAGCCGCACGCATCCAAACGCACCGCACACAGGAGCGTGTGTTTGGGGAGCGTTCCCCCAGCCCCCCGAGCCGGGGAGGCTGACGAGCGGCGGCTGGAAGCCGAGGCTCGCTAAGAACGAGCCGTGCTCTTGTTTTGCTGCTGGAAATGCAGCTTTCTCTCCGGCACGCACGGAGTTGAAACACCAGGGAGCCCAGCATCTCGTCAGCCGGAGCCCGCCGCGGCAGCTGGGGGCGGGTGGCGGGCAGGGGACCCCCAGGTGGGGAGCTGGGGGGGCCGGCGGGGGGGCGGCCAGAGGACTCCCGCAACCCGCCCGCGTCCTTCTGGATGCACCTGATGTGTATGCAGCACCTCGCCTCCCAGCCAGGACTCAGCTCCAGTTAAGTGCCGCTCTATGTATTTTATAGCGAATATTCTCGAGTAGCTGCACTGCAATGAAGGAGATATCAAGGAGGCCTGTCAGTTCAAAGCTTTTGGGGTTGTTTGAAAATCTTCTTCACGTCAAAGTAAGCAGCCCTAGTATTTGAACAGCTGCTTTGAACAGTGAAAAGGGCTGAGCTGAATCAAAACACTGCAGTGTCTGCCCAAGACACCGCATCACCTTCAACCTGCTTTTATGCGAGCAGAGAAAAGGAAAGAAAGGCTGGTGAGACCTCTAATCCCGCGGGGTCAGCTCCGCCAGAAAGGGGCCACATGACTGTCTCTTTTACATCCCGAGCGGCCCGGACCTGAGCGGCGACCGGAGCCGGAGCCGCGGCGGGCAGCGGCGAGGCGACAAGACGGGCGGTCGGGCGCTCGCTCCCCGCTCCCCGGCGCTCCTCTCCACGGGGGGAGATGGGAGCGGAGGATGCTTAAGGAGCGGTATTAATGACAGGGCTAACAATGATGGGGAGGACGAGGAGGTGGAGTCTGCGGCGGCTCTGAATGCACCGGCCGCGCTCCTCGCTGCTCCCAGCTGCGCCTCCATAGGCGTGCGCTCCACCGGGGAGGGGGCAGGAGGGACGGCGGGGGGGCTCTGCCGGGGAGACGAGGTTTTGTCCGCCTCCTAAGGCCGCGGTGCTACTTCGGTAACTGCGATTACCCTTCGCCCGTGAGATCTGCCGCTGGGGCAGGGGGTGAGAGGCACGCAGGACGGTGACCGTAGCAGGCAGCACCTGCCAGGGGGTCGGCCGGGACAGAGAGGGCCGGGGAGGGGGGGACAGGACATGCACGATTGGGGCAGGCCCGGAGGGGTCTCCCCCCGCCCCCCAGAAAAGTGTTGGTCGAATCTCGCTGACCCCGTGTCCTGTCTCCTGGTCGCGGAGAGCCGCGGGGAGCGCGGTGTGCGCCTCGGCACTCCACGGGGACCAGCTGTCCACGGCGTGCACACGCCATGGGGCCGGGGCACAAGGGAGGCCCCTCGGACGACCACCGGGGTAGGTCCGTGCTCGGCGAGCACCGCACGCTGGAGGCGCCCGCGCGAAAATCTCGCTCTGACAAGGAAGCGTGGCGTGGCCCCTCGTGTCTCGTCCACGCACGAACTTTTGGCAGCGGACCTGGAGGCGCGCTGGCGGGAAAGCCGCCCCCGGCAGAGCTTCGGCGGCCCCAGGAGCGGGGCGGGAGGGCTGGCCCGGGCGCGGAGAGCGGGGCGGCTCTCCCAGGACGGTCCCCGCGATGCCTTGGCAGAAGCCTGCTGCGGACTTGCCCTGTTGTTTTGTTTCAACTCACTGGTCTACACCTAATTGGGAAGAGAGAGACGAGAAAATGAACATCAAATTATAAAATTCCTGCGTTCCCAGTTGTTTACACACGGAAAACAAAAGGCACAGCTTCACTTCAGAGACACTGACTTCCCTCTCCGCAACCCTCGCAGAACAGGCAGCATTGTTCTTCCCTTCGCCTGCACCTCCAAGAAAGGGGAAAAAAAAAAACCAAAACAAAACCCAAACCTTAGGAAGAATCTCCACTCTTTCATGGACAAAGTTTGCGCCCCCTCCTTCTCCTCTCCTTCTCTTCCTCCCTCCCTCCCCACCCCCCGGCAGAAGGAGCTCTTGATACGCCGCTAAACTAACGAAACGAGGTAACTCCTGCTGCGCCCCTTGTCTCAGGGCACTGGATATCCTGTTTATGCTGCTGCTGTGTATATGTTTATGTGCAGGAGCCCATCCCCCCTCTCCTCCACACCCCCATGCAGAGGAATATTTCCAGGCAAGGAGCCTTTCCAGCGCTCACGTTAAATACGATGATTTATAAACAACTCGCAGAAGAAAGCTGTTTCTTGTTAGTAGTAATAAATTCCCCGGTCCGCCCTATTGTGTTATTTCGATGAAGATAGCGGGAGCCTGCGACGCGCACCTACCCCCGTGAGCAGTTTATTTTCGAGACAAAGCTATGGCTTTCGGCTCAAAAATGGGCAGCGAACACTTTCCGCGTCGGCCAGCCTGGCGCTGCTCATTCCTAAGAAATCCGAATCCAGTTCCAGGGTCTCCTTCCTTCCTTCCTGTCCGGGCCGCAACTTCTTTTCTTTTCCCTATCCCCCTCCTTTTTTCCCTATTTTTTTTTTTTTCTTTTTCCACCACCCTCTCATGCCCATCTTCTGCATCCACACAGAGTCGCCAGCGCCGCTGAGGCGGTCCCGCAGGCGTGCCGTCCCGTGGGGACGGGACAAGCGGAACAAAACCACCTCCGCAGTGCCGAGGTGCGAAGCCCCGACATCCCCGGAGGGGCGGTGCGCTCCGGCGACCACCGGGTGCCGGGAGCAGGGCAGGGCCGGCGGACAGGCACGGGGGCCGCCCGCTTCCCGCTCCCCGCCCCCGGGGGCGCGGCGCTCCCCGGCCGCTCCGGCGGGGCCGGCTACGAGGCGGCGCCGAGAAAGTTGGGGGCGGGCAGACGGGCACCCCCCGGCCCGCAGCACCCACTCCGGGGCGGCGCGGCCGCGCTCCGCGCAGAGACGCGCGTCGGGGCGCGCGAGCAACAGGAGCCGGCGGGCGGACCGGCGGCGGCAGCGGCGGCATCCTCCCGCCGGCGGTGCAGGGCGGGCCGGGGCGGGGCCGGCGCCGGCGGCGGCGCGCCCCTGCCCTCCCCTACGCTCCCCCCCCCCCGCCCCGCGGCCGCCGCTCCCCCGCGCCCCGTTCCCCCTCGGAGTTGTGTTCCAGCGGGGGCGGGCCGGGGCGGGGCCGGGGCGGGGCGCGGCCGGCGGGGAGCGCCAATGGCGTGCGGCGGCGGCGGCGGTCGCCGGGAGCGCCGGCGTCCGTCAGGGCGCGGGGAGCCAATGGCGTGCGGCGGCGGGGCGGGGCGGCCGCGCGTGCCTTCGCAGTGGGCCCCGCCGCGCGGGCCGGGGGGGCGCGGGCGCCGCGCGGCGCCCGAGGCGAAAAAGTAGCTGTCAAATGCGCGGCGCCTTTAACCGGCGCGATCAGTGCGGCTCGGCGAGTCATGGCGACCGCAGCCTCCAACCACTACAGCCTGCTCGCCTCCGGCTCCCCCATGGTGCACGCCGAGCCGCCCGGCGGCATGCAGCCCGGCGGCGGCTACCGCGACGCCGGCGCCCTGGTGCAGGCGGACTACGCGCTGCAGAGCAACGGGCACCCGCTGAGCCACGCTCACCAGTGGATCGCGGCGCTGTCCCACGGCGGCCCCGGCGGTGGCGGCGGCGGCGGCGGCGGGGGCGGCGGCGGCGGCGGCGGCGGCGGCGAGGCGCCCTGGTCGGCGGGCGCGCTGGGCCAGCCCGATATCAAGCCGGCGGTGGTGCAGGCGGGCGGGCGCGGCGACGAGCTGCCGCCGCCGCCGCAGCACCCGCCGCCGGGGCGGGCGCCGCACCTGGTGCACCACGGCGGCGGCGGCGGAGGGCACCACGCGGCGGCGGCGGCGGCGGCGGCGGCAGCGGCGTGGCGGGCGGGCGGCGCGGCGCACCTGCCGCCCGGCATGGCCGCGGCCAACGGCGCGCAGGCGGGGCTGCTCTACTCGCAGCCGCCCGGCTTCACCGTCAACGGGATGCTGGGCGCCGGGCAGCCAGGGCTGCACCACCACGGCCTGCGCGACGCCCACGAGGAGCCGCCGCCGGGGCCGCCGCACCACGGCCCCGAGCACCCGCCGCCGCCCCACGGCCCTCACCCCGGGGCGGCTGGGCCGGCACCGTCCGCCGCCGCCGCCGCGCCCCCCGGGCCGCCGCCGCACCACGACCCGCACTCCGACGAGGACACGCCGACCTCGGACGACCTGGAGCAGTTCGCCAAGCAGTTCAAGCAGCGGCGCATCAAACTGGGATTTACCCAAGCGGACGTGGGGCTGGCGCTGGGCACCCTCTACGGCAACGTCTTCTCGCAGACCACCATCTGCCGCTTCGAGGCCCTGCAGCTCAGCTTCAAGAACATGTGCAAGCTGAAGCCTTTGTTGAACAAGTGGTTGGAGGAGGCGGACTCCTCCTCGGGCAGCCCCACCAGCATAGACAAGATCGCGGCGCAGGGCCGCAAGCGGAAAAAGCGCACCTCCATCGAGGTGAGCGTCAAGGGCGCGCTGGAGAGCCACTTCCTCAAGTGCCCCAAGCCCTCTGCCCAGGAGATCACCTCGCTCGCGGACAGCCTACAGCTGGAGAAGGAGGTGGTGAGAGTGTGGTTTTGTAACAGGAGACAGAAAGAGAAGCGCATGACTCCCCCGGGAGGGACGCTGCCGGGCGCCGAGGACGTGTACGGGGCCAGCAGGGACACGCCGCCGCACCACGGGGTGCAGACCCCCGTGCAGTGAACTCGCGGCGGGGGCGCCCGGCCCCTCCTCCTCCTCTCCTCCTCCTCCTCCTCCTCCTCTCCTTCCCCCAACTTTTGATTGTCCTTCTTTTTTTTCTCTTTTTTTTTTTTTTAATTTTATTTTCTCCTATCTTTAAAAAAGACAAAAAAATCAAAAAAAGAAACAAACGCGAACAAAAAAAGAAAAAACAAAAAGGGAGCGAGCGAGAGGGTGAAAGCGAATCACAGCGGACAGTCAGATAGACAGACAAAGCACCTGCACCACACTGTCCCTTAGACGGTAGGAGGTGTGATGCTGTATTTTGACCTTTCCAGGCGAGTGCCCGTGCACGGGAGTGGAGTGGGTACCGCGCACGGGCAGGCAGGCGGGCACCGGCAGGGCAGCGGCAGGCACCGGCAGGGCAGGCGCAGGGCGAAGCGGTTCGCACAAAACTCCCACACTCGCTGGCCAAAACATACGGCGCTGCCCTGCCGGGGAGGGGGCGGAGGCGAAGGGGGGGCACAGCCACCTCGGGTCCCCTCCGCAGCCCCCTCCCGCCACACAAAGGCAGATTGCATTGTGGAATGTCGCTCGGTGTTGGCACATGCTGCTGTGTTTATTTTCTGTGGATCCCCTGTATGAATATATGAAAAAAAAAAAAAAAAGAGAGAACTGAAAAGCTATCCCTTTTGATGTAGACAGTATTTAACCGTACCAATTTGCACTGCAAGAAAATCGAAGTTTACATAAACAAAATGTTTATTTTTTCTTTTTTTTCCCCTTCCTTTCCGACCTTAATTTTGCAAATGACTTGCATTTTCCACAGTGAGCGTTAGTCAACCAGTGACCGGTCTACAATATGTTGCTGTGTTTTAGCCTTTGCTTTATGTGTATATGTGAACTTTTGTTATAAACAAGTATTCTTAAATACGTGTAATGCTTATTTTCTCCTTTTACCATAGCAAAAAGAATTAGTCTATGTGTGTGTGTATGTATTCATATGCATGCATGCGTAGACATACATACATACACATATATATAATCTCTCTATATACACATATATATGCACCTCCAGCTTCCATTCTCCAGAGATGTGACTCTCGTAATTGTTTAATATATGCCTTCAATGGCAAGAGTCGAGTTTGGAGAAGGGAGAATAATGCAAATCAAGAAAGTAAACTTCATTTTCAGGCAGTGTGTCCGGGGGTCGAGGCGCAACCAAAGGGGGAGGAAAAGAATATGTGCAACCCTTCCAGACTGTGTCAGTGCGGGCAAGCAAGGCCTGGTGTGGGGAAGGCGGAGAGGGAACAACATGTTTCCAGAGTTTTCCCAGAGAAAGTGGCATTTCCTTAAGAGGGAAAGGGGATTATTTAGCTCCCCCACCACCGCCCCCTCAGCGCCCTTTCCTTCCCCTCCTCCCCCCGCGGCTTCCCTGCGTGCCTTTGGCATCCCCGGTCTCGTCGCCCGGGCCGATATCAGCCTCCAAACTTTCTTTTATTGAGCAGTTTTTTACATCAAGACAGAGCCAGGGAGAGCTTAAGGAGCTGCTGGGCCCGAGGTGGAGGTCGGGTGCTTATACCTGCCTGTAAACACACGCTGCCCCCTCCTCTCCAGAGAGACCGTGTGCATTTCTTTTTCACTTTACTTTTCATATTTATTTTTATTTTTTTATTTGTATCCAGCCCCTCTCCCTCCCCATCCTCCCCTTGTCCTTTGGTCAGATTGTGGTATAATTTATTGAAGGAAAGGACCAGTTTTAACTTGGGCAGCCTTGTGTCTTTCACTGGGGAATGAAATGAAATGGGAAAAAAATGCCATTTTTCAATCCGTGTTTCCCCCCCCCCCTTCACTAATAGTTTTAAAGTGCATTTCGTGACATTATCTTGATGAGAAATGGTTAACTTTCCAAAATAAAAAAAAAAAAAAGAGAAAAACCCACGGGAACAAAAAGGAAAAAAAAAGGAAAAAAAAAAAGGAAAACAAAAAGCTCTGAAGGGAAGCAGAGGAACGGGACCTCGGAGCAGCGCATGTATGTGCGTGTGTCTGCGTGCGTGTTTGTGTACTTATGCACACACACAGCTATGCATATACATTAGAGGAATTTTATGATAGTTATAAATTCATAAAGGGATCATTTAGTCAGCACAAACGGGTGCTATAGAGACAAAGCATTTTTTATAATCTAAAAGTTTACTTAGTTGAGTGTTGGACAATTATGGAGAAAAAAACAGTGAAGCATTCTCTCGCAAAACTCTCCTATAAATATTGCATTCAGTAGCTAAGGCTTTAGAATATGTTTCTCATTGTCTTTTAAAATGCCTGTGACACTGGGTTTTCTTTCCTTCTTTCTTTCTCCCTTTCTTTCTTTCTTTCTTTTTTTCTTCTTGGTAAGACAGATGATGATTTCTAAGAGGCACATGCATTAGCCTTTTTCCTGGTTTTCCAACAATTGTAAAAAAGATACGGGCACCAAGCTTTTCTCCTTTCTTTTTTTTTTTTTTTTTTTTTGTTTTGTTTTGTTTTGTTTTTTGTTTGTTTGTTTATGTGTTGAGCTGCTTGTTATTTAAAGTGTTGAGGACTAGCGCCTAGTGAAGTGAATCAGATCAGGGCAGATCCAGTGGTAAAGGGAGGAAATGAACTTTCAGACACTTATTAATATGTGCGTAAGGTCAGACAACGGAGTCGAGAGGATGTTTGAGAAAGCCTCAAACTCCAAATAGGTTTACTAAAAAAAAGTTACCACACAAACCTTACCACTATGTATATATGTTTAATATTTGTCCTTTGAAATGCAGAAATAGTTTCAATGTTTTCTTTGTCTATTTTTCTTTTTTTTTTTTTTTTAATGCTACCCAGGGAAATATTTTCATATCATTTTTAAGTGGCCTGCCTCAATGTATATTTATTTCTTTTAAAGCAAACAGGTTCTGGAAACTGTTTTTTCTGTAGCTTTAAATGAGTAGGTGAACAAAATCTATATGGGATGTAATTTTTTTTTTGTTCAGTCTCTTTAAAAACACTTTGTTTTGGTACATTTGGATGTGCTTGTGGGGAAAAATAAAAACGCAGAGATCCTTATATATTTATGTTAAAGTAATATTTTATTATCTACATAAAACAGAAATGCACAATACCTTCATAGTTTCTTCTAATTATTGAAATATCGTTATTTTATTTTGAAAGATAGCACAGATTTGCATAGCTCTTAAAATCTGGAGGGAGAAGACCCCAGTACTTATACTGAGCTGATTTCTGTGTAAAAGCACCGCCGTTCCTTTCTATTTCGTGGAATTTTTGGAATAAATTTGATGCCTATACCGAGAGGTTCCACGCTTGTAACTTTCAGGGTACGGGAGGAGAGCCTCGGGAGCTGTGTTCATTATGTCTCTGAGCATATGAACCACAGCCGTGTGTTTTAGAGCATTGATTTCTGTGCGGGTAGGGCTATCCTGCCTTTGATGCTGGTGGGGAGATCTGCTCCTCAAGTTTGTTGCATGTTCTGGCGGAAGGCATGGGGGAGAAGAGATTTGACTCTTCTCGGTCCCTTTTTATAATTTAACATCTGACTCCTTAAAAAAAAAAAAAAAAAAAAAAAAAAAAGAGAAAAAAGCAAAACAAAAAGGCGGGGCTTAATGATGAGAGTACCGTTTGCAGGAGGGAGGAAGAACGCGGCTGCCCAGCGGGGCTGCGCACCCCCGCGCCGGGCCGGGCCGGGCCCCGCGGCGATGGCCCCGCTTTCACCTTGGGTGTCTGCGGCTCCGTGCGGTGACGAGCGGGTCGGTTTTCCCGGAGGGGTCTCAGCTGGGGACCCGCGGGGCTGGCGCGCTGACAAGCGACGTCCAACTGCGTAGTGTTCGCACGCGCGGCGGTGTGTTCTGGTCTTTCTTGGCTGGCTCGGTTCCTTGAGTGCGATATCCTGCTCTTCTCCCTCCCCCCTCCTTCACGATAGTTTCTAGGCTTATTAGATTTAATCATCTTTTCTAACTTCTAGTCAATATTACACTCATCCCGAACAGATTCAGCTAAATGATCTTATCAATAGTTTCGAAGAGAAGTGACAGAAAGAAGAAGTGTTTTGTGACCGCAGACGTGCTGACGGGTAAAATGTTGAAGCTGGGTATGGATTTAAAAGTCCTTGGTCAATAGCCCGCGGAACGGGCTGTGGAAAGCGAGCAGCCTCTGCCCTCTGCAGGACACTTGGGTGGGCGCCCAGGGAATATTTTCCCTTTGACGACAGGGCCCCGCTATCGGGGAGCGCTCCCGTCTCGGGCGGACAGGAGGTGACTAGGATGGACGGTGCCTCGCTCGGCGGGGCAGGCCCGGCGCCGCGGGGATGGCCGGCTCAGCCGGTGGTGGAGTGGCGCGGCCGGCCGCTGCTCGGGGCCGGGCCGTCCTCGGCGGAGGTCCCGGGGCTGCTCCTCCGGGGCTCTTTGCCCGGCGAGAGGCTGGCCTTAAGGGAGCGACTTCGTTCGTCCTTCCGGACTGGTTGTGGGGAGGCCGGCTGGTTCGGAGGTCATTCTTTTTATCTCCTTCGGTCTCTCGTTTAATATAAAGGAGAGGGGGAAATGGAGCAGCTATAGGATGCTCTTTCTGCAGGTGGATGTCAGGGTGCGCGGCAGCTCCTCGGGCCCCCTTGCTCTTATTTCCAGCAGGGACACTCTGTTGTAGGTCAGATGTCAACAACAAAAGCCCTGTTTCCTCGGTTCGCTCTCTCTCTGGTGGAGACCGAACCTGGAAGACGAGAGGAGACGGTATATCCTCACGTCTGTCAGTCTTGTCACCCCCAGCGTCTCCAGCCCCGCAGGGGCGAGAGGCAGCAGTCGGTGCTGCCCGACCCCGGGAGCCCCGGCCACCGCCCAGCTGCGCCGTCTCTCCTGAGAGTGGGCAGTGGGGGGCCGGGGTTTGGAAAGAGAGAAGCGGAGGAAGGAGAAATAATCCTACAAATTCCCCAGGCTGCGGGGCAGGCCGTGATGGTGTCTGGCCAGGTGCTACCTTCGGGCTGGGCAGTTTGTGTGAGCCCCGGCGGGGGCAGAGGCCGCGGTTGCCTCCGGCTCCGCCCTGCCGTGTCTCTCTCCATCGGGCTTTGTTGGTGGCAGTTCGGGGTTGCCCCGTGTCCCCATCTCCAGTGCCCCGGCTTCCGAGCACGCTTCTGGCCGTCGCCAGGCTGCGAGGGTAGAGCGGGATGGTCCCGGTTGCCTGCGCCTTCCCGGTCTCCTGCCCGCGGCCTGGGACCTGGCCCCAGGCTGGAGCTGTTCCCTGCGCTCCGGCTGATCCGATGGGGGAAAACCCTCTCCTGTCTACCCCTGTCTGCCGGGCGGCCCCAGGCCTCGGGGTTGTCCCAAGCCGCGTTGCTGGAGATTTGGTGGCTCTTTGTTGCTGTGCCGTCGGTGAGGGGGTTAGAGGGCGGGTGACCCGGCCTGGGAAGGGAGGCGACGGCCTCCGGTGGGAGATGAGGCGTGGGGGAGAGCGGTGACCGGCGGGCGGGAGAGCTGGGCTTAGTCCGGCTTAAACCTCTGGCCTCAGATGCAGCAGTGGGGGAGGGTGGCGGGCATGGGGGGGTCCCCTCAGCCCGAGCTTGGGCAGCGCCTTGCGGAGCAGGGAGCGGGGATGAGGAAAGAAGGAAACTGCCCGCGGCTTTTTGGCGGTGGACGGGGCAGTGGTGACCTTCTGCTGCCTCCAGAACGGAGCCTGGGCGTTGGGGTCTGTCTTGGGAATCGTGGGTCTCCCGCCTCCCCTGGCTCCTGCGGGCGGGTGTCTAGTTATTGTGCGCTTCAAAAGGGACGCGGCCTGGGCTGCCTCCCTGGCTTTGAATCTAGAGACGGAAATTTTTTTTAAAAAAAAAAAAAAGAACAAATTTTCAGAGTTGCAGACGCTAAATTGGCACTCTGTGCTCGGAGCATGGCCGGGCTGCCGTCGGGGATGTAGGAAGGTGTTCCGCAGAAGCGAGTTTGCCCCTGCCTCGGATGGGCGATGCTGAGGGAGCGGGCACTTCTCCAGGGAAAATTAGAGCAAAGCCAAAGCGTGCTTTAGCAGAAATGGTAAAACAAAAAACTCGTCTTCAGACCCGACTTCTCATCAAAAACTATAGACCAAACAAGTGGGCTTTCCGGCAGGCGTGTCCCAGCTGCAGCGCGTGGATTCTCCCGCCGCAGTCGGCCTCAGCCCGTGGCCTGGCCCACGCTGTGGGTCTCTTCCTTCGAAGCGTTTATTTCTCCCTGCAAACTCTCTGTAAATACTTCCGAAACTCGGCCGAATATCCCGAGTATGCCGGGATTTCACGCAGGGCCCCCGGGGCCGGGAAGGCCGCCTGAGCCGGCGCGGAGCCCCTTCCCCCCGCAGCGCCCCGGTGCCCGCGCCGCCAGACCCGACCATCCCCGCGGGACGCAGGCGTCGGATCCTGCCCTCCCGTCGGCGGGCAAAGAGAGAGAGCGATGAGGCAACGGAGCGGCCGAAACTGTGCCAGCGTTGCCGGCAGCAGCAGCGGGTCGGCGGCGGGCGCTGCTCCCCGGCCAGGGCCCGGGCGGCTGGGGAGGGGGCGCCGGGACCCCTTCGCCCCAAAGAGACGCCTTTTTTGGCCCGTGTCTGCCTGGCCCCGTCCGTGCCCTTGCCGGGGCAGAGCCGCTGCCGGCCCGGAGCAGGAGCTCTGCCTCCCTCCGCGAGCGGGGATGCAGGGCGTGGGGGCCGCCCGGGGAACCCCATCGCCTCTGCGGCGGGGCCGGGGCGATGCGGGCCGTCCCAGCGCCGGGCTCCAGCCCCCGCCCGGCTGCAGCTCTCCCGGCCGTCTCGCAACGTCCCGCCCGGGCGGGTTGAGCTGTACCGCTCCGTGTGTCCCTGGGCCTGTTCGCACAGATGTCATTTTTAAGGATTAAAAAGGGAGCAGGCCGGTAGGAAGTTGGAGGCCGGTGTTTCTCCCCCTTCTCCTCGCACGGCGGTAAATCCTGGCAGGCAGAGGCAGCTTGTAAAAGTGATGACGAGACCGCTCTCCCCCTCCTCTTCGCCGTCCCCTCTCCTCCCGTCCCGGGAGTTGTAAGAGGCGCTCGTCTAAAAGTTAGGACTTGTTTTTAGCCAGCCTGACTCATTCATTAATTCTCTTTCCCTCCTTGATTCATTCATGTCTACAGTCATTCATTGCCAAGTCCATGGAGGCATCAGCTCCTTGGTCAGTAGGGGAGACGTACAAACAAGGATGGTGCTATTTATTTCCCTCTGCCTGTGGATTTCTAAGACGTTCAAGCAGGCACAATCATTAAACTAATTTGTATTTGATTGTTTGGGCGGACGAGGGTGAATTTTATTGCACTAAGCATTCAAGCACGCACGCATCGCTGATTACCAGTATACATTAAATAAAGTTGTTTGTACACATTGTCTTACCACATATAGGCAGTCTTATTATTCTAATTACTCTAATTAGTGCATTGAAATGTTTTCTACTTGATTTGAGGAGACAGTGATTAGTTCTATTACTTCTTTTAACTCTTATTTCATGGAAAACTGTTGATGCATGTTCCAATTACCTTGTTTTTCTCTTTAATATAGCGTGGGCCAAAATTATTATGAAATTATATCGTTGGTGGGTAGAAACATTCATTTATTTTCCCTTCCTTAAAGAACTTCCATTTTTTTGTACCCACCACCACCAGATAGAACACCCCCAAAGCCTTCACAAGTAATTATTTCTAGTCAAAGCAGCACGTTTCTTCTTTACAATTTCTTCTGCTATTGCTTTAGTACTTTGTGGTTGTAGTATTAACCTTTATAATGTTTTGTGGGGGTTTTTTTCCTAAAAAGAAAAAAAAGAGCCTGACGTATACTTCAGGCAAAGCTATTTCATAAGTTTTAAACTAAGGTTACTATTAATTGATAGGATCTGTTCATCAAACATGTTACTTCAATAGGGAATTGTAATTAAAACCTTAATTCCGTTTGAGACTTAGTTTTATCTTAAGCACTTTCTTGAGGGATTTTTCCCCCCCTTTTCCTTGGCGGTTGCCGTTTGAAGCACGGTGGTGGTACAGAGCGGAGCCCAGATCCCACCAGAGCAGGGAGGTTATTTCGTTATCAAAATACCCATCTTCACTATTGAGCCAGTTGAGGTTTTGTGTCGAGTTTTGGGATGTGTGTGTGTTGGCCTTTTGTGTTAATGTGGCGGCCACTTAAACCCAGACGGTGACAAAGCGGGCGTCGGGGATGGAATCTTGCCTTTCCTTTCACATTACAGACAGAGAGACTGGCTATTTTTCGGTCATAAAAATTCTACGCTTTTTTGTTTTGTTTTGTTTTGTTGGAGTTTCCCCCCTCTACTTCAGGTTAGTTTGTTTAATAAATACGAACGGATTGGGGGGAAATAAAGAAGGGGTGGGAGAGAAAAAAAAAAAGGAAGAAACTCAAACCATCCCTTAAATTCTTAGAAGTCCAGGTCTGGAGGGAAATCTATGGAGTTACATAGGTAAATACTGTGCCTAGGCTGCTTATACTTTTAATATTTAAACTGGGATTATAGGGGATCTAAAGACGCCTTCCTAACCTTTGCCAATTGCCTGTGCGAGGAGAAACCCCGCAAGATGTACAAAGGGGCGAGACGCCTTCCCACTGCCTCTGATAAACGACTCCGCCGCTGGTGTGGCTGGGGACCGACTTTCCCCCAAGGTCGAGGCTGACGGGGGACAGGCAGCGCTGGGGTTTGGAGGGTGTTTGAAGGCGGGGGTCCTGTTTCTGCTTCCCACGGAGCATCGTCTCGCCCTGCTCCCTGGGCCGGGCTCAGCGCTGGCAGCGCTCCGGTCCGGGGAAGGCGCCACGGGCCGGGCCGGGACTGGGGCCGGGATTGGGGCAAGGATTGGGGTCGGGATTGAGGCAAGGACTGGGGCGAGGATTGGGGCCGGGATTGGGGCAAGGACTGGGGCCGAGAGCGGGGCCGGGGCCGCGCGTGGAGCGCGGGCGCCCCCCAGCGGCCGCCGGCGCCGCGGCGGGGACTCCCCGGGAAGGGCCGGGGAGCATCCAGCGTCCCGCTCCCGGACACCTCGCTCTCCCTGCGCACAAGAACGACGGGGTTGGCCTCAGGGACACCCGTCGGAGAGGTCGCTGGAGCCCGTGGTGCCTCTGGGAGGGGGATGGCAAAGTTGTGAGTACGCTTGTTGTCTTCCCTTCCTTTTTTTTTTTTATTTTTTGGTGGTTCGGTTTTGCTTTGTTTGCTCTTTGTTTGCTCTTTGGTTGGCGGGGGGTTCGTCGGATTTTTTTGTTTGTTTGTTTCTTTTTGATTGTTGGTGGTTTTTTTTAAATAAACACACAGAAAAGTCTAAATCCCACGTTTAAATTGTTGCTTGTCCTGTCGTCTGGATGGGAATGAAAAAAAAACCAAAAACCAAACACCACCACCCAGCAAGTCTATGGTTTACTTGCAAGCCCCTGAAAACTGGGATAGGTGCTATTTGCCTCGCTTCCTCCTCCTGCTGGGCAGGTGTGCAGTCCCTCAGACTGGCAATTTCTCCTCCAGTTCAGGCATGTTGGATAGCAGGACAAAGCTCTGTCACCTCTCCCTGGTGCAGAAGCAGACCCACGTGGTCCTATGGAGTGGGACACCTGTAGGGCTTGGCTACTCTTACCACGCTGTGTGGGCGCGATGTGGCTCCTGCCCTCAGGCTTGCAGGGAGATATGAGCCCAGCACCAGGCATCCCGCAGCCTCCGGGAGCTGTTCCCTGCCCACCGCACATCCCCCGGCAAGCGAGGGCACAGCCGGGGCAGCGGGAGTGGGACAGGTCCTGGAGCCCTGAACACACCTCTGCCAGGGCCTTCCCACAGGGCTCCCATCTTCTAGGAAGGCAGGGGGCTCAAATCCCACCATTTCACCAAATGGCTTCTGATCTCGATGAAGGCAAACCACCCTGCATTCCAGACCGGTGTCACCAAACGCCTCCAACAAAATCGCAACAACCCCGAAATTTTCCTCCACTGGATGAACCCCCCATTTCCCAGGAACAGAGATCTGAGGACAGCCCTGGTCTCCTGCAGGGCCTGTTTTGTGCTGGCTGGGTGCTCTCTTTTTACACCCAGGCCCAGGACAGCCTCCCCAGGCTGCTTGAGAGGTGTTAGGGGTTCAGCTCTGTCTGGGCCCAGACCCCACAGCAGCGCGGGCTGGTACGACCACACAGGTTTACATCTTGTGTTTATTTCAATGCTGCCGGTTTGTAACTACCACTTGCCACACTGTGTATGTAGGTGCTGAAAATGTTAAAATATTGTGAATATCAAGAACCCAAGACATTCAGACATTCTGCTACAGCAGACTTCATTGCACTGAAAACTGATAAGTGACATATCACGATCTCAGAGTCTCTTGTTAACTCAACAAGCAAATTGAGCTGAAATGAAACAAAACAAAACACCCAAGACAGATTAAGTTTTAGAAAGAAATAAGCATTCTGCACAGAGCTAATCACACTACAGGCAGCCAATGCTGTAGCGCTGAGCAGACATGGGAGAAAATAACCTGTTTTCCAGCTGAACATCGATGCTGGACTTGTTCAGATAACAGAAACGAGATGCTGTGGGTACAGAAGGAATTGGAAAGGTAAGCCGTGGCTACATCTTCAACTACAGACCAAGCCTGTGTCTGTCCTACCTGTGGAGATAGCTCAGTTCACAGTAGGTAAAAAACCATAACAAAGGTTCAGCCTCTAAAGGGAAAAACTGGCTTTGTTCCAGGGACCCTTCCTAAACCAGCTGATAAGTAAGGATTGATTTATTTGCTAAAAGGTCTGAGGAGCTGGAGAACACTGGGCTTTTGCATACTAATTTTGCGTACATGCTCAGTATATATATCATATCCCAAACCAGAGGTTTTTAATTTTGGGTGGAATCAAGGTCTTTAGCTTAAAGCAGTCCCTCATTTAATTATGCATGTCTGGCTCTATGAATTGGGCAAGAAAGAGAACAGGCAACCCAGCCTGCCCACATGCCTTGCCAGCCAAGAGAAGGGAGTGTTTCAGAGTTCCTGCAGAGAAGCCTTCAGTCCACTTGGCTTTGGTCCTGCCTCCTCTCCAGCTGACCATTCAGAAATACAGGCCCAACCACAGTAGGGGCCAGGCCACTTGAGATTTTATATCTATAGGTTAAATCTCACTCCCCTTCTCTTCCCACAGGCTCTACCCACAAGGCTGAAATCAATTTCCCTCTCCCCTGCCTGGCCCAACACCGTGGTTCTTGCCCTCCTGCCTCTACAACTCTAGTGAAAGGGCAGAAGGGGGCTGACCCCAAGAACACACACATAACCCTGCAGCTAAGCCTCAGCTATCCCTTCAGTTAATTCCCCTTGGCCTGAATCCAAGGCTCCCCACATTCCAGCACTGCTCTACTGCCAAATTTGGACCTAACTCTCACCAGAGGAAATAAGGCTAGCTGCAGTAGGCTCCCACTAGTCCCAAACATGCAGTCTACATGGCCACAGGCTGTTACAGGCAGGGAAAAGCCCCATCATTTACATGTGTTGAATGACTTCTAGCTTAGGTAAAGTTCAGCAGTGACCAGAGAGTCTGGGGTAAGAAGGACACACTATGGAGTTTGCAGGAGTCCTTAGAGGCTGCAGCTGCAGCAGCTGTGAGTGTTGTAAAACAAGAATAACAGCCTCATTGAAATGTTACAATTCCAACCTGTTACCCAATACAGAAGAGCATCCCAAGGGAATATGGACCATTTTCTCATATCTGTTTTGAGACAAGATATAGCATTGCTATTTCTCGGCCAGAGGGAACAGCCTCTGCCTTCCCTGGATAGATCCTGCGGTTGTGTGTGAACAGAGCCACAACAGACATGAATCATTCAGCAGCAGACAGAAAGATGCAAGAAGCTGGAATTCCCTCACTCTTCCGAATTTAAGCTCATTATTTTAGGAGACTTCTGGGGAAAAGTGTTTTGTATAAGGAGACAGTGCTGTTCTGAGGAAAAAGATATGCTAGGGAGCAAGGCAGCACATGTACTTCCTTGCAAAGAGAGAGGAGACTGTATGTGTTCACTTAGTCCTCTACAATATTTAAGTGAACTGAAAGATGTAAAAACTGCCTAACGGCTGTCTGTGTGTTTAGGAAAAGGCAAAAAGACGGGTTGAAACCCCACCCCCTCACAACCTATTAGGTGACAGACAGCACTCGATCATTAGCTGGAGATCCTTAATCTGTGCCTCCTTTACAAAGACCTGCCACTCTGAGCAGAGGAGACACAGATGTGAAAGCCTCTGTACCTTTTGGGGAGCAGCAGAACACCCATCGATCAATATTTTAACTTGAAAGCTGCCATAATTCTCTGAAAAGACTGAATTATTTAAAAGTATAGATATAAAAAAATCAGAGCAGCATTGTAGATCTCTCAGTTTGATCTGTGCCCACAATATTTTGATCTTACAAATCCTTTCTCTTAGTCAATTCAAAGATAGTGATTTATTCTTGAACAACATTTTTTCTCCATAAGTCTCATTAATAACAGATACAGTAAATACTACCTGGTGACACACAAATAGAAGATTAATCAGAACTGTTTTAAGACTCCTCCCTAGATCAAGCAGCAGCCACAGTACTGATAAAAACATAGTCCAGGGCACCTGAAGGCTACATCCTACCAATTTTTTTTCCCTTCCACAATCACTTTAAAAAGAGGAGCATCTTATACTCAGCACTAGGTAGAGGCTCTAGAAAAGATATCTGCTGGGGGAATGAAAGTTACTGCAAGGCATCATATCAAGTCTATCAATGAATGTTATGGAGGAAAAATAGACATATGTTGAAAATAGCATGTCATCACCTTCAATGAACCCTCCCTGTGATAGCTGAATAATTTTGCAGACAAAGCCTTTGCAGTTACTAAGCAGAAGCAATGGCAAAAACACAATGAAGAGTTCTCTAAACAGAGATAACACACAGTAAGTTCTATGAAGTTTATCCCAAACACAGTAATTTTCTTCTAGATTCTTCTATGATATGCCTTCTGTGCTACAGTAATATTAACATTTATTATTAGGGTACTAGAAAAGATAACCTAAGTTGATTGTCAGTCACATCTTTCTGTCACATTCTGTGTAGTTTTTGAATACAGACAATTTAAGGCCTATTATCGGGGGGGGGGGGGGGAGGGTGTTGGTTTTTTTTTTTTAATTAATATTTTATCTGTGGTGCACTTTGAGCCCTGAGTTTGTAGCCAGTTAACAAGACTGAATCTAAGCATGATTCATCCTTTTCACAAGGAAATGATGGAGACTGCATCACTGGGCTGCAACTGCTTTTAGAGACCTACTGGCCTGAAGTTTGAACTGAAATTGTTTGTTCATTTGCATCCAGAGGGGTGGATATGACCTTGCTACAAAAATGCTGCTGCATTTATTTTAACTTCTGAAGATACTTGTCAGTTCAAAACTGCCTGGTCACAGCATCAGGGCATTTTTACTTCTAGCTCTAAAAACTGTGAGGGAAAGCATTATGTTTAAATCTGTTTGTAATAATAAATGCCTACATGGTATATGACAACATTTGATTTTACCAGTGAATAAACAATTGCAGCATGCATGGTATCAGATCTGCAGCATTCTGTTTAAATTTCAGTCAAGAGTGCCAATTGCATTGCAAAGTAACAGAGATAAGTTTGCATTTTTTAATGTTTTCACAGAACACTAAGCTTTCCTCCCTCTACCTGGACATAGAGCAGGTAAAAGTATGGGCATGGAAAACACGCAACTCCCTAAATTGCCCAAATAATAATGCACATCTTCCAAATAATAATGTAAAGAAGTGTATTACAGGCTCTCAGGCATTAAAGTCTCCAAGTCCTGAAGTATTTTGAAATCTGAGTTTATCTGCGTAGGTTTTCAAACTGTTTGCATTGCCAGAAGTGCCACAGAGAGGAAAAACAGACACCTGACACATTTCAGATTTTTGTGTGAATTTTCAATACTGCAAAACAGGTACCACAAGAAACAGGGCCATCAGAAATGATGCCTGAAACTGTACTTTAGCAGGTGTCAAAAGTCAGCTGTGTTTTGTCCGAATACACAGAAGAACCCAGGTCCAGTCTTGTTCTTACACTTCTGGATAATCATAAGCACCAGCAGCTCTAAGTTGATGCTAGAAGACAGTTTTCGCACACTTGAAATTACACTGGCCTCAGGCAAAGCTGTGATACAAAAACAGAACCCTTCAGGAGGTGGTGGAGATTGAAAGTCTTCTTAAGAGTTTCTTTAGAGATGTTAGAAAACTCAAAGCTCTGTATCTGGTTAATTGCCTTGAACAATTAATACTATCAGGAGAACCTAGCACTCGAAAAATTTGTCGAGAAGAAAATCGGAACTGATTAAATCAACATCAACTTTGGAATCCATAAAACCACTCCAGATAACTCATTCAAAGGAGGACAAACTCTTAGCAAAGCAGTTGCTCATTTTCAATTCAACATTTGGGTTGTTCTTGACAAGTACAGTCCAGTTGATCACATGTCCCCTTCTGGTGCCCATTTTCAAAGCCATAGAACTCTTAACATTTTTGCTAAATTCAGAGTTTATCATGTTACTTAAGTTCCACATTTAAAAGCAACTGTACCAGTACGTACATAATTAAAGGGATTAAGAAATACCTTATGGTAACATAATTTGCACTAGACTAGGAAATTATTCTTGAAAGAAATTCAACAATTATCTTTTTCTTGGAGATCTCTCTTGGTACATTGTAATCTCCATATTCTGCTTTATATCCCATCTGTCTACATACATCTGTTGTCTCTTGCTCTGTACCACAAACTGTTTCAGGCAGTGAAGCATCTATTTTGTGTAACACACCTAGTTCCATGTGCTTTCATAGGACTAAAGGAAGCTAACCATTAAACAATAATACACTTTTCCAATAATAATTTAAAAAGCTAGGCTACAAATTCATATCCAAAAACATCCAGGGTGTCTTATTTCAAAATGAACAGTGATAAAAATATAACCAAACTGTTCCTCAGAATGCATCATATTGTGTTGTATTTCATAGTTTTTTAAAAGAAATGCACAAAAAGGTCACTGAATGTAGACAAATAATTTATTTTTTATTTATTCATTATTTTATGTACACTTGGCATTTTGCAACACAGTCAAAGGGAAACAAATTAAGTGCAAAGCAAGATAAATATTATAGATGGAATATATTTTAACACATTTCTGTCATCTCTAAATTAGCAGACATTGACAACTCAGGGAGAACATTAATTTCAACTTCTTTATACTGGCAGTAATAGAGTAAACTGCACAACACAGTATTATGACATTTTACATGATCCAACACAGAAGAAGAAAGCAGAAAACAGGCTTAATTTCCTAACTAGAAATCATTGGTTAACTTCTAAAGATAAGAAGATTTTATCTTCGAATTAGCAATATAAGGCATTAGATGATTTCTTGATTATAAATTAAATCCTTCATGAATACAAGGCTAACATCGCTGTTTTGTGTGTATGTTTGTGTTCAGGTCAACCCATACTTCATACCCCAAAAGCATGAGTCAAATGAGGAGGAGCCAGGTATCCGTGCTGGAGCTGTGTCTGCAAATGCAAAGGTAAACCTTTGGGTTTACACACAGAAAGAAGATACAGTAGCCAAATCTGAAAAGAAGGAATAGACCAATAACATTATCTTCCACTTACTCTCGGTCAAGCAGAACACAGACCAGAGGAAAAACATTGTTTTGAAATGTAATCTAGTACTTACCTAAGTATAAAAGAAAAGCATGAGTCTCAGAGAGGAATATTAAAAACAAATACAGATATAAGATAAACACTGCTAGAATACTAAGAGGAGCACAAAACTAAAAGTGGGCTAATTACTGAATAGGAGCACAGAAAACAGATTTGGGATCTAAGACTGCACACACAGAAAGAGCTCTGGGAATAGTGACTATTTTAAGGACTGCAAAGGAGTGGTTGGTAGCTTCATGGGGCAATGCAGCTTAAGATCAGGAAAACAGTCCTGAGAAACACATCTGAGAACTGCTGCTCCTCCCTCCAGCTTAAATTTGCTAAGCACTGCCTTCACCATATTTTAATATGCTCTTACTAGCCTTTCTAATCCAAAGCTTCCAACATCTCTTTGAAAGGAAAGATCTTTTTTTTCAGAATTTATTGAAGGCAGTTAGGACCTGAACATTCTCGTATGTTCACAGCAGCATTTTATACTTTAGGGTTTGAGCCACCATCATGAGGTGCAAATAAACAGCCTCACTTTGGACATTTTTGTGGCACAGTACTGAGATGAACTATGTAAAAATTAAGAAGCTTTGGATCACAATCAAGAGTGGCTATCCTCATTTATGCTAATTTGAATTAAAACATTTGCACAACCAACATGCTCCCACCTGCTGCTTGTTATTCTGTTAATTGAAGCTAAATGCCCCCTTCCTTCTGCTGGCTTTAATAGCCAAATAGGGAGGGTAAAAAAACCCCTAACAACCAAAAGGACAGCTACTGGAAAACAAACTGTTTTCTAGGTTTAACCAAGATATTTTGTACGGAGCAATCAGATCCAGTTCAAATAACAGAGCAAAGCAAGTGGTGGCCTTTGGTGGAAGAAAGTCAAGCCAGGGGACTAATAGAGAGCACCAAGGAATAAGCAACCTCTTACTCTGACTCCACTTGTGCTAGCTTCCAACAGAAATTTTATTTGGTCTACATAGACCTCTGCTTTTCCAAACGTCAGTTGAAGACCTCAATTGAAGACTAATCTGATCTGATCTGAATTACCCTATAGAAGAACCTATCTACTCAGTGACAGGACTCCAGGAAAATAGTGTACTAACTTAAGTATCTACTCTAGATATTTAAAATTCAATGATATAAATATCCTCCAGCTACAGAAAATGTGCTTAGAGGCAATTATCCCTTTTGTCCTTTTCAACTTGTTATTACAAAAAGGCGTAACTTGCTTCTGGTGCTTACTGGCATAGCATGCACAGCACAGGTATTTACAGATAGTGTCTGGAACTATTCCCTCTATTGCTGCTCTTCAACCTTTACAGAAATTAGTTTCTTTAAAAGGTAATGCAATAGGAGTTTCTTGTTACATTAGTCAAACTCTTATTGCGGCAGAAAATGGAGTGTACTATTAAATCATAAATACAATGCAAGTATTTTGTTGCTGGTTATGTGATGGGTGGGGGGGGGAGGGCAGAGAGAGACCTATTATGTTTAAATGAATCCAGGTGCTGGGTTTAGGAATTTAAATGTGAAAGTCTGGAGATGCCCTTCCCTCTCATCTGCACATATGAGTAAATGTGAGTAGGAAATTTCCCCAGGCAATTCACACACCTCACTTCCAGAGATCAGGCCAATCTCCACAACTCCACCATCTGCCTGGCAAGGACATGAATGCAAAATGCCACAAGATGCTGAAGAGCTGCAGTGCCTTTTTGTACAGTAACAAAATCCAGAAAGATCACCATCATACAGATTTCACTATGACAGCTGAGGGGCACCTGTAACTGTCTGTATGCCAAAGTTAAATCAGAAAGTGCAAGATCTCCCTGTGAACACATCAATTCCTGGGTATTTTAGTTTACTTTTAGCAACCACTCCAAAATAACCTCAAGCATAGACTAGCCATTAGTTTCCAAATCCTAACCAAGCCAGCTATTTTCTCTGCTCATTTCAGAACAGTGGGTATGTGCAAAAATCTGTGGCACTGCCCTAAAGAAAAATCTAGAGAGACCAAGGTGTGATAAAAGTGAACCCATCTTCTGATGGTGAGCAGAGACAACTCCTGACAATGGTAAAATAGTAAAAATAAAGAAGATGGGAACTCACCACAATTATACATGGTACCTCCATAAAACACTCAGGCATCTCAGTGCTTCATAAACTTGGTCCTCTTTTTCACCTGAATTCAAACATCCGTGTTTGACACTACAAACAGGTAACTGCTATACTCAGTTTCCAACAGAGTAAACAGGGATAACTGTCACGAAAATCAGGGCAATCCCAATCCAGTACAAGGTCTATGTAAAAAATACTAAAGACATACAAACTGAACTATTCCTAGGGTATTGCAGACAACTCAGTTTCTAACCAGAAACTATTGCCAGTGCCCAAGAATAGGGTTATTTTTCTTAGTCCTTAGTGTAATGTTCAGGCTTTGGAGTGACAATCATACTCCCATAGCATAGAACAGCTGTGTGTTCTCTATGTTACAGATCTGCATGTTGAAAATGTTACCAAAATTTTGTTCCATTTAGATTTTCCTGCTAACCTAAACGGAGAGATACATAACTTCTCCTAAAATAACAAAAAAAGGGAAATGTACAAGATTCTTGTGTCTGTTTTCAACATGACAAATTCCTTATGTTAGGTAGTCATTTTTTCCCCCCCTCCTACCTTCTTCAGCAATTGTTGGATCTATAATTTTCCAAATAACGGGATGGGACTGCCAGGAGACGTTCCTCAAGCTTTATTGCAACATCAGCCTCAGTACAGGGTGAGACAAGAAAGATGGCAACAGCTCATGTCTTGCCAACAGCAGCCAGAATTCTCTGTGTTACAAGGCCTTTTAAAAGCTAACCAATAGCAAATTGTTAAAAGCTTACAGGCATCTGCATAAGTCAATCATTAAAACTACATGTATACCTTATATCTAACAATAGGTGCTTGTTTCATATTTTTTTGCTATTCAGGAACTTTTTATACTCTCCTATAAATGAAGCACAGAGCCTCATTATTACGCTTTTCTATTATCTTGCTTAACATATTTTTCTACTTCCTAAGGCCTAACTCTACACAGCACAAAAACACAGTCTTGTTGTTCTATATCCTCATTCTTGTGTCTTTTTAATTTTAGGCCTACATCTGCACTGCTATGAAAGCTTTCTGCTTTTTCTATTTCTCACAAGAAATCAGTACAATGAAGCAAACAAACCAACCACAGGTGTATCTCAGATCATAGAACAAAGAACAGATGAGGATAGAAGGGGACCTCTGGAGGTCATCTAGTCCAGCCTCCACCAGCTCAAGTAGGGCCACCCAGTCAGTTGCCCAGGATGATGAGTATCTCCAAGAATGGAGACTCCACAAGCTCCCTAGGCAACCTGTGCCATAAAATGTGTCATCTTCGTGTTTCAGTTTGTGCCCATTGCCTCTTGTCCTGTTCATGGGCATCTCTAAGAAGAATCTGGCTCCCTCTTCTTCATTCTTCCCCTCCATCAGGTATTCCTATACATTGATCAGATTTCCCATGAACCTTCTCCAGAGACTTTACCATTTTTACCACCATTATGCAGTTTGTCCTCAGAAAAGGACCAGCTGCAAAAAACCTGAGCAATTAAGTCTTACATGCACCTGTGTGTACATGCATGAAATAGTTTCATTGAATAACAAAAAACATGATTTCACAGTGGTAGGCAAAGAAAAATTATTTTTATGTAGTTGATAAAAATGAAACTGAGACATCATGACTTACTGCACAAACATGTACATGAAAGGTCAATATTAAGCACATCTAAATGGTAAATCTTGATTTAGAAGTATGAGCATGTGATACTATGTGGAAAGCTATGTTTCTGGGAAAGGTAACAGCTGATCTAGAGCAAGGGACTTACTTTCCTGGCTACCCTTTCATGAGTTTCCAGATAAATCTGGGTAAGTCCCCTTTTCTCCTTTTCTCAACATTCCTGACATATGCATTTCTTCAAAATCTAAGGAAAGTGAGATTTCAAATAGTTGGGGGTATTTTTATTCTTTTATTTTTAGAAAAGGTGAACAAAACATGCAACAGTAAAACTTCATTCCTCACAATGGATGCCCTTCAGTTTAGGACATCTGTCCTAACTGTGCCATTTACCATCCTTAAATAAAAACAAGACAAGGAGAAATCAGAGCTATGTAACTCAAACAAAAGTAACAGTATTTAGTCCATTAGCTGAAAAGGAAATTCTCACCACTGCCTCCTATTACAGAGGCTGAATCTTCTTAAAGAGAGTCCTCCTGCTGACGCGCTTTCCTGAAGCTCATGAGGATCTGTAACATGCAACACTCATTTCTCAGCCCTTCCTAATGTCAGTTACCAAAACTTGTCCTGTGCCTGGTAACATTTATTAAAGAGCACCTTCTTGCATTTCATCATCAAGTCAGAAATCTAAAACTCACAGAAATCATCATCTCAGTGAAGGACTAAAGTCTTCATTTTGGAAAAAACACTGACTGAGTCTGACACAGCATGTGCAGATGCTATCAACCAGGGATTTCTAGTCTAGTAATTTCAAAAGCTACAACTTACAGAATCATTGTTAAAGAGCAATAATGAACATGTAAATCATATATATATAAAGTCGCTCCCATAGTCCTTATAATAAAATGCTACATTTTATCTCGTTTTTGTAAATTTAGCAGTCCTGCTGACGTGACATGGGAAATATATCCCATAAGATGCAGTAAGTACACACAGTAAGAACCAGGATTCAGCACACAATTTTTGCAAATGCACAGTGGGTGACATTTCTGATGACAGTAGAGCAGTTAAACTACTCAGTCTTAATTATAGCAATATGAAAGATTATCAAAATAATGGCAATACATTAATTATGTTTGTCTGTTCTCTTCATGCATTTACAGAACTATACGTACAGCCAGTTAGGTACATGAGATTTTGGAACAGGGAAAGGGGATGCATTTCCAAAAAAAACCCCAAACCCAAAAGCCAAACAAACTAACAAAATAAAACAAATTATATACCACAGGTATTGGCAAGGGGTAGAAGCAGATCCTGGCATTAAGAAAAGTCCTCAAGGTTGTCAGAATTTTTTTTTTTTTCTTTTTTTTCTTTTTTTTCTTTTTTTTTTTTTTTTTGTCTCTCTCTGGATGGAATTTGGAGGGTTTGAAGGTTTAAGGATGGATGTTGTTTCAGTCTTGTTTTTCAAGACAGGTAGTACAGCACTGGATGGAATTAATCTCAGTTTAGTATCTAACCTGAGCTAAATCACAGCTTCCGCAGTCTCCAGAGAGGCTCTCTACAACATGACTCATTCTACTTTCCTTAAATGTCTGCCTTAGGAGATTGATAACTCTCTAGAGGTGCCCAGATTCCTCCCTTGAAGTAGATGTCTAACTTTCAGAGAACTAACATCCAGTGAGATGAATTCTACTCACTGTGTACGATGATTACTGGACATCTTGTATCTGGAAAATTTAGCTTAAGAGCTCTGAGGAAATATGAAGGTTTTGGTAGGTTTGCTGTTTGTTTTGTTTGTGGTTTCTTGTCTGAAACTTGGACCTCCAAGTACATGGGGGATTATAAGGTCCAAACTCCCATGCAAAGCTGTTGTATATAAGTCATGCTCACTAATGGCCCTTATCAGGCGTATAATTTAAAGAACAGAGACCCCATCCATTTCATAGAGCTATGTAGCCAGACAGCTCAAAATTATGAATACAAGTAAGTACACTACTGAATTAAAGCCTTGAAGAGTTAAGAAGATGCTTCAAATGGTAAAGTTATCATACTAGTTTTTAAAATTACCCAAGGAATTACATCTTTACCTACAGGCCACCCCACACTGATTTCAAACAGAGGGTGTGGAAGCCCCCCTTTAGTTTAAAAACAGGAGCAGTTCAGAGCAAACCCCCTTTTTTGGACATGTTAGCCATGTTTTTTTAACATTTGTTGCCAAAGCACATCTTTTACAAAGCTTCAGAAAGACAGATAATCAAACAACAAGATTAAAAAAAGGAATACCTTTAACAGCAGAATTTAGATGACATGACTGAGGGACAGTCTAATGAAGGAGATGACAATCCAGTTGAAGAGTAATTAAATTCCTCCAATGGAGGAATTGACATCATTCATTTTGGATTAAATGAAACTAGAATATAAGTTTCCCTCTATATGACTGCTTCACAAGGAGACAGTCCACAGTAGTTATCGGACTTTGCATTCACTCTTCATACCCTGTAACACCTTTCATGAGAAGACAAACCAAAAGGCACTTTGGCAAAGCAACACTGGAAATCCAGCACATCTCCTGTCCAGGCTTTTCCTGCTGCATGAGTGGAGATGAACTCAGTCTCCAGGTAGAGTAAAGCAACAGCTGAAAGCAGAACTGCTATGAAACATCTTCTGCTACTACACTCACTTTACAAAAGTAATTCTTACATGAAAAAACTTTTGAGACTTATACACGTATATGTTTATGTATGTACACACATCCAAAAAAAAATTCATATATACACGAACATATGTGTGTATATATATAATTTATGCATACATATAAATAAATAAATAGACACACTTAAGTAGCAGAACTAAAGAGACAGCGACCTATTCTTGCTTGCTTGCGACACACAAGGAAGGTCTAAAAGCAAGTTGATTTATTTATCCTACAAGTTTTACAAATGCCAAGTCTGGTCTAACTTTGTTTTGCTGGAAGACTTCTTGGATATATAAGGCCATAGCTGTAAGAGCTTCTTGCTCTCTAACTGAAGGTTGAAGTCTACAACTATAGATGGAAGTCATTTCCAGTAGCTTCTCTGCTCTTTGAATTAATTTATTATATGTTGGCAATAGCTAAGTTTTAAACAATTCAAATAAAAAGTCAAGTTCAATTTATCTTCCAAGTGACAATAGAGAATTCCTGAAAAAAACAATTTCAAACAGAAGATGCAACATAAAAAAAAATCCTTCAGTATGAACAAAATTTCAATTTAAACCTTCTTTACACTACCTAAAAAGCAACAGAGAATGAAATTCTTTACACATACATCATTACAAAGACACATATTTGATTCACTGATGAGAAGTTAAACTGTATTATCTACCAAGTTTACCAGTTTGAAGGCACAATGGCTATCACTTCATCCACATCTCACTCTATTTACAGTGAAAAACAAACAAAACTGATCTCTATAGAAGAAAAAGGAAATAAACACGGAACAACCCCTGAGAAGTGAAATTTTACAACAAAAACATTTGTTTTGAAACTCTGTTCTTTGTAAACTCCCATTATCTGTACCTGTGTTCTCCTGTAACTAGAATAATAATGTTTAATACTCAATTACAGTGAAAAATTTAGACTAAAAAAAGTTTAAAGTTCACAGAAAAACAAATGAACCCAAACATGATTGAGAGAAATGAGATCTCACAGCGAATCATAACAAAGCTGAAATCTTTCAGTGTGGAAAAAAAGTAAATCAATCTAAAGTTCTCTAACAATGCCCAGATTTCTAAAGAAGAAAAAAAAAAAGGAATGGCATAAACTAGTTGGAAATCCCACAGTGCCATCTGTGTGGAGGAAAAAAATCAAAAAGCCAACTGTGCATGCCCTTCTTTGGATCTGGAATTCCCCAGAAATTCAGCAAAATTTAAAAATCTGAAGAACTAGGTCTTTCAATACAATAGATAAATGTTCGGTAGCTGTTTCATGACATGGTTTAAAAAGTATTGGCACCGGCACAAAGAGTCCAAAGCAGTCATTCAGGAGTCACAGAGATTGTCAGATTTTTTAATGATTTGCAGCAGTCCTCTAGTAGCAGTTGGTTATTTACTGCATGAACTGAAGTGTTCTTTGTCACTGATCTTCAGTCCAATACTGTACTTCTCTCAAAGTATTTTTCTTCTTATTCCAGTAGGTAATAAGTGCCGTCAATACAAGAATAACAGAACCAGTATCAAACGACAGCCTATATTTTATGGTCCATATGCATCAACAATGGCTAAAAAGGTAAAATTCGAAACCAAAGTCGTACATAGCAACATACTCTAGCAGTAGTATTCAAGGAAAAAAAATAAAAGAGAAAAGCTTCATCCCAGAAAGTGCAAAAGGAAGAAACTCCCAGAAATTGTCCATCAACACAGTTTTCCTTCTTCAGAGGTTAAGTAGTCTTAAAGAGAGTGCAATAGTACTTTGAGCTACTCTCCTCTTGGAAAAAAAAAAAAAAAAAACAAAAAGAAACAAAAACCCAAACAAAACAAATCCAGTACTAAGGTTTGGTGATAATAAAATCATCAAATCATATTGCCCTTGTTTCAAACCCATTATATTTTCATTGCTGTTTTACTGAACAAAGATGCTTGTTTTTACACCTGACAGTAGATTTGATGCCAGTGAAAGGACAGTTGCTAACACATTACCCTAAGTTCTACTTTTCACGGTACTCTGCACGATAACCAGATGTATCACAAGTCTTGACCATGACAGAAATTTGAAAAACAAAACTACTCTGGAGTTTTCTACACATTACCAGCTACAACGTTAAGTACCTGGCTTAAACTCTGTATCTCAATACCAAGAAGCAGCTGTCAATTTTATCTTTCATTTCTGCTCTAAGTTTAGGGGGTCCAGGTTCTCACATTTATCTGTTGTGTTGCTTAGGCTGGACAGTAAAACATCACTACATCAATTTCAGGTGGAGGAAGGGAACTGTATCATATACAATTCACTGCCAAAACTCAAAGACGACAAAGTGCCTTTTCTATCTGTTCTTATACACACTTAAAATGGTTTTCAAATAACTAATTATAGGCCAGATCATAAAATCTTATGTTGCAGGCCAAACTAGAATGCTACAATATCTGTGTATGTATATACAAATACCTGTGTATACCTTTATATATACACACACAAACACATGAAAAGGAAGCACCCATATTTTCCTTACTGATAGATATTGAACTTTTGCTTTCACCTGGATATTAACATAGTGTAATGTGTGTAACACCCTGTGAAGGGACATTTAAGAAGACATTCATTTGCTTCTCATTAAAGCCAGACATATGGCCAGTATTTAAAAACATGCAGTGCCACCAATTAACAGAGCAAAATAATTCTTAGGTATAATATCAACTTTAAGAAACATCATACGTTTAAATATATTTTACCCATTTGTGTAGATAATTAATAGTTTCCACTATTTTATAGCAGATTTATATTCTCCTTAAAAAAAAAATCAGCACAAATTTACATGAAAACAACTCTGTCAAACAAATTCCACAGCAGCATATAAAGGGAGTCACTGGGTGAAACTCTTTTTTATGAACACATTAGGAAAGTTGGCATTCAGTTCTAGCACAACTCTATTATCAATCTGTGAACAGAAGGACACATCGAGTAAAGAAAGATCTTTACAAGACTCCAGCAATTTTCTTAAAGATGCAGGGCTCACCATCCTCGTTCCTGTTCAAATACAAAACAAAAAAGAATTGTAAAGTTACCAAGAATAGTGGAGAGTTTTAAGCTGTATAATGCAGTGTAATGAAAAAACAACTTTTATCTAAATTATTTAGATTAGTTTTCAAATTAAAAGCTTCTCAGAAAGCACGTAGAACTTTTACCTTTAAAAAGCCTAGTGTATTTTCTTAACTGCTTAAGTCACCATCATTTCCTATTGGGGAGAACTTTACAGCTTCAGGGGGAATCTCTTACTACGGAAGGCAGATAACCCAGAGCCACAAAACCTCCCAGGACTAGATGCTGGGCTTAGGCAGCAGTATGGAATGCTGCAGTCATCTCTCATGACTCTCCTGTTGAGCACACAGACCATCAGCACAGCACACGAGTGATCAGGGGATACTCTGATTCCAAAGGCACCAGCAAAGCTCCCAGGGCTCTAGAGCAAGTGTGGGTATTACACACATGCAGAGGCAGCTATTCAAGAGACTGCTGATCATAATACATGTATGTATAAAACACACTAGTTAAATCCTGCTAAAAACACGACTACAGTGGCTGAACTCCCAAGTGTCACACAGGGCCAGATCAAGCACAGGATTCAGTCAGAAACCAAATAAATCAATGTTTATAAGCAGAAATCCAAACACCCATTATAGCTGATGGGCAACTAGACAGTCCAGTCCACGGTGCTTAGCACCTGATTCATCTGGCCGGGCACTGGGGTATGTGAGTCAGCTGTCTGAAGTACTTAGTGCCCCTTGGGGACCTTACACCGTGTAGGACATCCACACAGAGCTGGCAGACAGGACACTGGCCCCAGAGGAGGAGATTCATGCCTTACAGGAAAGGCTGTAAGCCTGGCAGGTTACTCTAGGCAAGTGAACTGAGCCTGGGTGTCTACACTGGGCTAAACTGCTCATCAAGCTTTCCCTCTAGAGAGTTTTTATATCCAACACTACTGCAGAAAATTGCTGGCAGACACTTCAACTCACACAGCTCCATCTTCAGCTAACTAGCACCCCTAAAAGCCATCTCATTCAGGATCTTGTCTAGGGCCAGGGCCAATTATGTTCCCTACACTCCTTACCTCCCCTGCAAAAAACAGAAGCAGATTTTTTAAAGTAGCTTTTCACTAGTGAATCTTCTCAATTGCCAAAAATTATAATTTTAGGGTTTCTAAAGCTATCTTTCACAAATTCTACTACTTTTCTGAATTTCTTCATACTTACAGCCCCTTCACAAGTTCCACAGCTTAACTACATAATGTAAAAAAAAAAGAGAGAAAAAAACCCCAAATTAAAACCTCCAGCCTATTAATTGCAATAATTAATTAATTGCACTATTAAGTGCAATGAAAGAAGCAGTGAGATCATTCCCAGTTCACTATTTGTAAATCATTCATACTCCCATGCACATCTCTTCTGTTCCCTCAAGGCTATCTGTTTTCCAGATTCCCTTGCATCTCAAAATGACCCATTGTGTTGTTTCTACACTAATTTAGTACTTTTGAAACTGGATGATCAGAACAATACAGTGCACTGAGCACACAGTCAGTAATTTTATAGTAAGCCTTATGGTGTTTTTTCCATTTCTTGTCTCAAAACCCCTAATCTTCTCTATTCCCATTAGAATGATGCTGGGCAATGAGCTGATGTTTTCCAAAAAATTGTCCACAGGATCTTTTTCCTACAAAACAGGAGCTAACATAAATCCAGTCCCCTATATATTTAGTTGATGTTATTTTACCTCATGCTACTACTGTGCACTTGATTCAATGTTTTCCTCCTGCTTTATCACCTGTTTAGTAAGTATCACAAGATCATTCTGCCATTTTTCAGAGTTAAGTTCTTCAGTTTAAGATTTTTCTACCCTGAATACCTGTGCGCTACCCTCTGGCATTATTCTCCCCTCTGCCTGGATTACTCATAAGCAGATCAGAACAGATCCTTGGTGACCACAGCAGTCACATAACTTCACTGTGAAAAGAGATGATACATTCTTGTCCTCTGTTGTCTCTGAAACACTCATAATCCAGAAGCAGACAGCTAAATTACAAAAGCAGCACAACCTTGCCTAAAGCTTTTGAAAATCCAATCTTCTATGGATTGGCGTACTGCTCACATTTACCAAGAACTCCAAGGAATTCTAAAGGACTGGAGAGGCAAAGCAAAATACTACCCTTGCTGGGACGCAGCCCTTCTTCAAAATATGGTAATGTCCTCTGTATGTCTACTGACTTACTTCCTCCTGGCTGCCACTGGTTTACACAGAGCAAAAGGTGATCTTACTGTTTTGTAGCTCCTAATCCAAACCCTTTACAGAAGGTTGTGACATGTCTGTAACCCTGCATTACTCTAGCACTGAGGCTGACTTAAGAGACAGATCACACACCAGAAATAAGACTTCCAGAGCCCTGGAAATTTTTTACAACCACGCATTTACAACCACTGTATAAATACCATTTAGTCCTAAAAATTTATTATTGTTCAGTGTTTTGATTTGTTCAAAAGCTTTTGGTATTGGCATTCCAATTTAAGGCAGCTTTCCAGGCTAATCTCCTGGAAAGAATGGCTTGATGTAGCAGCCTGCTTGATCCCCTCTGCCACAAACACAAATGGACACACAACAGTTCTGCAACAGCTGGACTATCTACCGAGCTCAGTCACTCCTGTAAACTTCTAACACAGCTGAAATACAGTATCATTCACCTCTAGTGCTTCCTTCATACTTCACACTGCCTTGCTGTGATTTTGTTTCACTTCTCTAGAGTTCATATTCCTATTCTTGTTCTCTGAATGGGATTCAATTTCCGAAAGACCCTGGATGGTTTCAGTAGTCTCCAGTATTCTTCTGCATAAGCAAGGGGGTATCTAAATATGGTCTTCAATTACCCTATGTCAGGTTCTCAGATTAGTTGCTTTGAGACATTATTGAACATCACCCAAAGACAGCCTTGGCTATCATGCCCCCAAATTTTATCTCCTCTACGGAGACTAAGCTTGTCATTATCATTGTGATTTTTAACCCCCCTACCACTATATAATCACCATCATCAGAACTGTCTGGTGGTTCATGCAACAGTCCCTAAAGCCTCACACAGAAATTCTGTAACGCTTTATTTAATCAGTTCATTCGACCATGAACTTTACCACAGTATCACTGTTCTACCATGAGGACCTGCTCTACCATTCCAAATGCAACTCTAGGAACACACATTATGCTACTTCTCTTTTTTTTCCACCAAGCCTTAAAATTGCTACTACATCAGCACCTTCATCTAAACCCAGCCTCATTTATGCATCACAGCTTTTATGCTTCAAGATTCGAACGTGTGTTTCTACAAAAATTCTAGATTTAGATGCCTAGCCACAGATTTTTTTTGTGTAGGATGTTCTTCATTCCTTCCTACCTGAACTTTGATACTTCTCCTACCATTTCATCCAAGACTTTTAATAGATTTGCAACTAAGCAGGTCATCTTAAATTGCATGTTTTATTGCACCTGTGATTTTTTCCTCCTCAGACTTAAAATTTTATGTTAGGAAATACCTTTTTCTAAAAAGCAATCCAGTTGGGGTTTGGTTATGCACACCATAGGATACGTGAACATCATTTGTAGTCTTATTTTTATTTATAAAATGTACAGTGATGTATGTATCTTAAAAGCCCATTCAAAAGCATTTCAGAATTTGAATACAGCACATTTTCCTTTGCTTTTGAAAGACTGACAATGTAGCCTGCTAGTTAATTACTTATATAGCGCATTTTTCATCTAGAGTTCGGAGGCTTTTGGACCTTTATTATTTACTACAACTTCTCCTCCATGGACTAATCAGCCATTTCTCAGAACACAAACATGCCCAAAACATTAAAATATGCTATTTAATTTTTTTCTTCAGTTAATTCTCTGGTATCACCCTTGTAAAAGGCACCTCCGAGTAATGATCTCTTTGCTAGAACAATTATGCTTATTAGCTGTAAATAATTTAACTTATATCCATCATACATCCAAGTCTTCAAATTCTATAGCTGTTAAGGAGACCTGTGCAGAACAGCTATAAAAACTGCAGAACCCAAATTTCTAGGGCAAGGGACATCAAATAACATTTCAGAGTACCAACCTTCAAAATAACTAGCACTCTTGCCTCAAATATTCTTACTTTTCTTTACTTTCTTCTTCTAGACCAGCCAAACTAGCCTTTTACTCTTTACATTTTATTCAATCTATTGCACACAACTCAAATTCAAAATTTAAATGTGCTACACATTTTCATGTTTGAATTGACTAACTACGTGTTGATGTTCTCAAGATAAAGCTGAAAACTTTGACAGCTGGCAAGGGGGCAGTTGGGTTTTCTGTTGCTCAGGAAGGTGTGGGAGGTGTTGGAATGTAGATAGGAATACATGAATTTTGTGGTAACGAGGGTGTCTACTTTTCATTACTCTTTTTGTGCAGGACAGAGGCAGTTGGAACTTTTGGGGAGCGAGGTTAATTCGATTTACTCTTCACCCTTGACAGCAGCTGAGAACCCCACGGCAAGAGAACTAGGCAGCTGATGTGATGTGCAAGAAAAGCTTTTGGCACTGTCAATTCAGGTTGCCATCTGACTTGTCACATTGCTCAATGCTGATCACAGTTTGAAGACTAGTTTTTTAACTACTGGTCTAGAGGTGTCCACTTAACTTTTGATAGCACTGGCTGATGTACTGCGTCACTACAGAACTGTCAGATGATCATAGCTGGATCATTCTGACAGAGGGTGGAAACATGCCATGTCACTCAGTGGAAAAGATGTGGGCTGAAAAGGAAATGATACTTGTAAGCAGGCAGTTCAGGATGTAGTGGGTAAAAGAAAGCTCAGAACTAAAAGTTCGAGAGAAGCACATCCTCGTGTATTCAGTGACACACACCACGCTTCCTCTTCCAAACTTATGATACAGCAGATATGGACCAGCCCATAATTTTTTTTGAACAGAAATTTACTTTCTATGTTTTACACAGCACAAACACAGCCTGACATCCAACAATGCTCTACATGGGCCAGTAAGTCCTTGAAAACCAGGTGACTACAGTGAAGGGAAGACATTCTGACCCTTACTTAGATAAGTGCTTGTATACAGCAAAACCCCTCGCTTTCACACAGCTTCGTTGAAGCAAAAGAAGTTCCCTTACAGCACACAGTGCTAACCTAGCAGCAATACCTCTACACTGTTCACAATGCATAAGCAAGCCAGACATTACTTGGGAGATGACAAAGGATATAATAAGAGCACCTCTCATTCATTCACATCACAGAGAAGACCCACTGTTCAAGGTTACTCTTGCAAAGCTCAGCTCTGACCTCTTACAGCTTCAGACCTGTTGTCACACTTCTGCTGAAGGACAAAAACACACCACTCATTTATGCAGCTTAAAGTAACAGGATGGCCCTGTATCACATGTCCAAAGTAAGAGCACATTCAGGGATTTATGACTTCCTTGGTACTCCTGCACAGTGAGAGACTCACTCTTCAGTTCAGACAACAGAGACTTCTGCACTTAAATGGGATCACCTGGCAACTCTACCTCCAGATGACACGATGTGGTTTTTTACTTGACAGCTCTTTCTTGTAATCACAGACTGTAGTGGTTACTATATTCAGACAAAAAAATTTAACAGTTTCCTCACTGTTGCCAAAAAAACAGGGTAAGTCCTGCAGGTATGTAGTATCACCTTGTACTGACTTGTTTACAGCAGAGGACAACCTTTTTTTCACCCTACCAAGTATTTCTCTGAAGGAAGGAAGAAATATTTTTTTGCAGATTATTCATTTTGCAGGTAATTCAACTGGATATCCCCTAGGGGGGATTTATCTGAACGCAACATGCAGTCTCACTGGAAAGGTTTGACTACAAATCCACCTGACTCAGGAATACTGGTAAGCACCCAGGGAACAAAACAAACTTCTTTTCCACTTTCACGTTATTTAAAAAAAATCATTAAAATGTCAAACAGAATTAAAATCTGAATTCAAACACTGAAGAAATGTGACAGCAAGCCTTCACTGCTGTCAGAGAGGCAACAGAAGTAACAGACTATCCATATGTTTAACACAGCCAAACTATTCTTTGGAGAGCCTCTGGTGCAGTAACAAGGCCCAACCAACAAGGTCCACTTTGTGGGCAGACACAAGGCCTTTGTAACAGAAACACATGGAAATGGATGGTCAGGGGCACCTGAGTGTTTATGAAAGATTTAATTCCCTACACCATTTGGAAACTTCTCGTGTCTGAACAGGACAGTGTGCCCCTGATAATTTAGATACAAAGAAGATTGTCTTCAAGATACACAAAACACAGTACCCCTGGGAGGCATAAGCATAATGTATCTACAACTTGTACTTGGTGAAGTTAACCCTCTCAGTCAGAAGTGAGTAGAACTCTATATCATTATAGAAGAGTGTACTGGAGTGCTGATCTGAAGCCATAGGGTAAATATTTTGAAATTGTAAATGCTGATAAAAATAAATTCTTAAACTTGCTTGGAATATTATTCACATTGATGGCTCTCAGTTCTCTGCAGTATCCCTCTCAACCTAAATGTAATATTTTCGCTACAATTATTAAACGTTAGAAGGACACAGAGCAACTACTTTATTCCCCTTCATTTGAATCTTCCTCTTTCAGCCAACCTGTGAAACTAAGTTGGTAAAACCATGAAGAATTTTCTCCCACACTGATGTCACAAACATCCCTGCTGTCCTACATTATTATAAAAAGAAAACCTCATATGTCACCATAAAAGAATAAATTCAGCATCACACAAAACTACACTTCTCAAAGTCCTTACTCAAGAGTTCAAGGTATATTTACTTTAGATCTCTAAAAATATTTTCAACTATGGAAGCTGCAGACGATTAGAAATTTCAGATTTGCTGTGCTTTTTGACCCTCATCACTTCCTTTGCACCTTACTAGAAAGTCTGTTTAGGTTTTGCTGTTAATTACCCTTTCATCTTTAATAACTCAACTTCACCTATGATAGAAGTGATGAAGAAAAATTCAGTATTGCATAGTACATAATATATATTATATAATACATAACAAATATTTATTGGACAAAAGAAAAATCTGTTTATTGATCACAGACTCATGCTATAAATACACTTTGTCACACTTCACAGAAATAAAAACACAAACAAAATCAGAAAGAATGATAAGAAATTGGATCTTCTGATAATCAAAACCAAAAGGCTTCAGTTAAAAAAACTGATGGTCATGAAAATAAAAGTTAGCAGAAAAAATGTTGCACTTAAATTCCAGTTTAAGCAGTTCATACTCAGCAGTCAAGTTACACAGCTGGTATAAATCCACTGGATTCTGAGTCAGAATTCATGCAGTGAGTAAAATGTTGCTCTTTTTTCTCACGTGCTAAACCACAATTTTAAGAAACAATTATTTATAAAATATGTCTAGAGGGCAGTTTTGTCTTAAGGACTCTTTTTTGCCTGACAGGCTTTTGAGACACCGTAAAACAAACACCAGTATTCCCACATTCTCTTACCCAATATATCCAGCTGCCGTAAGTGTGTACAGTTGGCAGCGAGCTCCTCAATGTCTGTGTCACACACAGACCTGTTGGCCGTAAGAAAGAGCTTCTGCAAATTCGGGAGTTTGCGGGCAAGGTTTGTGAAGCAGCCTGTACTGCTCTGGAGTGTAGGACACCAACCGAGATCCAGTTCTTCCAAAAGCTGGCAGCCCGAAGCCAATTCCGCGATCCCGCTCTCAGTTATGTTTTTACATCTCCACAAATCCAGACTGCGAAGCTTTTTGCATTTGGCTCCCATCATGCTTGCTATAAGGTCATAGTCTTCAATCTGCAAGGAAAGCAGACACTCGGTCATGTGCAGCATCATTCCAGACATATATAGAGGTGTTTCAAGGTTTGCTTCCTAACACACATAACATGTGTCTCAAGCTTTTGTCATTTCTAAAGAGCTCTGAAAATTGTTCATTGCATGGTACAGTGATCTACTTTTATAAAAGACAAAAATAAAATAAATTTCCTATAAAACTCAGACACAGCAGTTTTTAAATTCACTTAATAGTGAGGATCAAACTGCAGCAAAAGTTGTTTCTTTCAAGAAACTTTTTTTTTTTTGCACAGTTATTTTCCTCTTAAAAGATGATTACAACAGCTTTTATGACCACAGGAAGAGCAACTACTGAAGAATGACTGAAGACTGTACTTATTTCCATTTTAAGTTGATCAGTCACTGCATCTCCTTATGAAAGTCTTATTAATTACTTGTTAAGTGATTACACACAGAGAGAATCCCCAAAAACTTAGAAAAAGGTTGAAGAACTTTGAGAAAGCCCACAAGCCATTTTAGGCCTACTCAGCTAGTACATAACCCTTAAATATATGACCAAGCTGCATTCATCTTGGACCTCCCAAAAGAGTGAAGTCTTGTATCAACCTCACATTTAACATGCGTTTGTGAAACAAACCCAGACTGGTTCCAAAGAGAGTGTACACACATACACACAATAATCCCCACACTCTCTATGGTCCAAGTACTCACCATGACACAGCTGCCCAGGCTGAGGTGCTGCAGCTCCGAGCAGAAGTTCAGAATACTGAGCAGGGCTGTTTGCTTCCACGGGGGAACACATCAGAAGGAAATACAGAAAGTGAAACAAAAGGAAGAGGTCAATTAGACATTAAAGGCTGTCACCACATTTCCTGAAATACAGCTCAAAACTCTTTTACAGGTGCCTCAAATGCCATTTAATGAGTCTCTGGGTACCTTACCCATTGATTGGCTTTAAGAAATGGTAATCGTTACAAACCTTTATGGAAGTCACTTTGGATGGGACTCTGTGCTGCCCCGAAGATACCCACACACCAGTGACCTATCCGCTCATTTCCCATAGGAGAGCTGATGAAGAAGTGCAGCAAGATCAAATAACAGGCGAGGCCAGCCTGGAAACACAGAGGGCTGGCGACACACCAGGAGAAGAGGGCAGGCTCTGACATTCGCCGATCAGCTGCAGCCTGATGGAGCTGCCAATAGAGCTGCACAGCCTCAGGGCTGGGCTGGGGACCTTAATGTCAAAGGCGGCTCCGAGCTGACAAGGATGCTGACAGCCATTGAGCACTTGTCACTACTATCAAGCAGACTGAAACAGATACAATGTGTATTTTACACTCCTGTTCCTGACATTTAACGTTGCCATTCTTTGCAGAAAGTACTGCACATTGCTCAGCCTGAAATTACACTGCAACATCAGATGCACCTTACAAAAGTGCACAGCTAGTCTGTTCCACAACAAAGGAAACTTTACAGATTTTTACCTGTGTTTCTAAGATAATGAAAAGATCCTCCTGCCTTGTCTGTAGACGTATTTTGTTTTTTAGTTGGAAACACACAAAGTGTGAAATAAATATAATATGGGACTCACATCACAAATACCGGTGCATCATACTTTAAAACATCACTCTATTAGGACTTTGTGATCTATATGAGCTTTAAAACAGGACTAGGCTTCACAACATATTAACAACAAAAATATGTGGATTTCTACAGGATATACAAGAGTTTCTATGAGAAAAAAAAACCCTAAGCAATATACAAGTGACAAAGTAATTGACTATTATTAAGCATGATTACAACAAGAACACTAGTCAACAACGTTTGTATGCAGGGGTAGTATAATTTATAGGTTCTTTTAATATAAATCTACTTGTTTTCAGGAAGTTTATAGTTAAATGCTTTACTTAGTTTCCTCAGTTTGTTACATTCCAATGCAACTTGGCAGAAATATGATCTTTTGCCATATCACCAAGAAGAAACATCTGATTCCTGGAAAGACTGGCAGACACAGAACAGGGACATAGCATGGGGTATTCACAAAGACCATTTAAGACATTTAATTGAGGTGTCTCCAAGGAGCAATTATAAATACCCAACACTTGACATGTATAAAATCTTGATTCCAGCTTGGCCTTCTAAGATTTGATTTTCCAAAGGCAGCCTAAAAGTAGATGCTAAGAGTAAGCCTTCCTCATATATATCTTGGTAGAAATCCTACAGAATCACTGTCCCTTGCTTGCTTGACTTCCATTCACTTTTTAAAAGAAAAGGTAGGTAGGGAATGAAACACAAACATTAAAAAGTCATTATTCAAAAGGTTATTAGGAATATTTTAAGGTTGATAAATGTGTACATATCCAATTCATTTTGAATTGTACTTAATAAGCAAATGGTTCATTTGGATCAATAAAGAGGAATAAACAAATAAAGAGAATGAGACACAGTCTTTCGTACTCAACTCAGTGAAAGCTATGAGCTTCAGAACCTACTTAGAAGCATAAATTAAAAGCAAAATCCCCAAACCCCTGTTTGCAAACCTTAAATATCGGAGCTGAACAAGTCAGTCTCTGACTGGACACAGAGCTCCAAACAAGGTTTTTGCAGGTATTCAGATGTCTCCACAGGAAAGCTGAATATATTGCTGCATTCCACCAAGTCTTTCAATAATGGTTTCCAGATTGGAATTTAAACACTGGCCTGAAAGGACGGCAAAGAGCAATCTCTTTCCGTAATTGACACAAGCAGTACAAAAGTGAACAGTCACTCTGAACAGCTTGTAGGGTGTGAGATCAATTCCATGCTTCTTCAGAAGAGGGGTGAAATAGAGAGGAAGACTAGTATTCATAGTTATCTTGATAGATAACTGAGCTCCATGTGTTAACTTCAACAGGAACGTCATGGATCTCTTGGAGTACATTTTTAGTCCCTCTCTTTTGCAAGACAGTCCTTTCTGTACTTACATGCATTGAGTCCACATTTTCAAAGGTCTTTTCACAATCTATTGCTTTAAACCATTATTTAAAAAACCAAAACAACTTAAAATAAAAAGCACTAGAAATCTGAGTAATAGAAAGGAGCTTGGTGGAACACCATGTCATACCATCACAAACTGTGCCAAGCCCAAGAGTAAACAACCACATACTCAACATTTATTTTACTGGCTATATTAATTCCTCTTCTGGGGTGCATACATGCCCACACACAGCAAACCAGATTTCCTTCAGACAAAATGTCTGTTCTTCTGTAACTGAAGTGGGCTTTACATATGTCATGTAAGAAGAAAAAACCCTTTGTGCATGCCTAGCTGTGTCTCAGTCAGTTGAGAATCCAGGTGGCAAAAGACATGAAAATAGCAGGAGAGAATGGCAGCTCATAGAATCCATATGCACTACATATAGAGGGACTATCATTGTAATAACCTGTCTGTGTCAAGCCATCTGTCAGTGCAACAACATGAGCGACAACACTCCTACTTAAGCAAAGGAGAACAGCAAGGCAATCACCTGATCCTGGAGCTGTAACACAGGCCAACTTTCAAATGTTAGAGTGCTTTGCAAGAGGAGCTAAGAGGCCACCTAAACTCTGGATAAGCAAGCTTTAACCTGGAGTCTAACTGCACTTTCTTGGCCAAGCAGACAGTCAAATCAAAGACTATCCATCTAACAACATTCTTCAGCCTAGTAGCCAAGACATGTATAGTTTGGAGATTTGATGAGCTTCCCCTGAACCAAAGGCAAAGTTTCACTTTGTATCTGTTCCCTTTTAAAGGGATTGAGAGAAGAGTGGATGATTATAAAAACCCCAAAATACACTAAAACAAAAAACCACTCTGGAAATAAACTTTAGGTAAAGATCTACTTTTGCTTAGTGGAATCATGGCTTCACTGGCCTTAATTTCTTTTGCCATCCAAGCAAAAAACCCAAAAAACCTACCAAAAAAAATATTTTTATAACATGCCACATACAACAGGAAAAGTTCAAAGTGGGCAAATAAAATGGTCCGCCCTGTCCCCCATTCCCAGGAAAGATGTTTCTAGATGAGGGAAACATACAGTGAAGAGGTTGTTTTCAGAGTGAAGACTTTGACGTCAAACTGATCAGAGGGATATGACAGTGCTGCTAAACACAACCTTACAAAGAAGATTTCAGAAATATTTTAAGGCATAGTAGTTGGTCATAAACCTCAGAAAAAGGGAAGATGGCCTAAAGATTCTCTGAAATCTTTATATATGGGTACAACAAATATCTGTCAGAAAGGACATAAACAGAGCTGACCCTGGCTTGAACAAGAGATGAGATCACCACTTGAAATCTTACTTTACTCCACAAGACAGGTGACAGGTCTGTGCAAACATCAAAGTCCTCCACTCTGTAATACACACCTGGATACATACAGTAACACTTACTGGAAGCCAGTTATGTGCTGTGTATACTTCATATAAACAGCTGCTATTGGACTAAATTGTATCCTACCTGTCTTTGCAAAGGCCTTGGCCATCACACAAGTTTTGACTTCGATGTTGTAGAAGTACTGCTGGTTTGAACAGACAACCCACCAGCAGAGAAACCAAACACTGGTGCCAGAGCAACACACTTGGCGAGACTGAATCTTACTTGAGTTTTTCCAGGATTTTTTTACATTCATGATCCAGCAGAAAGCACAAATCATTTCTGATCTTAGTAATATAAAGTATGATAAAGAAAGCATCCAACAGATAGCCTGAGCTCAATGCCTGTTCAAACAGGAAACCCTTCTGTCCATGGCAGATGTGACTCACTTGCGAAAGATGCACTTAGAACATTCAACTCATTGCAGTTTCATTGTCAAGTAGTCAGAGATTAAAAACATATCAAAGGGTTTAAAAAATACAAATGATGCACTATAATATGGCTATCACATAACAGCTGCACTACCATACAAGGCACGAAAAAAAGTGCACCACAGTGTGACTCTGGAAGATTAAAGGAAGAACTTAAGGAAAGCAACGAAGTTTTGTTTTGCGGTTGGGTTAGGGAAGAAATGGTGCAGCTTTTAATTAGCTTTCTATAGATAAATCTTTAAAGATACTTTTAAATTTGTTGCTTTTTTATTGGAGACAAACAACACATTGTTTTTTCCCCTTCTCACAAGAACTGTGTCTGACATAAATTGGGAATTCTTCCAGCCCCTCAGTAAAACAAAAGCCTAAGTCTTTTAAAGGACTTTTATTCTTCTGCAATTGTTTCTTCAAAATTTTCAGTGAAGTTAATGCTATGACAAAGGAATCTAAAAATTATCTTAAGGTAATTAAAGACTGCTTCTTCCCTTCCCTTGTTCACCATGCTTTTAATCAGGGTCACTAACTGTCTAATTAACCTTTTTGTTGAAGAAAAACATGAATTATGTAGGATTTAATTTTGTATTTTTAACATCAAAAATCCAAGTTACTAGTTTCCTTCAATACTCATCCCCACAACCCTGCCTCAATGAGGAGGGGTAAATATGGTAAAGAGGAGGCAACTCTGCAGGGTGCTCTAAGTATTCTGTCTTCCTAAAAATTATCAAAGTCAATAACATTTGAATGAATTCCTTAAAATTCTTGGAGCCTGAGACACTGAAAGAAAGAACTGGAGAACTGCAGACAAAGGCCAGGTCAATGAAATCTATGTCTCTCAAGCCCACCAATCATATCCATAATTCTCACAAACTGATTCTTTAGCAGAAAAATCAAAATAGACTCACGACTGCACAGAAAGGCTCCACTCTCCACTGTTCATGATCTGGGCAGAAGCTTCCCTTTTGTTCCCAAAAGGTTTAAATTTACAGCAAGGGATGTCAGAACTGGCTGACTCACCCAGAGAAACTCACCATTGTGGGAAGAGATTTGCCCAAAACATCTAACTTCAGCACACACCATGAGTGCTACTTATTGTTGTTAAATTAAAAATGTATTTTCAAATAGTTGATGTATCAGTCTACTTTAAGCCAGTGAAATCGTATTTCCTAGGTACCACACCAAAAAAAGTTTTGGCATACTAAAACTACCTGTTCTAGCACCCAACCAACCAAGGAAATCCTCAGAAGAAACCCATTCTATTTCAATCTGAGCGCCACTATTGCTATAAATATTTGTAATTAAAAGCACCCCATACAAATGTAAAAGATGATCTTGTTAAGACTGTCAATAGTAATTAAAAATCTACAAAAATTCACAGTATTTATTTTTTCCTCCCTTTGGCATTATACAGCACTAGAAGAAAGCCAAAAATCAAATGTTTGGGTGAGGGGATTTTCTTGGCACAGTCTGTGAAAGAACTAAGTCAGAAATTACTTGGCATCTGCTGTTCTACCACAACGATTAAAAACCTCATTGGATGCAAAGCCAGAATTCTGTAAAAACTGCTACTGAACCATGCCTTTTGGAACAGAGCAAACCAATATTGCTTGTAAGTAAAAAAAAAAAAAGTGTACTTCATGAATTACAAGATATCATACCTCCACATCTAAAAACCTACAATCACGCTGCAGTAGCCCCCAAAAGCAAATTTTTTTTTTTTTTTTTTTTTTTTTTTTTTTTTTTTTTTTTTTTTTACAGAAAGGAGAATGCAATAGATTCATGATGCAGAAAACCAAATGTAAGGTAGTGGTGAAATACAATTTGTCTAAATCTGCTCCAAGAAATTGCAAAATATGATTCCAGGATTATTTTCCCTCACATTCCCCCCCATATCCACAGTATTTCAAGGAATCAAGATAATTTCAGTTACGGACTTCTTGGTCTACAATACTTCAAAACAATTAAGTTAAAGATATGAGGTACTGTGAGAAGTTTACAGAGATGAGATGCATGCTAATAAACATGTGAGGGTCAGTGGTTTAACCAGATAAAAAACCCATAAAATTAATTTTAGATACTTATAAAGTACTAGCCTTAGTTTTCAGAAAAAGTTTTCATACCTGCTGGTTGCCCAGAAAGCACTCATTTTCAGACTGCTTCTAAGATTTTGAGTTCTGAGGATAAATATCTATTCTCAGGGGGTTTTTATTCTTTTAATAGAAAAAAAACCCACATCTGGGAATAGTACACAAACATTCAATAACACACAAAATACATAATACATTCTTTATTGAAACTATACTTGGATCTAGAGGTCAAGAGCTATTCAAGTTGTTCATCTTCTATTGGTCTATTCTTCACTATATGTTAATTTTCAGCTAAATGAAATGTTACAGAAAATGTCAGTTACAGAAACTGGCAGGGAATCGTATGTCAAATTAGAACTAAATGGTGGCCAAATTTGTTTAATGCTTTAGTCCTTCAGTTCCCTGAGCTATTTCGTGAGAAAACAAATAGAAGATGTCTCCTCACCCTTTACAATATAGTTTTTGTGGCCTTTTGGAAGAACAACATGCCCATGCAGTCCCAGAGAGAGATATCCCCCTGCAAGCCTCCACTTTGTGCCCAGAAATGGTTATACCTCTTAAACAAGCCTGAACAATCCTTTTCTCAAATTTTCTAGACAAAAAGGGGTTGAGCTTTGTAACAAACTGAACTTCCTGCAACTTAGAAAAGCGTATTGTGTTATGTTATGTACAGTATTTCAAGTCCTTACACACACCCCTATGTAGAGCATCCCATATAGAATCACCTGTGTCAGAGAATCTCAGTCTTCTTTATATCTATCCTCATACCAGATCTACAAAATGAGTACGTTGCTACTACATTCTATTGATGGAAGGAGTGTAGCATACAGAAACTGTGCACCTTGTAACTGGCTATGGTCAGAGATCAGGAAAACAAAGCTGCCAGGTAAGTCCTCAATTAGTGTCATCAGCACGAAGAGAATCACAGAAGAGCTAAGTGTGGGAAGGAGCTTCTTGAAAGTGTTTAGTCCAGACCACCTGCCTCCAGCTTAGCTGGCATCTCCAAACCAACGCTGTCAAGAGATGCAGGACCCCGACCCTTTCCAGGATGAGGCCCCCACCCTGTCCTTAAATACTACAATCACAAAAGTATTTGAGTGATGCCTTCTGACATTAATGCAGACAATTTTCATTTATAGATTCAAAATAAACATGGCAGCAAATCACTTTCCTCCACACTAGAAGCTGGCATTAGAGCAGGAATTCTATTCTCCCCCAAAAGTATCCAACAGCTATCACCCTGGAAGATACAACATGGAATGAAACATGATGAAATGGGAAACAATTGAAATGTAGTCATTAAAAATCAGTTCCCCATCTCCCCCTAAAGCACATGGATTACAGGACCATTTTAGAGATATCGTTTTTGAGACAGTGATAAAACTTTTGTCTCCAAAACTTTATGACACACTTAAAAACACTGATGCAATATGAATATTTGTAAGCATGAGGTATGAGAAGAATGAGGTGGAATGAGCCTTATTAACAAGTGCAGGTGTAGCCTTTAAAAAGTCAGAACAACTTGGCTCTTCAGAAACAGGCCCAGTATAATTTGCAAGCTGGGATTCAGAATATACAGGGGCACCTTTTTGCTCTCTACAGCTACTTGGCAGTGCCAGGGGCACAGCAGGGACTGGGACACAGCAACACAGCAATTACTGAATTAATTCAATGAAAGTAATAGTCTCTGCAGTTAATTAAATTACTGTATTTTGATTTTGCTTTATTTGGTCAAATTATGTCCTCCCTTATGTCTGCAAATCTGTTTTACACCTTCATTCTTCCCTCTCACTTCACATTACAGGCTCAAACAACCAAATTCCACGCTGTGAGCCTGACATGAAATCAAAAAGCACCATCAAGGCCCTGTATCGCACAATTAATTGTCCCTGACTCAGCTTGATTCCAAGAATCCACATTCCAGCTACAGCCTTTCACGGTTTGGTTTTTTTTCCCACTATTTGCTTGCAACTCTTCATCCTAAAGATTCATACCCATGCCAATGGAACTTTGCCCAAACTGAAAACCCTATAAACAGTAGCGCTCTAAAGTATGACGTGACCCACAACAGGTTATTTCTGAAAACTCTGTAGAACATTTTTATGGCAGCATTAACAGCTATATTGCTCATGGCATAAGAAATTAAGAGTTTTTACATTTACTGCTACCACTCTTCTGCTGCTTTTTGGTATTTAAGATTTCCAGTGTCCTCTCTTGCAGCTGCCCAAGTCCCAAATTTGTTTTTGGTCAAAATTATCAGAGATATAATCTATAAATAGAACACTAGCTTTAAAATGTACAAAAAACAAACTCCTTTGTTCACTGTAATTAGACTTGAATTTAGTTCATTTTGTATCTCAAATATAATTGCAATATAAACTTTAATTTTTTTTACACATTAGAAAGATTTCAGAATATCATGCAACATGAAATATATAATCTTACATTAAAATTTACACCCATCAATAAGAAGACTGACAAGTTCTGCTACTGTAATTGTGGCTTTGGTTTCTTTAAAATACAATTTTAGCTGCATTATTTATATGGACTAAATACTTCACAATAAGCATTAAATTAAGATAATATTCATGCTCAAGGATAAATATGTGCATTGCCAATTACTGTATTCAATAATACTTCCACTGTTCATTGTATTCTTCAAGTGTATCAATGCCAACGAGTGCTTAAGTTATGCTGCGAATACACTCTCAACGAATAAGCATTAAGGAGTTATATACCAGTAAATACCAAAACCAGCAGCATAAGAATCCCACAAGTATAATAGTGGTGTTGAGCACAAAGAAATTACATTTATAAAAAGTTGAGACTAGTTTCTCAAAGCAAGATACAAATTATTCAAGCACACACATAATCAAACAACCTTTGAGAACCTTAGTTAATGAACTTATAGCCCTGGAAGAACGAGCCACATTTGGTGGGGAGGAGGATAGCCATGCAGGACACTTTTTCAGTAGCCGGAAATTTACTGAAAGTCACTGGACTTTCCTTCTTCTAATAGAAAGGCTGAAATAATTCAAAGGCATTGGAAGCTTCAGTTCAGAGGTTAGAAAACAATTTTATGCACACAACCTCACACTCAACATGTCATGGAAATAACATTACATATGGCCTTAAAAATCAGCAGGGTTTAGACCAAAGACTACAACATTCCCCAGATGGCACAGCGATCTTCCAAAGTAGCCATGCACTAAGTTGCAAAACACCAGCATTGTCCATTTCACTAAAAACACACATTTAAAATTTGGAGCTTTGATTACAGAAACAATTACAACATTTTTAAATACAAAAACCTATTAAAATAGCTAAAATTAGGAGAAACTGTAATTACAATTGCTCAGACAACATAATGTTATTAATTTTATTAAGTTCCCATTGTCCTGAAAATCTATGCATGTAAAAAAAATCATTAATAGTAGTCAATTTTTCAGCAGAGTGTTTCCTTAGAATTTATCTATTAGTGTCGCAGGAATCATATACATGGAAAAAGTACAACAAATACTTTAAATTTAGATGTTGAAAGAACTTCTTTTCCTCTTTTTTTTACTATTAAAAGGCAAAAATGTAAAGGGAAAGGCTACAGCAAGACTTAAGATTGCACAAGAAAATCCTGTATCTGGGCTTGAGAGTGTATTTGGGAGAAATACCATTCTTTTATTGAAATGTTAATTCTGTATTTTTTGTTAAGCATAATGCAAAATCAGAAAAAACATTATCACGATACTGACAAATAGGATGGACAATCTTCATCTCTTCCTGTTCTTTAATCACATGTCCAAATCCACAACCAAAAGAAAAAAATGTACGATTTACCCAGATGTGCTCTAACACATGAAAATTTTGTCGTTTATTTTGCTTGGTTTAAGAAAAAAAGCAAGCCCCCGAATTATTTGGGAAAACAAGCTAAATGAAATGAACACTTTTTTTTCTCCTTTCTTCTTCTTGGGTTATGAGACCGAACTTTTAACAGAACACCGCATCAGCTCTGTTCTTCTCGCCTTCTTATTTTCTCATAATAAACACATACTTGTTATCAGCTTGCATTTTTTTCTTAGTGGATTCACAGCCTCAGGTTCTTTTCACTGAGCAGATCCAGTTGGCAACAATACAATGCCAAGTTCTTGATTAATCATTAGCATCGTTCCTCTGCTCCTCAGAAGCACCAACAACGAAGACAGCAGTAGAAATTTCACAAAAATCAAGAACACTAACAGCTCCTTGACAAGTTTTAAAGAAGTCTCAATCACTTCACAGCATGCTTGATCAATCTATCCTTTTCTGCATATAGCCAGCACTTAGTAACAAGCATTTCTGTATCAGCTGAAAAGTAGAGAAGGAATGGCAGCCTATTTTGTACAGATAACCAAAGATTTGCACTAAGAGAAGCTCATGTTGAGAAAGATAACATTTCTACAAATCTGTGACTTTTGTAGTTCTAGTGCTTTAATTCAAATCTTATGCCACATCTTCATTCTTTCCCTTTTATTTTTTGACCTGTGATGCACAGTGTATATTGTTAAGTGGCTTCATATTAACAAGTAACACCCAAGCATCGTCTCCAATTTATCTGTTTAAATTTCCAGAAATTTCTCTTCCGCTGTTTCTTAGGAACAGTGCCTTTTGTTCATACTTATATATAAAATGGAAGCACAATCTTAAATAAACTTGATTATGAATAAATGTTCTTGTGAGCTACAAGCAGAGGCATGTCCATACACATGAAAGGCAGAAGTGAATCTTCACAATGTAAGGGCTTCCAAGTCAGGAAATATTTACCACCAGCATTCAATCTAATTCCAAGCTCTGCTCAGCAAAGCGATAGCAGAGGAATGACAATTACCAATCCCCTCAGAGTACATTTCATCTGCTGCACTACTACAAGCATGAAGTCTCAAACTTCAGAAGTTACCTGAGTAGAACCAAGAAGATTCTAATCAAACAACAGTAAAAAAAAAATAAATTATACAATCACTACTTCTGATACAATGATCCTTCCTAGATCTGAAAAAGCTTTGTGAATTTGAGCCAACAGTCAAAATGAAATAAAGATATTTATCCAAGATTAACAGAAAGACTAGTCTTGTAGAAACAGAACAGATGCACCCAAGGCACCAATACAGCTCAATTCAAAAAGAGGTGAGCAGGGCTCACCAATTTTCTTTTAGGTTTGAAGAAAATAATTGCTTCAATACAGAGAGCAGCTACCTCAATGTAACAAGTTAGTGAGGGGCACTGGTTTCATGATGACTGCACACTCCACAGCAAACCCCACAGTAAGCACCACTAACACCAAGGTTAGATTACACTGTAACCTTTGCTACCCACTCATCATTACAGACACCTAGCTGGAGCTTGGGCACAAACACACTTAGGATTCACCAAATAGAGGACAAGACCCAACTAACACTAACATGTGCATTGAACTGCTTATGAATGCAATACAGTATTCTTAACTTCAGATGTCCTTCACACATCTAGTTGACAGAATCTACTGTTCCAGCCTCATTCCTTTCATTACACTACAGATTAAGAGCCCACACAAACCAGCGTCACAGCCTGACTTCTGTGCACCACAAGCACAAGTAACACACATACACACAACCAAACTCTTCCTTAAAATGCTTAAGCTAGGTTTAGAAGCTAGGAAAAAAAACCTGCAGAGACATGGGTTTGCCTTTATTTTGGCACAGTTTTTGCAATAACAGAAGTAGGACAGCCTCCAGGTAAAGCAGGGTACTAAAGTTGTAACACATGAGTTATGTAGTTACTGAGAGGGAATGGAATTCTTCTGATTCAAACTGCTGAATTTATAAGGATACAACATTTGTAAAATGTAGCAAACTACATCATACTTCTCAGCTGTAGCACAAAAACCCATTCCATCTTAGTTAGAGTGGAAATGTGTTGCAGCAAGCAGCAACAACTCTGATTGGACAACCAAGTAACTGTATAAGGAAGTAATTTTTACACAGTAAATAAGTTTTATAAAAAACTTGTGTTCTGTGTTCTCTCAAATATTGCTAATATACAAAGACTGTAGGAATCTAGTAATTAGCAAGTCATTTTAAAGGAGAGAATGTTGAGAATTAAAGAAAGTTACTAAACATGATAATTTTATGATTATATTTGCCAATACAGTTTGTCTAGAGTACACTTCAAACTACGAGAAAATCTTTACATTTGTAATTTTATCACATTGCTTAAAACAGCTGGTGGAAAGTCATCAACCTACCATGAAAGTTAAAACATGCAGGCCAAAAGCTTTTTTAAAAATAAAAAACCATCCTAAGGTTTTTGAAACTGCCTTTGGATTTTCTGAATTTACCTCTGAATTTACATTCAAAATTATAATTTACTTCTTCATTACTGAAAAAAACCCAAACCAACTTTATCGGGATTGAAAACACTTACTGCAAAAGTTAAAAATAGCAGTTCCTACCTCCACTTTTGTTCTGTAGAGAATGAGACGCTTTAGGCTGCCCACTTTGGCTATGTGGTTGAAAGCCTGAGGTGGTATTTTATCACATGATGAGAGATTTAATTCCTGAAGATTTGGACACATTTCAGTGATGACCTCCAAGCATGTTTCATTGAGGAAATGGCCACAAGACAACTCAAGACGTACTAGTTCAGAGCCACAGACTTTCAGGAACCTGTAAAAGAGCCCCATGTTTTAAGTGAAAAATTAATGTACTTGCAGGTAAGAGTCTGAATACTGTTAAAATCTTAATCATGTAAACCAGGAAATAATACCTTTCAAAAAGAAAAGACACTAATCTTGAAAATTCTGTTTTGATTTAGGAAGTTAGAACATGCTATGTTCTTAATATTATCTGAGACAATAGAGCCAAGTAAAACTCTGATCATATTTGAAAAGCTTTTAAACAGTCGAAAGCCAATTTTGACAATGGCCAGCAAGATTACACCAATAATTTCATATTTATCTCAGAAAAATCTCCAAATGTAAAAATAAGGTTAAACAAATACTTTTAAATGGATGATATATTCAGAAGTGTTATAAGACTTTCAGGGGAAAAAATCTCATTCTTTTCATTAACAAGTCAGAATCAAGACTAGCTAACTGTTCTAGAACACAAAATTCTTGAGGAATGTTTGACTTTCACTGGGATTATAAAAAATTATTGTCTCATATGACAAAAGACCCAAAATTTAGAAACTTTGATGGTCTCTATACTGTTTTCCTGTCAGATATCTTGTGTCAGAAACTCAAGCTCTTTTATCTCTAATCCAAACTTTAACCAAACACACTTAAACTTAGTCCCTTTTTTATTTCAAAGATATCCTTCAAACCATAAATCAACCACTAGGCTTGCAAGATAGCTTGATATTTAGTAAGAAAAAACCTCACCCATTTGCCATGCTTATATTATATTTTTACAGTTCAGTAAAAAAATTAGTTTCTTAAACTATAGGCTGTAATGAGTTTCCCATGTTACTTCCTAGAATAATGGGAGCTACTTGTGAAAGCATGAAGCAGTTTCTCTTAATAACTATTCTGATCTGATCTCTTACCAGTTCTATTTTACAAAAACATTCATGAAGACAACGCAGCTTCAGGTTCTGACACTTCCACCATGAAGTCAGTATTACTTCTTGGGTTTAACTGATGTAATAGAAATGCCAGACAGACACAAGGCTCCTGCTCGCACAAAAACTCCTATTGCTACAATGAAAGAGTTACTAGCTTTCCCAAGCATTTGCTCATGCTGAAGCTTAGAATGAAATTGCTGCTGGTCTTAGATGAAGACACATCCAGGGAGGCATTCCTCAAATGACACCAACAGTAGCCCAGGAATTGAAATCCATCTTTCAAGATCCAAGTTTTCAAGATGCCTCCTTTCCTTATTTTTTTTCATTACTCACTCAAGTCATACTTGCCATTCATTATCCCATATCATTATACCTTTCTTTATTCCTTTCACCTTGCATATTACATGGCCTTAGTGTGATTATGCAGATCCTATGTAATACAGAGGGAAAAGGAGATTCCAGGGTGGCATCTCCATCCCTGGATGTTTCCAAGAGTCACCTGAAACCTTGACTGACCTGATCTAGCGCTGGGGACACTGGCACTTCAAGTGGGAGCTTGGAGTAGACGACCTTCAGAGGTCCCTAACATCCAACATTTCTATGAGCCTAAGCAAACAGAAACAAAGAGAGGGTCTGAGACACGAAAGGGGAGACATAAGCCCCAGAGCCACAGGAATTCTGCCATATATGGTCTTCAAGTCTACTCCCCCACTGTTTTTTTCTTAATCTGCAGTCTCAATTTAGAATCTCTTTTAGCTTTTAAAGACAAGTGTTTAATCAAGCACCAAGCAGTTTCCATACTGGATACACTGAATTCACAGAGACTGGTAAGCCTTCCTATGGGAATGTCAGAGCTGAAATGACACGACAATTCACAACAATTAACATTGGGTATTTAAACATTTAAGTGCTATTTTAGACTAGCAATAGAGTTCAACACTGATAAGGAAAAAGGCAGGATGGAAATCCCTTGGAAATCAGAGTAGAGATATATGGATACATTGCTGATTACCAATTAGCCAATTCCTCTATTTAATGAGTGCTTTAACAATACATTCACACAGCTTCTTTCATCAACAAATTATCAGGTTTGTTTGAATGATGGTATTTTCCATAAAACTTTGTCAGTCACCACTTTTTATACCTCTAGCTTTTAATTTGTTAACAAATAAATATTATATGAATTACTCCATTACAATAATGGATGTTAGTTTAACTGCCATATAATTTAACAGGGCTTGGTTGTTATAAATGTTAGTAGAGATCAATGCTTTTCTCTTTCTAGGGCTATTAAAAGTTAACATTACCAGGTCAGGGAAATGCTCAGTTAAACCCCTAGACTTGGAGAAGAACTCCAGGCTCACCAGCTTGAGGAGTTATTATCCTCATAACATTTTATTTAAACTCATTACACTTGAAAAAAGCAGGTAGAGATCAAACACAATGACAGCAACGAGCATTGCCCTTCATGGCTTTGCTGCCTTGTTGGAAAAGTCTACTTAGGAGACATGAAACAGAGACAAAAGGGGATAAGGTACATGCAAGGTACAAGAATGAGCGGACATGCACGCAGGAAAGAGAGGAACAGAAACAGAAGGAGGAACCTGAGGAAGTCACCAACCAGCACAGGGCAGAGAACATTGGGCAGAAGTGCACAGAGCTCTGAGTGATGGGGACACCCCAACCTTTGTTTGCATTGATCAGATTGCTCAGGATAGAGGTCTTTGCTGCTGTCTTTCTACATGAGTCTCCATGTAGAGCCATATGGCAAGGTAGAACATGAGCTCCCATGCTTTCAAAACAAATGGTCTTCATATTTCTGAGACTTAACAGTCTCTGAGTGACTAGTATGATTTAGCTAATCTGAAAACAAACAACACCCAAAAAAAGCACCTTCCACCCAAATCAAAATTTCTTCACCTTACTTCACATACCTCTCCTTTAATCACTGAGGATTGACTGGTTCCTGTCCTCAGTCTCCTCTCTTGTTCTACAGTCATCCATCCCTTTAGCTTTGTTTTTATTATCAATATTTTATACATTTCTGAAGTGATTTCTCTTCATCCCTTCATGTTTGCTATAAAATATGACTGAACAACCTAGGATAATGTGAACGTGTACATTTCTTTTGCTAGATACTGGATTGGGCCTTTCCCTTGGAGTTTAACCTCACTCTAAACAGCAGCATTTCAGGCCTTTTAGTTGTTCAGTTTTGGTTTTTTCTGGGTTTTGGTTAGGTTTTTGGAGGGGACAGGGAGGCCCTGTTTTGTTTTTTTCCAAGAGGGAGGGGATTTTTTTTTCTTTTTTAATAAAAAAGGAATCTCACTTTCCATAACTTTCTGCCTACTCTCAAGAACTGCTGCATATTTTCAACCCCATATTTTCACCTTTTGGGGAATAAGTCCTAATGAAGTTTTTCTGGAACATCAGATATATTTATTATCAGGCAGAATGATATTTGCTTATGGTGATGTCAAACCCATCATGATCACAGGGTCACTTAGCCCACTAACAATTTTCAGTCTTGTAATTCATGTGTACATCATAAGCATATCTCACGATCCAAAATTAAAATCCAAGGTACAAGAGATAGTATTCTTCACGTCAGAATGTAAGACCTCCCAAACAAAATTCTCAAAATACCTTTAGACATGTGCTTATACAGGTACTGAACACACCACATATGCTCCAATGGTTTCTGGTGGAACTGCAGTGGATATAGAATCTACACTTAGCTTAATGGTCCTCACTTACTCTATACTCACTAGCTCAAAATTACGAAAGACCTTACAACAAGCAGGAATCACAGTCCTGTTCTCTTTCATCTACTCATCCTCCCTAAATGCAATTAGCTACATAGTTTTATACTCCTTTAGTGCAATTAACACAACAGTTTTCTATTATGCTGATTTTACCAAATCTTTTTTCAATTATAATCTTCAGTACTGATTTTATACTCAGTGACATATATTTGAATTTGGGATCCAAGAGAGAGAGTGGAAGAGGGAAACAACTTCCATTTGTGAACAACACAGGCTTGGACAGAATTTTTTTTCCTTTAGCACCTTCCCTTGCAGTGTTACCTTACATTAGTACCCACGTTAGGGATACTCCATTACTTGACAGATATAATCTTGCCCCATTTCCCAGGCCTTCCTTGGTATAAGACTCCTAGAATCAGTATTTCATAGAAAAACCATTTCTGTCTGCTTCAAGCCAACTACATGCTCCCTTCCAGCACCTCGGGTCACCTGTTTCCAGAGCCTGCCACCAGACAAGCAAAATGTCAAAACCCATCTGGGTTTTATTCTTCCTCATTTCACTTCCAGGATCTTGAGGTCTTCTCTTTCTCACTCGGTTCTATCTTTGTGATTACTTCCACAAACTCACAGAGGACTTTCTACCTTACAATTACAGTCTTGCATTTAATAAAATGGTTTGTGGAATTCCATTTTAATATCCTTCTTAAAGACATGTTCATATATTTTTAAATTCACACTGATGCTTTTCCTTTCAAGACTGCCACTTTACACAACAGCAGCAGCACTTAGCACAGGTAATTGTAACAGAAGTGTTAAGGTTGGTGTGAGTGGAGAACAACTGGGTACACAGAGGTCTAAAAGCACAAGAAAGAACAAATGGCAACAAAAGGGCTGGGACAGAGGTGTGTGTTGGTGGAAATTAGATTAGCAGGTCACTGACATCCTTGAACACTTGTGCAGGCAGTTTCTCAGGGTACACGGATTAGGAGATGAAGGAGAGGAGCAGCACAGGAAGGTAAGACCACATGCCAGACAAATTCATTTGGACGCACATTTTGGTTCTTTCGGTACATGCTAGTATTCATGTCTGAGAGTGAGACTCTGTAAGGTAATTTGGTTTTAAAATTAAGTCACTTTCCCTTCCTCTAGCAATTCTAAATGGTACAATGTTATTTTCTACTCTAGCATGTATTACACCTCCTTTTTTGTAAGCAAATCCTAAAACATGGCATGTGAGTAAGTAGAATAATAAGTACCTGATCTTGTGCTTTTCTCAACACAGACTAAACTATTTCAAGAAAAATATGCAAAACAAATGTTATAACTTACTTTCAGTTACAGCCAACCCTAGGTTTACTAAAAACCTCTGGAAATTAAAGCAGGAGACAGACCTGATTGTTAAATTGAGAATCCCTGTAAAGTCACACATTACTCCTATTTTCTGGGACTGTTTGGTGCACATTTCAGTAATTTCTCTGACACTCCTGCTAGCTTGACTTCTAGCAAAGTCTCACCAAATTAAACATTGTCAAAACTTCTACTAAAGCCTTCAAATGTGAACAACAACAAGACTGTTAAAGAAATATTCCTGGATGTGCTTGCCATGCAAATACTGCATCACTAACCTGAAAATGAAACACTATTAATTTATTTCCACAGTGTAAAATGTCAGATGTAAATAAAAATCCTAATTCCTCAGATATTTAAAGCAAAAGAGTTTAAACAAGTTAATGACATTATCAGTGATCCAAGCAAATCTGCATGCAGAACTCCATTTTTAAACTGTCATTGTCCTTGAGCCGTTTACACCTCAGAGCATTTATTCAGCATCTCAATATTTAGTACTGTTACAATCAACCCCCCTCACTCTTACTATATAGGTCCTACCCTCCCACACTGATATTTCCCCCTGGCATGAAGAGATTCACCAGACCTCCAAAGCCAAGAGAAATGCAGTGCTGCTTATGTAATCCTTGCTGTGAAATCTTTGCTTATTCCCTGTCATTTTGTATTTCAGACTCCTGAGACTGCTCAGATATTCATTTCACTTTTTTGTACACTTTTACTTCAATCCAATATAAAGTTTAGTTAATTTATATTATATGCTGAAATGAAAAATTTATGATAGGAATTTTTAGCCCTAAGGAGTAGATGTTATCAATAAGTTAAAATACCTACAGCTTTGCCTCAGGATGTTCATATGCCTGAAGCATTCTGTCTTCTCATGATAATACAGTATTTGCTCCAGTCACATTTCCTAAAATTACTTTTAACTTCTTTCCACTTTAATACATTTTGAAGAAAATATGTATTTCCAATAATTTCCTAGTATTTTCAATCATTTCATGCATATATGAACATTTTAAAATGACAAATTTATACAAGCTATTACTTTTAAGACTGTTGTAAGAAACAGATAAAAACATTTTTGAAAGGTATTTGCCCAAATAAGATTTAAGCAAGATAAGCATTTAAACATACCCTGACTTGCGGAAATCATAACTTAAATTGTACCACTGTAAGAATTAAACCAACTCTACCGGTTTTGAATTCAACACTGCCAACTGTAACTCCAAATGCTGAGAAAAATGCATGTGTCTTGGTTTTGGACAAAAGGAAAAATAGTGTGAGCTCTTGATTATGTGTCCTGGATGCTGTAATACCCTCCTGGGGTAGAGGTATCTTAATGACAACCAGGGCAATAGAACTAAAGAATTTACTGACAGATTTATCTGTCAAGGAACAGTATCTCATGCGAGGAAGCTCCTTTTTCAACAAGAGTTAGATAATGCTTTTGAAAAGCAAGTCTTGTTCTAATGAGTCTCCTCTATTAGTAGATACTTTCACAGCAAATGAGCAGCAAATTTTCCTCTCCTGGAGGCCAGCAAATTTGACAAACATGCTGATGAAGACTATTGAAAGAAAACCTTGTGTTGAGGATTTTATTAGAAAAAACTTTTACAGAACAAAGGGTTGCAAAATTATTTCTGTAATAGAAAAAAGTTTAAAATCAGACCTAGTTACTGTGGAGATTTTTTGTTTCAGAAGGGAAAATAGTAAGCACAGTTTAGACACACAAATTATTTAGCTTACAACTTTGCTTCTAAAATTTAAGATTGCACTGCATCTCCCATTCCCAGACTGAATCCATCTCTTCCAAGAAACACTTTTTCCTAAAACTAAGATAATTTCAGAATTGCAACAATTTCAACTTTTTCCCATTTGTTACAAATAAATACAATCCCTTATAAGAATTATAAACTGAAAAAGTTTACTTGTAGATTATTAATAGACAAATAATAAATACTTATTATTTTAAAACACTGTATACACATAAATGTCACTAGCTGTCCAGTACTGAAGAAAAAAAAATAGTAATAATAAAGTCATTTTCAACTAAGTGGAAGTCAGAAATGTCAGAACTGTAAAGTTTGTAAGTCTCTGAATCTGGCAATAATTTCTTCCAAGCCTACAAAGATTTTTAGCAGTACTGTATGCTAAAAAAAAATAAATCATGGAAATGAAAAAAAGTTGCCACAAAGATTCACATATGTTAAGTTTTCAAAAGACAAGTTTAATAGCTAAGCATCAGAAAGCATGCTCTCCATGACTTCAGAATTGAATTCTCAATTAAGGCTTGCATATTTCTTCTCTGCATAAAGCATCTAACATGAAATCCAAGTTTAGGAGAAATTTTTGTACCCAATTCAACAACCAGCCAATGCCTATTTTCTTTTTCCACCAATAAGCACAAAAAAGGCATAGGATTCTCGCATTATACTGGAGGGTCTGGAAAAACACAAGCAATGTTCCCATCTTGACAAAGTATTACTTCAAAACATTTTACTTCCTCAGGTAAGGAACTTAGGCATGAAAAGAAAGAAAATGTCTGCATACTTGAGTTAACCTTTTTATTCAGAAAACAAATGAGAGTTAAGACAACTTTCTCAGATATATTAAACATTTCTGGTTTTTATCAGTCAGTTTCTGATTTCACCTGCCATTGCTGATTACCCCTTAGTTGAAGCAACAACTTTTGCTTAAATGAAATGCATTGAGAGCAGCTGTTTAAGTAATGCAAATGTGGAAAGAAGCAAGAAATGATATCTTAAAAAAGCAGAGAACATGGCTGTTACACAGAGAAGAATCCCTGCAAATTTGCTATTTTAATGACCTACACCACAGTCATATTTTCCAGCTCATTGGAATATGCACATGCAACCCCCCTGTTTTCCAACAGGGCTAATGTTTTAAATCACTTTTATGAAAATATTTGCATTTACATTGGACTCCAGTGATTACTTGGCTCATACCATGTGAGCATGCAATCAGTTTATTACTGCAGCCATTCTAATACAGTCCTACTGATGACTCATCTGTACAAAGAACAACCACAAACATTTTCCTTGCGAGATGGGTTTTTGATAGCTCAGTTCTAGCAGAGTGTTTTAGAAGCCCAGAAGAAAGCAAAACACTGCTCCCCCTGGAAGATGCCTTTCAGTCATAGGCAGCTTGGAACAAGCAGATTCTGCAGACTGCTATGGACTTCTGCTGCTATATTTAGTATCTCCTACTGTTTTAGCTGTTCCTTTTTTCTACATCGTAACAATCACACCCTTTAGAGTAAATCCAAGACATTTTTTTGCCTTTTAATAAAGTTTCAAATATTTAGTGAAACTACCGTGCAGCAGCTCTGCAAACAGAGCTTGTCAAAACATTTCTGTACATTTAACACTGACCTGCTAAATCCAGAAACAGAGATGGCTCCCCTGTTTCCAGTCCAAGATAAATTCAGCCATTGGATGAGAGTGCAGCGAGACTGTAGGTGCTCCAGGGATGTGTCATTAATCCTCGCCCAGTAAGGTTGTAAACTGAGATGGATGTACTGTAGAGGATCACAGCAATGCTGATACAGTAGCTTACAAGTTTGAGCTAGTCTACACAGGTCTGGCACTGTAAGGTGACTCAAAATCAACTGGATGAGCTATATTAAAAACAGGGGAAAAAAAAAGTCACAGATGGTCATACAGCACTTAAAACGTTGAGGGAAAACTGCAAAGGAATAAGAAAATATATTCTAACTTCAAAGAAAGTAAAACCTTTTTAAGTAAAATTAACTTCTCAAATAAATTGATTAACTATTAAATAGAACTGCACTGCCTTCTCAATTTGACAACATGCTGAACAAGAAAGGGAAAAGCAGATCAGCATATGAAAGTGACAGGAAGCTTTCAAATCAGAAGTTTCTTTAACCATGCTAATTTAAACAGTGATATATATGTAAACACTATGTTTATATATTTCCTTTCACTAAGTCTGCTCTTTCATTGAACAGAACACAGAACTGGCATCCTCCTTCTTGTCTGTATTTGGTATTTAAGATAGGAGATATTTGCAAAGTACATGGAAAAACCATACCATGTCCCAGTTTCCCCACACCCTGAACCAATTTCAGATTTATTCCTCTTCTCCCTGCTTTAAAAATCAGTGTTTTGTCTTCTGTCTTATATCCTCTGCTCGGGACTTTGCAACCAGGTAAAAAATTCAACATAATCAGATCTCCTTTTACCATCTCTTCCTTGCTGTAATACTTGGAGAGCATTTTTGTTCTATACCAGAGTCAAATTTGAAAGGCAAAACCCCTTTTTAACTGTATCGGTTGAATCATCTCAGCTTCAGAATAATCACCAGCCTGACTAGCATTACTGTAACAGTTTTTGTAATAACTTATGTCACACTCAGAAACTAAGAAATATCCCTCCTCTCCTATCACACTCTGTTTTCCCTTCCAAAGAAAGATCAACACGCACAGAGACATAAATACTCACTTTAGGAAATAACAAAAACGCCCAACAAAATAAATAAATCTCCTTTAGCTCAGGAACTGAGAGAAAATGCATTGAAAAATGAAATCTAAAAATTAATGTTTACTTTACCAGAGCTGTCTCTAGCAGATGTAAGTACCTGCACTCAAGCTATATAACTTAAATTGACTGTTTTCAAGCAGAGTGGGAAACAGTCGCTTGAAATGAATCAGTGTAAATTAAAAAAACCACAACTCACAAATCAACTTAAACAGAAGAGAATCCTGTGGTCCTTTCAAAATACCAACATGTTTCATTTTAATGTCTTAGAAGGATTCATAAGGCAAATCCACCAAAAACCAGAATAAAATCCATGATGTAAAATGAAAATGGAGCTTTTTGTGAGATCCAAACAGATTGTACTTCCAATGCATCACTTTATTATGCAGCTACTTTCCACCTCCCCTCCTCCCCCCTTCATTTTTGGAACAACAAAACAATTCAACTTCCTGCAAAATGGAAAATGTTCCTTCCTACTCAGCTCCAGATTTAGTATTTAGATTTCCAACAAGATCTACGTATCTTAAAAAAGTTTAGTTCAAGTCCAATGCAAAAATACAGTGTTTGATATACCCCAGTTTCCTTCATGCTTGGTTTCAAGCCTTTCATCTTCTCTTCTCCCTGCTCGTCCTTTGCCCTAAAAACAGCCCAGGATTTTGTCTCTGCAGGTGTCTGGAACTCAAACTGATGCAGAGGACCAGCACAGACATATCAATGTAACAGCATATATATATATATACATGCATATATATACAGATAGATAGATAGATAGATAGATAGATAGATAGATAGATAGATAGATCGATATGCATATATATAAAATATATATGCACATATAATAACTGCAGTTATATTATAATCAGCAAATTTGCACCCAACTGACATTTAGCAGCCTGCTGACATTTTGAAACCTAAAATATCCAAAATAACTAGGAGCTAACAAAGACCTAATCCCAAGTTAGTATCTTGATTTTTGCAAATTTTCAACTAATCCACACTATGTAAGTCAGCTAAATATTTATTTTATTAATGCCTTTTCCCTCAGATTTCTCTCCCACGGTTACTTGCTAAGTTTTCTAGAGCTGAAAGCCCAGCAGAGGCTGCACAATTAGCTGAATTTATGTCTACAATTAATGTGACATAATGTCTGATAAAAGCAAAGTAATACAAATTTCACTCCGTGAGAAAAAAAAGTTATTTTGTAGCTTCTGAGTAACACAGAATGGTGAATGAAACTATAAATGACTGAACAATGTCCATTTACACTAATTGATGACTTCAATGAGTATTTTGTAACACACAGGATGTCTTTCCACACCTGAGATTAAATCCCCCATGTCTCAATCAAAAAAATCCACCTTTATTTTTTACTGAAATTGTGCTACTTCATAATATATAGAACGAAAACATACAAGGAAATGTCACTCCTATATTATGTTATAAAGTGCTTTTTTCCTGGCTTTTGATTAAACAAGGATAAGCACTTCAAAACGTACAGGCCAATAACCATTAATCACCATTAGCCTGGAGTCTGGTGTCTGTCAGGAACACTCTTTTTGTGTCTGTGTACCCTAGCATAAAGTACAATTTGATATCATAATGAGTATGTGACATGATGTGCTGTACTGTGCTACACTGTGTTTGTGGTGATTCCGAAAACGCTACAGAACTGAGTATCTGCTTTGAAAGTTAATTTCATAATGCAGTTTCTCACAAACAACAGTTTTTACTGTGATTTATGAAAAATGATGACAATCATTATTATTTCACCCTTTCTTATAAATCAATCAGTAAAAACAGAGTTTTTTGGAAAAAAAAAATAGAAAGAGGAAAACAAAATGTAATTTATACAACACTGATTGCCTTTTTAGGCTATGATGGACTAGAAGTACAAAAGTACTTCCTTTCCCATTTCCAGGGAAAACATGGCACATGCCAGCTCAAAACACATGGTGAGATCAATGCCCACTACAATGAACACCTCCAAAACCAGAAGGTCTCCAAATCGTAATTCCCCACAATTCAACAGACAGATGTACAGAAAATTACTGTGTGCTGAGCACAAAAAGGATCCTGATTCCTACCCAATCCATATTTTTAAGATCATGGTTGCAGCATCTCACATACAGGCATACTTTTTGAACTACCAAATAAAAATATAACATCTTAAAACAAAAAAAAAAACCCTCAAAAAACAGCAACAACAAAAAACCCCAAACCAAAACAAACAAACTAACAAAGAAAAACAAAACCAAAAGAAAAGAAGAAAAAAAAAAAAAAAAGAAAAAGAAAAAAAGCAGCTTCTCACCCACTGCAAAGTTTGCCTACAAGCCCAGATAGAACTTCCACTCCGCAGTTCAGGGGGAAAAACTTTACCAACGGTGCAGCTTCTAATAATATTTATTGAAACAAAAGTTTTTTTAGCTTTTTAAACTTTTTTGCTAGAAAACAGCAAGCAACAACCTTTTGAACCTAATAAAATACTTTCTGTGGCTAGAGCCAGTATAATGTACAACCTGGTTTCGGCAGAAAAAAAATTGTCTGGATGTTGGTCAAACCTACAATATCTGTACTTTCCACAAATTTCCTTTGTCCATAGAGTTCACACTGCAGCCAACCATTCCTAATGCCATTCTGAGAAACAACACAATCTATGAAAGGATAGCCTGTGGAAGTTTCAGAAATACAACAAAGGAAAACAAAAAAAAACAAAAAACAAAAAACAAAAAACGGCTGGAGGAACTGCTGCCTACTTAGCAAAACCCACTCAGCTTGAATATTTTGTGAATTACAGAGGGTAGTATGAAAAAGCTTCAAACAGCTCAAATAAGGAACAGGCATGTTCACAAAAAACTTAGGACAGTTACACATTGACTGTCAATATACACCTACAATTTTTCATGTAATGCATCAATCAAAACCGGAAGGAGCCAGCAACTGCCCTACTTCATCCACAGTTTGAACACTTCCCATAAAAATCTGACATTTGTCAGTCTTAAATACAGCATGCAGAGTACTGCTTCCATATCCAATGTCATAGAAACTGTCACACTACCAAGTACAACATTTTTGTTGTTCCGATGCCCAACCCTTCCAGCTGGACTAGAAAGTAGGAAACTGGGATTTCTGCTGTCACAAAACCAGTACAGAAATAGTCTCTTACAGTTTTCTGATGAATATTCCACCCATATTTTCAGTTTCTTTAAATCAAAGCAGAAGGAAAAAAATGTTCTTGGTATTGGCAGACCATTTAAATTTATTCATGAAACCAAACACATTAAAAAATGGATAAAAAAGGAAGCTGGTAGACAAACAGAAGAGCAGAAATACACAATGATAACATGGAGACAGAAGTTCACAGGAGCAAAAAAACTACAGAAATACTTCCTAAATTAAAAATTTAATATGTGTAATCAACCATTTATGGTTTGATTCAATGATCTTAGAGGTCTTTTCCAACCTTCATGATTCTATGATCATGTGGAACAGAAAAGAGATTAATCAGTCTCTCTGATATTCTAGTATACTACAAGTGAATTTATCCAGCCTTTTCAAACAAGAAAAATTTCTACATTTAAATGAAGTTTTATCTACAATTAATTTCCTTGAATTACTAAAATCAACGTGTTTTCAAACTTTCAAACAATTATGCGAATTACTTTCTTTACTTCAGTACTGCTATGCAAGCATCAACAGTAAAATATATTAAACACCATGTGTACCCTGGGGAAAAACAAAGAGACTAACAACCAAACACCACTAGAGCTAACTCATTATAAAGTTAGTATCCTCATTTATTATTCCACTGCATCAACAACAACAAAAAAAAAAACCCAAACCAGACTCAAGAGGTTTGGTTTCAAGAGAAGTTTCAAGAGAGGACAGTAAGAGTTGTTACATTCTCTTCCTTTCTCTTTCCTCTTTACAAGCACAGCAAACCTCTGCAGGCTACTAGGGCACATGGTCACCCAACCACGGCTGTCATGCGCCAAATATGAGTACTTAGAGTCGAAAGACGTGGTAAGACCAAAATTCTATTTGGTTAGATCAGGTATTTCTGCAAGCACCCTTCAATCCGGGGCAGCACCTCACCACACCCCCTTCCCTTTGGAAAGTGAGTCTGGTTCAAGCCACAAGCACTCTGAGCATTTGCTGAGTTACCACTGGGAATGAACACTTGCTGCCTCTGCCAGATTGCAGCACACTGAAAAGCAGCAACAATCTTGTCTCTGCCCAAGTCCAAAGGTATGACCAGCAAGTAAAGGCTCCCTTCCATGATGTGCCAACAGTTTATTTCCAGAGAGGTGAAGATAATTGTTTCCTCTCTCAATTCTTGCTCCCATCAGGGCACCAGCCTTCATAAACAGCTGTACACCACTGAGAACTGCCTGGCCTGCACATGGTATTCAGCAATCACACTCCACAATTTCATTACACTGGAAATTAGAAGAAAATACTCATCTACAGACTCTGAGCACACTTGCAACCATCGTGCTGCCAGGGGATCTGAAAGGAGTTTATTCACAACTGTTTTCTGTGCTAATGACAGAATAGAAAGTAGCAAGCATAAAAAATAGACAGTGTGCAGAAGTCCAGCTATAAGATATTTTACCTGCACCACAATTCAAAATTTAGCTGTATGGGAAAAGCTCATTTAATAATAATAGAAAAATATTATGGCACTTTCAAGAAGAAAGCTCTCTAAGTTTTTTAAGAGAGAAAACAAGAAAACAAACTTTTAGCCTATTGCAAACTCTTTCCACTTCCAGATGTTGCCTGAATCTTTTCATATTTCTTCTGTATCTTTTCTTTGTCAAGCATGAGGACTAAAAATATAACGGAAAACTGCTAAAAGCTTCTAAGTTCTAAAGCTGGAAATGCAAGGCTAGAGTAACTGGTGTAAAAACTGTGTGTGAATGCAGAGATTCTTGAAAAGTAAGAGTGCAATAACTATGCAAATATCTAACATCACCCATGGAAGCAGACAGACTTACAGAATTCAGGCACACCTATACAGTAAATGCAGGAGATTCACAAGGAATGCAAGGAGCTAACTGAGAAAAACCAACAATCCCAACCAATACCCTGCAAAGGACCTTTGCACCCTTAATGATCAAGACAATGATTGAGCATAAAAATGCTTTTCTTACCTCATAAGGCAGTTTATCAAAATATCCATTAGTTGGCCATTCCCTGAGGGTAACAATGCTGAACTGTTTGTTAAGGGTGTCCATGCCACAGGCAAATTTTTCTTCATCCTCATCTTCATCTATATCACTCATATCAACCATCGAAGTCTTAAGTGAAAGCACAGGCCTCTCTTTCACACCATGTAGTACTACTGCATCCAGTTCAGTGTAATAGTCCAGAAGAGAGCTGTTCACTTCCAGTCGGATTAAGTTTGTGGGAAAGTTTATCTGTTTGATACAAGGTGTGAACTGCCGTGCCTGAGGACCATTCACCTTGGTAGGTGCCTCAGACCAAAGTATTTCCCATCTGTGGGAAAAAAAAAAAAAAGACATACATACAGTACAGGAATTAAAACGAAAGTTACTATAGCAATTCCTGAGCACAGTAAGAGGGCAACACAGAAGTATTTAACAAGCAAGAAAAATGGCTGAAAAGATGATTTATGAAACTTATGTTTTCCCTAGATTTGATAAACATCCTATGGATGAATTTAACAGGACAGACTAATTCATGACCTTAGCATATTTTCTCTGCATCGCTGAATAACAAAACAAGCTGTAGACTCAGTCATTTGTGTTACTATTATCCGTGCCCAAGTTTTGCTAACATCTCATAGGTAAGGTAATCAAAACAAATGGATTGCTGATGTCTTCACAATGATGGCATGTTAGTGTAAGTACACAAGGAACAGTCTTACCATGTAACCCAAAGAGTGTCATCTGACCTCTTATTTTCTACAAAACAAAAGAAAAAACCCCTACCACTCAAGACCCTTTAGTATCAAGCCTGTCCAAATTACAGTATTACAAATTACTAAAAAATATTAAATTTTACTTTATCTGCCTAGGCAAACAAAATGTTCCTTTTAGAAGTAATTCACTGACAAATTAGCAAAGAAAGTAGAAACTCCAAGTCATTTTTGAAAGGGTGTTTTGCAAAAGACGTCAGAATTTCCAAACTGCTGAACAGCAAAGCCTTCCTCCTCTTTGGTTCAGTGACAGACAGACGCTCAGGGCATGCACAGACCTACCATACGTACATCCTTTACTTTCACACACAGACCCAAAATCTCCTCCAGTAAGTGACAAGGAAACCTGCTGCCAACTGAATAATCTGGAGGATCCAAGTCTTACATTCCTTAGATCTTCAGCACTCCCAAACTTGCCTAAAAGCCTGAAAACAGAAACATGGTCTTTTTTATCTGCATGGGTCCTCACTCAGCAAATGGAGATCCTTCAGTCTCTTATGTCCATGATTTTCCTCCCTCAAGTCTAGTTCATTCCTAAAGAAGAAAGCAGTTACTACTGCTACTCCCTTTGACAATATGCTTACCTCGATACTAATCCAGACACTACCTACCACATGTATGCCACCTATTGTTGATCACCCTACTCCCAGCTTCAGACTTCTTGTCCTGTCTCATGAATCTCTGAAGCACTCTATCTGCTCCCTAGTACCTCAGCATCTTGGCTTTCCCTACCAGACACCACTTCTTTGAACTTACAAGTATTGCTTAACACTGGTACCTACCACAGAACACTTGTGGGGATAAGAGGGGAAATATTAATTAAAAAATAAAATCAATCATGTTCTACTTCCAGAACCAAATGCTTAAACTCCTTCCACCAGAACAGAAAGCAAAACAAACGTAGGGATTTTAATTAAAACATTGCACACAGCATAAGTAAGGTTTAAAAGTTTGATATTTGCTAGTAGGAAAATTCAGAAAATTAATCCGTACTGGCTGAAACTTCCATTTCACAACAGACATTTTCAGGTACACACAGATGTATTTTCCTATCCTACATCATGCTATTCTCCAAGTTAGTAGAATGGGAGACTTGCAGATTTCATTAATTTACAAAATGAATGTCAACTCATGGCAAAGTAACAGCTGTAGTCCCACTGTCACATCCTCTCACATAGGTCGATTCTCTAAGCAAATACTTAGTGCTGGCAAGGCACATGACCTTCCTTGAACACATCCAGATCACCATCTGACATTTTGCTTAGACACTTCCATGTATCCACTCAAAGTACCCTTAGGGAAACTCAAGGCTATGTTTTCACTAATCTAACACACATTGGACCATCAACTTTTAGCAGAATGTGTCTGTTATTGACTTCTCCTTTTGGACCCTGGAGAGAGGATTATCAAGCAGCAGCAGAGCTCTGGAAAAAAATAATGCATCTGGAGATCTGGGCTCATCAAATTTCAGTGCAATAACCAGCTCCAGCAAGCAGAAGCCTGTTTCCAGTCTTTGTAATAAACTAGAGAAAATGGAAGACATGCAGCATGACTTCACAATCTTGTGAAGCTCCATACTGCATACCAAATGCTGATGAACAACTAAATCAGGGACAATTTTCCAATGTCCTTGCCATACTGTTTACTTTTCATCACTAGCCACCAATCTAATTTCAAAGGAGTTAGCTCTTGGTTTATCTGGAAAACCTCAAGTCTATCAGGTTGATGTGACACCTCTGCCTTGGTGGCACCATACACGAGAGCAGGCAATGGCAATTGCTCTGAGTCAGGGCTGGTAAATCCTTCCCATGCTCTTAATCCATTACTACAAGTGGAAGTGATCTCTTCCTCTAGGATCACCACTGTGATATTTAAACAGGCTGCATAAAATCAGAATAGAAGTGAAGAACACACATCAGGATCAAAAAAGTCTAAATTTCCAAGAGGCTTCAGCAGGAATTTCATTCTTCTATTCTGGAACATTCTTTTTTATAGGAATTCACTTCAAAATCTTTCACAATAAAGGCATTTTTACAGTCAGTCCTGGTTTGAGGATATGTATCAAAATCAGTTTCCCTAACAAGGCTGTCTGCATCTGTTTCAAGATTACAATGCTCAATAAACTATTTAACCCAAAACAAAGAGAAACCGAATCCCAATAAATACCTTTAAAGAAGTCAAAGGATTTCTGCCTGCCCCACAACTCAAGTTAATTAGGTAGCTCTCAAAAAATCAAGTAGAATCAAATGAATCTGGGTAGTACATTGTTTGTCCTCCAGTCTTGCAGATATATAGTAACAGCTGATCAAAGATGTCACAATGAGAAAGCTTTGATGAGGTTTCATCAGCAATGTGCTAGAAATCCTCAGTCTTTCCAGCAAGGGGTGCCAAGCAAAGCCTGAGTAAGAGTCAGCAACATCTGTATTATTTTCTCTAGTGACTGAAGAAAAGGAGGACATTAAGTGAGTTTCTCCGTTCAGTCATTCACTCATGGACTCAGTTTTCCCATTAAATATCTCTCTGTCTCATGAAGACAGACAGGAACTCAGTTTTCTCTGATACTAAACACTCCATACACCTATGTAGTAAAAAATAACAGTAATAAAAAAATTCCCATTCCTCTTCCTTCCCCATGAAGGAAAATACAGTCTTGTGATTTCTAGGCTGAGAATCATACTTGTAGGGTCCGTGTCAAACGATAGCATATATTTAAAGCTTGCCTCATTTTTTGTTGACCTAATGCTGTTGGAAAGGTTTTTAATGGTTAAGATGATTCCTGAGCAGACCTAGTTACTTCTGAAGAAATGTAAGTAATAAGACAGAGTCTTTGGAAAAGGGGCTTCTAGGAAAAGTAATCAGATTTCTCTCCAGCAATACAAGATTAAACTTTGCTTGCAATTGTTGAGGTTTCTTGTATTGTCAAATCGAGATAGGTGTAGAAAGTAAAGCACTACAAGCAATCCAATAAATGCCTTGCCTCAAGAAACTAATAGCTGAGTTAAAAGCCAACAGAAGGGAGAGTTCCAGATAGAACAACAAGGAGAATATAAGGAATCTCAGAGAATATAACCACACCTTTGATGAAAATACAACTTCTGCAACAATTATAATCACATGCTGCTCTTAGCCAAGCAACTGCACAGCAAAAATCTGTAGATTACCTACAAGAAAACATCTGCCTGCAAAGATGCCAGGGATGCTTCAGCAGAGTAGTTAAAACTAACCTGTAAAGTGTACCCCTGACCTCAGCAGTGAGTTCATAAACACAAAAGGCAGTGAAGACTGGGAAGATCATGAGCACAGTTTAAGAATCATCCAGATTAAGCAGAGTTCACAGAAGTCTAATTATTACAGGAAAATACAAAGCAAATTTTCATTTCTACCAAGAGTTCAATTCTGAAATACCAGAGACAGCAGACAGGACTCCAAGAATGCTCAGGGCAATTAAAATAGCAAAAGGTACTTCAAGAAACTGCTCTGTCTACATGAGCTTTTTAGGAGATTCTCAAAAATGACTGTATTCCATGAACCCAGAATTCATTTTGCTATGACAGGCATCTGAACAAGGAAAAGCTATTTGCCTGAAGATGTCAGAACAAGTTTTAAGTAAGGATGCAAATGCCTAGAACTTGTGTGTTACACATAGGTGATATACAGGCCCGAAGGTTCCTTATCACACCCTAATGTGTTGATGGTATCAGCAGTGTTTTGGGTGCTTTCATCTGAGATTCTCAAGGAATAAAAGGTAGAGTGACAGAACCATCTGAATGCCACTCTCTACAAGAAAAAATTCATTATATTTTACATTCAGTACACTGCCTTTCTGGTTTCACTCCCCTTTTTTAAAAAAAGGGGTAGGGGTGGCAGGGGGGAGGAGGTGGAGGTTCCATCAGATATTTTGATCACTGTCCAGGCTGCTTAAATACAATAAATTTCCCATTAGAAGGAGAGGGAGCCTTTTATATTGTCCATCTTCATTAGCCTACTCCTCCGGTTTGTAGCAGCTTCTGCCTCTACAGGCTTTAAGACTTCCAGAAACAGGAAGAAACTTAGCATGCAGCAAATGCAGTTAAGCTTGGAAATACTGAGCCATGCTCAATTTTCTAGCAAAATTCTAAATGACATGAAATTAAACAAATTAAATAGAAATAAACAACAGGAATACACAAGGCAGAATGGAAGTAGTCCCAGACAAATGATCACAGTATCTCATCTGTGCCAAAAAACCCAGTAAGTGTCAGACCTTATCTGTAGAAAACAAGAAAAAATTAATCACAAGATAATCTCTAATTACTGAAGAAGCAATCACTGCATAGCAGGAAGGACATATGCTATGAAATATCACCCCAAGTACAGCCACAGATTCCAGACTAGTTAGGACTGTCTGATTTTGAGCTTTTGCAAAAGCACATGAATATACAGTATCACTGTTTCATGATACAAAAACAAGTCAAATTAAATTTAAAAAGACCACAACAGGAGAATAGGGGCTGATATTTTTTTCATACTCCGAACTCAAAAACCAAAGTAATTTTTATAGAAAGGAAAAAGTTGAAAAACTTCTGAAAAAATATTTTTGACTTGATAACTCCCATTTAAACAAAGACTAACAACAACTAACTATTAAGAATATCAAAAGGGCTGACACTGAAGAAGTCACTAGGTAACCATCACGAATAAGCCTTCTAGGTATAAAAGGAGGAAAAAGAACAGGAAAAGAACCATTTTTTCTTACCACAGAAGCTAGCTATATCTTCCCCATCAATCTAATACACTATGAAAAACAAAGAAAACTCTCTTGATTGGGTTCACCTCAACACTGCATTTGTCCCCACCACATGTGTGTTGAGCTCTGCCTCTTCCACTGGCTGAAGCTTGGTGACAAACACAGAATGTGCACTACAGTACAAAGTCCCAGGGGCACACTAGTGTAATAATCCTAACACAAAAATAGGGATTGATTTCTTCACCACATAAAAACTGGGATTTTATGCTACATTTCCCTAATCTTGGACTATTAATTTTTTTCTTGGGGTTTCTGCAGTCAGGTAATTCACGTAACAAAAGTGCACATGGAATGCTAGTACAATTTAAGGATTTACCTACACTTCTCACCAGTCAAGGTATGAGACACACAAATGAAAAGCATAAAAGGTTTCCATGTGTTAGAACAGCAGTTTCTCTGACATTTATGATTTTTAAAAATTGTTTTATGTGGAGAAAAGTGATGTAATGCCTTCTGTGTTTAAAGCAGCACAAGATATGAGAGGACAGAGAATCCTCCAGTTGCTGGATGCTGGTTAAACCATAATGAGAAAAACTTCAAACTAATTGTCATGTTCAAAGCAGGAGGATTACTTAAAAACAATTACATACCCACTGAGAAGTAAATGTTTATTCCCATTCCATGAAGATCTGACCCCACTTCTAAAGGCACTGAATAAAGCTCACCAGAGACAGCAGCATCCAAAGCTGCAATAGGAATACTCAGTGCACCAGCAACAAAGCAACGTGACCAAAGACCATTTTCTGAACACCTGCATGAGTTGTTCTTTCATGCAACTGAAGCATAAAGTGAGTAATACATTGACCAAGTATGTGGGTGTTAGCCATTGTTTAACAAAAATATATAAAATTCCCTTCAGTAAGAACTGTGATACACTAGCTCCTCACAAGGACTCTTGTAGACTAGAAGTTTTTGTACACAGCAAAGTTTTGAATGAGCTGATGGTTTAAATACTAACCAAAAAGAAAAAATATTACCTAGTTGGAGCAGTATAATCCACTAAACATAACACTTAAGCTTAAGTCCGAACAGATTTTTTCCTCTCTCTAGTTTTGACTTCACTGATAGTTCGGCCTTCTTTGAATATCAAAAGTAGGAACTGGTAAAAAAGAACTTTCCTAATGACCTGCCCTTTCTAGACTGGTGTTCAGATACAGCATCAGCTGATAAAACAAAGCAGCACTGAAAGGTTTCATTGGTAATAAACCAAGTATCAAAATAGTCAGAAGAGGAAAATAAGGTTCTGAGCGCCTTTTGAGTAAGTAGGTCATGGCCTTTTTTAACAGAAGAAAACAGCATGGCAGTGCTTCAAGACCAAAACATCAGTTAAACAAGGAATCACCTGAGATTACAGCAGCATTCCATCTTCAAAAAAAAGAATTCTTAGCTGATATCTCAGAGAATTTTTGGAAGTAAAAACAAGAGACCAAGAACAGAAGCAGAAAAGAGAATGCACTCTTGCAACTCTTCAGATTCTCCTCATAAAGCTGAGCAAATGAACAGAGAAAAAAACATTGTGTCCCTCATGCAGAGAAAGTGCTCCTTCATCTTCCCTTCAAGACACCATACATAAGTCATCTGCCTCCTTTAAAGAGACAAAACAAATGTGCAGCTCCAAACAGGCAAGTCCTGTTGAGGACAGGCAAGCAAAGAGAAAAAACACTCCCCTAGCATGCAGACTAACAATAGTGAAGAGGGAGCATGGACAACTCCTTTCACAGATGCCTGAGACAACCTTTTTCCAGCCAGAAATCTTAACCTATGCAGGCAGGATGAGGTATTCTTGCCTACCAATTAAAAAGCAAGATGCTACAGAAACTTCACCTTTTATTATGAAGAAGGGCATCTGAGCTCTCACTCTGACCATGCCTCAAGAGAAGTCATAAAGCACATACCCTGAAGTTTTATATTAGTATTTTCAATTCCATCTCCTTTTAGCTCACTGTACAATTTTTTTTTTTTGGTGTACCTAATTAAACAGGTCCTTCAGTTAAATATTTTTGAGCTTTCCTCCATTCTGTGCTCCACCATAAAGAAATAAAATCTACATCATAAAATAAAAAAGTAAAATAGAAGTTCACGGAGTAATTGCCCAGAAGTCATTTCATATTAGGCTCTGAATCTGAAAGTCTTAAAGCTGCCCTCACCACATAAGATTCTGCAAGTAAGTCCTGTATTACAGTGCCAAAAGCACTGATACTTCTAAAGTTAGGTGGCCTATTATTATTACTTTGACCTATAACTGTTCCTTGATTTCAGATGTTTACTTTAGAGCTATACAACATATTCCCACCAGACCTGTAAAACAAGCAACTGCACTTAACCACAGTAGATTACAGAATCACACAAAATGCATTAACTGGGAGTTTTGAATATAAACCCTGACACCTGATTTTCCAAGGGTTTTTGAATGAACATCAATGGCCTGGTATAAGGAACCAAGGGATAATAAGTTAGACCCAAAAATACACTTTTTAGCAGCATCTGTAAAAGGCAAGTCAGTAAAAAATCACCCAACATCCACGCTAGCACTGCTTGTACCACCAAAGTGTGTATATCATTGCAATATAGGATTTGTTGGCATACCAGTCTTTACAGGACACATTTTAAGTATTTCTTCTATCAGCTCTCCCTTCCTTTATATCTTTGGCATCATTTATATCTCTTTTTGATATGGAATACTTCAGTTGCATATACTGATGGCTTTTCTCAATGTTTTTCCCCACTACGTGCTTTGACCTGTTCACTTTCTCCTTCCATTCCTATTTCCTCACCTCCTCACTAACAGCTTCTCACCTCACACACAGTGCACTTCTTTACTATCTTACCATTCCCCAGGTTACTACAGCCCTGATCCTGCAACTGGAATTTCATCAAGACTTCCTAATGTAAGGAAAACCAACAGGATCAAATCTGCTTCTTTTAGCTGAAGTGAGTGTAAAAACAAGTGCAGCTCACACCCTTTGACCAAACCAAAAATAAAGATCAGACAAATGGCATCACCTTTTGTCTGACTGTTCTGTGCTTCTGGATTCAGCTTCATTTCCATATGAATAGTTGCAGAGCCTGATTGTACTATACCTGCAATCTAAAGCATGCAAAGAAGAAAGAGTCCATGGCTATTTGAAGCAGGATAATACAGCAGCCATGAATCCTCAACCTCTCTTACACAATTTCCTCTTCCTAATGGAGGAAGAGCTCCTACCATTTCAAAAGTAGTGTTTTATACAGACATAGTAATTTTTGCCCATAAAAATTCCAATACGAAAACTACGCTTACACAAATTAAATTTGGTATTAGGAGATGTATTAATTCCTACAAAATGTCTGTATCTCTGAAACTGCTATCAAAACAAGTTGCCACAGTTTTAAAAACATGAAGAAGTAAAGAAAGTTTTAGTGAGTCAGATACAAAACGGTTAAGTAGTAGGAAGTAAAGTTCACTAAAAAGCCCTATTTGTAGCATTTAACATTTTACAGGAAAGCATAAAGAAGAAAAAAATTACCTTACTTCAGCTGGTGGATTTTGTGAGTAAGGATTTGCAGAGCATGCCAAAATCCTGACTACAGCTCCAGGATGATAGGTTTCCAGAATGTGCACTGCAGTGGGATAAACTGGTTCTTCAAAAGCAAGTTCCACATAGTCTTGGCTACAGAAGGTGGATGGTGTCCTCGTGAAAGGCAGCCGAGCGCTCGGGCAACGATCCCACCAGGTCCCGTAAGTTCGAAAGACAGCAGTCTGGGTGAAGTCACCAGAGCTAGGGTACACGTTGGGAATGCCCGCCAAATTCCACATGGTGTATGACATGCTGTTTTCACTGCCATAGTGAGAGCTGAAATCCAACACTTCTTTGGCATACTGAACTATTTCAACGTTGATAGGTAAGGCGCGGGTGTTCGATTCAATCGCCCTCCGACTGTTCATTTCTCCTCTCGTCGCTGTCCTAGCCCGGCGCCGAAGGCACATGTAGTAAAACATGCTCAGAACTGTTAACATGGGAAACACTGGTGGCATCTAGATAGGACTTAGGAAGATGCAAAAAGTCAGGAGTCCTTTATGAGTTGCATTAACTGCCTGTGGTGTTTTGAAAAAGAGCTGATAAAACAGAATGAATAAACATGGTGAGCAAATACAGCTTTCCTAGAAAGCAAACTGTGTTGTTTTGAATATCGTCTTAAACAAAGTACTACTACTAAAAGATTAATAAATCATTGTATTTTATTGTAAGACAATTGTTTAGTAGGAAGCTATTAAGTGTGGCTTCCTATTTACTTTTTACCTTACTTCCTTTTTTTTTTGTTTGTTTAAAAACAGAGAAGACTATGAAGAAACATTAGCCAAAACCAGCCCTCAAGCAACAAAAAAATCAGTGGTCAAAATAAGCACTATCTTTAGGGATTTATTACAAGAAAAAAGAATTGCACTGACTCAGGGAAATGAATTCAAATATGAAATGAAATTTGGCCCATCCTGTAAACAATTGAGAAAGCGTATCTGAAGATACACACCTTCCCACTGTGAAGATACAGCGTCTTAAAACCATTGTGAATGGTTTTACTTTCTTAAAAAAACAGTGTACCTGGTTTTAAGAGTGAAAAGAACGAGCTTTTCAGGTGTTAATCTAAACTTAACCCACTGCTTCTCCTGTCAGAGCACTAATCTGAAATAGTCACAAAAATACCGCCTTTACCATTGGAAGTTGTCCATGACACATCAACAACACAAGGGCCACCAGCCTCCTGAAGGATACTCAGAATTCACTAGCAACATCATCTTCCTTTAAACCATGCAACAAATGAGGTCTTCAAAAGAGTCCTGGCATCAGAAGCAGAAGCCCTCATAGAAAGCATTTTAATTCTGGCAAGAGAAAATACTTTCATTAAAGTAACAATTCAGTTAAACACAAAATGTACTAGTTCTACACACTTAAAAAACCAAACACAAAATATACTATTAATTAAGGATACCAATGTGTTTCACACCGCCTACACCAACACAAGTAAAACAATCAAATAAACAGGTTTAACAACTAGAAAAAGCTAAATGAAAGGTAAGTTACTTTACTAAAGTTTTCTGTTTACAAGAGTGCAGAAACATTTATAGCTGAATGTTCTCTACAGGACACAGGAAGGCTGTATCATATTCCCTACTAATAAAGATCCTCTTACATATGCTTGTCCCATATTGAGCAGCTGCTCCATACCTGCGTGATGTAAACTGTGAGTTTTACCAACACACAACAAAATGTGCAGTGTATTCTCCCATTTCTGCTGGCACTACACAACACACTCAGGCTATGAATTCACATCCTCCAGCACCACAAACTGTTTCTCACAAAGTGACCTTCTCATTAACTTGTCCATCAGCTTCACTAAGAGAGAATAAGGAGTAATGCCTGTAACCCGTTAGAGGCCATAACAGGGATGACTAAGCATGTCTCAAAATAGAATAAATGTTTCTTCAGCAGCCTGTGCTGGAGTTGTCGCGTAGTTTACCACAGGATACACACTGTGGTGATCTCTAAACCAACAGACGTGACCCTTCTGTTGCAGAAGAGACCTCAAGTAACAGCTAACACGATGTTTCGCACTGCCAGGCAGACAAACCATGTATCTAATGTTTGCAGTGGGTACAAGTGAGACCCTACTATAGTGGTTTTGGAAGCATAAGTTTAAAGTAGAGTAAATAATTAAACTAACTGAAACTTTTTAAAGTCTCTACACAGATCCACACTGTTTTTTGGGTCAGTTGCTTGTTCCCAAACTTATAAACGCACAGAGTTGCACAAACAGCTCTCTTTCACATGAACATTTCCAGCCAGAAGGGACCTGTGGTAACAGATAAGGACAGGCTGCACTATTTGTCCATTTGACTCATGACAGAAAGAAAGTTTACTAATGAAATGTTCAATTCTCACTTTCTTGCCTCTTCTGTTATTGGCTTTTTGCTTAGTTCCACATGTTGATGTAGCTGTCAACAACACGAACTACTCCTGATACTCAGTGCAGAAGGGAATGCATCAGACAATACACTGGATTTATTTCAAGCTCCCCTGGAATGCCAACAATCAATGTCACATTTTCCCCAAACAGTCTGAGCGACCTTTCAGAAAATACATTGGGGTAAAAAAAAGAAAAAAAAAGAAAAAAAAAAAAAAGAAAGAAAAAAAAAAAAAAAAAAAAAAAAAGAAAAAAAAAAAAAGTAGCACAACCCTGAATTTCTCCTCCTTAAAAAATAAAAAAACTTGAAAACTGTTATTTTATTTTTTCAAAGCAGAGATGCTTTGATGTAAGATGTAAGTAAAGATTACAAATACATTCTCCTTATGGATTTTTCTCCTCTTAAAAAGAAAGATCTATTTAAAGAATATGCCAACAGACATTAAACTTCAACAAACATTCTTCTACCAAGCCCTAGAATCATAGCTAGATCAGCATATACAACACCTTCTAACTCAAAATTTTACTGATCATCATGATTTGAAGGCGGCTCCATGGAAATTATGGCTTTACAGATCTCAATTTTAAGCATTATTCAGCTGTGGTACTTCAAGATTAGGTGGGAATCACTTTATCTTACATACACAACCTACAGAACTTCACATCTGCACTACAAACTCCAGGCTCCCTCTGGCCACAGCCTGCAGCTCTTGTGGTGCTGCTGTAAAACCCAGCTGTGCTCCTTATCTAAGCTTGCCAAAGCGCAGAAAAACCATCCAACAGTTCAGAGCTGGACATCAGCTAGCTGGCCAGTTTAAGCCAGGTCAAACAGAGGAAATAACCTGAAATCACGCTGCACATTTTCCACTTGCCATAATGTTAACTTGGGTCATTCTCCGTCTAGCAACTTGATGATTTCATAAAACCTGTAAAATTTTGAAATCCTTGACACTGACAGAACTTTGTCCTTTTTGGCTGGCATTGGTCAACAGGGACCAAAGTAAGTAAGTAAGAACAGAAAGCTTTCCTGGAAACTCATTAGTCTAAATAGAAGTGGAGGCAAATTAGTTTTAAAGAGTTAAGAACAATATCAGATATAGTAGTTTATAATAAGTAAGACAAAACAATTATAAAAGAAGGATTAAATAACTGTTAGGACTACAATACAAATAGGAATTCTTCTTCTGGCATTTTAAAAGAAGCATCAAGAATTGTGTGGAGTTAAAGGACAAATGAAAAATTGCTTCAGGGGCTAAAGGATAGTAAGCTAGTGAAAGAATTACATTAAATACAGATACAGTTTTTTTCAGGAACTACCAGAAGTCAAGCTGATTTCTAATTAAAAGGATTGAACTTTGCAAAATAAGATAAAAATGCAGACTCAGACCTATGCAAAGCATCAAGATAAACAGCTCTGGAGCTCATGTACATGCAAAGTTTATGGGGAAAGCTCCCCCCTCCCTCAAATTGCTTGATTATTTTACAGAGATCCACTTAGGCCCATGCAACTACGCCTTCTGATCTCTGGCTGGGTCTTTGGCCTATTGTATATTAATTTTTTTTTTTTTTTGTACAGGCATAATTATGCCAAACTAAAGCCCAATAAAGGTTTCTTGTAAGTGTGTCTTTTTATCCTCCTCCCAAGCAGCATCAGAAAGAAATATCTTTCGTTTCTTTTATATCATAAGGGTTTTGTTTGTTTGTTTGTTTGTTTTTTTCAGTCAATTCCATTAAATGGACTGAAACAGTGCTATTAAATACCAGAACCTTCAGCGGCCACCAGAGACTAGCATGGAAGGTGCCAACAATTTGGTTAGGAACAAAAAACAATATGCTATGAACACACAATGCCATTGTGAGCTGCTGTCCTATGCCTATGTGCCCATTTTGCACTTTGAGGCTGGATCCAATTCCCAGCCACCGTCTGGGTCTGCACCAGCCCTGTCCTCCTGTCTCGTGCACCGTGGAGCCCGTCCCTCTCTGCTCCAAAGGCGCCTTTCCAGGCGCCTGGGGAGCCAGGTGTGTCCTGAGGCTTGCCCAGCCAGACATGAAACAATCTTGCAAGCACAAGTAGTTTTCAGTCTGTTCTTCTCCCCAAACCATCCCGTGTCAGCGCTGGCTTGAGGGGGGAACAAGACTGCACAGGCCCGAAGTCACGCCAGCTCAAAGGGCTACAAAAATGCTATCTCTGCTTTTACAAGACTGACAGGCCTCCAGAAAACCACTTTGGACTAGACCTGGAATCAAACTTTTTAAAGAGATATTTTCTTTCAAAATACAATAAGGTCCATCACATTATTTACAATATCTTCCACTCAGAAAATTATTTAATTGAAAACAACTTCAATCATATGGGCAAACCCCTTTTTCTAATCTGAATAACTCCTCTTCATGCTATATATACAGAAAGGCTTTTAAGACTGTAATTCACTATTTCTTTCAAGCACAGCAAACCTTGATAAAGTAAAATGTCTTACAGCTTCTGTAGACTTCATGGGAAAAGGCACTAATTAAGTTAAAGCATTCAAAAGCACTAGATCTCTTCAGTCTATTTTGCCTCTTTTTACAGTGAGTTTTTGTGTACCAATCTATTTTCCAGCTTTGAAGCAACCCATCCAATTAATGATTACTGTACTTGAAAAAAACAGCATGAAGCTGAGTCAGGGCAGGCTTAGGCTGGGTATGAGGAAAAGGTTTTTCACCAAGAGGATGGCTGGGCACTGGAGCAGGCTCTCCAGGGAAGTGGTGACAGCACCAATCCTGTCCAAGTTCAAGAAGCATTTGGACAATGCTCTCAGGCACACACTGTGATTGTTGGAGCATCCTGTACAGGGCCAGAAGTTGGACTCGATGATCCTGATGGATCCCTTCCAACTCAGGATATTCTATGATTCTACCTCTTCATTTTGGTCAGTTTGGCAAATGCAACTCCTCAATAACAACAATTTTATCCCACACAAGCAGAAACAGGACAGTTATTCACCAACCAGACTGCTGACAAAAGGTGGGAAGTACACAGAAAAATACTTGAGATTTCAAGGGGCTGTGAAATGAAGGATGTGTGTGAAAACATAACAAGTAACAGCTACTAGATTTAGGAAAAAAAAATAAATATGGCACATTTCATCCCTGAGCCATCCCTGGAAAAGCACATGATAGGCAAGAGTTCGTACTATTTCAAGAGAAGCAAATGTTGTACATGCAAGTCATGCATACACCAGGTTTGATTTTTAAAGCCAGTGAAGTAATAATTCCTGTTTACACTAGCTTTGCTAATCTCACATTTGGGAGCAGTTTTCTTTCATTTGACTATAAAAGAAACAGCAACACTGACAAATTACAAAGAATGTATAAATGACAAAAACAATGGATTGTATGATCTCTGAAGAAAGATTAATGCAATTTAATATGTGTGTCTTAGATAAAAGACAGAAAATAGGAAATTTCTTAATTATCTTTGTATACTAATGCACACAGGGAATACTGGATCCTTATATTACAGTCTAAAACAGTACTTTTACCACAGGTTAGCATCTCCTGCTGTTAATTACCTATATTACACCAACATCTACACTCAACTTGTTGAAACTAGAAGCTATTATTAATTAAAAATTAATAAGCTCTTACAGTATATGTTAAACTCGGGGCCCATTTGCTGTGTTTCTTCCCACAATATATTCTGGAACTAAAATGAGCCATTTTACATTTTTACATTTCTAACTTATAATTTCACTTTTTGAAAAAAATTTAAATATATGACAATTTTATCTATCTAAAATCTTGTGTTGCCTTCATGAGCACCAAAACATGCAAAATCCAAGAATTTCAGATTACTTCACTGACTCCATTTCTGCTAGGACCAGACTCATCATGTGGTTTAGCACTGAGATACAATGTAGACAGAAGTTCCTCCAGCACCTATAACACATTCAAAGTGGCCACCCTGTCTTAAGGAGGCAGCTTTCCCAGATAACAGAAACTGTTTCTCAACACGAGTAAATCATCAGCTAACCCTTTCTATTAACAGCCTAAAGTTACCTGCATTATACCACTTCCTTCTGACCGACTACCCTTCCAGCCGTGGAGAAACTCTCCTCTTCACGTCAAAAAAAAAAAAAAATTAAATTCTCCACACTACTTTTAGAAAGGAATTTGTGTGCATTTATCTTATTTGTCTTTTCACTTTTCTCTTGAGATATCATACTGCCTCTCCATGCAGGCACACTCTGTATAGCATTTACTTGCCGGTCAGCTGCTTCTTCACTGCACGGATCACAGCTATTAGGCCGTGCACTTGTCATCTCCCACTGTCACAGACTTACTGACTCAATTGGGTTGGAAAAAGCCTCTGAGATCATCAAGTTCAACCCACGACCTAAAACCACCAACGTCATCTAGACCACGGCACAAAGTGCCATGTTTCCTTAAACACCTCCAAGGACAGTGACCCCATCACCTCCCTGGGCAGCCCATTCCAGTGTCCAGTCACCCTTTCTGCGAAGAAATTCTTCCTCATGGCCAACCCAAATCTCCCCTGGCACAGCTTAAGACTGTGTTCTCTCATCCTAATCGTACCCGTTTACATCCAATCGATGTCCATTTGTCAGCCTGCACTGGTAGCAAATAACAATCCACAAGTGAAGCACCACAAAGTACACACCTAAAAAATAAAATGAAATAGTATCGCTAGTTCAGCTCCTATCCTGCTTCCTGCTGTGTTGTGATCGGGCAACTGGGTGAAGCCGTGTAAGTGTCTGACACCGCAGGGACCGAGGAGCGGCGGAGGACCCGCAGGGGCGAGGAGCACAATCCGTGCCAGCCCTGCCCGCTTTGTCTGGTCCCAGCACCGTTCCTCCCGTCCTCCCTGCTCCATCCCAACCCTACCCCTTTCCCGCTCCTTGGGCACTCGCGCTCTCTACCGAAAGGGATAGCTCCCTTCCCCAGGGGGGCAGTTCCCATCCCCGGGGCGCAGCTCCCGCCGAGGCCCAGGGACAGTGGCGGGCAGATGCGGGCGGGACTACCCGGTGCTGCCACTGCCTTCCGCGTCCCCTCCCCGACAGCAGCACCGGCCCGGCCCGGCCCGGCCCGGCCCCGCCAGCCTCCCCTGGGCGGGCGGACGGGCGGGGAGCGCACACCCGCGGCCGCCCGCACCCGCCGCGCAGGGCCGGCCCCGCACCGGGGCTGCAGCAGGGCCCGGCGCTGCGGCCCCCGCGCCGCCACCGCCGCCGCCAGCCTACCCCGTCCGGAGGGCGGAGCCGCCCGGGCCGCCGGAGCCGCCGCCGCGTCGGGCGCCGCCGGAAGCACCGCGCACGGAGGGCGGCGGGGGCGGGAACCGGGGGAAGCGGCGCGGCGGGGGCGGGGCCGCCGGCTGCGCCTGCCCGAGCCCCGGCGCGGGGCGGGCACGCGCCGCCCCGGCGGGCAGCGGGCGCCGACGGTTTGTGCGGGATAGGAGGATCCTGGAATTGTGAGGGTTGGAAGGGCCCTTACAGATCATCTAGCCCCAGCCTCACTGCTATGGGTAAGGACCCATAGCACTAGACCAGGTTGCTCAAAGCTCCATGCGACCTGGCCTTGAACAATGCCAGGGATCGGGCATCCGCAGTTTCTCGGCAACCTGTTCCAGTGTCTCACCGTCCTCAGAGTTAAGAAGTTGTTCCTAATGTCCAACATAAAATTCCCCTCTTTCGGTTTGTACCCTTTACTCCGTGTCCTATCATAACAATGACAGATGCAGAGTCTCTCCAGCTTCCCTGTCGGCCCCTTCAGATGCTGGAAGGTTGCTGTGAGGTCTCCACAAAACCAATTCTTCTCCAGGCTGAACAACCCCAGCTTGTCCAGCATTCGTAGGGGAGACGCTCTAGGCTGGACTTGCTTCAAAACTTTCGTGTCCTCCTCACGCTGGGGACACCATAACTGTACAGAGTACTGCAGATGGGCTCTCACCAGAGCAGAATAGAGGGGGAGAATCACCTCCTTAACGCTGCTGGCCACACTGCTTTTGATGCAGCCCAGGACTCCATTGGTTTTCTGGGCCATGGGTGCACACTGCTGGTCGTGTTGAGTTTTCATCAGCCATCATACCTAAGTCTTTCTCCACGGTGTGGCTCTCAGTCACTTCTCTAGCCAACATGTAGGTGTGTCTGGGATTGCCACAATCCAGGCGCGGGACCTTGCACTTTGCTTTGTTGAACTTCATGAGATTCACACCGGCCCACCTCTCAAGTGTGTCAGGGTCCCTCTGGAAGGGCGTCCCTTCCCTCCAGGATGTCAAATTATTGCGGTCTTGTAGTTTGTGGCTCACGTCCACTGTGTGTCATGTTACCTCTGCAGACATGAAAGCCTTGGTGAGGTGGGTGCCATGAGCCCACCTGTCATGATGAGCCCCAGCTTGGTTTCTCACAGAACTTTTTACCAGGCAGTGGCTCTCACCCTAGTCCCAGGCCAGTCGGGTTATGCTTTCAATGTCATGTTTGAGTTCCTAGCATCTCGTAAGGGAAGCCTTGTTTTTAATTGATCTTAATGAGTACTTTCTTCCCAGACTGTGGTGCCTCTTGGGTTGCTACCCTGGCATATTGCAAAGGAAGTGTCATATAATTTAATTTGGTACATGTGTCCAAGCACAAGTGCTTTCTCTCCCCACCACGCCTTCCAGTCAGAGCTTCTGCAATGATCACCAAAATTGCTGTTACTCCACCTGGTCTCCTCAGGTCTCCAGCAAGGCTCCATGTTAGATGGTATCTAGGAACATTCAGTTACGGTAGAAAATAGAGTTGCTGACTTGTACTAGGTGGTCAAATATAACTCTAAAACTCCAGAAAATATGCAAATAATTTCTATGTAAGGTGCTTTTTGTATTATGCTTCAATGTAAATTCTATGCATTTATAATAAATTTCAAATCTGTTAGTTTAGTATAGAGTACATCTTGCTTGCTAACTGCAGTGGCAGACAAGCTACCACACAACCCTGATTTCCAGAAGAGACATGCCAGGATGACCAGCTTATAGGTGATTTGTAAACCTGCATGCACCTGCGTGCACATATAGAGAAATGCACATATATACAGACATGTTTAATGTGCCTCATACTGTACTATTTTAAAATAACAGTTGAAGCCCCAAATTTTAAGGCACTGCTTCCATGGAAGAGGAAGCTAGACTCTTCAGGTTTCAGTGACAGCAATGTAGGGTGCCTTTTGGCATCATTTATCCTCACCTCAATCCTACAATCAGATGCAAGTTACAAGAGTATTTATAAAGGTACTTTCAATAACCACCTTCCCAGGAAGTGTCCAACTCAAAGTTTGAAATTTTAATACAAAATACAATTGGAAACAAAACTATGAATAAGTTTGGTGAGTCAAAAAATAGGTTAGGCATGAAAATTAATTTTTGTAGCTTATTTTGTTTATGTTATTGTTTTGATTTTAGGTTTTGTACCTCGCATGCTATCCTCCCTTTTCAAATTAAATTAAGAGAGAGGGAATACTTGGAAGGCACAATTTATCTAACCTATTTAATTGGTTAATTTAAGAAATTATCTAACCCCTGCTATATTAGCATTCAGTCTATCACCTAAGAACAGGAATGCAGAAGTTTCTGTATCTTTCTGTTGTTGGCTATAAAGAGAAAGCGAGCAAGAGACATCTCTACAGAGGTCTGTGTTTGGCCAAATCATTCCTATCCTTTGTTTTTTTTAATACCGTGTGGAGGTTGAATTCTGTATCAGTGCAAAAGGTAGATGGATATGAAAAGTTTTTCTCTCCATCCATTCATCTGCCAGCTCAGAGAGGCTGGAACAGATTGCTCTTAAATTTAGCATTGTCAAAGTTCTGTGTTTGGTCTAGTCTGCTGGGCTTATTCTATAAATCACAGGGATACATGGATACCTCCAGGTGTTCCAATGTGTCCCCTTCACTATGATAGGTGGCCTAAGGGGCATGAAAGTTGTCACTGTTTGGAGGTACATCTCTCTTCACACAGACCATCGTCAAGCTTTCAGACAGAAAATAGGATGTGCTATGTGTGAACACATCCTTAACAAGGTAGGGAAATTACAAAACCAACTCCATCATTATTCACAGAGGCTACCCAATGGCATAGAGAATTTTAAAACTGCAAAGAGACTAGTATTTATTGAAGGGGATAGAGGACATTGGGTGACAGTGTCCTTTTTGTCTTGGCTGCTGTCTCAAAGTCATGCTATGTGCATTCAAGATGTGCTCCAAATTACTGTCAAATTGTCATTCCACAGCCTTTGCGAAAATCAATTGATGAACTGTTTTTATTCAACAGTTATCCACATCTGGAGCTGACAGATAATTTCCAGTGAGCTATGGAACATGAACAACTTATACATATTTCTATATCCACATCAGCAGTAAAACTAGGCATAGAATATGTCCCAGAAATAATCCACTGTGTGGAAAGGAAATACACTGGTAGAGCAGTACAGGATACCTTCTGTTCATAACATAAGAGTGAGAGTTGGCTTCTGTGTGTTAATCAAACTTTGTAATCATCAAATTCATGTCTTAACAGCATCCTCCTTCTCCTTCAGGTTTTTCTCATTATTATAAGCAGTGGTATGCCTTGCTCACGAGGGGAAATCTTAACTGAAGTCAGTAGGAATATTGTTATTTCAAAAATAGGTATAGGGCATGGAAAGTCCATGTAAGTGGCATGGATAAATGTGACTAAGTTATGTCTGTGTCTATACCAAAGGCACATAAGGGAGTGATATGACTGGTGTCATTTCAGTTACTTTTGGCTCCCAAGACAGGTGACTAGGCCTTGAGTCCACAGTTGGGTACTTTAACTCATCCCAAGGCACCATTGTGATGACCAATTAAAATGTCCAGAGGGAAACTTTCCACAGGAGGAGGTAAAGATCCCACACACCAGCTATTGGTCATTGGAGGTCAAAGGCTCATTTATATTCTGCTCTCACAAAAGATGCCCAGATCCACTTTTTCAGGCAAAGCAGCTGTTGGAAAATCATATGTAGCAGAGGGATTTATAGTGAGAACAAAGAATCTGCTGATGAAGCAGTGAGGCTTACCTGAGCCTTGTGTAGACAGCTCCTGCTAGAAACAGGGTAACACTTTAGTTAAGTTTGCAAACAAAGGAGGCCTGTGTTGCTATTTCTAACGTATGGTTTGAGAAAACGTTTTGTAAGTAAACGATTCATGCAGGAAACTAGTTGACTTTTAAGTCACCAGTTCCTGCTCCCAGCAGGGAACTGATCTGAATTTTGTTATCACTTTGCAAAGCTTTGTATGTTAAAGTGTTAAACTGAACCCTAAAAATGATTAAATCATTTTAATCAGTGAGTTATTTTTAATACAACAAACTTAGCCAAGTGCTAACTGCAAAGCAGCACTGAGTGTGTATGCATAACACCCTTGCCACTGGTGTGAGTTGTTCTTTCTGGCTTCCTCTGCATCCCAGGATATTAACCCAGCATGGAAAACATCTCAGTGCCTTTTGGACCAGCGTTACTGCTTTTTGATATGTGAAATTACATATATTCTTTGAAATGGAAGAGAAAGTATACTAAGTCAGTGAGACTGAGTAAGTTTGTAGGTGTTTCCACGAGCCAGGCCTAACAATTCTTTGGCAGCAATGTTAGCTGGAACTCTTTTTTCAAAAGGAATTTTTTTATTCCCTGTGGGGTTTTTTTCCATGTAACAATATTTTGTGTAGCATTCTCTCTTTCTCTGCTATATTTTATGAAAATACTGTATTGTGTAGTTGATCATATTTACTGCATTTTATCTTTATTTTCTTGTATTTTATCAAAAGATAAAAGAGAAGAATGTGCCACAGTACAAGTATGCGCTTAAATTTTATATGCTATTAAACAACGGCTGTGTTTCATCTGTGTCTCTGCTGTTTGTTACTAGTCCTTGGTGGATCACTTAGAATTTAGGCTATAGATTCATTGAGCAAGGGTGATGTCTTGCTTTGTCTCCTGTAAAGTCCCTAGTATACATGATTTTATATATGTATAAATTATGTGACAGTTACAGATTCAGCATTTGAATGGCTAAGCACTGTCCTTACAGTGTAAATACTCCACATGATATGTAATTAACCTTTAAGAGAAAAGCATAAAGGGTGAGAAAAACCTGATTTATCAAAATACAGTATTACCATGGTTAAACATTTTTCTTCTTTCCTTTTTGTCTTTCTACAGAAATATGAGCAGTAATCCTAAAGCCTGGAAAGGATGTGCTGACTGAAGTCTTTATGAGATTTTTAATGAGGATTAGGGAATATGAGATAGCGAAATCTACTGTATACAAGGAGGCTGTTGTGCAAGAATCTTCAGACAAGTTTTAGACCAGAATCCTTTGTCAGCAACAGTAGGATCCAGGAAGGATAATATGCTAATTTGAACCAGCAATAGGCTTCATATAGGGATCTAAAGAGACAGAGATAGATACAATCTTATTAAGCTTTTGTGTTGACACTGCACAGCTTGTTACTGCATTCAATTGTAATTTAAGAGCAGGACTGTAAAACCTATATAACATTTTAGGAAGATATACAGTAACATTGAAACCTGAATAACAATTGAAAGAATAAGTAGGAAATTCCCTTAGCCCTTGGGCTACCACCATTTTTCTATTCCAGCAGACAAGTAAATGCTCTAGGTGTCTATGCCATAAAAAATTTTCCCAGAGGCAATTCTGGCAAAGCACCTACTTTCTTCAAACCAGACTTGCTGCTTTAACCTTCTGAATGTCAGATTTCTAAAACTAAGTGCTCCTGGTGCACTGCTGGCCGTTTCTAGTCTAGGATTTCCTTGCAGCCTGCCAGAAGTGCAGAGAGGTATCACAGGCAGGTACACTCTAGGAACAGGGACAATTGATTCCTTCATTATAACAAGAGAGCTGTAAGGTACATTTAAACAATGTCTCATTGTAATTTCGTGATGAAAAGGAAGTTCTAACAATTAGAAGGACAATTAGTGTTTTATCAGACTTATGATATTGATTGGTAGTAATTTTTAATCAGCTTATGTATCATTTACCATGCCATTAATTTTTCTTTAGAGAGTTACCAGTGATTTAATATTTTAACGTATAATGGCTGCATGAACTGTCTGGCAGCAAGGAGCAGAGGATGGGTAGTTTTGAGACAGATGTGTATAATGTCCACACTGCGTATTTTAGCACTAAATAGAGAGGAATAGATACAGCTGCAGTGCAGTACTTCAGTGTTTGCACATCTGAGTCATATTGATCTCAATTGAGATATGTCATTTAGCCTCACAAAAAGACATTGTCATCCTCTCATCAAGCATCACATAACTATTTTAAACTCTCTACAATGTGTTCATATGACCAGAGATATTTTTATAGGTCAGCTGTATTCCATGACTACAAAATGGACAGTGGCTCATCCACTGCTGTCACATTTCACCACAGCATGATCAGTCAAATCAGAACTCAGCAGAGCTGAAGAGTTGCAGATGCTAAACAGTAAGGTAATTCCATAGAGGGCTTAGAAACCTGAAAAGCATTAAAAAGTACTGTGAAGTTCCTATTGCTGTTCAAATTGGATCAATGTTAGCATTGTTAGCAGCAGCACTGAGTGCAGAAGCTGGAGGTGGTTCTTTCCAACTGATGTCTTAGGTTTCTGATATGATAGGTCAGATGGGCCAAAGTTTTCTTTCAGAAAGAGCATGTGCATCCACAGATGCAGAAAAGCTGCTTTCAGCCGTGTAAATATGCCAACAGTAAAACCATATGCTTATACAGTATCTTTCCCCATTGCTAGGGATATCACATGTATGAAAGGTAAAACTAATGGATCAAAAGACAATATAAGAAAAGGTATCTATAAAAAGTTAATCTTGTAGTGCTTGCTGTGTTTTGTTAAAAAAAAAAAGAAAAAGAGAGAGAGAAGAGGAAATATATGAAGCACTTGAAAAAGCTTATTTTGTGATGGAACAGTTCATCCTATTTTGTTGCCTTCTTTTAAAACAAAATTGTTCCTGAATCTTAGTGAAGCAAAGTCTGGAAGGTCTAAACATATCCAAGCTTTTAAAAGTCATGGGAAATCTACCACAACTTAGGCAGTTAATGACCTAATGACCTCTTGGTTAACCTAATGAGTTCTCTTCAGCAAGCAAGGGCACAAAAAAGGAAGCTATCTTCTGGAACAGATAAGGTCAATTTGCCAGCAGAAATTATCCTCAGAGCTGAGGATAAATGGTTTCCGGTTGTCCATCTGAGCTTGTCATTCAAGCATTTTTCCAGACTGTAGAGCAAACTGGGGAAATAGATTGAGAAAGAGGGCTCATCTTGGGTAGGGCAGGTGTGTAAAGCTGGCAAGAAGTCTTTTTGTCCTTTTTGTTTCGAGCAGATAATGTGTAAGTAAAGAAGCTGACACTTCCCTAAATACATAAGCTTTTAGCAGCCAATTTTGGGAAAGACTTAATGAGCTGCAGCTTCTAACTAGAAGCTCGTATCCACCTTCTTTCCTCTGCTATACTAACAGATAAAACACACCGTGTATGTGTGCTTGTAAATTCCATATGCGTAGACACACACACGCTCAGGGAACACTTCTGATCTCCTTAATTTGTGAAAGTCCCTTAAGTGTGGATATGGTACAAATAAAAAATAGCACAGCCGGTTGTCTGACCCAAGCATTATCTGCTTAGTAATGGACTTGCTACAGCAAAAGAAACAACTGGACTAAGTCATTTCTGAAGTATGCACGGGTACCATGTTGGCATTCAGATGATCAGAATATAAAAGTCATGGGTGGGTCTGGGGTTTTTCCATTCTTGGCTAATACTTATATTGGAATTTTCTACCTTAGCATGCTGGACGCTCTATTTCTATCTTACAGCTGGTTAGAAACAACCAAGCTGTTAGCTACAAGTAAATTGGGTCAGTTTATTTAGCTATCTCCTCCTATTTTGCAATCTTTTAACTTTCGAAATTTTTGTGTTTTCTTGCAAGAATTGGGCTGGTTTCCGTAATTGCTAAAGTAGGTTTATGATCTAGGTTATATTTATGAAGAGAGGCTTAATGGGAGGCAATATCAAGCAACACGGTGTCGTATTAGTACACAGAGCAATCGTAATGGGCAGAACATCTAGATGTAAGTTCTCCATTCAGTATGGCTAGGAAGAAATACAGGAATGTGGGAGTAAATCCTAGCTGATCCCAAACAAGAAAAACTAGTCATCATTTTAAAATAATTCCTTTTCTATATCCACATATCATGATTGCTTTGGAGAGGTCTTTTATAGCATAATGGGAGGTGATGGTTTCTAGCTATAAAATTACACAGAGAAACTTAAAGACCACGGGTATGTTCGGGCTGAGTCAAACACAACACAGTCACACACAGTTAAACCTGCACAGTCTCTCATTTTATCAGCTGTGGGATGATTCCTGGTATGTTAATGAACACCTAGGTACAGTTTTCTTGGTCAGTGTAAGGCTTATAACTTGTTACTTAAGCACTAAACACAATTTAGTTTTTTGAGCTGCTGCATCTGATGCCTCAATTATTCATCCTGGGAATTAATGTACAATTAGCATGAACTCGTGCTCTCATGGAAATCGATGGTTATGTTAATTTGGATGCAATTGTTGAAAGAATTCTGAATAATGAAAAGGCTGATAATAGTGTCTTTGTATTGGACACAGCTCAGACTGTGTAATGAACAGTTTTTTAAATGTAGAAATATCTTCACAGTTTGTTTTATTTGTTCCATTGTCCCTTCAGTTTCAGGCTGTTAGGCACACGTGCCAATGACTTCCCCTAATTATGACCATTCAATAGTTTTTGACTACAAGTATATATAAAAGAATTGGCCTGCTTCTGTACTGATTTTTACACTTTGAAGGGACTGGAATTAACCCATTATAAAGTACCATAAGGAAGATGTTGGTAGGTCAGTTCTTCCTGGAGGTTTTTCCTCCAGCATATCATGAGATTTGTCAGTGAGTTACTGGTAATGCAATTAATTAGCTAATCCAAAAACAAGGTAACAATGTGCAGTTGCTAAGAACACTGGAATATATTTTTCAGGGCAGAGTGATTTTATTCCTATTTTTAAATAGAACAGTTTCACAAGAAAAGTGTGTTTGGTTTGGCTTTTTTTTTTTTTTTTAATCTGTTGATTTTTCTGTTCCTGCATCAAAAGCTTTCCTTAGAGTTTGGAGGACGTAGCTAGGGATCACCAGCCCAAGCACAAAGCTGCAATGACATCTGCAGCTCCTGCATGGGTTTGGGACACACAGGAAACTGCTTATGTGCAAGCAGCCCACTCACCTCCACACAGGGGATACCATGTTACTTGGAATAACCAGCAAAATTAAATATGGCTGGGGTTTTTTTGCTGCCTGCTGTTAGCTTCCAGTACTCATTAATGAAAGACATTTAGCATTTTTTATGAAATTTTTCCCTATTCTATGGATATAACCCTTTAGACTGAGTGTTCTGTCCCTGGCTTCCTGATGATCACTTATTCTGGGCACACAGTTCTGAAGGTGGCATTGTTATTGACTGAACCTACTAACTGCTTGAGAAAATGTTGATTACTTCACATTCCTGAAAATTAATCCTGAAACCTTCCTGAACTATATTAATCAACTCCTTTAACTTCTTCTCCAGTGGAGAAGGTGGAGGCCAGCAATGTCATTGAAGAGCAGGTGCTCCTCCCTGCCTCATTAGCACCTTGCCTGCTTCAGTTGCAAAATCCTTAGACCCAAGAAGGCTATTTATAGCTTTTACAAAGCTCCCTTGGCCTGTCCTGGGTCTGCTGCTCACCATTTGTCTGCCTCTTCCCCTGTGTTAAATCAGCCCCTTGTGACAGCACCCTCAAGACGCGCAGGAGCAACGACTCTGGAATGTCGTGGCAGGTCTGAAGGAGATGGATGGCAGCTGGAATGGGGACCAATGGGAGCATTTAAAAACACCAGCTTCCGAGAGACCGAGTCAGAAATCAGGAGAATGAGGATGATCAAAGGGGAACATGAAGGTGTAGGAGGGGGGAGGAGCAGGGACTCCCATGAATCAGAGTTGGATGTATCCCAAGACAGGAGGGTAATGTCAAAATGCCTACAAAGCAGATGCTGGTAACAAATTACTTTTAATTTCTTAATATCTGTATCCAGAATCTATTACAATCAGAGAGAGGGCACTTTGCCCTAATAATAGAAGCCATGCTAGGAAAAAAATGGGAATGTTTTCTTCCCTGCATTTGCAATGATTATCTTCTGACAGTTATCCTTGCACAATGTCTCAAAATTAAATACTACTGTTGGATTGTGATGACCAAGAATCTTTGTAGTCCTCTGTCTGCAGGGTATATATCAACAGATGTTCTTGTGGTTTCAGGATATCTACGGATGATTTTTCCTTTCCTAAGCAAGACAGCACAGCCTGACAAGCCAAGGGTATTGCTCTCAAGCACCAGGCCAACCTACCTTCATACACACTGGATAGTGGGAATAAGAATCAGTATTTCAGGTTGGAATGAAAAAATCTGTGTTTCTAATGACAGTGGTGATAACCACAATGACAAGTGCTTTTTTATGACTTTAAAAAGCAGGAACCTTTAAATGTTGATAGCAGAGGTGTGCAGTGCCAGTTAATTTTCAGTACGTAGAAAATGTCTCTGTGCATACTCCTGCTTACAGTAATAGCTACGCACATGTGGAAATCAAATGCTCTAGGTAATGACACCCAGGTTGGCTGCAGCCAGCTGAGTGACCTTAAATATCTATCACTTATCTATGTATGCAGATGCTCCCCCATCACAAAGAAGGATTAATGATGTTACTTCACAGAGCTAATGAGAGAATGAACACTTAATGTTTGGTTCACAGGAACTGTAAAGCATTTGATAGACACTGTTTGTTTTTAATTCCTCCCTTTATCATTCTGGCTAATAGGTAGTATTTTTCATATTCATGCCATTATTAAAATCACATTATATTTCCTAGATAATCCAAAGCACCTTTCTGATACCCTTTCTCTTGCTTATTTTCCACTTAGCATTTCTCATTCAGGCTACCTGGGTTGCAGAATCTCAGTTCAACAATACACATTGGATAGAAGATAGAGGCAGTATCCCCCCTTCCCCCAAGAGTCACAAAGGGTTTTTTATTCTGCTCTTACAATACCTAATGATCTCTGATTTTGCTTCAGTTTCAGGATCTCATTCTTGAGATCCAGTGTACTCTTCTGGATGGAAAAGTGCTTAAATAATCTGGCTCAGAATTTTTCCTCCCACTTCTATAAAGCTGAAAGTGGTTGTTCTCAAACAGCGTATGTCCACATTTGGGTAAACCATACATGCTTTTCCATCTGGTTCTTGCACCAGCTAACAAACATGCAAAGACATCATCTACAAATGATATGAAGCATCATGTGTCATTTCTTTCTTATTTAATACCAGGGGACTTGGGATTTTGTAAATATTTTTACAGGGTCTTAGAATCACCCGTATAAAAACTGGTTCATACTCAAAAATGACAGATCACCTGTGCAAGCCTGTGCTTGTTAAAATAAAAGGTAGCAGCAATTACACACTTGTGATACAAATAAGAATTCTGATCTATGTTCTTCTGCTTCTTTTTTGGTTTTATTTTTTCCAGTAAAATTTCTGGTTGACAAACTCATACATTCCTCAAACAAATCAGGCCATGTCCTGTCCTATTACAAGCATAAATGTTCTAGGAGCGTGGTTTAAGGATGAGGCAGGTCCGATTCAGAGCTCCCAAATGGCTCTTGTATTTCCTTTCAGAAAAAAAAAAAAAAAAAAAAAAAAAAAACAATAAATCACTCTTTTATTTCCTTCTGTTACATGCAATTAGCCTTGCCAATGTGAGATGCTTTCTTGAAGCAACTGAGACAGCAGTTCATTTGAAGCCTGCATTAAAAATATCTTTCTGCACTACTGTCTTTCCAGTCCACCCAGCTGGAGAGTTTCTTTCTATGTCTAACTTTCCATCTGGATTCAGAACATTCTGAAAAATCCATTCTCACTCTTCCAGGGGTTAAATTTCTGCTAACAAATATGGACTATTTGATATGAAAACCATTATCGTTTGATATGTCAAATAAAACATTTGTCAATCAAAAGTCTTTAAGCACTGGGCTATGTGACATTTACTCTTTTATAAACCGACAAAGTCCCTGGTGGCATGCCTTTCTTCCTCTCATTTAAATAGTGGTAGGAGAACAAATCACACTTCAGGGCAAGTTGATAACTGCCAGTCACGATTCCTGCCTTGTTTACTATAATGAGCAGGGTAATAAATGCATCTGACCATTTCAGCTGGCATTTGCATAGATGAATGATTTGTCCAGTCAGTCGCTCTCCAGTGATTTGGGCCTTTTTGTCAGCACAAAGAGCATTCAGTCTCCCTGGAATTTACAGCAGCCAAGCTCTCATTAGCAAACATCCTTTACCATGAATGATTCAAATAATTACCACTGAAATAATAAACTGTTTCACAAAAACATTTTATTTGATGGCTCCAAACATCAACTTTTCTGAATTGTTGACATTCAAATAAGCCAGAGAGCTTTATTGTTGAGCAACAATGATCCCCTTGTAAAAGGGTGGGCATTGTTTTACCTCCAGCAGACCTTTAAACTTGGCCAGATATCAAATGTGTCCCTCAAACAGTCAGCCAACGTGCTGGGTAATTGGAGGGCACGTACCAGATGGAGCTATAGTCAAACTGTATGTTCAGGCTCCCAACTAATTTTCACTAGATTTACTGAGGATATTGTGAGCGTAAAATTCCAGACTAATTAGCAGCAAGTTATCTCTTTTCTTCTATGGGAGTTTTGTAATTATTAAATGCTTCTGCTTGCACTGAGTGCTCAGTTCTGAGTTCTCTTCTGTAACAGTATTCTAGTGCATAATTAAGTGTTATTTGATGTAGTTTTGGAGTTCAATCAAATGAGCAAGCAACAATTATATCCCATTATGATCTCCTCTAGTGCCTGGCAATAGGAATGATGTCACTGTATTTCCAAACCCATAGCATGAGGCAAAAGGAATTTCCTGCTATCGTTCTCCTTTACCCTTTTAGCATGCATAATTAGGAAAGTTTTATTAGTTAATTTAGAGTAAGGCCATTTACTACAGGTTTTCATAGGCTGCAGGAATGCATTCAGCTTTCATTGCAGCATTGTTTGTATGGGTATGTGCATGAAATTATTATCTTAATATCAAGCAAACGGGATTCAATTGCACATTTTATGCTTCTCTTAACTGTAAGGAAACAAAATAGAACTACAGAAGGGGGAAATATTTTACTCATTCTAGCACATTCTTCATTGCATGATTTCACTTTCACATTATGGTTGGGTAGGTAACAGTAATCTCAAACAGTCCAATACCTGAGACCTTGATATTCAGAAATAGAATAACTGAGCCCTGATTTTCATTTACAGGCCCTTTATATTCCTCTGGCAAGATAAATTTCTTCTCCTGCCAAGGAGAGGTAGAGAGCTCTTAAAATATGTGAAAGTCAGGCCAGTAAAATTAAACACATTAGAACACATGACTGTTATTTGCAAGCCATAAAGCATACTCCCTAAGATATAATGTCTAATAATTGTTCTGAGTCAGGAAGGCAAATATTTAGAACTCAACTTCTCATAAATAGGTATTTGCAATAGGATGAACAAAATCTGCCTCATTTTTATTCACCCAAGGGTAATTGCCCATTACCACATCCAAATTTGGGACTCTATGTTCTATTTAAGCACCAAGCTTTGCAAGTTGAATCCAAGTGAACAAAGTTACCTAGATAAATTGAACACCATCTTTGAGCTTTCCAGATTTGTCAATGGGCACTTCTTCTTCATCCAGCCAAGACAATTCAAGTTCAGTCTAGTTCAGTTATTTTTTATTTCCTCCTGTTGTTTTTCTAATCTATAGTCAGTACCTAGTTTAAATAGACTATTGCTCATCTTCCTTTTTGACTTTTCAGGTGCAACATCAGAAGGAAATTAAGAAATCCCTTAATAATTCACTTTTGACAGATAAATAGGGGGGTTTTGCTTGAATTTCTATTCCATTATAGTGGTGATAGAGCTAAGGAGCAAACAGAACTGGCTGGAGCCATTTACAGACAACCAAGTGTGTAGAATATTTTCTACACCTGGTAGTCCCATGTCCTTTTAGACTGAGAAGAGCTTGCTGTCTTGCAATGAAGAAAAGTAAACACTCAGTTAAAAGCAATGCTGCTTTCCAGAGCAATCTACTGAACAAGTTAGCACGAAGAGAACCTGTATGCTCCAATTCACAGTTTTCTCTCTATAGTCTTCTGTAGTAAATTGTTCACGCTGTAACCATCCTGCCAGTGTGGCACAGGTGAATGTTCTGCTGTCACCACCAAGACAGACTTTAAAATTGAGTTAATTAATGACCTACTCAGTCTCAAACTGCAGACATCTTAGACATCCCCACAATTTAAACAGCAGCAAAAAAATGTCCCGTTTCAATGAGAGCAAAAAAACCGCAGAATTTAAACCAGAATTTAGAGTGAGATTCAGCTCCAAATATAGGTGTGTAGAAGGCAGGTATGTAAGCTCTCATCTGAGTAAGCTGAGACCTTGTCGATACTGTCAGAAGACCATAGAGAACAAAGTTAAGTCTCTGTTGACTGTAAACAGTGTAACTCCACAGGTTACAAAGGAAGATGAGAAATCTTGTTGACCTGTAGAGATCTCCATGTCGACACCGTGTGGTTGTTTAAATATAGGCACTTTGTGTTATTGAAATATTCTGTGGAATCTAAGTCATCTGCACAGGGCTATGAGCAACTTCCACACCTATGGAATAGCAGCTGGAGGCTTAGTGCAAGCAAAATACCACTCAGACTCATGTCTGCTATTCTAAAAAAAGTATCTTAATCCTTCCTCAGGTCTACAAATCCATAAATGCTGAAAATTCTAGCTGTGAAAAAACTGGAGCATCCTGATTAGAGTTGATTTTAGGCAGAGGCAGAATAGGAGCCTGCCTAATGCTGGACACTGCTGCTGGCAGGAAAATACCATGCCAAGAACCATTTACATATTCCTCAGCTTCTTGGGACCGTAGCACCTTCCTCACATCTTCCAGTCAACCTCCACTGCTGCTCCCATTTCTACCTGGCAGTGGAGTACAAGGTATGGTCCCAGTACAAAAACTGTTAGCAGAAAGAGGTTGTATTTTATTTTTCCAGCTCACCATGTTGTGCTTATACTAGCAACATGATTTATCTCATCAAGGCATTACAGTTCCTTGTAATTGTAAAATGCAGCTTATTAGTAAAATAATTTTAAAATTTCTTACATATGTTTTTCTTTCTAATTAGGAGACTTTCTACACTGTGTCTGACTGTTGTTTGCTTTTACAACAGACAAACAGTAATATTAAGGAAGCCTAGTGAAATGAGTAAATCAGGGCAGTAGCTGTAAGCAGTGGGATGTGTATTACAAGAAGTTTCTTCAGATCACCTTCTGTATAACCCTTCATTGTGACAAGGAAACCCCATTAACATCCATGTAACAGAAAAATACCCCTTTTTTTTTTTTCTTTTCTTTTTTTCTTTTTTTAATCCACTGCTGTGGCCAGGTTTAACCTGGTAAATTTAAAACTCTAAACACAGAAAGTTTTCTGTAAATGTGTTTGGTTTGCAGTTCTAGGATCTGTAGCAAAATTGGCTAATTAAAAATGGACTTGCAAAGTACTCAAAAGTTGTCAGTCTTGAACTGTTGTTTTTTGAGCTTAACTCAGACCATTTCAAGTCATATTTTAGTGAAGCAGACCCTAAATTTATCATGAGCAGGTATCAAATAATTTTCTGTCCCATATAAGAGAGATTGTTCTGAATATGGAAATGCTACATAACAAAATGCCTACCAAAATTTGTATATGACTTCTCAAATGGAAATAAATATCAATTTATTTTTAAGCCATTTCCTGTCCTTTGAATTTACTGGTGAGGTTCCTCTTGAGAAGAAGCCGTTATATGGCAAAAGTTAATTTTTCATTAGAACTATCACATACTATAATATTTCCAGTTTCAGAAAGGCAAACAAACTTAATTAACAAAATTAGTTTTCAGTGATATTCAGGGTAAGTTAGGAGTTTAACGTGATGTACATAATTCATACTTCAGTAAATGCTAGAATGACTTAAGGTATAAACTATTGCACAGGATGTGAAGAATTTCAAGGTAATGCAACTTTAGAGTTATGCTCCAGTTAGCCCATTGTATTACACCTCAGTCTGTGTCTGGCTGTTTGTACTGGATGTTCATACTTTTATCAGCATGGTCTTTTTCTGAACACCCTGGCCCTTCTTTGGCAGTATATTTAGAAACTGTCAGTGTTAGGAGTACACTAAAATACATTAGGTGACTCAGTTTTGTGAACCCGTTCCCTACTTGAACTCTTTGGCAAAGCTTCAATGAGACCTGATGGGGAAAAAAAAAAAAGACAGTTGTCATGAGAAGCAAACTTTTATCTTGCAGGATGGATGCTTTCACAAATGATGTGTTTATAACCAGAGGCAAATGCTCAACTTGCTATCGTCACATAAACAAGCACCAGGGTCTTATGATCTGGGCAACAATAAGATGCTAAAAAACCTGCTTTCTCATCCTTTGTGGATTAGTCACAACAAGTCACCATTTATGAAGTCTGTCCTCAAACTTCATGACTCTGAAGTCTGTGTTCTTTGTGTATGCAGATTTACTGTTTAAGAGCTAAAAAAAGCTCAACAGGCGCTGAACAATAAATAAATCCCAGATACTGAATTTCCTTGTAAATCATGTCCTCTGAAAAACTGTCTTGACTCCTACAGAGGTTGAGTCATTTGGCCTGAAATCTCTTTGTCAGTGAGCCAGATCCTGCCTTCTTTTATGTCCCTCCTGTAATGATTTCTGTCAATTCCTCAGTGCAGAAGGAGTAAATCAGCCCCATGGTTGTGTCTTTGCCACAGGGCAAGTGTTCTCAGAGGCCCTGGTAGAGAGCATTATAGCTTCCTTGCTTCTGTGCAGTCCAGGCCTTGGTGGGATGCTAAACCAGTTTTCTAGTGCTGCAGAATCTACATTTCCTACATTTGTACTGATCTCATGCCTGTGCCACATAGTCTCAGATGAACAAATATAGTGAAGAGAGAGAGATGGTTGATAGTGAGTGGGGGGAATGGTATTTAATGGGCAAACTGTGCATAGTGGCACAGACTATAGCCAGTACACAAGGTTGTCAAAGCAGAACAGCTACAGATGGCAGGGAGTGGAGGAGCCCCTGTGGCACCCAGATCAACCAAAATTAAGGAGGTAACAAAATCACAATATTGTTTATTTTCATTCCAATCCAAATACCCAATACTTTCACATCAGCTTCCACAGCCTTTAACCCGACCATGGAATCGGAGAAGTGCTGGAAAATTAAAGAGGAGCTGTACGAAAACCTTAACATAGAGATATTATGCCTTATCCTTTAGATTTATAACAACTGAAAATGCAGTCTGTTATGGCTGTAAATGCAGCAGAGCCCTCCAATCTCAGAAAGTTAAGTGCTTCCAGGGAATCCTTCATATTAGAGCTGCTGTACAGCTGTTTTGCAGTGGTAAAAGTGGCACTCTGCCTTTCTGGGACACAGCACTATGAGCACAAATAGAGCTTCTTCCCTTTCCCTCTCATCTACCCTCTTTCCTGGAGAGCAGCAGCTGCTGGGCTTTCCCTTGAAACCTTCCCCCTGCACTGAGCATCTACACTACAAGTTCCCTAAGCTTGACTTAATTTTGCTGGAGAAAGCAAGGAGTTAAACTCCCACTGTACTAAAAGAAACTGCACAAAAAGGATGTAACTCCCACATATCCCAAACTTTCAGATGCCAAGCATATTTTCTTGAATGAAAGCTCTTTTGGTATTTTTCATGGGAGGGGGAAATGCATTTCAGAAGAATCAAAACCAACAAAGAGATTACAGATAGCAAATATAACACTGCACATATTATGATGGATAAGTACAGTAAACATGGATGGCTAATTAAGGGAATTCCTGAGAATGACTTGAAGCAGGATTGCTGTATACATTTCTGGTGAGCCATCCTTTAAAGGCATCACGTTCAGGAAGTATAATGGAAAGTCTTGTTCCTTCCTACTAGAACTACTTTATCAAAAAGCTAGCCTCATTTTTATTATTTACTGAACTTACAGTAGTGCTTAGAGATTCCAGGTGTTAATCTAGCTGCTTAACAAATCTTCTTAAAGACAGCTGCTGACTCAGACTTCTCAGGGAGAAAAGTAAAAGGAGATACTCCTCTCATCTCTTTCCAGATAATCCACCTGGGTGTCTTCAGGGCCAAGTCGCATCTCTGCAGATCTTAGATACAGTTATTACTTTCTCCATGTATTTCTTCAGTTTGAACTAGTGCATTAATGTGAAAGTTGTGCTTCAGCTCACTGGTGCAGTGTTTTTACAAAACTGAGTGCAAAATCTTCCATCCTGCCTTTCAGGAGCAGACCTGAGGGTGAATCAAACCAGGAAGTGCCTTTCTGTGAATGACTTGCCTGCAGTGACCCCAGGCAAAGCCTACAGTGGGAAGGCAATTTAGAGGGTGCATAATTGGGGGCCATAGTGCCCTTCTTTGCTCTTCATTCCTTTAGTAGTACAGTTTGACTCCTAAAGAAATGAGAGAAGTTGCTGGGACAGAGTAGAATCTGAAGCTGCATGTCCTGAATCTCAGCCCTGTTGATGCATTCACTGAAGAATCTCTTCCTCACTTCATCTAAAAAGCCACTCATTTCTTATTTAGTTTGTAGTTATCCTTTTTATCCTTAGCTCTGAAAGAAATAAAACTCTCTCCCCCTTGCTGCTGTTGCCACTTTCAGCTCCCCACTTCTGTCTTCCTGAGTTGCAGCAGAAAATCTGTTCTCAGAATGGATTCACTAAACGTAAATTATGCTTGACCAATCTGGTCATTAGAAAAGGGCAAAATGTCTTTATCAGAACATAAAGCACTCTGAGAATCAGCAAACATACTTACAGAACAACTTTTAGAATTTTAGGTGGTCTGCTTCTAGCTTCTTTGAATCTTATGAGTATAAGGGCCATCTAGCCCAGAATACTTTTTTTCAGCAGATTGGGGGGCACATGGCTACAGAAAAGTATGAGAATATAGAAAACACATAGTGATACTTCCCAAAAGTACTCTCCTAGCAACCACAAATTGTCATCTCAGAAGCTTTCTGAAGCAGGGTGTTTGTTTTTTAACAGCCATTGGTGGATTTCTCTTCCATGAATGGCTCTGAAATAGAAGCAAGGAACAAGCCAGAGACTACTACATTTACCTATCTGAATCCAGGGGTCAATGGAATAAAAATGTCACCAAAAAAAATCAGCTTTTTTGTCTTAATGCAAAATGCACTGGTTTTCATGCTGATGGTACCACGGTACATAGTCAGCTGAAAATTTAAGTATGTTATGTTGATCTCCATAATGTGGACACACCAGAGGAGTCATGCTCTAGTAGCATAAATTACGAGAGTCTTCATGAGGTCAGTGAGTTTCCCTGCATAAACCACAGGAAAATTCAGCTCAGCATCATTTCCTCTGCTTGAGATTCTCTTGATAAACATGGCTGTAAAGAAATATACTATGTACTCTTGAGTTGCAGATAAAAACGATGGAGGTTTTTGAAGAGAAATTGCTCAAAAAATGTCAAAGAAAAAGAACTGCATACTCTCTGTTGTAATTCAAGGAGTTAAAGAGTACCTTGGATAGCCTTGTATGATGTTAGATAGTACAATTTTATTCTGTTTAAGAAAGTTTGCTGTCCAACTTTATCAGGCTCCACAAAATTTCAGTATGATATTTTAAAATCTATCTAAAACAGCAAGAACACAGATATACGCAACACCATGAATATAAATGAAAGCCATTTAAAATATATCTAAGCAAGCAATCCAGTAACCGTCTGATCATGCAAGAGAAAAACAGATAATCTGAATTTGTCTATATCTATGTCTCTCTCTGTAAATATCTATCTATGAATACTCATAAATATTTCATCTGGATCTAGTTTGAATTTGGATTCAGCTCCTAACCTAGATGGGCAGAGTTCACAAATTGCCTGTTCAGTGATCCTGCTTTGTTTTGTAAGTGTGTAAGGATGTGATTCTCACAATCGATAGAGACTCAAAAATCCTCAAAGAAGAAGAACTCTTGAAGGGCAATACCTTTGGTTTTGATTAGTCAAACATCCTAGATCTGCATGCTGCAAAGTGCATTATGGAAGGTAGTCAATTCGCTCCTCAATTTCATATTAGAGGGACTGAAGTGAGGGTCTGGTTTCTAAATAGCTTTTTCTATTCACCTTTGCAGCTGACCACCCAGGGCACTCAGTTGTAACACTGTTGAGCACCCATGGCATGTTTGTTCTGTACTTGGGAAGATTTTTCTTAAATCAGGGGTAGTATGAATAAGATATTTTTATCCCCAGAGTGATGGGGGGGAGGGCGGTGTAATACCTAAAATTTAAACACACCTGTGACATTTTTTATTTGCTTATATCAAATTAGTTTTCATTAGTATGAAATACAGAACAAAGAACCACATATCTTTAGCTCATCTTTTCTGTAAAGTTTTTCTTTTAAAAAATTGTCTGCTGCAACATGCATGTTCACATATTTGGACCAGAAAATACAGTGGGTTTGCCCATGTAAAGAATTTTAGGGTAAAAACCACTGGTTTTCTATATTCTGTCCATTCTAAACTGGTTTGGCTGAAAAGAAATGATTGAATTTCTTTCTAAGAGGTAAATTTTCAGGTAGATCTTGAAAGTAAGAACTTGGCAATAACTGTCTGTTCAAACATAGTTGCAGCATTGCTACTGTGATGACAAAGAAAACCTTTCAGCCCTACATGACCAGCCTGACTTGAACTTTCAGCACGTGCAGTGCTGCCCCCCCAACACACTGCCTTGGCTGAGCTATCAACTTTTCCTGAAGACTTCCACCAGATCTATTTTTATACATCACTTAGATGTGTAGCACTAAGCAAAAGCATAAATATCTGGAAAAATTAACTCCAATCTTAATTGTGTCCTCATAAAGCTTCACAGAGAAAAGCACTTGAAAAAAATTGCCCAGTTGTCTTTTTATAGACCAATTTTTAATGAACTTTTTTCTCTTCTTACACTTTAAGTCAGTTGAAAACAAACTGTGTGAAATGTACCTCCTGTTACATAGTACTACCAAGCTCTGGAGTAGCTGAAATGACAGCATGTCACAGGCAAATGTGCACACAACACAAATTTCACAAAATCAGGTCCCGATTCAGCAAAGTCCCTAAAACATGAGCACAATATTAAGGATACGAATAGTCCCAGTGAAGCCAGTGGAATTATGTTCCTTCCAGTTCAGCATCGTGTTCTGAGGCACATGTGCACAAACAAAGCCATATAAACCCCCATCTATCTTTCAAATAGCTGCTGCTGACAGCTGCTGAATGCGGACAAGTGTGCCCAGTGCCACTCTGGCTTCTGCCGGTGTTACTGCCTGTGTCACCCCGGCGTGAGGCCAGGGGAGCACTGGCAGCTGCTCTCGAGGGCCAAAGGAGACTGTAATGAACAGGAGGGAAGCAGGCAGAAGGGCCACATGGAGCTGTAAGGAGCAAGGGAGAGAGATGTGTTGGCTGCAATAAATCCCCTCGCTGGAGCCATAAAACTTGGATTTTTCTGTTAATAGGGCTCTGAGTTCCTCTGTAATGTCATCAGAAAAAAATTACAGCATTTGAGATTAAGAAAAGGAAGAATCTTGAAGGTCTAGGCTGATTCAAACTGATTTGATCGGACTGTTTCTTCATTAAGACAATATACTCCTAAATACATTAGACAATACTGATTTCAGTATTCTGGTCCCTTAAAAGCATACAGTCCCTTCCTAAGCTTGTCTACATACAGTAAGAGAGGAGGGCTGGAACAAAGATCTATTGCTGTAATCTCTGAAGAGAAACCTGATGCAGGGTTGTAATTCACCACAGCATGGAGCATGTGCATGTGCCTCTAGCATCCCTGTCCCCTTAGGGAAGAATTAGATAAGGCTGCTAGGGCCTCTACAGTCAAACTCAATCTAATCTTAAGATTGTAGATATATGTCTTGAATGTGTAGTGTGAAGAAACTCTACCCTTGTTTTCAAAGGAAATGAGGTCAATGTTGTCATGTTTTGTAATTGCGTGTGCATCCACACCCTCTCTCCACACCCCAGCACCATCTGAACCTAAACCTTTGGCTAGTTCTGACCAAATTTGACGGAGGGGAATTAGGCCCAAAGACACAAGCCCCTGTGGTTCTGTGGAGGAAGGCAGCTGCCTTCCCAAGGAAGGGAGATCCACCTGAAGGAAAGGCAGGAGTGTGTGTTCAGCCCTTCTTCAACATGGAGAATCTGTGTGACAGAGGGAGGCTCAGAGTGCTCAGCTGTGATAGAGGCTTGCTTTGAGCAAGTCCCCTAGTAGACACCTGAGAATCCAAGCAGAGACACCCACCAGTGTGTAGGAAACCAAGCTCCTGCAGTCCTACTGACCAGAAAGTCACCCTGCTTCCAAAAAGGAGAGGAAGGCACTGGCTGGAAGACAACAATACTTATCAACTGGTTTAATTCCTTTTTACGGGTAAAATCTTAGCACTTGTCACAGTTTTAACTTTCTAAGGTAGGTCCTGGGCTCCACCTGACAGTGCTGCTCAGCCTGCCCACTGTACAGCCGGGGGAAGATAAAAGCAAGCATATTCTGCACATCAAGCTGGTTCAGTTCCAGTGCCGAGCGTGGACCTGCCTGAGTGCAAGTGGAGCTGTCAGCTCATACAGGCTTCACTGTCAAGGGCTGTGTCATCTGTCAGTGTCGGTTCCAGCTCACTGTACCACATAGAGGCGATGCACTGGTGCCTCCCAATTGATAACACGCTGCCAGAAGCATGTTACTTTCTCATCTGTCTTCTTGTAGCTGTCAAAACTGGAATCCATTAATTAGTTTGTTGTTGTGAATTTTATTTGTTCTGAAGACATGTAAATTTCAAAGTAAGACACAGGAAAAAAGGAAAAAAAAAAAAGCAACCAACAAACCACGAGGAAGGTGCCTATGGGGGGTTCACAAACCCTAAGTGGCAGCTATTATGAACAGTAAGTGCTGGCTACAAGAGCCCATCTAAGTGAATATAATGATGTGGCTAGTTTCACCACATTCCTTTTAATGAGACTGAGCTGCTTACAGGGGGCAAGCTGTAATGACAGCTAAGGAAAGGCAAGAAAACAAGGCACAAACTAGGAAAGTCAGCTGGGTTAAGAAGGCTCTGCTTATTGTTTGTGTGAGGGGTTTTTCATAATTTACATTGTTATTTAGTGGAGGGAAGGTTTGCCTGAGCTTCACTTCCCCATATTTTACATCTCATGAAAGGTATACTGTGATTTCAGAATGAGATTTTGCCAGCTCTGTGTGTTAAAAATGAGATGCTAGCACCTGAGCGGACAATGCCATCTCTAAGCAGAACAGCAGTCCCATTGAAATTTCAAATATTGCATAATTTTATTATTACTTTATATGGGTGCTTTTGTCCAGTCTCTCACTTTTTCGTGGTGTCAGCAAAGAGACTTAAGGTAGAAGTTTCAGAAGCTCCCTAAGTGAGTCTTCAAAAGTGAGTAGGGGACTGGAGAGCCTGCATGACTGGAGAATCAATGGGACCTTAGTGCAGCTAAGTGTGGTATAGCAATCCATGAAATGGCAGCACATGAGCACAGCCTTGGAACTAGCCTTACCAGAGGTATCAGGAGAACTTGCTAGCTCCATCACAGGCACACAGACACTACCAGGCAGAGGCTGATGCCGCTGCAGCCTAAGCCAAAGCAGCCATCAGGATTTTCCAAGCCAACGCTGCCACATGCTCTCTTGTTTCTAAGCTCAGTCACTTTTAAATTTGTAATTAAGCTCATGCACTACTTAGTATTTAAGTTTCCATTATAAGGAATATCACACACAAGCTAACTTCAACTTGGCTGTCTCTTTTTCTAGAAAACCCTACAAGATAAACTACCTATAGGAAACCATGTGCTAAAAGTTTCAGTAATCTAATTCCCTCTGCTGGAAGGGCAATTTGCTAATTGTGTGACTAGACATGATTTGTTTTAACATTTTCTTTAAAGAAATGACAAAATACTTTCCTAGATTCTGTCCTCCAAATAGCTGCTTCTCTCTGAAAAATCAAGATATCTCCTTCTTTTTGTCCCAAATTATGCCAACCAAGGGCATATAAATATATTGGCCCAATATAAAAGGCGGGACTATATATTAACAGATAAGACAAACCTGCTTCCAGGAAATCAGATCCTTTCTTTGCTTTTGAATTGGTTACAGAAAAGGAAATTAAGTCCAAATTTGCAATTCAACAAGGTTACTTCGGTGTCAATAAAATACCTTTCATCAACGCTTTATGGCCATTGTACTTGGATATCTTCATTTGCATGCGTTTGCCTCATGTGGCAATGCTCACTTTCCTAGGTATGTGTTCAACTTTTTTAATATCCATTGAAAATTTGGCTCGGAATCAGCTCTTCAGTGGTTTAAGTCCATCCACTCACATGGGTAATCCATGAAAGAACAGGTGTTTTAAATGCTCCTCAGAGAAATAAATAGCTGCTTTATGTGTGGTTTGGGTGTTTTAGGTACTCCCATAAAGAAAAATAAATACTGTTTATGATCACTGGTTATATACTTTTAGTTACCTATATCTGTAGTCCCAAAATCTCACAGCCTGGATGATGATCTCAATGTTATATGCAGGGATGGAGATCTATGCTGTTTAGCAGTGCTTGAACTTTTTCAGAGCTGTTGCTGTTGCCTGTGCCTTTCAAGGCACCCAAATCTGGCCAGAGTAGCAGTTTGCACACAGTCAGACCCGGTGCTGGAAGAAAAAGGCTAAAAACCAAATATTTGCAATGTGCCAGGAGGAAAGGGACTTCAAAATGCAGCCTCCTTGTTCTGCTCTTTGCTTCTGTACTCGGGGGTATCAGTGCTCCCCTTCTCCTCATCTGCACACTTGGACAACAAGGAAAGTTCCCACCTGCCCTTCTGTACCAGCTCAGCTCCAGCAGGCTGGCAGGCAGGGTCCTTCCCGGGCTATTCATCTGCCTGGAAAAGGGACTTAGAAAAAGCAGCAAGCTGCATCCTCCTGGCTGGGGGACAAGTGTTACCCCTCTAGGTGGGAAGAAAGCACCAAGGACAGCTATGAAGAAGTGAGCACCAAAATGCCTCTGTGCAGGGCTGCCTAGACTTGGCCTGTTATAAGCATCTACATTTTTATGCACTGCAGTGATGATGTGGGGCCCCCATATTGCAGGTGCTCGTAAAAATAAGCAACAGCTACTGTGGATATTTATTGCCTTATTTTAGGAATCTTATCTCTCAAGTAGCAGCAAAGAGAGTCATTTGAATACAGTTGCTGGCTGAGATGCACATGAAATCAGAAGTATTTGTTGGACAGAGTTTTTTAATGCTCATAGCACCACAGGACTTTTTGGAGAGGGATGGGACAGAGGTGCACTTGAGGAGTGGCTGGCAAGCAGCAGCCACCTGGCAGACTGCTTTGATGGGAGCCCCCAGTGCTGGCAGACAGCACCCAGAGCTGTGAGGCTGCTTCTTCATCCCTCATGCCCTGTAGGCACAAGGGCAGGACATCTCTACCTATGGGTCATGTAGGGATCCCGAAGTCCATGACCATCTTTGTCCAGAGTCAGTGTCAACCTTTGCCTCTTGTGTGAAGCGGAAGATTTTAAAGAGAATCCTCTTCAGTGGGAATCGTCCTGGGACATTCTGCAATATGGAAATTATAACATTTACAGCTAGATTAGAGATAATCTCTTTGTGGTCAAATTGTGTGGCATAGGTCAGTTATCAATGATATAACTGATTGTTTTATTGTAGAAGGTGGAAACTAGATTGCACTAAAACAACCTCACCTCATTTCCCCCAGGAATAGAGAGGTATATGCACCCAGCTGGTAGTTTATAATAAAGTCCTTCAGGAGTACATTTGCCTATGAATACTTAAAGAAAGCTTCTGCTTTCTACGGTGGATAGAAATTCATGCTTTTATTCACACTTTTTTCTTAATGACCTTCTGCCATAAGAGCAATTTGCTTAGTCCACTCCAGGTGATTTTGCATGATTTGCAAATCTAATTTTTATCTCCATGTCTCACATTTGAAATTTTTTTGCCACCATATTAATTTAACATTTTTATCTTTTACCTACCCAGACAGCTCATCGTGACCTTTAAATTCACTTACAAAGGATAACCCATTGGTTAATCTGGACCAATTGGCCTCAGTTACACACTTGGTGACAAACCATTATTTCTACTCCAGTTCTTTAATTGGCCAGAATGCTCTTTTTTATCAGATATATTAGCTGTCAGAAGTGTCTGCTAGCCTTTGCGTACTTCCTGGATGGTGTCCAGGTCATTAAAGTAACATCTTCTGTTCAAGTCTGGAATATTTATCCTGTGCCAAAATCCTAACTTTCTCCCTGCTTTTAATTAATTAAAGCCTGAAGAATGCTGGATGGGTCATTCTACAGGCAAGCCTTTTGAAATGAGAAAACTGATACGAAATGTTTCATACTCCTTTTTCTTTTACTCGTTCAGCAGTTTTGCTTCACAAATCACAATTTTATACTATTTAAATTTCATCTGGTTGAAGTATTTTACTTTTATTTCTGCTGAATTATTTTGCATGACAATAAGGCAGGCACAGTTTCATGGGCAAAGAGGGAACAGCAGGAGCCGAAGGGGCTGTAACCCCCAGCTGTAACCACCGTAGGAGAGCAGCATCTCTCTCCGTAGTCATTCCCCCCATGCATAAAGGGATGAAGTCTCATCAGGAATGAATCCTCTGAGAATCAGAACCTGCTTTTGAGGGAAGAGAACACCCCAAAACTCTGGCCAGATCTCACAAGCCTCTACACACCTGCCTACAGGGAACAGCCAGACAGCTGAATCTCGCCTCCCTTCTGGTGCAGCACCTGACACACCTCTGCATGGTGCTCAGGCACTACTTGCATAACCAGAATACATGACTCACTACTTTTCTGTATTTAATGTCTAACAGAGATGCTGGTAACATTAATAGTCCTTCATCCCATGCACTCCCAGAGCAGTAACATCACAATTTTGATTGCCTTGGTACCATAAATATTGTATTCACCAGCCAAGGAGACCTGCTTAAAATAAACTTTTACAATGAAAGTTTATTTATTATTTTATACCACTGTGTTTATTGCCATCCATAATCTGTATTCTCTGTCAGTGACTCACAACAGAACAAAGGACTTCTTGAAAGGAGATGTGGTTAAGTCTGGTGATTTCTTCATTTCTGTGTAGTAAAATATTGTTCCTTGAAGACACATCTTGTAATATCCCTTGATATTTCCTTTATGCCAGTCTACAACATAAAATTCCAAAGTCATCCTATGATAGAAATGGATTGGCAGTCTTCAAAATGTCAAAAGTTTATTCCAGTTTTGTCACTGTTATGTGAATTTGAAAACGGACATACCTCAGTGGAAATCTGTTTTGTTACAAATATTTCTTGCAGCTTCATGTTCTTCCAGCAGTAATATAACACTCAGTGAAGTGTAAGACTGGCGTCTAAAGGTGTGCCAAATGCAGATGTTATTTGAATGGCAAATTATGAAAAATTAATGTAATACTTCTATTTTTGCTTCATATTTTTGGCCTATGGAGCAAAATCAATGTATTTTAAAAAGTTGTTTGTTTGGGGTGTTTTTGCTGGTTCTCTGCTTTCTGTGTATGTTCCTTTTCATGTTTATTTCTTATTTGGATTTGGATAATCTTTGAATAGTTGAAGAACATTTCTGGGAGAGCAATGTTCCTGCTTTGCTCTTTGATCAGGAATCAGACTTCACTATTGTTTGGATTTTTTTCCACCAAAAAAAAGATTGTTTTTCAGGCAAAACAACAACCCTTAAGTAAGGTCATGGGGGCCACATGACCTGAATGAGGCAGAAGGGCTCTACTAGACGTGCTCCCTATTGAAACCTGCAATGTCACCTATCAGCAAGCTCTTCAATCTCCAGCATACAGTATGTTTAAATGCTGTGTAAATACAGCTTCTGCACTTCCATTTATCTTTGTCTCGCTTCTGCCGTGGCGCTGCCAAACAATGCTGGGAACAGCAGGGGGGGGCGAGCAGGAGTCTGGTATGGGAGCACATCTGCCAGTGACTGATTGAAACGTTCGGGAGGTGAGCGCCGGCCACGCTGATGAAAAGCCGGTCCTGCGGTTCACAGTGTCTGTCTCACATTGCCTGGGATGGGCTGCTCGGATTTTCAAGCCTACTGTATTTTTCTGTAAGGTGAGGGCTCATGTTTGCAAAGGGTCAGAAGATGCAGTTGCATAGATCCCATTCAGGAGGAGGCCCTTGACGTGCATTTATTCTTAAGGAATGATTTTGCTGTAGCTCAAAAGGAACTGTGTCTTGGCCATGTTTTTGATTTTTCTCCCACCCATACATTATAGTAAATGTAAGTCTCTCGGAATTGCCATTCGTTTTGGCATCTAAACCCAATGCAGACATTTTTTCTGAAACCTTGAATTCTGTGTCTGTTCTGTTTTCTGATTTTTTTCAATGGATGAACAGTTTACTTAATGAGACTATTTCAAAGGTCGCAAGATCAGACTTTAAAAATTAGTATTGCAAAAACTAAGCTTGTGTTTGAAGTATGAAGATGCACCCCTGAAGAGCGTCTTGCAAGTGAGGAAAAAATCCAAAAATTTGCCTTTGGACCAAAATACCAATGTGAACAACATTTAGAAAATGCAGCAGTATATAGAAAATAAAGTGTGCCAAACCCAGGAAAAAAAATTAATATGCACATAGTTGCTGAGTTACTCGATTTGCTTCACACACTTCCTGATGTATATTGGGTAGGCAAGGAGAAATTAAACGTGGGCTATAGTTTAAGTTTTTAATCTGTAGCTTAATAGTCCTTCATATATTCTCTTTGGAAGTAAAATAGGTATAACATGAATACTCTAGCCCAGTGGTACCCAAAATCCAAATGGGAGAATGAATAAAAAGGAAAATTAAGAAGTGCCAAGGAAATTCCCCTTGTCAACATACTTACCAATTCAATTTCACAAAACCAGACTTGTATATTAGAGGGTATGTATGCATTAATTACACTTTAAAAAGGCTTTGCATGAGAATATTCAGAATAACTGCAAAAAGCAAATCTTGTGCAGAAAAGTCACTCATCCTGCCAAATATGAAGGCATCACTCCAGAGAATTTGCATTAGAGAGTTCCTCAAATAATTTTTTTAACATCGGAAGGCAGTCATTCTACTAACCTGTCCTCAGAATCAGCTGAGTCATTTTTAATTGAATTCCTTCAGATCAGCTATCCTGAAATAAGCCACTGAATGAAAAAATTTCCACTCACATGGTTGGAGCTTCTCAGCTGAAAACAGAATGCCCATAGAGAGGATCAGTGCACCCTAAGCGTAACAGGAGCTTGTCCTGTTGTGTTCCTGCAGTAGGTGAGCACGTGGGACACAACACCATTCAGGCATCATCTCCAAAAAGGCTTTCTTCCAGCAGCTGAGGAACAGTACTTCCAATGGCAGCACCTTTGCTTTCCAAGGAGCTGAACACAGTGCTATAACTCTGAAACAAGACAGATGGAGGTCTATGACTCAAAATGTCCATTTTAGCACCAAATTTAGATCTCACATTTTGTCTAAAACCGAGTTTTCATTATTTTCACTACACAAGCTAATCAGTAATTGAATTGAGGAGACGCTCATAGGCTAATATGAACTATTTTCTAACTTACCTGCTTACAAAGAAGGGGAATAAACTTTCAGTGAAAGCAAGATTAAACTAGGTTTAATTTTATGCCGTCTGAGCCCACAATAGTTTACTCTTCTGCTTGTCAGCTGAACTGCTAAGTTCTGTGTAACGTATTAGTACTGCACCCTCTTGGGATATGTAGATCCATTGGGCTGGGTATTTAGCAGTGCATTTGGTATAAAACAATTCCTGGATAAAACCAGCCCTAAAAGTAGGAATGGCAGCAGCGTTTGTCAGAGCCAAGCTCAGTGTCTACAGCCTCCTCAACATTGTTGACTGTTGAGCTCTTGGCTTGTTTGGCTGCTTTTTAAACATGTTCAGCCTATGAACTCCTCTGGATGTCAAACTGCCGATGATCTGCTGCTTGGAATTGGAAACATTTGGTGGGATTTTGCAGGGACCTGATGTAAGTAAAATATCATGGAAATCAGGTGCAAGCCACTGCCTTTGCCAAGAAAACTGCTTTAAGGCTTATTGTAAGGCAGAAGTGGGAGATGTAATCCAGGGGCAATCTTTGTCCATTTCTCTGTTTGTCATTTCTGATCTGTATTAATATTCATCCTAACCCGACCCCAGTGGGAAATTACTATGCATTTGTTCTAAATCGGTCAAAACTCCTGAACCAGCCATATGGTGTGAATCCCTGTTTGTCTGGTAGTGCGGAGTCTATCTTTCACAGCCCTGATGCACATACAAAACTGTCTGCTTTCACTGCTTCATAGCAGTGTTGTAAATATAACTGAACTTGTGAAAGAAACAAGGTGTTAATTGATGGTGTACATATTCGTCCTCATAAACGTCTGCTCCTAAACTACTTTTCACTGTTTCTAAGGAAACCCTTATTCCTTAAAATGGCCAAGGTTCTTGCTCATAATACAGTTTAAAATCTTAATTATCTAAAGCACTTTTTGCTGATAGGGAAAAGGTGTAGATATGGCCCATCTGTATGTTCAATAGTCACTTTGAACTTGGAGGAAGGGAAGATTTTTGTCAGCACCGACTGTAGGAAACCATCAATTCGCACATTATGGGAAATGTGATATCGTATATTCAACTCCAGCTCCTGACTTTCTCAATTAAGACTGTGCGAGACATGCCAGAAGAAAGGGACTGTGTGTCTGATCATGTGCAGGCAGCTGAAAACAGTTGTCTCTGGTTGCTTCACTCATTGTACCTGTTCATTTTACCTGGCTATGCTGAGGTGGGTGGGCATCCCATGAAGGAAAGGTCACCGCCAATAACCACAGTGCCTTCCCTTCCACCATGGTTCTTGTTGCTTTTCTTCCTCACTGCATCCCACCAGCCATTTTAGAGCACAGGCAACAAATCCCCGTGACCAAAGCTGGACACCAGCTATTTGTTGGTGCATCCCTGAGCAATGGATCCTTCTGGATTTTTAAGCCAGCCGACAGCACACTAACTTATTAAATTCCCTGGGATCATGTTCTTTTTATATAAGAGAAACTGCTGTGTTGGTCAAAACAAGATTAAGGTTTCTAAATCAGAGCACGTGTCTATTATGCTGTATTTGATTTACATTTAAATTGTATAGGGGTACCTCTGTAACTCATAGAATGTAATCACTGTAGCAAAAGTCGCATTAAAAAAATCCCCAGATCTGAACAGACCTGGTAGGATACCTGAGCACCAGGTGTGAGTCATGTGCCTGCTGACTTACATTCTGCAGTGCTATCTGCCCCTCCCAAAACACTGCATATCCTCCAGCTGCTTGGACATGTGCTGATCCTTTGCCTTAAGAGGCAAAGGAAGGGATGTTCAGGAAAGCTCAAAAGTGACCATTCCTTTCCTATCGATCCCTCTCACAAAGCTGTATGACATAGCCTAAGAATCAGCTCTTTATTTTCTTTTAAGCAAGCAAAGCTTCGGAAAAAAATTTGAAGATCTGTGATTTTTATTTCCAAAACATTACTGAAAAAACAGACTTCTAGGTCTGCCAAATCCTTGGCGCTGCTAATACCCTAAAGCTTCCCAGGGCAGTACAAGGATAAGCAGTGTTCTCTGGCCCTCAAAATCCTCACCGTTTCAAGATATAAAATGAATGTCCTACATTTCTGGGGCACAGAATCCAACTGGCATTGTTTTATTACCCCCTGCACTGCTAGTCCTTCCCAATTCGTTTTTAGATGGGATTGTATTTTCCCCCAGAAAGAAAAGGGAATTGTCCAGACTGTATTGTAACATCTGAGTCACTGCCAAAGAAGATTACTAAACCATGCGGATAAAGCTGCCCAATTGCAGGTGGACAACTTGTTGTTGTTATCAAATAACTCTCCATCAGTCCTGTCTTTCAGCCACTCAACAACTGCCTTGGTAGAAATTAGTGAACACATTTTCACTGCCATAAAAATTGGCCAGAGCTATATTTCTGGATTCCAAGAAAGCTTCTGACAGCCAACCATGATACTTTATGTAATAAGTTGTCAGCACACCGTGTATCACCTAACGCTGTCACTTGGCTTAGGTCAAAGCTGTCAAATTGCCAACAAAATATTGTTACTAAAAGCACTAAATCTTCTTTTCAGCTTAGTCCTGTTGGGGTCCATCAGACATAGTCCTTGGTCTGTTATTGTTTATGCTGTGTTTAAATGACATGAATATGCATGAGAAACAAAGCTTACATATATGTAGACAACATTGCCAGCAGATGCTGCAGTCACATTTCAGAAAGATCTGTGAACCACCAGGGAAGGACCACTTATGGTCTGCTTATGGTTTTAAAAGCACACATATAAAATGTTCCAGATCAACATCGTCATTAAAGCTTAGACTTAGAGCTTCTCTGTTTTATGCATGTAGTTTATATTTATGTACAATTTATGTTGCACATTAAATTGACATCTGAGTTATAGGTGACCCTTTGACTATAAAAAAGATGAATTTTGGAAAACTCGTGCAACCCTGGGGTGAGAGGCCAAGAGACAAGAGAGACACCTGAGAGGGGGATCTGGGAGCTGTCCTGGCTGGGATGCAGATGTGAACTGCCCCAGTGCAGCTGATCTCTGAAAGCTTATCCTCCTTTCCTTTCTTCTGCATGGTGCTATAACAACTGCTCAGCTGATCCTAGAGATGGAGAAAGGATGGAACTAGAAGAGCCTAGAGTCAGGACAAGACCTCCGTTGAGAGTGTGAGACCATAAAGACTGAATTGTGTGTGTGATGCTCACGCTGCAAGGATGGCTTTGGAGAACAGAAAAAATTTTGTCTCCGTAACATAAAAAGAAGACTTGAAGGGACCAAAGCAGTGCATTGTCTTCAGTTCTCTCAAATATCTTTAGTCAGCCTTGTAAAAACACAGCTTTCCTAAAGCACTGCACAGAAACAAATAGTTTCAAAAGCATGGAGGTGTTTTAAGGATTGTGCACATGTCCACACGTCCATCATGGCCAATGTTTTGCAGAGTGCAAAACAATATTGGGCTGTCTTTTCTGTTTGGCAGCAAGTAGAGGGAGGTCAGCACCAGTGACACTGTGATTTCTTCTGGACCCCTAAAATGTCTGTGAATCTTTACTTTGATGAAACCCCTTTACCATTAGTGGGAGTAATTCTCCTTATATTGGAATGAGCAAGAACTAAGTCAGGCCCGTGGAGAAAGTACAGCAGTGAGATATTCTTTTATATCATAATGAGGTATCATACAGATAGAGAAGACTGAGGAGACCTCTGTGAGGCATTACAGTACTTAGAGGGAGCTTATAAAAAAGAGAGAGTGACTTTTTACATGGGCATATAGTGATAGGACAACAGGGAACAGTTAAACCAAAAGAGCAGAGATTTAGATTAAATGATGTAAAGAAATTCTTCCAGTGAGGCACTTGAAAAGGTTGTCCAGACAAGTTGTAAATGCCCCATCACTGGAAGAGTTCAAGGCCAGGCTGAATGGGGTTTTGTGCAACCTGGTCAAGTGGGTGGCAGGGCTTGGAAACTTTAAGGTCCCTTCAAACCCAAGCCGTTCTATGATTTGGCGAACCAGAGATTCAGACCAGGAATTTCAAAAGTAACCAGTGAGTTGAGGCTCCTCAGTTCCTAGATGCCTGGTATCAATCTTAGCTTTCATAATACTGAGAATTCACAATGTCTAAAACTTAAGACATCAACATTCCATGCAGAAAGGCTGCTCTAGCCTAAAAACACACCTTTGCAAATGGAATGAGAGGGCTCAGTGCATCACCTTACTCCAGCCCTTGCAGAAGTATCTCCACCTGAGATGTTTGCACTCCTTGTCACAGCAGCTGTATCTGTACTGCTAAATTAATTGGAGGACATGTTCTCTGGTTCTCTGGCTCAGAGAGGCACAACCTTTCCAGCTGCATATCACTAGGATCTGGCTCTCCCATGGGCCCTGCAGTATGCTCCCACAGGCCTGGGATATAAATGCGACATTCTGGCTTTGTCTTTGCTGTATTTGGTGCTGAATCATGAGGGTTGCAGACCATGACGGTGATGTTTTTCTAGCAGGAACCCCAGGCACTGTGCCGCAACTGCATGGCATTGAAGAGAACATCCTGGATGCCTGCAGGACAGAAGCAGCAGAACCTGGTGTGCCCTCACTGACTGTACCAGGTGCATCCTGGTGTTCCCTGAGGGAGGGAAGTGGCCACATCTCAAGCCCACTCCAACATGTGAGCTCACAGCTAATCGCTAAGCAGCCTGGACGGCCAGCAGTCAGGCCTGCTCCCTAGCCCTGTGTAATTTAGCAGCACAGACACAGCCTGTGACAACTTGATTTTTGCTTTGAGAGCAAGCGCCAGGCTCCTCCATGGGGTGTAATGCGTGACTGTGGCTCCTGGATCACTCTGCCAGTGCAATCCAGGCGTGACACAGCCTGCAGACCCCACCACTGCTGCCCTTCGCTTTCTGGGAGCCCAGCCTGACACTTCTGGTAATTTGTGCCTAGTCCTGTGTTGCTCAAGAGATGAACAAAAGGATGAAATAATTTTATTTGGCAGCTTAATGTAGGACTGGGAGGAAAAACCCCCAAACTTGAGTCCCTTTTGTTTCTTTAATATAAAGCACCCGTTAGGAGCATTTACAGATACATTCATTTAGGTTCTTATTGCTTTGGTTAATGATTTGATTTAAATGGCAGCAAAGGTTCTACCAACTCTGCACTATTGATTATGTGGTCAATAACTGGATGCAGTTATTATGCCAAAATGCATTCTTATATTAATGCTGCTTTGAAGACATTTCAAAATATAAAGCAGCAGTGGATATGTTGTGACTCAGAGCAGAGAATCAAAGTCACAGCATGGGATGGCAATAAAGAGAAGAACACAGTAATGAGGAGAAAAGTCTAAGAGAGAAAAAAAGGCAGCACTTGACAGACTCTTTGCAAGTTAGAAAACAAGCAGTTCTGAGAGCCGAATCATTAATGAAGCCTAGTTTACAATGAAACTGTGTCCTATATTCCTGTTCCACTCCTCCTCTCCACCAACCATCCCAAATCCTCACCATGTTCCCTATGGCTTTGATGGCCTCCCCCCCATCTCCTTGTCTGTCCCCAGCACTGTCACCTCTCTGCCAACCCCCACGTTGCTCGAGTGATAGCATGTGCCCTGGCCTGTCCCAGGGGACAAGGTGCTGGTTGTCTGGCCAGTGATCACCTCCTGCTTGGCCAGCTGGCAACCAAACCCGGCAGATAACTGCTGAGCTCAGGCTCCTGCCACTGAGCTCCTCCCGGAGGAAATCTCCAGCACAGCATTGCCTTGGATCCTTCTTCCTTTTGCAGATGCTCCTTTTCACAGTTTCTGATAAAATCGCCTATCTGAGAGCTACAGTCTGTAAAACTTGTTTACATCAATCATCAGTGGATTAAAGAAGTTATGAGGAATGGGATGGGATAAAATGAGGGGTCGAGTCTTAAGAAGTAAAAGTTTAGGTCTTTTTTCTCCTTGCAAAACAGGGAAACTTTGTCAGAATTCCTCTCCTGTATCTACTCTTCCAAATGAGAGCTACAACAAACAGCTCTGATCAAAAGTCTCAGTTACAGCCTCTTTCAAGAGCTCATTTTCCCTGTAAAGAGATAGTCAGGTTAGCTACATTTTGGCATAACATAAAGTTCACGTAAATAAGATCAACAGATAAAACAGCCTCAGTTTTCCTCAACCATTGGTATGCCATGGATAAAGTAATGCTGACCTCTAAAAAAACTGCAGCTGCATGTTCAGCTCAGCCTGAGCTTTGGCTCGTAGCCATATTCCTCATTTTAACTGTGTCTTGTGGAGTCATGAGGCCCCCTCTCTTTCATACCAGGTGTCTGGGGATAACTGAGTCAGGTATTACGCAAGAAGTAATCGTGGGGTTTCAGCGTTCACAGCAACCCATGATTCTGCACAGAACTGCTTGATGGCATAATTAAAAGTCTAACTCAGAGACCAGAATTAAAGTTCATCTGCTGTTTTTAAGCTTTTTCCCTGCTTTTGGACCTTTGTTTTTTTCTTCATAATATTCTAAGAGAATGCCTATTAATATTTTTTTTTATTTCTTTAAAATGGCTGGAGTAGATCTAGTCTGCCACAGACATAGATCTATTAATGCCAGGAGGTACAACCTGGGATCGAACTTTCTGTCTCATTTTTTGTAAAATTTCCTGAGTTATATGAATAAATTTCCTGAGTTGTATGGATAAAACTTGGACACTAGTAGTGACAAACATCTCTCTGGAAGCTTATCAGAAAGATTTCCATACAAGTCCAATAGCCATTAAGAAAAGCAAAGTGTGATTTATATACTCCTACACTAGGCATTCCCACAGAACCACTAGGCTGTGATCATAGCACTTTATTAAATGCAGAGAACATGACAAAAGCATGACATTTTATAAAAACTCTTACTATTTTTTCAAATCACAGCTAATTTCCACCAGCTGACAGGAAGCCCATTTTGCTCTTCTACACATCCTCTTTCTCAAAAATGTCCAGTTTATGTTTGTTTTGACAAGTTTGGTCTCATTTTTAAAAAATGTTAGGTTTTATAAAGTTTAAAATATGCCTAGGCCAACCACCTTTCCAAATAAATGGATAAATAAATAATTACAGATCTGAGAAAATGCTGACAGTTGCAAAGAAAGAGGTAAAGAGTAACAAATCAGAAGAAGGTGAGAAGGTGAAATGATTATGTGGTCCTAACTGCAGGCATTGAACAGAGCTGTGTTTATGAACAAGTTCAACATACACACATGTCACACATTTAGGGTAATGACGGCCATATGGCAGAGTGTGGAACTGCCAGGAGTGACAGTAGGACTAAACCATGCCTGTGTGTTTGACCACCTCATTGACTCCCTGACCATCCATCCATCTCCGCTGAAGCTCTTGGGGTGTTCCAAACCTCTAAAGAGATAAAAGCTTTCCTTCTAAACGAACTTGCTAGATCTCTTTTGTATTTCCTGCTCAAGCATCAGGACAGATGCTTTATATCACTGGGAAGGAAACCTCTCCTTCCCAAAGATGTAGAGGTTACCAGAGTCACAGAGGAGGTTGAGGCTCCCTTTGAGCCTGGGAAGAATGTGAGAGAATGGACTTTCAATGCAGTACAATTCCATGGGTTAAAACCTATTGTAGGCTATTTCAAGGAGCTTTTATGGCAACTTCTGGATTGTGGATCCATTTTAGTTCCTTCCTGGAAAAAACATGGTTGAAGGTTATGGATTCACATTGAAGTTTAATAGTTACTTCGACATCTGAAATATTTGTTTCGCTTGTATCTCCCAATGTCATAGAAGTTCAAATACTGCTGCAGCAATATTTTAAGGGAGAAAACGGAGTTAAAATTTTGAGGCCAACAGGTCAAGTATTCTATCATTAAAAAAAAAAAAAAAAAAGGAAGCTGAACATCTATTTCTTAAAAGATATTCAGAAGACCATCAGATCTTATGCAGAAATTTGCTTTTTAGAAGATGTCTGTTTTAAAAATGCAAAGGAAGAATCTTAATCAAAGAAAGTTCACTTCATTCCCTTCCCCCCCTTTTGAAAGAAAATAAAATATGAAAATTCAAATAGAAGAGTGTTTCTGTGTGACACTGGAAGATGCTACCCAAGGGTGTTCACTGCAGAGAGGAGGATAGCTGTATTAAAATGAATAATTTTGTGGAGAAAGGATAGAGAGTTGTTGCTGTAAGAAAAAAATCTTTTTGATTGACATGAGAAATTGCTGCCACATGAAACAGTTCACCTTCTTTGAAGGGCTCTTTTGTCAGTGAGGTCAGGTCAAAGAGGTTTGAAAGGTCCTCATCAAAGGAAGTTGCCCTTCTAGGCCCAGTGCATTCCCTTGCTGGAGTAGTCTTGGCTTCAGGAACTGTATGGAGATGTGGGAAGCCGGGGGATGGCAGCTGCATAGCTAAGCAACCAGGGCTAGCTGAGCCATGAATCAATACTGTCACCTGCTGTGGGCAAGATAATCTCCTCGCCATCCAGGCTGGTGGATAACTGCTGCACATGCGAGAGTGCTCCATTGCCATGGTCTGACCACAGCACTGTCCTGCTCAGGTTGTGTTTGCAAATACAGAGAAGGAGGGGGTCCCTGTGCTCACCAGCCTGTGCCCCAGAGCCAGAGTTTGGGTTTGCAGCTGAAATAGCAATGTGAGCTCCTTCCCACCTTTCCTGTCTCAGTGCTATTCCTTGGATATACTCCCTTATCTAGGAGTGGCAGAGTCCAGGTTTTTCCACTCGGTGAAGGAGCAATGTCCTTGGGGAGGACACAATACCTCTTTGCAATAGGAAGGAGCAACAAACATTAAATTCTAGCCCTAACCCTCTAGTCCAACATGCTTGTGTCAATTGTCTGCCCTGATGTCACTTAGCCACTGGTCTCTAGCTTTGTAGGTGTCCCCTACCACCCCACTCGTTGACAGAGATGCTGAACATCCAGCCTCAGGGCCAGGGTGCAGGGTCTCAGACCCAACCTAGCTAGCCACTGTGCTGCACTGAGCTTAGCAAAACCAAGCCAGTGCTGCAGCCTGAGGATCCCATTCCTCACTTACACTCTACTCCCACAGCCTCCCTCTCCAGCGAGACCTGGAGTCTCCCTGCAGAAAGAGTGTAGGAATTAGCATCTCATCGATATGAGAGATGCAGCTCCCACCTCTGCCAGCAATGTGCAGAGCCCAGCCCTGGTAAAGGTCAGTTCATTTTTAAAAACTTTTTTCAGAGTAATTTTTAGGAAGGCTCAAAAATTCGGGGGTTTCTGTTTGTTCTCTGAAAGGAAGTTGCCCTTCTGATATAATTGTGTGACTCCAGGCTCTGCTTGCTTGAGTAGGAATTTTAGATGCTCAGTGTCTTAAAGCCTCATTCAGCTGATTGCAGGCAGTTTTCCCCGCTGCTCGCTCAGTTCACATCTCAAGCTTTGTGAAAAATCACCTCTGTTGATTAGGACAGGGCTTTCCTTCCTGATTGCATTGCCCTGTTTACTGTCATTGAATTCTTGAATCAGGAGGATGTTTTGTTTGTTTCTCAAATTTTAATTGCTCTATGACTTTCCTCTTCTTCGCTAACCTGCTTTTATGTTTTAGCAAACAGTTCCAGAGGTAATTGCCGAATTTATATATTCATGGAAATCCAGCAGATATATACGATAATAGCACAATTTGATATTTATGAAGTGCCACTTTTCTATAAAGGTAGAATTTCAGTTAATTATCACCAGCCTGTTTATTAACACTTGGAAATGGAAAAATAATGAATGGGCACATCGTTTATTCATTAAAATGCTGCTGATGAGGTGCCCCATTCATAAATTAGTCTTGCATTTCACTCCAGCGTAGCACTGCCTGTGCTGGTGGGTTTTGAAGGTCAATGGTACTTTAACCCATGGCTTCCTGCAAAGGGGGAATCTGTCACCTTGGACTGTGATCACAGTGACTCTTGTCAACCAAATAGAGTCATTCTGTGAGCAGTTTGGCTGGCAGGGTGTGGAGGCAAAGGGGGAGAGTTGCATCAAGCAGCACTGCTTGGGACATAATTCTCTTTCCCTTGGAAGCAGTGCATCTGTCTCTATCAGACGGCAAGGATTGATACACTGGGCTGGGAAGGCACTCCTGTGGACATCTTGATATGTCTTCTGAAATCAATGTCCTTCCCTCCCACAGACACAATCCAAACTGTTTTTGGAGAAAGTGCCCTTTTGCGGCTGTCCTGATGAGGAATCCCATCCCTCTGACTGGTGGAACTATGTGGGCAGTGAATTTTAATATAGGTGTACGTGAAATTCAGAGCAAGTATCTGAATTTTTTGGGCCAACTATTACCCTATTTATTTGAGAGACCCCTCTTCCATCCCTGGGAGGAATGTGTGAGGGCATGCAGAGCCCTGTGGGAGAAGAGGGACAGCAGGAGCAGAGTTGAGACAGAGAGGCTTAGCAGAGGACACCTCCTCACTGCTGTTTGCTATTCATGGCTGCATTGAGAAAATGCTGCACTAGAATGAGATCTAGTAGAGAGACTTTTTCCTGAATTTCCTACAGTCATTAAAATTATCAAAAACTTCTTTCCAGTATAATGTTAGCCCTGGGATCAATATAAAATTGTGTATTTCATTCTGCCCATCCTCAGGCTGGATGTTGCCTGGTGCAGTTGAGGAACCACATATAACTGCTGCCCTGGGGGCAGCTGGACACTTTCTGCAAAGTTTGCTGGATGCCTTTGTGCAGGAGTGTCAGCTGTTATGAGTGCAACCACTCTGCCAGATGTGCTAAACATGACAAAGATGAGAAAGTAGGTGCCAAAATGTTCTATGATGGTTAAATGGAGAAAATGTCTTTGAAGTCATCTTAAGCTGATGCCCATTTCCAAAAGGTTTGGAGTAATCCGCAACACAGCTGGAGCTTGAGAGAGACCTGAGGTGTGAAATGACACAATGAATAGCTAATAGTGGCTGCTTCCTAGACAAAATACCTGCCAATATCAAAAGCAAAGCAAGCACTTCAGGCTGCGGGCTCTGCTACTGGCAGTAAGCAGCTCTCTCCTCAGAGAAAAAAACCTGCATTCCTAAGAGAAGGAAAGCCAATGCAGTTTAGCACAGTAGCTCCAGGTCTGGAGATGAGCCTCCGTCCCACGTGTCTGGGTAAAGCTCTGCTAGCAGGCCCAGGATGTCCAGTTCCTCTGAGTGTGGTCAGCAGTGATGTTAGCTGGGTGCACCTGTATGTCTAAGGCATTTTTACAGGATTCTATTCCTTTCTGATTGCATGATCACTGCTTGCTCAAGTCAGGAGGAGTAAAAGACTTGTTTTAGGAATGACAGCAAGGCAAAAGAATGATCCCAAAGGGCCACAGACGGACAGATGTGGTTACCTAAATATGAAGCCACCTATAAGCAAGGTGGGTTTTCGGAAAAACAGGACTACAGTGACCTTGAAAGGGACCAACATCTCTCAAGTGTTCATGCTGCACAGAGCTGTTCAGAGAAACATCCAGGCTGCTAACACTGGTTGTTAAGACTATATATTGGCTTATTTTTCCAGTGGTATGTTTGAAAACAAGAATGCAAGAATTGAGTTGAGGGTGAGGTTTTTTTAGCTGTCTTTAAAAATGCATAAAGTTTTGCTTCAAGTGTCACTGTTGGAGTTTTACTATTATGCTAACAATCCAGGCTACCTGCTGGATGCAACGGGCTACAGGCTTCATATGGGGATTTTGCCTACTGTGAGCATTTTTTCGTTTCTTTTAAAATAAAATACCATTCTCAAGTTCCCACCTTTCAGAGTTTCTTTCATATTTTTTTTAAATAAAAGAAAGTTTAGAGAAATTATCTCTGCATTCATGCATATTGGATATGAAGGCAAAGAAAAGTATTTCTCCATTGTTTTTTCCTTCATCAGCTACAACTAAAATGCAAAAACTGCCCAATCTTTTACCCAGAGAAAGGTACACTCCATTCTTTTAAGCACTGTGTTTCTTCATGAAATAGCCAACTTAATTTTAAAATACATGTCAAATAAACTGACTAGCAAGGACAAACTAAAGTTAGCATTTGACTTTTTCTTTTGAAGTACAACTAATTTTCTTGCAAAAGTACAGCATCAGTTCCTGCAAAGCAGTTCTTTTGTTATTGATTGGAGAGATATAATATATAAAGCTGCTGCCTGTACCACTCTACAATAATTAAAAGTACTTAATCATGCAGCTTGGAGATTTATTTTAAAAGCACAAAATATGTTCCTTATTGTGATTCACAGGAATTTACTGGTCTAATTTCTTTAGAGACCAGCAGGAATATATATTGACTCTGGTTTATTTATAAACCAGCTATTTAAATTACCAAGTTATTTACATTGTTATTGTCTCCATCATTTAGTCACCATTTGTAGAGATTTCACATTGCTCTTAATTTGGCACTCCCTAGTGCTGGTAGTACTTACGGGAGAGGGTTATTTAGGAGGTAGTTGAGCAAACCATCTCGGTATGGGTGATCTTCTTGCCCCAGACAGGTTTGTTGTCTTGGTGACCTCCTTTGAAAGGAGACAACATGCAGAACTGCACCCTGGAGGGTGTTGCAGCTACTTATCATCACAGTACCAGAAGGAAATAAAGCAAATTGCGAGGACACGTAGATCCAGGACATTCAGTTGCCCTCAAGGTCTGGATTAAAAAACCTCTGGCCAGAAGTTTATAACATTACCCAGCTGTAAATTGTTCTGTTGAGGACGACAGGGAGCACCAGGGAAGGAGCATGGTGACTGAAGTCCCCTGAGATCTTGATTTGATTCTGGGATTATGTGAAGGAAAGAACAGACTTAGTCCACCAAAAATACATGTAAAACATCAAGACCACAAGGCTCTGAAGTTGCTGCAAGACTACCTGAGGAAAACAGTTATTAAAGGAATATTTCATTCCTGATGGTGAGGACATTACCTGCTCTTTATTTTCATTTCTAGCAGCATTTTCCTGTCAAAGTCTAAAGCACACAAAACACTACTTATTTCCACAGCACTCTCTCCCTTTCTTCTTTTCTGTTCCCCCTTAAAATCTATGTGTAGAAGATTGAGAATAACAGCTATTATTTAACGTGTGGCTTTTGTCCCATGGCTGGGTCTCGCGCTGAAGGACCTCCCTGAATGTCTCCAGTTGAGAGACAACGGTTGAGCAGACCGTGTTGAAGAGCAACCCCAGTGGCCCCTGTGGGGAGGAGGGCAGCAAGTGCCTCCCACTTCCAGAGGCTGTAGGGGGAGAGGGTGAAGTGCCCTGGTGAGCCAGCCAGCCCCTGCATGACGGCAGAGCTGCCAGGCACTGGCGGGGCCGGGAGGTGCCGTCTGACATCGTGCCAAAAGCCTTTCAGAGCAGATGAAAGGGACTGCAACTCAAGTGTTTGCACTGGGCTCTGTTTTCAGTCAGCTTTAGGATGATTGTCTCCAGGGTGAGCTTGGAGAGGCAACTCATGTTTTAGCTTGGGTTGACCTCAGCACTGCAGGGACTGAGAGCTGTGTACAATTATACAACTCAGTTTTCATTTTCAACAGAAAAAAACCGAATGGATTCAAAGCACCCAAGTAGAAAAAAAAGTGTTTGCAAGCACTCTGCAATCACTGTATTTCCATCTAGATGCTTCAAGAAGAGTCTCAGACAGAGGGGAAAGCACCATGGACACCATACCATCCACACGCAAGGGCAGCTTCAGGACAAAGTTGTCCAAACATGACCTTAAAAGCACGGCTTGGTGTAGTGCCCAACCAAGGTGCTCACCAAGGTACCTGCCATCCCATGTTTTGTTGTGGCTGCTGCTGGGATGAGAAAGCCAATAACAAATAAACTCTCAGAGATAATGGCTCTCTTCCACAAGGAGATGATTGCTTCTTTCTTAAAGAGGAGATTGCTGAAGTGCATGCTGCTTTGTTGCCTTGTGTTTGTAAACAGCCCATTCCACATAAGGGATTAATCCCTTCCCTTACACAATGCAGGCAGATTCAGGGCACATTTTGAATAAGGAGAACTTTAATTTTTCTTTTCTGTGGTTTTTGGATCATAGCACTGGAGTTTTTATATCCAGAACAGTTTTAGGGGGGCTCAAAGAGGTTCAGAGGTATGGGTCTGTTCTCAAGCCAGGAGATGCTGATCCAGAAATTTTACAACACTGTTCTTTCTCTCAAGATATCCAAAATGCCATGAATTATGTATCCAACCTTGAAATGTTGTTAAAAATATAATAGAAAGTCACACATAGTGCATATTTAAGTTTCTTCAATACTTCATAGTTTTGAGCCAGATTTCTTCCCCTCCTTGACATTTGTCCACACTGGGAACTGAGTCCAAAATATGCTTAAGGGCAATTGAAAGTTGTTTGGAATTTTTCTGGTTCAAAGCATTTACTTACTGTGCAAGCTGCCAAAAATCCAAACAGTATTAAAACACTGGGCACCTCATTTTCAGTTTTTCTCAGCAGTCATCCCATTTAGTTCTTTGAAGCTTTAATATTCTTGCAGATTTTATTTAATTTTCACATTGTGCATTTCAAGTTCATTTCTGTGGAGTGCCTTTAATAGATACTGTTTTAATTCCCAGCATACAGATCTTCATCATTATTTATTGTTAATGTTTCCTCTTGGACTAAACCCAAGAAACTGAAGAACTTGGCTCCAGAATATGGCAGACTCATAGAGGGAATGCTCTGACAAGTGAATTTGGGATTTAATTGGCTTGTACCACTAGATGCTGGATTTGAAATGTATTGACAGAAAAGGACTGAAAGAGAAGCCTTGAACAGTACAAGCATTATTATCCTGATAAAATGGAGACCAAAACGAATAGTGACATTCCTTTTCCTTGTTGTTATTGGCCATCCAGGGGCACCCAAACCAGCAAAGAAAGGAGCTGCTATTCAGTAAATTTCCAGCTGGCGTAAAGCAATTTCCTTTTCAAGTCAGGGCAGGTATGTCCTTTTGTACCACCCATGAGTGTTCGCTGCCACCTTTGCAAGGGAAGAACAGATAGCAAGATGAACATTAGAACTGCATCTGGCAACAAAAGAGAGTCTCCAGACCAGAATCTGACTGATGCGAGAAAGAAGTACATAATAGCTTCATTTCAACCCACATGGATAGTAGATACAGTCATTCACTTACAGATAGGACAGAGGATAATATCTCCCCATTCTCTGAACTCCATAAACTCCTCCCCTTCCCCCCCCGCCCAAACCCAAACAAAAAAAAACTGTCATTGACATGTTAGGGGAAAATCCAGAAGAATCTCTGCTCAGAGCACCAGTTGCATTGCAAGAATATTCTGGTATTCGTCCATCTTCTCTCTTAAAACCTTTCATTAACAATAATAAAGATAATTCAAATATGGGTAGATCCTATTTTACACTGAGAAGGGCTAACTATAGTCAAGGGCAAGTAATGAAAAAAATCTATTCTGAATTTTCAAATCGTGAGAAAAGGAGACCTTGTATCACACTAAAAAGAAACCTTCATTCGCATAGGTATTGAAATCCTGACCTTTCCTGCTCTGAACCACATTACTCAGATGAGAGGATGGAGGGAGCGAGAGAGGGGAGAAAATGAGAGGTACAGATTGCCTTATGTCATCAATTTGTGCATTGTAAATGAAATTAGAATACATACTTTTATGACACTAAGTGCTAATTCTTCAGATCTTAATTGATGCAGGGGGTGGATTTACTTGATTAAAGACAGTAAAACCCAAATCAGCAGAGATTTCTGCTTAAAAGGAGCATGCCTGTTATGGTCTGTGAAGGACCCTGAGAACTGGAAAATTAAATACACTACTATATTTCTTAGAAGAGATAAGTTTATTCCTACATGGAATGTATTTAATTATTACCAAATCCATTTTCTCTGAAACCAAGAGTTTCAAAACCCTTTCACAGTGAAACAATACCTACATTAAGGAGTCCTAATGCAATGTGTGTTCTGGCGCAGCAAAAGGAAGTGCTACAAACATCTCTCAGATTTAGCAAATTACTTGTTTTTTCTCCCCCTTCCAAGTCAAATTATGTGCAATATTTCTGAGAAAGATATTTCTTGTCACTTGGATTAGTATGAGTGTACACAGCAGATTGCCTTTATCAAATATCAGGTAGCTTAAAAAGCAGCTTTTACTTCTACATGGAGTATTTGTCAGTCTGCTTTGCAAGAGCATTCTGATTCACTTACACATGTTGCTAAAAACATCGAGATCACCTGCTACTGCTGTTTATTATTGCAGGGCATTTTTTAGCCTTTCTTCTGGCTCTCTATATAGGTCATGCAGTGTGTATGCAATGCAGTTGTGATTGCACAACAGAAAGGGCTAAAACTTTGCAGATTTGGAGACATTTTGTTTGGTGGCTAGTGAGGCAAGAGAGGAGGCTACTGACTTGTAGTGCTTCTTTGTCCTGCAGGCTTCAGCCGGTGCAGCAGATGGACCCGTCCTTAAGCAGAGCCCTTGATAAATCCTAGTGCTTGTCTAGGTGTCAGTGGGGACATAACAGTGTCCTGTCATGCTTAGAGTTTAGGATTATATTAGAGAGGAACATAATAAATTTTTTCATCTGTTTGAAATTGCATATCCATAACTCTATGTGTGAGAGCAATAAATGCAGATCTGTTCCTGCAAAACCCTTCCCACAGGCTTTAACATATGTGCAATTTTTACACAAACCTGGGTCCATAAAATCACTCTCATTAATCACTGTTTCACTAATTTCCTGCACATTGTATCACAAAGAAGATCCTGAAACTCGAGCAGGACAAAATGAAGGTGCGCAGGGATGGTGCAAGTCTTCTTGTGCTTCCCACACCAGCAAACCTCACTTTTCACAGCCCTTGGGAGGGGCTGTGCATGCCAGTCACTGCTCTGTTGAGTCAACAAGCAGCAGTGCTGGTCCAGCCTTCAGCCTTTGTAATGAAGACATTTTCTCCTGAAACAGGAGGAAATTCATTTCAAGCAGAATTCTAAATAGTCTTTAACTTATAAAGTCGTGTCATGCCAGGCACAGATTTGAACCAGTAACCTACACAAAAAAAGGCTTTATATCATGTGTTTTTTCCCTTAGCAAATAAGTCACCTACAACCCAAACATAGGTCCTTGGTTTTAAAAATACTTTGCTGCATATTTATAATCTGCTTTTTGTATATTTATGCCTCTAATATTTGTAAATTCTTATTATGCATCCCTCTCCCACTCTTAATCATCACCTAGCAAAGATAACTAGCTATCTTTCCCCTTGTAAATGAATTCACTCCATGCCCCTAATTATTTTTGTAGGTCTCGTTTCTCCTGTAAGACAGAATCTTATGATTAAAGAAGTGCCTCAAATGAATTCATTTTTCCTGAATTATGTCTGCAACAAAATCCTTCTGAAAGAGTCTAAGACTTTAGTTCAGGTGTTGGTCTACTGTATATTCAATTTCAGCTTCTAGGGACATTTTTATTCTCATTTTCATAGTTAAGTTGCCTTTTGCCATTCCTGGTAGTTCTGCTTCATTGTAATTTCTTCCTACTTTATCTGCTTTTCAGAATATATGTATTATGGATAATTTTTTATTAGCAGGTTTTGTGGTTTTTGTTTTTGGTTTTTTTTTAATCCAAGTTTAATATATGTCACAATTAGAGAAATATGTGTTTGGGCTGCTTACAGATTTTTAAATTGGGAGGGCTTTGAGCAGCCTGGTCTGGTAAAAGGTGCCCCTACCCATGGCAGAGTTGGAACCAAATGATCTTTAGGCTCCCTTCCAACCCAAACTATTCTATGATTCTGTGATTTTTTTTGTGTATTTGTGTCAGAGAGAGAAAACCCTCTAGAAGAAAGGATTTGTTCACCTTCTCAGTTGTCTTTTGCATCTTGATGGTTTTAAACTTACACAGGTGACAAGAATCACTCATGCATCTGACTCAACTTTGGCCCCTCTTATGGCTGAAGTTTTGCAAAGGGTTTACTGTCCCAGGCAGGCTAAATACTGTTTTCCCTAAAACAAAGGCTTCACTTTCCCACTTACTGCTATTCATCCCAGTCTTCTTCCACAAAGCAACATGACATGTTTTCCAATTCATTTATAGAGCCAGTAGCTCCAGTCCCATTTCCATCTGCTGCACTCCATTTGTTGCATAAATGAAAGGCCTGACAGAGACCACAGCCCTGAGGAACAACTGGCATTCAAAACCAAATATGTTTAGATAAAGATTGAAGAAAAAGTGATGAAGGAAACACAGACAGGGGTAGGAATGAACAAAAAAATAAAAGATTACAACAAGTGAGAAACATAGAGATGGCACCTGATTTCATTATTAAAATTTATTTTAAAGGCATTCACATCTACACAGATAATTACCAGCAACTGCAAGAGAAATATTTACAGGAATTTTGATCCTCAACTGTTACAGTAATATGAAAGAGCATTGATCCAAACCTGCTACCCTGCTTCAACAGATTCGATCCAAACCTTTTATAAGACATCAGCCAGGAAATTTAAATGGCGATAGGGTCAATTATATTCATCAGCTCTTGCTTTGGCTTCTCAGAGGGACTTGGGGTTTATGAGATACTGGGAACCCATGTGAAAGGCAATGCAGTCCTACGGTGCCTTCTCCTTTATATGTTTGTTCAGAGTCATTTTTATTTCACTGTGCATTGTACTCTCCCATTCAAGTCTGTATTATTTTTTTTCCTGTAAAACCATAAGAAAAGGTTATAACTTCATCAAAACCTTTACCTCATCAAATAGCCATATTGTTGATTCCTTCCTTGGAAGAACATTTTCTGGAAAAGATGAACAGAATCCCATCAACATTTTTAGATAAGTAAAAATGAAAACATATTAAGCCTTTTGAAGGCTTATGGTAACTCTGCTTGTTCTTTGGTGCCACAGTAAGAGCAAAAAATACTGACATCTGAACTGCAAATGGTGTGCTTCCTAATGCTTACCGAGAAGACTGTTCTTTCATACCCTTAAAATATACTATTTAATGAATTTAAGCCATTTGAATACATGCCAGATTGATTCTTCCAAAAGTAACATGTTACCCTTGTGTATATCTGTCCAAAACTAGGTAAAAAGTTCACTGAAACACAATCATTTCATTTAAATTTCCTCATAGCTAAAGCTCAGACAGAAAAGTAGGAGAACCATTACCACCCGTGCAATCTTCAAATAAAAGAAGACATTTATTAATAAAAAATTGTTACAAATTAAAACTTTAAAAAAAAAATTCACTCAGCCTGTGAACAGGTTGCATGTTCAGATACAGGATGTGTACAGTGTAAACAGGTAAAAGAACAATCAACAGGAAGTCCATAGCAAGGAATATTACATACAGAAAAGGTTTCAATTAGTCAGACTTTTAATGGGATGGAGAAGAGAATCAAAAAATAGTAATGAGGGAGGTATTAAACTACATTAGAGACAATCCCTTGATCCCGAGGGTGAGAAAACACAAGAAGAGAGATTAGGCTGAGCAGTAACAGAAAGAAACTACGAGGAAAACAAGGCAATTATGATTAGTGAATTTACTCAAAATACTTGCAAACACACAATTGAGACCAATCCTGTATATTCTATGGTTAGAAAAGCAGAGATGCATATTTCTTCCTGGATAGCTACCTGCCACACACCAGAACTAAAACAAGCATTTTTCAGAGAGCCTGATAATCCCCATACTCAATTTGTGTGGATTAGATGAAATTTCCTCTTTCTTTTCAGCAATTTTGGCAGACCACTGTACATTACCAAGGGCTGCCATTATCTTCCTCTGAACACCAGCAAAATGGTTTGTAATTTTATCTCGGTATTACCAAAGAAACCTGTAATCTCTAGCTACGTTATTCTAAATAATGCAGCCCAGCAATCACATCAACAAGCAGAATCCTCACAAATTAGGAAGATTTTATCTGAAAGAAAACAACATTATTTATTTTCTATCACTTGCCTTCAAAATAAAATCACCCAGGCATCTTAAGAATGTAAACAACAAGCGTAAATTCTACTTTTTTTCCCTACAGAGGAAACACATTGGCTAGATACAAAAAGCCCTGTACTAAAAATAATGCATTTTGGTAGGACTGGTGTAACTGGCAGTGTGTTCAGCACAGTCAATATGTTGTAATCTATCATTACCCACTAGACTGCTATCAAAATGCCCTCTGATAACTGGGCATCTAGACAGATATTTACTAGATTTAATCCCCTTCTATAGCAGAGGTTTGGAATGCAATGAATTTGGTCGACATTTCTAAACAAGGCTATTGACTGGTATTAGTTTCAGCAGAGAACCCTGCAACCTAGGTATTTTTCATTTTTTCTGTAAGCGTAAACTTTTTACCAAAAAAAGATTTCCAGTTTCTGTTACAAAACAGAATGGTAATTTAAATTAACCCATTCTGGTCACCTCCTGAGAGGTCCAGGGTCCTAAATGGGCAAAGGATCACAATGCCAAGCAGAGTAGGAATTTATGGGAAGATCATTGTATTACATAGCAGTCCATCAGTATTAGCTACTCGGATCAATACTTTTTAAAAAACAGTAAGTTCAAAAAGTTATTAGAAATGGGCTTTTTCTGATGTGAACATTTTAGCATCAACAGCAAAAAAAAAGCTTTATATGGGTTATAGTAATAAAGCAAAAATAGAACTGAACTGTTATCTCATGATGTTGCATAATGAGCTCTGTGAACTAATGAATCCTAAATCAATTCAGGGACAGTCTTATTTTTACTGACACAGAGAATTCTTGCCGCTCTGTGTGTGTGTGTGTGTGTGTGTGTGTGTGTGTGTATCTGTATGTACATGTGCCCATGTCATTATAAATTGTGCTTATTATTTCTGCTCTCCACCTTAATGATGGAGCCACTTCCGCATTTCAATACAATCAGCAAAAACACTCACTCAGAAAACTGGAGGGAGGTTTTTTATGGGCATTCGTACTCCTCTTGCTAGAATTATACCTGTACAAATATATATTTCACTGACCTTTCCTTACTTAGCATTAGTGTGATGTTTCCATTTCCACAGGTGACCTGCAGGGGCTGGCGATAATTTTTCCTTTCCTTAAAATACAGTTTGGCGTCTGGCAGGCTTTTTTCTACTTTACTCTGAATCAGCTTAGACTGGCTCTAGCTGGACTAAACACTGTGCTGGATGCATCCATTAACTGAGTGCTTTGGTGCTCCACATCACATTTGCAGGGTCTTGAGAAAAGCAGGGAGACAACTTGTGTAACTTGTAAGAGTGACCCACATCTTAGAGTGGCTGAGATGTTTCTATGTAATTCCCTCACTGTTGGGGGACTTCAGTTAAAGGTTCTGCCTTTCAGTGTCACAGGCCCTTTGCATATTTTTTAAATGTTGTATTAAATTGCTCAAAAGGGTTTCATGACTGGCAGGTATTGGAGCACATGAATTAGGTGCTCTGCTCACCTATACTCCTGGGCACAAATGTGTCACCTTGCTGCTTATCACTGGGCATGACACTTATTAACCTGTGCAGCTTCTCTTTGCAAGGAGTAAGTGGAAGCACAAGAGAATTGTTTGCAAATTCAAGATAATTACACTGAAAGTATCTCAACTCTAGATGTTTGCAGTCTCTCAAGCATTTTCTTCATAAGCTGCTTTGAGCTGAAAAATCCTGTAAAATTATGAGGTCTTCTTAGTAAACTTTCCCTACCATTCTTCTCTGGGTAGGAGCATAGATAACATGGTTTGGCTAATGATTTCCAAGGAAAGCAGCTGTACTAATAATGAGATGTATACACTTAGGCTGGGATCCTTCTCGGTCACTGTAACTGCTCCCCCCTACCCAAGGCGTTTTGTAAAATATGGTAATTAACGCAGCACCTTCAGACAGTCTAAATTTATTGCGATTTATATGTTCAGGAGTGTTGGTAAAAGGCCAGTGCTGGCATTTCTTTAACTAATAATTATTGTGTTTTATTGTTGTTGTTCTCTAACACATTAATGAGCAAGGACCCGGCTTTATTAGAATTCACTTGGCCCCACTGTTCCATGCATATTTATTATGCGAGAGAATAGGATTCTCTTCCTCTAGCCTTCACTAATTTAAAAGAAGATATCCTCAATGAAATGTATTCAAATATTTTGACATTTTGCTTCACCTCACTTACAGAGCAGAAATTGTTTCTGACAGTTATTATACAGTACGGGAATCCTGCTGTTTCACTCTGCTGAAGCGCAGGTTGAAAAGACACAGCAATTGCATTTTGTTCAAAGAGTGATTCTCTGGCCTAGAAATAGCAACACTGTCAGCTGTGATTCACTGGAAGTTTAGATAATATCCACTCTGTAGCTCTCCACCAAGAACATGGAATACTTTTTTACTCTTCTACTTCTTAAAACAGAAGGAAAATGAATCAAAGTGTTGGATTGGAAGGGAAATTTAGTGCCTCCAACTTTGGCATCTGAAGTAGAGGGATGTGTAGATTTTGAAATGTAAGTGGAAACTGGGAGAAATGGGAGTGGGAATTTTTTTCTTCTTTTCAGATGTGTTCAGTTCTGTGTTGCAAATTAGGTTTTACTTACAAGACAAATTAGAAGAGGTAACAAATATAAATACATGAGTATTTTCAAAGATTTAAAATTACCAAAATAATTATAGGCAGCACCTGCCTAAATATTCTTTTGTATCATTCTTCCAGTCATGCTACATGTGTGGTAATATCTTTTTTAAGCACAGTAACATCATATGTAAAGCACAATGGCAGATTTCTTAGCTAATGCTCCTCAAATTGCCTTGTAACATGAAAACCTCAGCCTTTTTTCTTCCCGTTTTAGAATGCATTTTGGTGCTCTCTGGAATACATGTAGGTTGAAAAAAAGAATTTTACCTTTAGATCTATACAATCAACTCTGAGCAAAGTTAAGAAGGGTTGTAATAGCATATTTAACACTTTTATTGAGCCAAAACTTTCACAAAGGTTGTTTATTCAATGGCAAGTAGAAGAACACTTGGAGAATCTAAAGCAGGAGGAGGAGGAAGACGGAAAAATACAAGAAAAAACTGTGAAAGGCTCTCCCGCATGCTTTGCTGCTCCCCTTATTGTTCATGTTATGCAGATCCTATATCAGAACTGAGGGTTCTCTTTTCAGAATAAGAAAGAGGAAGCCAAATGCTCAGTGAAAAGAAATCACAATAGTGGTATTTAATACAGTTCTTTAAGATTTCAGAAACTGAGTTTCTGTCAAAACCACAGAATATTGCAGAAGGGGGTAGGAGACAGTGATAAAGGGCCTGTTCTTGTAAAAGGGGATTGTTCAGCTGTAATCTCTGTTCTTGCTCCTGTCGTATCATGGGAGAATCTGACTATTACATTGATGAGAAAATAATGAATGTAATATTAGAGAAAGTCACAGGACTTGAGTTGCTTCCTAACTTTTCCATGCAAAAGAAAAAAAGCCTCCCATACAGAGACAGACATTATTAACTGGAGTGAAATAATGTGAGCAGCTGCAGGATGTGGCCCTCCTAGTCCTGGAGGTGCAAGTCTGGGCTGTCAGATGCGATGAGCAGCAAGGCGTGCGAGCTCAGATCACACCCCTGTCTATTACGGCAAAAGGATGGAAGCTGTAAATCAGATTTCGGTTTCTGCCACTTTGTCAGGGGGCTGGAGGAAATAGGACGCGTGTGAAGGATTCCCCAGAAGGCTTGGAAGGGAGTGATGCGCTGCCACTCTCTTCTGCCAGTTGCTCAGGCATGAGGCATGCTCACCCTTATGGAGCTGCACAGACATGGGGTGGTCACAGCCAGAGCCCTGCCAGGGCAATCACCCACTAAGGAACCACCCTGGTTTAAGCATGGGCATCACTGACTGTCCACAATGTCTCTTCTTCCCTCATCAGAGCCCACATCTCCCCACATCCAGCCCTCCTCCAGGCACAGAAGCTTTGTCAGCCTCCCCACCTCATACGAAAGCTCTTCCTCACAAAACGTGAGCCTGTCCATATTCTTGACCGGGTCCAGCTCATGGCCCCCACCATCCCTCAATAAGTGATCTTCTTGAACACCTTGTCCTGCAGAAATAGTCATCACGCACACAGACATAACAGGGTGTCAAAGCCAGGGATAAATGGCTTGATCTTAATTGCACAGCCTGCTCTTGGGATCTCTGCTTCTGCATCGTATTCCCCAAGAACTCGCTTTGTAGATGGCAAAATCTCTCAGGGAAGAGTTGCCAGCAGAACAGGGTGTCTTCTGGAATCATGATTTCATAATTTCATAGTCAAAAAAAACTTGTATTGCCTCTGATCACCCTTATTGATGTGAAATGTCAGCTGATATTTATGTAACTGTATGTGCCAGCTTGTGCACTGGATGACACATTGGAAAGGATGATTTAAGGGGCATTGGCTGTGAGGGCTTAGAGAAAGATACAGTACATCTGTACAGTGCCTAGGATCATGCAGATATGTAATTAATCAACTATATGTACTGCCTGGACTCAGCCCTCTTAGTGGGACCTGCCACTATCATGCTTTTCACAGTGGCTGGAAATGTCCCTATCTACTCTTTGTGCTCTCTCAGCTGTTCTCCTACACTCTCACTAAGTCTAGGATAGACAGAAACAGCAAGGTAAACTGCTTGCAGACAGGGTTTAATGAGCACTGTTCACACACTCTAGTTCTCCATAGATCAAGAAAATAAGCAGTAACAGAATTAAGAATCATTCGATACCAGCACAATGCCAGTATTATAGCAAAGTCTGATTATGCAAAACCAAATTTCAATTCTAATAAATGCAAACTCATAGACTTCATAATGAAAGCATATGGAAGCATAAAAAAACCAAACCAAACCAAACCAAATCAAAACAGGATTGCATTAATAAAAACACTTTTTGAAGCCCAAACAAAGCATACACACAGAGAGTCCCAGCAGCTGGTGCTCCATGGCTTTACCTGCCACAGTGGCAGCAGCAGTGTGTAGTGATCGACAGGGCTGCTCTGCTCACCTGAGACATTGCTACCAAGAGAAAGCATGTGCAATGAGCTCAGGTCCTAGGGCCTCAAGCTGCCCCTGTCCCATGAGAGAAGAGGTGCCACAAGATTTCAGGGTGTCTCAACACAGAAAGTCTGGTCACTGGACTCAGACTCATGATAGGATGTAAAAGGGCTTAGGAGAGTAGAAACGGAGCAATGCAGACTGTGATCACGAGTCATAATATTTGTACCTTCTGTTCTGCTGATTTAAAAATTATGTTCACTTCTAGTATCCACTGCAATAAGATTTCAAGCCAGTTTCTTTTGACCATCTGTTTCACAGCTGACCTTTAGAGACAGGAACATTAGTGGGCTATGCAATTCCTCCTCAAAGCTCAAGCAAATTCTGCTGCTCATTTTTCAGCACTGATTTCTCCATAAATGACCATGCTAATCGTTCCAGGCTTCTGACTGTTCGGGTGCAACCTTTTCCATTCATATTAATTGGCACTGGGTTTATTTAAACATATTACAAGAGGTCTCAGAGATTACTCCTATTTTGTAAACCATTGGATAATAAAAGCAACTGAATATATCAGAGAATTCTACCACCTAATTACAAAATCTGCAGTTTTTCTCATTTAAGCAGAGTAAAATCCAATAGTTCAGTTTTACTCCTACTTAGTAAGTTAGAACTTTGGCCTTTTCTTATTTTAATTGTTCAGAGGGCAATTAAATCCCTCCCAATACCTTTACCAGCAGTTTCCCTAAGAGATCTATCTGGGTATTTTTGTGATCCCAACCATCACAGTCTTTCTGCTAATCCCAAGGACTATATTCATAGATTTCTGTTTGCAAAATCCCTGTGGGATGTGGTAATGTTGTTATCTCCACTGTACAAATAAGAAACAGACACACAGATAGATGAAGGGTTCCCAGCTGGGAGAGAAAGGCCAGATTCCCTCGGGATTAGTGCAGTGAAAGGCTTAGTACCCCAGTGGTCCCTTCCACCACAAAAGTCTGCAATGCAGATGCTCTGCCCATGTGCAGAGGAAGACTAGAGAAATCCAGCAGCAGAAAATCAGGGGCTTCTCTCAGGGTACCTGGGGGCTGGAGAAGATGTTCTTGGCCCAATGGGCCAGGGTCCCTCAGTACAGAACAAAAATGATCAGCAATAGCAAAAAGTGTGCTATTTTTCTTTGCCTGGAAAACCAGGTGGGATGGATCTTTCTTTCTGTGAGACAGAGATGTCTTACATAGAGCAGAAGCTGTCGCTTAGATGAGCCATGGCAAAGTGAGGCCAATTTCAACTGGGGTTAATGTACCCTTTTACAAATTTGGTCTTGTGATTATTCTGGGTCATATATGAAATCTGTAAGGCTGGCAAGGCACCAAATTCAGATCTCCTAATCGATGTGCAGTTTTCTAATTGCTGAGCTGTCTATGTTTTTAAGCTTTCAGACTCCATATTAATATAAAGTCTTAGCATCAGTTGCAGCTCTTCTTAATGGAATAGCACTTAGAGCAAAATTGATGCCTCTTTAAGAGCAAGTCAGTCCTGAAATGACATGTTTCTGCCAGGTGTTGGCATGTTCTTGGAAAGCAGTGTGCTCACTGGGCATCATAACCAGAGAACGGTTGAAGTCATTACAACAAAATCTGGTTTGATCACTATTTCTTCTCAGAAGTACTCCAAACTGGGGTTTTTGCCTATGTAGGGGGTTCAGGATTTAGCCCAAAAAATAATAAAGAAGGAAAGCAAATTCCCTATATTTTGGGAATTTTAGCATTTTGAAATGCTAAAAAAGCATTTTTTCATAAATTATTGAAACAGGCCTCACAAGTTTACCAAAAATTTCATGTTCTTCTTTTAGCTAACGGGGAATTGGCATCACAGGAGTTGAGCTTTCTGCCTGGATCATGAAGAAGTCAGCAGTAGGTTTCGGGCTGGACTCCAGTCCTCTGCAAAATGGTAACTACCTGAAGAAAATCACATTGTTAGTAAGACAAGAGTGCAGCAAGACAGTCAACGAGTACATTAAAATCTAGCATGTGCAAGGCAGCTCACCGGGCTTCTTCACTGAAAGTTTCAAGTACATTTTGATTGTGCCTACATTAGTCACCAATGCAGATGAGGGTGAAAACCTACAGACCACAGAGAGAAACAGGTGGTTCAGAGAGCCTGATCTCAATCCTGTTCAAGTTCTTGAATGCCCATTTGTGGGTGAGGTGCTTTCCTACTGCAGACACATTCTTAATTCCAATCCTTTTTGAGATTGGCTGTAAACTGTTGCTATTTGTCCTCAATTTGTTTAAAGAAAGAAACTGCTCCCAGGCTGGAGGTGTCACTTGGTTCATAATTTTGCCATGGGTGCTTTGCTTTAAAAGTTTGGGACCATACTGTCCCACTGATTAGTGAGAGCAGAAGTCTTTCAGCACTGCATACCTCAGACATTTAAAACACCTTCTTTTCAGTCTTCTGGAGTGTTAATTCTGCGTGCCCTGCATCAGTTTCAACTTTGATCTTGAGAAACCATTCAAAGCAGAGACTAGTATTTAAATCTAATGCCCTTAATTAGTTCACTCTTGTTCCTCTTCCAAATAGCATATCTTGAAGACTTTCATACCAAATGTTGGGATGCCAGTGGTGTGGATACAGAATGATGTCATGTGTACTATCATCCACAGCTAACAAAAAACACAATGACCTTGATTTGAACACAGGCACCTTAGGTGACAGACCTATGCTAAAGGGCAGTCAGATCTCACGTTGTCATATCAAAGTGTGTATCCAGTGTAACTTTTTAGAAAACAAGATGAAATATAATTCTTTAGCTTCAAAGGAGTCTTTTTGAAAGTTGTGATATTTCAACAAAAGATGACAACGTGCCACCACAGAATAACTTGTGAATGCAAATACGGCTCACCTCATTGTTCCTGGCTTTCTTCAGAAGCTGCACATCTTACTTTTCTAAAAAATGTAGGCTGGAGAACTAACAGAATTTAAAAGAACTTCCTTTCAATGTGAAGAGTTGTAAGAGTGTTAGTTCTACAAGTCTTTAAGGAAATCCAATTATAAGTTCCTTTATATTCATACACCTTGCCAAAAGAGGAACTTTTTTCTCCATTGATGTCATATTCTCAGTGGGGACTCCACCGTGACATCGGTGCTGAGTTTCTGTGCCTTTCTCATTAGGAGACGACTGCCATCGATTCCCAAGAGACTGGGGTGGGACCCTGCCATGCTGTCCTACCCAGCAGCATGTTGTAAAAGGGGCTTAATGTTCACAAGCTGTGGATAAAAGTTCTCTAAGGCCACTGGCTTCAAATTTTTAAATGTGTCCTCTGCTTAGAAAGGCATGGTCTAAAAGTAATTGTTCCCTTATTGTACTGTGAACCTCTGAGCAAAATGTTTTCACTTCCCCTCCATTTACAGCAGTACATAATCACAGATGGTTACTAACATCATTATTACTACTATTATTACCACCATCATCATTATTATTATTTTATCCCGAGCAGTTCAAAACAGGTTTCTGTTTGGGAGACTTAATGAAATAATAGCATCCCACTGATGATATCTGATGTAATGCCTACAGTTTTACAAGCAACAGTGAATTTGGGGAAATCTGGAGTTATAAAAGATCAAGAGAGTAATAGGAGTATTAATTCAATCCACTGCATGCCAGTCTTATGAAAGACTCTTTAAATATCCACAAGTATTCATAACACTTTCAAATTAAGAACCTCCTATCTCCTTTGCCAATCCCATTTGCTGCATTTTTCTGGTAACAATCCCTTCCTGGTAGGCCCTGATGCTGTGTTGACAAATTCCTCTTCTCTTAATTAGTGAGGGTTTAGACATCTTCCAGCAGACCTGACAGAGACACACCAAGCCCTAGACAGCCTTTGTGCCATTGCACTAGTGTTCCAGGACAAAGGCTCCTCTGGATGTAGGAGAATACTGAGCCAGGGGGATGTAAAACATCACAGATGGGAGGATGCCTGCACCACCAATATGGCAGGAGAAGAATGAGTCCACATCAGCCTCTCCATGCAGATCCAGAGGGTGATTTCACTGTTAGCCTTCCCGCTGCACTCCACTTGCAGAGCCCTGGCTCTCACCACAGCTCATGCCCAGAGCAGATTTGCTCTGTGGGAGAGGCATTTCATGTTCTTCAGAGCTGTGGGCATTCAATCCATGGCACTAGACATGATAATGCCCTCTAAACCTGTATAGGGTGAATGGAAGGCTTTGGCACCATTGAGTAAAGTTACCCACCCACTCCTGCCAAACCATGCTGGCCTACTGGGACTAGGGTGAAATCTGTGACTGCTGCCACAAGTCATCAGCTCCACAAGCATTATATTCTCTTTAAACCTCAGAAATGTGCAAAATTTTTCCTCTATGGCTGTTTTATGCAAAGTGTCTGGACAATCCTGAGCTGTTCCATCAGGTGACTATCATGGTCCTCACGGATCCACCAAGCCAATGCTCTCCTTCAATGCATTTAAAAAAAAAATCTGTCATGCTGCCACTGTTCACCTAATCACAGATAGCATGCTGTTATTATTAGAGATTTCCTTTTAAATAATTAAGGGCATTTCCTGAGACTTCTATAAGATCTACAGTTGATAGCAGTTAAGTTTAAGGCTTTTGTATCAGTATATCAGAGACACGCTACATGTGGCTGAGGCATCACACTTAAACGGCAGGAAGGAAGTGGGAGACCCTAAAAGCACTCTTCTGGATCAGCTGGAGCCGTGGATGGCTTTGTTCCTCTCCCATCACATCTACTTGAAGCAGCTGGCAGCAGCAGTGCTGGATGGAAGCAGGCAGAACACCCTGCCTGGAGGCTCTGCTACCTCCAGAGTGGTCCCGCTAGAAAACGAACACTTTAGAACCATGCTTTGCCTCTTACATTTCCAAAGCACCAGACAAACAATAGCTAATTGTAATTCATAGGAAGGGATTATATGTTTGGCAGCTTGTGGTAATGCCTTTTTGTGGGAAGACAGGTAGAGATAGTGATAGTGATAAAGGCAATCCTGCCTCTGATATATTGCAGCTGTGTTAATTACCAAAGAGTGGAAACAGCCTCGCCCTCACAGCTATGGGTGTGATGAAAGAGTGAGTTAGTTGGTAAAGAGTTAGTTGGAGTCTGCTGGCTGTGTTGCGAGGAGGAAGGGATAGAAGGTCGTGTGAGGGACAGATAAGGTAAGCCACCATATGAGGGACTGACAGGATTAGGTGGCTGTACTAGGGACAGGAAGCAGTGAGCTGGGACTGCAGAAGGAAGAGAGAAGAAGGAGAGAGAGAGCCGCAGCTGTGGGGAGCTGCCCACAGGATTGCTACATACAGAAGATAGGAAAGACATCTAGATAACATGGTGTTGATGCTTGAAGCCCTCTGAAGTTTTTATTGAAGCATTCTGAGTGTCGTGGCTGTCTCAACTATAACAGCTTATAGGTAATTGCTCAGGAAATTTAGAAATCTAATACTTTGTTGCTAAATCACCTAACCAGAATTTCTGTGCTTGGACAATGCAGATTCATAGGAAGGATCAAGCCCCATTTATCACTTTCCTATGGGTACAATTTTATTACAATTGACAAAATATTCAGTCAAGTATCAGTGACCACTCTATTGCAAACAGCAATCTTGGCCTCTGTTGCTTATGGTAACAGGACCTCCCTTCAGGGAATCTCGGTGTGCGTGCCTAGTACCTAATTCTTCATTGCAGGCATCTCATAAATGCATGGGGCTGGGGTATCACTGCTGGGAGCTGATCAAGGCCACTGATGGCAGCTTTAGATCTGACCCATAGCCTGTAGGCTGGTGTAGAAAAGCACTGTTCTTAAAAACAAAGTAAATGCTGCAAAGTTCAGGAAAGGAAACACGTAGGTACCCACTAAAGCTTGCTATTACCTTTTAAATTTCATAGTTACATATACAATAATTAGCATGGGAAGAGAGAGTACAGAGAAAACATCTTTGAATGGGATATTTTCAAAATTATTACATTATCAAAGTTTTGTGCTTTGAAAGAATACTGGAACTTTTCTGATAATCCTCCTCCAATGCACAGAAGGCTTAAACTGTGATGGCAATGAGTGCCATCTTCAGCAGCAATCAGTTTGGCCTCTACAACAAATAAGGAGCATTTACAGCTATAGCTCTTTAGCCTTCCTGGGAAACCCCATAGAGTTGACACAAACATGCTGGAGGGTGAGAGGTGGGATCAGGGCCAGGAAAGCAGATGTAGAGCAATGCACGCTGTCAGCAGCCATTTCTCAGTCAGCCACAGTTTTTTACAGCCAGACTGTGCCCTTACTGGATGAAGCGACGCCTGGTGTCACCCTACCACCAGCAAACCCATGAGAACACATGGGAACCCCCAGTCCTTGCTCAGCACTGACCTTACAGGTATGCAAAAACAGGCAAACATTGCTAGAGAAAGTAGTGTGAACATCTGCTTCACTTTGGGAACCAGCTGAGGCATAGCCAACACGTTTAATGGACAGTTTCACTTCTGAAGTTACGTGGCCAGATAGATTTTTGCAGTCAATACTCAGCACTAGCAGAACTTGTACTGATGATGTTGAAACGTTTACTGTGCCATCTACCTTTTCTCAAAGGAGTAAGACTTATACTTTGTTTCAAAGCATTTCATCTGCCTGGTTCCAGTTTTTCAGGATTACTGTTCTAGTGGAAGCCTTTGGTCTTACACTGCAGTGATATAAAACAAGCTGGAGACAGTGTAAGCAGTGCTAGCAAGGCCCTATATGGGGCAAAGTGTGTGCTGCCCCTAGGAAGGAGGGCAGGTTGCTTTGGGACAGAGTGGGGACTCAACATGCCAAGGAAAAGTATTAAGAACTTCATCAGGCAGGTGTGTACCAATTGAGCATGGAAGCCTGTGCAAATTACAGCCTCTAAATGTTGCGGTAGTTGAGACAGATATATTTCACACAGAGCAATGGAGCCGCTCTTCAGGGGCAGACCAAAGGACCCTTGGGCTCTCTGTTCCTAGGCAGTGGCCAGGATTCGGGCCTAGCAAGAAGAGTAAGAAAAGAACCAATCAACACCCTACCCTGATAATTTTCTATTCCTCCTACCCCATTTTCCACATGTCCTATACTTGTCTCCATTGAGGAGAAAGTCACTGCGCCACACCTTCTGACAATGCCAGTTATTCCAGCTGTTGAAATCTCCCCGTGTAGCAGAGGGATTTTATTGACAGTTGTTTCAGAGAACAATAGCTAAGCACAGTTCCTACTACATAGCAATGAAATCTATTTCTCTCCCTCAGTCACACTGGTGACCAGCATTGTATCTGACAAGTGATGAGTGTATTACACTAAATTCAGAAGCATGTTTAAAAAAGCATTGGCCTTGTAAAAACCTGGTTTATTCTCCCCTCCCTCTCTCTGGCATATACCCTAGAACATAATCATCACATGTTAAAGAGATTGATTTTGATTATTTTAACTATTACATGTGGCTTTTGCTTACCATGAAGATAATTTTGGGGGAGAGAGGTTCTACAGACATGTATCCTCCCTCAGCTTGGAATGACTTCAGCGGTTCATTTCCCACTGTTTTACAACTGCATAATGAGTAAAAAATCTTCACACCTGAATATTTAGCAGTGCAGATGCACAGTACCAATGTTTCTGCTTTGTTTAATGTTTGGTATATTTTCAAAAAATGTGCCCTATGAATGCTGTGGCCAAATTTGGCCAAGTGGAGTAAGCCTTGAGTATTCTCACTATCTGGGAGCAGAGCCCTGTCTGCAGTATTTTCAATAAGTTGCAGTCTTACTGTGCTTTTTTTAATATGATGGGTTTTGTGGAGTAATCTTAATAGATCAGTACTTGGGTTAACAAGTTGAAAGAAAGCATATCAACACTTAGCCATGGACTTGCTGTCTTCTTGAGAATACAGTGAGATGGCAAAGCAAACACAACACCCTAATGGTCTTGGTTCTTCTATTTAAAAAAACACTCAAAATAGCCTGTGCATTCATGTCCTTCCCTTTGGGAACCAGAAATTAAGGTGCGATTGCACCAGCCTTTCTATATCATTCAAGGGTCATCTTTCTACTTCTTATTTCAGAGTTATTGTCCTAAAATGGCATTTTGTACTTTTGACTTTCTAATTTCCTTCCTCTCAAGTGCTCCTCCCTAGCACTCATTTGTGTTTTTAGCTATGTCCTGGGTTGAAGTATATTCTATCACCATCTTCATGAACTGTTGAAACCAGGTGAGGCAGTGCTCCCTGTCTCCTCCACTCTGGCTTATCTTCTGTTAATGGGCCCATCAGCACCTTTGCTACACAGCTCACAGATAACCCTCTCCTGGACTACCTCCTGTTAATGGGCCCATCAGGCCTTATCACATGACTCACCATCCCACTGTGAGATGCTGCACCCAGAGGGAGGAACCTAGCATTCCAGCCTGGATATAAGTTGAGACTCTGAACACCAGAGGGGCGCTTACCCACTGGATTCCCAGAGGACCTGAGCTACCAGACCTTTCTACAGGATCACTGCTTCAGGAAGACCACCTCATCTGGACTGCTTCCATCACTACGCTCAGGTTGTATTCTGACTCTGTCAGTGGTCTTTTGTATTATTGCATCTATTCTAGTTTACTTTCTTTCCTTTTTTTTCTATTAAATTGTATCTCTGACTTGGAGCCTCTCCTTTGTTTTGCCTTCAAACTACTACAAGCTACTTCTATTTGCCTGTTAGCTTTGCATTAGTACCATGGGCACCAGGTCTGCTCCACGGACGATGAAACCGTCGGTGCAGTGCACGGTGCTTTCATCCACCTGTAACATCGACAGGAGGAGAAGTGCTTTGGAAAAGGCTGGGAAAGAATGTTACTTATGGAAGAATGCATCTCAGCTCTGCAAACTACTTTGTCTTGGTAAAACAGCTGTGGGAAAACTATGGCAGAGCCAACAAAAGGGGGAGAAAGAATAAGTGATATATCAAGGGCTTAAGAAAAAATTGCCTGAATGCTGTTTCTTCCTTGTTACTGTGCAAGAAAAGAACATGAGGAAAAATTACCACCTGAGAAACAGAAAACAGCACAAATACAAGTGACAAAATGCCCTGTTTCTAATAATCAAGATTAACTTTCCCCGATAATCACGACAGCATTGACAAGTCTGTTGTCAGTTCTATTTCAACAAAAAATTAGAGGATTTCCACCAGAAAAATCCCTTCAAAGCCTTCATATGGAAACAGGAAATCTAAAGAGCTTTTTGGAATGTTTTCTGCACAGAGCCATCGCCTTAATTCTTAAATCACAGCTCTTCATTGAGACTCTTTCCTCAGAGAAAAAGAAGCTGTGACCAAAAAGTACCACAAAAGACAAACCTCTGGTGAATGGCTGAGCTTTTAATGACTGATGAGAACAAGGAACAGAGACTCTGAATTAAATCATGAGCAAAATTTTGATGTCTATAGCACAAAACCAAGAATGGATTTAAAAGACAGCAGTCATGAGGCCTTCACAGAAAACATAAAAGATTTTAAAATATGAACTTGAATCAAGTCTAAATTTATCAGACAGGCTTAGTATCTGCTATAAACTGATAATAAAGGAGGAAAGATCAAGCACACTATTATTGCTAGGACAAACTCATAAATTCTTAAGGAAAGAAAGAGAGGTACTCTATTGGGTTTGCATGGCCAGGTTTTGGTAGTGGGGGGCTGCAGGGGGGGTTTCTGTGAGAAGCTGGCAGAAGCTTCCCCCATGTCCTGCAGAGCCAATGCCAGCTGGTTCCAAGACAGACACACTGCTGGCCAAGTCCAACCCTGTCAGCAATGATGATGGCACCTCTGGGATGACAGATATAAGAAGGGGAGGAGAATGACCATGGAACAGTGACTGCAGCCAGAAAGGAGTGGGAATGTGTGAGAAACATCTCTGCAGGCACCAAGGTCAGTGGACAAAGAGCAGGAGGAGGAGCTCCAGGCACCAGATCAGAGGTTCCCCCACAGCCCCTGGCGCAGACCATGGTGAGGCAGTTGAGCCCCTGCAGCCCGTGAAGATCCTCAATGGATCAGATTTCCACTGCAGCCCATAAAGAATCCTTTGCCGAAGCAGCTGGATGCCCAAAGGAGACTAACTCCGTGGGAAGCCTGAGCTGGAGCAGGCTCCTGGCAGGACCAGTGTACCCATGGAGAGAGGAGTCCATGCTGGAACAGGCTCCTGGAAGGACTTCCCTATAGGGAACTCATGTTGGAGCAGTCTGTTCCTGAAGTACCTATGCTGGAACAGTTTGTGAAGACCTACAGCCAGTGGGAAGGACTCACAGTGAAGAAGTCTGTGGAGGACTTTCTTGTGGGAGGGACTCCACTCTGGAGCAGGGAAAGTGTGAGTAGTGAGGAGGAAGGAATGGCAGACACAACCTGTGATGAACCGACCACAGCCTCCATTACCACTGAAGTAATGAGGGGGAGAAAGGAGAGAACTTGGGAGTAAAGTTGAGCCTGGGAAGAAGTCAGGGGTGCAGGAAAGGTGTATTTAAGGTGTAGTTTTATTTTCTCATCAACCTACTTTGATTTGTTTGTGAATAAATTAAGCTGATTTCCCTAAGTTGAGTCTGTTTTGCTTATGATGGTAACTGACAAGTGATCTCTCCTTGTCCTTATCCCAGCCCACTAGCCATCCTTATGCTTTCCCTTTGTCCTGCAAAGAGAGAGGAGATCGAGCAGCTTGGGCACCTGGTGGCACCTGGTGGCCACCATGGTTACAAAAAGACTTGAAAAATAATTTCCTCCTTTATATGTGCTCATTTACCTTTCCTTTGTGAATTCACAGTCACTGTATTAGAGCAATAGGATCTCTAAATCCAGGCTCAGCATCCTCACCAGAAGCCTGTGCCTGCTTTCTGCCCCATGCCCTCAGCCAGAATAGTGGTAAGAGATCTGTGAGTATCAGACAGTGACGTGCAGACCAGGGATCATCCCTCAAAGATGCTTATTAAAAATGCAGGGAAGGAAGAGTGGACAGTAAGTAAATGGACAGGCAGCCTCAAAATAAAAGGTTGGACCCTGCCTTTTCTTATCTGTTTTTTTTGGTTGGTTGGTTGGTTTGGTTTTTTTCTTTCTTTCCTTTTCTTCCTTTTATGGCTCCTTTTTGTTTTGGTTTGGTTTGGTTTTTTTCTTGTATTTGGTTGGTTGATTGATTGGTTTTGTTTGTTTTTTTCAGTGGGGAAGAACTACAGTTCTTTAGCTTTGATGCTGTAAACCAGAAGTGGGAAAGCTGGGACAGAAGAGAAAAGTAAGGGCTGTTCCCTGCAAAGGGAGGGAGGTAGCACAGGCAGGGACTTCCTTTGACATTGCCTCCATTTTAAATGTGTTGCTCTGACTCAATTATTTCAACTTGCATAGCTCCTCAAGAATTTTTCTTTCTTTTTTTTTCCTTTTCTTTTAGAGAAACTTGCAATCTGGTAATACAGACAAAAGGTAAATATAACAAATATTCAGTGCCACTGATCCTTGAGAGCTGTAATTCTCCCTCTCCGGGAGTGATGCAACACAATCACACCACTCTCTGGCCCCATCCACCAGATCCCCCCTCCCACTCAAGCTGAGCCCAGGTGCACTGACAAGAAGTGAATGGTATAGGCAAAGGGTTAAAAATGAGCTATCAGATCCTAAGTTGTTTACCAACTTCTCTAGAATCTCAAGGATCTTTGTGATGGCTGAGGCACAGATGAAACAGAAATCCTTGCTTTAGGGGCAGCCTCCAGAGTTGAGACAAAACATTATGAGCCCACCCAGGGACCCAGCCCACCTCTCCTGCATCCTGCACCCTCCCTTGCCACGTGAGGAAGGAAATAACTGCTGTTTTCTTGGCCCTCACCTGGTCTGCCCAAGGGAGGGAACAGCGCTTGTGTTGCCCTTTTCCACCTTCTCTGGCGGAAGAGGGCGAGCAGCAGTGACATGATTTATATCACCCCCAGAAAGGTCTCAGAAGAACCCATGCAGTGGCAAGGCATTGAGTTGTGTCTGAGAGTGAAGGGGAGGGAAATGCTTGCATTGAGCTCTCCATTTCACTTTACAGAGGACCATCGTGTGCTGTTCCTTGCCAACATCCTTTCCTGACTGACAGCAGAGTGTTCACTGCTGAACAGGACACAAAATAAGACCCAAGTTTATAGCCCATGATAAAACAGGAGGTCACACTGGAGAGCATGCCTTGGAAGACAGCTACTGCCATCCTCATATTTATTAAAGTGTTGCTGAAAAATAAATCTGGGTGCAGTTGCTTTATCTGCTGAGAGCCTACTGCACAGCACTGAAAGGCTTAGAGGGGCGATGGAAGGATCTATTGTGTTCAGCCCCCCTAAGTCTGTACCTTTGGCAGCATGCAGGATGAAATTTTTGTGTCAGGGATGGACTTCCACACAACTCTTCATTTGGTGACCTGATTAGAAATGGTAATGGACACCCAGGTGTTGGACTATCCCTAAGCCCGGAGTAGGTTTCATCCAAAATACCATCAAAATAAGATAACTACAAACACAGAGTCTCTGATCTTGTTTTCTCCTCTGTGGCTTCATGAGTACATTTGTGTTATTGCTTTCTTGTTGCATGCCTGCATGCAGCTGGTCCTGACCCAGAAGGCTCCAATCCTGCCCCTTGGTCCCAATGGGGCAGTGACAATGGCTCGGGCAGACCCAGGGTGGGGTCCATAAGTGTGGGGAATGGGCTACATAAATGGGCCAGCTCACAGGGGGACCAGTGCTGGAACTCACTCCTGCCAAGCAGCTCCTGCATTGCCTGTGGAGGCACCCTGGCTCCTCTGCAGGTGGTTTCCTGCTGCAGAAATCTCTGCTCCCTGAGACAACCTGCACCCATGAGTAATGGAATGTGGATGCAGCAAGAAAAACCTGCTCTGCCAGGCAGGGCAGTGGCTCTATTGCACTGCTCAGCAGCAAAGACAGTGATGAAATCTGGCACTAAATTATTTGTATTGAACACAAAATCCACAAAGCTAGCAGGCAGGACCAGGCTGAAATTATAACTGCATCACCTCTACCTCTTGGCTTTATTTTTACCATTGAGACCTGAATCTTGGAAAAAGGGTCTACCCCGGAACCCAGTGGGTTTGTCTTTGGTATGAGCCTCAGTACCTAGGACGATGTTTATACACCCATGGTTCCTTTGCAGCTTGTGATCCCGTTGGCCAGAGCAGAGAGATTTTGCCAAGATCTGACAAGCTTTGAGAAAATCTGTGGCTGGGTATAGAGGAGAGACGCAAATTGCTGCCACACACAGTGTGAGTTCTGTAGCCAGCAACTGGCCACAAATCCCTGCAGCCTGTGGCTGACCTGGCACTGAAGGGACTGTGAGACACAAGGAGGAGCAGTGGCAACACGACTCGGTGACACTATGAGAGAAATACAAGGGAGTTGTAGCAGAGGGAAGCAAGATATCTATAGCAAATTCACCTTTGCTAGGGATAACTGCCTTTCCAGGGCCTGTGACCGCAGAAAAACGATCTTAGAAAATTGCAAAGTATTTGAAACTAAGTTTCAAATGTGTTATTTTTAAAATCTCAATATTCTTAAACTAACTTCATTATTTTGGGAACACAGATTGTAATTTCTGGGTACTTTACACCAGGCCAGGCTTTTTACATGAATGTCAGTGTGTGTGACAATTTTTGGGTACCTCTCTCTTAAACACTGTACCCTGGAGGTTCCACTTCCTCTTCATCATCTCATGCTGGAGTGGCTGGCTTGGACGGAGACATCTGAGGATATCTAAAACCAGGCAATAGCCCTCCTCTTAGTGCTTTTCAAAGCCCCAGATATTAGTATCTGTTTGGACACAGCCAAATTTCCCAGCTACTGGCCACATTGCAGCAATGGCTTCTTATTTTCTCTGAGTCCCTTTGCTGGAAGTGGTTCCCAAGGGGTGGTGCCCTGAAAGTTCAGGAGATCAGATGAAAATTTGCAGAACTGTAATTTCTGGGCTCAAATATGCATTCTGGCTCTACTGGAAGTGTAAGATCCCAGGGGTGAAATCTGTGGGGTGCCACAACCATTCAGAGCTTCAACATTGCATGTCAAGACAGCCACTATTGCTTTTTTTCAGGAAAACAAGAATGCAAAGCTGGATGCATTGACTGTTCCTATAAATTTATTGGCATTGCATTTTTGTTTCCTCTTTCCCCAAATTTTTAAATGTGAGGCAAGTGGCAGAAAAGTATAGAAGAGATCATGTGACATTTCTGATTGAGAACTGTTTAGAACAGTCACAGTTAAAAGAAAATACAAGTATAAACAAAACAGTATTTATATGGGTATTACAGCATGGAAAAATAATACCCTGCTCCATCTTTTTTCCCTCAGTAAAGAACATTTTACATCTGTCCTTTGCCTGGCTTTATTACTTGAGTCTTCAAGCATTCCAGTGAGTACACATCAAAGAGGGAAGTGCCAGCATGGGACCCTGGTTTACACCAAAACCTCTGCCTTACTCTTTGTACAGCTCATAAGGCGAGAAACCCTTGCCTCTGATCAAACTGGAATACATTTCATACACTGCGTATGTCTATCCACTGTTCCCACCAGGCACAATTTTCATAGCACTGCCATAAGCTATTGAGGGTCTTTTTACCTTCCTGTAATCATTCCTGACACTTTTTTTCAACAACATAAAGACTATGAAGATAGCTAGGAGTGGGTGGTATTCCTGTTTTTAAGCTGAACAGAGGAAGGAGGGAGTTTGTTTATTCTAGGTTTCCAGTCTCAAGTGGCACCAGTTGTTTTATTGTATTGTGTTTTTTCTGACAAGTTATTTTAAATAAACAGAGCTGCTGTTACTGCTGTTTAAGGTGGCACTTGCTACATCCTCAGCTTACAGCCTCCTTAGGCTCCTTTGATGTCCCCTGTGGTTGTTTCTCAGTTCCCTCTTCCTTTTGAGATACCTCTGGGTCCTTGTTTCATTATGTTGAGTCACGCATAAGACAGACCGATGTGCTTGTGGTGCAATGATGAGGCTGGTACTGAGCCTGCACTGTCTGTAGTAGTTTATTATTGCTGCCAGTGAAAAAGAAATCTAAACCTGGCAGCTCAGCCTGCTGTGAATCAATATTTTACAGGTAGTGTACTTTGAAGAGATGACACAAAGACAGACTTGAAGGAGGAGAGATGGGGGGAAGGGAGGAAGGAGAGGAAGAGAAGAATTTACCTTGACATCCGTTGACACACTTTTTCACCAAAAGTGACGGGAAAAAAGCACCAGGCACTGGTGCTGAGACTCTCACAAAACAGGGCTCTGCAGCTTTTACAGGAGCATTTATTCCCTGGTTGTCTTCTCTGCTACTTTTCTGCTGCAAACAGGATAAAACTCAGAAGCAACCAACTTTGCAGAGACAGAATCTGCACTTTGGGATGAGTACAGAGACCAAGAACAAAAAGGTATCCCCTTGAGGGGATCCTCAGGGCCAGAGTTTCTGTGCAGTAAAGGACAGGGAAGTGATGTCCTGTGATGCAGCAGCCTGTGCCTTTTTCTACTTCTGTCTTCAAGCTCTTGGCAAAGTTTGTTTATTTTTTTTACTTTTTTTCTCCTTTTTAGATTGATCTCATTAAGCAACTTTTAGTTCTTTGTCACTGTACAATGAAGGAGCTTTCTAAGGTACCTATGGTAATAAAGCCTTTCATTACTTTGTGCAGGCCACCCATTTTCTTCCTGGCGAAAATCAAGATATCAGTTACAATCTGCTAAGGCCTAAATGGCCTGACTCCAGATTATCAGAGAAATGATCTCTCCCTACCCGCCTCATTTTAACATCTGCTTTTAAGTAGGACACTTTGGCTGTTTAACTCAAAGGTAAAGCTGGCAGGAGCCAGGCTCAGGCAGCCCCTTCAAACTCTGCAATACCCTGCTCCTGGAAAAAAGGCTTGAATCCTTTTTTTTAAAGTACATCATGCTGTCTTCTCTTAGTTGCCCTCATTGTTATGACATACATAGGGCTTAAATATCGTGATGGCTGGCACCAAGAATTCAGCAGTCTGACCAGCTGCAGGCTTCAGCCTCCAGGGTCTGCTCATCCACTATCAGAGGACTGCAAAATCCCAGAGGGGACCCCAGAGTAGAAGCCTTATCAAAAGTATGCGAGGTATAATGTCACAGTGACAGATGCATCTCATAAACATATACAGGGATGTCAGTCTTGCATTGAAATTAATATAGTGGCTAAAATTGCAAAATGGTTTGTATTTTACTGGATTTGGATCAACATGTGAATGGAAGGGGGAGTGAAAAGTCTATACCTCAGTATTCATTAGCACAGGTACAATAAATTACAAAATTTTGACTAGCACACCAACAGTTACTATGTTTTATGTTGAAATCTGAATAAAGTGAAGCTTTCTAGAAGAAACTAGAATAATATTTCTCCACCAGTGCAGAATGATGCCCCAAAGGAGAAACATAGCTGGGAGATTGAATGCAGCAAGAAATCCCTAGGGACAGAGACATAACTTTATAAAGATTAAGAAGTTTGCCCACAGTTTACCCCAAAACAATTTTTAAAAAGGACTAAAGCTTAAGTTCCCACTTTCCCACAGTAATTTAGAGATTCTGCCTTCTTACTTCGACACAATGTGTGTCAGAATTAAAAAGATAATGGTCAGTTAAATACCAGATTGCCTGTTTTTTAAAGTTGGTTATTATCCTTATCAAGATAAGTCAGTAAGACTAAGTCAAACCAAGTGGATACCTGCAGCAGAAGAAGGAGGCTGGGGTCATGAGGCTGCCATGACATCTTTCTGAACTTGAAGGCTGACTTAGTTTGCAAGAGATTCCAATAGTGGACACACTTGTGTCCAATTTAGGAAAAGTACTTGTGTTTCAGGGAATCCATCAAAAAGAAACATAAGGTCTCTAGTTCTAACACCCTCATCATAAAACTGTGTATAACATAATGCCTGATAGTTCAAAGACACACTGTGATGATAATTATTAGCAATAGCATATGAACCCTACAAAGCAATTTTGGTCAGGTATAAAAGGATTATTTGATCTGACCATAGAGAGTTACAAACCAAATTACTTCTGATACAAGAGATGTTATTAGTGATCTCCATGGCCTCCCCGACTCATCTAAAAATTATTTTACAAATTTGAATAATGGAAAGTGAAACAATACAGATTTCTGCTCTGCTTTCCCAACCTGTATAGATGAAAAGACCCTTAATCCACATGTGTGTACCTAGAATAATGACTGATCCAGGCTTACTTTTAAGTCTGCACTCCCTGATGAGGTTGATAATGAGCTGACATGAATTAAAGTAAATAAAACTCATGAGACCTATAACCTGGAACCTCTGTGCCTCGGAATTGAGGTCTTGATAATTGCTTAACTAACACCACCATATCATTTTAAATGCTGAATTACAAACAATTTGAGAGAATGCTACGCCGTGCCCAAGACATAACAGCTGTGAAGTCTTACATGCAAAAATGAATACATCCCTGCTGCAGGTTAGTTTGACTCAATTCTTCAAACAATACGAACACACTTTCCATTTGAATTGCACGATTCTCTTGCAGCAGCCCTTGCAGCACAGACAACGTGTAGTCCCAAGTGCACAAGCATCTGCTGACAGAGGCTCCCCACTCACACCCTCCGGCCCCCCTGCCCTGCCAGTGGCCAGGGAGAGGACACGGCTTTGGCCACAGACACCTGATGCTGGAAAACAAACTGAGTTCACCAGTGTGTCAGTGACCCACAAGGGAAGCAGAGGCAGCTTCCTTTCAGTCCTTCGGGGTCATCATTAATAACAGATGGAATAAATCCAGGGCTGAGGCAGTGCTTCTCACCAGCAGATCGCAGGGTGCTGAGCAGCAGTGCTGGCCCCAGGCTGCAGGCAGGGAGGCTGATGTGCCTGGGTTCGCTCAGCGAGTTGGTGGCAGGGCTGAAAAGGGCATCTGGAGTCCTGAATATGGTCACTTTTTCGGTGCAGTGCCCTCTCCTCATGCCCCCAGCCAATTGCATAAAAGTTTGAATGGAAAGAGAGATATTAAAGTGTTGGAGGAAAACAGAGGAGGAAAAATCAGTGAAATAAAATGTGTATCTCTATACCCAGTTCTTACATTATACAAAGGCTGGACAGACAGACTTTATATCAAGTGAATGAACACAGCATACTGCACATTGTTACCCCTCTCCATGGTGCAGACATAACCAAAGCATTTTCCTTCATGCTCAAACTTTTCAGAGCCGTGGCTGTCAGGTCAACTTTGTCACCCTGTTTAAAACACAAACCATCATCCACACTAATTTTTAATCTTCGAGCAGTGTGAGAACATCTCACACATCAGCATCCTCTTTTCCTCTGCCCTTCTACAGCCTTCCTATTTATAGGCTTCTAGTTTCCAACTCAGCAAACCTTGCAACCCTCTGTCTACTCACAAGACACAGCAGCTATTTTCTACCCCAAAAACTCTCTTGGGTTTTGGAACCGAAGCCCACTGCTTACAGTTGCTCTTGGCTGACCATTAATTAGCTGGGTTTCCATTATAGTTATTTGTTTACCTAGTGTGAAAACCTAGTATCTCAGTGCAATTACTTGGCATACACTGGATACTTAATATGTGCTCTTCATAAATTATTGAGGAGAAAGTCTTTCCCTTCAACCTGTCCTACTGAAACAATGGCTGTTTTCAAAAGCTACCTTTGAAACTTTGGCAGCATTATAATTAAATGTCAATTGTGGAAGTCAGAAGTTAAATACCAAACTATGAAAAACACATTAAAGGGTTAATTTACAAGGTAAGAAGAAGGCTCTATTCCTTAGCTGAAGTTTCAGCTTTTTATTAATATTCTACTATTTTGTCCTTATGTTTTCATCACTGTAATCAAATTCCCATTTGTGGGTATTTTGGGTGTAGAGTTTTAGGCTCAAAGAGTTAAAACTTCTGTATTTTTTCATATCCACTTTAAAAAAAAATCCAGAAGTCCTTTTGTTTCTCTGTTCATCTGTATTTCTGCAAACTCACTGCTTAAGTTACCTTAGCTGCTGCTTCCCTGAGTGAGCTGAGGTGGTCATCAGAGCCCACACAAAGCCTTGCAGCTCTCGACAGCCCATGTGGTGCAAGCAGAGCAGGCAAGGGGCAAAGCACACACTGCACATCTCTGGAAGCAGGTATCCATGAGCAGTCTTGAGCACACTTTAGCTTCCAACAGGACAGGACAGTAGTCACATTTTTTCAAATACCTCACTGAAACACTTTGAGTTAAGAATAAGAGCCAGGGTAAGGCCTTAAGCCTATAACAATAATCTACTTTAAATGCTATTACACAGTATTTCCTCACTCAAACCAATGACAATTTTGGTGCAAAGAGAAAATTATATGTATCAGAAAGCTCTAAAACTGTGCTACCCCTCACCTCGTGTTTATGTGAAACAAAAGGAATAGGTGCTCCTTTTAGATTTGTTTGAATGGATTGGCTTGTTGAAAGGCATTTTTATCTATTGTTTTATGTACTACTAGTAGATTTTTAAAAAAAAAAAAAAGTTTTGTTTACATCTGATTTCCCCTTTAAAATCAAAGCATATTTGCTGGGAACAAAAAACTCATATCTTTATGAATAACATCGTTATGTTACGTGATTTAGCTTTCACACTGAGAAAAACAACTATTTAAAAACAAGAGCTGAAATAATTGCATTTCACATGGGTAACGTTATATTACACTGAGCTCTGAAGCTCACATCACTGTTACACTTAACTCTACCCTTCACGGTAGTTGTAAACACATCAACGTATCTGTGCAGCTGTAAGATGCTGAATAGGAAGAGTGCTTTGGAATTTGAAAGGAACCAACTTGTAAAAAGCTGGGACAATTTTGTGACTCTTTCCCTGCCTTCAAGAGGCAGGGTGCATAAGCCATTCCCATTCCTATGCCTGTACTCTTCAAATGTGGACAGGCAGGTTTTTTTCAACAGGCTGATGACTGCTAGCTAGCTTGGAATCTTCTGGAGGCAAAACAAGAAACTGAACTGCAGTGCTGCTGTCAAAGACAGGAAAGGCAGCTGTCAGAAGGATACTTTTCCTGCTTTAAAGCCAACGACCAGTTGCAAGGCTTACTAATATTGCAAAAGAGCAATTCACCCAAATCCTGCTTACAAACCCAACAAACTCAACAAAAATAAAGCATGTCCAGGCACTCTGCCAAATCTGTCTGAAAGAGAGCCCTGACTTCAGTGAAGCACTGTGATATAACAGTAGCACAGTCATTATGGACCAAGCACCAGCTATTTTTCAACCCCTCTGAAATCATCAGGCTTCCATCAGACAAAAATTGAAAATCTGATACATACAGATGTGGAAGAAAATCCTTCCCTTCCCCCACATGAAAGATTTGCCCTGGATTTTGCTTCAGGAGCAAGACTGGGTGCATGGATGGGTGTTACTTTATATATTCCTTATGCTGTATTTATTGTGTTTATAGCAGCCAGGATAGTAGACAGCCAATGAATTAACATAACAGCTTGCAAAGCTGGTGTGAAATATGATTTTATATACAAAAATCTATCTGAGATCAAAGATACAGCATCAAGCCCTATGAGGCTGCCAGTTGGAAACTCAGTTGATAAAGGGCATAAGAAACAGCGAGCAATACTGCATTTAAAGAGAAACTCAGCCTCCAAGTGAGCCGAGCAGGTATAAACTCCCTTGCTGAGAACTGCAGATCTAATCTAATCTGCCCACCCATTTATAGGATACTACACTTGCAGCATTTAAGCACCTTACAAAGATAATCACAGTCATAAAATAGGCACATGCATGTGGTCTCCTAATCCTCACAGTCCCCATTTCCTTTCATTCCAGCACCAAAATACCTGCAATAATATACGTACACCATTGGGACACAAGGCTATATGCAGGCATTTTGGAAAAGAGGCTGTTTTTCTGCTATGATGAAAGTGAGAAATATCTACATTAATTTTGTATTTATGCCTGCTTCTGCCCTGCTGTTTGCTATCTGTTTCAAAGTGTTGGCTGCTATCGGAGTTTGCCACACACTGCAGGAAAGCATTTGATGACTTTAGAGAGCTCAGCAACCGATATTCACCTGAAAACTCACATGTTACATTTGGTCCTGCTCAAACTGGGCACAACCACCCTTATCTGAAGGCAGGGTTGTGTCCCTTCAGCTGGACAACCTCAGAAAAATGACTGAGCGGGGAAAGACATGGTGTTAGTAAAAGCAATGCCAGCTCCCAGAAGTGGATCCATCAGTGACAAATCAGGCTAGCTCACATCCCAAGGGAAAGGGCAGACTGTAAGCCAGGCACAGGGAATAAAGGCTATTTCTTTTTACACTGGCTGCTGCATATAAAATAAATAATTCTGTGGTGTGACAATGCTGATTTGAGTCACTACAGCTCACTCTGGGCACTCTGCTGCAGGGGAGAACACAGAGACACTTCCCAAAGCAGCACGTTTGCAAACAGGAGTGGGAGCCAGCCAGCAAGAGGGAGCTGTGTCAGGTCTCCCAGTTCTGTAGGGGAGGATGTAGGCTGCTGACCAGAGCAGAAGAAAAGCCCTCACAAGAGGTGGAGAGGGATTCATCTCACTCTCCAGTAGTGAAGCCTTCCTCATCATCCATTTGCTTTCTACTTCTCATCACCTTAGCATCCACACAGAACAGTTAATTTTCTTCCCTGATGCCTTTTAAATACAGATCAACTTTTCTGTCCTAGGAAGATACACAGCTGCATCTTTGCAGGATACAAATGCAAAGAAAATGCATAGTATCTTCAATACAGAATATTCTGGTCTGGAAGCCATAAATCCCTATTGAATAAGAAACCAATCCCTGTAAAGGAATATTGGAAGAAAGCAATCGGCCAGTGCTTGGCTGGCTACCCTGCTTCACTTGCCAACAGATGATATGTAGGTTTTCAGGAGTCAAATAATTCTTCCAGTATATTTAATAATAAAAGCTGCACAGATTGCAGGGCATTCACCTTCACCACACAAACCTCCGACAAGGAGCCAAAAACTAGGTTCCATCACAATTTAAAACCCAGAAGCTAATGTTTAGGAGAATCCTAGACGAACTGCCCCCTGACATCACTGAGAGATCCCAATCCTTACTCCCCAGTCTGTGCTCAGGTCCCTCAGGTTTATTTTGCCTGCCATCCCTCGCAGCGCTGCCTGCTCCCCAGCACATCCTTTTCTCCCTTGGGTGCCTTGTAGTTCACAGGGGATCTCAGTGAAACCAGCAACACCAGCCAGTACTAAAAATGGTTTTGAAAAGAACACTTAAATCACTTGTACAAAAGCAAGAACACAAGATACAGGTAAGATACACGGCTATTGTACCCCAGATATCAGTTTTCCATAGCACTGTTTGTTCCTCATTAGTAAACATTTTCTTTAAATTATCTTGGATACTCATTAAATATTATCAGCTACTTAGAACCAAAGGATAATTATGAGTTTAATGAAGCGTGTACCAGCTTGCTGAAGTCTAACGTTTGTTTCTCTGCTGGGACTCCATTTTACTTTGCACTTATCCTTCAGCAAAGCTCCTCTACAAAGTCACTTTGGCAATAAGAAGTATTTAATTAGATTAATGAATTTTTATCACCTCTCCTAGGGATTAGGCTTGTTAAATCCTGGCGACTAAAGAACAACAGATTTTTTATTACTAAATGTTTAGGGATGCATTGGTTGTGTTGCTGTGGCAGTCCTCATAAGTCAGGCTGCTTTGGGCAGTTCTACCTTGTATATCCCTCGGTAGGAGAGGGATATTTGGCAGTGACAACCTGTGCCTTCAGTTAAATCACAGAAATCAAAATGCAAATTAGGGTGTGCAGACTCCAGACAGGGTTTCCAGCAGCTGACTTTATTTCAAAGTTTTCTAACTATCTCTGTGGGAGGATTAATGAAACCACTCATCATGGGGTCCTCTCAGTAGAAAAAAAAAAAAAAAAAAAGAGGGCTGACAATCTGTATTTGGCCTTTCTCAATAGCTAGAGAGCACTGCTACTGTCTGAGCTAACTCTCAGAGTATTTACTCTCTTGCTTGCTTCTTGTCATAACCCTAGTTACAGCTTGGGAAACTGGTTTTAGGTACAGCACTGGGACAAGGAGCAGGGCTCCTCCATCCCAAGGAGTTTCCCGCTAAAGGATTCATCGTGTCGTGTCACACAGGCTGACTTGAAGCACATTTCTTACACATCACTCCATCATGAGCCACTGGGCTTCCGAGATGCAGCCTGGAAAAATATTTGGGTCCCCCTCACCAGTGCTATGGATGCACTTAATATCCTGATCATATGCACTTTCATCATCCTGATCATTTGCTCTGTCAAACCACAGTTGCACTTTTATAGAGACACACTGAAGAAATCTCACAGCACAAGTACACAGGCCCTTAGATCTGGATAGCTGAGTCCCCTTCAAGACTGATGAACGTTTGAAGTTAGTTATGAGACTTTGCAGTGGCTGATTCTAGTTACAAACACAGCGTGGGGAGAATTTGTGATTCGCGTGACTCGAGCCTTGTTTCAGCTGCACACAAGTGATGGTTACCACTGCTGCTCAAGTAAGACACCATCCAAGAAGGTCATTCACAAAATGCCACAAATTGTAAATAGTGGTAAATGGGCCAAGAGACATAAAACCCATAGTTAATGGAATTTCTATTCCTAAATCATCTGGACACTTTAAAATCTCCACCTTAATGACCTGCCAGACTTGAAGGACAGGCTTCATATTAGTATTGGGACCAGAAGGGCAGAAGTCCTGCTGGTCACAGCAGGGATCAGTATATAGTTATCATCATTCTGGATTTGTCCTTACACATGAAATATTAGTATCACATTTCTTCACTCAGCACAATCCAAAATCCACTTGCAGAAACTGAGCATCAAGCATCTAGGTTCCTCTCCTCAGCTGGGCTCTGATGGCAGCCTTGCTGGCTTCCCTGTTCACAAGAAGGCAATGCCACTTCTCGGACAAGCGGCTTCAGAGGGTTTGCAGAAAGGCAGGAACAAGTGGCAGCAAAAGAGACAGCAATAATATCAATTTTGAAAGGCTGTCACAAAGCAATAAGGAAGGGAGAACATGAGGCTGATGAAAAGAATTAACATTTTTAAGAAGTCATGTCTGTGTGATTGCACCTCTGCACAGGTCTGATGGCCGTGGCCAAGTAGGGGCTGTGCAGGATTTCATATACAGGCACATGTGTGGGCCCCCAGCTGAAGGCATCAGAGCAATACAGGGTCACCAGTGCCCCACACACACTCCCTAGGCTCCAGCAATTTCCTGGGTGTCTGGATGCAACCATACAGCTGTCAGCCCTCCCACCCACGGAACGGCTGCATCCAGCCTCACTGCTAATGTATGCACACTTCTCTGCCCATCTGTCTTCAATAATCTGTCCCCCAGGACCAGGAGAAAGAAGGAATAATTAAGCTGTTCCATTAAGGAAAGAGGATGTTTTTGGCCAGGGAAAGTAACTTAGCCATTCAGCTCATCTCACAGACCGAGTAAAACATGCGCTCACTGACCACTGATGCTGCAAGTATGTACTGATTTGAACTTGTTAATGAAGATAACTCTCTGTGCTGGGAGTGCTAGGAGAGGACGGAGGGTTAGAGGGGAGCACTGAAGTTCATCTGTATTCTGCAGAGTGCATCTGAGTAATAAAAGTCACCTTCCTCAGAAACCTTTGCCCAAGAGTGAACTCAATTCCTCACAGCATGTTTAAAAGAGTCCTGAAAGACACCTGCATGAATAATACTGAGTAGGGCATGCCCACTGAACTTTCTGGGATGCTGGATTCAAAGGGGAAAGAAAAGATGGTGAGAAGCAGAAAGAATTGGAGGAAAGTGAAAAGCAGGGGAAAAAAAACCAGGATATGGGTAAAAAATTGAAGCAGGATATGCATAAAAAAACCCCCCGAAGCTGTAAACAAAGCTTACTGATGATTTACTGAGGGGACAAGGCAAAGGAGAAAACTGGGGTATAAGAAATTAATGGCATTATCTCACATATTGAAAAGACAATGGGTCTCTTTCTCTGAAAAATCTGTCTTGAAATATATTGAGAGAAGCATCTTTCAATTACCAGCACATTAAACTCCAAACTCCATGGTGTCACAGTAAATGGAGAGGGGGAATGACTCTGAGGGGAAATGAATGGAATGCTCCATCCACATCCCAGCTGCGACAGGATGTGTTTTCACAACACATCAACTGTTTAAATCATTTGATCTTCTTATTGTCTGACAGAGCAAATTAAATATGCAATCTGCTTTCATGAGGTTCCCTGCAAATCCTGCAACTTCCCCTTTTTTTTTTTATATGCTTCTAAAATTAATTAGAGTTCAGCTTACAAATCCTACAGCAGTGATCCACAGGTGATCCTGGGTGAACACCTATCAACTCGTGGAGTAAAAGGTTTTTTATAGCTGTCTCTGTTTGGGAGGCTGAGGGCACAGAGCAGGCTGTGGCTGCTGGAAGGTTCTGGGGCTTTGCTGTGACCCAGATGTTCAGCTCTGCTCGTAGGCAAGGGAAAAGAGGAGCTTGCTGCCCATGAGGCTGCCTTCCCTGCACTGCCTGGCTCAGGAGGGATTGAGCTCCGTGGAGGTGGTTGAAGAGGGCAGGGATATGAAGAGTGGAGGGAAAATTGCACAAGGGGTTAAGAGTAAAAAGGGGGAAAAAAGGAGTAAAGTCTCTGGCAAGTTGGGATCCTGGCCAGCCGCCACTGTGAAGACTCTGGCAGACACCAAGAAGCACTCAAACACCCAAAAATGCCTAGGAGGAGCAAAGGCATAAGGAATAATAGGCATGCCAGCACAGACTTTGAACGCAAGGTACAGTTTGAAAAATTCAAACATGTGAGAAGTCAGCACACTTTTCTAGAGAAATAGCAGTGAAGGACACAACTTTCCTTGAAGGGAATGGACAGAGAGATGTAGGGCACTAAGCACATTCAACAGGCCCAAGTTGCCGTTTACAGATAGAGAAGTAATTCTGACCTGGAGATAGACTTGATTTCTTGATGCGGCACTGGAGAGCAAAGGCTTGTCCCAGGACTAATTGGTTTGTGTTGGAAGCAAGTCGGAGAGGCCAGGAATTCACACCTAGGGCAAGAACCTGACTTTTACCCCAAGGCCTTTTGACCCACCGGAGTGTTCTTCTGTGGCGACTGGGAGATGAACATGACAAAGGCAAAATCACTGGGATACTGTACACTGTGATGCTGCACACATGAATACTATACGTACACACATATATATATGCACATGAATGAAAGAGATCATTTGACACATAGGGGAGGACCATAATTTTATTCAGTGTTTGTAAAGTGAGTAACATAAAGGTGTCTTCAGGTATTTGCTGCAGATCCATACCAAATCTTACAGTTTAAACAATAATAATTAATGCATCATAATATAAACATTCCTATTAGGGAAGGTGCCTCAATCAGGTGGCTTTTGTTTACATTTCATTCAAGACCAGTTTGGCACAGAGTGTTCAAAGCTTCCAGCAATAATTTCTGTTCCTATCAGTATAAACGTGGCAATTTTCAGACCAAGGGAAGTGTACTGGCCATTGTTACAGGGGACCAAAAAATGGTCACTGCCATGGTTATGCAAAGATGTCTGCTACTTCCTGGCAGACTACAGTTTGCAGAATAATTACTTTACAATGATTAAATGGAACTTACAAAGAGATCCTCAAGAATACTACATGGCAGCACTGCTGAACATCTGTGCTGGCTAAAACAATGTAACTGGAGTATGAGGCAGCCGAGTAGATCACACAATGATTTTGCTTTGTACCTTAAAGTGGGATCCACTGCGTTATGCTGTACAATGTGTTTCACTCTAGAGCATGGCAGGAGGTACAAAACACTGCACTGTGCAGATCATACTACTTTCAAAAACCTTTTGAAAAATATTTGCAGCTTAATTCTATATTGCTAGCCTCTGGTACTCTTCAGCAGGAACTTATAAATCTCTTATAAATCTCTCTGTTTATCTGCAAGTGCAGAGATATGGAGGCATGATGGATACATCTTAATACTATCTTTGTTGTTGCATATAGGTTTTAATTTAATTTTACATTATGTGACATTTACTTTACCTGCTCCGATTAAACTAATTCTTCAAGGAACACAAGGAAGGGGGCTGAAGGTGATACAGGCAGTCTCCTGTGGTCTGTATCTGCATAGGCAGCTCCTTCCAGCCTGTTATGACTGGAGCCACCAGAGAATGTGATCAGAGAGGGAGCAGCATCTTCAGTGCTGGGCATTGGGAGAGATTTAAAAACTAAGAGAAAGTGAAGGTAAAACTATAATCTAATTTTGAAAAATGAGGATTAAAGGTTCCATTACTCATGCTGTTTCCACTGTACGTATGGAGGCAACAATATGTGATTTTGCTGGATAAACATATTGGCCCCATGCAGCTAGTGTGGTGCAAGTAAATCCCTACTGTGTTTGTAATGAGGGAAGGTTAGGATCATGCAGATGTGTGACTGTAAGCCAGTTTAGTATTCGAGCTGGCATAATATGAAGAGATTGTTCCTTGACTTACTGGCAAGTCTGGATATTCTCCACCATGTTGAGACAACAACAACAAAACCACCAGGAGAGCGGCGTGGCTCCGCGCTGCATCTCCCCGCTTATCACCCTCTAATGCTCAAATTGGGTGTCAGCAGGGAGGCTCCCTGCCTGGGGGGCTCCGGGCTTTCTTTCCTATGAAACTGCTTTAATTTCATATATTTGGTAAGCATCTGTTTTTACAAGGGTAGCACAATGTCTAGAAGCCTGTAGGAAAATATTGTTGCTGATGTTTCTAAGTAGTCAGAGACTTCTGCCTTAGTAGCCCAGGGATGCCCCGGGGGCAAGGCTGCCTGCCCAGATGGGTTTACAATTTAACCTGGAGAATAACACAGTCATGGATAGTCATTTGGGAGGGTGAGAGAAGAGGAGGGCTTCCCTGCTGAACAAGGTGGTCACTTCACATGTTTATCCACTGCCCATGCAGGATAGTTCAAAAAGAGTAGATGGAGGTAGCAGAAGTAACCTATCACAACTAAGGACGTTTTGCACAAGCGGGAGAAGAAGAGACTTGAGGTTACCTGATGCACAGGGACATCACTTCTTCTGCATCACTGAGGAGGAATGGCAATTTTGGCTAATGTAAGCAGAGACACAGGGAAGTGTGAGAGAAATTAGATGTGGATCAGTGGCTGTGAGAGGGACAGAAGAGAAGGAGGCTAGTAGGAAAAGAGAGCACAGTAGGTGATCATGCAGGGGAAGCAGAAAGCAAGAATTACAGCTGGAGTGGTGGGGAAAATGAGAGTCTTTGTGTGTACTGAGGAGAGACAGCAGAGCCTGACTGAGCTCTGTGGAAGGTGAGAAGCTACGTGCTGGTGCGTGGGGCTGGGGGCGTTGGCAAAGGCAAAGGAAATTATATATCACTCTAATCTGCAGCACATTCCTTGTTGTCTGGGAATATATATATCAGCTGGGGAGATACCTGTGGAGGTTACTGAAATTAATTGTATTCCTGCATTTCCCTCTCTCTCCCCCTCACCTCCCACAGATGCGCACACACAAATTTCTATAGGTATAAATGTAACACTGAATCTTCATTATGGTTACCATCATCACTTGTCTCAAACCATCACTTTGTCATTTCAAGATATTTGATTCCATACCTCCCTCAATTCCCTGGGCATATAAAGATGTAATTTCCAAGGAGAAGAAAAATAGGAAGGAAAACAAACAAACAAATAAACAAACAAAAAACCCAGCCAAAAACAACCAACCCCTTGGGTCTCCAGGAAGCTTTCCAAATTTGTCTACCTATTGGATCACCAAGAATTTTCTGGAGCCTGATTTTTCTGGCCTAAGTGGCTTAGTAGATCTGGATGCCTGAGGTTTAAAACTGCCTTACTGCTGGTAAGATTTTTCCCACCTCTAAATTGCTGCAGATTAATTGTGCCTGGGAGATAATTAAGCAGGGACACGTTCACTGATGCTGGCCAGATAGACAGAAAAGGGCAGATGAGCAGGGACCAAACCAAAAAAGAAATCAGAAGATCCACTGTCTAGTACACATGTAGGTCCCAGATGCTGGAGTGAAGTGGGTCCTCAATAGTGGTCTTATTGCTTTATAACAAGCAATTCATTGTGAAAAAAATAAAAAATTGTATTCTTAACGTATCCATAACCTGACAAAGCATATATGAAACAAGGAGACATTTATTTCTGTGAGTGTGCCTGTTCTTTATTGAACACATCAGCATATTGACTGCTGCTTTTAAAAGACACAATACTTGTTCCCCATAGTTTATAATTTAAATTATAAATATACTACAGTATCAGAAGGAGAGTCAAACTAAATTCATGCCATGAGTCACTGTGTCAGCACATTGACTTGCAATGCTGCTGCCAGGCAGGCTTTTCCTGCATGTGAAAGGAAAGCATCAAGGGAAATCTGAGTCCCAGTGCTCTCACAGAGAGTTTTGCACCCACTTCAGAGTGGTGGGATTTCATCTGGGAGCTGTTGCAATGTTCCTACCCGGTTCACTCATGTTATGTGCGTTTACTTCATCTTCCACTCTAGAAAGGTATTTTTCCTTATTTTTTTGGTGACAGTAGCCAGCACAGATAAGGTGTTATCCAAAATTAAAATGCTGCTGTGCTGGAATAAATGACCTCTCTTGAGACTTTAAAATTCTTACTTCCCATTTTTCCTGAAAGATGCAATATCTGAAAACACTTTCTCTCAGCATTTTATGTTTCTTTTTTTAATTAATAAAAGCTGAGACGTCTGTATTAGTATAGCACAAACATTTGGATCTGAAGAAGAACTCTACCATTTTTAAAACTTGATGGACAATATTAAGTGAACAACACCAATTTAAAATTGCATGTTATAATAAATATATATTTGCATTTGAAGAATTCATTGGAGAAATCCCAAGCGACAACTATCTTCCACTTACAAACCAGGTAAATGCCACCTTTAAAACGGTCATATTCTTTCCCATTATCATCAGTGTAAGCTATTTTCAGATAGTTTTTGAGAGTGGCCGAGACTCTGTTTGTCCGCTGCTGCCAAATGAACTAGCATGGATTATTTTACACTGTTTAAATGGTACTTAGGGCATGCACAAAAATTATGTCATCCATGTTGCTTTTTGCCTCCCCTGGTCACTGTATTTTCCCTGTTGTGGACAGAGATTTTACTTCCACTCCTCCAAGAGAAAGATTGTGGAGAGATGTCAAAGCTTATTGTTCAATGGAGGTGTCACACAAAGGCTTTTCTATGAATGATCCTGGCAGTGTTAAATTCAAGAAAACAGTGCTAAAGGGTACATGGCCACATGAAAGATTTCCATGGTTTTTTCCATATTGCAGGGTTTGAGTTTGGGTTTTTTTGACTAAGATTATTTTTATGTGGCCACCTGAAATGAATAGGGATTATTACTTCTGGATCACAGATCCAATGGTGGCCTAGAAGTCCTTTCAATAATCATTGTAAAAATAGACAGCAATTTTAGTACTCTCTTCATTTCCATAAAGTATCTGATTTAATTGTTCAAATACTTGCCAGGTGAGAGATACATGAAGGACGGAACAAGACTGTCCCATGCTGTGAACCCCCTCATCAGGGAGAAGACCAGGCAGGCAGCAACTGATCCTTGTGATAAAGAAAGCATGGAATGTATTTTGGTGAGCGGAGATGGGTACTGCAACCACCAGATCCATCCCACTCCTACTGTTCTTTCTGGATCCACCACCTCAGGACAGGCTGGTCACTGCCAGCCCTTGCAGTGTGGCCTTTCATCCTGGTCTGATTCCACTCTTGTAGAACTGTATGCAGGCTGTATTGCTGTGGACAAAGTCAAAATTCCATTGATGGTTTAGTGCCTGTTCTGAAAAGATACAAAAAGTATCCATCTCCCAGGCTATAAGCATATCAAGAAGAATTAACTCTGAATTCAAAAAATGTCGTTTTTAACAACCAGTTTTGGTGTTTTCAGCCAATTTCCAAATGAAAAGACCTAATGTTTTCTAAAGTCTGATTTTTTAATAAAAAATTATTTCCAGGACAATTCAGCTTTAGAGTCATATATGTTTACTGCATATACTCTGAAACACGAGACTTTTAAAGGGATCAACTGCTTCTGCATCCTGACTCATTCCAAAGATGGATTGTCTGTAAATAGGAGACCTTGAGGGAGCAGAAAAAATAAATAAGAAAGTGCAGTTGCTCTAACAAGCAAAAATCCTCAAAGTAGGGGGTGGTCTTCAGTACTCAAAATCATTTAAAAGAAAAGCTGGCAGTTTTCCATACAAAGACACACTGGCAATGCAAGACAAGTGAGAGAAAAGGGAGCTGTCAGATAGAACATGCCACTACAAACCTCTGCAGCATGGCAGAACCCAGACCACAGGAGGGAACTCCCTACACTCATGCTCCTTCTAAACAGCACATGGGCAGCAGGGCCCCTAAGAGGGCAGGGGAACAAGTCTGCCTTCAGTGCCTCTCACACGAGTTTATCTCCCCCTTCCAACACAACTTCCTCTGAGGTCAGACCCTTGGGGACCACTGGTGGCTGTGACAGAAGTCCCAGCCTCCCAAGCAGAGGGAGGTTGGTAGGCACGGACACAAACAAAATGGCAACTTTCCGTTTTTCAGTGCAGCAGCAGTGCTCTGTACACTCAGCAACAAAGTTTGAAGGCAGCACCTTGGTTTATCAGGGGCAGAGCAATGCCCTGCTCTGTCCCAAACCTGTAGGGGCTGAGTTGGAGAGGAGCACATGCACAAGCAATGAACAGGTTTATTTATGTCACCTGCTGTAAGTGCATTAGTGCCAAGATGCTGCAGCCCTGGTATTTCAAAGCTACCTGTTTCTGGGTAGATTTTAGTAACTTGGAGAAGCTGTCTCCAAACATATGGAGGAGAATCTAAAATATTACTTCATCACACAGGTTTTCAAGGAGGAGAAGAAGAACATTCAAGAGTCACCTTTAGGCAAACTCACAGATGAATCAAAGCAAAGGAAAAATGTTCTTTGCAGATAGCACTGGTGGTGACCAGTGCCTGCCCACAACAAGTAGCTGCAACATCTTCTTCTGTGAGAGTTTGGACCTGTGCATCTACATTTACCCCTGGAAAATGAGTGCAGAGCATTTCTGAATGGCAGGATGCACACTCGCACCCTCTACACATGGCTGAGCATTTGGAGAGACAACTCAGACCTGCCTGAGCTAGCAGTTTTGGAGAAGCACTTCTGGAATAGAAGTCTTAAAGTCGTCATAGTGTCCTTGTAACCATGCCTAGTGCAGACATGAATAGTTTGTAGCAGGACAGTTAAGAATTGGACTTTTAAACTCACATGGACTTTATGGTCTCCAGAATTTGGCCACGTGAAACTACAGGAGTCTCTAAGTCAAACGCTCAAAAGAGAGGGAAGTATAATCTACTAAAATCACAGAATCCCCAAAATAAGGAATCATTGGATCAAGTAGATAATTTTCCACTTTAACTTGTGCCTTTCCTAGGCAGCATGTATATCTCCTACCTTTTGTGTACAGTAAATGTAAGCAGTGAATCCAGTTTGTACCAGCTTCCCTGGCCACAAAAGTTGACCCACTGTCTTTTCTTTCAAAGGCAGAAATTATAAAGCTTGTGTTGCAGTTCAGCCTTGAGTTTGGGCTGACATTTGTTTCCTTCCCCAAATGAGTTCCCTGGTTACATTTCAAGCAGACTTCTGAAAGTATACAAATGTACTTCTAAAACTGATAATCATCTTTGGAGAGGGGGGAAGGCTTATATCCTGTTTTTGCTTATGAGAAGGGCCCCAGGCACCCTGATTTAAAAAATGATCTGACAAGAAGCAAAGACTCAAATGCTCCTTGACACATATACATCTGACACCTCAGATAATCAGCATAGTTTCATGGAATTAACTGAAACTCCATCCTCACCCCCACCCCCTGCTTGTCATCTCACAGCAGAAAACATGCTGAATAACAACGCATCACACCAGGTCCAGGCTTTTATTATATTCTCAGTCCAAAAGAAGAAAAAAAAAAAAATCTTTTTTTTCTCACTGTTTCTCTTCCATCAGCAGAGCTATTCTCTCCTTGATGCCATATCAAATGTTTAAAAATTTTCCACAGTTTAGTTTTAAAAGCAGTGCATGTAGCCAAAGAAGGAAAAGAAGAAAAAAAGAGAAGAACAAATGGAGCTATTCGAGCTCAGCTTTCAAACAAAGGAGCCTGATCAGGACCTCAGTACTTTGGAACTGAAAGCCCCAGCCTCCCTTTGGACAAATGCCTTCTCTTCTCACTGATTACAGTGACATCTGCACAGTATGGTCATGGACCCATCTTGTTTCAAAATCTATCTGTCTGTGCAAGATTTTGCTCATAAAGGAGAACCTAAAGGATAAGTGAGTCATATGAAAGCACATGGATTTGGAAAAGGAGCACTTCACTGTGTAGAGGAGTGCAATAAAGCCTTGCTCGCCCCCTTACCTGAAGTATTTTTGCAACACATATATTTATAAGATTCTTTCTTTATTCTCATCCTCTTTGATCTATGCAGTTCCTTTGATGCATGCAAGTAATAAATCTCTGTGTCTTTCCTCCCAAGACTTTCAAACAGTATGTGCCCTACTCTCATGACTATAGTCAGTACCTCCTGAGTTTGATTGCTCCTCTTTCTCCTCCTGCATCCTCCTCCCACTCACCAAATTTACCAGTCTTTGCCCATAGCTATATCCTTGTTCCTTGGCAGCACTATCATTAGGTGTCCTTACAAGTGACATTGATAGAAAAATTACCTGTAATCCTCAATCCTGCCCAGATCCACTTGGTTTCTGAGGATGCTGGTGCAAGAGATGAAAAGGAGCTCTGTGTGGTTAGGCATCCAGGGGCTTGTTTTCATTCTTCCATCTCCACTTCAAATGCAGCATCACAAAACCTGATTTCCTTCACCTTTCCTGGCACCTCTGTTTTTCTTGATGACCAGTATTGCTGGTCCTGTGTCTGTCTGTACCTGTGTGTCTCTTGGTCTTTTTTTCTATGTGTTGTAGAGAGAAACTCTCTTCTTCTGTGCTTTTGTAGTCTCTGGAGCCACAATGTCCCAGGCCATGCCTGGACGCTCCAGCAAATTGAGTCAGGCTATACTGCTGATGCAATAGTGTAGACAAGGAATTTGGATCTCTAGAAATATTTTCCTTTCCATATGTTTTTTTTTCAGCAGTCATCTGTTAGTAACCTCTGAAGAATGAAATATTTACCCAGGCTTTGATTATCTTGCATCTTACTGAAGGTGTCTTTTCTACCAACCTTCCAAATTCTCACCTAAACTGAATAAAACACAGTTTCTTTCATCACGCTTTGCTTTAGCTCAGAGAGATTTGAATTGGGGGGAAAAGTTAGCATCTCCATAATAAGACTAGAAAAATTACAGACCACATTGTGTTTTAGCTGCTTATCTGAGGTCTCTGAGCTACCATGGTTTCCATCAGCTTCAAATATGGAAGCTCAGCAGCTTTGGAGAAAAACAGGTAATTTAGTTCAATACATTTCATTTGAAAAACTGATATAAAACTGTTCTTTTTTTAAAATTCCCAGTAGCTTTTACTTCGAAAAGGCCAGGTATATTTAAAAGGATAGTGTCTTCCTCCAAACTTTAGAGTTGCAGATGTCAACAAACACTGGAAAATTCAGGTAGCTAGGACAAAGGAGGCAGTGGGGGATTGATGTTCCTACAAGTTTGGCAAGGAAAGTGAAAAATCCGCCACAGCAAAAGAACAGAAAATATACAGTTAGCAGATAAGATACTTTACCAGCCTTACAGCCTTCATAGATAAAGGTTTGGCAATCCAGCCTCATTGCATTCATGGGGGGCGTATTTTGTAAAAGCACTGGCACCCAGCAATACACATTACTGCACAAGTGTTACTATTAATAGGATTAAGGCTTGCGTTTATTATGCTGTGCAAAGATAGCAAGCATGATAAATGAGACTGCAAATACTGCCCACTTTAACCCTTTTTATAATCACTCTTCTTTTTAGATATCATTTTCCATCCTCATTTAAATACTTGATTCTATGCCCATGCTGGACAAAAAAAAAAAAAAAAAGTATTTCATGCAGCTCATTACAGTAAACATTAAGTATAAGAGCATATATAAAATATATCTGTATATATAGCAGTATAAAATATATCTGTAAATGAAGCAGCTGTCTTCATTACATGCTCAAACACACAATTCTGCATGTAATTCTGTGAGTTTGCGTGTCACAAAGTGCCTCTAGTTTGTGTCATTTGGAATCACCTGGCATTTTACAGCAAAGGCAACAACACAGATGTCTTACAGAAAACAAATCCAGAAATAAATTGCAGCTGTAGTCCTTGCACTGAGGTTCAGCGTGCACTCCTGTGGGTAAGAGACAGCATCTGTGGACAAAGCTTGCTTCTCTGTCCAGGGCATTCTGTGCCAGTCAGAGGGCATGGCCTGGGTCCAAGCAGTGTGAGTCACATAGGGCTGGAGCGTGCTCAGCCTTGTGAGATTTACAGGGTGATCAATGGCTTCAGCATCCTGAATTACTCTGGAGATGGTTTATTAGGAAGGGGCCTTAGGGAGCAAGGAATAGAAGGAGAGAGTAGATTCACAGTTAAAGGAAGAATTGGTAGAAGGCAATTTATACATGAAAATTCAGATCCCCTTCTGAATTTCCTAAAAGCTTGGGGTGGGAGTCCAGGGCTTTGCTCTGGGCCCTTCTCTAGAACTGACATGCAAGTAAATCAGGCTCCTGTATGAAATCACTCTTAAATGTGTAAGGCACCATCAATCAAAAGCTTTCCTCTGCTCAGTCCCTGCAGAGCTATTCTTGGCATGCTGTTGGAAAAAAAGCAAAGGCAGAGAGATGCTCTTTTTTTTCCCTCTGAACACGGTCCCAGAGAGACGGCTACCTCGCATAACAAATGCAGCCCATATTCCCTGTTTGTAAGCCGAGTTTCACAGCGTGTCATCGCCTCCTCTGCCAAGGTGATCGATTCCCAGTGTCTAGGACCGTCAGGTCAGTGTCTGGTCCACACTTATCCACAGATATTTCCACCTCATCTGACTGCCAAAAATTTCCTTCTCATTTCTGGAACAGTGTTACCCAGACATGCCCTAAAATTTCATGAGAAAACTGCAGACCAGCTACTGCCTCCACTTTCATATACACTCAGCTTCTCAGTGCCCCAGAGCAACATGAAAGCAGAGCAAAAAGACTGGTGTCCCCTCACGTCTGGCTGGGAAGCAGTACTTTAAAACTACTACGCAGGACTTTTGGATGCCCTCACAATTAGTAATAGTGGAAAACCTTAGTATTGCCAGCCCCTGAGCTGCACCTCTTCTTTGAAATAGGAGCCTTACACTGGGCATCGGGGAGCCTTGCTTATATGTACACACACAGAGACATTTTGGTTATAGGACTGGTTTTTGAAATCATTTAAAGGATATTTGCAGAACCAGGAAGAGATATGAAGGCAGAACCTCACAGGAAAGACGGGAGGAAGAAGGAGTGCTGGGAATTACCATACCCAGAGCTGCAGCACTAGATCCTCCTCAGCACATTGCAGGATTTTATGTCAAGGTTTCCCACACTGACATTAACCCTCAATTCACACATCAATGGCTGTGTTCCTGCTAGGGTGTTTAGAACAAAGCCTTTCAGCAAAGAGCACAGTGGTGAAATCAGACTGACCTCTGAAATTTTCTTCTGTATTATTTTTTGTTGTTACAGAAAAGTCTTCCATAAGGGTAAGATGCATATCATTCACATATAGAGGTTACACAAGTATCACTGGGAGAAGTTATCCCTTCAAGATTTGTTCTAATTAGTGACTTGAGCTTTCATTTAATTACACTCTTTAATGCACATCTTGGAATTACAGAGGTGGGTGTAATTTAATTAGCCAAAAAAAAAAAAAATCCAAGACACGTTTCTATTCCCTTAAAATATAGGTTACACCTAAGACATGATGGGGATGACACAGATATTTCCCAGGAACAAGGTCCGTACTCCTTCACCTTGAGGTGTGTTTGGATGCAGCCCTGGGCATGTGAGTGTGAGCATGGCTGAAGGCTGACAGCTGCTCATTACAGGCTGCCAGGGGTCTCAGCCTGGCTCCTGGAGGACAGGTGGCCACATGACAAACGAAACCCCTCACAATTAGCACTAATTGACACTCATGTGGCCGGTTTCCAATGAGAGGTCAGGGAGCGGGTGAGCTCAGAGGCTGAGCAGCCTGTCCTGGCAGCGAGGGTCTGTGGTGCCACCACTGCCACCACCACACTGCTGTGTGCAAGCACAAGACTCAGCACCTATTTTTTGACAGCCTTGGAGTTCACCAGGGCTCCCTGTGGCCCCTGACTAAAACTACCCTGGTTTTAGATCTGCTGTGAATGCCTCAGCCTGGCCTCTTACCCACACCAGCTCCATGAAGTTGCCCTATCATCCATGCCCTTCATCCCTTCCCCATGGATGTGCTGGCTTTCTGGAGAGAAAATGCAAGTGTCTGAGTTTGCTACCACCTCCCACCTTTCATTCTTTTCATTTAGAAACATTTCCACATTAAAAATGTACAATAAACTGACCAGCTGCCACCCTTTGATGCTTAATCCTCTCTAATCTGGTCTGGGAACACCAAAACGTACAATTTTGCTTATTATGCAGCTTCCAAAAATAATTGAATGTAGCAAGTAGAGAGGGTAGCAAGTGAGGAAAAAAGGAAACTAACCCCTCAGCTATTTATTTATCATTTTCTAAGGGCCTGTATGGCACACTCACACTGCTGTGAATGATCTCCTCCTCCTTAGAGAGCTGAGGAGGAGATCATACAGCTACTCAAGCTGTGGACTGAAAAATGTCCCTTGTCCAACACAGGCCCTCTCCATCCAGGAATGAGATAGCCCATGCCCCACAGACCTTGCAATTCGATAGCAAACAACATGGTCCTCAGGGATGGAATTAATTGGAGTTTGGATTTTATACTGGTTGGCTTGATTGACTTCATCTGAGGCCTCATGAAAGCAGTAAGTCTCTCAGACGGGCTCCCTATAAATTTATGGCTCACAAGGCAGGAAAAAAAATCTCATGTAAATTATACCCTTTGAAAATGATCATGAGGTATGGAGATGGCCCAGGGGACTGTCGAGGAAGTTTCATCTCTTGCTCATTTAGCATAGGTAAGTAGCAATAACTCGTTGTTCTCTTGAAGTAATGCAAAAGCTTAGGAAAAACAAGGTATTTTATCAGTTTACTTATACCATGCCCTGTACCCAAATATGTTGCTGTCTACCATCAGATATCTACAAGGTTTTCCCCATGAAAACCAGCAGGTCTGAGGACTGACTGATGAATAAATACACAGACAGATTGGTGCTGTCCTTTCTTGGTGTACGGCCTTTCTTCCTTTTGCTGAGCAGCCACAACCATACTCAGATAATTTTGTGAAATGACGATGCCACGGGAAAGTGACTGAAAGTGGATCTGACGGAGCCACTGGCATGTTGTTCCACATTGCTACACATTGATCCTAGCTCATCTGGAGCCCCACAGTCTTGTCTTCAACAAATTTCATAGCTCCAGTCATGATTTCTAATCCAAATGTCTAATACAACCTTTTTCTATGATGTCACCAGCTTTTTCCCAGTATTCAGCTCTTCCTGACAGAAATATAAAGTCGTATCATAGATCCATAGAATATCTCAAGTTGGAAGGGCATAGGGCTACCTAAAACTAAATCATATCACTAAGAATGTCATCCAGATGTTCCTTGAACTCTGACAGGCTTGATGCCATAACCACTTTCTTGGGGAGGCTCCAGTGACTGATGACCCTCTTGATGAACAACAGTATCCCAATATCCAATCTGCACTTCCTCTGAACAAATTCATTTCATTTTCTTAATTCTTTGGAGAAATAATTTCTCTGAGAACCTGACTGTCTAACTTGTATAAAAGAGAGTTCATGGGCAAAGCACTTATAGAAAGTGAAGTATTCAGTAAAATTCAGCTTAAAAATATTATTTTCCAGTGTAGCTGTGTATCCCTCATCCCAGCTCTGAGAAACATTGAGTCTTTTTTTTTTTCTTGTCCTGGGCAAAAGCTGTAAAAAGGCAGTATAGAAAGCTCTAGAGGTCAGAGTCCTCTCTCAGGCATCTGCAAACCATCTAACAAAGTCATCACTTCTTCACAAAGTGCAATATTAAGAGCATATTGTTTCACACATGCTGCTCATCATTTTCCACTTTGAAACAAACAGCTACAAGCTCTTCTAGAGGAGCATTTTAGTGGTAGCAAAGACAATCAACTTGGAAAAAGTGACTGATTGCTATAGCGCTAGTTTGCATTTCATGTCACCTTGCTTTCAAGTTCTCATTAATTACATTACATTAATTAATTAAGCCTGATAGCACACCTGTTGTTAAGAATTATCCATACTTTATAGTTAGAGACACCAAAAGAGAGCTATTAGAACGCTTGCCTAGAATCTACACTAAAATTGAAAACTAGTCCAGTTGTATACTAGACCCAGATTGTATCTGTAAATCCATGGTCTCTCTCTATTGTTTCCCACTGCACCAAGACTTCTTAGCATCTAAACATAGAGACAGCATCAAAGGAGTCATGCTCTCCCTTCCCAGTATGCAGGAGAAAGACTGGCTTATTTATGCGTGCAAGAAAATTATTGCAAAAAGCTGACAATTGCAAAAACTCCTCTGTTTTCAAGTTTTTTTTGTCCACCCCAGCTCGGGCAGGCCACTGGAGCTGGCCCTTGACTTCTGTCTGGGGTAAAGGCAGAGCCAGTGCAGGTGGCTGAGCCCCCATGGAAGGGCTTACTGGAAGATGGGAACAGCTGGACCAGCCCCAGGCACTGGTGGAAAGGGCAACAGATGGAGGCTGCAAGTAGCCAAATCCTCACCTGGCCTTCCCTTCCTTCAGTGCTGCAGAGCACAGGGAGTGAGGCTGGGCTCCCCTTTCCCCGGCCCCCATGCTTGTTGTGGACAAGGGTGTGCAGACCAGCCTCCCCTCTCCCACCCATCCACCCACCCAGTGCAGCTCAGCCCTGCCCATGCCCTGGGAAGCCCAGCTGTGGGCTACGGCACTTTGTGCCATACTGGAATGCCCTTTCCAGACAGGGCAGGATGTCACAGCCAAGCATCAAGATGATGGGGACACAGGCCATCATATCCCAGTCCCTATGTGATCTGTTACAGATTTCCTGGTAATTCTCCCTCTAGGGAGAAATGGGTTGTTAGCTACATCCAGATGAGTCCAGAACCACTCTGGGCTATGGCCCACCTCAGTCTCGGTCTTTGTCCCAAACAAGGGCCATCAACGCTTTGCACGGCTTCCTCACAAACCAGAAAACAGACTCCTTGCTGCCAGGTTGGGTGTTGAAGGGTGTCCTCCCATCACCCAAAACTTCAACAGCCCAGCTGCATCCTTTTCATTATTTTCCCCTCCATCTCATTTGTTGCACATGATGAAGGCATTCCTGCTGCGCAGATGGCTCCTCAAAGGCAGAACACAGGTAAGGTACCATGCTCCCACATCCTCCTTCCTCTCCAGCAGTGTCCTTGCATCCCTCTGATGCCAGCAACTGAGTACTTCCCAGAGAGTCAATTTGTGAAAAGAAACGATATTGATTCAAGGGGCGTGCAGCCGTAATTCTGTCATTCGGCTTTGACTCTGCACAATCACACTTCATTTTCAGTCTCCAAACAATAAATAAATATAAAATGAGCATTGGTTTAAACAGCATTTAACACGCGTGACTTCCCAAAGAACAGCATAAAAGCAGAATCCATTGCTGCTTTTCCCTTATGTGAATCAATGGGAAACACTGAATGAGTTAAAAAAAAGCAGAGAATAAAAAAAAAAAAAAACAGATTATTGTTAGAACAGGGGGCTTTCTGCACTGCTTGTGCTGTATATCCATGATCCTTTTGTGTCCCTCTTTATCCTACCCTGGAATGGAATTAGCTTTCAGTCTTTCCTTTTTTTTTTTTTTTTTCCTTTAAATTTGATCTTATTTAAATCAGCCCCTTAGCAGGTTGGCTGAATTCTTGAAAGCCTAACACAGCCTGCAGATGTCTGTCTGTGCAGCCACATGGCAGAACCAGGCTTTGGGGGTCCCCAGAGCATCACACGGGACCGGGAACTTCTTGGTGCCGGTTCCAAAAATCCATATCCCTTTCCAGTTCATTACAAACACCTATTGTTTGCCATATTTATCTGCCATCACTGCTGTTTGTTAGCAAATGGAAAAAGAAATGCCAGGACTAAATTTCAGCCTGCCCTTAGAATAGTGGAAAGGGGCTACAGGAATTGAATGACAGATGGTCTTTGAATGATATACAGAACCTCTGCCCCTGGGCCTGCTTTGGAGAAGCTGTTTTGGATTGTTGCTCAGAAGAGTGGGAGGTTGTTGTGTGATATGTGATTATTCCATAATAATTTTAATTATTTTGCCTGTTTTCAAACAATAGTCTCAGCCTTTTTTAATTTTTACACTCACTGAGTTGTGACACGAGCATTCTTCCCTCTGTGTTAGCAGGGATTAAAATCAAACCCTGTATCCCTTCCCATTTTTTTTTTTTCAAATAATCCATGTTTAAATAAATTACCTCAGCCTGGAAAAGTGAGTTACAGGGCATTCTCCTGACGTGTGTGGCAGAGAGAAAAGCAAAGGGCTGGGGAACAGGGCTGGGGGGATGGGGAAGGCTTTATTGTGTTGTGCAGGATGAGATTGTCACCGTAACAAGTTTCAAGAAGAGCTGCTCTTTAACTCCTCTTCCTCGGCACAGAGAGCGCAGCTCTGGGAACCTCATTTACATGCATATGGGTATCTGATTGGATCTGTTCAAAGGTACAGTAGGAGTCAGTCAGATTGAATATGATGTGCATATAAATGAAGTTCCCAAAGTGGGGTGTGATGCTTCAGGAGAGACAGGGAAAATATGCTGTCGCTGCTTCATCCAAAGTCCAATAGAAACTTGGGGATTTTATTTTTTTTAACTGGCTTGAGATAAGGAAGAGTGGAAGCAAAAAAAAAAAAATACATATATATGTACAAATATATATATATGTATGTATTTCCCCCCTCCCCATTTATTGAATTTACATCTTAGGCCAAATGCTCATCGCTGGAACCTCATAAATCACATTAGCTCCACATTTGGTTTGCAGGACAGCTGCACACATGCCCCTGCACAGGGCAGAGTTGCAGGGTTCACCTCCTTTGCAGCACACACACCACGCTTGCATCCGTCCCTCCACTGACAAGCAGGGATACGAGGAAAGCTGTTGGGCTTTTCTAGGCTTTGGTCTTCCTTTCAGTAGATCCTGCTCAGCCAAAGCCACCACTCACAGTTTTTTGCCTAATCGGGGGGCAAGCAGCATGTGGCTTTGGCTGAGCTTTGTGCTGGGGTGCAGGCAGCAAGCACAAGGTGCGCATGGGGCAGCTAGAAATGTTAGGCAAACATATTGCTTAGGAGGAGATTTGGTCCACCCTCAGGAGCTGGTGTGCTCCAGAAGGGACAGGAATTATCTGAAAAATGCAGCACCATAAAAGGTAAAGGACTAAAGGGAACTCTTCTCCTAGCAAAATAATCATTAGAAAAAGCTACATTTCCAGAAAGCACTAAATTTAAATAAAACTGCACTGCTAACCTGGGACACAAAACAACAGTGTGCCTACAAGCCAGAACTCCTTCGGCTTGTGGGGCCTTCTGACCCTGCCAGTGACCCAGGATTTGGGACACACCCCCGTGGCATATCAGTGCACACCAGACCCTTGGGAGAGCTGCACAGTCCCAAGGTGTCCCAGCCCTCTCTTCACAGCTGGGGTAATAGCCGGCTCTGCCTCCTCCCCCAGGTTGGCTGCGAGGAGGAGCACATGGAGACTGGGAGGTGCCCAGAGGGCACAAGGATGTGTACTTTCCCTGAGCCTAGCTCCTTATCCTGAGATGTTGCACCCGTGGCTGTGGGGAGGGGGCTGTGAAGGCAGTGAAAGCTAGGTGAGGGGATCCTGCACCTCATCGAGGACACCCTCTGTAATATCTGCAGTTTTATTTCCAGCAAATCTCTGTCTCTCTGCAGCACTTGTACTGCAGCTAATGCCCAGCTGAAATTCAGATCCTTCCAGTCCCACCAGCAAGGAGAGCCTGGGGAGCGTACTCTGCCTCCACAGGGCAACATGCACATTCATCCACAGGGTGGATGAAATTTTACAGGGCACTCTTGTGCCATAAGCAGCAAACCCAGCAAGCAAAGACCCACCCGTGGAAATAAGAATACTGTGTATTCCTCTCTTCTTGGTGTTACAGGAACACAAGAAGAAATAGTTTACATAGTGATGAGGATGCTCTGGCAAACATCAAGAGTACCTTGAAGCTAGATGCCATAGTTTCAAAACCCTAAAGCCACAATGTACATCTCTAAGAGAAATTATTCCAATGCAATCTGAAAATCTATACTTAAAAGTTCTGCCTCATTTTTTTCTTTTTAACTTCCAAGACTTCTATTGTGGTCCAGGTGTTTCTCATAAAGCATTAGATAATATCAAACATTTCAAGCCATCATTAAAAGGAATTCACTGTAAAGCTTTAGGGATACTACCAGACATAAAAAGACACAAGCAGAACACTGAGCACAGGTGAATACAACAGACTTTCCCATTCCTGCTGCTTAAAAAAAATATTTGTTTCTGTAACTTTGAGCTACTTGCTATTTGTGTTTCAAAATCTAAAGAGCTTTGTTTTGCCTCTACTTTAAAGTTGTGCTTTGAACTCCTTTAGAAAGAACCCATGACAAGCAGAGTAAGTATCAGGCCTTAATAACAGGGCCTAAACTCCAGTGTTTGTGGAGGATTATGAAAAATGGCCACTGCTAGAAAAGAGGGCTTACATGGAGGAGCACATTTCAATTTTTATCTGCAGTACAGATGATAAAATAAAATCTTGTACAACTCACCAATTGGGAGAGTGCTAAGCAAGGAGAGCAGCTCATTGTTACAGGCAGACAGAAATTGCCTGGATGGATGGTTGCAAGTCAGCAACGTGCATTTTAAGATAGGTGAATGAAGTGTAGTTCAGGTAATACACAGGGGAGCAGAGAGCCGGCTCTACCTGGGCCTCAAAAATGACACTGAACCACTGAAGACATGAAGCTCTTCTGCCCCCACAGAAGCTCTCACAGCAGTGATATTGCAGAAGGGACAGCGTGGTCTTTGTATGTATAAAGAAATACCTGGTAGAAATCACAAACTATCTTGCCTCCATAGTCCTAGATACTAATGTCCATCTCTGGAGAAGACCCCCAAAGGGTCCAATATACATATAAATTAAATACAAAGCAGGGCTAGGAAGGGCTTTTCAGTTTCTCCAATGTGGTCACAACACAGATGATGAGCAAGAAGCCAGGCAAAGCACTGGGACTCCATGTTTGCGTATTAGATGCCTGGAGACATTTCAAAGCAAAGGAAGCATAAGGGGTGTAATGCACAGGGAATTTTTGTGGTTTAAAGGAGTCTTTTATCATCTGTAAAATGTCCCCCAGTCTGAATTGTGGCACCAGCAATTGAAAAGTTACAGTGGATACTCAGCACCCACTTAATATTTATAATGAGCTTGGAGATCTCAGTGGCAAATCATCTACTTGCCAAACCTCTCTGTCAGGCTGCTGATAATAATCTGAGGTCATGGGCAATGAAGTATGGGGCAGAGATCCTCACTCTTATGTTTCCTTGGAGATACGCTGCTATCTTATATCCGTCCATGCTTCAGTCAGGGAGCTGGACTAAATGACCTCCCAAGGTCCCTTTCAACCTGATTTATTCCATGATTCTACCATGATACTTTATAAAAAGTGAATATCAAGTCACAGACCTCAACCCCAGACCTTGCAGGGTTTTTCTGTCCATCACCCTTGTAAGCTCCCAGCTGGACCACTCTTACCACTGAAACACTGCAAGTGCCTCTGTGATAAACGGAATTGCATGTAAGGAAAACATGATTTTGGCCATCTGGGATTATGTTATAAACAGTTCTAGAAGAAAAAAAAAATAGGCACTCCTGGGAAATAATAGTCATTTGTCATTATTTCAACCTTCAGAAAGAGTTTTGCAAATAGTTAAACACTGCCTTTATAAAAAAAAAGTTAAACCATACTATACATTTATGAGACGCATAATATTGCTTCCTTGAATTGGTCAAATATAAGAGATGAAATATAAGGTATGAGTATAAGTGGTTACTTAAGTAAAAACGCATACTGAAGTTAGGAATAGTTACCCTAGATCTAGCTACCAGCATAATTAGTATAAACAACAACAATTAGGAGATTTTCCCAGTTTGTTATATCTAAGGCTTAGTTTTTAGTGATGTGTAGTGTTAACCCACATTGTTTAAATGCCTGCTGCGCTTCAAAGTATAATCCACCCGGAACAATGAGAAAAACAAGAATCAGTAACCAGTGGCGCTATTAATTATCCTTCATGGATTAAATGCTTCAATTTCCCTGAGTTATCATCCCTGTAACACTACTGCTCAGGAACTTTGCACTACCTTTCCTAGCCCAAACAAGCTGAATCACATCATTTTTTTCACAGTGCTGCTAACATAGTTCAAGGCATCGTCTATATAATGTTGTTCCTGGGAGTCGGTGACTGAGAGAGTGCAAAATGTCTGTCCTGAGCGTTTCCAATGAAGGGCTTAAATGGAATAGAAAATCAGAGGTCCTGAGATGTCTTCTGGTAAAGACTGTTTGCTATGCCTTTGAGCTGAGCCTAAAACTTGGGAAGCAGGAGAGAAGCAGGATATTGGTGGGTTTTTTCTCTGTTTTAGGAGCCCAATCCTCTTGAAGTTATTCAGACAGTTCTGATTTTGAAACCATTTTTTTCTGGGTACCATAACTGCAGATTTAATTTCTTACTTGTAATAACTCGATTAAAATTCATTGACATTTCACCTAGAGGCCAAAGGAAAAAAGTTGTTACTCAAACCTTACCTTGGACTTGATCCTGCAGATCAAAAAAAAAAAAAAAAAAAAAAATCAGCATTGTGATTCAAGAATGTAATTTGGAATCTAAAAATTTTACTTTGTGTTTATTTGAATTTCATTTAAGTGCAAATATTTTCTTACTGCATTACATATTTACATGGTTAGACCATGCATGTGTGTTTTAATTATTATGTTATCTTAATGGCAAATTGACATTATAAAATGTCACATAAAAGCACAAATTAAAGAGACTAGTTTAGTACAATAAGCATGATGTGTGACTGAGAACATGTACTTTCAATTTTCTTCTGTTAACCTAGTAATACTTAATTAAGCTATTTAGGGGATTAATAAAACCATTTCAAAGCAGTTTATTAAAATGCACAAACAGAAGAGAGCTTGATGAAGCAGAAGAAGTTTCAATCCCAGATAAGCAGCAAAACCTAAGAGTTTCTATTAAAACTCCACTATTTTAATCGTTATTTTGTATGATACTGCTTTAAGTAAAGAGCATAATATTTATTTTAAAATAAATAAAATTTGAAGAATTTACTTTTCAGAGTGGAAGTGCCCAAAATTTCCAAAAGGCTCTTGAAATAATTTCTATTTCATGAAAAAATTGAAGATGCTTGACATGACAAGTCAAGGCAGTGATGGCTTATTACCCTTCGCATATTGATGTATTACATTGCAAATAGAAGAAAACCACTCTGAATATCTCAGACCCCACCCCCTGATTCCTTCTCATGGATCAGTGCTCAGCGGCTCTTGCTGGCATTAAACTCCTCTTCCCCATATCTGATACACACCTCTATGACTTCTCTGATCTCTAAAGGACACCCAGTGTTGCAGCAGCCCTAAAAATGAGCCAGTGCACAGACTTCTTGTTAAACACAGCGTTAAAGGGGCCCTGGTTTATTCCTCATCATGGCTTAGTTATCTTAACTCCAACCATTCACTGACTCTGGCTGCAGCAAGCTCCTGCTGTAGGTTTCCCTTACAGCCTCTGACTGCTGGTTATTTCCTGCTAAACCATGACTGCAGGTATTAGTTTGCAGACTCTGACTGCAGACTTTTACCTAGCTAGACTATAGCTGCAGGTTCCAACAACAGACTCTGACTGCAGACCTAGACTGACCTCACAGCAGTGATTCTCTCTCCTCTGGATCCTGCTTCATGACTCTTCCTGCTCCTCAAGATTCCTCCTCCATGATGATTCTCCAGCTCATCTCACTCACCCTTATTGGATGTAGCTGTGACTGATCAGGTGTGAGGCTGTATTGGGTAATTAACACAGTTGTTACTTGTTAGGGGTGAGGTCACCTGTATTCCCTTCTCCTACAACCCAGATAACTCGAACGCCTTCCATTTTTGCTTATAGTGAGTTAAAATTGACCCATGTCCTTACTTTTATTTCTTCTTCAGAGGAAACAAAGGTAACTATGATATTTTTTTTCCTCCAACAGTTGTGTTTGCTGTGCCTGTTCCTGCTGCCCTTCCCTGGCCCCTCCTCTCTCTGGAATATGCAGTACCTAACACTGATCTCCAGTGCTGAGTACCATGATATCTGAATATCTGCATACTAACATTGGATGTGTGGCTTTAATTACTCTTATGTAATGCTCTGGATGTACATTCATCATTACAACCTCCAGTTCCTCTGCTGCCAAATTGCTCCCTTGACAGTTATTCCCTTCCTTGCGTTTCTGCAGTCAATCACGTTTGTAAAGTGTAGGAGCGTGCATTTATCAAAGTCTACTCCATTTTTGCAGATAAATTCCTAAAATATTCAACGTAATTCTGAATTCTAGCCCTGCCCAACAATGCACTTGAAGTGTTCCTCAGTTTGATATTTCTCTGAGTCTCTCAATTCTCTGCAAGTAGTGCAGACTTGCAGTGTAGCATTGAAGGGTAACCTGCTTTCTTTGGCCAACTTTCCAGTTAGCCATTCACCCATCTGCCCACAGGTATTTTTCTAAATTTTCTCATGAACTTGTCATGTGATACATGACATCCAGGAATCAAGATCTGTCCTAAATATCATTTTTCTTTCCCCATGAGGAGAGTTGAGTCTGTTGCCCGAAAATCGGTTACTTTGGCTGGATATATTTGGCTTAATGAGGCAATTCCTGGCTGTTGGATGCTTTTTTGTTATCTAGATGGCTGATCCATTAGCAAATGGATCAAATAATCCAAAATAGAATATAATGTTATAAATATAATCAAATAATTAAGTAAAAATTAGTCCCATTTCTGGGACTAATTTTCTAATTAGTCCCAGAAATTAGACTAATTGTCTCTCTTTTAAAGAGAGACAATAGGTCCCCAAACTGCCGTCACCCACACTCTCTTCCCAAAGGCCTACTAATTCTCCAGTCCTTCCAGGCAGCTCCCAAGGTATTCAGCCCTGACTTGTCCAGCTGTTTTGAAATTTCTCAGCTTTCATGTAAATTTCTTTTCAGATTTCAGCCAGAGCCCTTTGCCATTTGTTAGTCTTATTATTTGCTTTAGCCATCTCATTTAATCCTTCATGAAATACAATGAAATACCAAAATCTTTTCCCTTCTTGATTCCCTTCTTGTTAGATTTTCCTCACTGTTGAAGACTGGACTGACATTTTTGTCTTGTCTTCCTTTTACCAGTTCCATATTTTCAGAATCATGTATCTTTTTAAATGAACTTTGTTTGCTGCACTTCCACTTAACTCAGTAAACACTCACTAAAAATCCTTTTTCTTTTAAGAGGTGAGCACAAAAGGAAGATGCAATTGCTTTCCACAACATAATCAAATAGAGGTTTTTCAAAGTTCCCATGTCATTTAAATATGCTGTATCAGTGGTGGTATGGTGAATGCCAATGAAACACCACTGTCGTACTATACCAGCATCATTCTGCAGGTAAATTTTCCCATGTAGACAAATCCTTAGCAGTATTCCCCAGTGTTCTTCCCATTGTGAGTGACATTTCATACAGAGCTGAGAAGAATAACATTGAAATGACCCCAAACCATGATGGAGCGTGGCAAAATTCCCAAAATGCTGAGGCTTTGAACATGAATTATTTTGGATTTTAAATACATCTTTCTTTTATTAATCTAGTGGAATTAGGAAGTTATTAAGTACAGCAGACCAAACAAAAAGAAGCCAGGAGCTGTCGCACAAAAAAATTATTCCAGTCAAAGTAGGACCACCAGGCTAATAAATCTCACTGCAAAACACCTACAAGGTTACCACTATTTGTACACCTAGACCCTGGTCATATTATTCCATATGGTGATAAATGCAAGCTGTGCATATTTTTTTTCTGGAAATGTTTTTTAATATTTATCATAATCATAACTATCTCTAAATACCATGTAGTTTCTCTACTCTTGCTAGCCTGTAGTCCTTTTAAGCTTTTGCATCTCCCGTGACAAGCAGTGGCTTCCCAAACTGGGAATGGCTCCGAGAACATCTCCAACTTTTCCTCCTGCTCCAGAAACGACTGCAGAAAGCCACTAAACTTGGCTGAGGAGGCAGCAAGTCACGGTCAGGGTGTCTTTTTCTTGGCTGTCCTGTAGCAATGCCAGCTCAGCTACATTAAGGTAGATGGCATTAGCTCCCATGTGTCAGTCTCTGAAGAAAATATTCAGAATTACAACAAAACTCACAACTATTCTTTCCATTTGTAACTTTCAGGTACAAAATGGCCAAACCAGCATGTTCTGTACAGTAAATTCTCAGCAAATGATGCATAGAGAGAGAGGAAAATCCCAATCATAAATTAATTTTGCGTCAGAGGAGGTCACATCCTGGATATCTCCTCACTGGACAAATCTTCTGCAAATTTTCTCCCCCAAAACCTGGAAAATTATCAGGGTAGGTGATAATCAAATAGCAATAAGCAGGATTCCATCCAGTTGGGATTTGAATGCCTGCAAAGATGAAGACTCCACATGCACTCTGGGCAACCTCTACCCATGTCACCCACATTAGGAAAAAAAAAGCATTTCCTGATGCTCAAGAGGGACCCTCCTGTGTTTCAGTTTTGTGCCCATGGTCCTGCCACTTGGTACCACGGAAAAATGCCTCAGTTCTTTGCACCCTCCCTTCTTTATACCTACCCTCTTATTCAGGTTGAACATTTCCAACTCTAATTCCTTTGTACAGAAACTCATCAACTTTAAACTGCAGTCTTAAAAATAGACTTAACTTAGACACTCATCTGTTGTGGGCCCTCTCCAGGATGCCTTTGAGCTACATCAGCAGACCACTACAGAGAAGACTTGGCTGTCATGGGTTCTGCAGTATCTGTTTGGGGTTTAAATGGGAGGCTTGCAGTTGCAGCACCTTCCATCCAGCCTAGGAGTGGTAAAATTCCATTTGTTTAAAAGATTTGTCTCTCTACTCAATCATTTTTCTTAGTTGCTCTTTGATAATGCTTGTTTTGTTCTCACTTTTTTTTTTCATGATTTTAAAATGGGTGGGGGGAGATATTTCACAGAAAAAATATATATATATTAGCAAAAAGAGTTTCATGCAACTATAATTCCATTTAGATCACTGTCAGTGACAGGCAGAATTTACTTAAAGATATTTTCTGTGCTTTACGGTTACTCATTCATGCAAATAAAGATAGCCCTTGAAGCCAAGTCACCTTGCCCTCTCAATCATCCACCTTGCCCTCCAGAGCTCTGGGGGGAATGCTAAATTAAAATCTGTCTGCTCTGGCAGAGGTGGTTTTTTTGATATAAAGCCAGAATAATTATTCAGACATATGTTTACAGCTGCAAGGTTATATTTTGCTGAAGATTTTTTAAAGTGAAAATGTAACTTGGTTGCTAAAGGGTTTTCTGTTTAATCACTGCAGAGGTATGGAAGACAGGAATTTTTTTGAATTTACCCTCTTTCATCTCAGTCCTGGTGATTTGTTTGTTTAGCTCACCTTTTTTTTTTTTTTTTAATAACATAAAATTTTGGAGGGTCAAAAATATTTTCAAGTCATAGTATTTAAAGATTTTCATTCTATTTTTGTGCACAGAAACAGTTTCCCCTCTTTTTTGCCTTCTGTGATGATAATGAACACCGGTCAGAGTGAAATGAAACACTACAGGAAAGTTGTGTTAGTCATGTTAAGAAGAGTTCAATGAAGGGCTTCAAACAATATTTTGAGTTGTTTTGCAGCAGTGAAAATTAGCTTGAAGGATGACAAATGCAAATTGAGAATGGCCTAGTTGGAATTTACAAACTGTCCTGTAATGAAAAGACATCCAGACTTTATTTTTTTAAACTGTAACAATCCTTGAAGCAACAAGAACAGAAGAAACAGAAGGGGAAAATTCTCAAAAGGACAACTTTGATGATTTAACGGCACTCATGTTGCATAAACTTTGCAGGAACAGGTAATCTAACATAATACAAAACAAAGCTTCCTCAAGTATGGCAGGATTCCACTTCACTCTCGAGCAGTGATGCATCTCAAGAAACTGTCTGTCATCATGCTAACTTAGTGAGAGACATGAAATACCTCCACATGTTCCTCCTCCCTTTTTATTTAGCCCTCAGTCAAGCTGGAGCTTTCAAATGATGTCTGTTGCAAAGCAGCCTGGATAGTCTCGCAGACTGTCCCTTTTCACCTCAACATCTGGAACACATATGCAGTGCATGAGGTACATAATGCAGCCTGATTTTTGTCTCTCTCTTTCATTGGTGTGTTGTCTGGCTGCTCCTGAAAGAAAAACTATTATAGTTAGATCAGTGGTTTTCAGACATTCACCTGCATTGGGGTTTTCCATTGCCCTTGAAGCACTGCCTTGTGAACCTGCAAAATGAGGAAGTTGATGGTCAGGAATGCCAAGGCCCTGAGCAAGTGGAAGATGGAAACACTGGGAAAAGCTGAAAAAGCTCAAGTCGTAGTAGACATTCAGAAAATTTGCCTCATAGTAAAAGATTCCAGAATCTTAGTTTTTATAGATTTATTTATTATGTAAATCATATAGAATACAATACAGATATAGAATACAATATATAATCTTATAGAATACATGTTATAGAAATATATATTATAGAAATAATACTGCCTATTATTTAAACAAAACACTTAAGAAGTGATTGACTGCTGCAAGCAGACACCTTCAAGAGGTGCCATGGTCTCTTATGCTGCATGGCATTTAGGTTCAGCAAGAAAAGACATCCAGGTGTTCGAAGCCAAAGCTAGAGAAAAAAGTATAAACATATTTTTTAAAAGGAGCTTCATTAATATCTAAAAGAATCACGGGGTAGAGTTTTATGAATCTCTTAAAGCTTTCATTTCAGGACTGGATAAGTTTCTAAAGATGTTGGAGCTGTCTGGGCATAGAGACTGGAGAGGAGCCTGGCTTGTGTCCTGAGAGAGGTCATAAGAGCTAGCCACTGCAGGTTCCTCTGTCCTTGCAGTCCCACAGAATCAGAGACACTGTGAAAAGAGTTTCAAGTTTCAAGAAGCTTGCGGACAGAGAGAAATTACCTGGAGTCTGTGAATTCTTACTTGAAGCCAAAAATCACTTCTCAAAATTCTTTGAAACTAGGCCACATTTTGTGGGTTAAGAATAGGCAAAAGGAGGGGAAAAAAATTGCAATTAATTCAGAGAAAGTCTGCTTGTTTATTTTCTTCATCTGCCTGTCTCATAACACATTACTCATTGTGAGGTTGAAGTCTTTAGTGTAATCTAATAACCAAGAGAGTTTGAGAAAAAAATTCATGTGCACAAAGAAACTTTTTCTCAATTATAATCTCTAAGCCTGGATAATGGCAATACATTTTTGAGACACCAAGATCAACATTGCAACAGCCCGTTCCAAGACCCATCAGCTTTCATTAACACAGTGATTCATCCTTGCCCTCATCTTTCTTCTTAAACTATTCAAACTGTGAACAAAATAAAATGTCTGTATCCACATGGCTTAAGTTTTACTAAAGTCTGATATTTGGCTCAGGGTCTGATTCACTAAAACATCTGCCTGCCAGTCTAGATTTGTACATTGATTTTCAGGTAAGACGTCTCTCTTTAAAAGATCAGACTTTGTACTGGAATTTAACACTGAGTACAGAAGAAGGCGTACTGACATTCAGTTCAGGGGCTTAATGAATCAAACCAGAATGATTCAGGTTGTATTAATAATGCTATGTGTTGTTTCATCTTCTCCCCTGCCCATTTAATTTAAGAATAATCTTTTGTCACAGATATTTTTTAAAAACTTAGGAATCAGGAGGACTGCAATCAGGGCCACTTTCTGATACAAATTTTTCTTCTTTAATGAAAAGGCAAGGTACTTTCTAGTCTTTCTGAAAGAAGCTCATAAAAGGCACCTTTTTTTTTTTTAAGGAGTAGATTTCTGCTCTTTGCAGATATTGCAGAGAGTTGTCCTCTTTTTTAATTGAAAAGCAGCCATGTTTGATGGAGAAATTCTAGCCTCAACCTGTGGGCTGAAGTTTTCAAGTTGTCTAAAACACCCAGTGTTCTGTTTCAACTGTGTTAAATTGTGAACTGGCAAGAAGTTGGGTTATCTGCAGCAATGCAGAGAGACAGATATCACAGAATCATCATAGTCACAGAATGGTTTGGATTGGGAGGGACCTTAGAGACCATCTAGTTCCAACTCCTCTGTCATGGGCAGGGGCACCTTCCACAAGTCCATGTTGCTCAGCGCTCCATCCAACACAAGCTCAAGCACCTCCAGGGATGGGGCATCCACAACTTCTCTAGGAAATCTGTTCCAGTGTTTCACCACCCTCATAGTAAAAAATTTCTTCCTAATATCTAACTATCACCAGTCCTCCTGCACTTCAAGTTGGTACTGCAGTCCTGTCAACAGGCACTGCTGTTGTCAAAGAAAGAAAAATCTCTTTTGAGAAGAGTTACTTCAATCCAAAGCAAATTCTCAAATTTATTTTCACGGCATGTATCAATAACACGCATTTATAGAGAGTCCTGTGAGCATGTGTTGCTAAAAATGAGGGTCAAGACAGAGGAGTTGGGGAGTACAATTGCACCAAGTCATACAGAGAACACCAAATACTTGCCTTCCTTCATGACCCACCGACCCACCCTGGGAATCAACCTTTGAAGTAGTGTTCCAATCCAATGCCTTCCTTCACTGAGAGTAACTCCTTACTCCCCGAGTACCCTTGCTGATGGAGAGGTAAGGAAGTGTGGGAAACCTTTGCCTGCATAGCAACCTAAGGAGCTTGTGAGCCTCCATGGATCAAATAAGGTGGCAAGTCCATTGGAATCATCGCCTGCACACAGTAGCTCATAGGCATGCCTATCTACCTGCATGTACATATATATACATTTATGTGGCACTTACACTCTTATGAAATCCTGCTGACTGGATGGGATGATAAATTTCAAGCAAGAATTTTTGCAAATAGCCATCCAAATATCTTGCAACAGTGGAAAAGAACGGGGCAGAGCACACCATGATCTTCTGGCAAGAGCACAGCAAGATCTTCTATGAAACATCTCTCTTCCTAAGTCTGCAGCCCTCTCAAAAAGCACCACAACTCTATGCAGAGCTACAGCTGTTTCAACATCAAGCAAACTAACATGGTGTCCTCCACAAGTCACCTAGCTACAACATGAAATTCTCCACTGCATTCTGACAGCCGTCCAGCTCCATCCCAAGCCTGAGTGCCTCTCCTGCAATGGGATTTACCTCCTTCCCAAAGGTCCAAAATCTCTGTGTTCTCCCTACTACAATCTCTTGCCACTGATGTCCAGAGAAAACAAGCGAAGCTGGAGAGCTAAGTAAAGCCACATAGCTTGAGGTATGACTGTGAGGAGACACAGGCTGGTGCAGATGGCAATAATTTCATAGCTCTGCCCTGGAGAGGCAAATTTTGGAGCTGCCTGGTGTGTGAAGAGGCTTCTCTGTCTCCCAGAACATTGCTGTATGTTAGCAGCAGAGTTTTCATAGGTATCCAGAGACAAAGACTCGTGACTTTTTGCTGTCTCCCTTAATACCACTGGGGGCCCTTGAGCAGGTAATACTTCCACCTCCCTCCACTGTAACTGGCACCACAGTGCTTGACAGACTTGTAAAACCATAGGCAACTCAAGTTAATATCATCCCTAGGGATATATGGAACTTGCTTGTAACAGGTGTTATTTAGCTTTTGAAGTTCCTGAAATTGCCCAGAAGTTAAGGAAGAGAGAAGAAATTTGCACAAAATATGTTAAAATACTTTTGGGGGTGTAGAGAAGGCAAAGATACTGAAACCAGTGCCATGCAGGTAATGCTAAAGCATTCAAATGTCAACATTTGAAGCTTCAGATTAGCTGGCTATGGTCAGATTTTCAGTCTTAGAAGCTAAGTAATAAGATCTAAATGTGGACAGTGCAATTAAACCCTTGTATTTAGAGGCAAAAAAAGTACAGCTGTTTGACATCTTCTGAAATGAGGTGAATATGTGTGTTAAGTACTTACAGACTCTAGTAAGCTCCTGTAGTTTTAGGAGAGACATAGTACCTCATCCTTAATCTTTCATGTCTTAAACCAGTTTGCAAAGATGCCTCAGGTGAACTCAGAAGAAAATAAGCAGGACACAGATCTGAATTTTAAAGGTACATACACAGTCTTGTGCTGCGAACAAAGTTAAAACCAGAAAATAGGTATTAAACACAGGATTCTGTCTTATCAAGTGATACAGTGGTGGTTCTCTAAATTAGAGTTGTAGCAGCCCTTGTAGAGGAAATATATTTTCTATAGCAGATGGAGAGAGAATTTATGTTCTACACTGATGTAGTCTAGGTAAAGAAAACCATTACCAGCAGACCACAAATATATGGATGAATGAGACAAGACCTATTTTGAAGAGGAAATTTTTGTAACTAATTAAGGAGATAAAAGTAGTCAGTAGCGTTGTCCCCAGTATGTGGGACCAAATGGAAATTGCAAAATGTGTCTTCCCTGTTTGATGAAGAGCCTTCATCACAGAAACCAGATATGTGCTCTCCATACCAGAGGATTGCCCAGCTCACATTTCCTACATCTCATCCATGAGGATGAACCCTCAGCTGCATTAATCAATGTCCCAGTATACCCCAGACCCTTAGAATAGGCCTTGTCTGGGTGTGACAAAAATGGCCTTGAAACTGCGTGATAACATTAAACATCTCACCATGCCCCTGTGAGATGGAGCAGAATTTTGTGCTAATTCCAAGGTGACAGACACCATTTGGACAAGGTAATAAATTCCTCAAAGACAAATTCACACTGGATTTCTGTCCTTCAGTTAGACTCAGGTAGACCAATCAGATGAAAGAATGACAAGAAAAAATAAAGGGAGCCTAGGCAAGCAATCCCTGCCATTTAAAAACTTCTAGTTAAAAGCCTATGTTAAATTTCTGGATAACCTTTTTTTTTTTTTTTTTTTTTAATTCTCTTAATGAAACTTTTCATTCATGTGTTCAGGACTGTGCAGAAACTTCAGTGCCTGAAGTATACTGGCATGCCCAGACTCTCTCATAACTTCTCCTTCTCCTCCAGCTCCCTTAAATAGCAACTCCTAGATAAGAAAAGTTTCTTCAACTTTTTCAGCATTTCTGTTACAGCACCTGACCAAGCCAGCCTGATCACAGAGAAAGAAAGGAACAGTGTTCATTGCCTCATTTGCTTTCCTCTCTCTGCATGGTATAACCAGCCTGGATAACACTGAAAGCCACAAGCCTGGTGTGCATCAGTCTGATATGAACCTTTACTGATCATGTTTATCCAGCACCTACTCGGTTTGATCTGCATACTGAGCCACATGAAGGCTCTGAGGCAGAAAGTGCATTTCAAAAATGTGATTTTCCTTTCAGATAAATGCGTTTTACTCAGAGCAAGCTGAATTCTAACTTCTCTCCCGGATTTTGCATTTAAAAATTACTCTTGAAAGTTGAGCAGCTAAGCATCCAAATCTATGGGGAAAGTTCCAGCATCAGTGTGTAAGGGAGGAACTTTACTCCTGCACTGTGCTTTCTGCTTCAACTTTTGGTTTGTGTGGAATTTATTTACTTTTAGTTGTTTTGATCACAACAATTTTGGATGCTTTCAAATGCCCAGAGGACTGCTGATCAATTGATAGAATTGCAGATACAACCCACCCAAAGCCATGGGGCTGGATGGGATCCACCCAAGGCTGCCTAGGGAGATGGTGTAAGTACCAAGCAACTTGCCATCTTTTTCCTGCAGTCCTAACCAGGGAGGTCCCTGTTGACTAGAGGTTGGCAAATGTGAAGCCCATCTACAAGAAGGGTCAGAAAGACAATGCAGGGAAGGGGTGGAATCACCATCCCTGGAGGGATTTTAAAAACTGTGGATGTGGCACCTGGGGACGGTTTAGTGGTAGACTTGACAGTGCTGGCTTAAATGTTGGATTCAATGATCTTAAAGGTCATATCCAACCTCAGAGACTGTATGATTCTGTGATTCTGAAATTATCAGAAGTAGGAAAGGTCTTCTTTTTCACTGCAGTTTCTTCTTGTTAGTCAGCTTTAAATGACCACTTTAATTGATCTTCTTTACATCAGAAGAGAAAGTAATGATTGGGAAATGTCCACCCAGTTGCCACTGCCCACGGCTGCTGCTATGGCTTACTCACCTGAAATGACTACTGCTTTTGGAGAAATTTCACATGTGTAGGACATGATGCTGCAAGGGACCACATGGAAGCTTTCTTCAGTGTTGCAACCAGGGTCTACAGCAAGATCAGACTGGTTTTTCCTATGCTTTCCTATGCTGTGCAATACCCTAAGGGCTAAAGAAATATTTGGCTATATGTAACAAAAATAGGAAAATGAGCTGAAACAATAGCTGGGCAGATCAGAAAATATCAAAGTCGTGAAGAGAGAGTGACAAGAAAAGATGTGTCAAGAGCAACTGTGCTTTATAGATACATGCTTAAATAGAAATACATTTGTTTGGGGACAATAAAGCCCAGGTCCCACTCATTTCAAACTGATCACCTGAAAAAAGTCTACCTGCAGCTCCTCCTTGCCTCCACTTCCCATCTGTAAGACAAAAATAGCACTGTCCCCATCACCACCCTCATTGGAGAGCCATGAGAACAAAGCAAGGTTTCTGAAGCACCTCAAAACCATGATGTCGAACAATACAGAAAAAACTTCACAAAAACTAACAACTTCTGCCTGCTGAGCCAAGTTTGAATAGTAGGCAGAGACCACACACAGAATAATTCAAAAACAAAGGGCTGAATAAGTATTGCCCCTTCCATGTACAGAGTTAAAGCCACCACTCTGTGGGAAAAATATTATGCAATGCTATGACTAAAACTTCCTATGCAGGGGGTGAATTAAAGGCTGCATAGAAAACTCGGACAGTCTTGATGTATCTCTTCTGAGTGCTTATCCACATAGCAATTTCTTTTGAAAGCATCTTTTAGTGTAATAAATATAATTGGGGGACAGCGTAGCCCTGGTTTGTGCCTGGGATGTTTTGGTGTTCTGAAATTCCTTTCCCAGGGAATTTTCTGTAAACAAGAGACATTTTGGTAACTCTAAACTTGGTTTACATTTTTTCCCTAGGAGGGACTTCTTCTTGATGTCCCTCTGGTCTGACCAATGTGGTTGAAGAGGTTTGTCTTTGCTTTACCAATCAAATTGGTCTGTGTAGAATATTATATAAGAGAGACACATCCCAAGAATAAAGGAGTCATTTTCAGCCTTCTAAAGTTGGAGTCTTTGTGTCATTTTGGTGTACAGCAGCGTCAGGAGAGAAAATTATTTACAGCCATGTGAAGATCCAGAGATAAAAGAAATATTTGGTTTGTACTCTTGAGTCGACTCTGAGATCAGTGTTCTTTACATGGATTTCTCTGATCTCAGACCTTTTATGTGAATTTTCCAAAAGGAAAAAAATAATCCATAAATTTCTAGAAGCTAGAGCAAACACTTGTTTGCTAAATTAATGTTTCTTCTGTTTTCTTTTCTGTACTTCCCCACAACCAACGGTTAGTAAATGTCTTTTTCTGATAGTGTTTGCAGAAAAGGCATTTGCTTTTTGAGGACTGGTTTTTGATGATCCAGATTGATTTGTGAAGAGGTTGTCACAGTCTACTCAAGTTCAGGTTTATAATTATTTGTCCTCAGACCCTGAGGCACTCCAGCAAAACCTCCCAGAAGAGAAACCCTAAAATGTTTAGGATCTGTGTCTGTATCTCCATATCCAGTAATCACTCTATATATCTGTATATAAAAACACATATGTGTGTACTAAATATAAAATTACATTTATGTCTCTATTTAGATGTATTCATATATCCATATATTTCTATCTGGATGTAACAAGTGGTATATCAAAGAGCTGGAGAACCAAATCTTGACTCCCCAGTGTGTTGCAGACCCGGCCTGAGTGTCTGGGAAATACACCAGGGAAAGGGAAACCATGTACATCATGTACTGATGTGGCTGCAGCCTCATCCCGTCCCAGCGCCAGCAGAGGCCCCCTTGGCTCCTGCTGGTGCTCCCAGGGCAGTGGTGGCGGCAGCAGGACAGGAGCAGAACAGGGATTGGGATGGGACTGGGGGGAACTGATCCGTGCCTTGTCAGTGAGGTCCCCAGTGACGGCACAGGTATCCCCTGCTGCAACTCAGCCTTCCCAGGGAAGACAGGGCTGGGGAGAGGAGTAGAGGCTTGGTTCCCCAATTAAATTTTATACATCCCTCCACTGTTTCTCAGGTTGCTTTCAGAATCAGAAAATCCAAGAAATATATTCACAGATGTTCCCTTGTTTATTTGTTGACTCTGTGTAATTTGTTTGCCCTAATTTGTTTTTGTCTATCATGGGACTTCCCTTTTTAATTTCCCTTTCTCTGTTTACCACTCTTTGTGGAGCAGCGGTCTGTTAAGCTGTGAGAGGCACATGCCAAATTAAAAAAAAAAGGGGGGAGGGGGGCAAAGACACCGCAGATTGTTTTAAGCACTGGCTGCCCCTTTGGGCCTGAAGGCCTTGCTTGCAGCCTGCACCTGCTCCTCCTCTTGAGACACGGGGCTCCTGATCTTTATCCCCTGCCTTTAAGCTGCCTGATTCCTATTATCCAAACTCAAACAGCGTTCTCTACATTCACGCCTCCAGCACTTGGCATGAAATTAATAAGCCTGGCTGATATATTTCCCTGGAAGCCTGCCACTCTTTAACAGTGGTGTTAGATTAAAAATTTTGGCATGGTTAATGAACAGGGAAAAGCTGAAGCCAAAAGTTTCATGCAGCAATGCAAAGATTTGGGGGTTATGAAAAGAATACCAACTTTGTTCGCATTTTCTGAATGCCGTCCTAATTACAGGGTTAGATAACAGACACAACAAAATAGTCATGGCTAGAAGAAAGGACGTGTTCTCATCCTTCCCTCGCACTTGATTTTATCTGTAGCCTTTTCAATCGCTTCCCATTCTGCTGTATTGTGTAACCTGAAACACAGTGGTGCTCAGTTGGGTTCGAAACTCTGCATTCACACAATTAGCACTGAAAGGGGGCCACAAACCCAGATACTGCCCTGTCCCACCTTCCCCAGGCTCTGGGAGCAGTGCAGTCCTCCTTCAGACTCTTCTGGAGACTGGGAACAACGTCTTCCCCAAACAGCAAAGTTCAAGGTGGATTGCAGGTGGCAATCATGTCTGTACTCAGGTCATTCAAGCCTTTGAGGCATTTCTCATCTTCATCCATCTTCACTTTTAACAGATCTCATTTATAGGATGCTGGCAGCATGGTTAGGTTTCTTCACTAGAAAAAACAATCCTAACAAGAAATTGCATGTGCTCCCATGTGTGAGTTATAAATACATACATATATACATATATATGTGTAAGCAGTGCTGTTGATTCTTTCAGGTGCAAGCCTTGTATCCAAATTTGTGTGACACACAGCATGCATTCACTGACTTCCTGCTCTCCCACTTTGGAAAGGAATGATCTTAAAGTTTCCCCATAAGAGTCACTTTCTGCTCCTGGTTACTAGGTCATGGCTATGCTGTTACTACTAAAGCTACAAAAATACCCTGAAACATAAAGTCTGCCAAACTGAAAGAGACATGAAACTAGTGCTAAAGCATGCCTAGCATGTCACCGGTGGGCCTCAGGTAGCATTAGGAAGAACATGAGACCTGTTTTTTTTCCTGACTGCCACGGGTCCCATAGCTGTAAAGCCACAGTGGCAGAAATGCTTTCCTCTTCCATTTCCTATGGGCTCTGGGCTGTGCTCCTGAAAATCCCTTGAAGTACCTCACCACCCATCTGAATTCCACACCAAGGGCCATCCTCTCCTGCAAAGAGGCCCACGGCGGGAAGAGCTCCAGCAGTCTTTTTGCTCTTGAAAACTGCAACAGTGCTACAGAAAAGAATAACTTCTCCAGCTGAGTGCTCAGGGGAATCTTGGAGTGAAAGGTCCTTGTATCACCTTACTATTGTCCTAGCTGCTTTCCCTCCCTTGCCCCTTTTCTCCTGTCTTCAAGACAGACTTGTCACCACACCTTGACCAAAGCCGTTTAACATCTCTCTCTTCTGCAGCTCACCCCTTCCATCTTTCCTTTCCTCCTGGTTCTGGGATGCATTTGTATTCTGTTTGTTACGGTACCCATTGGAACTCCATTTTCCCGGTCTTTCCATGTAGCTTTCATCCTTCAAAATTTCTTCTTCCATACTCTGTAGTCATTTCCAGTTGAGTGAGGGAAAGGAATACCTCTTCCACATTAAAAACTCTTGGCCATTCTGCAACCACTGAGGTGGCCCAACTCCTTTCCCTTTAGAGCAGTGGCCTGCCCTCAGTACTAGCTTGGCAGAAGTGAAATGTGTCCCTCCCTTGAGTTCTGGACATGAGGTGCCCAGGTTGGGCTGGCTGTTAGCTCTTTGTGCACCACGTCTTGGGGTGTGGCTGGAAGGGCCAGTGGGTGTCACACAGCAGTCAACGCGTTAATGGCTCGCTTGCACTACCCACCAACTGTGGGCTTGGTTGACACCACAGAAAAGTGTGAAACAAGGAAATTGCTAATCTGAGTGATAGGGCATGGCTCTCTGCGCAACTCCTACCTTTCACAGCTGCTCCTTAGACATGCATGCCCTTGGACAGCTTCCCAGGCTGCCTTACTCCAAGGGTCTCCCAGAACTCCCCTCCTCTTCACCTAGGGTCAAGTCATCTTCTCCTATGCTAGCGCCAACAGCTGGAGGCCAATGACATGTGAAGTGCATGCTGAACATAATAAGAGTTTACAATGCTAATAACTTAAGCAGGCAGCATTTGACCCAGGCATAAAAGTGACATGGCAAAAAATGTGATATGGAAGCACAACTTGTCAGGCTTCGCATCTAACATCTAGATGAAAGAGGGCATCTGCAAAACATGACCTTTCCTAAAGTGTCCTGCTTGACCTACTGTGGAGCTATTTCAGGAGGCAGGAAGGACAGGTCCATGGGGAGCTGACTAGACAGTGGGAGCCTTTGTTTCAGAAGTCTGAAATTTTGCTGAGAGTCTAGAAACCTTCTTGTATTCAATTGTCTGCCAAAGAGCAGCAGTTTATAGTTTTTGTTTTGCAAGCAACAGTTTCAAGGAAAATTACTTTACTTCGAATTACCAATTTCCCATTTGAAGAATACAGACTGGAAGGGAAGTTTTCAACCAGTCCCAGCCACCAAGCACCAGTTTCTTCATTCTACATTCCTCCTTTATGAGTCCTTTGTGCACCATTGATCTCCACTCTTCCAGCCTACCTGACAGCCCCAGGCACAGTGAAACTGTGATTTTCTCTGTACTGCCAGAACAGACTATGCAAAAATGCTATGCATTTCCATTAGATTGTAAGGCAAGGAAGCCTCAGCCATACGCTCCAAATATTTGCAAATTTATGATGGTTTGAATGTCCAGCATACCTTTAATTTTTATTGACGAGTTGCACATTAGTTCATCATTAGTAAAGCATAATCAAAATTAATTGATTATGAGCTCACTGTGTATTAATCAGAATTGTCTGCTACTGCTGGAAATGGCAATTAGTCTATATTACCACTGTGTGAAAAGCAAACAACTGGTCTAAACACGTGCTAAGTCATCATTTAGTATTATGTGGTTCCCACCATTCCGGTCTCTATTCCATGTAAAAATGGCAAAAACAAAAAAGATGTAGAGCATAAAGATTTTGCCTTAACTACTCCTGGTATAAACAATAATGCAGAAATTATTTGTTCATGTGACATTTTGAAAAGAATGTGACATAAATGTTAAATATCTCTCTACATAATCTCACTACATAAGCTGTTCCTATTGTCTGAGTCAGCCGTACTACTTAATACTACAAACTCCTCAGATTACATGGAGTTTGAGAAGTGACGATAAACACAAATGTTATCATTTCCAAAACAAAAGAGTGTTAAGACAGGCAGAATCCAGTTTAAAACCTAGCTTAAGAGTCTGAATCCATTCTCTTTCTGAAACAGCTTCAGCTGAGCACATTTAGAAATCTCCCTATAAATCTTCATCTGTAGCAGTGCTTATTTCCTCCATTCCCAGCAGGCAGCCTGTTGCCTCATGGCTTGAAACCCTTCTTTATATTAATTTTCCTTCCCCTTATATTTTTTCTGACTAGAAAAAAGCTTCCCCCTTAATCTTTATTATTGTTTACGTTGACATATGAAAACTAATGAACAAAAGGGAAAAAGATATCTGTATTTAGACAGGCTTGCAGGAATAGTTGGCAGAACAGGTGCTGGGATCTGGTTTTCAGCATGTTCCCAGTAGATGCTCTGAAGAGCTTAGCAGTCTGCACAAAACCACGATATTAGTCCCTGTTTCTGACACATTTGTTTGTCTGCTTTCACTGTCCATCCTGTCCTCACGCCTCTCTCCCAAAGCCTGTGAAAGCAGGTCCCAGGCTAATGCTGGCACACAGTGAGGCACTAACAGAACCAGCAGTGCATGTCAGCATTTAAGGTTGAATGAGTTGGGGCTGAAAACTCTGGTATTTCATGGGGGCTGTGCTAAGGACTAGGGCTGAGGGGGTTATCGAGTGAATCAGGGAAGGGATGTGTGACAAATGGATACTATGGTAAATTGTGCATATGTTTTGGGGACCCACACAAAAGGTAAGTCACAGGGACAATATGATAGAAAAGATGCGCCAGAACTGGACCTGAGGACAACTGTCTGATGTCAGTTATTCCCCTGGCCTCGCCCAAATGGTGTCAGATAATCAGAGGTCAGCTGATCAGAGATCACAAACCTGTGGCGATGCAGCATCTTGAGAAGACCATCTGTTCTTCAGGAGCCTTACCAATTCTTTATCTTCTATGTTCACAAGGGGGTGGTTCGACTACTGGTTTCACCAGAAATAACCCAGCTCTTCCTTCTGCCCCCCATTTGTCTTCCTGAATCAAACTTTGATTGTACTAATTTCAAGATTTTCTCATATGATTTTTTTCTAGCAGAGGAAGTTTCAGGTGTTTCCCATGGGACCCATGCAGCTGGTGTCCCCTCACTCCCGCTTTGCCACAAGGCACAGAGGCTGGACCACCACCTCTCCCGGTCCCCATTCTGTGTGATGCCCCTCACTCCCAGTCACACATGGGTACTGGGGAGGTGTGGTATGAGTGCAGGGCACCAGGAGTGCATCTCCTACAGGGTCCTGCTCCCCCAGTCTGTAAATTGGCATATTTTGGGACACAGCTCTTTTGTGATCAGTGCACACAACTGCATCCATCATATGACTCAGTGTGCCAGATTTCCTCCCCCACATGTGACCCAAGAATTATCATAGAACCTTTCACACTCACCTAATTCCAAGTTAAAGCTCCACAGCTCATATTTCCTGTCTTTATGTGGATTTCCTTCTCCTCTTGCTTGTTTTTTTTGGGTTTTTTTAAGGCAGTGGATGGTTGTCAAATATGTTATCTGGACAGTCAAAACTGGAACACATTGCTGGAGTTTTTCCCTGGGGTTGTCTGGGAACTTCATGCAGCACTCTGTGGCAAGCTCTGCCTTGCCCTGCAACCAGCAAAAACATCTTTAACTACCCCAGGTGCCAGCTGCATCCTGCCAGATGGTCAGGGATTTTTCTCCTTTGGTTTCAGACTGACCCAGCAAAGATGGCACACTCCCATCTACGTGACCACCACGGAGCTGTGTCCTTACGTTCAGTCAGCTTTGAATGGCTGCTCTCCCATAAATGTGATACTGTCACTTTCTTTAAGAGATCTAGGAGGGAAGGATCAATCTTCATTAATTTGTGAAACAGGGACCTTACCATTACTAAATGATTTGTTCCGTAGTGCCTGGGAGCACAGTGCTGCCTCCAGCCCTGGAAAACTCCAGTTCCAGGCACCAGAGGCACCTGGTGTAAAACTCCATGCCATGGACTCGCATCCCACCACACATTTGCTGGAACGCCAAAGGCCAGACATGCTGGAGATGCCATGAGTTATCCTGGGGCTCTGCTGACACCCTGCCAGAGACAGGCTGGCAGGAGCTGCTGAGGCAGATGCCTGCCCACATCTCCCAGCAGAAGCCCTGCTGAGCAGTGACTATCCAGCAGAGGGGCAGAGGTAGGAATGAAATCCTCAATATGAATGAAATCCTCAAAGTAAGAGCATGGTGTGCTCATGAAATCTGAGTCTTTCCTAATTATTTCACTTAGCATTCCTAATGTTGCCAATTATACAGGAGGGTGCAATTATTCATGCTATAAGAATTGTGACATGAGAGCAGGTCAGTGGACTTTTTATTATTAGATAAAGTTCATCTCTCCAGAAATATTCTCATGGGCCAGTCTGTGGCAGCCAAATGAACTCTCACAGGAGTGGTGAACCATTGTTAATTCCACCTGATCCATATGTAGAACACATTTCACCATCCTTGTCATCTTTAACACTATCAGCAAGGTACCATTTAAAAAACCTGAAAGACCCTACAACAAATGCCTCCGCAGCTCTTTGCCATGGAAAAAATCACAAAATTTAAAAACAAAAAATTAAGTAGACATTATTCAAGGTAAGTTAGAAGGCGCTTAGTATAGACAAACAGAAGTTACTGTTATTGTGGCAGAATAGAGAGAATAGGATAGAGCAGAACAGAAGTTGCTTCTTTGTACAGACCAATTGGCCTATATCCTACAGTTAGGAGAAGGTTAAGTTGATGGTACAGTCTGCTATCTCTTTGAGTCATTTTTATTTATAGGCATGTGTACAAAGCCTTTTTTCCATCGTCCCAGTTCTACACCTCTTCCAGCCCACTCTGTACCCAAAAAATGAGTTCTCTTCCATTGTCTTTTTCCAACATCATGTCTTCTTTCCTTTTTCTCTGATCTCTTAGATTTTCTTGGTTATACAGTACACCAAACTCTTCCTCTCCCTCCCCTAAATAAATTCATTTCCAACCAGGTTTACAAGAAATCTACATTTTCTGCAGCTGTTGTATCTATTTTGCTTCTGAATGCAGTGTAGTTGCCACATTCACAAGTTTCGATCAGGTTTTCCCAAATCTCCACCATAAAAATAGAATAGTCAACCGAAGTTTGATAGTGTCCAGTGTCAGATGGCTTGAAGAAAGATGCAAAAATCTTCATACAGATGATAAAGGAGAAACCTGCTCTTGGCATGTGGGACTCTACATGGAAAAAGTGTCTTCCTAAACCCTGTCTCTTGACTGGTTTCTGTATTCACTGAGGCAAAAAGGTTTATATCCTGTTTCCATTTTTCATTGCATCTAATATAGCTGTAGACTTCTTCATTATCTTCAATTGCCCTAATAGTAAATGTCTAATTTGCTTTTAATCCTGCTAACCACTTGGAGGTCTATCATATCAAGCCACCATGACTTCACATGTTTATTTTTTATCACATTTTAAAAGCTTTTTTTGTTGTTTTCAAGTAGTAGTAGTGCTTTCTAGTTTAGATATTCATTTCATCTGGCATTACCAGAAAGAATATGCAATCTATTTACTTTTTTCATTTTCAGTGTTATATATATTCTGCCAATATGTTCCCACTTCCTTATTTTCTTTCCAAGCTAAGCAGTCTTAGTCATTTCAACCATAACTCAGATGGAAGCACCTTCTATTTTAACAACCACCTCTGCTACTGAGATGGCAGCTTCTGCTTCACGCTTCTTTTTTGAGACAAAGAAAGCAGAACTCAGACCAGAATTCTGGGTGATGTCATATTTTATGATTTTCTTCTTCTTATATTTTATGATTCGCATCTTCGTGACATGTCAGGTATGACTGAAATGTGTTCTACCTTCAGCTCCATTCCATGCACAGCCCACCTTTCAATCCTTTCACCTACAGATCCATATTGATCAGCCACTTCCACTGGCTATCCCAATTCTTTTCTCAGTTATGCTGAACTGAGATCCCAACAATATTTATGAATAGTTTAATCTACTTCTTCCAATGAACTGTATTAACAGAATAATTTAAGCTGACTTGTATTCACTATGAACTATAATCAGCTCTTTCTACATCACAATCTATCAAGTAATTTATTTTCTTTTACAAATCCTCTTTTCAAAACATGATAGTCAACACCAAGAGATTTTGGCATAATCTCTTCTCTCAGATCACTGAATGTTTTCCTACTGGTCTTAGTTTTCACCCCAGTACTTCCTACCTGAGTTCTGTTCTAGGCCTGAGTTGATGTGTTCACCCTTCTTCATTATTTCTTCGCATAAAATAGAGGAGTTGATTTCTCTCCCTGTGTATCATGAAATTTTACATCCAAACAAGGAAAAGTTTACACCCTGGGTCAGTAATACGTGGCTGTGCTGATACTTCCTAGGCCATGACCTAGTAGTTCCATAAACACAAGGTCCAAAAATACATTTTAAGTCTGGTTACTTTTGCTTTAAGACTAAAGTAAAGTTATGCAGAACAAATTCCAACATTCCCGCCAAAGGAGAAAGGGGGAGAGAGCGAAAGAGAAGCATGGTCTGCTGGTATAAGTAGGACTGAATATGGCAAATCCTCTGCAGTAGGTGGAAGAATTTTTCGTTCAAGTTTTATAACCATAGACACCACAGTCAATGCATGAAGTTATCCATAATGACATGTCTTTGGCCTGGCTCTTCCAGAGTATAAATTGATTAGAAATACAGACAAACAAGAGAAAAATATTCGATTATGCCTGGCCCCAAAGTTCTTAACAATAAAATAGTATCACTGACCCACTTGCATGACAGGAAAACTGCTGCCTGGACAGTGTCAGGAGACACTATAAAATTATGTAATGAGGAAAGACCAAGATTTCAAAGAGGGAATGAAAAATGGAAACCTATTACATGACAAAGGCAGCCATCTGACCAAATTTTCAGGGCTGAAAAGATGGCAAAGCCTGACCTTGCTGATTTGTGGGTTTTTAATTATGAACAGGAAGGAAAAGAAGCCTGCAGAGGTGATGCATTGCCATCTGTTGTAGATGTCTGTCTGAGGATGTTATGAAATGCTCTCTAGAGATAGAGAGATACCTATTCTATACATTGGACACTGAAGGGTGCCTCCATGACATCACTCCACTGTACAGATCCAAGAGAGTAAGGGAACTTGATTTGATTTAAACATCTAACTTGAAGACAGCTGAATTAGTCTGAATGTACTTCATCCAGTCTTCCTTTTGTTTAATTCTGTCTTCTCTTCCAAAGGAAAGATTGTGACTCCTGAGCACAGTGACCTCAGGTGCTCACTGTGCAATGGACCCAAGGAGATGCTGAGCACAGCAGCAGCCTGCAGCAGCTGACATTGCAGCAGCTTCTCCAGAAACAAGCTTGGCCACCTGCCTTTTTAGCTAGGAAGACTCCAATAAAAAGCTTTGCTTTCTGCTGCAATGCACAGGAAGACTCAGACTAATGCTTCATGTGCCTGCATTCACTGCAAAGAATCAGAATTGCTTGCAGACCTGAAGAAAACAAAAGCACAAAATTTTCCCTAATACCCCACTAAACCCACAATGAAGAGAAGAAAGGGAAACATGAGCAGCCATGAGAGGCACACTTACATGACTAGGTGCAGACGGATGTAATCTCACTCCAGTGTGGAAAACAGAGAGCTGCATTACTGCAAGGATGTGCATGCGCTAAAAACTCACTCTCATCTCTCCTCAGACCCGAGTTTCATTGAAGGAAGGTTGGTGGGGTTGGTAGTTGTGAACACCTGCTTGACAGAAATGAGTGTGAAATGCAATACTGCTTGTTCAGCTCTTTGGCAATGTTAAGTGCCTCTAAAACACTGCAAGTGCTACACATATTATTCAACTTTTAAAGGTGTAACGGGAACTGGCAATCATTATTGGCCTGGCCAGAGCCTGTGTCAGATTTGTTCTTGCTGGAATTAAAGAGCATGGCTATTAAAATTTGAGTAGGAAAACTCGATCATTAGCTCATATAATTGCCTCATAATATATAAGGACTGGTTTATCCCTCTGTGGCCAGACCAGAGAAATAAGCTCATAATTCTCATGGCCCATATCACCAGCTTTACTACTGGCCATGCACAGGCCAAGAGTCCAGCCCAAATTCTGCTCTGGTGGAAACTCTGCATAGACCAAGCACAGGCAAAACAGCTGAGTGCAATATGAACTTTAGAAATAATGACCGGGAAGGATAAAAAGCAGAAAACAAGATAAAGAAATACACTTCTACTCTAAAGATACAACAACACAACCCCATCAGTTTGTTGCCACTGAACTTCTCTTGCCATCAGACCTCATCAGACAGACCAAGGTTGTGCTCCAGCAGCGGCCTTGCCACACAACATAGTCTAAGCAATAGTCTATTCCACCAGCCAGAACTGGAGCATCTCCTACACACCCTCCTGGCTCTGCTCTGGGCTCCTAGAAGTTCACCCAGCCCTGATTACCCCATGGTTTAAGGAAGAGTTTGTTGAACATATAAATATGCAGACTTCCCAGAGAATTTAGTTTCCCTGTGCAAGAAAAAATGAAAAAAAAATCACTGCATTCCATTAGAGCAAAAATAAAGGCAAACAAGCTCATAAACATTACAAAAATGTAAAGTGCTTTTAAACTGCACTTACTAGAGTCTTTGTCACAGACTTTCCCAGAACTTACATGTATCAAATGCCCATCTTCCTGGGGAGTAGAGAAGAAGGGTACAGTTTGATAAACGTATTGTGTTTGCTACAGGAGAGCCTTCTGTGAGAAGCTACCAGAAGCTTCCCCTATGTCCATTGGAGCCAATGCCAGCCAGCTCCAACACAAACTCTGCTGGCCATGGCTGAGCCCATCAGCAAATGGTAAATGGAGCCTCTGGGATGACAGATTTATGCCACGGTGTGCAGGAGAAGGGAACAGGGCAACAGCAACTGCAGCCAGAGAAGAGGAGCAAGAACATGTGAGAGAAACAGCTCTGCAGACACCAAGATCGGTGAAGAAGGAGGGGGAGGAGGTGTTCCAGGTGTTGAAGCAGAGATCAGCCCCTGGTGCAGACCATGGTGAGGCAGCTGTCCCCCTGCAGCCCGTGGAGGTTCAGGGACAGCAGTTCCACCTGCAGCCCATGGAGGATCCTGCATCAGAGCAGCTGGATGCCCAAAGGAGACTGTGACCCTGTGGGAAGCTTGGGCTGGAGCAGGCTCCTGACAGGACCTGTGTACCCATGGAGAGAGGAGCCCACACTGGAGCAGGTTGGCCGGCAGGACTTGTAGCCCTGTGGGGGGACCCAGTGGAGCAGCCTGTTCCTGGAGGGCGGCACTCCGTGGAGGGGACCCAGACTCCAGTAGCTCATGAAGAACTGCAGACTGTGGGAAGGACTCATATTGGAGAAGTCATGAAGGGCTGCCTCCTGTGGGAGGGACTCCCCACTGGAGCAGGGGAAGAGTGTGAGGAGTCCTCCTCATGAGGAGGAAGGAGCAGCAGAGACAATGTGTGATGAAATGACCACAGGCCCCACTCCCCACACCCCGTGCTGCTCGGATGGGAGGAGGTAGAGCATTCAGGAATAAATTTGAGCCCAGGGAGAAGGGAGGGGCGGGGGCATGTTTTTAAGATTTTGAGTTTTTTCCCCTTGTCTAAAATCAATCTGATTTAAAGGGCAATAAATTAAATTAATTTCCTCAAGTCAAGTATGTTTTGCCTGTAATGTTAAGTGCTCGGGGATCTCTCCTTACCGCATCCCACAACACTTTTGTTCTCTTTTCTCTCCCCTTTCCAGCTGAGGAGAAGAGCAATAAAGCAGCTTTGGTGGGCATAAGCGAAGAAAATAATATAAAGGTGAGGCAACATTTCAGGCTGGGCAGTACAGGCATGGATCTCACCAAGGTTTGGTTCTTTTGAACCAAAATTGAGATATGCAATGAAGAAGGCCCAGGACTGACTGTACAGTAAGAGATGAATCCGAAAGAGCAGGATCAGATCTGGAGGATGAGGATGTTTTTCTGTTTAGAATGAAAGGGAATGCTATGAAGGTGAGGATAAAACAGGCAATGAGTTTGAGAACGCCTCAAAAAATCTTTTGAAGGCCCACTGGAAAACAGCTTTCACCCCCTTCATTGAAAGTTTAACTGGGACTGATGTAGCAGGTAAAATACTGAGCAAATTTGGTCAAATGTATCAGAATTCCACTGGCATGCAGCAGAGATGGACTTGATCTACTGTTCTGACACTATAATTATCTGGTAGCTGATTTATCTTCTACCCTTCATAAGATATGACAGTGTTCGCTGATCAAACATAGCTTTCTTCAATTGGAAAAGGTGGTCAAACCCTTTTGTTTTGTGAGCTGGTGCCTGGCTAACCCGACCACTTTGGATTAGTATTCTGAGGGTGGCCCAGCAGCAGAATAGCATGGAGGGTAGCAATTGTTTTGTTTTGAGCCCACTTTGTGTTTTCCAGCCCCAAGCATTGCCTCCAGCCACTTGCACTTCCTTAAGAGGATTATTTGCCAGTGATATTTTCTTGAAAAAGCATCAACACAATGTAATGCTGTTGCTTTTCCTTAGGAAAATAAGAGAAGTTAATGACCAGGCATATGTCCATGAGGGATTACTGATGTCATTAACATTTCTTGTTTATTTGGTGGCTTAAAAATAACAACAGCAACAAAACCAGACTTGTCTCAAAACTCTTAGTGAACACTAGCTGATCTTGGTAACCTCATGTTCTTCTCTCCCCTTCCACCACCCACTTCACTGCATAGCCTGGGAAAAGAAGCATTTGGCTTTCAGCTCTACAGGCAACAGAAATAGCTCTCTGAACCAAAATTTTCCTCCAGGTTGACTCAGATTAACTCTTTTTTCAGTATTTCCAGTTAATTTAGACTGCATTTGGAGTCATTTTTGATAAAGACTAAATTGCTTGGGTGAAGTTAGAGTCAAAAATATCACTCATGAGGGGGTAGGTCATGATGAGGAGGACTTTGGGCTATGGTGCTGAAAGCACTGGTGGAGGTTGGGGTGCATTAGTGTGGGGTTGGCTTTGGCTCTCTCTGCCTTCACTTGACACAGGCCTACCAGCCATAGGCAATAATTCCCTTTCCACCCAGAAAAACATGTTTCTTACAGGAGAAACATCAGTACTCCTTCAGTAGGATCTTCGTAGTTATATTCCAGGTAGGACCACCTGTATGTACCAAGGCAGATTTCCAGCCTTCTATAGAGCACCATTTGTCCTTGTCTTTACACATTGCTCCCAAGGTAAGAATACTCAATACAAAAAAAAGTAAAAAATATCTACTGTTGATATTCATACGTCTCTATCTTAGAACACCCAAAACTCGGTTTCCAGTGTATTTTTCTTCAGAAGAGGAAAAAATGAGAGAGTATTGTTCCTACTTAATAAATAGAGAACTTGGAGGCCAGGTGAGCTGCCAAGACCTCGAAGGAGATGAGTTTTTAGAACTGGTTGTTGAGTGGCTGGAAGAACATCCAGATACCAAAAGTATAAAAAAGAAGTAATACTTAAAAAATAAAAAAGGGGCGGTGGGGCAGGGGGAACTGTCTGATTATTGGTAGATAGGTCACAAGGAACCAGCTGACAGTAGGCAATGTTCAACATTTGAAACAGCTGAAGTGGTCACAGGTCCACTGCTGCATTTGCTGCTGGGGGGAGGTAGCACAAGTGTCTCTTGCAGATATGGATTCTGTATTACTTCCTGTTTTGTTACAGAAGTAATTTACAACCTATTTTATTAGAAGATGTTTCTGTTAACAAATTTACTCCCCTGACTATTGAGGTAACCAATTAGAAAAATGAACAAGGATCTAATAGCAGAAATGCTCTCTCTCTTTTCCCCAAAAACAGTTACTGGTGGGCTGTGTAGGGATTTGTGCTTATGCACCAATGTTGACTATGAGCCTGAAGGCTCAGTTTGGTAAAGGTGTATTTGTGAAAGCAATGTAAGTACAGAGAAATTCTTGAAGTTCAATTTTACATTCAATTTTGGTGTAAAATCCAAATGGATTGGATTTTGGATCCAAACCTTAATTTGAAAGAAATATGTTGCAACCCAAGGCAGATCTGGGAGGCTGCAATTCCATGCAAAATGAGCCAGATTTGTAAATCTGTGTAAAACCACTGAGAGATAAATCACACGTGTACCTACACAGCAAGTCCAATCCATTCACAGTGGGCATGTGGAGTCCGACCCAGCAAGCATCAGGCTGGCCAAATCAAGATCTTCATCAGTCACCCCATGGTTTCTCATCTGCCCTTCACGGTTAAGGGTCAGGCTCCTTTTGCTTTTCCAGTGCTGCCTGAACATCCCCTCCTGCCAGCGTGGGCATGCTGAGCCTTGCACCAGGAACTGGTGGCCAGCCAACCTGGCAGCTGAAAGGATGGGTCAACAAGCTACTGTTATGCATCTGGCCAGTGTTATCTGTACACTGTCTGCTACATGGGGTCAAAACTACCTCTGTGCCAGTCACAGAGCTCCCACCTTGCCAGCTGCTAAGGGTGGCTTCTCCATTGGAAGCTGGCGGAGATTGTTCTTGGGGACATGGGAGTTTTGCCTCTGCTGTGACCTCCTTTGTCTGCGATGCCTCAATGCAGACTGGCTACTCTACTGTAAATGTCAAAAAGCTCCAGAATGCTGGAGAGCTGATACTACTCAAAAGACATCTTCTCCCTACAATCCTAAAGCTGCAAAATGGGCTCCTTGACAGACGCTCAGAGGTACTCTTGTCCCCAATTTGCAATAGGGAAACTGAGGCATGGCAAGCGTGGGTGACTAGCACAAGGTCATACATGCCAGTGGGAGTTCTGGGAATAAAGCCCAGAAGCTTCTGGCATATTGAGACACAGGCATATATTTCATACCGCCTTGGCAGGCTGTGGATGCACTCCTCTCCTCCCCTCACTGTGTGTGCCACAGAAACAGTCTTTGTTCTCCATAACTTGCTTCCAAATGTTTCAAACATCACTTCTGCTGTGAACTGTAAAACTCGTGCTCGGTCTCTAAGGAGCACTTGTCCAGCCAGTATGTGGCTGTTTCTGCTTGCTGCTAGGCTGGACTTCCTCTGATCCTGACTATTTGCCAATTTCTGTACCTTTGATCGGCATATAGGGTCAGTCTGAAGAGTTTTCCTGACATTTCTAGTTGTTAGAGACCTTCTGGCTACTAACACTGATCATGAGGATACTTGTTTTCCTTTGGTTTTACCAAAAATTTCTCATTTTGATTATAACTACCACTTATATCCTTTGCTAACTTAGCAAAAAGCTAAGGCAAAAAGAGACACCAGCCTATTAGCAGCCCACAGGAGGGTTCTATTCTAGATCTATGATTTTATTAAACTGTTTGTTGGCTGAAACTTTTGTGGAAAGTGGACCAGGTCTTTCAATGAAGAAGGAATAATTTGGAGTGTATCTTGGACAACTTGTGAGCATCACAGATAACCATTAAGCTGTTTGTGGGCTCTCTGTTATTTTTTTTCTTGGAAGGAAGTCCTGACCTTGAAAGTTGTGCAAACAGGAGTTGTGCAAACACATTTCCCCCACTCTCTTCTTGCCCTGCATGCAGCACCAGGGATGGTATCACACGCTCTCCACACACTGATGATAAGCTGAACTAACAAGAATATGAGGAAAATGTGCCAAACCCGCAGAGGGAAATGAAAATCAAATCCCCTTTCTCGCATCAGCGTCAAATTTTTATTTCTTGACAAGATAGGAGCTCAGTGGAAGGGAAACGAAACGATTAAAAAACAGATAAAAACTAGAAAGAAGCTGCATATCCAAGTCATTCACTGCCCTCCCGTGGCTGTGTGTAAAGCACATCCAAAGCACTTGGCAGCAAAGGAAGGCCTCCTCTTCAAGTCCATGCAAATACATTTGCCAAATTAGTAGATTTTCTTTATCTTGTCTTTCCCCATCACTTAATGTTTGGCTGTTGGCTGAAAAATAGTTTATACCTTAAACAGTGGTAGAACATGACTAGAAAATAACAGAGGGTATGTTACATGTACGACTGAATTGAAAAATCATGAGAAGGTATAACGTATTAATATTAATAGTTCTCTACAATTTTTAGAAAATTATAGTAGTGCATTCTTATGACAAAGGGAATTTTAAAATCTTGCTATAAAAGTATAGTCATATTTTTTGTATATATATTGCTGCATTTTATACAGCAAATGCAAAAATATAGCAATTTTCTGTTCAAAAATCAAGTAAAAAAATATTCTCTGAAATTAATTCCATATTTTTCCTTAATACAACACAAGGGTCCCTGAAAAATTCCTGATCAGGTGCAGGTAGGATTAACCAGTCTTACTCATTTTTCTGTGCTGTTGCCCAAAGGGGAAGGATTGGGATTGTCAAGTGTGTTGGACTCATTATTTTGCAGCTTTTAATCCCGCCACATTTCTGGTGTGTGCTGTATTTGTTGTCAACAGATACACAACTGAGGTTTAAGAGTGGTTTAGCAATCCTAAATCAAAAAATTGAGTGCATTTCTCAGAGTTTCTGCTGTTTGCCTAAACTGTTTCCCACTTTTTCCTATCCGTAATCTACAAATTGCTAAATTATCTCCACACTGCTGACACCACACAGGTGTGTCACGTTTCTATCAAAATAATGGGAAGAAGTGCTGTCACCACAGAGGCAGAAGCTGAAGGACAGGTGTTATTGCAGATGTGATAATTGAGGGCCAGCATCTCTTCTGTGGATGTCCCCACACCATGCAGTGGCAGGAGAATCCAGTGGAGGGATGTCCATTGGGGCCCAAATCGACTGCAGCCACCCTGTGAGCTGTTGCGAGGAAAATCCTAAGCAAGGGCTGGAGAGGGAATATTCAGGATGTACAAGTCTTTCTATCTAAATACAGCTTCTCCGTAAGTAGCCAACACAGAAGGAGAAGGCTGGGCCCTGGTTTCCTGTCCACAAGAACACAGAAGAGATGACTGATTTGGTGAGATGCAGCAAAGCCTGAGGCATTTGTTTCACCACAACATCGTGCATCTAGAGAGCACGTGCACTGGGACAGCTGAGCCCAGACACCACAAAATGAAGAGTAGGTGGTCAGGAACTGAAACAAGAGAAACTAGGGAGGCAGATTTGTCAGCCCAGAGGGATCCAGGAGTCAGTCAGGCATGTTGGCAATGTTATGCTACCACCACCTGTGTGTCCATCAAGGCAAGCACAGAAGAGGTGTTTGCAAAGAAATGATTCAGGACAGAACTGGGAACTTCCCTGCAGCTGAGAGCAACTCATCATGAACAAGGATTCTGCAATAGAAGAAAGGGACACAAGCAATAGAATTATGTATGCTTCCCTGATGTATAAATACAGCAAGATTGGATGAGACATCTCATGTCTCTCTTCTAGGAATGAGACATAACTAAAATCAACAACAGTGTCACATGGGCAACCCCTTGAAGAAAGATGTCAGGGTCTTTTTTGCAGCTTCTTCCAGCAGATCTCTTCAGAGTGTCTTTCAATTTTCCCCAGGAAAGAAAATAGGAATATTTATGATCAAAAGTTTCACTACTCGATCCTCTCCTAGTGAGATGGCAGACTGCATGAACAGGAGGATGCACATCACTGTGTGCAGGAGCAGCCAGCTCTGCTGGAGACATGTCAGAACAACCAGGAGGAGGCTGAACAGCACAAGCAAGCTGAAGGCAAATAAGGTAGAAGCCCAACTTCAGTTATCCACAATGATGTTTTGCTGACTGCAAAGTGGATGATTTATTTCTGCTTCCTCATATATGGCTGCTAAGAGATGAAGCACCAAGTAGGGAGGACAACACATTTTAAAAGTATGGTATGTCTGCATTAGATGATGTAATTTTGTTGCTGAAAGCTTGTGGCCTGATTCACTTGGCTTGAATGTTAAACTGTCTGATTATACCCTGCTTAAGATGAGGAGGTTACAGGAGGGAAAGATCAGCCCTTTAAATTACAAATATCATTCAGTCATTTAGAGTTCTGGATAAACAAAAACTAATGACTTTTTTGAATACATATGGAACAAAATGCTGACTAAACTAGGCCAGAAGGGAGGCATCCAAGGGGTCTGACATCTCCGGTGCCAGTCAATCACTCATATCTATTTCATTTCATTCACACGTCAAAGAGAAAAAATATTTACTTGCCTAACAAAGCTTTGTGTGCTTATGTTAGCAGCGGTCTGATGACATGAGCTACCCTCAGCTCCGGTACAGGGGCAAGGAGGCCTAGATTGCAGTTAAAAACAGCACTTCTGTTTGAGGGAGATTAGACACAGAGCGAGAACGAAAAACCAGCTAAACAGGGACTTTGTTGGGCCTTTCCTTATTCAGGGCATTGTTATACCAGATCAAAATCAGGGTGATTGACACCTAAGTTGTCATTTTAACCCCAGCACAGAAGTTTGGGGATGTGCAATTAATGACTGGTCCTGGTGCCTCCCAGCAGTGTGGAATCAGGTAAGGGGCATGTGTGAGCCGCTTCTTGGGCCAGGGCTGCCTCAGACTCATTTCTCTAATTTTGTTGTTTTTTTTTTTTTTTTTAGTTTGAAGCATCATTTGGTCTTGAACCAGAATGAAAACGGGAAAGTTTCGTAAGATTTGCAGGCTGATACGCTGCAGGATGACTCGTTCTGCTTCAACATTTTTTGCCTCATTGAGTGGTGCAGAGCATGTGGAGAGGCTGCCCCAGGGGGCTGCACCATCCCAGGCTGCAGGGAAGTATTCACCCCAAAATAAATGACTTGTGGCTCCTTCAAGTAATTTCTGTCATGTTTCGGTATCTGTGAAATTTAAACATCAATATTTGTAATAAAGGCTGTATGAATTATGATTTTATAAACATGTTTACCTGAATATTAAGTATTGTATTTATTATTTCCTTCCTCACTCCAGTTTCTTTTCCCACTTCCCATCTCCTCAGCCATCAAAAGTCAGTAGAATACAAGATTGTCTGTAGAGCTGAGAGACTGTTTAATTTAAATGATGAATGAACCTCTTCCTGACTTACAATTCAATGAGACAAGTATGCACTTAGATTTGTGCAAGTAAAAGATGTCACAGAATCTTCTAATGGTTAGTTTCCAACCTGAAAGGAAACCTCAGACATCAGCAGCAAATCCAGAAGTTTCTCATCTTATTAGCATGGGAAATGCTCAGTGTTAAGGTAATCTGATAGAAGCTGTTCTGAAATTTTCAAGATGCCACCAAGCTTCAGAGCCTGGTTTTAGACTGGTAAAAGTTTATCACAAAATCTACCTGGCCAGCAGCAGCTACTTCAAGACAGCCTGAGCCATAATTGCAATAAAGCAGGCTGCTTCATACAGACATTGTGAACAGGAACTTGCCTGCCGCAGCCACTTGATCTCTATTGTCAGGTATCACAGCACTAAATAAGACGGCAAGAGACACCCTCCTGTGGATCTCATCCCTTTTCTTCCCCATGAAGCTTTACAATCATACTAGCTAGAATTTTAAAGCTTCACATAATAACCATAGGTTTGCATGTGTAAAATGATTGCCTGTCTTCTGTTATCCTCCTCCTATTCAAAGCTCCTGGTTTACCCCATTTGTTTAAATGCTTGCTCTTTCTCCCTCACCAATCGTGGCTATTTGCCAGCGTATATCACAGCACATTGTCCTTTCTGATGCTACCAGGTTCATGTGATGCGTGGTTCCAAAGCTCTCCAAAATCTATGTAGATTTAAAAATATATATAATGATAGGCAAGGCATTTCATTGTGAAGCACTTGATATTTATGCATCCAAAACCACAGAGAGATTAGTTTTACCATCATACTATTCATTCTTGTTTGTCATATTTTTTGACTTATTGTAAAAGTACCAATATTTTCATGACTTTCAATTAAAAAAATGGAGACTTCTTTAACAACTCTTCTGAGGGATTTCATTTTGTGAACTACTGCAGTAAGCAGGCTTTAAAAAGGCTGCTATTCACTCTGATGCTTCAAGTGAGTTGCAAATGTATCCAGAGCTATATAAATGGTGTATCAGATGGAGCTGCTTTTTTCTCCTCTTCAGTTCTCCTCTTTTGGCCTCAGCAGATATCAAATACCTAACAATAGTTACAGCAGCTAGAAATTCTTCATATCATCCTCACACTTCTACAATTCTTTGTTATTCTGCGGGATTTTGGTAGTTGGTTATGTGCTACAATGAAATCCCAACTCATGTTTGTTAAGACATGTGGAATAAAGTGAGTGTAATATTTGAATTATTTCAATTATTTCAATTATTTTATGGGAATAGCAAAAAAATAGCTGGGAGAATATTTACTATTCAGATAGCACTAAGCTGGGCAGACAGAGTAGCTACAGTCCCACCTTTAAAATGTGAAACCATACTTTACAGTTGAAATATTACATGAAAATTCTCTGGAGCTGTAAAAAGCATGGGCTGTTCACAACTTGCTCAACAACTCAGGAGAGAGAAGGCACAAACTTCACCCTCTGCTTTATCAAAACATGCACACATTTGGGAGCCACCTGCTTTCACAGTGATGCTTTCTTCACCAGCAAACCTTCGCATTTTCCCCTTCTGAATCATTGTGTGACAGTGAATCACTGATGATCTTCAGCAGCGGGACCAAAAATAGGGCTGGGTGCAGAGAGAGGCTGGGGTAGGGGCAGCCTTTCCTATGTTCCCGTGTTCCTGGGTCTCCCAAGCAACAGTGAGCAGGCTGTTCTACCTCCGAATACTTCAGATCCTCCCGGGAGCAATCACCTTTCCCTGCTCCACGGGCTATTTCTGCAGTGCTGCACTCAGAGTGCCGAGAAGCCGCAGCAACAAGAGCTGCATTAGCATGCGGTGAAGTTTGCACCCCGGGTAATTATGGTTTTGTCACAGTGAATCACTGCATGTGAAATTACAGCAATTTCCCTATGCAGAGATGTAGTTGATAAATCAAAGCTGCTTACTAGATAATAACCGTGCTTCAGGTGGCTCCCAAAGAAGTGCTGCCTTCGAAATGATGGCGAAGCACGGCCTAACCTCAAAGCCTTCATGTCTAAGCAGAGAAAACTCAGTTCCTTTCATAGCCATCTGTGAGATTAGCACACCCTCAGCCACTGCAGAGTCTTCTGTGAGGACAGAAAAACTGCTTCTGCCTGGTGACAGCCCATGTGTCCTCTCTCCAAATGTTATTATTTCTGTTATCACATTTCTCCTTTAAATTTCCTCCCTGTTTTGATAAACAAGTCTTTATTTTATACCCTCAGTTTCCATCCTAATCAGCACTTCTCTAAGACCCTCTAACCCACTTAAACTTTATCTGCTAAGGAACTCTTTGATGCCTATTGCTTGTTTATGTCTTTCCTGCTTTCTTTGAGTCCACCCACTGGCGCTTCCTATATCAAATTCCAATTTCTTGCACTTAGTTTCAAGGCTCTTGACAACTCTATCTTTCTAGTCTTGTCTATTACTGCATTTATCAACTTGTTAGCATTTTTAAAGCACCCAGAAACCATGGTAATGACTGCCACGGAGAAGCTCATGAGGAAATTAATCATTCTGCTTCCACTGTAGGACTTGAATCCTGTGCAGTAAGTAAGGCTTGGGGTTCAAACTTCAAAAGAAATCCCCACCAGCTCATCGTTAATTCATCAGTCTCTACCCCCTGCACCAGATGAGGCAGAGGTCTTAGGGGAAAAAAAAAAAAAAAAAAAAAAAAAAAAGAACAAAAAAACCCACAAAAAAACCCAGAAAACAAAACAAAAAAAAAAAAGCAAAACAAACAAAAAAACCCCCACAGTAAGAGAAAGAACTGAAATCTGTACTCCATATCTGTGCAAAAAGAGGTGGCATTAAAACTACATTTGCAATGGAACTCTGGTATTTCCTAACCACGGAGCGCTCCGTGTTAGAATCTGAAGTTCCCTTGAACAACTTCCCCTGTCTGAAATGGTACATGATGCTCCAGAAAAAGTATCAAATTAGAGGTGATCACTGGGCTTTCAGGTAAAGACACAACCAGTTTTGGGTGGGATTCAGCCTGGGACTGAGGTGTTAAATTTGATGTCTGACCATAGGGTACACTCCTGAACCGTGTTCATCTTCCAGTGTCCCCACGGAGGTCTGGGTCATGCAGTCAGTGCAGCAGGAGCAGTTCAGCTCACCCAACAGCAGACACTTGGCTCTGCTGAGGAGCCCTGAGGCTGCATGGCCACTCAGAACACATCTTCATGGATTACAACAATGCAGGCACATAGAGGAGCCTAGAAGTCTTAAGATAAAATCAAATGTTCATGGCTAAATGCACAGCCAACGTTGAAATGAGATTATCTTTTTCTTGCTGCACCTTTTTTTGCTGAGACTGCAAACTTCACAGTAGGTAATCTGAGCCATTGAAGAACACTGCGTGCAAGGACTCATGCTGGCCAGATTATTTGGACCCTACCACAATATAAACATTCAATAATGTTAGTTGCAATGCCACCATCACTTTCATTTTCGCTTTAGTCATGCCCTTTAGGTCGGATTTGTTTGCAGCTCTTTAGCCGTCATTTCAGATTCTGCAGATAGGCTGCCTGGCCTCCAGCTGCTGCTCCTGGTCTCAGGTCTCACCTGGATCCTGCCAGCCTTCTCTACACAGATGTTTCAGGTCTCCCAGGACATACTGGGCACCCACCTTGTGCCCCTGAGCCCATCTCACAACAGACATCAGTATGAGGGAAAAGCTGGCAGAGACTTCCGATCAGCTGCTATGAACAAGTTAGCTGGAAAATGAGCAATATTAGAATGTTTTGGGGTTGCATGGACCTTTACAGGTCATCTAGTTTAATTTCACTGCAATGAGTGGATTGCCACGCAGGATCTGGCCAATAGATAAATGGCTTTTCAGGGAACTTATTTGTGCAGTTCCCCAAGGGTTGCTGTCCTGGGGCACTCTTGGACCATATGCCTGCCTCCATCTCCTCATGCAGAGAACACAGGCACCTACCCTCACCTTTTTGGCAGCACTCTTGGAAAAACAGATCAGGTTTACCACCAGTTACTATAATTGACCAAATTCCCACTGGCAAAGCTGCAGTAAGCAGCTGTGTGTGCCCATATGGCCCAGAACTACAGTGTAGCATCCAGAGTATTTCTCACATGCCCTAATTTAAAATCTTTGGGAATAGGGGATGAATAGCTTGTGAGTATTTCACCAAGACAGAAGTTCACTGGAACACAGAGAGACCTAAACTTGACAGGACTCTGCTTTGGCTGCCAGCTCTTCCAAGCTTGCAATATTTAATGTTTCAAGTCCTGTATTTAAACTTAGGCGCAGGTTTCTGACCCATGGGTTTATTAAACACACTGAAATTTCTAGCTTTCATGGAAACAAAAAGTCTATAAACAACCTCACCAGTCACAAAAGTTTAAGGCAGTGAAAGGAGCTAGAAATCTACTAGAATGGTACTATAAAAGGCTTGGTCTTGACTTGTCTTTGGGTTTTTTTGGGGGGTTGTGTTATTTTTGGTAGGTTGAGTTGGGTGTTCGGGGGGTTTTTTTGTTGTTTTTTTAATGCAACCCTGACACCATCACTTAGGAAGCTGAACTTGATGTCATGCCTCCGTGAAGTCTAAATGACCTGGGTACAGTTTCGCACCTTTATTATCTGCCCGCTGTTGCCCTGTGTTTGTCCCAGCCCAGGTCACGTCTCCTGCCACGCAGTCCCTCTGCTGCATTTGGGGCAGCATGCTAAGCCTGGCTAAGGACTTCACTTGCTGAAAACTTTCAAAACTATCATGAAACTAGCTACCACAGTGCTCTGAGCAAAGACCTTAAAGCTTCTGCACCCCTGACAGAGATGCCTTCTCAGGATTATGTATTTTCCCACTGGTAGCAGTAGCCATAAAAAGATTGAGGAGAGCAGGGACCCCTCCTCACACCCAGGTTTATGTCAGTCCTTCCTCTTGTACTACACCCTGAAATCCTTCCTCAGGGTCAAGGGGAGAGGGGATCAGTGACAGGATGACTCCATTCAAACAATGCTGGCAGCTAAAGCATTATCCTGGGGAGATGAGGGCTTAACTGACTGGTCATTAAAGTTTCATGCAATCCCCACTCTCAAGAGAGCAAGTCTCAGCTGTTCACAGCTCTACAGAAAGCACAGACACAGAATAAGGACATGAACCAGAAAGGTATTTTAGATCCATTAGTTATAATTTACACACCAATGACATACAGCATAAAGACAAAATATACAGATCTTCATATATATATGTACATTGATCAACACAGTGCACAATTTAAAGTTATGTTACAATTAAGTGTACAATTTTAAATATGGCTTCATAAACTAGTAATAACAGTGCTAAAATGACGTATGTCTTGTGTAGTTCATAGACAAACAACATAATGCAGCTACAGCATCAGAGTCCCCAATTAGAAATGTGTTGCTTCATTTTGTTAGTTAAACCTTGTACACTGCACCTAGCAATATATCCCTTGCCCATACACATATTCATACACTTTATTCTTGCTGGATTGCACACCCCTGTCTTTGGGACTTGCATTCTTCAAGTATCCTGAAAAATAAAAACCTGTACATTCAAGGTAAGGTAAGTCAGAAGAACAAATTAAGAAGTGAGGAAGAACACACACAATCATAGTGCTCAGTGAAAATATCAATGTGACCAGTGCAGCCGAAAAAAGCACTTTTTTTCAAGGAGCTTACAAAAGAACAACAGTCACATCTCGTTTGCCTTACTGCCCCAAATAAAGCAAAATTTTACTAAATTATAATTAGACAGGAATGAGAGAAGTGGTAAATTCGGGGTCACTTGGAAGCTCTGTTGGAAACCCCGGCACCACTGAAGCAAATGGCACTTTTGTCAACAACTTCAAAGCAGAGCAGGATTTTATTTATTCCACAAAACTTGAATGCTTTTTGGAAGCATATGTTTCAGTTTTAGCTTGTTGAGCTGAATATGTAAATCATTACATGAAATCCCACAAACCTTTTTACACTGAAGTCTGACCAAAAGCCCTTAATGATCTCTTTAGCCTTGAAAAACCTGGGAGTGGTGCAACCAGGACACAGAACTAAGAGTTTAACATTGTAGTGACACACAGTGTTTTCAGTGACTGGCATTCCTGTGCTGTACACAGACTAATACCATGTAATTCCAAATTGCGCTCAGAGAGCTGCAGAAACCTCTGCCAAGAAGTATTTCACACTGGGGCACCTCCATAGGGAATGAACAAAGAAGAAGCCCTCCCCAAAGGCCATCAAAGAAGAGGACTGCCCCAAACCACTGAGATGGAGTTGACTCATGTTGCAACCCTTCTCTCCACCAAGGCAAAACTGTGAAGACTGTGGTCACTGGCCTAAAAACTAAATGTACACACGTGGTGCAGGGGGAACACCTTCCCTCCACAGGACACCAGCTCACTACAACAGCCCACGTTCCCAGAAGGCTCAAAGCTCTGCTCACTGCAAATGCTAGCTCCCCAACAGACCTTTGTCTCTGCAGCTCAGCCACGGGAAGACAGCAGGCTAATGCCCCATAGGAGCCACAGCTACCAAAATTATTCCCTGCACCATCTACCCAGCACTAAGGAATACCCAAGGCACAGCATACATGGATAGCCCACAGCACTGATCAACTGCTGAAAGCCACTGCAGTCATTCAGAGTTACTTCCAGTCCTCTGGTTCCATGGGATTAGACAGCACAACCTGCGTGCTCCTCCAGATCACAGCTGCTGAGATGTACGGGCATGACCCACACCTATGGCTACCCATTTCCACATCCCAGCTACTGGACTGTCCAATTAATTCTGCATTTAGAGAGCATAGCTTGCTTTATTAGTATCACATGCCTAAGTCATAATTTTGCAGTATTTGGGGAGGGAAGGAGGGTTAGGCCAAACAGCTACTTATCAAAAAACAGATTCAAATTCTTATTCAAACATCTAAGGACAAGACCCACTTGAATTCATCCCCTGCCACAGAATTTTCACTTGGTGAGCTGCCCTGCATAAATCTGCACATAACACGCTTTTCCAGCAGGCAATATTTTGCAAGGCTTAGCATCTGACAGATACAGGCCTTTCAAGGAAAACAGTATGAAACTGTCATGATTACTTGAGCAGACATCACTGACAAAAGCAAATTTGTGCCTGAACTGTTGCTGCAGAAATATTTCAGGCAGTATTTTTTCAAAGAGAATATAGATCTGGAGGGACATTGCCAAGGTTTTAAAGATCAAAATGTGTTACTTGCAGCGCTATAATTGGATGGAAACAGTCCTCCAGATCTGAAACATCAGGTTCAGTTTGGTTTTTAAATCAAACACCACATTTGCAGGATTTCTGTAGGACCTATACATCCTAGTGCCTGTTTCCCCCACTCGGTAACAGTGAGCTCTGCTGACAGAGCCAATGAGACCGACAGGGGTAAACAAATCTCTTCTGACATGACAAGAGTGTCATGCAGTCAAACACTGCAATTCACATGAAAAAAAAAACCAACAGACTGCTTCAAATCTAACTCCACTGGAAATGCAGGGCTTGCTTTGAACTCCAATTTGCCAATTGAGGGGCAGACCAATTACTCATTCTTTTAAAGCAGCACCATGGAAATAGAAAGGCAGTACTCAGCCTTTGGCAGTATTTAAGGTCAAGTAACTGCAAGGAACGGTGCTGTCTCCTCATCAGGATATGGGCTCATGTTCCAGCTCCTAAGCAGAGCAGGTGTCCCACCCATCCACTGGAACAGAGGCACGAGCCAGGCCACAGATGCAGGCCAAGTCCTCCTGCAGAGACCCACTACTTGGCAACTCCCTGTATCCCACCATCCCCTTCTCCACTGCCTTGTCCAAGTCCATCCAAGGGCTCCCCTGCCATATTTTGAGAGGGGCTGGACAGTACAGAGGAACGCCAAGACTGCTTTCCTCCTGCCAGTACCCTGGACCACCATCTACCCAAACTGGACCAGGGCTATGGCTGGGACCAGGTTTGATGCTGGCACTTGTGATCCTCTCAGAGACATCACTGACATCTGACTCTTGTATCAAGGGCCCCTGAACCCTTTCTAACATCACCTCACAGTGAGTTTCTGGCTCTGTGGCAGAGGGACCTCCAGCCAGGGAAAAACCTTATGTGGTCTGTGTCACCTCAGATGTGATGTCCTGGCATCCATCAGCCTCCAGCTCCTGGCAGAAGCTGCTATCCCAGCTCACCTGCTGGGCAGCTGGCAATTCACAGCTCTCCCTGGTTTCATGGCTGCAGAGACACCTGCTGACCCTCAACCCTGCCAGCAGCACAGTCAGGACCTCCAGCATCCCTACAATGGACTCGCTCGCAATTTTGATCAGTGAGGGAGGAAAAAAAGAAAAAGGAAAAAAAGCCCAAAAGGAAATAAAGATGCTCTCTGACTATTTTCAGTTCTGTACAGCCCCTCAGCACTAACATTAAAAATAGATATGATGAAATGGGAAAAAAAAAAAAAAAGAAAGAAAAAAAAAAACCAAGAAGACTGCAGGACTAAGAAAACATTGTTCTTTTAGCAAAATTTTGGAAAGTCAAAAACAATTATTCCTTTTTTAACACATTTTTTCCCATGTAAAAAATAAATGAACACTTCTTAATGTATTTTTTAAACTTATTGTTAGTTTGGTTGGTTGGTTCCCCACAACAATTTACCAAGACACAAAAGAAAATTTCTTTTTCAAAAGAAAATGCATGGATTAAATCCTTTTAAAGAGGTCTGACCATCCTTTAATGGGCTTTTAATGACTGGGACTCATCTGCTGCAAGCACGCCTTGCAATGCTGAACAAATGGAGAAAGCACAGCCTTCAAACATGCATCAGTAAATGAGTGAGAACATCTCCATCAGAATTTCCAATGCCCTAATGGAACAAATTCCTTTTATTCAGAATATCAATACCTATATTTTTGCAGATAAAATCTCTCCTACCTTGGCCATGGAGTTACTCTGGCATTTCAGGCCACCACATCTGCACATTCAAGCCCAAGACTTATCTTCTTATGCCCCATTTCTTGTGCTTAGTTTCCTGAGAAGGGTCTCCAGTAACTGGATGATATCTTCCTCCTCAGTTTTGGTTCCCTTTGCAAATGATACTTGCCCGCAACATTGACTGGAACATGGCTCCAAGGACATGCCGAGGGAATTGTGGAAACCCGTGTAAATTCACACCAAACTTGGTCAGCTCTCACTGCAGTGGCTCCCAAGCATGAACAGACCTGGGGCTTCAGTGCAGACAAAGGTGTCCCTGCTTTCAAAGCCATAGCTAACTCCATGTTTCCCCAGAGCAGGCACTTTCTTCTGCACAAGGCACTCCAGGATCTCAGGGTGCAAGCAATTCTTTGAGTGCTGGAGCTATTTCAAGCTCCAGACTCTGTATAACTACAAACACTTAACATTCTAAAGCAGTTGTCTGCCCTAACTGCTCCTAGAACCAATTTGGTACAACCAACACATTGTAAAAATTTTCTTGAAGCATCCTGATTCATCTAACTGTAAATCACTGAGAAAGTCAAAATTAAAATGGGCCACCAACAAAGTCTGCAAATACCCAATTTTATACGCATATTTAAAAACACAACAGCTCAGTATGTTTGATATGCTCTCTCTACTAAAATCAACTAATCATGGCCAAGCAACACCAAAGTACATGCTTAACTTCAAAGCTGTGAGTAAATCCAATGGATTTATTTTCATCTCTAACCTGCATTTAGGGAGACATGAACCTGAAGCATGTCAGAACCTGTGCAATCATTTTGAGATCTGGATCCACAGATGTGCCAGCAAAGGCAACTTAAATGCAATTCTGGTCATGCTTTCAGTATCTGAATTTCCCCACACACATGGTGGTGCTGTCCCATCTCACTTCCTCCCGTACATCAGCTTTAGGGACTATGCACGGCAAGCCAGCACAGTGCCCAGCACACCCTGAAACACCTTCCTAGTCAGCTATAAAGCGTTCAATTGCCTGGGCCAACATCTTGCAACTACAGAGCATCCCAGGCCTACTAATACCTCAAAATGCTTTGCAACCTTCATGGTTTTGCTATGTCTGTTGATAAAGAACACAAAGCACCCACTGCTGAGACACACCAGACTTTCAGCAACAAATCCCATTAGCCTTGCCTAGAAATACCAGACAGCAGCCATGGGCAGGGAGTAAAAACATAATAATAATTCAAAAACACAGAAGAAATTTGACCAACACACATTCCAGATGAGTTGACACTGACATCTCCCTCCTGCATGAAAGCATTCTAGAGTAGTGATTTCAACCTTCTGCAAAGAACAAGAAATACTAACCCATTCCTTTCTGCAGGAATATGTTTTCCTTCATCCTTCCCTGACTGTCACCAAAAGAACTGGGAGCAGTTCTTTCCTGCAGACCCTGTAACATATGCACCCAAAGTATGGGTAGCTATCAAATAAAATTCCCCTGAAACTTCACCAAATCACAGAACCTTTTAGGTTGGAAAAGACCTTTGAGATCATCAAGTCCAAGTGTTAACCCAGCACTAACAAGTCCACAACCAAACAATGTCCCCAAAGTGCCACATGTACACGGCTTTTAAATATCTTCAGGGGTGGTGACTGGGCAGCCTGTTCCAAGGCTTGACAACCCTTCCAGTGACGTTTTTCCCCATGTCCAATCCAAACCTCCCCTGGTGTACCTTGAGGCCATTTCTCTTACCCTAGAGCTTGTTACCTGGGAGAAGAGACCTACCCCCACCTTGCTACACCCTTCTTTCAGACAGTTGTAGAGAGTGATAAGGTCTCTCCTGAAACTCCTTTTCTCCAGGCTGAACACTCCCAGCTCTCTCAGCTGTTCTTCAGATTTGTGTGCAAAACCTTTCACCAGCTTCACTGTCCTTCCCTGGACATGCTCCAGCACCTCAATGACTTTCTTGTAGTGAAGGGCCCAGAACAGAACACAGGAGCCGGTGTGCAGCCCCACCAGTGCTGAGACAGGGAGACAATCACTGGCCCTGGTCCTGCGGGCCACACCATTGCTGATACAGGCCAGGGTGCTGCATGAATCTGATGCACCTCAGCACAACACTGGCTTAGACTGAGACGGCAGTCAACCAATGCTGCCAGGGCCTTTTCATTACAGCATCAATCATTTTCTTCCACGGAAGAAAGCTGTGCCAGTCATACCTCTTCTGTTTTTGTCCTTAACCCATTGCTGTAGGGATAACACACAAACCAGTTGTGACAAATGCTCCACTTCCCAGAAGTTTGTCCCACTTGGATGGGGGATCTGGTTTTGAACATGAACAAAAATAGATTTCAAGGTCCTGCTGCCCTCTAGACCACCAGTTTGCCCATGTGTGTTTTAAATGTGTTTACCTTGGTCCACCTGAACAATTACACAAAACGAAATATGGTTGAAATAGTCCAAGCAGTATGTGACAGCTGAATCAAGCACAATGGTCTCTTCCAAAGTGGTATAAACCTCTTTTTAAACCTCTGAAGGAGAAAACAAATCAGAGTGATCCCAAGAAACAACTTATCTGCACAATGGGAGACACTTGCACATATCACTTGCACTGTTCATGATCTCTGTATTCATCCATGTCCACATCCGAGTCGAAGAGGGAGTGTCCAGTGTAATCTGTGTCAGGGGTTTGGGAAATACTGTTCCCTTCCTCATCAAATGTTTCTGTCCTTGAATAAAAACTGAAGTCCTGCAAAGGGGAGTAAGTCTTGCTTGCCTCACTGCTTTCCTCAGATTCATACAGAGTGTTGTCATCATCATGGTGCCATTCTGGCCAAAATTTCCTCCTTATTCTTTCACAATACATAGCAAGGTTTATCAGTTCACCTGCAACACAACACAACAGACTTCAGTAAATATATCCAGCCAATAATGCTCTAACTCACCTGATGATGCAAAGACACATTAGCTGTGTTTGGAAAAAAACTGCATAGGGCCTTTTCAAAGAAATTTCAAAATTCCAAGATGCCATCAATCCTCTTAGCAGCTGTTTTTAACTTTAATGTAATCACATACAACAAGAAGTGTTACACAGAAATAAACATAAATGTATGTTCACTCAAATAGCAAAGTATCCCAAATTCAACCTCTACAAAAAGAAATCAAGACAAGACACTAATACTGTAAGGTTTTTGTAATAGAACTTTTTGCTTAATTGCAAACACTGATTCCCAAAGACAGAATTTGATCTTATAGATGGCACAGTGTGCTTATTAAATACAGTGAATGTGGGGTTTTCACCACCAGATGGCAGCGTTGTCTGCAACATAAATTCACATTTAACATGCCCACTGGCTCACTCCTACTGCTTCCAGCCTTACTATCTTGTGCCTTGTTTATAAATACATGTATGCTTACAGAATGAATCATAAAAAAACTCGAAGAAGAAAGAAATAACAATGCATTAAAGGCGAGGTGCATGTAAAACCTGTACTCATGACAGCATAAGTAGGTTGATGGGTACAGAGAATCAACCACACTGCTTGGATATTTCAATCTATTATCTTCTATTTATTTTCATTAGAGACAAACTAATTCAACAAGCATAGTAATCCTTCTAGACAGCCATGAGCCCTTGAGAATTTTACCCATGACACCCCAGACATCAAGAGGAAAAACTGCAGAGCCAATATTTATATCCTCATCTCAAATGCTCATTATCTGAGGACAAGAGTAGATCTGTGCCTCTTAGTCTCAGGTTTAGCAGAACTCTCTTGTACAGAGTAGGTTTACAGGTCAGATTCATTCCTTTTAGACTATTTTACATCCTCTTCCTCCTTTGTACTTCCCATTTTTCATGCTGCGTGGTTTTACTATGGAAAGGGATGCAAAGATACTTTAACATCTGTATCTTCCCACAAAAAAGAACCAAACAAAAAAACAACCCTATGTGGAGAGGAGGGGTATGTTGGTTTCCAATTCATGCAAAAAGCAAAGTGACTCCAACGCCAAGCTGGATTTCTTCTTTGTCTGGCATCTTCAAAAACAGCAAAGGCTGTAATTTCAGTGAGACAGTAGCACTTGCAGTTCTACTACCAAGGAAAGTACTCCGTTCAGCAGAATTTGGCTGTTCTCCTGTTTTCTCATACTTTACCCAGCATTCGCTCCTTAGAGGCTTTAAGGCTTTGCCACATTAAACAGGGAAATGATCAAGCAGAGAAATAAAAACAATTACTGTGTGGAACATTAAAGAGAAAACCAATAACTTTAAGAGAAAACAATATTACAGGATACAAATGCTACATCGAAGGCAAGAACAGTCTGCCGAAGTCCTGCAGTCTTCAGAATGTCCTTCCAAGGTACTCCAAGCTTAAACATGGAAAATGCCACCAAGAGCTTTCAATCAGAGATCACTTAAGCTTTCTTACCTTTGATTAGTCTCTCTGGTCGAGTCCCTGGTAATGTCCACATTGCCTGTGCCAGATGTCCAAAGACAGTGGCATCAACAGTAGAAACAGTTGATCCCATAATGTACTTCTTGTCGCCTGTAAATACAATAGCAAATACTTTTTGACTGGATGTCACTTTTCCCCAAATTTAAAAAAAAAAAAAAATCACAGTTCCACCTTTAGTATATTTATTTTACTGAAATAATTTCAACGAAAAGGTTAATTTGTTCAAAGCCAGGGATCCCAAAGCTGTTTCTAGGGTTCAGCAGGTGAAATCCATTACTGCACCTTCCCCTGAGCTCAAGTCTTCCATAACCAGGCCAATTACAGAGGCACCAGTGGCCAAGGAACCTCCTCTGCTCCTCATAGCTGGCAGTGCTCACACACTGTACTCGCCCTGCATTTAGAATCTGCTCTGCAGCTAGAAGATGCCTGAAAACACCATTTTTGCCTTGGTGCAAACCCAAAACTGCTCAACCACGATTCAAAATCGTGAACTTGCTGAAAGAAGCTGGTCACCCTTTATCTGTCATCCATACAGATCCAGGTGCAATTTACTCATCCGATCAGCTGGAAAAAGAAAAGTCACACCCAAAGCTTTCCTCTCTCCCTGTTTGTTCAGGATGAAATGGATGCACCTGCAGTGACTGCTCAGAAATAACCTGCATTCTCCAGGAAGAGGGCAAGGCCGTACGCAGGAGTGGACAGGTCCTCTCCCACACTACCACTGCAGTGCCCTCACCCCCACTGACCCCTGACAGATAGAAATCAAATAGAGGCACATCAGGCATGCAGGCACTAAGCGAAAGAGCAGCCCTTTGGGACTGGCCTGGTGCAGTGGAGGGATGTCTGCTCCTCACAGCAGCTCTGCTTAACTCCCTGGGCACCCCAATGTCATGATGGTCCCAAATGGCCACCACAGCATGAACAGATGGGTAACTAACTAAGACAGGGAAGAAAATACATGTTTCAAAGGCACTGTTTGCAACAAAACATCCACTGTATGCTTGTTTTCCCATCACAGGCAGGAGACCTGGAACAAAGACCACGAACAGAGCACACAGAGTGAAACATGAAGTATTGCAGAGGTCAGATTATCTGGTTGCACTGTTCCTGCCTCGGCCCAAAGTGTTATAAACTCTGTAAAATGTGGTACCTAATTGAATTCTCAAAATCCTGTTATCCCCAGGACAGATATATCCGTCTCCCCAGGACATTCTTCTGAGCTGCCCGTAATTCAGCAGGTTATTCAATGTTAGGTTTATTGAGCAAGTCCAGAGGAACTGTCCAGTGTAAAATGCATCAAATTCCACTGTACAGTACAAGGAATGCTGCCAATCCCCTGCACAAGAGCACAGCAAAACAGTGCTCAGGAATAGCCAGTAACAATAACCTTCTCTGGCCTGTCAGATGTCATTTGAACATGCAGTTAACCCTCGCCAGCTCTTCTACAGTTCCATCTATTCATTGTTTGAAAATTCTGTACAGGGTAAATGTTACATCTTTTCGGTATTTATCTGACACCTGAGCATCCATCAATCTCAAACACAGCTCAAAAATTGGTCCCTAAACCACAGTTATATGTCAGCACTACGAATTTAGCACCATACAACTGGGTCTTGAGATTCAATCCATAGTGATGTTGTGTTGGGAAGAAATACTGTCATTTCCATCTTGCTACAACTAAAGCAGGCTCTGAGTGAGGGCTACACCATCCCATCCTCTGGTTCCCCAGGCACAACACCCCACACCTTCAGGTGCACGGAAATGAAGGGCAAGAGGAGAAAATAAAAGTTTTATGATGTGGGATCATAGAACTCCAACTCATAAGTCATGCTGCACCACAGAATATGGCATCTGTACACATTTTCTCCCACCATTTCCATTCTGTTCCCAAAACTTCCAGGGCAACTTCAGTCCAGAAGACTTTCTGACAGACCAGATATCTCTGCCTCTGTTAATCTTTAAGCAAGATTACACAGTGTCTGTCACATCCAAGCTGCCATAGCACTGATCATCTCAAACACCTCTCGGCATCCCCTGGCTAATCCAACAGAAATTAAATCACCTCGTCACACTGGACTTGGATCAACTTCGTACTGCCCAGGAATTTGAGAGTACACAACTCCACTGTTTACAAATACATGCACCAGAGGATTCAAAAGCAGCTACTTCCCAACAGTGGGTCAAGAAATGCCAGCAAGAAGCAGGTCTGTAGGACCTGTACAGAGGCAGGTGCAGCACTTGCAGGCTGCTACAGGGCATTTAACTAACTTTACAGGCTCAGATTCAAGTTAGTCCAACCTCTGAGTTTTCAGCTCTGAGGACTCCTGCCCTCCCCAAAGCATCAAATGCTTTTCAAAATCCACTTCAGGAAGCTGCTGGCCTGTAACTCCCTGCTCAAAACCCCCATCTACCAAAGAGCCTGAGAGGCAGACAGCTGAGAGAGCACCAACACATTAATGGTTACTCACTTGCCTCTTCTAAACAATTACCAAAATGTGTATTTTCACGTATTGCTAATTTATATGCTCATTCTCCACATTTTCTTACACTATTACCAGACAGTAGGAAACTGCTACAATACAAGGAAATCACATTTGTGGTTTAAAGACTGCAGGACAGAGAGAAAGGTGATACCAATGGGACAGGCTGATCCATCACAGTGGAATTAGTTCCAATTTCCATGTTTATAAGATTTGGAGGAGTCTGTCAGGGAAGTGGGTATAAGGGAGATCGAAAAATTATTCTCAGAAATAAAAATAAAGGGAAAAGAAAGCATCAAAGGTGTGATTGGGAATGGCAAAATTAATGTCATAAAAACTGGCAGCTGCGAAGTTATCATTCTCTGGAAGCAGCTCTTAGAATTAAAAGTTATTCTTCTTCCCATGTTGAATAGTCCCTGTTAAAAAAGGGGAGCATTAATCTGATATTCCTGACGGCTGACATCTACAGTTTGGTATGTGCAGCTATTCTGCACCATAGGCATCATTTTAAAGCTCTTAAGATAACAGCCAAAATCTCAACTGCTTTCTCTTCTGGGAAAGCACTTGGGTACATAAATATGGAGGGGAATCTCACAAAGATCATGCAGGCAGTAAGCTGACTGACCGCCTTGTCCTTCCCCACTTTGAAACAGGGGAGCCTCTAGTCAGGCTGGAAGTCTTCATCCCACCTCCTGTCCCCATTGCAGGATACTACCTGGAGGCCACACTTACTAGACCCAACCATAATCACAGATGGCTGGAGAAAACATGAGCATACTCATGGTTAACGAAAATTAAGGCAATTACAGAAAAGTAGACAAACTCACTGATAATCAAAAGGAAAAATATAATGATTCATGTAACTGCACAGTGACTAATCTGACATCCATTTCAGAGGGGAAGATGAAAAAAATGTACACTATTCAGCTGGTAATGTAATAAATAACAGGAATATAGGAAATGCCCATCAAGGCTTTTTGAAGTACACAGGCACATTCTCAACAACAATCTGGAATTAAGAAGAAAAATTCTGCTGCTAACATATGTATACTACAACTAAAAATTCGATAAAGTGAAGAAATGCTTGAGAATTTCCAGTGTATTTTCCACAAAAGCCACAGACAGATTATAGCATTTACCTTCAAAGGGAAACGACCCAAGCAACCCAGGAAGGGAGAAAGAAGTAGGAAGAGCAGCTGTCTGCAGGCTAGAATTGAACAAACTCTCATTTGAAACAAGTCCAATTTTGAACAGATGTCGATAGTGACTAACATCTGTCAGCAAAATGTGGTGGCACCTCCACCTGCTGAAATCTCATAATTAGAACTGGAAGGCTTTTAGAAAGTCATCCCCAAGCCAGCAAAAAGGCACAGGCTTCAAGACAGCAGTCAGGCAGTCTGATCCACAAAGATCTGTCTGGATGATTAAATGATCCCTTTGAACTTGAAATCTTACAAATCTGAGTGTTAGTATGCACTGCAGAGAAATAAGCAAACCAAGATACTTTTACAGGTACTAAGGCACACAGTGTTAGTTTTCTCTTGAAGGTTCTCTCTGCTCTTGGTATGACTTTAGCACAGACATACCCACTGCCACTCCTTTCAGCCTGACAGAGTTGTCTAGCCAGAACCAGGGGGCTTTGCTGAGCTATTAAGTCATAGACTGAACTTGCTCCAGCTCCTGTCCCAACCACACTCCTCCTTGTGATGAGCATGGAGCCATGCAGTACCAAGGTCAAAACTACAGCATCCATAGTCCCACAGAGGAGAGCACCTGAAGATGGCCACAGCTCTGCAGCAGGTATGACCAGATATCCTTTTCTGAAATAAACTGCTCCCTCCCTTCCTCCCTCACAAAGAAAAGGGACCTCTTAAACTCCTAACTACAGATTTTCCCTGAAGAGACACTAGAATAGATAATTGCTTCTGTTAACAAACAAAATGCAGCATAAGAAAGTGCTGTCAAAAGAGGCGCCATCAACAAAGCTTCCCCTTGCCCATTGTGTTCATGCACTTCATGGGTTTTTTCCCAGCTTGTTCCCAATTCAGCAACTCAACAGGTTTGTTACGGAAAACTCTACATCTGGGTCCACTGCAAATACTCTCCTTTCCAAAACAGCTTGGAAGTCCAGAAGCATGTTTTTTCCAGTGCTTTCTTAGAAAGCACTCAGCTTCTGCCTTCTGCTGGCCTCTCCCCAGTTTGTTCCTTTCATCCACTCCACATCTGTCTCTTTACAGCACGTGCAGTGTGTACCCCCTCTGGAGCACAAGGCAGGAAGGCATCCTCCTGTCCTCCACTCAGCCACCTCTTTAAAGCAATTGTTACAGGGAACAACACACAGGTACCATCTCTCTTGGTTTCTCACACAAGAGAGACATAAACTCAAGGAAAGTGACAACCCTGCACCACAGCAATTCCTCAAAATTTACACAGATGCACAATATGCTTAGCTCTCAGTGGAGCAGAAGGCAAGAGGCACAGCGCAAAACAGTTCCAGTGCCTATTTCAACCTGAGCCACACAACATAAATGAGGTTCATGTAATTCTAGCTAAGTGAAGTCCACCTTAAGACTAATTGTATGGGATCCACGCAAGACAATCAAGAATCTTAAACACACCTACTTTGACAGCACAGAACCATCTCCTACTGGGAGCTTTGAATAAAGCTGCTGACACCAACCAAACACAACAAAGTTCAGCTCTTCAAAATAACAGCTGCAAAGGGTTTTCAAATGGCAGCCTCATAACAATCTGTCAAACAGCCACAAATAAAAAACAGGAAAGGAAATACAACCAGAAAATAAAAAATGAGGCACACACACACCAGCCCCCAAAAAGGCTATAAATAAGAGATTTCATTTGCAGAACTAAACACTACATTTTCCTAATTTCATATCGCTAAACACTCTTCCAAAACAGCAGGCCATGTTTTGCTACTCTACATACACATACTGTGCTCAGGGAAGGAAACCTCTTACACCTCTAGACACACAATTTGGAAGCAAAGAGTGGGATAAGAAATAGTATCTCTGCCAGAGCAAGGAAGGCACTAAATGACAGCATCTATCTAGCTGCTGCCAAAATGAGATTATTGGTGTGTGATCAAGCTGTCAGGAAGCACCCGAGGTCAATTCCACCCTGTGGAGAGCGAGGCTGTGAGCAGAGCACCAGAACTCACTGTACCTTACCCAGGAGGCCGGCCAGAGTCCTCATGTCCTTCTCCATCAGTGTGTACATCTCCTCCTCCGAGAAGCGCCCGATGCCGTGGCCGTACATCTCCCGCTTCACGATTCCTTTGGTCAGATGGCAAAAGATCCACTTCAGCAAGTCGCTGAAGGGGCCAAAAAGCGAAACCATCTTTTGTGTCTCATGAAGATTTTCCACCCATTGGCAATAAGCTAAAGTCCTAGAAGGAGGCAGAAACAAGTTATAGCAGTGTAATCCCCAGAGAGCCCAACACCACCCTGCAGAGGCTGGCACAGAGGTCAGGCAGGTGAGTGCTCACTGCCCTGATGGAGATGCAGCTTCCATACACAGCAGACTCTGAGGCACAGCAGACTCCGAGTGCCAGCAGAGAAAACCCACTTTACAGTACTTAGGCACACTGCCCAGTGCTTATTCTCTCATTAAATCATAACTCACTTCAGGAGAAACAAGATTCGTGTTCAAATATAAAGTAAAAGCTGCAGAATTCTGCTCAACTTGTGTAACAAAACACAGTGCCAAACAGATTTATTAGCTAAAGACAACTCACTGCACAGGCCTGGGCCAAACAATAACAAAACAGCCCCCCAAAAAATCAATCTTTCTCACCAAACTTTCTTCTTTCTATACTGCTGACACTTAGGCAAGCAGCAACTTTGCTCCAACATAAATAAAAAAGTAAATTTTCAGAAGATTTCTCCCCGGAAACTAAGAACAACACAATCTTTTAAAAATCTAATACAAAAGTAGTGGTTATTGGGCTGGTTTTCTCCTGTACTCTTTCCTGTCTTCAAAACGCTGGTTATATGAGAGACATTTCTAAAGGACTCTGCTGCCTTCCATGCTTTATTGAAAGGCAAATAATATTCTTTTAAAATGTCTTTTTATAAAAATTTGTCTCATCAGCCTAAATCTTTGTTTCCCACATGAGCTTTCGTTCTTTATTAACATTATAGGCAAACATATCTTGATTTGTTGCTCCAGAAACGTATGAAAAAAGACAGGTTAACTTAATATCCAGCATCTTAAGAAATTACAAATAAACCAAAAAGACCATATATGTGAACTTTTGTCACCAAGTTCAAGGGTTGTTGGAAAAATGGCTAAAGACATCTCAAAGCAGACAAAATAAACATAGGAAGCCTGCAGGATCTCAGAAACACTGGGAATTGATACACATACTCTAATCCAAGCCATTCCAAGGCTTCATTGTTTTAGCTTGGAATATGACTTCTGTTTTATCACTGTACATATTTCCAACTGCACATAATTTCCTTAGTGCTGGTATGATTCACCCAATTCAAGAAAGGAAAGAAAAAAAAAAACCAACCAAAAAAAAAAAAACCACACACACACACACACACAAAAAAAAAAACCAAACCAAAAACCACCAGTATCTCCTGGAGAACTCCAATGACTTCTATTGATAACACACATTTTATCAAACTCACACTGTCCACTGCACTTCAGTGCCTCCTGCTCTAACTGGTTTCACTGAAGTCAGTAACAGTGAGGTGTGAGCAGGTTTTGCTGCAAATGTATAAATGGGGAAGAACAAAAAATGCACCTGCTCTGCTACTGATGGCTTTGACCCTCAACAGATTACTCCACAACCTCTGGCACTGTATAATTACAACAAAAGCATCCTGCTGACATTGCACATGCTCCAACACCACTTTTAGAATGTGGTGTTCTGCACAGTCCTGGTTTTCCAAACTTGAAGGATGAACTCACGTCATTGAACAGGTTTCAACAATGCAAAGTTTGAATCAGAGACAGATTTAGCAGAGGCACAGCAATACAGGAGGAATGTCAAGCCAACAAATGGAGCAGTAAAAATCTACTGAAACTCCTGAAGAATTGACTTTATCTGGAAGATGTGGGGCAAGACTGCCCTGCTCCAGGAACAACAGTAGAACAGGATTTAAGACAAATGGAAAGAAGGCTGGCCTAAAGGCATAAGGGCACTCTATACAGCAGAATGTTGCAGTAGACATGTTTCACTGGCCTGGCAAAGGACAAGGTCTCTTCAGCAGGTACTGCTCTGAATAGGAAAAACTCTTGATGTGAACACTAGGAAGTAATTACAATACTATCACCTGGGTTGGAAGGGACCTTAAAAATCATCTGCTTCCAACTAGATGTCCACTGCAGGGATGCCTACTCTGTAGGCAGGGACATTATCCACTAGATCACATGGCTCCAGGTCCCAACCAACCTGGCCTTGAGTACTTCCAGGGATAGGACATCCACAATTTCCTAGGCAACCTGTGCCTCACCACCCTTCAAGTAAAGAACTTCTTTCTAACACCTTCTCTTTAAAACTGTTCTCCCTTGTTTTGTCACTATCTACCCATGTAAAAAAATGACTCTCCCTCTTTTTTATAAGCCCTGTTTAAGTACTGGAAGGCCACAACAAGGTCTCCCTGGAGCCTTCTGCTCTCAATGCTGAACAGCCTCAACTCTCTTGGCCTGTCTTCACAGGAGACATGCTCCAGTCCTCTGATCATCTTTGTGGCTTCCTCTGGACCTCTTATGCTGGGAACTCTAGAGCTGGAAACAGGTGGGGTCTCACAAACACAGAGTAGAAGAGGAGAATCACCTCCCTTGACTTCTCCTGATGCAGCCCAGGATGCTATCTCACACTGTTGGCTCATGTCCAGTTTTTTCATCCACCAGAGCCCCCAAGTCCTTCTCCACAGTGCTGCTCTGAATGAGTTCTTCTCCTAATCTGTAAGTTATTATTTATTATTTGAATAAGCTAAGAAGAACTTGATCTCTGAAAGCACTGCTCTGTCTTGCTGCAGAGACCCTCCTTCCCCAGGATGGACCTGACCTGCTTCATCTGGCAACTCTGCAATACAATTTAGTTACTTTAGGACAACAGCCTGGCCTGGAGAAGGGCAACAAGAAAAAGAAGTCAAAACAAAACAGAAAAAGAACACAGGAACTCCACTGCAGCATTTTTTAAGTCACCCCAGTTGCTCAAGATTAAGCGTGGCCCTATGGACTTGCCATCATTATTGCTCACTCCAACCACACCAGTGAGCTGGCATCACACCAGGAGTGACCAACCATGTCAAAAATTGTCTTCATTTCATAAAACAGAATGAACAAGGTTTCCCACAAAGCTAATTAACCCATACTTTATTGAAAAAGTACATTTCCTCAGAGCTCGCTTGCCCTGGAAGAGAAGGTCTTTGGGTCTGGAAGAGGCAGAAATCAGATCAGGACAGCAGTGGATTTAGGTAATCCTGCTTAGGCCAAACTGTCAAGCACAAATCTTAAGACACCTGCTTGCCCCTTTGAATGACCAGAATTGTTACACGTCCCAAATCTCAAATTTACACAAGCAATGAGGGCAGCTAAATAGACAATCGCAGAGTTTACTTCCAAAATGTTACAGTTCTGAGTAGATAAAACAACGCTCAAGTAGGCTCTGATCCAGGGAGAGTTAAAAACACTTTTAAAACTGACTTTACAAGCACTTTGTCAAAAGGATTCTATTTAAGGGTTCATTAATTTGTGTTTTCTACCAAAATATGCTTCTCAGTATTTCATTCCACTCATCACTCCTCTATTCAGACTACATTAGTCGAGTATTATCAATATTACAGAAGGTTTGGAAATGCCAGAAATTGGGTAGTCTACATAAATCTACTCCAGTACAGCATAACCATACATTTTACACTAGAATAAGTATTCATGGGATGACATAATTATTTTAAATATTGGCCAGAACAGAGCATTTTGGGAAACACTACCATTTGCATTTGTGCCAGCACATCTGTACAAATTTTAGAGTATAAATAAAACAATAATGCATTAAAGAGCAATACTGTGGTGCTGAAGTAAATCCAAAGTCTAAATGTAACAGCAGCTTTGGCCTCAATACATGAAACAGACAAGGAGATGAAGAAAGTGACTCACCAACAGCAGCTTGCCTAATTATCCCAAAATTGTCTGAACCTCAAGGCAAGGGGAAGGCATTCACACGGATGTGAACAGGAGGTTATTTTTCCTATCTGAACCTGTGCAGACTGGAATTTCTTGATATACAAAAGGATTGTAACAAATGCATTCCACAATCTGCAGTAGAAACCCCACCTGCTGTGCAACTCCTCAGAGCAACTGGCTTCTAAGCCACCAGCAGCATTCAAGCCTCATCACTGTCAGCAGTAGGAGAGTCGCTGCTCTTAAAATTGGCTTGATGTGTTTAAACGTATTTACATTATAAAAATATTTTATGTCTAACATGTGACAAGTCTGAATACTGACCAAAATCAGATTCATCCATATTCTCATATTATATTCTTCCTGTACTTCAAGCATTCATCATATATGATGCTTGGTTCTTGAAAGACAAAGCAAGAAACAAGTCAAAAATATTTTCAAGTGTGTATATATACATACACACACATTTACAAATCACACACATACACAAATATTTATAAATTCCTACAGCTGTGTTTGACAATACAGCTCAACCAATCTAATGGGCTAGTCTGCTTATGCCAAATATTCAAGACTTTATGTTCTCACTAAGCACATTAGTGTCACTGACCTAAGATCCGCCTCCTGAGATGGAAGTGACAGAAAGCAGCTCACAGTGACTGCCTGCCCTACAGGCACCAGGAGCTGCCTGGCCTGAATCCCAGCAGTATTGTCAAGCCCAGCATGCCAATTCCAGAAGGAAGTGAGAATCAGACCTGTCTTAACCAGAGGTCCAATCCCACAAATCTGCTGCAGTTACACCAAAAACCCAGCACATTCCCCAAAGGTGGCTGAGGGTGCCACATAGTTTCTGGGGGCCCACAGGTTACTGCAGGCAGTGGAGGTGGCTCAGAGCAAGCCTAGAGCAGATGACTGAGATCTGCACTGGATCCAGGACCTGGGGTGAGAGTCACAAAGTTATTCCATTTTCATCTCTTCACTGCTGGCTCGCCTCAACACCCATTCAGCTTAGAGGACTATTTTTTCTTTTGCCAACTAAACATAGCAAAAGCCTAATGGCTTACTGCATTCTCCAGGGACTGGAGCTCCAGCACCAGCTCCAAATAAGTCTGTGCATCTCAGAGTGTAACCCCAGCACGGAAATAGGCACGCTTACTTGTCCTTCTGCCTGAGCCCTGCTGGGTGCCACAGCCCAGGGCAGAGAGACAGTGTCCAGACAGGTTCTGGTTCTGAGGTTCTCAACAGCCCCACACTGCTGTCAACTCCAGCCAGAGCAGTTGCTTCCACAGGTAAGAAACACTAACTGCTGAAGACGAGCCACTGCCTTGGCAAAACTGAACATTTCTGGAGGAAATGCTGAGCACGCACCAGGATTCGCTCCACCCATAGACAGCACACCACAGGATGTACTTTTCTTCTTTGTCCGATAAATGTACTACAGTATTACTAATTTATGATGAAGCTACTTTGCATGCTGCTGGCAATGAAACAGTAGGAGCCACATTATGCACCACTTCTTTGGAGGCTTGGTTTTATACACCTTATTCTGCAGAAAGGCAATGACTCTTTCAAATTCCTCACCATGGGACACAAGGACATCAAGAAAAAACCCTAAGCTTCTAGTGGGAAGTGGGCAGGTTCAGGGACAGATATAAAAGGATCCCACAACCATAGATGCAATGCTGTCAAGGACAAATATGGTCCTACACAGTGAAAATCTTACTCTGGTGTAAGTAGAGGATGGTCAAAGCTGTCCTCCAGGAATTACAGCAGTACAACTCCAACACCTCATGGCTCAGGCTTACTACAAGGAATCTGCAAGGTATAACCTCACCAACACATCAAGCCTCTGGTACAGCCAGAGGGACATACAGTAAGACTTATAGTTGGACTTTTTACTGCACTGCAGCAAAAATACATGTCTTGGAGGAACTCAGCTGTGTGACTACTCAGGAAAGGCAACAGGGATACACAGCCAGGCATGCACATCTCCCTTCCTGATATAACTTTGTCCACCTGTTTTAATACCCCTTGTCTGGGCCACTGTCTGAATCTGCAATACGTGTCTTCCACACTTCCACACTATGTCATGTCCAGCAGTGTCCAGACATCTCCAGGGGAGTCTGGATGGATGGACAACAGCTTCACAGAGGAAAGCACTTTGTAACTGAGACACAACTGCAGTACAAGCCTGACATCAGTAATGATACACTGAATGCAGTTAAATCTATGAACCACGAAACAATTGACACTAAGGCAAGGAGATGAAGCATTAGGGGACTAAAAGGCTTCATCCTCCCTTTGGCAGCTGTAGTAACTGAGGGTGGAAAAATGAACCAAAATAATGTTAATTTACAGGCTGCCTGTATCATGTTTGGAAGGCTATGACTGCAGATGGGTATAACTGGTGAAGACCACACTTCTCGGAAGGCAGAGATTTAATTTCTAAACCAAATCACTTCAATCTGCTAATTACTGAGTACTAAAAATTGTTCTCAGGAGACACTAAAAATTATTTTAAGAACTTTACGTACACATATTGCTGCTGATCTTTGATCAAAAGGTAAAAGAAAAAGCAGGTAAATGCATTCAATTTAAAAATCACATATTGTTTTGAAGAAAAAAATGTGCAACATAAATGCAAAACTTAGTGTAGCAAGGACTTAAGTGTATACTAGAAAGTAAACTATTGGGAGAAAGTCTTGTGCCTGCTAAGGCACAAAATGCAGCATCCAAGATGCATGTCCACCTGATGCCTCTATGCCCAAACTGGAAAGGGCACTTAAAAAGGACTGAAATGTAAAGCACAGAGGAAATCACAGGTATTATTTTTAAAGGTGTCAGTAAAATGCAGAAAGTACCAGAAAGGTTCTATTTCTATTTTCCATTCATATACATACTTCAGCTTCTCAGGATATTGTGACTAATACTGTACACTATCAATTCGCAGTATTGTCAACAAAATATATCAACAGGAGTATCCTGTGTTACAGGAAAGGCAATGATCCGTACTGCAATCTCTCACACATAATTAAAATCAGTAAGAGTAAGGAAACAATATTCTGGATTCAACACAAACACTGGATTCATTCCTCTATGCCCCCCAAAACCACCCGTGTATATGTATATATACCACCAATATACATATGAAAATATATTCATCCACCTTGATCTTTTGGTCTTTATTAACAAGGCTGCTCCTATACAGCAGTCACATTGACCAGAGAAGCCTCCCGCCATTGCTTCCTTCTACAAAGCTCCAGTCAAAGGCCCTGACTTTACCTTTCTTATACAGCACAACTTTTCAAGGGAATTATCTCTGGCTCATACCACCATACACATAAAGAACAGCAGTTCTTCAGGATGAAGAGAGTTGTGAAGTTAGTAATTGGGTAGGTAAGTTTTCTGCAAGAGAAAACAAGCCTTCATGTGGAGGCTCCATCCCAGGGACACACCTGACAGCACAAGCACACAGCCAGCTCTGCCATGCAAGCTTACCAGTACAGGTGCTCCTCCACCATCTTGGTCACAGCTCTGGAAACAGCCCTTTCATGGGGACCAAGGTGTTTATTTAAATTCACTCCAAGTTTCTCTTCCAAAAAGTCAATAATGAACTCGGTGCCAGATACCTTCTTGTGATTGTATTCAATCCAAGGCATTTTCCCTTGAGGGGAAAGTTTTCCATCAAAATAGTTCTAAGGAAAAAAAAAAAATCAAGTAAATAAACAAATATACAGACAAAAAAAAAAGCCCATCAGGTTCGGTTTCAAGGAGAATAAATATTTTTAAATAATTTTCTGTGTTTTAAAGAAACAAATCCACAAATCCAACAAATCTTTTTTTTTTTTTTTTTTTTTAAATTAACACTCTAGAGTAGCAGTGGCTATTCAATCACAGCAGCAGCTTTACCCTACATAACAATTCAGATAAAATTATTTCCAGGCCCTGCAAGATGCTCCATGCCTTTATGCTGAATGCCATGTAATATAATATTACTTAGATTGTATTATTCATTATTTAAATACCTGGGTTATTTAAGGGGTGGAGATGCTCAGATTTCCCAGAAGATTGGGCCTGTTATTCTAACAAGCTCTAAATCACAGGACTCACAACTAAATTCAGTTCCTGCACACATCTGCACTTTTCATATTAAAGGTACCTTAAAAAAAGTAAATTCATTATCGAACTCAGACAGTTGGATGGACAAAACACACACCATCACAAGCATATATTCCCTTCTTAGCAGAACAGAAACCTGCTTTCAGCAGCGTCAAAACTTAACAAATCTCAGACATTTACACTCCAGTTACAACTGGGTCTCCCAGGAGCCCAGCACAGCAGAGCACAACACTACTGCACTGCTGAACACTGCTATACCTGCTCAGCACAGCACTCACACAGAAGCAGCAATGTGTTTTTCCCATGACAAGGTGAAACACACAGAGAATTTCCATCTCATGTAACAGGCATGAGAGGAAGTGCTGACTGCTAAAACATGATCAGACATTTGTCTTCAATTTTCTTACTCCTGCAGGCAGACACAAGGCACAACCTTTTTCCTTTCCTGTGATTCCCATCCTCGCATCCTGTTATTTAGTGAATGAAAACTCCTAGCATGGAAAACTGAGCACTAAAGGCTCTGCACTAAATCTCTGGCAGTCACCCCAAGCATTTCAGGACCTAGCTCCTAATTGCTGGAGGTTTAGGGTTTGGTGTTCTGGATTGATCTGTTTGTGTCTCAAGTATTTACCCTTCCTGAATCCACTTAAGATGTATTAAGGTGCTCTGGCAGCAAGAAGCATACACCAGAACACGTCTCCGCGCAGTCTGAGACTGCCAGCATCCTGGCTGCCGCTCCAAATACAGATGTGCAATGCACTAGGATCACGCTGCCATTCTCAAAGGCTCTTCTCTTCCGGATGAAAACAAACGGGTATCACTTCTGGGAAACAATGCTCTTCCAGGGTTTGTGCCCAAACAAACAGCATGGTAGGGAGACTGGATGGTGTCATGTCTCACCCATTGCACCTCCGTGTGGGTGAATAAAGCACCTGAATCCCTCCCACCCACACATGTGGGTGACAAGGGGGCCAATTGCAGGGCACAAGCTCTAAAGCTGCTGAAGGTCTGAAACTGAAAGGAGAGCACTGCCCTATCCTTCTTCTTGCCAAGACCTTTCCTTTATCAAAAATGGTCTTTCAGCACTGAAACTGACTGACATATTTCCATAATTTTTCACTATGACTTTACCACAGAAGCACAAGGTTTTCCTGGAACTACACAGCGTGTTTAGAAGACCCTGAGCATTAATGGCTTAATCTTCATTAAACTCTTCCATTAAGATATTTCCCTTCCTGTGCACAAACACTGGTGGTTTGCAGAAGCTACTAGACTCAAAGACGTGCATATTACATCTTGCAATTACTGCAGTCCATACCATTTCCAACTCAGTAAAAAGCAAGTTGTTTATTACTCAGCTTCTTCAAGCACATGTATCTAACACATATAAATACATTGCCTAAAAAGATTTTCGTGTTTCATTACATACAGTTTATCAAACAAAATAGGAAATATCTTTCAGTGACCTGAGAAAACCTTAGTCTCTTGAGACATCTGTTACACTGTTCTTGTATCCACTGTTCTCAAACAGACATTTTTAGGCTTGAAACCTCTGTATCCTTATGGCTGACACTAATTGCTATCAAATATTTATCAATTTTCCACTCAAAAATTGTTCCAGCTGCGAAGCAGGAAAAAGCTATGGTATTATTAAAAACCAAAAGCAAACCCAAAGAATATCCCTTTTCATTCACAGTACATTAAGTGCCTGCAGAGCAACAATAACAATAGCTGTACAGAACCTTATTTATAAGGAATTTATAAAAAGAATGGCACAAAGTGTTTCTAGGGTAATTTTACAGTACTATGCAGAATAAATTGTATTTTACATCTTCAATTACTCCTGTTTATGATTTTATGTTTACTCATGTCTTTTCCTAAAGAGGCTGCCATTTCCACAGACCTGGCATGAAAACAGCACATTCCTGCTGTGCTAATTATTTATCAGGTTACATAAAGGCTCAGCTCTTCATATTCTTGAGGAAATCAAGGAATACCCAAAAGATCTTGATGAGCACACAGAAAAGGGCACTTTCAAAGCAAACTGTACCAAGAAAAGCATCAAATGTTTTGAAAACCCAGCTAGGGATTATGACAGCCCAGCTGGGGTGGGGCTGCCCAAAACATTTTTTTTTGGAAACTCACACATAGAGAGGCAGATGCAAGAAAACATAAACACATGACAATAGCACATCTGTTGGGAGAAATTCAGGTGAGAGTAAGGTACGAGTATGTCACTCCAACCCTCATGTGCAATTAAAGCATGTTGTGTAACACAAAACTCAACAGTCTGATGCACTACAATAAACACAAGGAATCAAAAGTGTAAAAGCAGTCTGAGCATCTCACTGTCTTCTCTTCACCCCATTTCATAACCCTCCCTTCAAAGCAGTCCCTCCCCAGCAAGGTGATGACCACAGCAGGTCTCCTGGGATGACCACCAGCTGCCTGCCACATGCAGCGCTTCCCCACCATGGCCCCTGAAGTGTGCAGGGAGGCACGGTGTTTCCCTCTGGATGCTGCTGTAGCCCCCTACACACCCAGCCTGCTGCCTGCCAGGCAGCCATCAGAGGCCTCCCTCACCTACAGCATCCTAAGGGTAACACAGTCATGAGGGGACAAAACAGAAGTCTGCAGTCAGAGTATAAGAAACTCCAGGCAAGAAAAATGCCCCCTTCAGCTCCCCTCCTGCTCCATCCCACAGCAGCATCCATACTTTGCTCCACCTGCCAGAGCCCAATGCAGCACCATACGCCTAACACAAGGACAGAAACAACATCTGCTTCTTCCGGAAAAAAAAAGCTGCGTCCTCAGCTCATAAGCTCATCTCCATCAAACTTACCTCTAAAGCCCTTCAGAGGGTCAGTAACCCCACAAGCACCTTAAGCCCATGAAAGCTATCATGGCTAAAAGCGCCAACCTGGTGTTCCGAGCACCTGCAGGACCATTCCTGCTTCTGCAAAATGGCACACAGATCATGTGGGGGAACCAAGCCGAGTTAAAACCAAGTAAACTAAAATGTCATGGCTCTAGCTAAGCCAGCTCAGCCTGAGCTGCCACAGAAAAGCACGTGCAGGAGGGGACAAGAGGAAGCAGCTGAAGGTAGGAATGTTGACGTTTTTAGTGTACTCACAGCTAGTGAGTAGGGATAGTGAGACATGCAACACCAAAAAGCAACGCTGACCTTCAGTACAAAAAATAAAGAGGGAATGATAACCCTCTGGGAATTCCTCTCTCTGAAAAGCTGTGTGATTTCTGACCACCATGAGCTCTCTAAACAACTCCATCCTGAATCACACAAATGCTGTGTTATCTTTCAGAAGTGACCATGTCCTGTCACAACCATCTTTAATAATGCATCTTGTTTTCCTCCACCAGAACAAACGTGACCATCACAAACTTTTGAATTGCATGACCTGCCATTAGAAAGAAAACAGATCTCACCAAGAGAGTCATCTCCTCAAATGTGCAATTTCCAAATTATTTTGAGAAAAGCAATGAGCACAAAGTCCTCCTGCTCCAAGGACATGTTCAAGCTGCAGAATCTTGCAAGTTCTGTAAACCTAAATGAGGAAAATGCATCCCACAGGATGGAAGTCTTCCTCTCTAGTACTCCCAAGTATCTGATTTAAGTACCACTGAATTCTAAGAAAACATTAAACTCAGGCTTTTAAAGAATTAAGCAAAATGTACTGATTAGACTTTCTTTCTCTTCCGATGTAAAGGAGTTTAGCCACATATGAAGCTAAGTATCAATGGTAAATGTGTTAAAAAAAAGTTGTAATAGGGTTGGTTTTCTGCTGTACAACATTTGACTTATACAAAACATTCTTCCTAACACCTTAGTATGGAGTAAAATGCCAAACTTACATTACCAGAGAAAAAACAGAGGGAGAAGAAAAAAGGAAAAAAGGAGAAAAACCCCAAACATTTCTTCTACCTGAGATCTTAGTTATATATATCATCACTATTTTATCATATTAAAGGCATTCAGTGCTTAACACACACAAAAAGAGGTAACCATCCCATGACTCAAAGAGCCTGTGTGCTGTACAGCCAACACCACAAGATGTGTGCCACACTTGCAGCATCCCAACTTGACCTCAATGCTAACAGGCAAGACCGTGAGATTCAAGTCTCCGCTCTCACAGCTTTCATTCACTGAAGTAGCTCAGGCTTCATTCCCTGCAGGAAGATGGCATGGGATGCACCCAACCACAATCAAGGAGCAGTATTCATGACCTCTAAAAGCAATCCTGTCTCACTTCACTGGGGAGGAAGCATCAGCCATGGGAGGTAAAGCAAAAGGTAAGCACTTCTTCCCAGGAAAGCTTCAGAGATAAGGCCTCCAGAAAAACAAGAACCTGCAGCTGTCTAATCTTGATGTCTTTAGCATGATGAAATTCAAGGATCAGTGTTCTGCTTTAGTTTTGGGGTGTTATTTAGTATTACATAAACTCCAGACTATTCTCCCACTTCAGCATTTCCAGCCAAGTTAACTTTTAACATTGATTTAGCTTTGCCAGTTAAATCTATAGCTGTTCCAGATAATCTTATTCAAGTCATATATTTAAAGGTTGTATACCAAATTTAATTGGAGACATAAAAGTGTTGGCATAACCACCTAGCTGTAGGTGTATGTTTACATCTCCCTGGGTGAGACAGACTGGGGGGACGAGAGGCAGGATGCCTATGTGCCATTTCACACAATTACAGAGAGCTGCAAGGCAAAGGCAAACTGCACCACGTACCTGGTAGGGTAAATCAGCCATCCTCAAGTACGTTTCCATTTTTAGGCAGAACGGGGATAAACTCGGAACGCCATTCCTAGGCCTTGAAAACTGATGCAGTATGATCGCATCTTTCGAATCGAGCTCTTCCTCTTTCCTGTCAAAAAAATAAAAACAGCATTTAAAAAAAAAAAAAGACAGGTGCGTGACTGCATGACACATCAGTACACTAAACAGACAAAGGAGAAGCCCTGGCAATACACTCGTCATCCCTTAAGGGGCTGCTGCAGGTTTTGGTTGCCCGGGTCCGGAGGCAGCAGAGGGCCCAGCCTGAGCCACCTGTGGGGGCGAGCGCAGGGCTCGCCGCGGTGCCGCCTCCTGCGCTGCTGCAAAGGGCGAATGGGGGAGAACGGGGGGAAGGGAGGGAAAAGAAAGGTAAATGGCAAAAGCACGGTGAAGGGGAGACTCCGACCCGCCGGACCTCGCCAACCTGACCCCGCAGGTGTAAGCGGCTCCGAGCGCCGCCCCGGCCCCGCGGGGAGCGCCCTTGTCTGGCAGCGCCGCAGCCGCTCCCGCACGCGGCCCCGCAGCCTCACCGTATGGCCAGCAGCTCGTGGAGCAGGTACGCGGCGGCGGCCAGCAGGGCTCCGCCCGTCAGGTACAGCGTCTTCTTCCACCAGGAGTCGGAGCCCAGCGCCGCCATGGTGCCGCCGCCGCCCGACAGCGGGAAGGCGACGATCTCGCCCCCATAGAAGGCGGGCGGCGGCTCCTCGGGCCCCGCGCACCAGCCCAGCGACAGGCTGCGGTTGCGGCTCAAGTCCGCCACGCAGGAGCGCGGCGCCGCCAGGCCCACCCCCCACAGCATCCTGCGCCCGGCACCCGCATCCCCCGCCGCGGAGCCGCCGAGCCCCTCTGCCCTGCTCTGCCCTGCCCTGCCCTGCCCAGCCGGGCCCTGCCCAGCCCGGTCCTGCCGGGCCCAGCCCGGCCCCGCGGCGGGGAAGGGCCGCGCCGCGCTGGGCGGCTCCGGCGGCTCCCTCGGCCGGCGCTGCGCGGCTGCGCGACCGGGCTGGGAAGGGAGGGGATGGGGAGGAGAAGGAGGGGATGGGGTGGACCGGGCCGGGTGTGTCCTGCCCTGCCCTTGCGGAGTCCCCCGGGCCCGGCAGCCGCTGTCCACAATTGAGGGCTAGGAGTCGCCGTGCCACCCGGGGGAGGTTGCGTGTGAGCTTGCCCTGTTAAAACCCCCGCGGTGCGAGCATCGCCGCGCTGCTCCTGGAGGAACAGAAGCCTCGTGTTCACCCTGTATTTGGGAGAAAAAAAGCCACCCCCGCTCTCTCCCCGCCCGGTGCCTGGCCGCAGCTGAGCATTGCCACGCCGTGTCTGTCAGCGCCGCGGCGATTTTCTTCTTACTGCTCTGGTGCTCGATGAGGTGACTGAGGAAAACACCTCTGTGAGCAGAGAGAGAAGCAAAATGGCTTCAAGGCAAATCCCTTGGCCCACAAGGTCGTGGGATTTTAGTGGCACTGAGGGTCCCAGCATTCCCCGGCCTCTGGCCTCCCTGCTGCAGTAGGATCTTTGGGTACCCCATGATGCCATGAGCAGGACTTCACCTAGGTTCTGCCAAACATCCTCAGCTCTGCATATCACACCAACCCCAAAACAGTGCCCTTTCGTTTTTGAGTAATATTACTGCCTAAATAGTCCTTTGTCAAATGCTGTGGTGAATACAAAGCTGTTCCAAAATGCTCCCACAAGTTGGATATTTTATTATGCCATCAGGCAAGAGAAGAGACCTTATCCTTACCACAAATGGACCAACTCTGAGTGTCCAGAAGGGACACAGATGAAGTCTGTGACCAGGGCTTTGTAGATGCTTAACCTCAGGATATGGGACAGATGGGACAAAGGTGGCCAATGAGAAGGAGCAGGTCCCTGAGCAAACTCATGAAGTTCAGAACCATATAGTGACTTCTCCCAGTTCCAGCAGTGGCCAATTCTGCATTTAATTTTGCTGTGCAACATCAGTGAGAGAAACTTGAAGCTGTCAGAAGGGGTTTAGGTTGGATGTTAGGGAAAGGTTCTTCACCCAGAGAGTGTTTGGACAGTCAAATAGGCTCCCCAGGGAAGTGGGCACGGCACCAAACCTGACAGAGTCCAAGAAGTTCTCAGGCGTGATTCTTGAAGTTGTCCTGTGCAGGGCCAGGAGCTGGACTTCTGTGACCTTTGTGGTCCTTTCCATCTCAGGCCATTCAATGATTCAGTGATTCTATGAACTGTCTCCGCCTCCTGCCTGCTCTCACCAGCGAGGGCTTCTGTGCTCTGCAATTTTCCTGCAGTAGCTCCTTGCAGCATTTTTTGTTTTGTTCCTCACTTAGCTTGTTGTTTACACATATTCAGTAGCCACAGGCTGCCACGCAAGTATGTGTTTGATACTGTGCTGACATTCCACTCTCAGGAGTCAATGGGATCAGAGAGGTCACAGTAAATCTCGTTCCACATACAGGTCGTGCCCTCCAAAATGTGCTGCACTTCTTTGCACTCAGCCTTAGCAAGGTGCTGGCTGAGCATCTTCTGCACAGCTTTTGGGCCATTCCATATGACAGGTGTTGCACAGGTAGTGAAACCAGAGTGGAAAGTGAGAGCAGCAGCCTTTTCATGCCACGGCTGATCATGCACAGCATACAGTTTTGTTAAATTCTTACAGACAGGGCAATGGAGAGACAAAGAAGAAAAGTGCTTTTTCTCTGCTACAGCACCTGCAAATCTCAGGCTGAAGATTTGTTTCAAGTGGCAGACAGCCTAATAAATCTGGACTGTCACAGCCTGGTAGCTGATCTCAGCTTTTGTTCCTGCATGGGAATTGCTTGCTGTGTTACTGATAAGAGGGATCCAGTTACAGATGGGACCTGGTTTCTGTGAGGGCAGGGAGAGGTCCTGGGCATCCACATCCCAGCTGCTGCCACTGCTTGACTTTCAGAGACAAATGAGCTATCCTAAAATCTGTTTCTGTCAATGGCCAGCACAAGTGGGGAAGACCTGTGGGGGAGAGGAGAGAGGGAAGATCCCAGTGCAGACCCAGAAAACTTAGGCAAACCTGGATGTATTACTGCAGTTTATCCTCTGAAGATGGATGCTGTTTTGGTCGTCCAGCTTATGCCTGGTTGCCCCAGGATTCTTAGAGCAAGACTTCAGTCAGGTGTTTAATTTGCTCAGTAATGGCACTGCTACCCTTCTTTAGGAGGAGGGCTCTATGTTGTGTTAATCCCATTTTGGCTGCAGTGTTGCCTGGAAGCTGCAAGAGTCCAGAGCACAACAATGCCTCCTAGAACAGTGTGGGAAGCCTCAGCAACAGAGCACACATACCTCATGGTATGTCAGATACAGAGCTGAATAGAAACCCCAGCAGCCTTGCTGTCCTGCTCATAAACAGGATTTTTAGATGTTGATTATGACCTACGTGGTGATGACCAGACCTGGCCATTTAAAAGATGCAGGTCCCAATGTCACATCTTGTTTGCCAGAATTTAACAGCAAATAAAGATCATGGGTAAAACACAAGTACCCTCACACCTATCCTACACTAGGTTGTCTCACTAGTGGCGCTCTGCCAGCCTTTCTTCCTTCAGGTTTCAAAGATTTCTGACAGCAGGTATTGAATCCATTTGGCCTGGCAGTCTGATAGTCAAGTTCATCTGCTGACAAAACAGCAAAAAGCATGTCCTTAGCCTGCCTTTTCCTTGGCTGTGGAAGAGTGCAATGTCCATTCCTTCAGGCACTGTTGCCTGTGGCAAATGACTTGTGTTAGAGAGGATTATTAGCTGGTATCAGTGACTGTGAGCCCGAGTATTGTTTTCTGCTCCTGTGCATTGCAGGTGCTGCAGTCTGGGTGGTTCCTGAGATATGGTCTGATTTTCCCAAATTTGCCTCAAAGAGGCTCACAAGTGATGCCCACTGCACTGGCAGCTGCCTGGCTGTCTCACTCAGGGAGGGTGGGAATCCAGCTAATTTACCATGTTTGCTAAATTACCACTGTTCACTTTTTTGAGTGGGGAAAATGAGAGCTAAGAGTGATACACTCAAAGCATGTCTGGCTGCAAACACACACCGAGTGCAGCACAGACTGGAACAGTCGTCCCTCACATACATCACACAGAGCAAAACAAGGTCTAATACATTAAAGTACACTTCTATCTGTAGTCTGTTCTAGTGCAGCTGCCTAAAAGAAGAGAGAGTAACAGAATAAAATAAGTAGATTTTTTTTCTAGTTAAGATAAATCTAAGCTTGTTATATACCAAGGCAGATTTTTCTTCTGAAGTCTGCAATTTGATTTGGGGGCAGGAAGGCACTTAAAATATTACTAGATTCTGTACATTAGCATAAAGACTTTTTTTTTTTTTTCCCTGCAACGTCCTTGAGTTCATTGCACATCTTTTAAAAAGCCTGAGGTTACCATGGCAGGCTTGCCCACGAAGGTGGCATTGGGTGTGGAAACCCAGCCTGAACCCAGTGGTTGTGGTGGGACTTCGCAGAGTGCCAGTGCACAAGCTGTCCCATCTGTGGTTTAGCTCAGAACAAAGTAAGCTTTTTAGAAATCAGAACTCATCCTCTGAGCTCATGCTTACCACAGGTTTTACTTTCATGTACTGCTGTCAGCTGGGTTTGAAGAGCAGAGTTTCACTCTTCAGATCTCCCCCGAGTCTTTTAGAAAGGGCCACCTGTTTTCCACTCACTTCCCGCACTGGTATCATCCGTGGCTCCTACTCGCTGCCTCTCTCTTTTCCAAGTGCTCAAAGGTGGGGCAGCACAGAGCTTTGGACAGCTCCATGGATCCCTGTGGGTTGGGTTTACAGGTTGTTCTGCCAGAAGTGAAAGCACCTTGCTGTGCCCTTGCACGGGGGCTGGCTGTCCCCAGCTCAGGCTGGGCTCTCACTCCGTGTGCTGCCGGGGTCGTCATCCGGTGGTGTGGAAATGCTTTCCTTCTCTTTGAAGTGGCCAGACTTACTGAGCCCTTCACTGCAGATGACATAATTTAATGGGTTTTGTGGTGAGGGCTGAGTTTAGGAGAGGGTGAAAAAAAGCTTTTTCATTGCCAGCAAGTTTCCAGGATCCTTCTAAAACAATTGCTGACTGCTGCCAGGATTGTTTTTGTTGTAATATTAATGATCTCTCAGGGCAGCTTGAGTTTCATAAACATGTCTTTTTAATTATTCAGATAAAAATAGCCAAGGTATGGATGCAAAACAGTAATGCTGTGTTTCAGTTGGGATTTAGAAAAGGAGTTAATGATACTTTAATGACATGTGAAGGTACAAATGCATAGAAAATCCAGAACATCAAGGATCTAAACTACTTCAGTGCTATATGGAAGTGTCTGTATGTAAGTCCACATTAAGTGCAATTCCAGCCATTCTCCAGAGTTTACTTTGCACTTGCTGGTAAACAAAGCCACTTTCCAAGGCAACACTTGTGAAGACTGCCCTGAATGATGTAACTTAAGTTCCTTTCTTTTATGGAAAGGAAAAAAAAAAAAAAAAAAAAAAAAAAAAAAAAAAAAAAAAAAAAAAAAAAAAAAAAGAAGAACACTGCATGAAACCTGCTTTCTGCAGGTGGAAGTACTCAGGCTGGTAGCTGAGTATAGCTGACTGCTACTCAGCTGATAGACCTACAGTCTCACAAGTCTTTAGTTGTTTTTAATTTTATTACTCTGTTTTACAAGATTTTTGGACAACTGACAACCCTCACAAATGTCATGGGGGCAGTTACATGATTTATATTCAGGTCTTCCATATAAAACTTTCACAGTAAAAGAGTAATGTTGGGAACCTGCTACAGATTGCTTACCATAGCCTGGTACAGTGGTTCCCAGTCTTTGCCCATTTATAAGTGCTCTCTGATTTACAACATCCTCAGAGGAAGTAAGATTTGCAGTACATACTGCCGTGACCTGGTTGGCATCTCAGTTCATATTTAACTAACAACAGAGATGTATGAAGTTTTTTTGCAGATTTTCTTACACAGATTTCCTTTCCTTACCATATTTACTTTTTTCAAGAGATCTATGTGGTCTTCATATTTTCCCATGCTAAGTAAGAATTGTTGGTTTTTCATGGGAAAACGAGTTGCTTCAATGCATCTGCCTTAGATTTGCTTGTAACTCGCCTAATAGAGGTAAAAGCACTGGCTGCTGCAGACACTGCAAAGTGGAGCAATGTACCATTAGGGAAAACAAACCCTGCTAATCCAGAGCCATAGGGCCACAAAATGGGAAGAGGAGATCATTCCAGCATGACACATTTTTCTGCAAATAAACTCTCAGCTGAAAGCAGTGGGAGGGAAATGAGAAGGGATGAGAACAGGAGGATGGGGAGACCCTTCCAGAGGCCATATTCCCGAGGCCAAGGCTGTGCTTTCATCTCCCAAGAGCTCTGGAAGTAAAGACAGATGGGAGAGCCAATGGCCTGCAGTCTGCATCCTGCAAGAAGATGAACTGTTGAGCACTGTAAAAGCTAGGAGGATTTTAGTTTATTATAAATTTGGTTCTGGAAAAAATGCTTGTTAAGTAATCTTGTAATCAGAAGCTTTTTTCTTATCCACAGGTAAGATTCAATAAGGGAGAGATGCTGCACAACCCACATAGGAATGATGTTCTGCCTAGACAGGCAAGGTAAAGTTTCTTTCATTACCTGCCATGAAGTTTTTCAGCCTGTGTGGCTTCCTCCCTTAGATTTTGTCCCTTTCAAGGGACATCATCTCATCTGACAACACCTTCAGAAACTTTGGTGTCTTCATCTGGGGTCTCACGCTTCCTCTGAAGAAGGCAAAAACAAGGTTTCTCCGGAGTTCCTCGTCTTCAGCCATAGCAGTGTCACCCAAATCCCATCCTACACACACATATTTCTTCTTAGCAGACACCTTTTGTTGGCAGCTTTGGCAGGTAGCTTTTTCTTACTATGGTGTACTGAGAAATGCCGTTCTGGTGATTGAAAATTCAAGGGTTCATTTTTCCTGGACAAAGAACAAGAACAGAGGCCTGTTTGCAGGACAGAGACCCCTGGACAAGTCCATGATCAGAGAACCACCTCAGTATTCCAAAGCTTTGTGCTCTCGAGAGGTTAGATGGTCTTGCTATTAGGATTGGGAGGGCTGAGAGGAGAGTAATGAACACGGTACCTGTCTTTGACATCGAAAGGCAATCTGATTAGTACTTTGCTTAGAAAGAAAAACATAGGGGTTTACTGGTTTTTAACATCCCTGAGTGTGGGAGAGACACAGTGCTCAGTGTTCCTGCAGGAGTGGCAAGCACTGAGTGGCTGTGGATGTGCCCATCCGGGTCAGGAGACCTCCTCAGTTACAGCTGGGGACCCCAGCAGGGAGCACCCTGAAGGGGGCCCCCAGGGGTAGCCAGGTCCTGTCAGTTTTGTTATGCATAACTTGGAGGTGGATCAAGGAAGGCAAGGTGCTGAGCTGCCACTCCTGCAACAGCTGGAAGGCAAAGCTGGAAATTAAACCCTGTGTTTCAGTGCTGGGGCTATGCTTCATCACAGGGCATTTGAGGTAAATCTGCTAATTTGCATTTGAGTTGGATAACCTTCTGAGGTATCCTTTATTGTATGTTTGGTTTACTTTAATTATTTTATGTCTGCAGGTTGCATGTGCATTGTCTAACTCAGGAAAATAAACACCATATCATTTTCTCTATCTTCTGCTATTGTAAGTTTTTATAATACAACTACCATGCTAGGCAATGTTAGCAATTCAATCTCCAAGGTATTTTGGGGGTTTTTTTGTTGTTGTTGTTTTGGTTTTGGTTTTTTTTTGTTGTTTTTTTTTTTTTTTATTTTGTTTGTTTGGAGTTTTTTTAACATACCTCATGAGAATGCAACAGAGATTTCAGATTTATTAATGGAACATTAATGGTCTTCATAATCCTTTTAGGAAGAAAAAAAATATGATATCTTTTTAGAACAAGTGAATATTGATCATATTGCTGGAGTGACTCCATGAGGGAATACAAGCACAATAAAATGGAGATGAAAGTATATAGCCTGAATCCCTAATGCACTTAGAGGTGGCTGTGCAATTAATGCTTGTGTAAGTCAAGACAGGTCAGGTGATTTTACAGTCTAAGTGAAATCCCAGCCCTTCTAGCTGGAATATAACATGACATTTTATATAGCTTCAGTGGAACACATGTCAATAAAAATAAGCTTTACTGTCAGCACAAACTTTAAGTGAATAGAATTTTGTCCTATAACTTGGAGAGCACCATGAAGGAGACATCTGTCTGCAACTCATGATTATTAAGTCACCACCTTTCCTTCTAGGAGCTCAGCAAGGGTGTAGGCATTTGGAATGAGGCACTGGAGGTTAATGTGCAAAAGCAAGTGGGAGGCTGTGAACACTTGAACTTTTATGCTTCAGTTTGACACACAGCCACTCTCCCAACCATCAGTAGTTCCTCTTCAAAGGCACACTAGAACCAAACTGCCCTCTGTACCTCTACTTCACATTTCACCTCTCCATCAGAATCATACTTATCTTCCAGGCATTGCTCATACTTCTTCTATTCCTGGCTTTCCAATGCTCTCCCCCATTCCAGGTACTCCTGGGCACCTCTCAGACCCTTTCAAATAGAGTATCAGCATCCACACAGTAATTCATGTTCTGTCTCATTTTTTCTCCTCCAGTCTGCTTCATCAGGCTGTCTAATTACAGACACTGAGTCTTCCGACTTCTGAACTTCTAGACTGCATGGAATTATTCATTTCAAGCATTTATTAGAAGTGTACGGAAAATAAGTTTATTTGTTTGTTGCCTTTTATTTTTTAATTAAAGCTGAGATTTCAACAAAGTGAAAAACTTCAGAAGCCATTTTCAGAAAAACTTCCAACAAGATATTAATTATTCTTAACTCACAGCCACTGCACAATTCCTTTCCCACTCCTTCCTCTCTGTTTTTTTTCCATCCCCGGGGAACCTGACACAGGGTGTTAGTGGAAATGTAAGGAAAGAAATTGGCAAGTCCTGCAAAAATGGCCATGAAATGTCACTGGACCACAAACGAACAATAGGCAATAATGTAGCATAATGGGAATGAAGGAAGCTTCAAGCTGTATTTTTATTTTAAAAGGAGATTAAATGCAGATCTCCTCTGAGGCTCTCATACTACTCCAGCTGGGCTTGAGCACAATTAATACTTCAATTATTATCTGAATGTGCTGTTCCACAAGACAGCCTGAGCCAACCTAAAAGCCTATTATCCCTCAAGGAGCTGTTCTGTCCCATCTTCTCCCTGTCCATTTATTCCCCGTGCTTACCTCCCAAATGGCACTAGTCCTCCACAATGGGAAAATTCAGCTCCCTGAACAGCACAACCACCAGCAGCATCCCAGGGAAACATAATAAAAAGGGAAAGAAAGCAAAAAAATATTTACACCTCAGACAAGAATCAGTCTGAGCAAAGAGCTGGGACTGGGACCATGTGGAGCAATGTGGGAGAGATGAACCAACACAACAAGCCAAACCACAGCTGAATAGCTGAGACCACCCAGAACACCATTGTTTGCTCTGCTGGATTTCTTTTTTAGGATCAGCTTCCTTGTTCTGTTGCAGGAATAAATGGCTGGTAACAGGACAGTCAAGGACATACAACTAGAAATAAACACAGAGGCTGAAAAAGACCAAGCTCCAAATACAGTTTTTTCCCTATTTCAAGGCAAGAATCACCTCTTGCATCACCCCTACTCCTGGATGCATGCCTGCTGCAATAACATTGCTTTTTTCGACCTCCTACCACCACTGTTCCTGTAAGCATTGAAGCTATGGCTCCATAAACATGAACAAGTTGCAAACTGAGAGACAAAAGATTTGCAAAATTATTTGATTTAAATTCTGTCCATTTCAATAGCATCTATGAAATTTCTGCAGCAGCTGGGTTAAGAGAAGTGTGAAAACGTCATTGGTTTTCTATGCACAGGTTTTAAGAGAAAGGTTTCTGGAGCACAAGTGCAGAGTACAGATTCACTGCACAGTACTGAATTTGATTACACTGTGCCAGTTGCACATTTATGAAAAAGGTAGGGATGGAAAACACCAAAACCAATTCACAAGTGTAGGAAGAATATTTTTGTTCTGTTTCTTATCTTATTAAAATGATTTCTACTGTATTCTGTCATTTCTGCATTAAAACGTGGTTGTTTTAAACAGAGGGATGAAATATAGCTGGATTAGTGAGGATAATCCCCAGGAGAAGAAAACTGAGGGGTAAGGACTGGGGATGGAGTGTATCAGGACATCTGGAGACATACTAAAGATAGAAGGAATTGTTCAAGCAGTCCCAACTCATTTCTCCCCACTGCTCTCAAAACGCTCCTGGACTGACAGGGTTCCAATACACATGTAGGAGCAGAAGATTAGGTGCTTGTGATAAGGTTTTTGTCAAAACCAGAGGTATCCATGGTCCATGTCCTTGTTGTTTAAATGCCAGCCATTGTTCATTAGGTACAGGATCCCTCTTGTGAGCTTGGACAGAGAACCCAGGCAGCATCAAAGGCTTTTTGTCCTGTGTGCAATAGAAGTAACAGTGAATAAAGTAAAACAAAACTCCCTTTCCCTAGGTGGTTCACAGTTTAATGAAAAACTACAAGGAAGTAACAAGTAATACGCTTTAGAGTTGGACTTAATCTTTGTGTGTCCCTCTCAACCCAGAATATTCTGTGAATCTATGAAGTGAGGAAAAATAGAAAGGATGAGAAAGCCAGGATAACAGCTAGTCATGCAAACATCTGGACTTCGGGCTCTTAAATGAAACAAAATCAGCTCTTTTTACACCAGTTTTATAACATTATTTTTATTTCCTTGACAAGTCTCAAAACAAATCCATGGAGGAGGGACTGCCTCTTGGGGGACGTTTCTTGTTGGCTACCTCAGGAACCTGTCCAGGTCTCAGTGGTTTTCAAAGCTGCTGGCAAAATTTGAAACAAGAGTCATACAGTTGTAGGAACTTTGATGTTGGTGATTTGGTTAGGGGAACTCACTGGAACCACATGGCTTAACATGCCTGAACGTGGTTAGGAGCAAAGACCACTGGTTATCTCTTTTGACTCCACATTTTCCTCCAGCATCACTCCTTTCCTAAATGCTGTGCACTGCACTGCATGCATGACCAATGGAGCAGAGACTCCTTTGCAGAAGAAAGACAGACAGGGAATGATGTGTTCCTCCTGTGGGACAGCATTAGTGAAACCATTAATGAAAAGTTGCAGCCAGTTCCACTGCCATGCTCCAGAAAAAATGTTTACCACACAACTTTACGTGAACTCGGAAACTCACACGTAGTGGTAAATAGCTGTAGAGATAATCTCAGACCACTTATCTAAGAGAAAATTAAGGAGTGACAACTCAAAACTGCTGCTGATAGAGGTACTTACGTGTAAAAATGAGGATGTTAAGACATCACTGGTGAGGTTCTAAGGTTAGACTTTCAACTGATGAACCTTTGGAACGATTTATTTACTGGTGTAGTGGCTTCTCCATCACTGAACTCTGAACATGATGAATCTTCTCAAAGCCAAGCTATAGCTACAGCTACAGAAATATCATGAAGCAGAACTTATTCATGCTTATGAAAGCAATCACACCAGATACTACTTCTTAATCTTTATTAGCTATAAATTACTATTATTTCCATTATAAATTAACTTGGCATCATCAAATCCTTGTTCTTTTGGACATCATCAAATCCATCAGGAAACACGTATCTGAAGGCAACATGCAGATACAGTAAAGCAGGAAGAACGCAAATGTGTAAAAAACTTAGCCCACCACACCTCTACAGTAGGAGAAATGCACAAGCAACTAAAACAGGGAGAAAAACAAGAGGGGAAAAATAAAAAAGAAAAAACACTTCATTTTCATCCCTGCAAACATAAACAAGACAGCTTTCGAGCTGTGTACAAGCTGAAAGGAGAAAGAAGGAAATAGATGCAGTCATAGACACACACAACACTTCATGCGTGTTCGGTTCTGTTTCATTGTAAATGACTTTTCCTCACCTGGGCTCTAGAACATTAAGAACAAATAGGTATGGCACCTCAGTTATAGGATAGACTGCTAATGTGTCACTCTTCTGGCATGGAGTTCTGGTTGCTTAGTAAAATTTTACCTACAGCTTCTCTTTATTGGGGCAGAGGGAGAAAGTTGAATAATAGGCACAGATAACAAGTATCTTTATGGTGAAGGGGCTTTGACAGCTGAAGCATTCTCGTCTCCGAGACTCTTCTTCCATTTCAGTTACCTCATGCCAGCTGCAGAAACAGCAGGACTCAACAGTAAAAGTTTCCTATTTTATTTCCCCTCAGGGAGAAAGGCATATTACAGAAAAAAGTGTTTGTAGATCTTAAGTGTTTCATATATTTTTACAGAGTTAAGTATCTTAAATACCTAAGGCATTTTATTTATTGTACAGCATTGTGGTTTTTAACTCACTCTACGTCTATGCCATTATTCTATGGAAATCTGAGTCCCAGCAGGACTGAAAATGCCACCACAAAATAAAGCTTCCTCCAAGCTACCAACAGAATAATTTGTATTTCCATGTCCAACAATTTGCAGCTACTCTCTCATGAAAATACTTATTCTTTAAAAGGTTTGCTCATTTCAATCTTAAAAGATAGTCAGCACTTGATCTTTTTTGAAATGGCCATAAATATTTGGCCAAAAATAGGGCAAGTATTATTGATGCAAACAGGCAGCCTGTTGTTAACAAAGGTTTTATTGTGTCCATGTGAGTAAAAGCTCATTTTCTGTTCTTGTGACAGCCCATCACCACACATCAGACAGGGCCATCTGGGCCGGTGCCAGCTGTGCCAGCTGTGACTGAGTGCTGTTGAATGTCCGTCTCTGGCGGGGTGTCTGTGGCGTGTCCCCCGGCCCTGGCCTTCACCGCGTGCACCGCATAGTTCAGGCTGGTGCTCTCCGTCCAGCTCCAGGAGCCCCAGAGCGGATTATACAACATCCCGGTCACCGTCCGCACTGAAAAGCCATCTAGGAAAGAAAGGAGCTATATAAAGCAACGGATGTTCTTAAATATTGTCAGTCACTGCAACATCAGCCAGTCCAAAACGTGTTTCTTCCTCTGGGCCGGGGAGGAAGCTAGGCTTTATCAGACACCCTCACACACTGTCACTGGTGACAGCAGGTCCTGCTCCTAGAGTGGCTGCAACAGCTCTATGCCACGCCATGCACCACCAGCAGCTACAGGGCTCTGCTGAAAACCCCAGACTCACAGCTGGCTGTCTGGTAATGTTTTCTGTAGGCGGAGACATGCTTCAGATTGACACCACATACTCCAAAATCAAAATCTGAGCACACTGTGGCAAGGATTCTTCAGATTCCCTTTAGGAACGGAAATACGTAAGAAAAAGGCACGTGACCGCCATCAAGGACTTGGTGCAAATAAAGAGTGATTTATTACTCCTGGCTGAGCAGCACTCAGTTCACTGCATGGATCTGCTGTATCCCAGCAGGATACAGGACGGAAGGCAGAAAATAAACACCCTATCAAAACTAATCACTCCACTGCACCTGCTTCTCCTTTCAAAGGAAGAACTGAAAGAACCACCAGTATACGAACCAGTGTTAGTCATATTCCTTATGGCATGACTGCAAAGTGCCAGGTAAAGACCTTGCCAAGAGAATAGCTCCACTCATACTTCAGTTTCTTTGCAGTGAACTAGAGCAAAGTGAAATATTTGGTGAGAGGGTTTTAAAACATCTGTTGTGAAGGAGGGCAATGGGCAGAAGTCTTCCCAGCTCAGTGCTTTGTCTATTTTAAAAGCAGACCAGGGTAATTCAATTAGAAATAATTAAAATCAGTATCACAGAGTTTCTCAAGAACTGACTAATGAATTTGTGGTAGGTTTCATCTTCACAATTCAGAAGAAATCTCTTAGTAACACAGTATGAATAAAGAACATGGAGCAGTAAACCAAAAATAAAAACGCCTTCTCCCAAAGGAAAGGCAACAAACAATGCAGTGGCAGCAGTGCAGGCCCAGAGTGCAAACACAGTTATTTTCTCAAACCTGACCTGGAGCTTATGAGCCACTTCAGAGCATACCTTCTGTCACCAGAACACAATGGAAAACATTGGAATTTTTTATTTAGGCTATTAAACAGAGGGCAGCTGCAACAGTGGTTTTGTTCAAGTAATCACTACATTCTTAGGATTCCACTGAATTTATTTTATGCAAAATTCAGTAAGCAGCAGTGTCCTTAAACCAGTAATGATACTCTTAATATACAACTCAAGCAGGAAAAACTGTGTATTGTTGCTAGCACTCACCCTGCCTAACTTATGGACCATTTGGATATCTCTCTGCATTCCCACCATCTGGCCTGAAACTTACTTGATTCCAGGAGGTGCTCCAGCTCTTCAGGGGGAACAAATTTCTCCCATTCATGTGTTCCTTCTGGTACAATCCCCAGTAGTTTTTCTGCAACCACAATTCCCAGGACGTAGGACAATTGTGTTTTATTGATTGTCGTAATGAATAAAGAACCGTCTGGCTAATTAAAATATTCAAATGTTCAATTAGAATAATATTTCAGTTTTTTAAGTTGTAAATTTAATCACGTTAAGACAAATAATTTTTCCATGTCAAAGTCTACACAAAGCAAGAGTAAGAAGTAATTTCATCCCAGGAGACAGGTATTTAAAACTTAACAAGAAAGAATATAATGTTCTAAGAGCATGTCTCAGGAATCTTCAAAGAATGATCATAGTCAAGTCTTGGGTGGCCTAAAAACTATTCCCTAGCCCAAAGAACACCTAGAAAAGTCACTCATAATATTTCCTGCCCAGGAAATGGATAAATAAAAGGTATTAAAGCATATACAGTATCTGTTGTTAAAAAAAAAAAAAAAAAACAAACTAAAAACCCAGTGATGCAAAAAATCAAAATAAAACCACAAGCTGCTTTTTTAATTGAAACCAAAGTAAAATGTTAAATGCTTCCTTAATTTTTGACACTGCTGAATGCCATGCCATGCTTGTTTTAATAAGTAAATGGACAAAGAAATAAAGCCAGAAACAAATAGTAAGTCCTTAAAGGCCTGTTTGCTAGAAATAAGGGATAATTTCTTTGTCCCTAGCAGGCTAAAAATTAGTAGTGCATTCCATTGAAATAATTTATATTTCTTCTGATGACCAGAAAGATAAAGAGATTAAAGAAAAGCTCCCACTTGTGTGCTAAGCCTACTATCCTCCTTAGCAAATGAACTAGTATCAAGAGGAATAACCATCCGATAATCTCCAAAGATTAACTAGAAACCTTTAAAAGCAATCCAGGATCTTATCTGATGTGATGCTAGTGCTGGAATAAAATCTTGTGTCAGAAACACCATTACAGAGTTCCCATGCAGTCTGAGCCACAGCTGTCCATCAAGAGCAACACTGCCACATTTTTCTCTCACCTGAGTGAAATCAGATGCACCCAGATTTCTTAAGGTCCTGATGCAATGCAAACCTGCAATGCTAGGTAATGCCTTAACACTTTCCTGAGGCTGAGTTGGGGAAATAAATTTCCCCTAACTGTGGTTACTGAATTTGGAAAGATGTATTTGTATCATGGTGAAGAATGGAAGGTTCTTCTAGAACATGCTTCTGACTTAGTGGAGAAATGTGTGCAGATGTGTTTTCACACTTCTTTTATAAAGCCAATAATAAAAGAGAATAAATATTCCCAATAATGAACGCAAAAACTCTCTTACCTTTAACACCTGAGAGCAACACTTGATAAACATTTCAAGGTCAGCCACATGCTCCACTACTTCAGAAGCTACAATTACATCAAAGGTTTCCATAGACTCTTCCACAATCTCCTCCAGTGAACTGGACTTGTACTGTATTCTCTTGGCCAGGACCGGATCAAATGACTTGTGCCGATCTGCTGTTCTAATGTTGTCCTCCACAGGATCAATTCCAGTAACTGAAGCTCCCAGTCTACCTAAAGGCTAATAAAAAAGAGTGTAATTTATTCTCTGCATGAAAACAATTTACTTAAAGGTTTCTGTAACTTTGCAATGTACATACAAAATGCAGAAAGCATCAGCACAAGACAACAACAGTAAATGATGAGCTCTGATCCGGCAGCTGTATTTTAAATGTTTATTAAAGCAAAAACACCCTTAGATTTGGGAAAGGTGGTGTTAATTTTCTTAGAAAATTATATACTGGACTGTACATAAATCTAAGTTGTCTTTTAGAATCATTTGTTCTCAATCCATTTTGTTACACCAAATAAAGATTTCTTCCACTACTACTCTGTGACAGAGGAAAAACAAAGGGGGAAAATCAACACAGTAATTAAAGGGGGGAAAACAATGCTGTATTTAATTACTGTCATTACTTTCTTCAACATCCACCTGTAATGGTAAATCCTCATATCTTTTTAATGGTTACTTAATATATGATTATCTCTGTGACTTTCTCACTGCTGAGAACTAAACACTGATGTTTACTAGGATAGCATCAGCCTTGGCTGTCACTCAGGCTTCTTCAGTGTCTTCTTACTCCAAGGTTAACACCTTAGTCATCACCTCTTCTGAAACTGAAACAGGCTGCAGAACATGACCACATGTATGATATTCCAACCTGAAATTCACCAGTTGTTCAGCCTGAGAAGGTGATGCAGCACACTGGTTTTGCCAGCATTGTTGGAGAGACCCCTCTCACAAGACTACAAGATTTTGCTCAAAAGAGGAGAAAAATCAAAGAAAGAAAACATGGGAGAGATTCAGGTCCCTTTGTAACACCTCACTTCATATCCTGATGAAGCTCCCAGAGTAAGTCAACCAGATCTGTAACCCTAAATTCACAAACCACCCCTAGTCTATTGATGGGACACAGCACGGCTCAGAGCCTGTGTGGACAGTGTTCCACCCCAAACAGTAACTTCTCAGTCCCAAGTTTGTGCAGACTTCTCTGGAAGCCACTGTAACATCAGGCCTTGCACCACAGCAATCTCTACTGACACAGGAGAGGTATGATTTGGATGCTTGATGTTATTCCATGCATTTCCCATAAGATCAAATCAAAGGTGAGAATCCCCATCCCCATGTAAAATACTGAGGATAAGCAATTCAAATAAATGAATGTGTAAGAACAAGTTTATAACAAAAATTACTTCTTTGGTAATGAGGATGTCATGATTCCAAGTATTCTTGCCTAGAGTCATAAAGCAAAAAAAGAAAATAAATATTCAAGGACATTTTCATCATTCTCCCCCTCTCCTTTACTTGACAGTGCTTGAAATCTTATTTTCCTGATTCAGAATCTCAGAATTTTAGAATTTCTCATTACCAGCTCCCTCATTCTCTGTAAACCACCACTACTATGCCAACCAAATACTCTATGAGTTTTTTTGTAAGAGTGTACTGCCCTCTACTCAGTAACTAACATATCATGGAAGAGAAAAGGTCCTCCTTGGAGGATCAGAAATTACACAGTGTAATTAGCACAACAATTCAAATACCTTGCATGCCTTTTAACAGGAAAACACGGAGGACACTGTTTCTCACCTCACTCAGCAGTCCTCCACCGCAGCCCACGTCAAGAATCTTGATTCCAGAAAGTGGATTTCCCAGATGATAATTACTACTCATGCTCAACAGAGTATCTCTGAAAGAAAAGGGATGTGATTAAAGTCAAACCCACAATGTGCTTTAGTAGATGCAATATGCAGTTATCTTAAGTACTGGTAACTGGAATTTTTTTACAATATTTTCTGAGGTCATGCAGAAATAGTACATATTAAAAAAAGTCTGTCTTCAAAACCACACCTAATAAATGGCACTCTAATATCATTCATAGAATGAAGGGCTGCATATTCTCCTTCTTCATCCCACCACTTATGTGCAAGGAGCTGGAATTTTTTCATTTCCTTTGAATCCACTGATGAGTGTGAAGTGCTGAAAGGTCTCTTCACAGTGAACCTAAATAATGAAAGCTGAATGTCATTAAGCCAATACTAATATTTCATGTCAGCTGAAATATGGGAAAAACAAATACTGCATTGGAAAATGCAAAAAGGTAAAACTCATGTTTCTTTACAGAAACACTTGTTTAGTAGCATACAGATATTACACATTGTATGGGTAACATATCTTTCCAAACAGAAGGCTGCATGCCTGGGATTTTTCAGTTGGCAATTAGTAAAACAAGAACAGGCCACATCAAACATTCAAACGTGAGACATAAAAATGGTTCCACGTGACACTGTCACGAAGTTAAATTAAATTGTTACAGGAAAGGGCACCCCTTATCACACAGGGTTATTTTAGATACAATACTTACATGTTGCTTTTCATTTCAGTCAGAGAGACAGGCAAGGTACTACTGGATTTCAGTTGTCTTTTCCTGTTGTAGTCCTGAAGGATACCTCTCAGACCTGTCTGAAAAGACAGATCGGTGTGGTCATCTGCATAAATAAAAGACAACCAAATGCAAAACATCAGCTTTACAAGAAGTCAGAGGCAAAACACGTAGCTGTAAGAGTGCTGCTCCAGCACAATACTAACCATGCAAATCTTTGCATTATTGTACTTACGGAACTGGAGATTAAATAAAAGAATGTATGCTAGTTCACCACCCCTGTACTCCTCAAATTATGTATGCACCACCCCTGTACTCCTTAAAACAATGCCACGTTCAGAGACTGAATGGAAAAGAGCTTTTTATGCAAATGAAATGTTTCATCTAGTGTGAATCTCCCCAAAATGCTTACCCTGACCGTGAGCTGTGCACACACACACACACTCAGCAGCGCTGGGTTCACTACGTGTTGGAATGAGACATACACAGCTGCACGCTCATTTTGCATTGTACGCACCGGTAAGGAAACCTAAGCAAAAAACCCTCACGGAGGGTGCACAGCCAGGCCAGGGACAATATCCTGCAGTTGTTCTCCACTCCTGCTTAGCCGACGCAGGGCTCTCCCTAGCACGGTGAACAATCGCTCACATTCAGCTGCTGCCTGGTCACCAAGAGCCCCCGAATCACAGCAATGCCTCGCTGTACCTAGAGTAAACCACCCCCTGAAATATGATTTTTGGCCGCAGCGAGCGATGGAGCGATCTAGACACCTCTGGACTGCAAGGGAGGCGGCAGGGGAACGAACACCACCTTCTCGACGGGCCGGCGCTAGGCTGGCTCTGATAGCCCGGGGGTGCCGTGGGACGCGGCCGGCAGCCGCCGGACACACGCCCTGTGCGCGGAGGTCTGCGGGGCCCGGCTGGGAGGGAGCCGGCGAAGCGCAGCCCTGTTACGCCGCCCGTGCCGCCGGCCCCGCCGGGGCCCTCCCGCCCGCTCTCCCGCGCCCGCCCAGCGCCCGCTCACCGCCCGCAGCCCCCGGCAGCGCGGCCGCCGCCCGCCGGCGCCGCAGGGCGCGGGTGACGGCTCGGGCCGCCCCGCCGCCCCACATGGCCGCCGCCGCCGCTCTCGCCCCGCCCCGGTCCGCGGCCGGCGGTGCCGGCTGCCTCGCCGGGAGGGCGCCGGGAAGGTTCCGCCCGGCGCCGGGAACGGAGTGAATGCCGGCCCCTGCGCTGGCACTTGTCCCAGGGCTTCACCTGGAGCAACTCTGCTTAATTGTGTGCCCCCTCATTCCCGTGTCTGGGCACACGAAAAGACCCGCAAGCAGAGGCTCGTTCCGATGACACAGCGACGAGCCCACAGCTTTCAGTCCCTTTCATTACCAAGAAACGCACCGGGCTTGCAGGGCACGGCACAAAGTACAAGAGTCCTCGCTTCGGGGCAGGTCCAGGAGGGAAGCGATCCCAGCAGCCGGCCTGGAGCAGAACCTCTGGGCTCCAGCATGGCTGGGCCTGGGCCAGGCTCCCCATGGGACCCATCCAGGCCGGCATGCCGCTGCCCCTCAGAGGCTGCCGTGTCACGGTTTGCAGATGAAGTCCAGACTGTGGCCCAGGAAGGAGAAGGCTGCATTCCCTGCTCCCTCGCAGGCACTGCTGCCCAAGGCCCCGAACTGAGGTTCAGCGGCCCTGGCAGCTCAGGGCTGACACACACAAATGGAAAAGAATTAAGCCAGTTTTTAAAAATTATTCGTTTTCTGACACTTTATTGAGCTGCAGGTCCAACAAGAATGCCCAGTGAGAACCAAAGCTGTCCGGGAGGCAGCAGCGCAGAGCACGGCAAAGGTAAGCCGTGAAATGAGAGCTGGCAGAGCTCCTGTGCCCGCCAGGCAGATGATCACAGGCTGGGTTCCCTGCCTGGCTGTGCAGATGCTGGCATCCACAGGCAGGAGGCACGGCCTAGACAAAGCCAAGGGCAGGAGCATCCTCCAGGCTGCAGGAAATTTGGAGTAGTGTAACCAGTCCTGGCTTGACTTCCCTCTAGTGCCAGACTGCTTTATGAACTGACTTTGCTTGGTACTACAACACTCACTGCTTGAAATCTGCCTGTTCACAGGTCTCCTCTAAATACAGTAGTATACTTCATCTAGTAGTTAAAGTTTGGATTATTTTCTTTTTAAAGCTAAATAAGGACTGCTGAAAGGGCTCAAAAAAGCTTGTCTCAACAGCAATTAAATATATGGCAAATCTGCTTGGTATGTACCTGCCTGACTTTTCTACTCACCTGCTTTCGATCCAACAAAGCTCAGGATGCACTTGAGTTACGAGTCACTAGTAACACCTCAGAGCTACTGCAAAAACCAGAGCTGCAACAAATCCTTGATGCTAGGACAGTCTCCTTAAGAGACAAAACTAAGCTTTCCTTCAAAGCATGCAACCACTTATTATTCAACTTTTTTACTTGTCATTCATTCAGCAAAGCAAACGCAAAATTTGAGCGAGAGAGCCAAACCTTAGGTTGCCATTGCTTTTATATTTGTGATTTTAAAATTGGTTACAAGCAAGTAAACACATGCACACTGGCAATGTATTCTACTTAACAGGACAAGCTTGTTTGAAACTAGAAGTAGCTATTCCATGAGACAGTGCCTCAAGTGCAGAACAGAGTTTGTTACTGTGCCGTATTTCAAAGCACATGTAGTTGCTCAGTCTTTAAAGTCAGAATATTTACTCAGCTATTCTTATTTGGCCTTTCCACGGCCAGAGCTAATTCTTGTTCTAACACAGTGTAGTGGGCACACTGGTGTACATATGGACATTGGTTGTATTCACCTTCAGACCAATTTGCATAGAAAGCATTGTTCATTTGATTCCACACCATACCTTATTTATTTAAAAAGTTTCCAAGGGAAATGCCTCCAAATGTCATGTTGCTGCACGACATTGAAAATCCTATGTATTGCTTTCCTGCAGGGCACTGAAACGTTTTTGCAGCATTTTTTTTAAAATGACGCATTCCCATTTTTGTATGTATTTGCACATTTTAGGATCACTTAAGATGTATGGAAATAAAAAGAACAACTGTTATTTTAGCCTTTTCTGGTGAAGGACATTCCTAAGGGGAGTTTCCAAAGCCCAAAGAAGTTTAAAATATGTGATGCTGACAAGAGTACCGACATGTATTTAATTATTGAGTGATGAGTAGGCCATTATAGTAAGATTTCTGAAACAGGTAAATACAGAGATCGTATGCTCTTTTTATTGGCATACAGTCACTACCCATATAAGTGCATTTGTGTCAAAAAATAATTTTCATATTTACAGGAAGTGACAGAATTCCAGTTGTTGGCAGAGTATATAAAGCTTTTCATACACAATCTTTTTTTTTATTATTAGACAGAGAATATAAAATCTGAACTGAAAATCAAATTCAACGCATCCTGGAAACTGTATTCCTCAACAGCTTTTCTTAAGCTTATTTCTAGTTTCTGTCTCTCACAAGACATCCTCCTAGGACATCTTAACAGTTATGCTACCTACTTTCCCAAAATTCCTCACTCTTACCCAGAGCCAAGAGTGTAGTGAGATTGGATCAATACATTGTTATTTATATTCCTACCAATGCACGTAAAAGTTGTGTGTTGTAAATTATGCCTTATTTTGCTAATAAATATAACTGCTTACTCTGTGTGAAAGGTATCATTGAGGGGAGGTGTTGTAATTTATAACTGATTATTTATCTGTAACAGTGTTTTGATAACCATGCACGTTTTCACTAGCACTTAGCTTGCTTATTAAACACATAGTTAAAATGTATTTCTTTGCACTGAAGCAGTTTATTTCTGCATCTTATTTATGAAAAAAATTACAGTGGGAAAAAAGCTGCAAAGCTGAATTCTGATTTAGTTAAACGGATTATCTGTTCATGAAGACATGCTTTCACAAGTTGCCTGTACTGCTGTATTTTTTTCTGAGAAGATACAGCCAATCAAAGAGAACTTACTTGGATGTTAAACCTTTTACATTTTTCACAGCTGGTGTCATACCAGACGTTTTAGGCACAGATCTCTCCCTGAATTTATGTTCTTCTGTAACAGTCACTGGCCTAGAGTTGGTAGTGTTGGTTTGTTTTTTAACTTACATCATTTCACACTCTTGTTTCTAACAGCAGTAGTCAATTTCCTTCAGTGGGTGATCAGTGACCGCTTTCACTTTATGGTGATATTAAAATCAAAAATTTAGTGGCATTGCTAATATATCTATGTATCAGCTTTACATGAGTCACAATTCTTGTGACACTAAGAACCAGCTTTAATATTCACTATGCATTTAATGCATGTGCCAAAATGTAAAGTTAACCTATTGTCAGTTTTCCAATGCGTACTGAGTGACATTTATAAACATACTCCCTAAAACATCTAAAATTCTGAGATGTGTGTAATATCCCTGAACATTCAAAGATCTCTCTGAAAACTGGGTGAGGAATATAGTTCCAGAGCTTAACACTGCCACATGAGATCAGTTAATTGTACATATTTCTAATGGGGTTCAGTCTGTTTAAGTATAGCTTGTATTACAGTGACCCATTTTACACACACAGCATATAGTACCAGGTAGACCAAAAAAAAAAAAAAAAAAAAAAAAAAAAAAAAAAAAAAAAAAAAAAAAAAAGTTATTAAAAAATCTATTACACATATCTAAAGAAAAATAAGATGTCTTTTCTCTGTTCTTCCACACCCCCAAAAAAGTAATCTCATCATGTCCATGGATTACAAGTGTTTCACCTTAAATCTTTTTCAAGTACTTTAAAAATCTGTTATACCAAAAAAGCTGCCTTTTTCCTTTTTTTTTTTAAGTACTTTCTACCATTTACCACAAAATTCAGGTGCAAGAATTTTAAACAAAAAATGAACTAAAGAGCTTTATTGACATCACAGTACATTCAATAGTAATTTTAAGAACATTACAGCTGAAAGAGAATGGCCTGTTTTATAGTCTTAGTAAGCACTACCGTTCTTGAAAAAATGTAATACAAAGAAATCCTATTAGGTATTTAATTCTGAGCAGCATTTGGAAAAAATACACCTATTTACACATAAAAAAAAGGATTCTGGTTTCACCTACATAGCCACAATGTGCCTCTATAATGAGACAAGCCTTTTATAACTCATGGAATTTTTAAACATGATAGCACTGGTGCCATAAATTCCTCAGCGTTTACGATGAAGAGGAGTTGTTGATCTGAAAAATAAAGGAAAAGGGGGGAAAAGTTAATTGGAAAAAATAAAAGACCCCCAAACCCACACACACTTTAGGCTTAGTAATTAATAGTTTTAAAAGATTTTCCAAAGTTACTTTTGCCTAAGACAAAAAGTTTAATAAATACCATACTTTATTAAAAAACTTCATATGCCGTACACATGAAGACGAATATAAAAAAGAACTTTTTAAAAGTCAGACAAAATACTTAAAAAGTATACTACCTTGATCGTGACTTAGACTTGTGTTTGCGGCTTGCCTTCTTACCAGACCTTTGAGATTTCTCCATGGAGCACGACCGAATATGCTTCGATTTCTTAGCCTTCTTTTCTTTACTACTTCCTGGTGATTCAGAACTACTCCTTGCACTAGATTCAGAGCCTGATCGTTTTTTGCTATCTTTGGTAGTAATTTTTTTGCTTTCTTGTCTGGAATCCTGCCTTATTATTTTCACACATATCGAATCACTGCGAGAGAAAGTTCTTTCGCTGTCTCTTTTTCTCTTTAATCTACTGTCGTCATGATTGCCAGCCTTACTTTCTTTTTCCTCTTTTTTGGGCTTATCTTTTCTTTTTTCCTGATCTCTCTCCCTTTCTCTGTTCTTTTTTTTGTCTTTATCTACACCTCCACCCTGCTCCTTCTTCCTTTCTTGATCTTTACCCTCACTTTTATGTTTGTGCCTATTTCCAGTAGGGCTTCTACGCTGGTCTTCGGCTTTACGTCTGTCCCTGCTCCTGCTGCGGCTCGCACGGTTGGCTCGCCGGTCTCTTGAGCGGCTGCCGCTTCTACGTCTATCCCAGCTTCTCTCTCTCGAAGGGCTCCGATTTCTCCGCCTCTCCCCTCTTTCAGCACTGTGATTTCTACTAGATCTTCTCCTTTCCCTTATTTTCTCCCTGCTCCTACTCCTCTCTCTCCTGGTTCTGTGGGAGTAACTCCTGCTTCTACTGCGCCTAACTTTATGTGACGGCGTCCTACTGCGGCTGTGTCTCTTCTTCCTTTTGGGAGAGGAAGAGCGTGAAGTGCTGCGACTGCTACCTGAGCTAGTGCTATACGATGAACTGGACACTGTGCTGCTACTGCTGCTGCTCCTGCTATTGCTGCTGCTGCTACCACTGCTAGAGCTTCTTGACCCATTCCTTCCTGTCCTCTCTTTACCCTCTTTCTTGAGCTCTACATCAGGTGCAATTGCATTTGGAGATCTCTTCTTTTCATGAATCATATCTACTTCAATTTCTTTTGCCTCCTGTGATGCTAAGTTACTGTTTTGTTCTTTGTTGATAAATTCATTAATCTCTTTTGAAACTTTTTCATTTTGTAGCTTTTCTTCTGAAAAAGAGAAGTACACAGGAAAAAAATGCAATTAATTTGGAGCAATATGTCAATAATTTCCACACAATTACACTGACAAAAGCAAGTTTCCAAGCACCTCTCATAATACTTTTAATTAAAACACTGCCACCATACCAACTACTTAACAAACCATTCTTTTTTTTTTTTTCCCCCCCTAATAATTCTAGAAAAGTTGTCCTTTTGGTTTATACAAAGTATATAGCCCAATCATTTTAGAAGTCTTGATGTTACTTCATGGTTTAGTGGTTTAAGGTGAAGTTCTCAAACAAATATCCTGGAACACCAGAACTCTCAAACTGATCTACACACAAGACTTTTTCCTTCTGCAGTCTTTCTGCAGACCTGATTCTCCCTTTCTCCTTCCTAACAAGACTACTCATCAGTACAGCAGGAAGTACTGATGCTTTCTGCCTTTCTTTGAGCCCCATTCATCTGGGTTTGAGGATTACTGTCTGGTCTAAGTTGTATTTCTCACATAGTGACACCCTCAGAGCATTTCTCAGAGGTTTCCAAAATAAAAATTATTTTTATTCAACCCAGGATCCTTTGCATCACTGCCAACTTCATCTTCCCATTTTAAATTGAATCCCCCCCAAAAAAACCTGACGTACATTTTTTGCCTAAAAATGGCCTTTTGATGTGGGCCATCATTTCCTGAATTAGTTTAGGGAATAAAACTGCATCCAGAAACCCAGAGTGGTCTAAATGGCAGCTAATGGTCAAATTTAACCCAGAAAACAATTCCAGCTGGTCCCTGAGTTATTAGGCAATACAGGCAGAGGCCAGTGTATGTTAGAAGATGCTGTATTGTCCAGCATCTTTCAAAACACTGCTACGAATGAGACTCTGCACTAGCATTCTTCAGTATTTTGGATGTTTAGAATCATCTGCTTTACACCCTAGTTTTTTATTTCTGCAAATAGTCCCATGGAAATGTCTCCACACTGACATCCTGCATTAGGAAGACAGAGGTCACAGACCACCACTCAGCCCCTCTCCATATGGCTATCCTGTTATGCATACATCTTCCAGCACTCAGAGGCAGGAATATTAAGAAAACCAGAAGTTTGGCTAGTCCAGCCTTTTATTAAGGGCTCCATATATGTTAATTTCAGACCTTTAAATAAAAAGTTAAAGGAGAAAAACATCAATTTTAAGTTCTATCATAATAGCACCTTCTCCTCCAGCCTGTGAACTTGGTTTATGACTTAACATTGCATCCATCTCTAGACAGCTCTTCAGGGTGACTGTGTTACCCTTTTGGCCTACATTATTTGTACAAAAGGACAAACCTTACCTTATACAGAGAAGCAGAAGTAAATCACAGGGTTTGGGTTTTTTTTAAAATTTGAATTAAAAATACATTAATTATAAATTTACCTTTGTAGGTTTTTTTGCTTAAAATGTGTTTCTTTGCCATTAGTTTACATACACTAAGCAGTAAACTCCATATACAGTGGCGCAGTAAGAAGACATTGTATGATTTACCTTCTAGCTGTTTTTCTAGAAGTAGTTGCTGTTCTCTCTCTTTTCTCCAAAACGCTTCCTGTTTTTGCCTTATTCTGTGTCGTAATTCCTCATCATCAGTATCAGATGATTCAGAGCCTCTGTCACTCCTCTCATCTTCACTGTCTCCTGATCCATAACCACCCAGTCCACCTGCGTGCATAAAGTCCAGTCTATCACGAGGAAAGATTAAGCTTTGCTCTTAATACTTCTGTGAGGCAAAGAGGAGAGTAACATTGCCCTTCCTTCACTTCCTCGTCTCTGAAGAAGCCACTTTAGTCTGGTAAGTGCCAGGGCTGTTTGCCAGTGTGTTCAAGGCCCCCGTATCTGCATTGATGGTCACTGTCTGCTTCTACTCCTTCTGGAACAGCTTGTCTATTTTCAGCAAGCAACCACTGTGACCATGGTACTTTTTTCAATTGTATGGAAAGGCAAAAAAGCTCCCTGTGGAGACTGTAACAGTGCCTGCCTCTGTATCAGCAACGAGACAGAAAATGCCTGGGATCTTTCCCAGAAGACAATTCTGAAATGACTTCAGCTGCCTCCGTAGTCCAAGGCTACAGAAATTCTGAATGCCATATCAATTTTTCCATGTGATTTAGAAAGCACTGCACTTTGACAGGTATGGAGGTGGAATAGAAACAGACTTTCTTCTCCCCCAGAGATATTTTTAACTACTGGACTGATAAGGATAAAGTCAATTTAAACATTTGACAAGGATTTCTTTCAGTCTGAGGTCCTTAGGATCTTTACTGAGTGAGTTTTGAAACACGAATATTTGTGATGAAAGCATATGATCTAATTCATCAGTATTCCATGTAATGAACACATAACTGATCACTGACACTGCTGCAGTACATTTTAGATGGTAAAAGTCATGTTGGGAGAAATCTCTTGCAGTTGTGTCTCAAGCTGGAATTTCAGTCTCTCTTTCCTGTGTTGTTTCTGGCAGTATATGATATGGGAGCCTTTGTGTTTATGTAGCTTTTCAATAAAATAGCAATTACAAAGATTATGGTATCTTTATTTATAGACTTTCACATTACTCTTCTATCAACTTTCCCCTCTGGTTTGCATGGATCAAAACAGAAGAAAAGTATGAAATAATATTCCTTTCTTTGAAGGCTGCAGTCTGCTTCTGAAACTATCATACTTTGAAAAGGAAATTTATCTAAAATTTTTACGTCTTTTCAAAATTAGGACAAGATTCTCATACACTAAATCACACTGACTAGTCCTTTACTCCAGCAACTATCCCACTTATATATCAGTAGGATCACCTGTGGAACAAACAAAGGTGCTGATAATGATAATGTTATCAGAAAGTGACCCATACTCCCAGGCAATTAAAATCTAGTTTCAAAATGCAATTTCTAGAAACGCAAGGCAAAAGTGAAACTCCCCCTTAAGCCCTCTCAAAAATAAGGAACATACTTACCGAGTCCAGTGAGGGAAGCCAGTGCACTGGACTGTGCCAGCTGTTTTGCAGGAGCTTTGTATCACATCAACAACAGGAACAACATGTTAACACAAATAGCCACGATTTCATAGTCATGAGTCTATGGTATTGTTAAATTTACTACTATTGCTGTTCTTTGGAGGGAGAGAAGAAACATTAAAAACGCATCATCCATTTAAAACCACTTCTAGATTTTCTGACCATGAAGATTTAGAATTTAACTGCAAATTAACAGTGAACAGAAAAAACCCAAATATATACTCATTAATCACTTTCCAAGTCACAGCATCTCCACATAATTTTCAACTTCAGTAGTTACATACTTAGATTAACTCTGTTATGTTAAAATAATCTGTTCTGTAAGTACAATACATGTTAATAGCGAAAGCAAATTAATTACTAATTGAGGACTCAAAGTTCATCTCTTTTCACTTCTGAACAGCTTTGAGATAAACATGATAGTAGTAAGAAACACCTACAACTCAAGAGCCATTGACACACAGGTACCATTTTAACTGAAATGAATTGTATGAAAAAAATGGAATAACTCAAGTAACTCACAATACACTGCACAGGACGACAGTACATGATTACTGGATTTGAACTCTACCAAGTCGGATGCATTATACTGGAATTGTTCTTGAGGGAGAACTATGGAGGTTAAATGTTCTAAAGACATGCAAATACAGAATTTTTGCAGAAAAAAATAAAAGGAAAAAACCTCCCAAACCAGGCATACCTTTAGTTGCTTTACGGTGAACATCTTTGGCCACATAATAGATTTCTTCATTTGTGACATCTAAGAGGATCTCTGTCAGCAGCATTTTTGTCAGTATCATCTGAAAAAAATTGCATATACAATTAAAGGCCAAAACATCTTGAAGAAATGCTGCATTCAAATTATATCCACACAGCTTCACTTCTTTTGATGACTATGGAAGTGGTCTCCCGCACATTTTATTCAATGACTTCTTTCAAGAGACATGACTAAAAAAACAAAAAAAAGACTGAAGCTGTTTAAATGTGACCTGATTTTACAACTTTAAAATTTCCACTTTGACTGTGAACTGTGTCTGCATGTATTGCACACAGCTATCCAGGACACTGATCCTAATGTCTAAGATGATATAACAAATGAATATGTAAATCAGAAATGTACTTAGAGTGATTCCAATTATTCTTGCAAAAAATAAAGACCACTCTTCTGACTGGCATGCTGCCTGTAAAGATCATCAGAGGTTACTTACATAGCATGTTATTATTACATATTTTTTACAAAAATTGAAACGGTGGTAGCTAGTTCTCCAAGTCGTTTATGTCTGGCCACATGCTCTACAAAAATATATTCATCAAACTTAGTAGAATTCAGGGCCTTAATTAACAAGGAATCAGTTAACTGTGATTTCAAAGTATGAAGGTTGTGCAGACACAGTGAAACTGTTGCTGATCTAGGATTCAGGGTTGTAGCACTTCTCCCTGCAAGAATACGTTTCTTAAATTTCCTTTCACAGGAACCTAGGTTGAAGCACAGATTTGAAATGGGTGCATTTAATCACTAAAAGTTTTCAGAAATTTGATAAGTGAAGCCAAATCATAGAAATAATAAAAATCAATGCAAAGATTAGTCATTACAGTCTTTCACTATCGTGCTAAATATGAGTTATATAACCAATGTCCTTGTTTCTACAAGAAAGACAGCATTATGAAGAGATATGCTAATATAACCCTGCTTTACTGTACAATGCATGCTGTACCTCTATTGACAGTATCAGGAATAGAAAAAAAGTGATTTACTTTGATATGCCTGAAAAATATGAGCAATTAAACAGAAGTACTTAGTGAGAACTACATTATTAATACCATTTGATACTCCTTTTCTTCTTCTGTCATTTCTGGTTCACTCTGCTCCTCTTGAGGAGCTGGGGATGGACTCCTGCTGATTTTCCCAACACTTACAGCTTCTGTGTTTTCAGCATCTTCATCTTCCTCATCACTGTCCTACAAGAACAGCATCATACACTTCAGGAAAAACTTACATATCAAGCTTCTTCGTTTCTATTTGTTATAGTCACCTTCATTTACTTTGTATTGAAATCTGTATTACAGTTATCATAAAATCATTTATTTTCTCCCTTCCTTAAAAATATGCAAGTACCTGTACCCACACAAGCTAAGAAAATACTTAGTTGTCAGTTCCCTGCCAGACACGTACTTAGGACTATGAACAAGAGAACTGCTAAAATGAAGGCAATTCAAGATCTCCTAAACTGGCTCAGTTTAGCAAATACAGGTATCTGCTTGTTTTCAGCTGCTGATTTGGAATTCTGACTTTCAAAGACTCTGTATGTTCCAAAAGGGGGGGAAAAAAACAAAACAAACACCCCCTCCCCCCCCAAAAGTCCAATTTCATCCTTGTTTCTTTGCTACTACAGATCAAATTATATACTTTTAGCCATTAAAACTTCAAAACATCAAGTAATTATCAACAGAGCAGCAGCTTAACCTTACTTTAAACAATTAAACCAATGAGGCAATCAGAACACAGAGTCTCTCCTTTCAAGGGACTAAAAAGTTGATACCTTTCAGGAAATACAAACCTGAGCAAAAAAAAAACCCTTCTACTTACAAATTTACTTCTCTGAGGTAACCGTGGGCCATCCCCTTCTTCAGCCTCCTCACTTTCCTTTTTCTCTTTCTTAGACATCTGTGAACGTTGCTGTTCCATCCTCTCTTTTTCCAATTTTTTCTGTTTTTCTCTTTCCATCTTTTCCAGGCCCTCACGAATCCAGGCAGGCAGAGTTCTACGTTTCACAGCATCTACAAGCAAGGTTTACGGTTTTGCAAGATGAAAAAAGCTTCCCCCGAAAAAAGGAATAAAAATATCCCCCAAACAAAGAAGTAAGCCCCCCACCCCCATCAAAACAAGTCCCACATCTGATTGTGGGGAAAAACCATTTATAATGGCTTTTTCTTTCCCTGCTCTTTTATCTTCTATTAAAAAGAAAAAGGTCTTCAAATCTTGCCATTCTTTACAAAACACAGCTTTTACATTTTTTTCATTAAGGAGTGGTTAACATGTACCAATCTGGGGAGGCTCCTGCTTCACAGGCATTGCAATAGGTGAACGCTGTCGATCTCTGAACGAGGGTCTCTCCCTTCGATTTTGAGTAGGTGCAGGAGGTGCTGGAGGACCTGGTGGCCCTGGTGGTCCTGGCTGCCAATAAGGTGGGTGAAATCCACCTTGAGGTGGACCAAAAGCAGCCCCATGCTGAAAGAGTAATGCAGTTTATTTTTCTTCACATGGTAACACCAAATGCAGCATGTGAGCAAGTCGGTCTACAAAAATCCATGCAAGCAGGAATCCATGATTTCTATGCTACTGAGATCTCTCAATCTCTTTTACTGTGGTCCCCAAGAAACAAGTTTCTATTACATATTTAATGACTAAACTTAGACTTAAGCAGGGATACTAAAAGTTGAAAGGACTTCAACCAACCTCCTTTCATATTGTGCTAAATACTAAGCTCTATAATCACAGTCTATCTTGATCAGTTCCGTGGCAGCTTAGCATCAGAGCATGCAGTTAAACAGTATGCAAAACTAAGATTCAAAAGTCTAGATATATTAGCAGTCTTTTAGCTACAGCATGAGAACAAAAATTTAAAGTTCAGCCTTTTATTACATAAGAATTTTGCACTGCACTTTTCAGTAATCCTTCACAGATCTTATTAATATGGTTGATGAAAATATTAAGTGCATAAATATGCAATTTTAGTACAGATTCTGGGTTCTGGGCAATCTGTGTACAATCCAAAAGTCATAAGTCTTGAGGCATATATATAGAGGAGTTTTTTATTTCAATATTTTCTGCCCAGAAATGCCTAATGAAACCATTTAAGAAGAGAGTGTTTAGGAAAAAGGGTATAGTATCAAATATTCTACTGAGTATTTAAGTCATTGGTACTAAAGTATTCTTCATTGCAATTTCAGGTTAAGCATCTCTTTCCTTCACTGCAAAACAAGTTTTGTGTAGTATTTAGAGAAGCTAATTTTAAGAGTTTGTCCCATGACAATAAACAAAAATTAAAATAAACTCATGTATTGGAAAATTATTGGTACCCTATTTAACAATACTGCTGAACAAGAGAATTTTTAAGAGACAAAATAATCTAGAAGATAAAAATAGCCTAGAAGATTACAAAAAAAAATCTACCCATATTCCCTTGTATTTGCTTATGAACAGGAGGTCTTTAAACAGATAGTTTGTCATTTTTATCAGGAGTTTTGAAAGAAAAATACTGAAAATAGAGGGAAGATACAAAACTTCTTCATGTTTATAAAGATCTGTGCAAAGTGCCCTGCTATTATTAGTGATAAAACCACCTACATGTTTATTGTACTATACAACTAATATGCCAGAATGAAGAAAAAAGTGGATATGGATTTTTTTTAGAAATACCATTGTTTATTCAAAGAATCACAGTAGATAGATATGGAAAAAGATCAATGGATCATCCAGTCTATCTCCTTGCAAATACAGGACTGTTTCCTGTGGCACATTATCTAGCGTATTTAAGCATAATCTTTCTGAATTTTATATTTTTTTCTTTCTCCTCTTTTTTTTTTTTTCCTTTTTTTTTAAACATAAAGCTACATAATGTTAATTTATATACTGGAACACAGTGATTCATTTTTATACTTAGACAACAACCATTTCTCATTACTACTGTAGAAAAAATAAAACACTTTGGTCTCTGAACAGAACTGAGAACTCTAAAGTCTTTTCTGTCAAGTGTTTGGTTAAAATGCATCTTAGCAGATAACAGATTCTGTAGATGTTTGCAGAACTGAAGAATGAAAGTCGCCGCTAGATGAGATTAGAGGAACACATCCATGGAAGGGACTCTGCGCGTCTACAATATTAAAGCAACAAATATGTTTCACCTGATAGTCAAACTGGTTCACTGGCCCCATTGCAAAGTTATCAGGAGGTCCCCCAAAGTTGTGATTGTTCTGGTTAAATATATGCCTGTTGTCAGGAGTAAATTCCCCACTGTCCTGACTGTTGCTGTCTTCAGATGGAGGAACAATTTCCATTTGACCTGGGGTTGGAGTCATCCACTGCTGATCTGGAGGTGGGTGAGGGGGCTGGTGAGGCATTCCCCATTCTGTTTAGGATTTAGAATACAATTCAATACCAAGTTAGTATAATTTATATGAGTCACCAATCACTCAGTGTTCTTGTATTTATCACAAGGTTCCTCAAAGCGACACAGATGATAAAGCAATGAAGAATCATCAATCTGCAGACTGTATTCTACTGTCTCAATAATTTTTTCAACTAAATGAAGGAAACACAAATAGCGATAGCTGAACTGAAACATGCTTTAGGGGGACAGAACTGGACAGGCAAGGACCTCCTGTAAATGTGTTTTTATAAATTTCTAGTGATGGTGAGCTCACCACAAGACTTACAAATTGCTTAAACTGTTAAAAAAATGCTCCTACTTCTCTACATCAATTTGGAAAGCTAAAAAGGAACTATTTTACTATTCTGCATAATAGACTTGAAATACCTGCTATGGAAAGAAAATGGTTTTGTAAGCAGCAGAACCACTGAAACCTGTGCTCCAAAGTCTTGGATCATCCAATATCTAGCAGAGGTCCTAGAATGAGCTACAGCCATAAGCCCTCAAACATACATTGCAACTGGCTCACGGAGTAAAAACGGTCTAAGGAATGAATTAATAGCTCATGTGGCCATAATTTTTGACTGACTCCTTAAAAAGACAAAAATTTATGTGCACTATACAGATACTTATAGACCGTGACAGAGCTGCCTTATAACTCACACCAGTAACAGAATTAGCATCTAGCCTCTCAGGTTAATTCCTACCTTCCATCCAGTCCTTTGGTACATTTTTTTAAATTTTTACTGTCCTTCCCATCTGCATCATAATTGGATCCATTACTGTAGCAACTGAAAAGTGTTACCATAGCTTTTCTATTTCTGTGAAAATTTCTACTTACTGTACAGAAATACAGCTAGAATACACTCTGCCACATAGTAAAGTTAAAAATCGTTACGTGTGCCTACAATAACTTGTAGCCTAGTGCAGGCAGGTGAAACCTGATGGCTACTTCCCTTTTATTACACATGCAAGTACTACCAATAACATACTAAACCTACTTATATTAAATGTTGCATTTCAATAAATCTGGATAGTGACAGTGAAAACTGGGTGTGTTATTCTTTCAACCATTAACAGAATCAAGCATGAAGTGCAGTTTTCCCCCAAACAACTCTAGACATCCACATAGGCTTACTCTCTTGTTCATATGCTTCAAATTGCATTATAGTATGGTGTCATAACCCAGCTTTCAGAAAACAATTTCAGAAAAATTCTTAGCAGAAAATAACCCATTTCTATCCCATTCTTACTACCAGTAGTATCTTGTGAAGTCTTAAAAAGAAAATTATTTTTAGACAAAAATGAAGTTTAGACGAAATTCAAAATTACTGAAAACAATTGATACTAACAGAAAAGTCCAATCAGCTTTAGCTTACAATGAGTGAAAAAGGTTGACAATCAGATATCTAAGTTAAAAAGGGTAAATCCAAGTATATGAAATGTAATAACATTTTTCGTACAGAATTTTGCTGATCTCCCTTTTTAAAGATTTTAAGACACCTAAAGCCAGCACCAGTTACACTGTGAACTCATTCTACGTGTTGAGTTAATGCCAGAAGCAGGTATTACACTACAGGAGAGGCAACAGTAGCTCTCTAAGTAGGAGCTGTGATTAATAAGTCCACTGGTAGTTTTGCATTTGGAAGCCTGAGAGACAGGGCATGTTTACACCAAAAAATGTCTGACAAGAATAAAATTAAGAAATATGAAAAAAAAAGGAATGAACAGGAAGGGAAACAAACCCGGCTGCCACATTCTGTTGAAACTGGGATCCCCCTGAAAATTATTATGGTTGTTTGGACCAGACTCTATTCCTGAAATATCCTGTCCGTTTGGCATCATTCCTTGTTGTTCCACTACATTCTGCTGCCCTGAGGCTTCTCGCTGAGCAATCCATGCTTGAGCTAATGCAGCCCAGTCAATCTGGCCTAAAATAAACAGAGCAAGTTAAAAAGGTTAGAACTCACACATCTGAAGTTTAACACTTTCTCAATTACATGTCTTATTGCTCAAGATAAACGGGCAACATTTACCTTTAGCAAGCACTGTGAGCACCATTTAAACTTATTCAACAGTGTACAGTAAAAGAAACAAAGCAAATGTCAATGTACAGACTTGCTGAAGTACAGTTTCTCTGCACATGTTCAAAATGTCATAAGGCAGATTATTTTACATTCACATTAGCACTGAATGGGTGGTAGTAATGCACTTCTTTCATAGGTGAGCTAATTTTGACATCAAAAATTAATATACATATCCTTAAATGATAAATTCATGAAGATCTGAGAGTAAAAAAGATACATAGTTAGAAAAATAATTTTCAGTGTACATTCTTTGTATAACCCTTGCCATATATTACCTTACAGTTCCCTCTCTCCCAGTTTTTTTCTTTATTGCCATTCCTACCAGTAAATAATTGCACTCTCAGATAAGAACACTAGTATGTCTTCTGCTTATTATCAAGTCAGGAAAAGTGTCCAGTGAATTTAACAGAAATTAAAGTGACAGTAAAACCTGTGTGCCTGATCACTTTGCCTTAGTATTAAATACACACCTGCACTTCATCCATTTCTTTATTTCTCTTGATACTTTGAATTGTTGCCACCTCATTCTCAATTTAAGGTATATCCTGTTCTACTGCATAAAGCATTTGGTGGTTTTGGTGGGGAAAAAAATTCAAAACAAGAGGTCAAGGTTATCACTGCTGCAACCTAAATGACGAACCATATCAGTCTTCCAGTGAGGTTTTTTGCTGTATATATGACCTGCATTAATACTTCTGCCACACAGGTACTGAATAAAAAAGCAGATTCTCTCAAACAAAGGATTTAGCTTGGCTAAAGAACTGACAGGAATACAGATCTGGTAAATGAGGTCTAAATGTTGATCTATATGACTGGTGGTAAAATGTTGGTAATTTGTGTAGGATAACTCAGGTTTTTTGCCTGTACTTGCATATCATATATTAACCATGTGAAAACATTTGGAACCAATGTATGTTTTCCATGTTTTCTAGGTCAGAAAAGCATCATAAATGTATTATCTTGAAAGCAGCTAAAAGACAACTATGAGTCATACCCTGTTACGAAGATTCAAAAATTTACATGACAACACATTAAAAGAATTAATCCATAAAGCTTTCTATATACTTACTTGGATCTTGCTGGTGTTGAAATGACTGCATCCACTGCTGTTGGTTCAAAGGCCATTGCTGCCAAGGTTGTCCACCTTGATCCCACATCTTTTAAGTCTTTATATAGTCTATATTTCAACTAAAAATAATAGTTGTATGTTTAAATAGATGCCCATGAAATATCACACAACTGAAACTTACATAACTGCAGATATAGTTAAGCCTTGCAAAGCAAGCTGAAGCAATGCTGGCTTAGTATTTTAAGCTGGAGGAAATGGTTCATCCTTTAGAGTAATATCTGAAATATTACTGTAAGATTTCAGGAGTCTAGTATGCTCTCTCTGTATTTTCACAAAGAAATTAACTATCAAATGATGTTCAAGGAGAGATATGACAAGTCTGTACGACAAGATTGCATCTGGCAATAAATGCAATTTAAAGCAAGTCAAAATATAAAAGGCATGATTGGTATCTTTGCCTGCTTCTTAGGGAGAAGATGTGTATTTCTCTAAACAAGTGTCATGCAAGGCTGTTATGCAAGACAAAAGTCACCAAATGGTAAAACACATTGTTAATGATTGCACAGAACTGCACATGTACAAGACAGTGCCCACATGCATGTTGTGCATTGTACAGACTCATTTTAATTTCTAACATATACCTTCAAATCTGAGAAAAAAAAAATATGACCACACCATTACCACATTGTCCCTTAAAATCACGAGAAACACTTTTTGCCATGCCACGTGTATCCTCACTGGGCAGGCAGCAGGAGCCCTGGATCCAGATGGCAGCAGAGCTCCACAGCCTGCTCAGAGTGAAGCTCCAGGGCCAGCTCTGTGTGGATCTGATGGGCCCAGCAGTGCAGGCAGGTGTGCCCACAGTGGCACACCAGTTCGTTCCAGCCACCTGTACCTCCAGCACACACCTAACCTACTACATATGGAAGGTCTGAGAGCAGCCACCTGCACTGCTCCGTACAGCTCCTCCAAAGACAAACACTAGGCACAGTTTTGGGAACACTTCACTCCAGAAGCTGTTCCCAAAGACCAGTATTGTAAAAATACTCTCTGCCCACCACCGGGGGCTTGAGCTAGCTCAGTTATTAGGAGGCTTTGGAGGGAATTATACCAAGGACGAGATAAAGGTATCAGAAGAGGCCCTTTCCCCAGGACCTTTGTCCCAGGCGTTTATTCTTCGAAATTCCAGGGGGTAAAGAGAGCGAACAAGGAAGGGCGAGGCATTATATAGCCCCCTGCTCAGGGAAAAGATAGTTGGACCATAGCCAATAGGGTCAGAGAAGGAAAGAAGGGTCACTCTATGTGGTAAGGAAACTCCAGAAGGTCAGAAGAGAGAAACCATTCCCCTAGAGAATTACAACAGAGTATGGGCAGGAATGCACTGAGTGTGACCCCTGCTGTCCTACCCAATCCTTTAAGAATTTCTCAACAGACTTTCCACTCAATGAATATTTCCTCATGGAATTTAACATACAATCCCTGAGTTCATGCTATTAAAATATCAAGCATGTAGGTTATTTCAAACACTCCATACTTAAGAGAAAAATTCATTCCCCGAGGTCACAGGAGCAGCATACAGGACCCAGTCGTGGCTCACAGCCAAGTGCAATACAGAACAGATGAATAGAGCCTCTCTGCTTCAGAGCAAACTAGTTCAAAGCAGCCAGTGCCACTTGGGTGGCCGGCCAGGACCAGCCCCAGTGGCTCTGAGGGAGAGGAGCACGCACCCTCTCAGACAGAGCCTGCTCTCGGCACACGGACAGCACTGCTGGGGTGGAACCTGCTCCCAAAGGCACCTTGGGCTTGCCTGCTCACACCGGGAACAGCATTGGCTGCATTGGAAGAGAGCATCACTCTACAACAGTGCACCACACAGAGAGCTGCACTCAACATCAAGGGCACCGAGCCACGCAGAGATGAACACAAGCTTGTATTTTGAATACTTCTGTCAAATATTTTATCTGAAAAACTGGAGATTGCCTTTGTTTTGAGACTTACTGTCTCAAACTCTCACTGTCAACACTGTACAAAAATTACACAAGTGGCTCTGAAACATTCAGTTGCAAATGCCTGGGGTGGGGGCTTTAAACAAGACCAGATCAACTTTGGCAACAGGGGGAGTATTGGGAAAAACCTACCTAACACTTCATTATTTTCACTATCTTTTCTTGCCAAACTAAGTATGGAGATTTTTTCACATTTCAAGAACACTTTTATGCTATTCAAACACTTAATAAGTGAAGACCCCACTCTTTCTTTTCACATTCTTATCTGTACCTAGGATATTAACTTTTTTACACCAGTTGAGTGTACGGGTGGCTACTAAGGCACTTAATGCAACATTTTAGCTGATTTCTTAGACTAGCTCTCCAGGTATTCATAGACATATATTTCATACACAAAGTATGAGGAAGTAACTGCAAATACTATTCGTACCCTGAAGTAAGAAAAAGGTAAGTAAATGTTTCTTCCTTCCCTCAGTTCATCTTTCCATCCAGAAAAGAAATTCTTTCAAATGTCAAAATAAACTTGTTTACATCTTAAAAGTTATAAGAATTGGGGTTCAAGACTACTGCACGGCCTCATGGTGCTGCTCCCTTTGTTTCTAGCTGTTAAATCCCACTAGCAATAATAAACATGGATTTCACTAGTTCTGGTAGCACTTTTTTAGCTCAATACATAATATGTTGCAACAAGTTTGGGGAATTACACTAAAATAAACTCAGCAAAAGGTTTAAATTTTTTCACTAATAATTTGTAAGACAGCTCTGCATATAACTGAATGGAAAAAAAAATTAAACAGTTAAATACCAATTTCTCTTATCAAAGTGTAACAATATTGAGACCACTTTTACAAATGCAACTACATTGGAACCTCCTAGACACAGCTTTTATGTGATAGGATTAAATGAGATTTATTTTTACTGGACTGGCTCTACCTCTGTCCTAAAATCTTCAGTATTCCAGATTTTTTAAAACATGTTCCAGCTGACACAACTATATATCTATTTCTCAACTGAAATGGACACTTAGTATCCTGGCCATTTCTTTTTCTTTACTCTCAGGACTTGATCCTCACTATGGACAAACTGAAGCACTTGTTTAGATCATTAACAAGGTCTAAGGCAACAAATGCCTCCACATCTCAGTAAAACCTGCCCTCAAGACAATAACTGCCTTATTATTTTACAAGGTATTCAAATAAATCTTGTGGGAAAGATACATTACCTTGCAGCTTGTACCAAATGGCATCTGAAATGGTGACCAAAGGATAAAGCAGACAGGCAGTGAGCTCAGCCAACATTCATTCACCTCCTGGCTGCCCTGTCAGCAAGTTCTGTACCCTAGGACACCAAGGCCAAGTCCACACTCCTGCAGGAAGCGCTGCTCAAGGATCCCACTGTGTCCCCATGAGGGAACAGCACTGACCCAGGCCACCTCACACTCTGGGTGCTTCCAGGCACATCTCAGGTGCCAGCACGGACCTGGGACCCCACAGGCAGTCAGGACGTACCCAGTCTCATTTGGAAGGTCAGAGGCTCCCACTCAGTGCCAGAATAAAAAGCACAGCTGGGTTTTAGTTGTTAGCACACGTAGCTGCTTATCCACTGCTCTGCAACACAATATGGCCCAGTCTTCAACTTGCCCTAGAGAGATTATTTCACCTTACTACTGCTATTCTGGGGAGAGAAATCAGGTGGGGAAGTGCAAAGCAATAGGTCAAAGCATGGGGCTGGTTTCTATTTTGATGCACAACATTATGACAAGACGGCAACAGCAGTGTATAAACCCTGAAGAACTTCAACATTTGGTAAATTCAATTTCTGTTGCTCAGAGCAAATGAATTTTAAATCACTGCTATTTGAAACAGCTAATTTTAGTTTATGAACTGTATTTGGAAACTTTCAATTCTGTATTCCATTTGTATTTCTATGGTTTTCCTGAAGAAACACTGATTTTCATAGATTGGCAACTAAAAAATAGGCTGCCTTTCAAGTACACAGATTTATTACCAAATTCAGTGTAAAAACACTCTTCACTGATCAGAAATATGTACTACACAAACACTTAGGAAATGACATCACTTTTGTCACACAATGTACATGCAGAAGCCCTTTTTCAAATATGATGTGAAAACTGTCCAGAACTTTGTATTTATTTCAGCTCATCTTTCTTTATTGAGCAATGTCTGCTTCACAGAAACAGAAATTGGATATGGAAGGAATAGAATTCTCACCTTAAAATTTTTATAGAAGTAATCTTAACATAAACAGGCTAAAAGAGCAGGTCATATGTATTCAAAATTTTTAGTATTGAAGACTAAATGCGTGGCTCAGAGCCACTGAACAGAAGAGGTTAGTTCTAGTGCCTCTCTCTCTGTGGTGACCTGGAACAGCAGGACACAGTCATTTCCTGGGAAACAGACTCCCCTGCTTTTTAATTCTCCACTGATTTTCCTGCATTCTTCTCCAAGTTTTCACCAACTGGTACAAGGTAAACATGAAAAAGGTACTTGATACAATTTTTTTCATCTACTACAGGGTGGCTACAGGTATTTAAAGATGGTTCATTGCCTTCAAAAACTGTTTCGCTAAGCACTGCAGTATCTAATACTTCAACCTGCTTTTAAGTTACAGAGGCAACCCCCCCTTCCCCCGGTTTTAGCTCTTAATTTGCAGTAGTCATTTTCTAAAAGGTAACTAAAACAAGCACTTATGCTATTTGATATTACTCTTTTTACATAAAGGCAATGTAACTTTGTATTCTGCTTGTGAAACTTTGCTGAGTATGCAAGGACTTTTCAACAGACATCACTGACAGTTTCCATCCTCGTGATGATATTTTAAAGGTGTCAAAATAAAAACAGATCAAGTCAAATCATACAGTAACAAACAAACCAGATGTGAGAGTTACCAAAGCAACAGCTCTGAACCTCAGGCCATAAACAGAAAAGGGCACAAACTACTTCACAAGGAACTCACAAAACACAAAGGAGAAAATGTAACCTGTTTGCAGTAATTTTAAAATTACTGCAAGGGATTCATCTCCAATACCAAGGCAGGGGAGGGGGAAATAAACCCAAAATCAACGAATAATGCCTCTCACCCACCAAACCAGTAACTTAAAGGCTTGAAACAACTGGAACCTCTTGTACTAATGTATTTGACAAGAAACAACCTGAGACACAAGTCGTAATTAATAACGGAGAAAAGAGACTCAAAGTCCTCTCCCACTAACTAAAATCTGCACTGATAAAACTAACGATGCTGCCACACAAGTAATAAACAAGTTTTTATTTCTTACAAGTTCCCAAATCGGTATCACCTAAAAGAAAGAGGCTTCACCTAATACAATGGACAGCTCTATTTCCCACCAGTGACCCAAAGCCAAACACACAGCAGAGCATCCAAATCACAGCGAAACAAGCTTTATTTTCTACTGAAGTTGGAGGGGAAGATGAACACTGGCTAAAATGAACTCGGTTCAAATGTTAGCAAGACACCGAGTAACAGAGGGGCCTCAACTGAGCAGACATCAAGACTCACTGGTTCTGACATCACCAGTGCATACAACAGGTTTGAAAAGAACAGGTTCAAAGAATGGATCCATTTTATAGGCACCTACTTACAAAGGAAAATGCAGATACTACCCCTCCTTTATAATGACGGGTTAAGGTTCTTTTCCTTAGCTGTTCTACCCTCCAATTCAACTGGACATAGCCTTTTTTTCTGTCCTTCTCTCTCCCTAGCACACACACAAATAAACAAAGGAACATTTATTGGTGCTTCAAGAGCCGTTCCCTGATGTCAGATCACAGAACAGGAACCTGAATCTATTAAAAACCTGTTTACCAATGAAGAAACAGAAGCCAATTCAGGATTCTTTTTGTTTTATGCAGAAGCACAATCACATGAGCAAAACATCCCATCAACTCACATTTAATTTCGGTTACACATATTTAACAGATTATGGAAAGTTCACATGATATCTCAAAATCCTGTTGGAGTTCTTAAGAGCAAACACGTTCTGAAATATGTTCTTTCACATGCTGGGTTTTCTTCCTTTTTAAATTAAAATTCTATGCAAAAGCTAGACCAGAATCTGCTGGAATTTTATTAAATCAAACTACTGGTCTGAAAATGTGCCACCCTTGATAAGACTGCTAGTGAGGGCTGCCCTGCTGATGATAAAAGCTGAGACAGCAACACAGATAGGACTTACCGTGATCACCATCAACCTCTGAGAGCCAACAGCACTCAGAAACATTTAAAGGTAGTGTCAAACTCTCTACCACTGTACTTAAACTAACTTTTCTTTGGGTAAAGACAAAGAACATATTTTTAAAGGCACCTTTCCACTTCCCTCCTTGATTGTAAAATGCATCTCAACTACAAATTACACCTCAATGTTAACCTATTCTTATAGGAAAAAAGGCATCTCCGTCAACCTTCTTGTAAGCATAATAAGGTATTGTCCAGACATACCACACACTGAAAGGCACACATTTAGAAGGTACTTACCAGTAAACTGTCTTGAGTGATAATTCACAAGCTCACCTTTAACTCTGGGAGACTCCCCCAAGCACTTCCCACAAAACACAGCTATCTTGAAGCAAATTCCATATTTCCACACCAAGAGGAATATACTCTGTCAAGGAGAGCATGGTTCCCTGAGAATTCACCAATGGCACAGTGCCTAGTGAAGGCCCTTGATGTCAAAGATGGGGCCATCTTTTAGACAAGGCCACCAACAGAACCTGAGCACCAACAGGCTCCCTCGGCTCCTTTGGACAGCTCTACCTCAGCAGATTCACAGTGTAACTCAAAATCCATCACCAGTTCAACAGCACTTGTGCAGAGCTAACTGTGCTCTGACCTCTCAACAGGGGAGAAGAGCAGTCTTAAAAAGAAAAGGCTCAGTCCTGGGAATGCCAAAAGGCAAAGCCTGCTTGTCATCCTGGAGATACTATCTTCCTTAAATGCCTTATGACATCGGCTGCAGCAGAACCGAAAAACATCAAGAAACTTCCCCTGGAAAGATAAGCAAGATCTGTCCCCACACAAAGTTTAATACAGCTAATGGATAAACAGAACTGTTCCAATTCATGCAGCTAATGCAAGACAAGAAGCACAGAGACCTAGGAAGTTAGCTCAGCTCCAGAAAAGCATCAGGAAGACAACCAACCATACCAAGCCGTTCTGACGAGTGCATCTTGCACACACTTTCTTGCTTCTAAGTAATTCCCATCAGTCTGACAATTGCTTCTTCCCCATATGAATGCTACACACCATCCTAACTATGCAGAACACCTTACAGCTCAGCAGCTTCTGCAGCAGACACAGAGATTCTGAATGGCTTGTCAGGAAAGTGAAATATCTTAGAAATGAGAAAAAAGTAATCCTTGGAATATGAAATCAAATATTTGTTAGAAGCTAGACGATCTCAACTCCAAGAAATCAGGGGACAGCCTGGGGAGTCATGCTGGCACTAGAAGGAGAGTGGCACACACTTTCCGCCGTGTCATGAGCTGAAGAGACCAAGGTTAGGAACTCCTGCATCAGACATCAGTATCACTGGACCTGATTTTTAGGGCACAGTCTGGTGGTGTGGTTTATTCAACGCTGTAGACAGGCAGACTAATGATTCTGGAACCCATAGCCAATAATCAAGAGTCTTCTGATGCTTGAGGGGAGGCTGTTGCAACACCTTTCTGAATACGCTACTCATCATTCCTGAAGAGCGGGTCAATATTATGACACAAGATGGCCTGACAAGTTTTACTTGCATACTGAACTCTCAACACACAGCTGCAGGAGCTTTTCTGGTGACTAAAGCTCTTGTCTTGCAGGCATTCCAAACTGGCATTGCATTTAGCAAAGAAATATCCATCATCTAAATAAACAAGGAAGCTGAAAGAGCGGGCCAGCATGCGTACTTGGAGAATCCCTACACAGCTCTGTCCCCCAGGGTTTATAGACAATGAACTCTTTTGCACTCCATTCACAGGTCAGGTATCTTGGCAAAAACCAAAACCAAACAACCAAAAAAAGCCAGACAGATGTTCCACATCCTCTAAGATAACCTGACAGTGCAGCCATGATTTTTTTTACTATATTTAGGTCTACATAGTTGATGGGAAAGACCCCAAAAGGTAGGAGTCCTAGTTTGTAACAAACTGCAATCACTGGTTTAGAAACAAATTATTATTATTAAACAATCACTGTCATTAGCTAGGAAATCTTTTGGTCTGAGTATAAGACAACACAAGCAGCAAAGACACATTAATCTCCGATGCTCTCTGTAGAACCTCGGCTACAGAAGTCATCGAAGTCACATCTTGAGAAGGATCTCAAAAGCATCACATACCCTGTGGGCAGAGTTTCTTCATCTCATATTTAGGCTCTGAAGGTGAACCTAAAGGAAAATGGAGATGTTTCAGGAGCAGAGCTCCTTGAAATCAATAGCTTGATTTCTTGATCTATCATGTGGATGTCTTATTGTAATGTAAGGTTTCTACCTTTCATTCAAGGTAGCTGGCATTGTCTCTGTGAAGTTTCAGCACAGTGACTGAAAGCTTATGATGAGTTTCCACGATGAATTTTGTGGAACTGTTCAGCTGCAAGCAGGATAAAACTAATCCTACATTCATCCCACCAGAACCAAAGCAGTCAGTAGAAAGACAGGAATAAGGCCAATACCTCCAAGAGTTCAAGCTGAACGAGTGTTGGTGGAGTGCTGTTTCCTCCCACTATGTTACTGCTTCAACAGGGCCATGGCAGCAAAGACATCACTGATGAGGTTGGAAGGACTAGTGGATAAATACTCTACTGGATAAAACACCAACGGATCACACAGTACTCCCAAGGAATTAGAAAGAGCAGCTCATCCATGGTATTATCAATACCCAACCAAGCTTGGTAATTCTTACCAACCAAAGTCAGTAATGGACACACATTCTACAAACTCCAAAGATGTCCACTTCAAAGTACTCCAAACTGGAAGGAAATGTAAACTGAGCACTTCTTCCATGACTCTGTCACTGGATTAAAGGATACTTTTCTGTAAGAATTTGTACATAAGAGGTGCAACTGAAGAGAACTGCAAATGAAAAACAGCTTTGCACACCCAAAGGAGTCCCCCTACAAAGAAGAAAAATTTAATGCAGAAAGGGTGTCACAAGAATTACCATTAGCTAGTGGTCTTAGCACAGGAGACCCAGGTAAGTCAGAACACTTCTGCAGTTAAAAAGATGTGGGAGTCTGGAAAAGCACTGCATCCTATGCACCCACATAGAAACAAACCCTGCAAGTTACCACAGAGGGGCTGCAGACACATCCACTCAGAGTCAGTACGAATGCATACCATCATTCAGAAAAAAACACACCACCTTTGATTTTACTTGGGAGAATTACTATTTACTACTACATTATACTCAGCTGTTGATTGGCAAATCAAATGTTTATGGCATGATTCAAGTCTGCAATAAATCAGAAAAAGTTAAAGTAACTGTCTTGCCTGCTGCTCTGTTTCACTCATTACATTTTCACTTGGCTGGAAACACCCATCATGTAAGGCACCACCCTAAGTTGTTCCTGGTATTTAATGCCCAGACACTATGGATCTTTACTCCTCCTGAGAGCCAGAAGCTACACCCATGTGCCTGCTGGGATCTGTTAGCATGGTGTCAAGTCGAAAAACATGTAGAATCTTCCAGCTCACTTAGAGTTGTGTATCAGTAAAATTTGCTCCACTGCATGTTTAAACATCAGAACTGTTCTTTCTCAGACTGAAGAACAGAGGCTTTTCAAATGTGTAACCAAGATCCAAAATACAGAATCAGAACTGATGAAAACATCTTGCTCACTATCCATGAAGTTTTCCAGAACCTGGTTCACACATCAGTACATCTAACTAATATTTACAATGCTAACAAGATGAAGCAGCATGAACAAAGGTCAAATTAAAAAACAAAACAAAACAAAACAAAAAACTAAAAAAAAAAAACTTAAAAAAAAAAAAGTACTGAGAAATCATCGTCAGGGAGTCACTCCAGCAGATCAGCTTGTAAGGTCTGTCATTTCAAACTTAAATCCACATATCCACTGAGCTGAACACAACTCCTTTTGAAAAGAGCAAAAGGACCAGATATTGGCATCCAAGTACCATTTACTTATTTTTTTGTATTTCTAATACAAAAAGACACACACATGATTTGATTATCATAAAGTACCAAAATCACTGCTCAAACATTTACTACCACAGAAACATCATCGTAACTCAGGCATTCTAATTCAAAACTCTACTGGGTTTGGGGGGGGGAAAAAAAAAAGTACAATCTGATATTTTTTTTCACATATCATTCCACTCAAAGTCCTGATGCAGGATTTTCAATTAGCCCTGTAACACAGCATTATTTTTTTTCTGAAGTGAATGGTCCCTCTGCAACTTCCTCTCCAACAAACATACTCCGCACAAAAATTAAGAGTACCAATAACAAAATAAACAACTACTCCTCAGTAGTCATAAGAACATATTACCCTCACTGATAAATACAGTTATCACTTAATACGGGATCAACTAGTGATGAAAAGTAAGAACACTTTAGTAACACCCACCCAAAATACTATTTGTCACTAAAAGCAGACTTAGAATCACCACATACCTCAGTCATGAAAAGAAGTGAGACTGGACACTCCCGTTCCCATTGAATCCTTGCATAATCCTGCACCTAACTAAAAATCACACACAGTTGTGACTCCACCCTACCACTACAGCTTATAAGGTGAGTTAACCACTAAAAAATTGTGGAATTGTGCTAAATTTGTGGACTCTTAAGCCCTACAACACCTCTGAGCCCAAAGTACAGAGAGCATTCTTAGCAGAGGAGGAGTTGGTGTGTCCTATGGGACAAAGACAGTACAGGAAGTCTTGTCATGGCATCATAGCAGATATGACACAAGGTCTGCTGCTGCACCAAACAAATTAAAAACCAGGAGCTAGTCTGTCAGCAATCTTAGAGACTTGTCCCTGGACAAAGCCAAAACTTTCAGTTCCCCTCTGCACTACAGTCAGGGCAGCTGCAGCATCTGTCACCCCCACAAGAGCCATCTTTAGTGCAGCTGGACTCCAAAAAAGAGGTTTCTTACTCCTACCAACAGTACAGGTGTTCAGCTGGACAGCACTGGTATTCACAACCCTGTCTTTGGAAAATGATGTTAGAACACTGGCTGCTCGCAGACATGCTTTATGCTCTGAAGACCACCATTCCCCCTTTCTGAGTGGCTGTCTCTGCTTTAAAACAAAGCCTCTAGGGAAACACTTGCTTCCTGTATCCCACACCTTCCAACAGATTGTTTGCTTGAAAACATTTACAGCTGTAACTGTAGGAGAAGAAATAAACAACCAAGGTGGCTGAATGCTCTGCATAATCACTTGTTACAGAAACTTAGCAAATTTCGGCTGGCACATCACAGAATTATCCAAAGGTTTGTGTTAGAAGGGACCTTTGAAGACCATCTAGTCCAAAATCTTGCATGAAATGATGTTGCTGAAAGTTCTGTCCAACCTGATCTCGGACATTTCCAATAATGCAACTTCCTGGGAAACCTGTCCCACTGTTTCTCCACCCTTATCATAAAAAATGTCTTCCTTATGTTCAGTCTAAATCTATATTTCAGTTTAAAATGGTTGTCCCTCATCCAGAACAACACACCTCCTGGTAACAAGTCTTTTACCATCTTTTTCATATACGAAAGTACCATTCGTGACCTTTAGGTACTGAAAGGCTGCAATAAGGTCTCCCTGGAGCCTTCTCTTTGCCAGGCTAAACAACCCCAGCTCTCTTTGCCTTTTGACACTATGCCACTTTGACATACTACTTGTGTTTTCTGTCTTCACAGAAGAGGGGTTCCAGCCCTCAGACCGCTTTCGTGTCTCCATCCGTAACTGTAAAGCCTAGCACAGCCCATTAAAATTCACTCCAACAACTCTGTAGAACTGTCTAATGAAGTACGGAGAACCTGCAGGGAGAAGTGCTGAAAGCAAAAAGGCTTTCAAACCCATCATCTGTTTGAGGATCCACTTAAAAACACCCTGCGCTTGCCAAGATACTGGTCCAGGGATCTTACAAACGCCGCTGTGTGGATTTCAGTTCTCTGGAGCCCTCCAGTGGAATGAACTCATAGGAACGGCCACGAAACCCATGAAACAGCACAAATATCCCGCAAATACATTTCATCCGCAGGAGCCAGGCTGCTGACACGGCCAACTACCAAATCCCAGCGCACACGTTGTTTCCCTAACGAGGCTACCGGCTAAACCAAACGGACACTCCGCCCGGCGGAACCACGGGCGCTGCTTCCCCGGCAGCCGGCGGCTCCCCGGCCCGGGATCCCGCATCCCGGGATCGCGGCCCCGCGGGCTCGGGCGCTGGCACCGGCCTCTCCCGGAGCAGCGGCGGCGGCGGCGGCGGCGCGGGGCGGCCCCGGGACATGCGCAGTGCCGGCCCCGGCCCGCCCCCACCGGGACCCCTCGGGGGGGCGCAGGACGGGGGGTCCCGGGGGTCCCCGCCGCCCCCCCCGCGCCCTCTCCGCGCATGCGCGCCGCGCCGCCCCCCCCCCCCCTCCCCCGGACGGGCGGCGGGGGAGGGCGAGCGGCTCCCGGCTCGTCCCTTCTCGTCCTGGCCGCCGGTTTCCGCTGGCGGCGCCGCCGGTTCCTCACGCTCGGAGAGCAGCTGCCGCCGCTACCGCGGCGCGCAGCGCCCTCCCGGTTCGGCTCGGAGCGAAGGGGAAGAGCGGGTCAGCGACACCCGCCGGCCCCCCGGGAGCGCTGGCGTGCGCAGCCCGCCCCGCTACTTACGCGCTCCCTCGCCTCCCGCCGCCGCCGGTGCCGCCGCTCCGCGGCCGCGCTGCCCCCGCTATCGCTCCTCGTCTTCACGGACAAGACAATATGGCGCCTGCTGCTGCTCACCCGGAAGTGAAAGTCGTCACGGCGCTGACCCTCGCCAGGCATACACCGGCGCCTGCCGCCGCCATCTTTGCTGAGGGCGGCGCTTCCCGTTTCCCTTGCCCCGGCCGGTAGCGCCGACGCCGCACCGCCGCCATCTTTAGTGCGGGCAGCCCCGCCGCGGGCGGTGCTCCGGGGGACAGCGGTGGCTCAGGGAGGCGGGGACCCGCTCCTGCCCTGGGAGCCCAGCGGGAGTCACCTTCCCGCCTGCCGTATTGTGAGGAGCTCTGTGGGAGGCTCATTAGCTCCGTGGCTCCACAGGTAACTTCCAGTCAAAGTGAGATCCGTGTTTCCAGTAAGGGGTTGACTTGAAGTATATAAAGCTGGTAGCTACGCGAGCAAGTGGACAGGCTTTGGGCAATGGCCCTACACTGAAATACATAATAACTTCTGTGTTGCACAGCTACAGGGTGTAAGCATTCAAAGTCAGGCCAGTGTATGGCTATCGGGAGTGTTTGTGAAGCAGGACGATTCTCCAAGTAGTTTATTACGAATATCCAAAATAATTTCTGTGAGTTCTACCTTGAATTTTCCTTTTAAGGTATGAAAAAAAAATCACCTGCAGTAAACAGCTCTTCTTGTACGGACACTGGGGATGATCTGTAGGCAGGGACTGAGTAATTCCATTCCTTTGTACGCAGCAGAGGTTTCCATTAGCTGGCACATTACTTACTGCTGGGATCACTGCCTTCCCTTCCTTCAGCGCCATGGATGCAAATGCCTAAAACATACACAGTCTCTCTGATCATTGCATAAAGTGATACTAATACCCACGTGAAATAACCAAGTTAACTCTTATAAATCTACAGAAAATTGAAGGATTCGGGAAACTCTAGTAATGATTTCAGTGTGAGATTTGTCAGTGTCACTTGGGCTACATATTAGTGCTGGCTGAAGTGTTCTAGATTTTCCCCTTTTTGTCACATGGAATGGCAGGATTGAGGATGCTTTCCATGGGCAGAAGTGTTGTGGAAGTTCTAAGTCTGTCCAGTGTTGCCTCACAGCTGGAAGCTGGCAGTGATGCTTATGGATGGACAAACTTCCAGCTGCTACTGAAACCGGGCATGTGAGGGAGTCCCACTCTTGGTCCTGGTCTTATCACAGAATTGCAGAACTCAGTTCCTGTAAAGGTAACAAACTTTATTTATGCCCTTTGCCTCAGAGGGTAAGGCAGGGGAAACACCTTAAGTGTTCAAGGATATGGACTCATCTCTAGGGAGCTCTTCCACAGGCAGTGATGATGTAAGACAAAAAAAATACATGAACTCAGATTATACCATACAGCTTATACCTAGATAACACAGTTTCCCAAATGGCTGGATGTTTTATTTACACATTTTTCTAACAATATATAACAGATGAAAAGACAAAATTAATAGATGACAAATGCAGCTCAGAAACTTGTTAAAGCACCTTGAGTAGACCGGAAAACTGCTCAGACTTGTGTTTGTTTTTTTAAATACAGTCTGTATGTAAGACCCTGTTTACTTAGCAATATTTGGAATTAGAAATCTACAAATGAATTATACCATGTATCAGCACTGTAGTCAAATTCTAAAAATACTAGTTGTTTCTTTAAAACCTGCAGAGTAGAGGCAGACTATTAATTCAAATATATGAAAAAAGGAAATTTATTGCTCACAAGTATTTTGAACTTATCAGCACGGTTTCTGATTACTTGGATTGTCTTTTGTGTAAATGCAAGCACACATGAACGCATCAGGGATTATGATATAAATGTATAAATGATAGAATCAGAACTCAACTCTGTGGAACGGTTAAATAGGGAATGGTGGCCATTGACATGGGGGTTTCATTACAGAATACACTAAAATGATTCCCAGGTTACACAGCTCAAAAGCAAAAACAACCCTAAACTAGCAAAACAATGAGGTAATTGCTAGGAAGTCATAAACTCACTCAAAATAAATGCTCTCGTTTCCTTTTAAAAGCAGTACTGCACCTTTACATTTTGTACTAGAAAAATACTGGAAGCTGCAATAGATGTAAGAAACATTCTTGACACTTAAAAAGTTAGTTTTTCTACTGCTATCAATGAAGATGGAAGTATTTATGACTTTATATAAGTGGAATGTACACCAAGTGTTTTGAAGTGGTTGCAATGCATTGCAACTGTTTTCTTATATAAGTTCACTTGGACTTCCTACGTAATGTTGTGCAAAGAAAGTGTTTTGACTTGCATGAACAGACATCCATTTGAAAATATATTTTATAATCTAATTTACAAAAAAAATAGATTATTAATCATTTTGAATAATCACTTTACCACTATTTCTGCAATTTGTTTATACACCAAGGAGAGGTACAACAGCTAGAAGAGCTGGTAAAATGACAGCCTAAGACATGGTAAATAGACACAGAAGCAACAATAATCTAAAATAATTTGACTGAAATGGTTCTACCAAAGAATAGTGGCAATTCTTTCACATAGATATATAAATCTTTGTACAAATGCACAAATGTGTACAGGGTACAACAAAACAGAGCCCAGATATTGAAAACTAAGGAGTATCAAATCTTTGTTTAATCAGGGCTGCTGTAAAGCTGTTTTCTGAGGTGTGCTACCACTTTTTAAAAATTGAATTTGTTAATTTTTGTTAACAGAAGAGTTGTATTTAAATGCTTTCTTTGTTCCCATCTAATTTGTTTCCATTTTAACACATCTTAGAGTTTCTACTAAAGAAATTACTCCTTTCTTAGTTTGTTACCAATATGCTTAAATAAGATTTTTATAATGGGTTGAGAACACAGATGCATTAATTTCATGTCCTTTTATGATTCAGTTTGTGTTAGTATAAAAAAAGAAGTGTACAGAGAAGCAAATGGTGAAGTTAAGACATTTCAGCCTTTTAATGAATTTATAAACCACTCTCACCTGCTACCACTTGAAATCCCCAGGCAAGAGCACTTCATTGGTACACACAGAGGGTGCAGACGGGAAAGGGGAGGAAGGTTTGGCAGACTGCATGGATTTCATTTTCTAAACAAAGGCGATTGCAGCGTGTACATTTTGGTCAGCAAAGTTCAGGGTTTGTTTTTCCTTCACCCCTCTTTGTAGCCATCTCTTAGGTGAACAGACTAATGCAAACATGATGTCTGTGCACATATTGTAGACAGGTTAGTGTAATAAATCTCCCCATCACTTTTTGCCACTTTTGGTGTAAATGACACATAAATCCAAAGATAACAAAGCTCTTTCTTATAATCTGTACTAGCTCCTTAGCTGGTGCAGTGGTCTTTGTTGATGCCTCTGTTCTGGGGAAATGTGTAGGGGGTTCTAGTTGTCCATATATGTAAATCAGGTACTTCCCATAGGTGTGGTTAACTTATAGATGAGTGAGGAACTATTTAATTTGAATCCTTTGTAATTGTTTTACAGGCACTGTCTTGTGACTGATCAGCAGAGAGCTGCTCAGGAGCCACAGCTTTTCTCAGGGGTTGGTCTTGCAGCCTGTAGGCAGAGCCAGCGTGGTGGTGGGGACAGACCAGACTACAGCTACAGTAGCTCTTCCTGCAAGAGCTCTGCAAGTTCACAGAATAAGTGATGAGATTGGGAGCCACTATATTGTGCTTAGGGATCAGTGAAAGCAAAGACATTGACACAGAGGCTTATGGAGACCCCAAAAACATAAAGAACAAATGGGGCTGATGCAAAAAGCAGCAGTGCCCTAGTGAGAAGAGAAGGGTGGGATGAAGAGAAAGCCATTTTGAAGCTATACCACATGAAGAGCCAGGCCACTGCACTTCTCAGGGTGGGAGACCACAAAACTATGGTGAAGCTCTGTGAAGAGTACATGCTGTAGGCCTGAAGAGATTTTTGGTTGGTAACATAAGACATTTTAAGGAGAGTCTTAAAATTTCAAGCCCTTCACTTAAATTCTGAAAACATACAGCTTGTGTGCACACATTTGGCAGTTGCAGGAAACTGCCAGTTCCTTGATTCTAAAATCATATTTAACAGTCTAGTACATATAGGATGTATACTCTTGTTTTCCCAGAATGCTCTGAGCTTCTTTTCCAATTCATGACAAAATATTATAACTCTTCAGTATACACATTTATGTCGTTTCTTTAGAGCCAAACTTTACACAAAAAAACCCCTTATGTCTGTGTAAAGGACACTGTGACTTGCATCTAAAATTGTGTATGACATCTTGCATTGTTCATCAGTATTTTCATTTTGAAGGCGTAACTTCACCTATTGCCTTCATTTTTAGAAAATGCTTCCTTCTATCATACTTTCATACCTGCTCCTGACTCAAGGCTTAGAGTTCCTGCCAACACAGCTTTTTATTTCAACTCAGAACATCTCATCCAGGAGCAACAGTGATGGCTATCTTCAATATTTTTACATCTTCAACAGTTACAATATATTTATATCTTCAATAAAGGCATTGGCTCTTTTTCATGGCACTTTCACTCCATACTCTATAAAATACCTGTAAATACAAGTAAATGTTCCCTGGCTGTTAATAAGAAAATAATCCTGTCAGCATCTTTGATGGCATCCTAGGCAGTTATATGTCCACTTGGGAAAATTTCAGCAACAGTTTTCAAACTCCGGTTTAAAAGAAGCAAAGACCACCTCAGGAATTTCCTGAAAATAACATTAAAAGTAAGAAGAAACAGGTTAAGAAGTTAATTCTGTTTCCTAGTTGTGCAGTCTAGGGAAGTACTTCTAGGCTAAAAAGTAGATTAATACAGGTACTTAAATTCAGTAGTTTTACAGAAGTCAGCAAAGGAGGAACTGCAGGTGTCGGCTACTCATTCTGTTTGCTTTAGGGTGGAGGATTCACTCCATGTGTCTTCCTAGCAAGATTGTGTCACACAAGTGACACTTAGTTGCCATTTGCTACAATTGTTGCCTGGAAATAATTCTGAGTTTTGATCAGTTATATACAAAGAGGATAAAGGTGTGTGTAGGTGGATAAATGGTGTGGGAAGATAAGGAGCTCAAAGAGAATGAAGGTATTTTAACCAACTCTCGTCTAAACATTATCTTTCTTCCTTACTGTAGACTTAGATTAAAATGTTGTTAGCTGGAATACAGATGGCTAAAGCTGGCTGCTTGGTTTCTCTGAGTTTTACTGCTTTGGGGTAGATTGAGACAATTTTAATTTGTAGAAGGGAAAACAACCACAGTTTTGGCCAAAACACATAGCTTAATTTTGACCTAAACAGGAGTTTTCCTTTTGAAAAAAAATTCCTGTGCAACCACAGGCTCACTCCACTATCATTATCATTATCAGCTGAATGGCCTAACAATCCTTAGTGCCTGCACAAGAATGTGCAAGTCATGTGGCTGTAAAATACACCTCAGCAGTTTGAGCAAATGCAATTCTAGCAGGTTGTGCTATTTTCTTATGCAAAAGAGGGAATGCAAGTGGGATGAAGCTCTGAAACAGATGTAGAGAACAGGAGAGTCAGGCAGGTAGGTATGATAGCATGGAGTACAGACAGTAATAGGGACAGCAAGTTTTTTCATTAAAAAAAAATTACCATCAATGAAAACAGTAAGCATATATTAACATTTTTTTTCCTCTACCAAAGAGCAAGTCATACAGGATGGAACTGTTACAGAAGTAATTTGTATTTAAGCAACTGCTTATTAAATAAATTAATTACCACATAACTTCAAGTTGTCATCAGGTCTTGACCTTAGAATGTATCTGTAAACTCTCTGGGATGGAAGTGAGGTATTACCAAAGGAAGTAAGACCTCAAAACAGGGCAGTCAAACAGTCTACAGAAACCAGTTCTACCACTAGGACACCTGCTCTCCCCCACTGCTGACAAAAGAAGTCCAGACATGTATCAGAGGGCAAAAGTCATCATTTACTGTCCAACTCACACACACAGTGCAAAAATAATTTATTGTTTATTACTCCTGTGAGAAAAGTATTCAAGAACAGATAAACAAGTTCATGTTTGGAACCAAAAGTAACAGAATTTACTGAATTATGCTTAAACTCTGTACATACACAAGCTTATATGCTGTACATCGTCATAATTGTGAGGTTGAAAAACTACTAAATACAGAAATTATTTGCAATTCTCTTTCCTAGAAGGTAAAATGATAATATCTATTGATGGATTTATGGTGTGTGTGTGTGTATATCTCAGGGGATATACTTATGCACACCAAGTACATATTTATATTGAAACAGGAATACATTGCTATACCAGTGCCAGTTGGAGACAACGGAAAGGGTACTGGGTATCTGAGGATTCACAGTCACTATTTAGAAGCCATGTTTTCCTAATTATTCCCAGCTCTTCTCAGGAAAGTGCACTGAAGCATTACCCAGAGACAGCTGTTACTCCATTCTGGAAGGACTTGCTTTCCAATTACTAAACACAGAAGCAACACTGTTTGACAGGCTCTTGTTTGCAGAAATCTTAACAGCTGACACCCAACCCAGTGATGGGAAGGGTCTAGACTGGATTAAAAGAAGTTGAACACTTTGTACTGTTACTGTACACCAGCAAATCCAGGCACTTAGCGCTATCAGTATCTCTATTCTCAACTGTTCTAGAACTATGGGCGAAAGCTTATCTTTATTATAATCAAAAACAAACTTTCCCTAGACCTCAGTAGGATAGGACATCATCTTACATTCTAAGGGTACTGCATTTTAATGAACCCAGGAATTTTACAAATTTAGCAAAGTGCATACTTTAAGAGAATCATTCAGATATTTATAATAGCTTAACTGAACTTCAGAGTCAAAATATGATAAATTCTCTACAAGATAAAGGCACAATATTTACAGGTACTCTTACCACTGCAGCGTTAAATAAGATAAACTAAATAACACTACCATCTTTGAAATAAAACTGTTAAGAATTATAGTAATAATCTTTCATAAAAAAGTAGATATGCTTGTGCATTTAGTACTCTTGATTCTGGAACCATCTGAACATGGGCATCACTAACATACACCCACTGTCCTCCTGATGCTCCCATGGCTTCTTTTAAACCTGAAATGCAGAAGCAAAAGAAATTTTTTTCTTCTCTTTCACGACATCATAAAGCAAATACAGTGGCTATTTCAAAAAGCAAGAGAAGCTTCTAACCTACAAGTGTAATTCATTACATAGATACAGTCTGCTATTCAGTTTGAAACTTACATGTCAAAGAGCACTGTAAGAGAAACTGGGGGAAGACAATGCCTCGGAGTGGATGCTGCCATGGCTTTTTTCGTATTTTTTTAGAAAGCCTAAAATATTTCCAGTAGAGCTTGCTGAATTCCAACAGTAAGTTATACTAGAACACAACCAGTTCTGACATGGAAAAAAGATCTTATTTTAAAAGCTGACTAATATGAAATTACAAACACGAAAAGATCTAATCTGTTCTAATAATCATTGCAAGACAAGCATAAGACTGAAGGAAACTTTGATTTCATGAATAATGTAAAAAATTGTCTTTCTGGGAAATGAACTTCAAATGCAAAGTGATACTACATAAGATAGAAAGGGTAATGCTTGGTTCTCACTCTCCCCCAAGAAGGGAAACAATAAATATATTTACCTCACTTTGACAGCTTAACATATTATTGCTGCCACAAATTTTTCACTAACAGATCCTGTCCTAGAAACTTATTTCATTCTTGTCCTAGGGTGATTTTATGCTGCTTGTATCTCCAATCGTCTGTTCTGCATATCCATCAAGTATTAATAAGAAAGAACTAGTGTGCTGTTCTCAAAATGCCAACAGAAACCCTACACCAAACCTTGTACCTTCCATGAAAAAGATTCTTGCTGTTCACATTAAACCAGAGTATTCCAGATTTTTAAGTATTAAAAAAAATCCCAATCCTAAAATACGTAAGACACATAAAATGCTCAAATATTCAGAAAATGAAATTTAATTTAATGCAATGGATTTCATTGGTGTACTAAACTATTTTCAGGTACCAAATTATTAAATTTTACCAGGCACAACTATTCATCTGGACTTATTATTTTGAGTAGGAAAGAGAGGAAAATTTTCCCGCAATTATCTGTTTAATAGCTGAATCAGAATTCCATTATTCACTCAGCTCTATATGGGATTAATAGCAGAAGTAGGATATGCATTGTGTGCAACAACAGCAAAAAAGGATAATTAATAGAATCATAGGTTGGTTTGGGTTGGAAGGAACTTCAAGGATCATTTAGTTCTAACACCTCTGCCACGGGCCCAGGCTGCTCAGAGTTCCATCCAGCCTGGCCTAGAGCACATGATGGGGTTGGGGTTTCTACAACTTGTCTAAGAATCACAGATTTTTCTCAGCTAAAAAATTATTTCCTACAAATCCCTGTAGACAGTTACTTTTGATTTACAGTAAAAGAAAGGAAGCTCTGTTTGTACATACCCAGAACAGTTTTAGTGGTAGAAATATGCTCTAGCAATTTCTTGGAGGATGTCCTGACCTTCACATAGGCAGCATAATGACCGCCTCTCATTGAGCCACTGTGCTCCACTATTCCATAAAGGCTGTACAGCACTCTTGCACCATCCATAACGTTCTGCGTTCCCAGAAACACAGAAAACAAAGGGGAATTATTTCATGATGAATTTTACAGGCGTCTTAAGTAGCTATCAGCAGTATGATACCAAAAGAGGCAAACAGACATCCACAGCATTTCCAATAGCAAAATACCTCTATTACAAGCACTCAGTAGTCTTACTAATTTAGGTACCATAGAGGCAGTAATACTTGTCCTTAATGCTGTTATATACACCAACATCACCAGGGCACCACAGCTTAACTAATACCAGCTAACATCTATAATATTCTTGATATGAATGGGATTGCACACAGTTACAGTTCTGATCTCAGGACACTATTTGAAAAATTCACTCTGCAATTTAATTTGAAAACAAGTAAATAATCATCGTTATCATCATCATCAATCCAATTTAACTTGTGGTCAGGACACCAAATGCTGAAGATTTGAAAATAAAAACAATTTAAATAAAGATTAAATAAAAAATATAAAAATACTAAATTAATAAAGATAAATAAAATAATTTTATTTTAATAAAATAAAAATAAAGATTTGAAATAGTACCTTGCAAGATGCAGCACAAAATGGTGCTAAGTCTAAAATCAGTGGGAAATCCACATGCCTGTTTACTTTCCGTAGACTCAAACCAGCCTTCAAAGGAAAAAAAAAAAAAAAAGACTGTAAAGTAAATATTTTTACTAGGCAGCTTTTTAAAGCTAAGGTGTATCACTATACTATTAAAATTAACCAAATCCAAGAGTAAGATTTCAACTGATACAAATGTCATGGGTTTTGTAAAGAGCATATTATTCTATTCCATCTGGGTGGAGCAGAATTGCTTATCTTTGCCCAAATGAGTCAGTGTCACTTATCAGATGGTGGAGTGCTACTTATCTCTCTTCATTGTTTCACTACTTCCATGGGAATGTCTTCCGCTAATGGACCATTAAGAGCTCATCAATGACATTACACATTACACTGCACTATTGTAAGCTGCTCCACACAGGGAGGAGGAGCCAAACCATCTTAACCTAAATAAAAAGGAGCCACAGTCCCACTAGGTATCCAGTTTTTCCACCGGATCCCTGGAGGAAGACTGGACCCATCTCACCATTACTGGACCCTTTTGCTTCAACGGGACCATCTCTACTCCAACAGAACCACATCTGCCACTCCAGGAGGGCTTACTTTGGACTACTTCCAACACCCTGACCAACAGGGTGTCAGGTTGTATTTCTGACTCTGTCAGGGTTTTCTAGGATTTCTTGTTTGTTTATTTGTTTGCTTATTCTTCTGTACTACAACATCTGTATTTTTATATCCCTAGTAAAGAACTGCTATACCTATTCCCAAAATCTTTGCCTGACAGCCTTTTAATTGCAAATTTATGATAATTTGGAAAAGGGGGGGAGGGGCTTACATTTTAAGGGAGACTCCAACCCTCCCTGGCAGATACCTGTCTAAACCGAGACAACAAACCTTCTTCATTATGTTTTCAGTACAGTGTCTGATAGACGTAAGTGTGACAGACACATAAGGAGTTTCCCTGGATCCATCAGGGCAACATACATAAATGCACTCTGAAGGTGTAAGGATAATCACAACAAACATCAGCATGTTTCAAACAGTGCTTCTACCAGGTCTCCATATAAAAAGGAAGTACTGGGATCCACAATGACACCTGAAGAATTGCTGGTACACCAGTGGGGCAGAGGAATATACAAGAGGAGTTTGGCCTCTTACCTGGTGGAATCTTTTCAGGTGGAGAATAAGAACAGCAGGAACTGAAGAAATCAGCAGCTGCTTCCGAGCATTTGTGTAGACACCTTCCATTTTCTTTTCTGTATTTATGAATATCAAAATAATTTGTAAAGTGAAGGCAGTCATATGGAATTTTTAAAGTATTTTCTAAACATCTGACAGAATAGATCTATGCTGTGATGTTTTTGTACTTGTTACGTAAAATACAAGGGAAATTTTGTGGAGTAACAAAAATATTTTCTCATTTTTCTAGTTATTAATAAACATTATCTGCAAAATCTGAGCATTAGTTTAGCCAGTCTTGTGCAAATCAGATCAGAAGTTGGAAGCCTGTCCATTATCTAGGTCAGCTTGCACACTGAGATACCTATATTGTCTGTTACTACAGCACCCAGCTTTCCTGTTTATACATAAAATAAATGGATAATCCCTGGACAAAAACTGGAAGGCACAAGTTTCTTTATCTATGCTAATGTCCTAATCACTAAGAGTTTAATTTTCCATTCTTCAGTTCTTTCTGAATGACTACATACTTCATACGTATTTAAGAGAAAGGTCTGAGGAGGGCTGTCTACTTCAGGAAGCTTCCTAAACCTGCTGGCTTCAGCAAACAGGATTGGGATATGTGGCCTCCAAACCTCCAGTGGTGCAGAAGGCATGGAACACAGGGTGCTTACCAAAAGCAGCACAGTGAAAGCTCCACAACAGAAGAGAACATGCCACTAGCATTTGTTTTTGCTGAAAAAAATGATTTACTGGTTTTACATATGTTCAAAAGAAAATAGTTCATTTGAGATATAATGGAGCGTTTAATGTTTAATTGGGTGAACTCTTACATCTTTCATTTTAGAAGGAAAAAATAAGTAATGAATAGTTGTGAGTTGATTTTCCTTTTCCATGGTGCTCATGGAACCAAGGTGTTATTTATATAGCACTTACAGTCCAATGATGATTAAAAGAAAGATTATAAAATACAAGTAATTTTTCTGAATTTACTCATGCTTAACTTGTATCTCTCCAGATATCTATAAATGCACAGCAAGCAGGCAATTTTTTATTATTATACAAACTCCCTTTATTGTATTTACAAATTACCAGAAGAGATTAATTTTTTTATTCCTCTGAATTTCTATACATAAAAAACCCCAATCCTCCAGACCTTCTAAAATGTTCATTTTTCATTAAGTTGTTTTTCTTATTCAGTGAACTCTAATGGTGTGCTTGGGCTACACAAGCATCAAGGAGAACATTGTCACAAAAAGGTACTTCTCTCTCATCTCCATTCTTACAATTTTTGGAATTTTTTTTTTCTCTCTTCGTTACAACTCTCTTTTTTTTTGCCTCTTTTCCATACATAATTACATTACTTCCCTGAGTATGTAAGCTACTGGGGCTGAATATTACAGCTTTTATTTCAAAGCTTTGAGGATTATAAGGAACAGAAACAGCAGAAAAGACTAGTATCGAGCAATGCACATACTCAGTTTATGGTCATCTTTAAATTCTTCATCTTGGATAGAATAAAGATGCAAAATGAATTCTATGTTACATCTACGATTATGTTCTAATATAAAAACTATTCTTGTTTGTCACCCTGATCTTTTTCAGCTTTCTGATGTTTGCATTTTTGCAGTGGAGTTTCTCAGGGACTTCTAGGTAAACAAAAAGTGATGTTTTGAAAACTGTGCATTCCTCTTTGGAGGAGGGACAACTGATGGACATCTAGGTTGACCAGTGGGGTCGGAGAGGTGTCAACCTCATTGCCCAATCTCTGATCAAACTCCAAAAACTACATAAATCGAAATCAAAAAATAAACGCTCTTTTTTTGCTCAGACACCTGACTGACTGTTGTTCTTTTAGTGTCCATCTAGCAACACTTGTTGCCATCACCTGATGAAGTTTTAAATTGTTCCAAGCAAGTTTTGCTTGGGGAGATATTTTCTATTTAACCACAGTAGGGAGGCCTGTGCTGGAGCAATGGAAGAGCAGCCAGCATACAGGCTTTGGGAGGCAATGCTGGAAATTGTCCAGAGGTGCAAGCACTTTACCTGTGCAGATGGTTTTCTTCTGGTATTTCTGTTTCCTTTCTGTGCAGCTCTCACATAAAAGCTTGTTGTTCCCCATTAAGAGCTCTACAGAGGTGAACTGGTAAAGGCAGGACTGAACAGAACATTCCTTTGAGCTAGTTATGTAGCTTTGGGAAAGTGTCTGGAAAGCATTTTGAGGGTTTTGGGATAGTGAGGATTTGCCTACTGAGAACACGGAATTATTTGATAAACCTAATGCTGGATCTCCACAGCTTGATTTTTTATCTTCGTTTACAGGATCACAGAAGCTGAGCTTGGATATGGCACTGGAAATGGTCTCTTCGTTGCCATCGCTTGGCTTGTGCAGCGTTTTAGGGTTGCAGTGGCTGACGTGCACACCAGACACGCTGCTGGGGGGGCTCAATGTTGTTTGCTTAGAAGCACTTTCGCTTTCTGAGGCTTCACTGTCTGCATCAAAGCTGCTTTCGGAGCGGCTGGCTTCCTTCTCACTGCCCTCCGTCTGGCTTCCGTTGACAGCCACCTCCACACAGGGGTCTTTGGAGTGCAGGATGCCAGAGCTACCTTCCGGCTCAAGCTTTTTGCCTTTTTCCTGCATGATCACAGGACTTCTTTCTTCTTCCTTTGAGGAAGCTTTTCTGGCAAGCCGTCTCTCATGGTTCAACTGATTCTGTAAATTATGGCATTATTAATTCAGTAATAGAGGGGAGAAACAGGAAACAGATTTGTAAGCGAACAAATCTTTCGAAACATGACAAAGGCAAAGCAAATTATTGGGGGGTTATATTGTTTTATATTCTCCATCTCTCATGTTTAAGATAGCTGATTTCCTTCAGATGTTTTCAAACTAACTTAGGATTAGAAACCTACATCCCAGTCAGCTAAGAGCATTATACTTACTGTGAGATGAATACTTCCCACAACTAATTACTTTCACTTTGTGACAGCTGTAGATGGCACATTGGAAGGGGTATTCACTTAATCTAATTTAAGCTTCTAAAAGGTTCTCAAGTTTAAGCTACTCCCCTGGCCTCCCATGAGAGGTCTTAGTTGATGAGCAGCTCCAGAAAAAATTCACCTTGCAAGCATTTGTCATAGAATTAACTAAGGCATCCCTAGGAGGATGTTTGCTGATTTGAATATTGCCTGAAGTTGACTTTTCTTTAATCAAGATTGCAAGAAGAAAAAAAAGATTGCTTCCACAGAAAACTACTCCTATAGATTTAAAAAACCAAACCCACAAAGCTGCCATAATTTTAGGTGATTTGCAAATGTTCATAACTCTTTTCTTGCCTTCTTTTGTTTGGCTACTTTCCAAAAGAAACTAGCAAGTTTCCTTGCCTTATTTTTCCCTTCATTTGAATTGGATCAAAACTCCAGTAGTACCAATGGGAATCCTTCCATTCATCTCAACAGTTTGAGTTTTAGGCCTTTTCTTCTATAATAATCAGTTTCTGCACTACTTCTTTCCATCCTTTCCTTTGTTTCTTCCTCACGTCCTTTTTCTACTTCTGTCTCATTCTCTCCTCCTGTCATTCTTTTATATTTTGTATTTTATATGTCATATTTTATATTTTCTATTTTATACATTGTATTTTTTCTTCACATGTGTTTAATGTGTTAGGACCTGATTCAGGAGAGTTTTTATGGTACAGAGTACAGACCCTAACAATAGCCCCAAAAGCAACATGAATTGAAAGTAGCCTGCAGACTTTTTTTTCCTTATAAATGAAACCCTGTAACTGAAAGCTAAATGGTTACCAATGACTGCCATTTCTCACACTTTTAATGATGACCGAAGTATTTTAAAACAAGTCTATATCAGCTATATGTACACTAAAAAATCCCACTGACATGTGTCAAAATTCCCTAGAAGTTCTCAGTCACCCTAGAAACTTGAGTGAACTCAGGATGACTGGTTAGTGTGAGTAATTAAGTTCTTACCTTATCTTTTGTTAAAGTGTGTTTCTTGACAATTTTGGGTTGATTATTCAGTGTACCGATAGAAGAACAATTATACTGACCAAGATCTGCCTCCTGTACACTTTTACTTTTACCTGTTCTTCCCAAGGGCACAGGTTTTGCAACCTAAGAAATTAGACAGGAAATTAGGAAAGGCAACACGTCAATTTTGTATTCCTTTGCAACCTACAGAAAAGATGAATGTAGGTGGATCTTTTCCTTTATTTTAGAAAACAGAGACCTACATAAAACCAATTAAATGGCCCCCTGAATTGTGATATAAGGCTACCTTCTCATTTTTTTAAATCATAAAACTGGTCCTATGACTGTCAATTGTCTCTGAAGGTTCAACTGAAAGCCACAAGGAACAGGAATGATACAAAATTTCTGTATGCAATACAATACAAAATAATTTATTCTATAGTATAAGCACATCAGAGCAGTACGAGACGTGACTTTATCAAAAGGGACACAGGTCTCCCTAAGTGAGTCCTTTGTGCAGCCTGTGACAACTGAGCTGCCACAGCCCCATCACGTAACTGGCAGCAGCACACGTCACCTGTAAAGTGCTGGCTATAAAGTAATGCCCCTCCTCAAGTGAGTGCAGCGACTGCTAAACACTCACAGAAATCGCTCTCACACAGAAGCCACCAAGATCCCTTGTTACACAGGGGAGCCAGGATGCACAAGGGCCCAGATACTCAAAATGCTCTCAAAGCCTCAACTCCCACAGGCATCTGCACTCAGTGCACCAATGAAGACAAAGAATTTGTTATGAAAAAAACTGTTGTTTGGAGAAAAATACATTTCATACAGAAATAAATATGACATTAATTACTCTCCCTTAAATGTAGATGAATATATGCAGGATGGAGGAAGAACCACTCCCAACCCACCCCCACTATTCTAAAATGAAAAGCCCAAGTCCTGCAGAAACAGCTTATGGCTTCAAAGGAACACAGTTCCTCTGCAGCTAATGGAGGGAATCCAAGAAATGCTGAGGATACCAGAATAAATTAATTCAAATATCCATTTTTAAAGTGTCTTATCCTGTACGTAAAAACAGCCCAAGGGACTCAGGTTCTCTAGATGCAAACCAATAGGTTAGAAACTGACTCTCTGGACCTCCAAAAAAAAAAAAAAGGCTTATAATCATTCTATTTATATAAGTACATCCTATTAAATTAAGCTTATCTCAGACCTATATATTCTGTGGGTTACTATTGCTATTTGCAAAGTTTGGACTAATTTAAAGATATATGCACTTATGACATTGCATGCCTATATATAAGGAAAATAATATCATGAATGGATGGATAACAGTACATGTATTTATGGACAAGTTTACATTTTTAGGCTTGAAATCAAAACTATGTGTATATAGATAAATATCTTCATAAGGCTATTAAAAACAATCCACTGGAAGCAATAGTTACTTATTACATATTCTGTTTCTTACCCTCTCTTCTATTATAGGAAGTGAAAGATCAATGAAAGGTTCTTTTACTGTTGAAATCTTGAAGAAAAAGAGAAAATGCACTTAAACACAAAGAACAGTATATGGGTTTAGTACATAGCTCCCTTTATTTAATCAATTTATTATCAAAAACTATACAAGCTAATTACTTACAAGATGTATGAAACTACAATGAAGAACTTTCCACTAACTTTTAAAAAAATGTATTAAGTTATCTCTAATTGTCTTTCTAACACCACACAAAACTTCAGCCTGTAGAGGTAACAGGCAAGGTCATTCATCTGGCATGAACTGACTTGAAGACATGTGGTGCTCACTTTCTCTGAGCTCCAGATGGATTTTCAAGTCATGTGGGCCTCTGTGGTACCTTTTGCAGAAAGGTACCTTTTAGAATTTCCTGATTCTGGACACTTCTGCACAGGTGTTTGAGCTGTTATGCAGCAAGGACTGGTTAATGACAGTTAAGTGGCAGGTTCTAACCTCACACTCTCAGTTAAGATTAAGTCAGTCTTACTGGTTACAGTCAAAAGCTTTGTTAGATTTTTTGACACCATATATGAATTGGTAAAATAAATCCAATTACAGGGGAAAAGGGACTTGGTAAAAAAAACAACCTCTTTTTTTGTACTGAGGTTTCATTTTGCCATGTATAAGCTGGAAATATCTTGCAAAGCATACCTAAAGACAATCTCTTTTAGCGCTTTCCATCTGCCTTTATCACTAAGTTCCTTAGGCTCTCTCCCTTGCTCTTCTCGAATTCCTTCCAAAACAGACCTATCTTACCTCTGAAAAGACTGTGAAAAACAAAACCTTAAAAAAAAAAAAAAAAAAAAAAAAAAAAAAAAGTAAAAATCGTGTTGGGTATTTAAGTCACAGTCATGCCATCAATTACTGTCACCATGTCCCCTCTCTTGTATTTGTGACCCCATCTTCCACCTGGGACATTTGGTATGGACTGCAAGCTTATTTTTACCTGTTGTGCAAGGGACCCAGGAATGTTTAGGTTCCAGGAAAGCAATAAATGAGATCAAAAGCAGGCACCTCTGGTGACTGACTGCCTGGTGAGCAATGTTCAAACAGGGATTCCTCTAAAGTGTTGGTTTGCATGAAAACACATGTATCAAAAATATCTTGCCAGTGGAGGCAAAGGAAAATGAATGCTAAACTCTTCCTCAAAGGGCTACAGCTAGCACATTCCCTAGTCCTGTGCAGGCAGAATATAAGAATCCAGCAAAAATAGATGAGACATGCAAAATACATACAACCTCAATTTTTTGTATGGTCAAAGTTCTTCATTGGTACTAGTAGCACATTGAAGAGTAATCTGCACATCACACACAGGGAAGTTTACCTGGCACTGCAGGACTGTGCTTAATTTTTCAGACTGATTAATTTACTTAATCTCTATAATATGAAATAGAATGTTTTAAACCAAACACAAATGTAACATTCAATTAGAAAAGTCATGCAATAAAGATTTTTCTCTGTCAAACTTAAAAGAAAATTATAAGGATCATGGAAAGCATTTATGATGGAATGTCAGTAATATTAATTATGAAAGGAATATACTGTTCATTAGGGTTATTATGTTAATTATAAAAAATACTTCAAAGAAAAAGAAGTAATTTTAGCATTTTCCCACTCATTCTAATTCAAAGTAATTTCCAATTTTCAGGTGTATCCCAGAGGAGCAGGCAGGAGGATTTATGTTTTAAAATAGGTGTTTCAAAAATATCAAATAACACGGGCACGTAGCACATATGATTATAGAATTTGGAACCTCCAGCCTTAAGTCAGACATAATTCAAGTACTTGAATCCTTTTTGAAATCAAAGGATCCCTCTTCTTAGGTTTGGGAGGATAATGCTTTAAAGAAGGAATAAATCATTTCAAATGAGAAACTTTCAATAAAGTCTTGTTTTTACAAACAAACAAACAAACAAGTATAAAATTGGCAACACAATTTTATACTTTCAAGACAATGTAATCAAACCAGTATGTGATCTATTCCACATCAAACCAAATTCCAGAATACCTACATTTTCACATTCCTCACACATGACAGTGCTAGTCAATTCACCAACAAAGATCCTATCTATGAAGTTCATCTTCACACCCTCTCTTCCATATGCTGAAAAAACATTGCCTTTTTTAAATGTGAAAAATAACACATCCAATGCCACACTATAAGTACAACAAAATTCTTTTCCAGATATGTTATGAAAGCACAATTTTAAACATATTCAAAATGTTTTGAACACAATACAGTAACTAATACATCATATACTGTGTTATCTCAACATTTAAAAATATTTTAGTGAGGAAGTTCCCGTTTATCCTTCCCCATCTTCTGTAACAAATAATATTGTATCTCTTAAGAAGCAGCTTTTTAAAACTCAGTTTTCTTCTGAATACGTAATACTGCCTTGCCTCGATAGAGACACCAGGGTAAACAGAGATATTATCACCCTTTGAAAATGGTTTTTGCAACTATAAAGCTCTAAAACATGTAACAAAATTCTTTTCTAATACATCTTTATGCCTTAGCTTTTGGAGATTTGGGAAGGATGACTTACAAAACATCTTAATCATTAGGACTTTAATTAAAACAAATTCCCCCAAAAACAAATTAACTGAATAAATAAACACATGCAAAAAAAAAAAAAAAAAAGAATAAAACTTCTTCTTTTGAATAAAAATGCCTTCTTTAGGAGCAGCTGTCTATCTTGACTTTGTATTTAGAGTGCTCAGAGTATCAGCCAACTGACAGAAATCAATTTTATTTATGGAGAGTGCCCTCTCTGAGTATAAAGTAATTATGACTATGTAACAAATATAAAGCAGGCTATTTTAGAAAACAACATTAAATTCTACCTATTATTAAGAGACGGATTAACACTGGGGAGCCTTTCTCCTGGATACAAAGATGCAAGTCAGCACACACTAAGCTCTCTACACTTTAGGTACACACTAGGCGGCACTAGAGTAACACAGAATAAAGTCTGGCCATTACGGCACTTCAGATCTCCTGTTGACAATAGGCAGTTCTGAACAAAGTGTTATTCAAAGACTAGTGCAGTTTTAGAAGTTCTCAATAAAGAGTTGCATACCTTTGACTTTTCTTCTAGTTTCTTCATCTGCTGTCTTAGTCGTTGGGTTATTGAATGCTTTTAAGATACCAGTTTGTATACGCTAGAAGTAAAAAAAAAAAAAAAAAAAAAAAAAAAAAGTATTTTAAGTGTAAACATTCTATAAACCATTCATATATTATTAGACTTCATCTTGTCTTATTTCCATAAAATAAATGTAATTTATTATTGTAAAACTATTGTTATTCACTAATAATCTCAAAACTACGTGAGCTTAACTTTAGTAGATATTCATCCAGCAATTTCCTTCCCTCAAAAGGGAACCATCATAGGGCACTTCACAGGTTACCAAGAAACTATGAGATTTTCAGTGAACTAATGCTACCCATTCCTCCAACTGCAAATGGACTTATACTGATTGACTAGGATACTAAATACTTGGAAGGCAGCTAAGAGTCTTTCAGTAGCCAGAACTTCAGTGACTGCATTTGGGCAGTATTTTTAACACTTCTGTTTATTTTCTAACACTGACAGTTCCAGAGGTATGTTAGAAAACCTTAGAAGAGAAAAAAAACTTCTTATGAATCCATGTAAATGTTATCAATGTTTACTCAAAAAATTCTAAGAACAACAGTTTTGAAAGAAGGATCAGAAAGAAGCAAATTCAGTAATGAGTTGTAGCTGCCCCTCCAGACAGGGGGTGCTTCTTCCTGCTATTTCTCAACTGCCTGGAGGTGAAAACACGTTGTATTCCTGGCAGCAGATTTGCATGGGCTGGTAGAAAAGCCCAACCTCTGACATGCTGCAGAGAGAGAAGCAGAAGGATGAATCAGGTCCCCTGACTCTAGCTAGCATGCATGACCTGTGCTTTCCCTTTTCCTGGCAAATGTCCTGTCTCTCTGATCCACAAACTCTAGTAACATGTATGAGTCTCCCTTGTCAGTGTGCAAAACACGTTTATAATTAAATACTGAAGTCACACTTAGAGTAAAGTACCATTCTAAGAGACAAATGGTGATACCAAACCTTCTGCAAGCAACTCAAACCCGCTGTCCTAACAGGAAAAAAATTAATAAACGGCTCTAGTTTCCAGGCACCAAAGCACACTTCCAAGCCACATATCAGTGTTAGTGTGAGGATGACAGACAGTGTCAGAGGTTTGGTTTCCAGTTCAGACACCCATCAGAACAAGTCATACTCCGACCTTATGAGTATGTGACCTGGCTTGTGAATTAACTCCCGCTGCCCCGAGCTCAGCTTTGTTCATCTTAAAGCCAACAATATACTAAAAGGATTAATCAATAGGTAATTCATGAAGTTGAGCACCATAAATGGGTTTAGGGCCATAAGCAACCCTTTTGTTGGGATTAGCGCGATGAACCATTTATTTAGGTCAAAGAAAGACATAGTCTTTGAATGGGCAGGGTGCTGTGGACAATGGCAGCAGACATTAATCAATTAGCAGCAGGGTTCAGCCACTTCAGGCCCCGGTGTGAAACCATCTCCAGCCCACATTGCAGGAGACAGCAGACGCTATGTCATCTTTATTGTTGTATGGCCACGCTTTTAGCTTAAAAGTCCACTTGTGTACACTTAGTAACTTTTTTCCTCAGGAATATGGAAAGATTCAGCACCAGTGTCAGATACAAACACAGAACCACACAGAAGAGGCAAAAGTATAACAGGATTTTTGGTTAGCTCCTATAACTAGAGCTATTTTACATATCATATGTATTTCTCATCAAAACAAAGGGTTTAAAAACAACTAATCCTGACAAGGATAGGGAAGCAGGGATGGCCAGGCTCCTGCCTGTGGCCAGCTGGTTGTCTGCCATCTACAGACCTGAAACATGGGATAATTTTTAAAAAATGTAACAGAGAGAGAGCTTTTACTAGTACTGTCAGTGGCAGAGCACCCCGAGGTGATAAAGATGTGTTCGCAGTCATGCACCATTAGGGCAGCAGTGGGATGTAATTGCAGGGCAGGGTGGCATCCACGTCTCTCTGCCTGGTGATGAAGTGCCAGAAATACTGCCCAAAAATAACCATAAATTCTTACCATCTTCCATCACTCTTTTGAGATAGGTATTGTAGCTGTCACTGCTCTCTAATAATGAATTATTCAAAAGGCAAATGCTAATGCTATTGCAATGATGGCATATCCACTGGTGAAGCTGACAGGAGACTGACTTGACGGGAAAGCACAAGCACCTCCCGGAGAAGCAGCTTAGCTGTTGTAGTAATCCTGCCTTCTGTGACTCCTCCTTTGTCAAAAAAACATAGTTTTCACCTTTCACTACATGAAAATCAAAAAACAAAATAATAAAGCTTCCCTCTGCTGCAAAAATGTAACAACTGTTTTCTAACTGAAGTCAGCTGCTTCTGTTGTGTGCCCTGTTCAAGACATCATTTTCTAAGTGTGGGCGTCAAGGTTTAACTGTTTCTTCTTGCAGTTCAGTTCTGTTTATAATCAAGAATGTTGACAAGACCAATAAATATTAGTATTCTGGCAGGATGGATTTGTTCAGCTCTACTGTAGTGCCAGGAACCAGGCTCAGACACAGTTTTACATCTTATCTGGGAGATAATTCAGCTCAGGATCACGACAATCATCAGGTTACTAAATGAAAGGGAAGAGGAAGTACTCTGGTCAGTACAAGATTTAAGACCTTCCTTCAGAGGAGGCCTAGAAAAGGCAATTTACCACAAAGTATCATCTGAAAAGAATGACTCTTCAAGAGGTCCAAGACTAAGTCAGATTAAATTTGATATGGTCAAAATAGCAACCAAACACTCCCTTTCTTGCATGAAAAATGCAGGAAGCACAAATAATGAAGGAATGAAACAAAAAAACCTCACACAGGGACATTTTCAATGTAACAAACTCTTTTTATGCTTCGCATACTTGGATGTAGATTTTAAGCAATGAAAAGCAGCACCTTATTGATTAAATAAGGAGTTCTTCACACTTTCAAGAAACTTTCAAGGCACTTTGCAAGATTTCCCCCCTCCACCAGTCTTTAGAGAAAATTTTCAGGTAAAATTAAGGGCAGGCCCATAGGTAAGAACTGCTGATTTTTGTTCCAAAGCTTTAAAAAATCACTTTGTCAGTTAATGCAGAGGTTCTACCTTTTCTTCCTTGATGTTTCAGATGTCCTTTTTTTCCTACTTTTCCTTTTTTTAAAGGCAAACAACTTGGATTCCCAAAGTTATCATGTTCTACTTACCATATTCCTACTACTAACTGAAACTTTGATTCCAATCAACTATTTTAACAAATCAACATGAACATAATTAAATATCTTTAAAAAAATATTCATGAAAATAGACACTCCTACTTCATAAAGTACATCTTTAAAACATTGGGAACATGAAGAACATAAAAGCAATGACTCTTAGTAGTTCACTTTTAAAAGACACACAAAGACATTACTTTTGTCTCCTCAATCCTGATAGCATCCAACAGATAGTGCAGAAGCTCCTGGCTGTCTTGCTGCTGGAACCCCTTAAATCGAGGAGCCCTATGAAAGATACAGCAAAGAATTTAAAATTATCTTGGGAGATTCTTAACAAGACAACGTCAACATCAGACACTTGTTGGATGCTGAAGTACAAATAGGTACAATCCCTGCAGAATCTCATGGGGCTTTTAGGAAACTCCTGGTTCAGCAGACAATTTAGCCAACAAGGCTTCACTTTAACCTGGGTTGCAGTTTGAGAGTATGGCTTGACTAAAAGACAGATCTGCCAGTAGAGTTTAACTCTTTTTGCAACTCATCCATGCACCACCAGACATTCCCAATGTGATGGAAGAGAGAGAAACAAGACTTTCCAAGTGCTTAACCTCTTTTGTTATCTCACACTTTTCTCCATGGAGGAGAAATTTCAAACGTGCATGAACAGTCCTTTTAGGTCACCAGCAGCAATCACATCACTCCCAGAAGCCAGAAGAGGAAAAACATCCATGTCTGACTCTGCTCCCATTTACAGTGGTGATCTTTCAGGCAACGGCACAGGGATAACGCTGCATCAGTTCTGGGACAGCCATTCAGTAGCATCAATCACTGCTATTCAAGAACTGCTGAATTTTTTTTTTTTTTTTTTTTTTTACTATTCACAGCATCTAAATGTACTCTAAATATCATATTTTTCAGGCATAGATTACATAGAAATTAGAAAAAATAAGCTTATGAGTACATGGATAGATCCTTAAGGATTTAGGATTAAGGCTTCTAATAAAGTTTGAGTCTTCAGGATCTTGCAACTCCAAATGATTGAATAGTATTCACTATTAACATATCTCTATTCACATTAACTGTAACTGACTGGCCAAACTATACCTGTCTTTCCAGGCAGGTTACCCTTTAGATCTTTAATTACAGTCTTGACCTACTTAATCTAAAATGAGATTCCACAGAATCAGGAGTTGGAAGAGACTATTGGTGGCCACCTAACCCAACCTCCCTGCCCAAGCAGGGTCCCCTAGAGCAAGTCACTCAGGATTGCAAGGGGTAGGTTTCTGAATTTTCAGTAATGGCACCAAATGGCAGCTGTGACTCTTGCTGCGGACTGAGGGGAGCATACACAGGCCTAACCATGCACACCCCTTCCAAAACCTAGCACAGGGGACAACTGGATTAGCACGGCTCAAACAGGAATTTTATCAAACTGGCAGAGCTGCAAGAGAAACCAACCACTCACTCAGCTCCTTAATTTCATCAAACACACACTGAACCAGTTTTCACTCTGAGCTGTGGATTGTATGCTGTGGCTAGCCAGTACACAGAGCTGCAAATATATATTGGTATTTCCCCTGGCACAATGATCTCGCCCAGCAAAGCTCTTCAGCTGTTCAGGATTCTTGAGGGTTAGTGAGGCTTCACTGCACTCTAACACTAAAGCTGCTCAGATTTGCCTTAGAAGTTTGTGCTCATGGAGAGGAGAAATTAAAGGTCATCAGAAAACACCCCAGATGTGTGACGTGCCTACAACAGTAAAATGTAAAGCTGGGCAAGGTGTCAAGCTGCCAAGTTAGGGCACAGCAGACATGGGCAACAGGCAGGATAGTGCTACAGGAGTCTCAGCTTTGAACTGCTCCCTGGAGGCACTTTGGGTCGTAACTGGAGAAGGATTTGAAGGTGACGATGCAGATATCTAAGGTCAAGGCCTAAAATTAAGTGGAACAAATCTGGACCTGCATATGCAAAACAACATGTTCCCATTTACAAATAAGATACTTTCACATTTGCTCTTCATAGCTAGTTTTTGAAACAAAGTTGACAATATCCTTACTTAAAAATGATTTCATGATGTTACTGTACTGTGAGACTTACTATAAAATCTGTAACCAGTAGAGTGGGTGACTTTTTTAAGCACTCTTTTGAAAGTGCTTTTTTTTTCTCATGAGCAAGTCAACCTCAAAAATTAATTTCAAATTTAAAAACTGAAATAATCTTAAAAATTTATTTTTTGTTTAATACACCTAAGATGTCATTTCTTCTATTAAAATTGCATGTTTTATTTCTAATAAATTTGATAATGAATTGCAAATACTTTCTGAAAAGCACTGAGCCTTTATTTTGGTTCCAATAAAACACTCAATATACATTAAAAAAATAAATAGCATATGTAGCTGCATGCACATTTGCATGTATGCACAGTTTCAATTTTCAATTAGCTAAAACAGTTTTATCTCAGTGAATGTCCAGGAATCTGAAAAAACCCAGATGCCAAAATCAGTTCAATTTTGAGTAATCTGATTAGTTAGCCACAGTATTATCATTAATTTATGAGAAATTTCTTGCTTTCCTGAGGCAGTGAGTCAATGATTATGTTCAGGCCAACTCCTCCAGTACTGGCACATTAATAGCTCTAGTATGGCAAGAAAACCTTTCTTATACACATGTTTTGGATCCTGGTACTAATAGGGATTTTATTATTTTTTTGGCAATGAAAGCAGGACCTTTGCAAGAGACACTAATAAAAGTGAAGAAAAATTAATAATTACTTGACAAAGGAGCAAGCAAAAACTCCATCACTGTCACAGGAGGGTTTTTTTCACTGCAGAAGACACCTCACAGAACTCAGTCTTCAACGCAAATCAGGAAAAAGCCCCACACATACTTTTTGTTACTGCAGTATAACCTCCCATTGATGAGTATACAAAAATCATTTCAGGTGAAAATTAATTTACTGATTTGTATTTCTAAGTAAAATAATTAACCTGCATGTTCCACACAGTTTTATTAGCCTAAATTAGAGAGGAGGAAATTAACTCAGCCATGGAAGTTTTTAATTTTGGGTTGTTTTTTTTAATTTTATTTTATTAGAAAACAGTGCATTTACAAGCACATGATTATTTAGGTTTGTCAGGGCCTGTACTAAATCTATATGCCTGATTTTAATGGAAACAAGGATGATGGGAATGTAACAGCTACCACTTAAAAAGTGAAGTGGCAGGAAAAGTGACTTGTAAAGATTCCCTGTAAGGCTGAGTCATTTACTTGGACTAACAAATGGTGTCATTGTTAACACTGCTTAAAATATATTTAATCTGTCATTCATGTACAAAGCATGCTGTGTAATGTTGCATATAATTCTAAATATCTCATGTTTTGTGGAAAAACATTCAAAATTAGTGCGTTTGTCTGGGGGGGGGGGGGGGGACCACAAGAGGAAACAAAAAAATAACAATAAAAAGAAAGGGGGGAATTTCACACCTCACAATGCATTTACTGAAAACTTCCTACACTTATAGACCAGTCTGAGAGAAGAAAAAGGAATTAATCCATGCTGATACACAGAAATCTGACAACTAAAAGATGTGTGCTCTCGTCTCCTTGAAAATATGCTTCCAGCAATATCCTTGGGAAAAGTGGGGGACTTGGAGATGGTTGGTTGAGTTGACCGCTCACAGATGTGCTGACATATGGAAGCCAGTGCCAATGCAATACAACCTGTTGTACAGTGTCAGCAGGATAATGACAGAACAGGTTGAACTCCTGCTAATGGCCATAAGTGGTGAAGGACAACTGTGACATCTCATCTACTCTCTCATTGCTCATCTGGAGACTAGCTATAATTGCTTGACTGTCAGTTAAAGAAGTGCTTTTCATGAAGATCAACTTCCTAGAATGCTGTAATGACAAAAACTACATAGTAACCTAGTATTTCAAAGAAAAAAACCTAATAGTTATAATTCTTGTATTATATACATTTAAGGGAAATTAAGCTATGCTTTAGAAGCAAACTGGGATACAATTGAAGTCATTCAATCAGACTGCACAGAGCTGACACACTTTTACTGTCTAATTAAAATCTTCTACAAAATCATCCTTTCAAGAATTACTATCAAGAATCACTACTGTGCAGAAGATAGCCTAATGCCTTGGATAACTTTAGAAACAACAATAAGCACTTGGAAACAGAAAACACAAGATACTATTTGATACTATATTTTCTGTAAGGCAACATGCACAGGAATCCTTCAATGCAGTACATACACTAGAGTTCTGCTTGGTAGGAGGTGCTTGGGAGGAGCCCAACCAAACATGGGCTTGCCTCCACATGTAAGTAACAGATAACACCAGGCACAGCTGCACTATCTCAAGGGTGTGGATAGACAGCACTTAAGCCCTCCTTTCAATGTACGGGCCAATTTATTTCATCTTTTTCGTCTCACCTTCCCCCAAAAGGGAAAATGAGATACCTCCGCCTTCTTACAATGCACCAGATCTATCCTTTCTTCCTTTAAGTCCTGCTAAGATTTCCAACAGCAATCTGCTCTGACAGCAAGTTCCATAGGTTAGCCCTATAAAATGTTTAAAAAGCTCCTTTTTTTTTCCCCCTGGCTCTAAGTCTGTTGCCTTTCAGTTTCACAGACAGCTTCTTGAACTCTTATGAGGGCAATTAAAGAAGCACAGCTAATTTATCTTTCATTGTCTTCTCCTGCTGTCATGTCTTCTTTTCATGTTCTCTCCTGCCTAAACTCCCAATATTCAGGTGTCTGTTGACAAAAAGCCTTCCAATTTTTGTTACCCCTCCCTAAATTCTGGTTAACCCAAATGGAGAATACACTCCCAACATACCTAATAAAATTACTGGTTTTCTTCTTCATTTTATCTACAAGCTCTGCTTACACAACTCACCAATACCACACACTGAAAATACGTGTGTTCTCCAAACTGCTACACAGGTCTTCCTGCTAAGCAGAAGTGAACATAAAGCTCAGGAACACGCGCAGATGATTGCTGCCAACACACAGTTTTACATGCAATTTGTCTACCTTGCGCTCATAAACTTATTCCTAAAACTATGAAAACTCTGACAAAGTTTGCTGAAAAAAAAAGACACGCAATTTCTCAACGGCTGCTGCCCAGAGAAGCCGTAATCTCCTCTGCTAGAGCTCCTCAACATGATGCAGCACCACCAGCAAGGCACATGGAAGCATGACAAGGACACAAAATAATTCCTAACTACTGTTCAAGGAAAGATAAACTGTGTGTTCTGCTATTACACTTAAATGGCAGAAGTCAATGGGAAAAAAAAGCAAGCAAAAAATATTTTCTAAGAAGATATTTTTCCTCAAGCAGTATTATTTCAAAAGAAAAGGCTCAGAAAGACTCCTTAATTAATAAGAAAAATCCTGTTTCCTTTATATCTCCTATCTTGTATAACATGACCTTAGCTTTCCTTAGCATCTCCTCTCAGAAGTGATAAATGTGGAATTCTTTAGGTTTCCCCTTCAAAATTATTGTTCTGTTAATATCAACAGTCCTAACCACACATGACCTTCATTCTGCCAGTCCCACCTCTGCCTTAAGTTCTACTTTCTGCACATGAGAAGGAAAAGATGAATAATAGTCTTTGGAGAAGGAAAACCTGAATAGATTTTGTGGACACCAATAAAATCTTTGTTAAGGAAGTAATTTTTTCTGCATGGTAAAGTAGCAATAAAATATCTTTTTAAATAATTATTTAATGGAGGTTTGAAGCAGCTAAATTCTGTAACTCCTTTCTGGACTCATCACTTACATGCTGCAACATTTACTTGCTACGCAAAACTAACCTTTGTTCCACCAATGAAATTATTCAATCATAACAAATAAAGGAATTAAAATTTATGTCCTCTTAATACATCAGTGTTGCATTAGTCACTAAGTCTCCAGATAAGTCAGAAGTCTGCAGTCCTGATATTCAGCATAGTGGAAAACCAACAGAAGGGCCCCGTAGCTATGCTCACAATCTGTCCTCGCAAAACATCTGACAGCTGCAACACTAACAAAATTAACAGTGGATGAATTAGTACCAGACGCTAAACAGTTGCTATAGAAAGACTCATCCACTTCTTTTCTTCTTCTCCCCTTCTTCAACCTGGCTACTCCACCACTCGGTAAAATTAACACTTGGTATCATTTTTTTATTATTTAATAAAAAAAAAAAGAGCACCACAAATGTCCTTTCACACACAAGATTATGAACTTCACACCATGATCTCCTCAGACTATTAAAGAGGCAGTTTACAGTTGAAAATGATTGTGTTTCAGTTCTCTTACTGCTTTTGAGCAGTGAACGTCTATCCACTTGCAGGTTTTGGGATCCCACTGGACATGCCAGAGCTGCAGCTGAGCAAGGCAATGTCTGCATCCTTTTCTGTCCTATACTATCTGTACAATCTCCTTCATAAACTCTCTACTGAAGAAAGGTACGGTGATATACAGTATACTTGCACTGAGACAGCAAGATCTGTGGGAAAGAATGAATTAAAAAAAAAAAAAGGAGGTTGCAACTGGAGTCAGCAAACTTTTATGTAATATATATAAACCCAAAACATTACTATCAGAATAGTAATGCTTTCTTCCATGTCCTTTTCCCCAGTAGTTGTGTCAGTGTAGTGCTTCCTTTTACACATTCATCCTGTCATCTCTTTAGGAAACTTGTTGTTTGAACTTTGCTTGTTAAATAAAAAGAGTTTGTGCTAATGCAATATGAAGACCACAAGCAGTGCCTGCCCCTAGGATTACTTCATTAACACGACCCCTTGGCAGCATTCAAGAAGCAGTTTCACAGAGAACACTGCAGTAACACAGACTTCTTCCTCGCTGAAACTCCTGCTATGTTGCCCTGCTCTCTCCTGCATTTCAACTTTGATGAAAAATAGAAAGCCAACTTTAAAACAAAAGAAAGAAAAAGGCTTTGTAAAAATGACATGACAGAAAACTGCATTCACAATGTTAAAGCTAATAAATAGTAAATGTATTCAGTTTGCAAAGATAAAGATTTCCCATTCTCCTACTTTTACCACTGCATACTGCTGAATTTTCTTCAACCCTCCATTTCTTGCTTCTGTCACCAACAATGAGAAAACAATCTAAAGAGCAAAACCTTCTGCCATACCTGTCCAGCCACTTACTGCCCCTGAACATCTAACTTCTCACTAACAGGATTTGGCTGACACTTTTGTTGTTGATAATAGAGCTGGTAAAGGATTTCTATCTAAATGGTGTTCTGCAAAGATAACAAAAGTAAGAAGTAGGGATGAAGGCAAGAGAGGGTAGGAGCTGGCAGATACATGTCTGAACAGCAAAAGTCTGCTGATCACATTAAAATGCTTCAATTTTAGCTGCAAGTTAAAGTGTATGCACATCTTAATGATCAAAAGACAACAACAAAACAACTAGATAGCTGAGATTTAATACTGACATCGCTTGATGACTACACGAATACACACAGAGCAGACACAAAATACCTGTCACTTCTGAAAACACCATGCCATCTGAAGTGCACTGCATTGTGATTATTTTACAATGAATTTGCTAAGGTGGGCTTCAAAATATGTTTTACATCATTTTTCCCTTCAATCCTGGGAAAAAACTACTTTTGTTATTCAATAATTTTCTTTCCATTGCTCAGACAAATTAAATTCTTACACTCACATTTTTTGAGACAGCCTTGAAACACAAGGAGGAGTGAGAAAACAATATAGTTTTCTTCTCTATGTATTTTTCTTCCAGGCAGATAATGCGAAGATAGATAAATAACACTGCTGTTTGACTCAAAAATGCTGTAAGGTAACTTTACACACATTGCCTATTACAGCTCAAAAGAATCAAAAGGAAGACAAGTACAATAGAAAAAGAATATAATACTAAATTTCTGAAGCTGAATTTTGAGGACAAAGAAAAGGCAATTACTTATTTCCTTACAGAATTAAAATTTCCAAGCTCTATTCTAAAAGCCCTTGTTTCTTTCCACCATATTTTAAATCCATTCCTGCTCAGTAAGGCTGTCCTGGAACTTCATGGTAGGAGGCTGCAACTTTCATCCTAACTCTCGTGCTGCAGAATGCTTAAAGTTCCATGCAATAATACTGTAGCAAATAAATTATCATGCAACATTGTTCTTTTTTAAATATGAGATTCATATATATTATCCTCCAGTTACTCTGTATCTAAACATTCTATTACTGGTAAGTCAATATTTAAATATGTGTATCAGCTTTTAAATAGGTCTTCACAGGTGTTTTAAAAAGCAAGATTGTTTGCATCATAACTGAAAGTACCTACAAAGCACCACTGTAAACACTTTCCACACCAAGAAACAGGAGTTTCTTTAGGGCTTGTAAGCTCTTTGCAATCTGGGGCCATATGCCATTTCAGTACTGCTTCAAGTCTTTACTTGTTAGACCCTTATAATTTTGAATTGATGCCAAGGTTAGACATCACAGCAGAGGTTCCCCATTTAAAATCTTACTCTTTTTTACAAAATACCTACATACACTTGTAGTGTTAGCATAGCTTTATGCTAACAAACAAAAAAACCTGGAAGGTAGTCCTATTTTCTTCAGTTTTACCATGCCCTCTTCTGCCCCGTCACACTCAGTTCGAAGCTCATTGAATGCCCATGGTTATGAACTGGGCCACACACTATAAGAAGAGTAGGTACAACCCTGGTGTGCAACAAGGAGTTCTTCAGCTTTAAAACATGAAGAAGCTGTTTTCTGGGCTGCCTGGTAAAAATCTAACAGCTTCTTTAGAAAGGACAACAGGCATTGCACACTTAGAAACGCATCACTGGAAACTAAAATTAAAAAAATAAGTGAAAGATGAGCTTGAGGACACAATACATACTTTTGACAAAGTTGGCTGAACAGCACTTTGGGAGACAGAGGACCTTTTCCAGCCTCCCTCATGCTGTGAAGGAACAAGAACATTGCTGAAGTCAAAGGTCCTGGGCTGGACAGGTTTACCACCAAAGGATCCTTCAAAAACAAAGGTAAATTACACATCAGATTTCAAAAGTAATGACACAAGGCTTCTTTCAAATTATTATTTCAAATTATTAGATACATGATAAAGAGCAATATAACTTTCAGTCTTAAGAGTGTTTGAGGGTGTTTTTTTTTTTAAATGCTGATGTCACCTATTTGAATGAAATAACTTAAGAGCAGGCTTATTATTTTAGGAGTAATAGTTGCAAACCCAAACAATTCTTGGTGGTAACCAAAAGCTTTGGAAATAAGCATATCAACGACCCAGTCTGGTTCTCACAAAAACAGGCAACCTTTGTATTACCTGCTTTACTGTTACCCCCACATGCACTGAATTTCATCTGGAAGGACAACCCAGGTTATAGCCTCCATGGGCCAGCATAAGATTGTGCTCAGTGGCTCTCTGTTACCCAACCTTAGGAACACGGCGTCCACCTTCTCTGATCTGTGAGCCACACACTGAAATTTCCACACATCTGACATCCACAGAAACACACCATGCTCCTCCACAAACCAGGTGCTGTGAAGGCACCAGCAGTGGCTCACAGCAAGAGCTGATGGCAGATCCCACATGTCCTCTGTGGCACTGGGAGACAGGCACAGGGTGCATCCTGCACAGCCCCCCTTGGTATGACGTTCACCTCAGCCAGCAGGTTCTGGGTCTGGAAGGATCCAGCCAGCAGCCAATCAAGCCAATTTTAAAGCTGAAGACAGTCCTGCACTGCTGTCCTAGGGTGACTTTATGACGCTTGTATCCCCAGTTGTCTGTTGTGCTTATGCTGGATATTTAGTTCCGCACCTTTAAGACTGGTTCCGAGACTGAAGGGGGGAGAAGAAGTGCGCAGTTTGTCTGCAGAAACTGCACTCGCTCCCCCCCATTCCTTCGCACGGACTGTGTTGTCTGCAGCACAGACAGTGGGAGAGAGCTCTCCTTTGCTTTTAGTTAGTTTTTAGCTAGCTGAGCCAGAGAAGTTCCCAAGACTGTGGCTTCTCCTTTTCTTGGAACTGATGGGCCCTGCTCTGGACTGAGGGCCCAGAAGAGCACCAGGATCTCACACCTGTGGCCCACCAGGGCCCAGGATGGCATTTCCCAGCACCAGAGGGACTGATAAAGAGACTGAGCAAGCTGAGCTACACCCCACGACAAGGACTTTCTGAATATGCCATCTCTTCAGAACAGTGAGAGGTTTTGTTGTTTAATATTATTCATTTTTTAATGCTTGTGAATACTTTGTTTGTTAAATAAACAGTTTTTTCCACTTTCCTCCAAGGAAATCTTTTCCCAGACCAGTTGGGGGAGGGGCCACTTGAATCTGCTTTCTAGAGGGACCCCTTTGGAAGTTTCCTCCCAAATTTGCCCTGAACCAGGACAACTGCTTACACACCACGTGTCACACTGACCACAGACCACCAGCTCTCCCTAACATGGTCCAAGGTTCGAATGTGCCCACAGTGCTCCCTACTAGGTGACCGGATCTCAAAAAACAGATAACAAGTGCCAGATAAACACTTGGAGAGGGTGCCTCGTCCAGAAAGCAGATCCACACAAAACATAAGTGCTATGGATACACACAAGTATAAAGTATTTGCTTTATATGCACTATCAAAAGGTGGGGAAAGGCCCTTTAACAAGCAAGAAGCTGCAGGTTTCTACACACTACTAATAAACAGAGTACTGCAGCCCTCTTATTCTGCACTGGCATACAATGACCAAAAAACACAGTCTTTGCTCCAAAGACCTTATTTACATTGTAAGCATTGTCATGAAACAAAAAATAAATCTTTCAGCCTTATGGCTGTGCAAGTTACACATGAAGCATAAGCCAACACCCCACTGGCTTGCTAAGCCTTTGGGCAAAAACAAGCTCCAGACCTCTGCTGTGGCTCAGGATAACTTAGTGAAACATGTTGCTCCTCAGAACTGCCACTGGAGGAAATAAAGACAGCAATGCAGTAAATTTCACACTGTTCTCGCCTGGAGAAGCTATGAACATCACCTACAGCAACACAGTGAAATCAGCATCATTTCAGAGGTATCTAAAACAGAATACCACTCCTCTACCCTCACTGCCACCAGAAAGCTCACAGCAAACAGCAGGGAAAAAAAAAGGAAAAATCTAAGAAAAAATCCTCTGTAAACTCTTTGCTTCAGCTAGCAGAGGGGAAAGGGTATTATCTTTATAGCCAACAACATATAATGGAACCCCAAGTCTCTAAAACATGACGGGAACAGCAGAATATTCTTTGGATAACAGCCACAGGAGACATGTTTCCATATGCCTGCAATGAGCTTGAGGACAAAAAATTTGTCCCTCACTGAAATTTCTTTTCTCTCATTTTAATCCCCTGGCCTGTGAAGCATGTAATAGACTTTACAGGCCTTCAATGAAGGGCTGGGATGGACTGGAATAAAATATTTCAGACACTTTCTAGAGCCAAGCAGACTATTTCCTGTATCACACGGTCATACTGAAGAAAATAATGGCAAATAAAAATAAACCATCTGCTCTTTCTTAAGGTAAGGCATTATTGATACTTGCTTTCACATTTTGTGATGTTGATACTTCAATATTACAATCTGCGAAAGCAAGTAATTCTTCCTCCTTCTCCAGGGCTGAGTAATGATTTCTGTAAAAGAAATCAGTTCACAGGTAATGTAAACCCGGTAAACAATTAAAATGTGAAAGAAATGGGAGAGCAACAGCGTGCCTTTAATGGAGATGTGATTTCCTGTCCTTCAGCTTCTTCCCACATTTTCCAAAATTTGTATTTCTCAGTGCATACTTACCAGTTGAGAATCTGAAGTATGACAGATTTTTAACTTTGTTCCTTTCTCCTTTATCTCATACATCAGTTCATTTAGTACATGAGTCTGTGCCAAGTTCTGAAAGAAAAAAAAAATCAAAATAAAAACATGAGAAACATGCTGATCATTCAATTACACAGTTTCTTTAGCTATATATTCTAGATTCAGGGATAGACCAAACCAGATACACTTCACAACATGTAACTGAGGTTTAGATCCGACCACTAAAGAGCACTAAAAAAATCACTGATCTGAATGTTTTTAAAATTGTATTAATTTCTTTTTCTGTAATTTCAAAATAGTTCACTGGTAATAACTTTATTATTTATATTGAACAACAAGATTTTTTTTTTTTTATTTATTTTAGGATGAGGACATTATTATCAGAAACCATTTGCCTCTTTTAAACTCTGCAGTCCCTTTCATCTTGCACCATGAAGCACAAAGGCTCTGGCACGATGAAAGGTATTACTGCTCGGAATTTAGGAGAGAAACCAACTCAACGTATCTCAGCTTTGTTTCTTTATTTTTGGTCAACTCTGACAGCAGATCACTTAGGCTTCTACAACACCCTAAGTATGGACAGATAACAATTTGCAGTTTTACTATCTGTTTGATGAGTTTTGTAATAAACACAAGGTGAGGTGTGCCAGTGTAGTAGCAGCTTTCTTTCACTTGTTCACTCCTGTCTGCAGACATACAGATGTCTCTGCTCAGTTGAAAAGCAACAGGATGGTGCAATATAAAACCCACTCAGGCTGCTGCTTTTTTTGAGGATGTTGGATTGGTTGTACACTAAACATCAAGAGATGTGTATTAGTATAGCTCACTCCTCTTATTCTAGTCAGAAAAAAAAACCATAATCAATAAAACTAATTTTGTAACTGCATACATTGAAGGGGTTTAAAATCATCCCAGTGAATAGTGCAGACATTTACATTATGCACACAGTACCACCATTCACATCACCAGTATGGTAGATACCCTGAATTAGTCATGACTGGTAATGCTGAAATTCAAATAAAACCATATGCTACAGTACAACCCACACACGTACACAGTGTGTAAAACTTTGGCATTTCCACTTGTTTCATTACTGTGCAAAATGCCACTGATACAGGAATTCTTTTTTATTGTAACAGGAAACACTCCCTAGATAGCAAGGAGTAAAAAGGATTTGAAAAGGACTTTCAGGTAACAGAATGAAGACTCGTAATATTCAAAACCTTTCCAGAAGCCCACAGATTATACAGATTTAGTATTTCTGAAATCTCTTAAGAGAAAGTGGCATGATCTTTCCATCTTACCTGCATGACAGCATTAAAAAAGCAGGTATTTCCTAAATTGTTTATTCCTTTCACTGGAACTGATGCACCATTACCAGAGCTTTTTCCTTTCAGTATTTCACTTGATTCACTGTTTTCTTCACGAAGGCGTATGATTTTTGATGAACCTATAATTAAATTACAGATTACTATGACATAACTGCATAGTTTAATCAAGTCCTTTCATAATTATGTTTATTAATTTTAACATATGTGGAAAATACCTTGATAATACTCTAAGCTGCTGTATGCAGTCCACCAAAAACCAAAAAAACCAGGCATCAACAGAAAAAGCCCTGGGGGGTAAAAAATGCCTTCAACAACTACATATATCCAACAAAATCTTCCATAATAATCATACTGTCCTAAAAGACTGTAACTGCCACAATTACACAAGCAGTAAATAAAGTAAAATGAGTTAGCTTATTAGCAATAGGCAGCTGAGATATATGTTCATTAGACAGATCAGAAACACCACCCAAAGGCTGCTTTTTGGTGCATTTGAAAGGAGGTAGCCCAAAGTTACCACTGAATGCTGCAAGTCTTTATCAACTATAGTGTTCCATTCCAACTGCCTTGTCAACAGCCCAACTGGACTCATTATCCCTACTTTTGCTCCTCAACTCACCTCCCTTTGTCACAGCCTGAGGAATTACTAATCCACATACATACAATGCTAGTGTTTTAATTTCAACTAACAAAAAATTGATAAAACTATGCAATAACATCCACATAATTCCCTGCTTCCCTTATTATTTAAATAGATGAGGGGCAGCAAAGTTAGACAGTCATTAACTTGTAGCCTAGAGGTAATGGAAAGACTTGAGATAGCAATATTTAGCCTTGAATTCTACTAGCAACTTTCATATTGTCATGGTTGCAGGACTAATGTGAACATTACTGACATCTGCAGTGTCTTAAATATTGATTAACAATGCACATCAATGTAAACGAGTTATGGACTTAATAGATGCCAAGAACTGTGATGCTACAATCTCTGTCTTGACATATGAATTCATGTATTTGTTCTAATGAGTTTCACATTGAAGTCTCATTAAAGTGTTCTTGAGAAATAACTAACAGACCTATTTATGTTAATGAAATTCTCATGCCAAAAGGTTCTTTTATGTACACTCCTAAATACCTTCTTGCTTAGAAAATGGAAAAAAAAATATAATTAAATGAAAAAGAAGTCATTAAAATATCTATTGTATCTGGCAACAAGCTTCTGATGCAGTCTGCCTGCACCCTACAGTGCCATCAAGGCACCACTGTTATTCCACATTGAATCAGAGTTTTTCAAAACAGAGTTAAAGGTGCTTTGCTGTTTAAAAACATTTTTAAATGTTTGTGTTAACAGTGCTTACACAGTTTTAAATTACTTTCCTTTCCTCTCAGGTGGAAAATTAATTAAGACAGTACAAGGGCAAAATAAAAGACAGATATCTCCTTGAAAAAGCAGACAAAGTGGTTTTGAATATAGTAACTACAAGCCAGCTGCTCATGCCATGAAACAGTCACTGTTTTATGGGCTACACGAAGCAACACCTTTTAACTGGCACACTTAGAAGGGGAATGCTACAGTGTCTGAGGCTTGTCCACCCACAGAGCTCCAGCACAACCACAGCATGGGAATGGGAACTCAGAGTAACTGCAACTCAAAGCCACTGCTCCCGCTCAGAAGTTTAATATTATAACTGGAGATGTTTTCCTCTCAGAAAAGTGAGCCATCCAGAGTAGTGCTGGGGAAAAGAGATGGTTAAAAAGGAAAAAAAAAAAATGGAAAAAAAAGCCAAAATTGTGGAAATAATTTGTGTATTAGTATACCACAGTTGTTGCATTTATCCATCGGCATTCAAAAACATCTGGGACAGCATCTTAAAGTAAACAATGTTCACAGGGCCATCTGGACAAAACTGCAGGCAAAAATTAAAGCATAAGCATATGGAAAAGCAGATTTTTCTCTTCCCTTTAGCAGTACAGGATGACAAATGTCAAACCTAGATCTGTCCACGCTTCACTGTGCTATGCTTTGCAGCACCACCTGGCTCTCCTTGCACAGCCACCAAATATGGACAGCACTGCCACAGCGGACCATATCTGCAGGGCAAACTCAATAAAAGCATTTCACTTCATGGTTAAATGGCAGCTTCACACAAGTAGCAAGGTTCCATTTGCTGAACCTTACATATAAATTATTTAAGGGAGGGAAAACAAAGCCAAAGAATCCAGCTTTGTGATAAGAGCTGGATGAATACGCAATTACAAAACACAATAAATGAGAACCAGACATCCGATTGCCACAAAGCTGGATAATTAGTATAGGGATAAGGAGAAGTAGTAGGAAATCAGAAAAATGCCTGGATATTGGTATCAAAGTTAGGAACCTCCTTTCATTCAGAAGGTTTTAATTACTGCCTCTTGATTTTTTAATAATTTTAAAAAAACACAATCCACGTGACATTTTACTATGTTTTTTGTATCTGTGAAAAAGTCCTGACAGAAAAGTGCTGCTTTGCCATTACAAACATTGCCTGCTGCCTTGCTTATAACACACAGATATTTTTAAGTACGTATAGAGAGCCAGAGGAAGGACGGCAGTTTTTAATTTAGCTCTGCTCAATGTCCCTGGCTCAGTGATAAATGACAGACAGGCCTGAAGCTGAATGTTTACTTGACATGTGAAGAGTTGGTCAGTCTTAATAGAACATGCTGGTAATGACTGTGATAGCTAATACTTCTACAGATTGGGACTGGAGGGTCCTTCTGCAAGATTAACCCAGGGCTACAAGCATGTTATTAATCAAAAAGCTAATATGTAATTTTTTAAAGTGAATTTGCACTGAACAACTGTTTCATGGACTCCTGACGACTCAAACTTGCAATCCTGCAATTTAACGCGCGGGCTTTCGGGTATGAAAAGTGAATTTGAAGCCAGTATATACACAAGGATGCCAGCTGAAAGATTCCATCAGAACGACTGTCATCCGCTGCTGCCTGCAAGGACCTTCAGCTCCCGGCATAACAAAATAAAAGTAGTCCAAGGCATTTGTCCACATGCAGTAGTATTTGTTATAAAAGACCTTGTTAGCATTAACAAGAGCAAGATGGGTGAAAAGCACTGAAGTAATTAAATTCAGACAGACTTCTGTTGTTAGTTAACTAATCTTTTAGAGAATTGACATGGTAACCCTTAAGCTCTCTGCCTTTCTCAGGTAGTGTGGACATCAGCCCCAGGCAGGCCTGTCCATCCACAGCAGGGACAGAGTATCCCACTGTTCTTGGGACTCACATTCAGACCATGCCCCTCTGTCAGACTCTTTCTGCTCTTTTGCAGCAGAGGCAACCCTTCTGAGGCAGCCATACAAGGAAAACTCTCACCTGAGCTGTGCCTTGATCTTCCTTTGACAAAGTGCATCTATCTGGCTGTAGGCACTCTACTTGAGCACTCTGCCAAAACCCATTGTCTAGCTCTCCATCCAGATCATCACACCCTACTGATCACCTCTTCACAGGCACCAGGTCACTGCCCACCTCAGGTCCCACCATGACATCCACCTCCAACTCTCAGACAGAAGAGAGTTGCTTGTGTACACAGACACAGCCTCACGCTTGGCAAAGCTTCCCAACACTACCCTGCTCTCCCCATGCTAGAAAGCCCCCTTCCCACCAGAGCCCAAGGAAGAAGGGCAGCAGAAGCTGCTCCTCTGCTACAGGTCTTGCCTGCAAAGCAGCCTTTTCTTGCGCTCTTTTCTGCAGCTTCTCTTGTGCCTGCTCTGCTCACCTGCAGTCCTGTCCCATAAACTCTCCAGAGGCAGGGAACACTGCTTTGTCCCACAGCTTCTCAGCACCAGCCTCATGGGTAGTGACTGGGATTACTCAGCCAAACATTAGCATAGACAAGCATTCATTCCACAAAGCAGAGACACTTACAGGTGTGCAAGCACACAGGGTGCCGACACATCCGCTTGCAAAAGGAAACTTATTGTGGGTTCCCTATCCATTTGTTTTGCCAGCATTTCAAACATTTGCAGCGCACATCGACTTCTGTACCGCCTTTGCTGAAACTGAGCTGTGTCTGGGGGTGCAGATGGCATGCAAGCAAGAAGATAAATGACATAATTTTTTTTTTTTTCCAGCCAGGGGAGTAAGCACTTTTGCTCATCTTTTCAATGCAACTTTTTTTAATTAAAAAAAAAAAGTTCCAGGAATATGCACTTTTATTCCAAGGTCAAGCCTTTTTTATTGAATACAACTCTGGTACTTCAGCTGAAGGTCTTCACAGTAGAAGCAAGGTTAATAGACTGCCTTTCTTTTACCAAGTTCTCATCGTGCTGTACTATGAAATGCTAGTGAATTGTCTGACACTCCTTTTTTATCTAAAAAATTTAGATTTATTTTCAACACTGTACAACAATGAGAATCCAACCTTTAGAAAAACAGCCTGGTTTTCTTCTGAAATGGTCACTAGCTTTACAGTTTAAAAGCCTGATTTCTCTAGCAGTGTTACAACCCTACCAAATCAAAGATTACAGACTGTAATTTTATTTCTCTGAGTCTTGCCACAATGTTATAAACTGGAAAAGACATCTGCACAGTGTGGAGGAGCAACCTATTCAAGGACTGCTTTTGATTCTCTATGCTCAGATGACATGTGTTACAAGTAACAAGTAACTCACAAGTAAATAAATACGTGGACAGGAAAGGTAAGTATCTGTGGTTAAAAACGACAGAATGCCTAAAAAAAATTTTTGTCAATGATTCAGTTTTCATTGCTTTGCAAGGACCTTACTAGCAAGTAAGAAAATTTGAAAGAAAATTTCTGACCAATAACAAGTCTTTTTGCCGAAGTGTATTTCAGATTCAGAGAATCAACATAATCTGTTTTATTTTGCTAGTTAATTTTAAGTAGATAGAATGGTCTTCTATGACTCCAAATTACATGTAGTAAAAGTCACTTGAGAAAGAATGACATTTTTTTCAATATGATCCTTTGTCAATTGCTAATATCCACAGCAGAATGTGAACGTGCAAAGTTATTCACAACATGAGCTGCTTTTCCATACAAGTCTGCAACTCTCACATGTACTGCAAAATTCTATCTATTTTCATACATCAGTTACAGCTATCAAAACAAAAATCAAGTTTCTAACCTTCACTTATTGGCAAATCCGAACAGATGAACTTACTAGCAAAACCTCATTCCTCTGCTTGCCCCTCCCAACAATAAATTTAACTACAAAATTCGAGAATATTTTCTTCCCATTCTATTGCCACACAAACCAGTTTTAATTAACAGCTCTATGAAAAGTATGCAATTGTATGTTTCCAGTAACATATAATTTGGCTTTTGTAAAGGAAAATACGCATAAGATTCACTTTTAAGACTGCAGAACAATTTGTTTTCTCCAGCAAATGAGCAGACACACAGATTGCAATGTCTCAGCATGGTTCCTGTGTACTACATGTGCATTATGTCCATGTGAAGCTCACAAGTGTGCCACACGGACAATACTGCACCTGCCTTTCTGTGGAAATCATCACGGCCTGCTAACCTTCTCCACAAAACAAATTTCTGGGTGGTACACCCTAGAAAGCAATCTTGCTTTTTTCTTCCAGCTTGTGCCCAACATGACCTCTTAACCAAACAGACTCCTCTAAAAAAAAAGGGTGAAAAAAAAAGAAAAGAGCAGGCATTGCTGGGTACAACAAACCATAGGATCAGATGTGAAAATCACACAGCTGCAAGCATTCTTTTGGGAACCCAGCACTGGGATTTATCTCAATCGCTTAATGTAATTACAAAAGTCAGTCATGTAGTAGTAATGTAATTTGCACATTTTTACAGCTGAAGTGAAGTTGAATCTTTCTGAGAGGCCGAATGAAAAGCAGGGATCCTGCTGCCACACTATTCCACCACATTAGTACCAAATGACAAGCATTTTGCTTTTGTTTATTTTCCAAGATGCATTAATTAGGAAATCAATATAACCCTCCCTCACATGTTTCAACTGATCATTTTATCTTTAAATGAATCCTGCACTTTTGAGAACTGAAAAAAAAATCCTAGCAGCCCTCATTTGCTACTTAATCCACGTTCATACTGCATTTCTACAGAAATTTCTACACAATGCTATTTGAATTTTAATGATGCACCATGCCAACCAGTTGTTACAACAGAAAGAAATCCAGACGTAAGATGAATTCTTGTTACAGTGCCACATTCTGCTATGAGAACTGTCTTCACTTTGACTGCTTTTTTAGAAAGAAATGGAAAAGCAATGGGGAAAAAAGCACAAGATTGATTTTTAAGTGAGAAAGATATATTAATTGTCAGTTTTACACTACTTGTTTCTCAGAGGTTACTCTTCTTTTTTAAAAATTAGCTTATGTTTTCAAGGGGTGAATATACAAAATAAGTTTTAAAAATCTACACCAACTAATAATTTAAAGAATTATAGTTACACTGAAAAATATCAGTGGAACATGAAATAAAATGCTACATTAAAAAAAATTAAACCAAAATAAAAATAGAGGTAATTTTCACAGTAATACATCGTGTTCTTTTGTGTTCTGGACAGCAGCATGAATCACATTTCAATTTCAGATTTTATTTTTTGAGAATCCCTAAAAGTAGTCTAATTCAAAGAAAAGAAAAAACCTTAGCTAGATTTCTGTAGGGGAAGTACCAAGTCTGTTATTTATGAAAATGAACAAAGAGTGCCAATTCTGGTCAGGAGTTCCCTGTCATGCACACCAGTCATTTATGAATACACAGCTGTTTTCCAGCCTCCTCCAGCAAGGAGCCTGGCCCAAAGCAACAGACAGTCCCAGGCAAAGAGCTTTTCTGTCTTTTCCTTGCCTCTCCGGAAAACCCAACAAATCATCTTTGGGTCAACATTCCCAGAGCTTTCAGGAACGCAATCCAAACTGCTCAACACAGACAGAGTGGAGAGGGTAACAGACTTTCACCTCAAAACATCACTGGAAGTACACACACACACTTTATGCATGAATCCAAGCTCGCACTTGAGCCTCAACCCTTTCCCAGAATGGAGCAGGAGACGCGACTGCCCTGCAGGAGTCACCCTGGCACGCTCAGACCTCTCACTGCCAAGGCAGGCACCCTGCAAGGCTATGTCTAAGCCCTAAACAAAAAAAATACCATTTTGGTTCCAGTTACAGCCAAGTTTCCAGTTATATCATCAAACACATGAAATGTAAGCAATTTCAAAAGAAGAGTATCAGAATTAAACACAAATGCATATACAGCAGAAATAAATATACAGCAGAAATATATACCGCCCTGCTCTGCTATAAATATGCTTACTTTTCCAGAGTTAGTTCGGAATTTTAGTTGCTTAATTTAAGACATTTCACAGAAAACTTCTAAACTTCTTAATCTGAAAGCTTTAGATGTTTTGGAGTTTCACAAATTAAGAATCTGAACGATGAGGCACAAAGCTGTATCACTCAGAAAGTCTCATCCAGTAGTACAATAATGGAATAAAATTGTTTTCATTACATTAACAGAAAAAAAAACCAGCACAGCATTTTCATCCGCAAGAAAGCTATAGCACCCACTTACTACATATAAATTTGAAACTAAAGCTGTGAACAGAAGTGAAACCACATGCTGTATTTTCACTGCTCCAAGAAAAAAAGATGCAGAAGGTAGCAATATATCAATTTATTAAAATTGAATAATTTAGTATACAACCTGTGACTAGATCAAAATACCACATTTTTAAGCAGTCCTGAATTTTTTGCCTCAAAAAATATGTAACATCTCTTAAAACCGGTAGGATTTATGCACATGCAGCTAGAAGAATACTTAGTGTAATTCTCTAAGGAAACTGTTCTCCTTTCTTACTTCTAAATGGTTGATTATCTCTGCTAAAAGATGCAACCAATTGTTTTAGAAGTTTACTCAAGTTTTGAGAAGTTTAATGGGTTTTGAGAAGCAAATGTGGAATTCAATGCACTCTCTAAGTCACAAGCCAGAAATGCTGCCAAGTGTGCCACAGCAGAGATGAACAACATCAACATTATCAAGAGTAGACAGCTGAGGGCCACACATACAAAGTTCTATTGACTGTAACATATATTGAGAAGGTATAGTAGGCTCCTAATACAAGAAAATAATTTAATACTATCTTTTTTTAATAGAGATGACCATTCTATCAATTAAAACCAAACCAGAAAAATGGACGTGACATCCAACAACAGAGTACTAGAAAATCCACTTAAACAAATCTAGCTAACTGTGGAGAACAAGTTTAAATCTGAAAAATTTAAGCTGTGATACATCCACACCAAAAAAATTAAATTAATTTATAATGAATGTATAGTGTATGCTTCGATATATTTTTACACATTCATTTATGATTAATTTATTCATTTATATGGCCTTATCTTATTTAAGGTAACAAGTCCTCTATGGTAAACTTCCCTAGTAAAAGACAAAATTAAGAAAAACTGCCTTATAGTCTCCAAAATATTTTTAAAATGTTATCATACTGTAGAAAAAAACTGCCATTATGTTTTGACAGGCATTAATTCCCCAAGTAGCTTTGCAATTATAAATAACATTATGGTCACATTGTACATAATTTTTATATTGTATTTTTAACATGACTCAAAATCTGAAATGCTTATTTTTGGAGACAGTACATTACAGGCGTTTCCAGATAAAACTATTTGTGCAAACTTACTTGGTTCAGCCCTGGCACCATGTTTTTGAAGGAAGTCAACTATCTGAGCCAGAACCTTTTTGTTGCAATGCGTTGACAGCTCTTCATCACATTCATAACACCTAAACAAAAGAAGAAACAAACTGGAATTCAGGGCTATCTGCATACAAATCCCAGCTCTAGCAAACCTCCAAAACAATCTTACACAAATTTCTTAAGCTCCCAGTTTCAATTTTTCACACTAAAAAATGGAATAGAATTTAATTCCCTCATCGCATATATGCTCTTCTATAGATCAGTCCCAATTCAGTCTTTACAGACTTAAATAATTTCAGAGAATACAAAGGAGAAAACACATACTGCCTCCAGAAAGCCTACCTTTCTTCTACAGAAAGCATTAATTTTATCTGTCAGAATCATTCTTTCTCATGAGAAGACACTGCTTGAAGTGAAGTCCTTATGTACAGGCACACACAAACAACTGCATACTGATTCTTACCATATGATCCATGTGCTGAGGTTGATAACGATGCAATGAGGCTCTGTGCGTGCAGTTTGGAAGTGTTTCAGAGAATGCTGGCCTTCCGAATTCTTACTACATCCCTAAAAATGGACACATCAACCCAGTGGGGAGGGGAAAGGGAAGAAAGAAAAGACTATATTATTAGTAAATAAATTACAAAACCTCCACTTTTCAAAATTAGACAAGAAGCTCTTCTGCCCTACTTATTCAGCATTCATAAGGATTGAGAGGATTTAACGTTCTTGTCTTTTCTACTTGGAAAAATCACTTAAAAATACAGAGATTTATTAAGTTTGTTCTAACTGAATAGAAACAATTTCTAGCTTTTGGGAAAGCATTGAATAAATATCAACAGACAAAAAACTGTATCATTCGTAAAAGCAAGAATGCTCTAGTAATTATGAATGAAACAACTATGTAGCGTATTTGGTCCACAGAATATCAAGGAAGAGGACAGCATAGGCAACCCTCACTGCTCAAGAATGTCAAATGCATTCCAGACAGCAAATGAAAAAAGTACATGAAGTGCTTTGTACTACAAAACTGCTCAGAACACGCCATTTATGGATAGCAATTTCAAGAGAAAGCATTTGCAATTGTTCAAGTATGCACAGAGTGGGATTAGATTCAGGACTGGTCTCTGAATAGGCAGGAGTTTTAGAAGCTGTCAACAGCATGAACATGAAGAAGTACACAGAATTAACCCCTTTTAAAAGCCCTCCTTAACGGAAATTTTTCAAACAAGATATATCAGTCCTCCTCAGATCTAGTTAACTATCTTCTGAACCCTGTGAATAGTATGTTTCTTTGCAAAATCAAATCTGTTCACATTATACTGATAGGAACTGGCTTCTATAGTAAAACCTACTGAAATTCCAAGAAAATTGTGAAATGCTTTGCTCAGGCAACTATTGGCTGAAGTAAGCCTGGCACTGCCCATAAACTGTATTCTGCTGTACCAAGCAAAATTTTTTCTTTACTTCACTCCCAGTGCAGAAATCTGTGAAAGCCCTTGGGGTCGGGACCTGCCATTTTACACTCTGAGGCCATGATTTGACATTATAACCGATCCAATCTAATGGCAAGTTGCCATAGGAGCAGCATTCTCACTCCAGCACAATCCTTTCTCCCTGGTTCAAATCAAATCTAGCAACTGAGTGTCCACAGCACCAGCTCATTCAGCATGTTTAGTTTTTCATTCATTCCTACTTATGGGAACTTCTGCCAGAGGAGCCAGCTGAACAGATACATTCTGCAGCCACACAGTTCCCAGAACCAATTCTCTGTAAGTGGCAAGAGGATGCAGATAAGAACAGAGAAAAGGCAGGGCTGTCACCTACTAATTGTGATGCCACACCACACTGTGACACATAAAGCTAACCCTAAACACTGCCAAAAATGAGACAGGAACGTAAGGTCACATCCCACTTCATCAGGAAGCTGAAGCAGGGACTCTCACAACCAAGCACTTAGGTCACACTGTTCCTCTGGAAGTACTGAGATGCCAAACAGGCAAGGATCCACAGGAGTGGTGTCCTTTAGAAACTCCACCTCTGCAAACTGAGTACACAGACTTACCTGAAAGCCACACTTGAGACACAGCCAGATGTCTGAAGGTGCCACAGGCTCAGCATCGCTCACCCGCCTCTCCTTCAGGCATTCTGCACAGATTGACCACACGCTCTGAGCCACCGCCCTCTTCACATGGTGCACGTCCACTGCTTGGCTCACGTGCTGGCAGGTTAACCCTGCAGAAAATAACACACGCTCATTTTTATCCATCAAAAGTAACAGCAACGAAAGAGAGCAAATGTACACTGAAAGGCCATAGCCTTCAATGAATTCAGCATTAGGAAAAAAAAAAAACCAGCAATGAATTAAAGTAGGAAAGATCAGCCAGCTGGTCCCCACATACCGAATTTTATGAAGAAATCTCTTTCAGTCTTTCCATAATGGAAATTCTTTTCAAGTCAATAACTGCCACCTCTTAAAACCAGATAAACTACTTTGTACTAAAGTACAAGAATTATTTTTTACAAAACTAATTTCCCTGTTTTTTGACAATGAAATAATAGATAAACCTATTTTTGCATATAACAACACAGGCATTGACCTCTTTTCAACCCATAAAGAAAGATTTTCAAATACCTGTGCATCCCTACTACAACTGCTCATTCTGAACGTGAAATCAACCATTCTTCTCTGCCATTTTTTTTTGCACAAATTCCACTACATCACAGAATAAGCCAGGTTTGAAGTAACCTCTGAAGGCCATCTTGTCCAAGCCCTCGCTTAAAGCAGTGCCAAATACTGTTTGCTCATGGCTTTGTTCAGCTGAGTGTTGAGTATCTTCAAGGACTGAGCTTCACCAATTCACCAGAAAATCAGGTTTCTGTGTGACCACCCTCAGAGTAAATATAAAATAAATTTCCTCACACCTAGTCAAATTTTCCATGTCCTAAATTTGGTCTGTTGCCTTCAGTCCTCTCATTGTGGACCTCCTAAAAGAATCTGGTTCTGCCTTCTCTGTAATTACCATCAGGTAGTCAATGAAAGAAATTATACTTCGACTCCTTTGGCTAAACAAAGACATTCCCTTTAGCCCCTCTTCCCACATCACGTTCTCAATCTCCTTAAAAATGTGGAGGGGGTGAACCACTGGCCTCACTGACAAGTCAGCCCTTCTTGTAAGAGGGAGCCCACAACTGGGCACACTTCTCCCAGTGAAGTCCCACAAGTGCTGAAAAGATGGAATCACCTGCCTGCCCTGCACTCTCATTAATAAAATCTTGCTTACAGTAGGCACAAAATGCACAACTTGGTTTTATTAAGTGTGTGCATTAGGACCCCCAGGACCTTTTCTGCAAAGCTGCTTTAATCTCTACCCTGTAATGGCACATGGTTATGCCCAGGTGCCAAACTCTCCACTTGCTGTCGTTGAACAGTGAAAAGTTTCCGCCTGCCCACTTCTCCAGCCAGTTTAAGTCACTCTGAATGGCAGATCTATCCTCCTGCATATCAGCTGCTCTCCTCAATTTGTTGCCATGAAGAGATGGCAGAGCACAGCCTCGCAATGACATCAACCAGTTTTCTCAGCACTTTCAGATGCATTCCATATGACCCCATGGATTTGTGTGCATCCAGTTTGTTTAATAGTTCTCAATCTTCTATTCCGGACAATTTTATACCCCAGAGTCTGCTATTAAGGTCACGGGCCAGGGAGGATCAAGTGCAGAGCTTACATATGAAGAAAGAAGCAAAGGGAGAATTGAGTTCCTCAGCCTATTCCCACATCCTGTGTCCCTAAAACCCCTGCCCCCTTACGCAGCAGGTTTACACTCACCCTGGTCTTCATTTTACTGCCACTGTATCCATACAGGCTCATCTTACTCTTTACACCCCTCACCAGATCCAATTCTAAGTGAAGTTGATCCTTTACCTAATCCTACACACTCCAGACCTCTGCAAGGGCAGCCCAAATTTGCCTCCATCCTCTCTGCCATTCCTTTTACCCCTCTAAGCTCAGCTGGAAGTTCCCTGTTCAGACACACAGCCTCCTGCCACGCACGCTTGACCTCACATGGAGAGGAAAGGACCATTCCACTTTGAAGAGGTTGTCATCGAAGATCAACCAACTCTCCAGCCCTTTAGGGAAGTCATGTAGTGCAACAACTGATCATGTCATAAACACTTGACCAGGAATATTTCTGTTATAAATTCAAACAAGAAAAGTATTTCATGGTACCAATGATTTGTGGTTTTAATCAGTCTACATGGAAGTTATTAGCCCTCAACCTCTGGACAAACATCACCCTAGATACATACCTGAAATATCATCTGAAGAGTCCTCATCCTGTGGCCTGTTAGGCCTCTTGCTTCTCTTTGGCTTCTCAGGGTTGGTTCTTGATGGATCTTTCACCCGCATCTGTTGCTTACTAAGAAAGACAAACAGAGGTTACTTTATTGTTTATTGAAATGTTTCACTAAATGTAGCAAGTTTGAACCCTAAAAGCAGAAGATCAAATCACACATTCAAACATCACCCAGTTTTAGGCTTGGTCTAAAGTCAGCTATTGTGCAACAAGGAGTATGAATGTGCCAGGAATGAAGTCTTAGAAATGTCGCAACACTAGTTACACGATACTATGAATTGTAGCTGCAGGAAAAGGGGACACATGCACACTCACTTCTAGGCAGTGGTGATAAATATTTGAGGTATAAAAATTTTCTTTATTTTTGTTATTGCAAAGTAAGTTATTACAACCATAACATACCAGAAAAACTCCATCAAAATAAATGTTTCTCTTCCTTAATATATATCCCTTATGAAAGGCTTCAGTCATTATTTACGCTTGGCATATTCCCGAAAAGTTTTTGAGCAATTTCAAGCACTTTAAGAAAATAAAAAGTCTTCCAAATCTGATTAAAGTGTTCTATCCTACAAGGGATGACAGATTGGAGTGCAAACTGATCCCTCTATTAAACACTGGAAAATCCATAAAGATTAAGTCTCTCATAGGAAATTTGTGTATTAATCAAGGAGTCCTATGAGAAACAGAACTAAAGCATAGATATTTGCCAGTAAACTTGAAAAAAAACTGAGAGATTTCTGGACACCAGTCATTTAATCAAAATCCAAATGTGAATCCACTGAAAGACTGTAGTTGTGCATCATACAGACAACAAAGCTGCTGGGGCTTAGTTTATAGTTTGTCTTTTAACGGTGTGGTTCATAAAAACAGATTTTTGTTTCCACATACAAAGCATATGAATGCAAAACAGTCAAACATTATACAAACATGCGAACCATTCTGTTCAAAAATAAAATGACATCTTGTTGTGTACCAGAAACAGGCTAGTAATGTCACCTGAGCCACCAGGACCAAAGATTTTCAACTGTGCTATTGCATTCAGGTATAGGAAACTTCTAAAATGCTCTACAATTGGGAATAGCAAAAAGTATATTCTTACTACAGATCAATTAGTTAAGTTGGCCAAAGTTTAGCAAGTTTGTCTACTTAAGATTTTTTAATCTTTTCTGTATATGCATTTAGACCTTTGTACTACTGAAGCTCTGAGTAATCAACCAGTATATTGAATTCAATATTCCCTCTCCTTACTTATCCACTAAGCCAATCAGCAGAACAGTCATCAATATTGATATTAGAGCACCACCACCACTGGTATCTGAACAGCCATCCCTGAAGCAAAGCAGGCAATCTGTACCACTGAGCTTCTGTTCCAGGTTCCCACACATTTGGATAGACATCCCTGCGTCTGCCCTACATCTCTACACACTATTAGTGCTAGACGTTTCCGGCAAGAACCTACCCATTAGAGATTTGCTTTGGACAGGTCAAATTTTCCTAGAGTATGAAATAATCTTTACCTGCTGCTTCCGTGCATCAACAGCTTCATGTCTCCTCAAGCCTTCAAAACACAGCACATTTTTTTTGCAAAATGCTACATCTACACATAAATTAGCTTATACTATATTAAATACCATGATGTTCTTTCTGTTGTTTGAAATTACAGATTTCAATTTTTCCTATACTTATGGTTATAAAGCTCAGACATGCAAGTGAATAGTGCCACTGAATTCAGCTTTGCTGATTTCATGGGTTCCCAATTCCTGTTCATACAGTAAGAAAGATCCAAATATTCCAGCTCTTGACAATATATTTTGAAAAGATGTTAGCACACCTAATGTCCATCAACAGCCATGCAACCTGGTATGCCTAGAACAGGAGGAGGTTTAAACAATTTCAACCATGCCTTTCTGCCTTGGCAGCTTCTCATATACACCCAAGTTTCATGTGAAACTACCCCTCACCACCTGTCGCACTGCCGCTTAACTGAGCACAAGATTCATCCAGACATTCATCCAACAGTAGGCCTGTAGAGCTGCGGTGAGAAAACACAACACCTTACACTACATTATGTAAAGAGTCAATAGCAAAGACAGCAAAAATGTCCTCCCTAAAGGAACATAGTTCTGTTTAGGTCATTCAACATTGACATAAACAATCTGTAAGTTCATTTCAGCATAATAATTTTGATCTCTTTGGACAGATCATGTAAGACTGTCCAAACCAGACTTCACCTCAATGAAAGTCACCTTCGTATCAGTACATTTAGAGGGCTCCAATAAATAATTGTGGGCCCAAGCAGCTGAAATACAAGACTTTCCCACCTGTGAAATCCTGTGGTCCATAGCACAAGTGATACAACCTGGATCAGGGCAAACACAGCCCACTGCTGGACCCAGGGACCCATAACCCAGGGACCCTCAGGACAGGGGGGAAAAACAGTGTCAGCTGACAGCCACAATGACTGAAAGTATGACACTTCAAGCCCAGCCTAATGAACACGGCATTAGAAATGAACACGGCATTAGAAATGAACACTGGCATAAGAAGCTGCATTAACACGGCACAACCCAGACACTTTTCAGTCTCATTTCACTAAGAGCAGGCGAAGGAAAAGATAACACGGACCATTAGATTAATTACTTTTCATGGACACACACATAGACTGACATCCATCAGACAATGTTTATTGACCTGTGAGCTCTTGGAAAAACCAGAGCATATCAAGGACTTAGACAGCCAGGGTTTGTGCCTGATTTTGAAAAGCACATGGAAATGTGATGGAAGGGTAACGAGCTACTCCACATGATCTACAATGCAAGTGTATATGGAGTACTGCCTGCCCTTTTCCAATACATTCAGGGACTGAAAAGATTACAAATTAAAGATCCCATTCAATAAAAACATGATCAAGATCAATCAACATAATTTCAAAATCAAAATGTTTATGCCAGGAATTTGATTATTATATTTGAGTTCAACGAGGAAGAAGCTCTGGGAGCTTCAGAAACAACTTCTCAGAAATATTTCACTTTATGGGAAATCAAAGATTTGAGATTTTAGTGGAATTAAAATCCTGAAAAAGCAGACTCAAGAAAGTATAAAATGTAGTTAAGAAAGAAACTAAAGGGATGCTCCATAGCTTATTGTTAGCCATAGGCACAACCCATTCAGGACAAGTAGGCAAAAGAGAAAAAAACAATTCAGACAAAATTAACTTGATACACTGAAGATTAAAAACCATGGTAGTATTCCCATGATTTGACTCTTTTCAACTCATTCTCATATTTTCTTAATATGTCCAATGAGATTTTTCTGTATACAGCCACCAACTATGGAGTATCCTAAAGGGTACAGACTCTCCTCCTTTTCCCATGCAGAAAGAGGTCACCATGAATCTTTGCTTGACGTTTTCTTTTGTGATGGAAAAACAAATACATTTAAGTTTTTCATTTTACACATATAAAATCCAGTCATGGTGCACATGATATTTGACTACTGAATCTGACAAATAAAAAGACACTGAATTTTGTGGTAGAAAAACCTGAGTTTAGTGGGTATGGTAGCTCTACCCTCATCTCTACTTGGCATACAGTAAAAATCTTAAGTATAAATTATGTAGCTTTGTTGGAAAAAAAATAAAAAGTTAGATTAGAAAAACCTAAACCTTCTCCTTCTAAAAAATCATTTCATACAAAACTAAGAACTAATCCTTGCCAAACACGCTGAGATTCCTCAAGCTCAGCATACAAGAGTTTGAAGTGTAATCATCACCATCACTAGCCATTCTCAGTTGACTTTTTATTTCTTAAAAGACTCCTAATGTCAATCTTCCTACAAAAAGCTGATTAAGATCAAAACCTCCTCACTCAACTGCTCATTTCCACCATTCTAGAAAGAACAAACCACTTCAAAAGCAGCAGAACAATCTGCCTATCTAATTTTAAAAGCTTCAGATCTGACAGAGTGCCAAAAATCAATGTACTGAATTTGTTAAGTTAAATCTATGCTGTGCCTAGACCATTTTAAATGTAAGATATGCTTGAAATAGTCTATATTTAACATCATTAATATTCCTATATTTAGAAATTGACCCTCTTCATAAAGTATATATTCAGATACTTACAAGAGTTGAATGTAGTTCCTAAAATATATAACTGCTATTTTTTAAAAAAATTACATTTTACAGTAATTCAGTAGAGCTAAGACCAATAAAAGTTACAAGGTTAGTGTGAACTAAAAATCACTTTTCCTTGGGAAACCAAACCAACCAACCAATCAACCAGGTTATACCTCTTTACAACATCTTTATGCAAAAGACTTGGAGAAGCAAATTGTCTTCACTGTCACCACTTCCCAAAACCTTTTCCCATGTTACCATCTTACACTTCTCACATGGAAGATGGGTCCCTCCTCCTAGAATATCTACAGTTCACTTACTAGATGTTGAAATCACTCACCTTAGTGAGTCTTCCCATGCTATACCTTCACCATGATGCTTGTAAGAAACACAGACCAGACAACCAATATGTTAGAGAAATAACCTACTGCACTGATTAATATCATATCACTGCTTCCATGTGCCTAGATCCACTTTTCCCCTCTTCTTATAAATAGGGCGCAAGCTCTTACAGACAAGTGCCACATTTTTGTTCTTATCTGTGTAATACCCACTACAATATTTTTCTGATTCTTGATTAACTAGGAGGATTACAGTTGCATTACTAGAATTCCAACAAGACAAAAATTATAAAAAACCCACCAGCCTATCTAAGCATACTGACTCTATGAAACGTAGTCAAGTGAGTCTACAGATAATCTCCAGATACTACTTTGGATATGGGTAATTCTCTCCCAGTAGGAATGTCCATTAGCTGTGAAACCAGTACTGTTAATTATTTCATCAGTGAGCACCTGAATTCAAAGAAGCTGGGGCAAATACATTTACCTCAATCCCTCAATTCATCTGAGGCAGCCTAAATTCCAGCTGTCTCACTACTTCCTGTCAAACTTTGAAGTTAAAATTGTATTATTTTACATTGCTAATGCAAAGAAAAACCTGTGTCACACTGAAAGGGCAGAACACACACTGAATACTGGGAAAAATTAGCATTTTCATGTGACTTAACGGAACTATACAGCTGTCAACAGCAGCCTTGCAGCAAAGGGGTGAAGGAACGGCACAGATGTGCAGACTAAGTCCGAAGATGCTTGGAAACACATCTGCGAAAGGTCCCTGCATGGATCAGTAATGCCAGATCCTCCGCAGAACTGCTGCGTGTTTTGATGTCAGCCGCAAGTTGATGTATTTTGGACGTCTGTTCCGAGCATTACCTGTGGCATTTTGCCTTGCTCGCCACTAGACCAAGTGTCACCCAACCCAAACAGGCAGCACATCCATCACAGTCAGCAGCCGGGCAGTGTCACCCATCAGCAGGCCAGCAGGCTCAGTGCTCTGACAGCCACCAAAACCTCTGCAGAAAACAAGCCCCAGTTGCCTGCAAGAGCAGTAAAAGGACCAGAATCATTGACTGGTAGTGGCAGCGAAGCATCCTCCCCTGGAAAATGTCATCTGAAATTCTGAAAGTGTCATCTCCAAGATTTCCTAGCCCAAAGGCACATCACACATCCTACACTGCCACTGGAGCTCAAACACCAATCCTGACGTTGCACTACAGCCCTAAAAAGGGTGAGACACTGATGTACTTTATGAGCCAGGAGTGAGACAGAGGCTTCGGACCGCTGGATACAGCTTTCCAAGTGACGGTAAAAATCTCAAAGCATCTCTCAGTAATCCACTTCAGCCAGCCGCCCATGCTAAGCATGTTCTATCAACTTTCATGTTCGTATCCTCCACCATCCCCCTCAGATTCCCTTCTAAAACCAGCTGCCATGGAAAAATTACCTCTAAGGATGAACAGAAGCCAGACACGTCCGGAAACAAAAATGAAAAGACTCTGTAACTGGGTTTATGACTAGAGTATATTAAAGCATTGAGTGGGTAAAAAGAGTAGCATTTTGATAACATATTTTTTGCTACTACCTTATAGCAAAGTTTTATGGAAATTTTCAGATATACCTGGCAATATCCAGGCCCATAAGGCAAATTGCAACTTGTTTTTATGTCCTCTATCCCACATTAAATGTTTAGGGTTTTTTTATAACCTACCAAAAGGGAAAAATATCTGGGTAGATGCATGTGTGGTCCAACATAGGTCTTTCCAAAAAAATTCATCCTTTAAAATGCAAAACACCTAAGTACCATAAAAAGAGCCACAGCTTATAACTAATGATGTTGGCTTGCAAGGGAAAACTTTGTACATGAACAGGCAGTCAGATGACAGACTGTGCACTCCCATGATACAAACACCAACGTTACTGTACCATCACCACAGAAAATCTGAGGGCATAAGGACTGAAACAGCTGGAAAGTAACCAGTGAACTCACAGTACCTTGCCAGGATAACCATGTAGCCAAAAGCTGGGGAAAAAGCAGTCCAAGACCTCGTAACAGAAAATAAAGCGGAATACGAGCAAAGGATGAACTTTGGAGAAACGGTAATTCTGTGAATTCAAAGAAATAAAAAAGGGACTGTAGCTGCAGCATGTGTGTGAGACAGAAGGCTGAAACCCACACAAGACAATACTTTAAGCTAAGACTCCTGCTGTACCTCTGCCTAAAGGGCTGAGTTGGAGAACATAAAGGAAGACAATGGCTGCCCATAACTTGCCATCTATTCTGGAAGGGTGTAGTGGGAGCTGGTTCATCAATGAGGGCAGAAAAGATAAAACAGTAAGTTACTACTACTTTGAGCTCTTTGAAAGTCTAAGTCTTGCCATCAAGAAAAAAAAAATGTAATTCCATTTTCTTCCTCTACACAGACTGCCCCAGTTAGCTTTGATGGCATGTCTGAAGCGGAACAACGTGTCCTCAATCTACAACCGATGCTCAAAACAGAACCCGAGACACTAGCTGCAGTTCTGTGAATCTCACAGAAATAAAGTTACAGAGTGCCAGTTCTTCAATGTTTCATGAAGAAATATGACAAAATATTTACAAGTGTAGTAAACACGAGAACAATTTCACAAAGGCATAATCTGCTTCAAGCTTGCACGTGTTCATGCCATTGCTATGTTTCTGTCTTAAAGGCTAGCAAACGAGAGCAGAAAGAAAACAAGTCTTTAAAAACAAGTCTGTTCTTAATGCTTGTATGAGAAGATAATTTAATGGAATTGGGAAATACTTGTAGTTAAAGATGACATGCAACTAGAATACAGTCTACACTCGCAGCTACTGCCATCTGCTTCTATGTTCTTGATGTCTTCATTCTACTGCACCTATGTCCAATATGCTGATGTGCATATCCTGTTTAATAGTGAAAGTAGCACCACAGCTATAGCAAGGGCAGGACAAAGTCCTAAAGTGAAGAACATGACAGCGAAAGAAAGAAAAAGAAAAACCAAACAGGAATCAAATCAGACAATCCCAAAAATAAATAAATAAGACGTGGAGACTTGCAGCTATGGATCTAGAATATCACGTCTCAAGCCAACCGCGAGGACCGGCAGCAGGCTGTCACCTAAGAGCACGGCACTGGAGGCCGCGGCGGTGGCAGGCGCAGGCCGGCGCGGGCAGCGGGAGCCGGGCGCCCTACGCCAAGTGACCGGGCCGTGTGTTCAACCCGGCCACAGGCGCTGCTGCCGGCTGCCCTCAATCCAACACACCGAGAGACGCGCTGCGGCTCACGGAGACGGCCCGCCGCTGCCGTTCTCATGTCTCGGCAGGGTTAACCCGCTCCACGCCGACAGCGGGCGGTCGCCACCAGCAGCTCGTCGCCGGCGACCGAACACAAGCTGCACCTGGCCACCAGCCCGGCGGAAGAAGCACCGGACAGCGCTGCCGCGGGCGCCACCGCCAGCAGAGAGGGGCTGCCCGCCCAGCCCGGGGCCGCGGCGGGGCAGAGCTCCCTCCCACCTCCCCCAGCCCACGCCCGGCGCCCCGCGGGACGCGGCTCCCAGGCCGCGGGCCCGACCGCCGCCATGGCGGTGCCCATCGGCCCGGCCCGGCCCGGCCCTCCGGCCGCGGCCGAGGCTCCGCGTCCCTCCTCGGCTGCGCAGGACGGGCCTGGCGCCCCCGCGCTGTGCCACCCGCCCCCTCCCCGCGCCCCGCACTCACGGAGCGGCGGGCGGCGGCGGGCGGGCGCGGCGGCAGCAGGAAGCGGCGGAGGAAGCTCCGCTCCGCTCCGCCCCCGGCCTCGCCGCGCCGCTCCCCGCCCCAGCCGCAGCCCGGGCGGCTCCGCGCGGGGCCCGGGGCAGCCGCACGAGTGGCAGCGGGGTTGGGGCTGATTCCAGGGCACAGCGCGACTCCCGGGTAGGAAGGGCGGTGGGGAAGCGGGAGCGCACCGAGGCCCACTGAGAGGCAACAGGTAGCGACAGGTCTGGCTGCGGGGCACCCTGCAAACTCAGGGCAAAGGGTGGGGTCACCTTCACTTCTGAATTTTGCCGAAAGAGCTGGAGGTGCTGCGCTGGGTTTGTGCCCGTGGGCAGCGCGCTAAGAGGAGGTTTGCCAGCGCGCAGGGCTGTGGACAGTCGCGCCCAGAGATTATGCAGCAGGGGCTGGGCCCTGCGTGGATTTTCTTAGCAGCCACCGTGGCAGGGACTGGAAGGCGAACAGCATCGAATGTGCATATCCCCACCGAGGGCAAGCAGAGACAAGGATGTCCAGCACTCGAGGGAGGAGCTACTGGAAACTGGGTTGTGTGCCACTGGGTTTGAGCGTGGGAGGTTGTAGAGAACTGGAAAGTCAAGTGAAGAAGAGGTGAAATGGAGAGAGTCCCAAGAGGTGAAATGAAGGAAGCTGCTGAGGAGGAGTTGACTGAGTGCAGCCATGAGGACAAAAGGAAAATTGAAAGTGCTGCTTCCCACCTTTTCACCAAGCTGCGGGAGTTTGCTAAGCTTGATCTATTCTGACCTCAAATTCTCAGTCTTTCACAAGATGGCCAGTGAATGCTTCCTATTTCAGCAAACAAGCTAGCGTGTTCTCTCTTTTTGTACATAGTATGATCCAGGGTCAAATCAAAACCATAAAAATGCTTCTTCCTGTGAATATGCATTTCATATGACAAGTGCTCTGGTGCCTCGTATTAATCGCTTTATGGTTCTTACGGTGATACATGCAATAAGTGGAGATTAACTGTGGTCATTATTTTACTACAAATAAAATATACAGTAAATTATACTTCAAAAGAATTTCTAGAAGTAGTGTGTTCTATCCTTATCTTGTGGGAAATGCGTTAAACCTCAATTTATATATAGATATACTGCTTCAGACAGACAGTTTGCAAATGCATGTCAAGGAGGCCATATGGAGAGGCTGGCAGAAGGGCAGCTAGTGAACCAGTTATATGTGCCAAGTTCGATTTGTCACACTTTACAGTACCAAAAAATATTTTGTTCTCGTTTTGAGAAGGAAAACTCTCATTAGTAAAGATTCAACAACGTACTCCTCAAAATGCATCTTTTATGAAAAGATCCAGCATGCCTGCTTTTAAAGACTAGACTTGCTGGTATGTAACATACCTACAAAAGCATGCAGTAAATATGGAATACTGATTTAAATTGTGTGGAATAGAGGAACCCTGATTTCTCCGCTCACGTTTGTCTTGGCCATTAGTCCTTGTGGCTAGAAGACTGACAGCTTTCAAAACTAAAACTAGGGGTTTGGTTCAAAACTGAAGTATTCAAAATGGAAACCAGGGATTGTCGAATCATAAAATATCCTAAGCTGGAGGGGACGTACAAAGTTCGAGTCCAACTCTGACTGTGCACAGTACAGCCGCAAGAATCACCATGTGCCTCAGAGTATTGTCCAAATACTTCTTGCAGTCTGATGGGTCTGGGGCCATGACCACTTCTTTGAAGAGGCTGTTCCAGTGTCTGGCCACCCTCTGGGTGAAGGTTTTCTTAATATTTAACCTAGACCTCCTGTGATGCAGCTTCACGTCATTCCTTTGCATCTGTTCATTGGTCACCAGGAAGGAGATCGGTGCCTGGACCATACCTCCTGTGCCTGTAAGGGGACAGTGACAGTGGTGAAAGTGGTGCAGGCCAGTGCTAAAATCACCTTTTTCTCCTCTGCGTAACACTCAGAGCCTGGGGATGTTTAAATTGGATTTGGCATCATAATTCCTCATGTCTGTTTCATCTCCCAGCCTTTGGTGCTTTCAGGCGTCTCAACAGTTTGGGTTGGCTGGTAGAATTTACCCTCCCCAGGCAATGCAGGGTGAATGCTGGACGTACCTAAACCGGAGGCAGTGTCTGTGCGACCGGGCAGCCTCCGGTGTCCCACACCGGCAGCGCTCCTCGCTTCCCTGCGCCGGCCGGGGGCCACCAAGGCTCCGAGCCCCCGCCCCTGTGGAGAAGGCGGCGTCTCCTCCCCGCCGGCGGGGCCGGGCCTGCTTGGGCGGCTGCCATGGCCGGGATGGGGCCGGGTGGCTGGTGGCGGGCGGCGCGGGCCCTGCGAGCGGCGGGCGGCGGCTGGAGCCAGGCGGCAGCGCCCGGTGAGCGGGGAGCGCGGATGGGTCTGTCCGGGGCGGGCGGGGGCGAGCTCGGCCGGCACCCGAGGACAGCCCCGTGTGGCTGCGTTCGGCGGCGGCGCCGGCCCGCTCCGAGCGGGTCCCGCGGCCCGGCTGAGCCGCTGTGCCTCCCCGCCAGGCCCCACCTGCCGCGGTTTCTGCGCCGCCGCGGAGCCGAACGTCTCCTACCAGGAGCTCAAAGACTTGAAGAAGGCCAACGTCCTTCACATTGACGTGCGGGAGAGGTGGGAGATCGACAGGTTTGGAAAAATTCCGGAGTCCGTCAACATACCGCGTAAGTTGTCAACGCTGCCATGTGCAGGCGTCTGGTGTTCGCGTTCCTCCTGGCTGGAATGGTCAAGAGGTGGTGACTGAGCAAAGAGGCACTAGAGGTGCTGGAAAGCTGCTGGCATGTAATGAAGCTGAACTTTCCCTCCAGAGGGATTAGAAGTCTTGCAATGTAAACCTGTCTGTGGATGGAGAATAAACAATAGCTTGTTTTCTGTATTTCCCAGTGGGTGAATTAATGGAAGCTCTACAAATGGACCCAATGGAGTTCAAGGAGCAGTATAATCAAAAAATGCCGTCCAAGTCAGACCCTGTGGTTTTCTCCTGTTTGGCAGGAACAAGAAGTAAACAAGCACTTGGTTTTGCCATGTCCTTGGGTTTCAGCAGGTATGACTTCATTTTTAAGGATGGGATTAATGCTAGAACACATACTCACCTTGGGGGCAAGGGTGAAAATTTACACGTGGAATATGAACAAAACAATTGGTATTTGAGCTAAATGCTTCCTCTTGTCTCCATTGATCCTTGAAGGATGCCATTGGGTGTTGCAGCAAAGTCACCCTCTGAAACAACCCCTCAGCAGCTCTGCACATGGGCCGCTGGTGACACAAACTGCTGCAAGACCAGGCTTGCCACTGAAGGGTCCTTCTGCCTCTTAGGGCTCCCTTGCTGAGATTTTTCTTCCTTATACAGCTTCATAAGCACTAATCCTGAGATGCAGGAAGACTGGAAATGGAAAGGTGGAGAACTGCTTGCTTTGGTAGTACAATCTTAAATAGTTTAAGAAACCACACCCTTTTGTTGAATTGCGGTTCTCCCTGCACAGTTCACTGTTGACAAATGATGCCTTTGCTTCCTGTAAAAGCTTTGGATTATTCGCCAGGAGTAAAGCAGTGAAAGCAATAGGTAACAAAACAATTATAGAATGAAATCTAGCATTTGGTTTGCAGAATTGTTAAACCTATCTTTGGAAGGTGCCTCGCTCTCTTGAAGACTGCAGATAAAATGTAAGGCATTGGTCATTTGCTTATGTTTCCACTGAACTGCAATTCAGGAACTGGAACATTCATGTTAATTCTAGTCAAAAGTACCAAAGCATGTTCTTGTTTCAAAGTGAAAAATATCCCGCATTACCTGTTTTTCATGCTGTCTAATTGAAGGATTCTATATTGTTTTGCATAGTGGATTTTTGTTTTACAGAGTTTAGTTTTGCACAGATTGATGTCAGACCTATAGAGCATGTAGGTTTGCAAGGAAGTAGAGATCAGTGTGCTGGGTTTATTTGGTGACAGCTGATGTATTAGACATAATAAATAGACATGTAAATCTCCCACTGCTGTGAGTTTATTCTCATTCTTTTAAAAATGAACTGGCAACTGTTTCATTGATCTAGCTGCTATTTCTTGCATGTTTGAACTCCAGCATTGTCATTTGGAAGAAAATTTACAGAACTCACTGCATGGAAGCAGGTAGTATTAGAGTAAAAGGAATGTCCATCTGGCTCATTGAAGCTAGGTGCAAGTGTATATGGCTGCAGAGAATTTCTGTGGTTTTGTTTTTTGTAGAGTTTTTCTGTTTGTGGGTTTTGGTTTTAGGTGTTTTTTACTTTTTGGTTTCAGGTTTTTGTGTTTTGGTTTTTTTTTTTTTTTTTTCTGTGTCCTCTTAAGAGACAATATTTTGAAGGACTCTTCTTGAGAAAGGTATCTTCTGCATATTTTCAGAGTTCAGCAGTATGCTGGTGGCTTTGATGACTGGATAAAACATGAACCTCCAGAAAAGAAATGAAGATGACAGCCTCAGCCCTTCCTGCCCCCCCATCAAGGCTTCAGGATGGTTTGCAGGTTTTAGCAAACATATGCATTCCACTTTCATAATAAAGCTCATTGCTGACTTCTCGTTTAAATGGACATTCACCTTCAAATAGCCACGCATATCAACTGCTTGGTTTAAATTATACCCAAAGATTACAACACAAACAGAAGACATGAAATTTGCTCAACCTTTCAGCCTTTACTTTGGGTTATGGTTTTGGTGAATGCTTGTGAAGAGAACCTAAGTGCAGATTATGTTTACTTTTTTGTATGATGTAGTTTATGACTATTTAAACTAATGATGATAGGACAAATAAAATTATTATTTCTCAAATAGCTGTGTCAAGCAGTTTGTTTGGAATAGTCAAGCAGCAGAAATTCTAGTATCGAGGGGTCAAGGGGACAACAGAATCCCACTGCTGGCTGTGGTGTGCCAGGCCTCACCAGGACTAACATTGCCTTTTGAAGATCATTAAGGTCAGACTGTGTAGAGGATTTCAGAGCCAGTGAAAATATTTAGTTAAATGTATAATTCATCATGCTTGGCTGCATTGATCAAACCACCAAACTTCAGCATACAAATGAACAAATAAAAGCAATCTAATCAACTAAGTCAGTGCTTAGTCATGAGCAGCCAATGCTTCCTTTTGTAGCTACATTAATGTTTGTTGGCAACACCTAGAACTACATAACTACAAAAACAAGTTATTCTGTGTTACACCAAGATCTATCCAGCCCATTATTTTCTGTTCGGCAACAACTGGTAAAAATCATCTGAGGAAGAGCATAAAACAGGATTAGTATGTAGTGATACCATCTCCAGATTACTCTCATTTACAACTCAGAGTGCTTTAGGCTTTGCATGTCGTAGTATCTTTGGGTATTTTTAAAATTTCAACAGAAACTCAAATCAGACACAGCAGTGGTGAGAAATCTTTCCTTTTGTTGCTTCCCAACTTGCCATGTATTCTTTTCATAAGCTGCTCTGGCTTCTTCTGTCAGAAGTGAGCAGTTGTCACCCATCAGTCTTTACACCACTTGTGATTTTTCTAGACTCCTGCTGTCTTTTCTGAACTGAGGAGTTGTGGGTTGTTTTGGTTGTTTTTTTTTTTATAATTGGAAAATTACTGTATATCTCTTTTTTATTTTCCTTTTTTATTAATCATGGTAGTTTTTTTGCAAGATGTTTCTCAAACTATTTGTAGTTTGTCAAACTAGATGATCCTTTCTAATTTGCTTTCCAAATGATGGGGTTTGAGTTGAGTAACTTGCCTGATCCAGTTTGCCTCCTTTGGGATTTTTCCTTAAGTCTTTTTGGCAGAGATGGCTTGCGTTTGCTTTGATACTTCAGAGTCACCTGTTGCCATATAATCTGTGAAGACTTTCAGTTACTTCCCTTTCAATGAGATACCACCTCTCCTTTGAAGTGAAGCACAAGAAAGGTGCTAGATTTTTTTTTTCTGCCTCCTTAGTAGGAAGACTGTTGAATTCACATTATATTCCATTTCCTGTTGTTCAAAATTACATCTTTTAAAAACTCTCTTCACTGAATCCAGCTCTTTTGACTGCACTTTATTCCCTTTCACTGTTTTTACTGGAATCAAAGCTGGTAAAATTAGCCTCATCTTCCCAGTAGAGAAATGCCTTAAGGAACTCTTAGGTACCATCAAGAAGTGCCTGACATTTTAGCTCAAGAGATTTAGGTCCCACTGTACTTTAGGTGTGAAGTAAAGTCTGCAAAGACTCTTCAGCAGCAAGAAAATATTTAATCACTCTAGCCAGAATTCTTCATAAATTCCCCAATTCCAAAACATAAACTTTCTTGGCAAATTACGTGGTCTATGTGAGAAGACTAATGCTAACCTAAAGAATAGTTCCTGTTTAAGAACTCCACAAAACAAGAGGTCAAGTCACTTTGATTTATTTCTATTCCCCAAGTCCACATTACAAATAGCACATTTTAGACTTCAAGAAATTAAAGCAAAATAGCCAAATTCCACTTCATCAATCAAGTGTCTATAAAAGGTATGGATCAAATGGCAACCAAGTAGCAAAGACCAAAATGTATAGTTTTTTCTACCTTACCAAAGTGTTTGGGGCTGGTTCACATAACGGTTTATAGAAATAACCTGAACAGAAATAAATGCTAGTAGCCTAATGGGCTACATACAAAACCACTTCAGTTATATTTCACTGAATGACCAGCCAATTACAAAGACTGGTATTTGCAAAAACAGGTGGGCTTTTTTTAAGGGGCCAGCTTTTTGAACCAAGACACATCACAGAGCACATGTTTTCAACAATCTCCCTCCAGTATATCAGAGCAGTGAAATGTGTTGTTTCAAGAAAAAAAAAAAAAAAACCCGAAACACACAAAATTGAAAAACCAATCCCACACAAAAAAACAAACCAGAGACAAAAAAAAAAAGAGAACAATGTTACTGAACTTTATCATTCAACTTTTATACTTGGGCAAGTTGGCATTATCATTCAAAATAAAGTTGTACAGAACTTAAGTAGAAACAAAGTTATTTAAAAAATCAAGAAATCAATTAAGGCCAATTCCTGTCTTCAGTGGGATATCTGCCTGAGTAAGGAATGCAGGATATGGCCTTCAGTTTGAAGAAATCTCATTTTTCTCCAGCACAAAGTTAACCAAGGAATCCCGTTTCAGTTATCCTAGAGTTGCCCCTTACATCCCAATTAAAATTAGCCAGTATGAAGCTCACTGAACACTTGATTCTCTTAAATAAACTCTCTATTGAACCACACAAATTCACACTAACAGTGAAGGCAGACTAACAGTGTATATCTTTTCTACAAAAAAAAAATCCACCATAAAAAATAGCAATAATATCCAGATTTGTACTTGATTGTGAAATATTCCGATTGTACCATACAGTACATTTATTTGAAGAAAAAAAAAATCCTAGTATGTTGGGTTGTCTTAATTGCTAACACTTGAAATGTTTCAGAAAACTGCAGAATCACTATACATATTGCACTTCTCTGGTAAGCTGGGCTACTATGTATCATGGCAAAAACAACCAAGTAGATCTACTGAGGAATACAGCTTTTTTAAACCTCAAAACAGAAACTGACTTTCTTTCCTGCAGCTTTCATTAAAACTGTAACAATATTCTTTACAGGCTCTTCTATGCATTTGTTTCTGAAGGACTGTGTGTTACTTGTTGCAGAATCTGTATTTTTTTTTTAAATCAACAAAACTGAAGGTAATGGATAGACTCACCACAGAGTGCACTATCTTCCTTCAGTCACAAACAAAATGAAGACAACAGAAGTCATTAACACAGTTACACTTAGGCCTCGGGTTACTGTCGCTCTAAAAATAGTTCACTTCAACACAAATAAAACCAATAATGAACTATTTGTTTTGAGTGAAAAATGTTAATCTTTTGCAGCTTGGTTTAAAGTTTGATGCCTTACACTGAAAAATCTTAGCACATTTGCTCCAGCGTCAGAGAAAATGATGTAGTTTTAGAGAAAAAAGCTTTCAAAATGCTTGACACAAACAAGCTATTTATTCTTCGAGTTCTTTGTCAAAGATGTTACTAAAACCTTCTGTCCATTTCGTGAACACAGGAAATATCCCAGGATGTCAAAGTGGTCCATAAAGAAATTCTTTGGAATGCCTTAAGATTGGCTATAACTAGAGTTCTGGCTACCATTTGGACCCTGTTCTCCTTCACTGTTGAAGAAAACAAAAACATGTCTCTTCAATAAGAAGCATCACATTACATTTTTATCTTTTTTTTTTTTTTAATTAAAAGATACAGTATTCTGAAAGTAATAAAAACCTTTTGAAAGAAAATACTTCAACATATACATAAATAGGTCAAAATATTCTGCTCAGTTTCCTAAAAAAATGCAAAGGTTATTCTCAGCATGCATAAATAACTTCACCATATTTATGTGAATAATAATTTCAATATATGCCCATGAAGCTGCCTGCTGAATCTACTTCTGAAGTCAACATTGCAATGTTCACATTACATAAGCATGTGCACAGGAATTTGCATGTGCAGATTCCCAGCAGTGATATTTAATCACAGTAATTAAATACGACATCAAGCAGGCCCAGTTCCATTGAACCTGGCCCAGCCATGGAGCCTCACACCAGGGTTCCTTACATTTGCTGAGTTGTATTGATCACATTCTAATCACATTAACACTCTCCATAAGATAATGAATTTTAGGCTTTCCACTAGCTCCTGAACAATCAGACTGGTTTTGTATCAGAAACATCTGCACTGTAAAAACACACACTATACCTTGAATTAAGCATTTACACATTCTTAAAACTGTAGTCTAGTTTTTCCACAGGAAAGGTGTAATAAGGAAGTACCATACCTGTTTGGAGGTGGTTTTGGTTTAGGCATTTTACTAAGAATAGTAGCCATCTCTTTCCTCTCATCAAAGTTCTTCCACTGCTCATACAGTTTCAGAATAACCCTGATTATTTCTAAAATCTGTATTAGAAAGAGATCCCAAGGTCAGACACGATAGTGATTTTATCTTTGTCACAGCCCGTTTAAGTGTCCAATTAACTAAAGAGGCCCCAAACTGAAACTAAACAACACAATTTTCATATTATAAACAGAGCAGTCTCACACTTAATCTGGTCGTAAAAAAGCATTTAATTAGTTTTTTGATTTGATTGTGAATTGAAGCCTGAACAGAATACTTCCCCTTTCAACTGTATTTACTGCTTCTCTTCCCCTGCAGACTAAATACCTATTTATTTATTCATTCATTTGCAACTACTGTCACAGCTTATAACTATGCTCCTGGGAAAATTCAGACTTGGGCAGCATGACTGCAGCTATATGACCATGTATTATCAATACAGTAATTGATGATTATAAATGTCCTATACATATTAGGGGCACAGTGTGGGAAAGCAATAGCCCAAAACCACAAAACATTCACGTGAGCTCTTTCCTTCCAAGAAAGAGAGATAAGGAGTTTTAAAATACTTCTTATATTCTTATATATCTATTTTAAGAATTGCTGATACTTCATACTCTGCTTCTGGAAGCGTAAGCATTTCATACAAGTTTGGATACTTTCTATCTACCTTAATTTCCTATTAAATTTCTAGTGCAGTATTTTATATAAAAGCTGGAGAATGTTTCATCCATAATATGCTTCATCAGTCTCTAAATAAATAAAGTAGACTTCTTTCTCCTTTTTAATATATAAACTTTGATTAAGTGCTAGAGTGATATATTTTGTCCTCGAAACAAAGGTCAGTTGGTAAAGAAGTCCATGGCGTTCATGTGAAAAAATCAAGCTTAGGCTTTATCACTGACACAAGAACCAACACATGTAAACATTCTAAGATATTCAGTATCAAGCTTATGGTAATTTTATCTATTAAATTTAGGTTGGTTCTCCTTTGCTGCCAGTTTATTATCACCCTGCCTTTAAATGTATGACAGCATAAGTCACAGGGCTCTCAACACAGCACACCATCCACACTGTGTTAAAATTTCAAGACAAATCCTGTGATATGAACACAATGCCAATGCCATAACATCAGTGGAATAAAGGGCAGTACCAAGGGCACAGAGGGAAATGATACATCTCAATCATAACAGGCTATTTAATTCCAGACACTCAGTTTCAAAAATGTCTGAAAAAAATATGTGCTAAGCAAAACAGTGTGATAAGGAATATGAGTACAACTTCGATTTGCTTGCTGGAGCTAAATAAAGGTTAAAGAAGTCAATCTAAAAAGTAAAAGAAACTAGTGAGGATGAAGAACATTGTTAGAATAAGGACAACTGCATCCTGAAACATGATAAATTAATGAAGGGGATTATTTGACAGGGAATTCGCATTAGCAGGGAACTCATATGAATGATCTCGGTGTCTCCCTGTTAAGCACTGATTGACGTCACGGTGCTGGGCATCCCGAAAGTGTCAAAAATGTCCTACACTATGCTGCACGCTGCACATGCATATGGAGAAAATTAAAATGGTGTGCTGGCATGATGCTGAAGAGTGAATCAGAAAATCACGTGCACTTGAACTTAAAAGTCAAACTCATGCTGGCAATCTCGTGTGTCGGAAAGGTGCTGGGAATTCTTTTTCTGGCAAACAACGTAAAAGATACAGGGTTTATACTTCTGTCTGGAAAATGGCAATACCAGCAATGCTTTTGTTATGCAATGGTTTTCTCTTGACTTTCAGAGCAGGGTGATAACCAAATAACCTGACATTTTCTCCCTTCCAAAGAGATCTGCCTAAATGCAACAGCATCTAACAAGATCACTGAATTTTAAGTTCAAATCAGACAATGTGTAAGACAACCATGACTACCATTTCTGGTCAGTCCATAACAAGTGGTGGGAATAAAAAACAGAGTACCTTTTCCATATCAACAGACAGCTCAGCAAACCATTGCCTTGCATCCTTCTGCTGGACAACACAGGCCACATGTAGGCAAGCTGCAAAGATCAGGTGACATAGATAATGAACAAAGATACACTCCCAATGCAGTTAGAAATATTCAATTTTTTATAAACCCTATACAGTTCAACAAAGAAAACTTGGGATTAATTATCTGACTTTTCTTTAAGGCTTTTTAACTTGCAAGGCTACAGTGTCACTGCTGTATGAAACACAACCTGAAGCACCTTATGAGGGCACTCTGAGGAATGCTGGTGATGGGACAGTGCACAGAATACATCCAGTTAAACATGACAGGAGATATTACTTGTTACTTACCTAGAGCTATCATGAAAGGAGGGTACAGCAGACAAAGATCAGTTCTATATGTGTCATTCACTATCCTCCTGTGCAAAAAAGAACTTTTAAGTATCTTCCTATTCACCTTTAGACTATATCCCTTCAAAAACTGTTGTTCGTTTACAAATATTTTGTCAGTTTTCCAGATGGTCAAAGCAATGAGGCTGCAGGGCAAAATATCAAGGAAAGAGATCTTTTCCCTTGTAAAAATCTCTTAAAGCCTTCCTTTTTTTCCCATGTAGTCACAGCAGAAGTTTATCTGGAAATATTCTTTTAGTACATAAATGTCTTTCTGCAGCGGATGTGTACGTATACCATCAAATAATTATCTGTTTCACAAGTAAGGGCTCGCATAAAAGTAGCACTTCTACTGTCTTTCTGAATTTGAAACAGTTGAAGAATAAGAGTTCTGCCAACACAGCTAAAAAATGCTATATATTACTTCTACCTCCTATCAGATGCTATAACAAATTGACAATGTTGACAGAAAGAAATTTCCTCTACTCACAGTCACCATTAAGTAATGCTAAAACTGTGCTATTAGAGCTAGTCTTAAAAAAATAAAAATTAGACCACTGCAAAGTAAAATCATGACAGGGTTAAAGACAGAATAAGCTAAGTCAGGAACATATACCTGCACAGGTTAACTAGGGCACCCTTTGTATTCAAATGTGGCTAAGCCTGCTTGGTTCAGCGAAAGCTTAACCACCTTTGAAGCATAACTGTTAAACATTTGCTTTCTTGCTGAAAGAAGGAACTATTTCCACTGTCTTCATTACCATGCCAGAGGTAGCAGCATGTCTTCTTGGCCCATATCTTGCACATATTGGAGCAAAGGTCTATACGGATGATATACTATCAAACAGCAGTCCTAGGAAAAATGTCATCAGGACAGAAGTTAGATTACAATGCAGATCATGTTGTCAGTTTGTATTAAAACATTTGGTTTACATATCAATTACTGATTATTTTTTTAAGTAGCATTCTAACACCTAGCCCTGCTCTAACGAGGGCAGTGCTCTCTCTAGAATACCATTACACAGCACAGTTGCCAGTCTGTCAATGTCCTTCCCCCTAGAGACACAGAAAGTCACATCTGCAGCACACTGAAACTTCATTTGCTTACAAACCCGTAATTCCCACTTGGAAATACAAAATGCTGCCAGAAAACAGTCTGCTACTAAATACCATACATGGAGAGCATGCCAAAATAATTGATGCTGGTTTGGAAAGAAAGAAAAGAAAAATTCCACTGCTCTCAAATCCCCTCATTTCAGGTCCAGATAAACAAGAAGGAATAATCCTCTTGCTAAACGCAGCCAACTGTGTGGATACTACAGGGAAAAGCCGCGCCTTAAGTTACATGTGCTGAACGCTTAAGTGAAACACTGTTACTGCACACACTATATATTGCATAGCATACTGGAAAAATAAGCGAATCCCCAAAACTTAACTTCTTGTAAATGCAATTGCTTGTGCTAAAACTCCTGTATACAAAACTCAAGAGTTACTGCTATGTATAGCAGAGGTGTCAAGGACTAAATCTAAACACGAATCTAAAAACTGTATTAAAACACCTCGTAGGTAGAAACAAAAACTTTGATCTGATCTCCTCTGTGTTCAGTTCCCAAAACATATTCTCTCATCTGCTGTCTAACTCACTAAGCTGCTCCCTGGTTTCTCTCTCCTTTTCTCTGCACTTGAGCAGAACTACTCTAGTACAGTAGTACTGGAGTCCAAGCCATATGCAGAAATTAAGCATCACTCTTCCCAAGCTGCCTAAGAAGCCTGGGTTGCCTCCTTTCAGCTACCTGAGCAAACACAGCAATGGGATAGCAAATCTTATAAAAAACAGATATAGCTCCTTTCTTTGAAAGGGTCTGGAAGAAAATGTCCCACTGTGCTCCCTTCATCCAACAGCCTGATAGTTACAGTACCAACTCAGAAAATGGGAGGCCTGAATTCCGTTTCTTCCTCACAGGATTCAAACCCACATCTCACTTCCTAGATTACTCTAATTATTAGGCTGTTATAGACTAGTCTAAATGGGATAGTACCCACACCTTCTGCTAGAACATATATGTGTAGTCCCAGATTCTTCCAGGCAAGAAGAGGGCATAGAAAGAAACACAACTCTTTATGGTCATGACTGGCCATTCCATCTAGGGAAAAAATGACACTGACAACCCAGTCTCTGCATCAGGACTTAGACACAGTTACCTCTCTCACAAAAACAGAAGCAGTTCCACCAAAAAACCCAACCTACCATTAATTCTAAGAGATAGAATTCACATTCTAGTATCTGTAAAGAAGCAGAATCACAGTTAATAAGCAGCATGTTTCAGGCAGGAGAAAAAATTAACTGACCCACAATTTAACATCACAAATGCACAGGAATTCTCAACAACTATTTCCGACAGTCCTAAATGCATTTTTTCTGAAACTACAAAACCAAACAAAAATAAAACTATTATTGGTTATTACCTTATCACTATTATAACTTATCTCCAGTAACAATAACAATGAATTTAAATATTTTACATCAAGTTTGCTGTGAAAGACTGCTTCATTGGCAGCACTTGTCTGATTGTTCCAACACTTGGTAGCAGCAAATTGTTCCCAGTGCTTGAAAACTTCACAGCAATAGAGAAGTTATTTTGTAGAATTAGAGCATCATCGTCAGCCCACTAACTTGTCAAATAGCCTTTCCAAACATTTTCAGATCTAATTTCAGATTAAATATTCTGTCCAATTGCAGCAATTAAATCAGCTCTCACTCTCAATAAAAAGGTGATGCATTGGTGTCATCAAGGAAAAGATTGGACTACTTTGGCTATACAAAAGCAGCACTCCTAAATGTATTTCTCTTTGCCTTTATCTGTAAAATAGCAGTGCAATTTTATTATGACGTCTGAAGTATTTTATATTCTGATGCATCATTTGCGTGAAAAGCAAACCAACAAAAAATAGTATTTGTTACAGATAATCTAAAACTATTTAGAAGTTTAGCTTTCAAAATTCTACAACACTGGTCAAAATTTGTTTTAAGAAAAACTATGAAACTTCTCAGTATTGTGACTGAGAATACCTTGAAAGTCACTGGTAAATTTAAATTTTAAGTACTAATTAAAAACTATTTTTCAAGAGCCATTAAATTTTACAGGCAAAAATAAAACTGCTTTCTGAAAGCCAACTGTTCATGCCTGCAAGCTTGGAAGCATTCCAGGTGCAAAGGCCATTTACTTTCCCTGGAGCAATGTATTTGTAACCAAGAATATTCAAAAAAACCAAAAATCTCTTTTCTCATCATGCTATAGAAAAGCTACCGTTTCAGTCACCCTACCACTTGTCTTTCCTGCCAACAATTTAAGAAAAGGAGGTTATGTAAGATTTTCATTATTTTTAAACGTAACTTTCCCAATATTCTATACAAAACTAATCATGACCAAGCCCGAAATATGAGTATGAAAATATTTCTTTCTTAGAATTTAAAAGACAGAGTTTCCTGTTAACCATTATTAATTTATTTGATCAAGTTGTATTTCAAATAGCATACTTACATGGTTCATCCTATAAGGAAACTCCTTTGGAAAGGCATATGAAAACCTAGTTTTCACTACAGTAAACAGAAAAAAACATGTTAAAAAATGCAATTAATACTTCTTTCCATTTCTATTCATTCATCTGCATATAGCTCTTCAAATCTATCTGGCAGCACAACTTCAAGTTTGTGGCTTTCAGTACAAAAGGTTTGTATTTCAAAGAGAAAAGTTACAAGATTTAAGATCCTGAAAAGGAAAGAGAAATACACCTGAAACCCTGATTTGCACAGATACTCAGCCAGACATTTTGACTGCTGCTTTGGACACTATTAAGTCTTCTGATTAACCACCAACTAGCTCAGTGACACCTAACTTCCCACAAGTTATCATTCACAGAGCTCTCCAGCCACTGATGTTCAGTATCTCAGTTCCAACTCTAAATCCAAAGAGAATTTTCACGTGGGATTTCTACATAGGTTTGATCCTTCAACATGCAAAATTTTAAAAGAACTAATGAAGTCTTAGAAAAGCAAGCCCAAGGGCAGGGTAAGGGAGCTCAGCCAGACTTCTTGCAGGTCCATAATGTAATGATGATCTCCAATAGAGATATTTAATAAATCTTTGTGCATTTTACAAGGAGAATGAGTACAGTTAGTGCACTGATAAGAAGCATGTTAATACACAAAAACAGAGTGATTTCATGTTAGAATGCTGAACATAGAAAAACAAGAACACTTGAAGACGTGGATTTGAGATTTGTACAAGTAAAACATAAAAAATCTACTTTAAGTCCTTGTCCTCCAAGGAAAACAGGTAACAGTTAACATCCTGGAAGTGGACCATATTCCTTACATTAATGACAGACAGTATATTATTAAATGATACTATCAATATTACTTCCAGAAAATCAGTATGACAGTAACCTCAAAAAAAAGACAGCATCAGTCCTCTGGACCAAAGAATTCATCATTTAGACCTATGGTGAACTTTGCTAGAAAATTTGTTGTAGGACACCAAGGCTGGTTGAAATTATAATTATTTCAATAAAGAGATGAATTAATAGAAGAGTTTTTCTCAAGATGTATGCAAACTGAAGAGGTACATAGCAAAAAAAATTACCAATTTGAGAAAGAAGATAGGGAGAAAAACCACTTTTCCCACAAAGCAAGCTGCCCACACAACCACTACACAGAGCTGCCATCTTAGTAAGATGTGTGTCCTAGGGTGACTTTATGATGCTCGTATTTTCATTATTATTTTTATTATTTCATATTATTCATTCTTAATACTTGCAAGCACTTTATTAAATAAGTAATTTTTTCCACTTTTCTCCAAAAAAGCTTTTTTCCCAAACCAGCTAAAGAGAGGGGTCATTTAAGTTTACTTTTCAAAAGAACCCCATTTAAAAGTTTCCTCCCAAATTTACCCTAAACCATAATAATGTGTTAACAGAGGAAAAAATCTTCTGAAAAGGTTATTGAATATCAGGCTAAGATTATCTTCCTTACAAGGAAGCAAATGTTATTAATTTCATGTTGCTACCTAGCTAAAAGCAAGCACACCTCTTAAACCAGCCACTATTACATCAGTCACCCCTTTTGTTAGCTTGATTTTGCTTTTACTTGTCTTGCCTCATCTTTTCTTGCCTTCGGTACTAAGACCTCCCAAAAACTGCGGTGTGCTACTGAAGCAGCTCTGGTAAAGGAAGACCAGGTAAAATAGAAGAAAAAATGCTTGGAGAAAGCCTGTTGCATTCTGTCCCCAGTTCCATGAAATGCACAGTACTTATCAGGGCTGTCAGGACTTCTAGGTCTGAAGGAAGAGCTGTGGGGAAAATCCTCTATAGGATCCTGAGAAACAGCATAGCTAAGAACAAGATGTCCAAGTAAAATCAGCTGCTGCGTATTTACCAAAATCCACCTAACCTTCTCACTGATGCATCAAAACTTCCACACAACGATGCTTCTGATGTAAAAATAGCAACTCTCAGTGTTAAATCCAATACTGGTCTTGGTCATGCTGACACTGAAGATGTGTTTCAGTTCCTGGTGGCAGCACTGTCACATGGCCAGCCCCATGGACTGATACACCCTCTGCATGTGGAGGCTGCAGATGCAGCCAGTCACCTGTCCCCGAACAGCTACAAGGGATTCTGAAAGTGCTGACCTACATTTGGAAGAGCACAGCCAGGAATTGCCCACTGAGAGCAGCTGGACCTTCTGGGTCAGATAATAGTATTCAGCTAAGGAAGACATCACTTCAAGAGTTTGATGGATGAGATGTAAGTTACATGAACTGGGAAATACAAGGCAAGTGGGAAAGACAAAGAATTAAGTAACTACAGGGTAATTTTATTGAATTTATTGTGAACAATAGGTTGCAAAATGTATCTTTAGAAATAAATATCATGTGCAAAGACTAATTTTATGATGGGGGAAAAAGAATTTTAAAAATTTGAAGGCATACAGCCTACCAAAACTTCTTAAAACAGGCACTTCCACAGAGCCATACCTTTTAATAAACAGACAAAGCCGTAAATTTCCAATTCTATCTTTGACTCGTTCAGAATTCAATTTACTGCTCGAGGTTGTTTATAGTTTTATTTTATGACTTTGTTTTCACCTATACCTGGCGTAATTTCCAACCATAATCAACCAAAACTAACACAGAAAGGACCCTTTTGTCTCTGTATTTGAAAACAGAAGCTATTTATTCTAAATGGTTTTAACTGGCTCTTATAGTCTCCCATGATTTGATGAAAAGCTACTTTTTAAAAAAAGCCAAGAAACCAACTGATCTCCCTAGAGAGATACCTAACTAGAGTGAAATGAAAATTACTGATACTTACATACAGAAGTAGCAGCAGAAATCAACCTTGTATTTGAAACAACACCAAATTCCTGAAGAAAAAGAATGGTAAATGAAGTGAACTACCTGAAACACCATACACTCACACTGTTATCAAATTAAAATAATGGCTTCTTACTAAACTGGGCTTCTTTTTGCACTGTTGTAGTATTTGGTTTTTTCCCCCACCCCTTTTTTTTTCTTAAGGTGAACAGGATTAAACTCCTTACCTAAAAGTTATTTCATTGATTAGTTGCTTGGTTGTTTGTGAGGAGCAGTAAAGATTTATGAAAGGTACTTAAGCCACAAAAGCTCAGCTGGCTAACATTCTTTATATAAAATAGACAAGAGGGCTTCAAGAAGGTTAATTTTTTTTCTTTATCCCACCTGGAGAGTAGAAACCTGCCATTAACTACCTTTTTTAGTTATGTTTTCGTGAAGTCTTAGGTCCTGTGCTGAGACAGTCAGCAATCTGAAAATTTTCTGTATATAGTGTTCTTTCAGAGAAGTCCATAGCTGAATCAACAGTGCTGACCTTTAAAGCTGCAGAAGCTTTACAAAGGCTACACAGGAAGGAAGGCTACACAGACTTCTAATTAAAGGTACATCTATGCATATACACCCTATGTCTGTGCCTGCTTAAAGGCTTATTTAACAGGTTGATAAAAAAGCACCCTCTCCAACACTCTCTCTATTTTCCTTGATGTCTTCCAAACACTGAAAAAGTGTCACAGTACTTGTACAGACAACAGTATCACACATCACCACTAGTTTAGTAGGTCTGTTTCTATCATCCATTAAGTGAGTTCCTTCTGTAAAACTCCTTAGTGCTGACATATCATAAATTGGCCAATTTGACTTTTTTCCATTACACAGACACTTCTCAAACAGCTGTGAAACTTGCTGCAGTATAGAGGACTAACAGCAGCACCCAGCTGATATTAACTCTTGGCCACATTCAAAGGGGAGTACCAATGGTGGAGGCATGGAGCCTTCTTACCAAGATCCCTAATGGGTCAGTTCCTTATGTTAATTTCTCAAAGACAGCACATGAGCTACAACATACATTTAATTCAAGTAATGAAAGTGTGGTAAACTCTGAGGATCCCTTGCTATATGAAATAGAACGACATAATTAGGAAAAAAGTTCCAATTATGTTTTAAAGTTTGAGTAAACATAAATAAGGAGAAACACACCAGAAAGGAGACACTGATTAAGATATACACAATTTAAGGTACAGTGTATGTAAATATGTAAACACTGTGTCACAATGAAACAGCCACTTAAAATACTTTTTTCAGTTTTCAGAGGCACTTCAGAGGCAATTCAGACAATTTTGAAGGCCTTCTCTGTCTCCTTTTCTTAAATGCTATAGAAATATATGCAAAAAGGAGAAGGTTTCAACCCCCAAAGCATGAAGAAAGACAAAAAATTTTAAAGTCCTAAACGTTTTCTTTCTCTCATACATCACATAATGTTACATTAAAAAATTGTAATACTTCATACCTCTACTTTGGATGCCAAAAACACACACGTGGGAGCCATTAATACTGGATCTATACTTTTTAGGGAATATCTGAAACGTTACAACAAAATTATAATATGTTGTTTCATACATGTAGAACGATTAATCTATTAAGAGCACCACACTTCCTTTTGAAAAAAGCAAAGCTTAAGTTAACTTTATTAAAGCATAAAAGCTTTACACCATCCAGAAAACAAAAGTGGCACTGTTTTTAATACAGAACTGCATTTTTAAAGGGCTACCAAAATGTGCCTAGCAAATGTTTTATTCTTGTACCATCATAGTAAACAGTCCTACCTGGCATAGAATCTCTTGAAGTAGACTGTAGCAGTGGCAATAACTTGTTGTCTTAATTTAAGATGTTCACCTAAAGCCTGGATAACTTAAAAAAAAATGAACAAAAGCTTGAGTTGAGTTTTTTTAAACAATTTGACACCAAATAGCAAAGGGTCTCAAAACATGGCTAGTGCTGGGGATTCTAAGGAGCAGCACCACAGTCTTCTCCCTCAGTTCAGTTGCTCTAGAGAGACAACACGCTGCTGTAAAGCTACAGACGTGCAGGTGAAGAACCGCTGCCTCCTGAAGCTTGGGGACACCTTCAAAAAGGAAAAGGTACCTTGACTTCATTGTGCACAAAGTGAGTATGACCTTCAAGAAGATGACAACACAAATCTCAGAAGGGTAAAGCTCAGGTATTCCATTTTAGAGCAAAACAAATTCAGACACAGGAAATATAAATCCTCAGCTCTTCAGTGCCACACAAAATGGATGGGGTTTTTTTCAAACAAGTAAAGCTGCCAAAACAAACATGGTCATTTAATTTGGCAGAGGCAGCAGGTGTTAAAAAAATGACATATTTAGTCTAGGGAGAGGGGGTGGGAGACCAGAGGATGCAGTCAGCTGCTCCATCACGGTGGTCCTCTGCCAGTTGGCCAAGAAACAACCCTGGTGTCATCTGTGCAGGTAGCTCTTGTTTGGCCTCCCAGGCAAAGGAAAGGTGCCAAGCAAATTAGATGCATCAAGCTGGGATTAAGAGCAGGGGTTGGATGTAAAGAATGGCACAGTGAAACATAAGGTTGTTACTTGTTATTTTTCCCATACTTCTTTGCCGCCATCACTGTGAGCACGGCTTGGCTCTGTGAAGACTCCCTCTTCTTTTTTTCCTCCCTCATGAGAAATGTCAAGAACAGTATTTTAAAATACACTTAAGTAGGTATTTTTAAAATGTACAGCAAGACCAAGACAGTGACCACTGGTGAGAAAAGCAAACAATTCTGTTGTCAGTCATCACTAAATTCTTAGTCTCTATTTAAACACCGAGTAGAGAGTTTTTTCCCCATGCTTTTATATGTATCCCCTGCAAATGGCCAGGGTATACATTTGTCACCCACTGGCAAGGCCCAAAGCAACACTAAATCCCTGTGTCATATCATTTTTTTTCTAGAGGAGAATGCCAAATTGGGACTAGTTTGACAGCAACAGTAGGACAAGCAATACTTCTGAAAAGAGTGTTAAACCCAGTATGCAAAGTCTGTACAAATATTAAACATTTTATCAGCATATCTTGGGAGGTTGGAAAGAATTTTTGCCTTTAATTTGACCATGGGGCTAAAAAGCTGTCCTACTACTAGGGCATCAGAAAAATTCAAGTATTAGGCTAAACAGAATTCTCCAAATATGTTTCATACTCCCATGGGGTTTTCAGGAATGGTTAGGCCATCTGCTGTCAGGGAAAAATCAAGTGTGGTTTAGAAGAAAAAAATGGACAAGAGCCTAGAGAGACTTAATGAAATGGAAGCTTGTATATGCTGGGAAGAAGTCCAATGCTTGTAACTATTTTAATATTTGAAAAGAAACTATAAGATCATTTCTTCCTATATGTTTACAAAATAAGTGGTTTCAGTGGTTTGTTTTTTAATAAAGGTTGTTTGAAATCTCAGTATTTTGAGTAGCCTCTAACAGAAACATTACTGCTTCTGCCCAAAACCAAAAAGGGAAAAGAACTAATCAACATCAGTTTCTTTTTTCAAACTACTTTAGAAGATGATCTTTTTCCTTTTCTTCATAGCTGCAGGAAGCCATACAATCAGTTAGTGATCTACTGCACTTGTTTTCCAATGAAGAAGCAGCAGGAAATTTCCCCTCTCCATGCAGATTTTAATTGCTTTAGGGAACAACCATCTCCTGGGCTAACACACACTGAATGTGACATGCTGTAGCTGAGCCTCATCTGCTCTCAGGTAGTGCAGATGGGAGACAAGGGGGACCCAAAGCAGGGTCTCTGTTCAGAGGCAGGCGATGACACAACACATCGAGGGCCTGAACAGGGCCAGCTCTGCCTGAGCACAGAGCAGCCCTGGCTATCCTGCCCTCCTTGCTGCACAGGGGGAGGAGGCCCAGCACCACTCTGTCCTGCAGAGCAGGCTGTGTTCACACAGGCACAGGGGAGACGCTGGCAGAGCTGCTCTCCAGCTGCCCCCAGTCACTCACCTGCCTTCAGGGGAGGCATGGAGTGCCAAGGAAAAGGACCCTGGGAACCACAAACCAAAACTAACAAGCTAACTTGTTTACCTCGTAAAGCTTTGTTTACCCAAGAAAAACAATGAAGCGAAACATTTTAAAAAGCATATTTCACAGTTCAAATTAATACTAGTGAAAATTAGCATAGAAATACAGTTTTAGAAATACCCATAACCCTCCTTTTGTATTATGAAATTATGACACCTGGTTTTAACCTCAAAAAATTTCAGGAATGGATCAAATGGGTAAATCATTGCTAGCTTGATTTCCAGATATTCTATAAGCAATAACACAGAGGTATCCATAGTGATTGTGTTTATAGCATATGCAATTGTTACAAAAATAACTAAGCTAAGAGAGAAGCTGGGATAAGTATCCTTCACAGATATCATTCCAGCACTGACATAAGATCTTCCAGTGGCTCTGGGAAAGTCACTTCACCTCTCTGTCTCAAGTCTGGCCAGACAGCTGAAAAAAATAAGCATTCTGTACTTTAAAGGACTACTGCAAAAATATATAAAGAGCAGCTTAAAAACTTGCAAACAAGCTACTAGTCAGCAATATCCTTTGCATAAGGAGATTTTTTAAAATATTGAACAATTGCACAGAGAAAATTTTAAGTGCCTTTGGAATCTGATACACTCAGGTGTGACCATTCACATGGATAGTGAAACGCTCTGCAAGATCAAGTGAATCTTAGACAACTTTACATGCAAGTCCCAAATTCTTTGGGAGAACAGGCTGCCTGCCAACAGCTCTCAGAAAATTGTAGACAATTTGAGAGCCACCTGGTACAGGGAAATCAGTCAGAAGACAAAACACCGGCTGTGTTGCAGCCTTCTGAGAATGTAAACGAACACAAATAACAAGTTTCCAAACTCTGTTGTTTAACAGGACGGCACAGATCACCTAAAATACTTACCCCACCCTAAGAACCCACCTAAAGCCCAGACTGAGTACTAATACTTGACACTGAGCCTTTAATACAGTAGCTTACCAGTTTCTGTTTGCTTCTCCTTTTATGTTCTGATAAGAATCTCTTGAAAATAAGAAAATTTACTGCTTCCACCTATCACAGGTTAAAATACTATATATGCAGCTAATTAGCCTGCAAGGTCTCCCAGAATTGTGTTAGCACAACTAACAAATAATGATGTTATTTATATTCCACATCTTTGTTAAAATAGGCAGTGAAAGTATATGTAATACCACAATGAAAACATTACATTTTCCAAGCAATTCAAATCTCCATTAAGACATGGCACACATTGCACAGATTTTATGGCAGAAATAAAAAAAGTTTTACCATTAGTAAAAAATATCTGTAGCTTCCAATATTCTTCTTCAGTGAGAAATTTCAAGTCTTTCTGGCGTTCTTTCAAAAGATCTTGTTTATCCAAAATCCATTGTAAGCTAAAGGAATGGAAAATAATTTCAGCAACTCTTTATCAACATTATACTGAGTGTCTCCTGTACAAACAGGCTATGAATTAAAGCTCGGGGATAAAGGGCTTGTGGCCTTTAACAAAGCCACAAACAATCTTCTCAAGCAACTGTTCTTCAGAGTTTTCGAAAGTCAGACAACTAAAAAAAAACTAACAAAACCCCAAAACCCAAACAACAAAAGATGAATTACCGGGGCTGAGATCAGCCTCTACCAGTAGCAAACTGAGCTGGCTGTACAGATCTTAGATCCTGACAGTCACTAGCAAGGTTTATGTTGCAGCCATTTCATTACGGGCACCGTCCAAACCTTGACGTGCTCACCATGAGGTGTTTCAGGGCAGAACCACAGAATCAATTAGGTTGGAAAAGACCTCTGAGATCACCGAGGCCAACCCATGACCGAACACCACCCTGTCAACTACACCATGGCACGGAGTGCCACGTCCAATCTTCCCTTAAACACCTCCAGGGACGGTGACTCCACCGCCTCCCTGGGCATCCATTCCAGTATCAATCACACTTCCTAATGTCCAAGCAAGCTGAGCCCCGGCTGCCCTACCGCAGGGCACAAGCGTGTCGGGGCCCCAAGCTCCCGCACGCCGCCGCTGGAGCCCGGGCTGGCGCGGGCACCGACACCAGGACGCGGCGCCCGTCCCGGAGCGCCCAAACGCTTCCCGAGCGGGGCGGGCTCGGGCTGTTCCCGCACCGCAGCCCGGCTGATCCCGCGGCAAGCAGGCCCCGCCGCCCGCCCCGCGCTCCCCCGGCCGCCCCGGGCCTCCCTTCAGCGCCGTGCCCGCCGCCCGGGCCGGCAATGAATGGACAGAGCGCGGCGGCGGCCCGCAGCACCCGTGCCTCGCGCCCCGCGGCCGCGGCACCCACTAGTGAGAGCTCTGCCAGAAGTTCCCGGCCATGGGAAGCTGCGGAGCGGGGAGGAGGCGCCCGGGCCCGCGATGCCCCGGCCCCGCCGCCACAGCGCCGCCGCCCCCGCGCCGGCAGCAGGAAGGAGGAGGCGGCGTCGCCGCCGCCGGCCGGCAACACGCGGCACTGGGAACCGTTCCCCCGCGCGCGGGTTCCGCCCGCCCCGCCAGCCCCCGCAGCCCCGCCGGCTGGCACAGGGACACGGAGCGGGATGGGCCGGGAGGCACCTTCCAAACCACCCAGTCCCGCCCCCGCCATGTGCAGGGACACCCTCCACTAAACCAGGTTGCTCAGCGCACCGTCCAACACGGCCTTGAATACTGCTAGGGATGGGGCGGCCACAGCTGCTCTGGGCAACCTGTCCCAGTGCCTCACCGGCTTCACATGGAAAGAATTTCATCCCTACATCCAGTCCAAAGCTGCCCTCTGTCAGTGTAAAACCGCTGCTTCTCCCAGTAAGGTCCCTATTGTAAGCAGCCAGGAAGGTCCAGACATTACTTGTCTTGTGCTGTTCTCCACCTCACTCACATAAATTCCCCTGTAACTTACCTGTTCCGAAGTTTTCACGGCTCATCTTGCTCCGTGCTGGAATTTTCCTCGTCTGAGAGAGCCTCTAGAGGTAGTTACTTAATAATTATAAATTTAAACTATAAACAGGAAGTACATGGGCCTGCTTTCTTTCCATGCTCTTTCCTGTGTTGGCTTTCAGCTTTGTGGGATCTGAGATGTATCAACACACATATTGAGATGTATCAATATTATGCACTTGAAAACTTGGGAACAGGTAAGTTAAAGGGAAATTTAGGTTCTGTTTAGGAACTATGAAGCAGAGAGGGAAGATGCACAGGGTAAAATGGTATCATGGTTTAGAAATTATATTCTCAAATGTTGTGTTCACACTGAAACTACTCCACACCACACATGACTCACACACTACACCGTGCCCTTTTCCCTCCCCTTTGGGTGGCTGGACAGCAGAATTGGAGACACAAAAGGTAAACAGCAAGGACTGAGAGAAGAGCTATTTACTGGAAACAGCAATGAGATAAGAAATGAACAGTAACAGCAACAATACAAATGACAGAGCATACAGGAAAACAAAAGTTGTTGCTCACTCTGTGGAAAACCCCATCAATGCCCAACCACTCCCTCTGCAGTGCTATCCCAGCCTGCAAGCAAGCCGTTTTCCTGCCCTGTCCCTGGAAAATGACATGAGGTAGCATTAACATGACCTAACCTCTAGGTCCTGGCCCTGACCCCTCCTGGTTACAGCAGAAATTAACCCTGTCCTGGCTGGAACCGGGACAGATGGAGACAATGGTGTTTCTAAATGCCCTTGCTGGCAGAATGAGACACCATTCTGACATGCCAGAGAGACTCTAGGTCTGAGACCCTGTTTTTACATAGGAATGCGGAGGAGGGAGGTAGAGAAAAAATATTTTATATAACCTTTACCTTTCCTTTCTCAGTGCAAGGAGACACAGTGGAAACCACAGGTTTGGGATGGGTTTGTGGGGAACCTGTGGGGGGTGTCTGCCCTGACACCTTGCTCCAAAAAATATGCAAACTGTGCAGGGTATGGGAGAAGGAACTTACTCTGCCATGTCAATGTCACACAGCAGTGAACAAAATTGCCAGCAAATGCCCTGGATCACAGCCACCCACAACTACATCACACACAGCACAGCACAGCACTAAGGAATCAGCAGAGAGACAGAGGCTGCTATATAACAGAGAAGCAGGTCATTGCCTTACTCAACATATTAGAGCAACCAAAATAGCAGCAAACCTCATGCTTCTGGTTATCACATCAAGTGAGCATCTCTCTTTTTTTCACCATCTGTCTCTACCTGACCCTGGCCTTTTTCTTGCTCTGATTTAGTACCTGTGTTTTGTTACCTCATGGTGGTGATTTGGGCTTCTGCACGGTCAACAGCTGGATGAACATGAGCCGGCTGTGTGCCCAGGTGGCCAAGAAGGCTGATGACATCCTGGCCTGTATCAAAAGTAGTGTGGCCAGTGGGACCAGGGCAGTGATGATCCCATTGTACTCAGCACAGGACAGGGTGCACCTCGAGTGCTGTTTCAAGTTCTGGGACACTGAGGTGCTGCAACTTGTCCAAAGAAGAGCAACGGAGCTGGTTAAGGGTCTAGAGCACAAGTCTTATGAGGAACAGCTGAGAGAGCTGGAGTTGTTTAGCCAGGACAAAAGGAGGCTCAGAAAGACCTTATCACTCTGCAGCTTCCCTGAAAGGAGGTGGTAGCAAGGTGGTGTCAGTTTCTTCTCCTAACAAACAAGAGATAGAACAAGAGGAAATGACCTCAAGTTGCAGCAAGGAGGTTTTAGATAAATTGTCATTACGAAAAATGTTGTCTAGTGTTGAAACAGGCTTCCCAGGGAAGTGGTGGACTTACTATCCCTAGAGGTACTTAAAAGATTATGGGGATGTGGCACTTGGGGACATGGTTTAGGGGTGCGCTTGGCAGTGCTGGGTTAACTTGATGTTCTCAAAGGTCTTTTCCAACTTCAGCAATTCTATGATTTTACACTGCACTATGGTAGGAAATACATAGTAGGGCCTGGGCAGGATATTTACCATGGCTATGATAAATACCATTGCTGCACTGCACATTGGGCATGGGAAACAGCTCTACCTGCCCTATATCTGGCACCACTGGGGCTGTCTAGTACTGCTGGAATGGGAGTACTTGACACCGCAGATTCTTGCCAGCTCCACTCCCAGACTCTCTTTTTCCTCATATTGCATAACCCCATTTCACAGCACTGCAGCAGACCGCACCAGTACCAGACCTGTGAAAGAAACTCTCCCTGCTCCACAGACCTAAAACCAGAGAGAAACAAAGACTCCTTGGGGTACACATTGCCCTGCTCAGCCACCCTCCTGGTGCCATACAAGGGGACACCCTGCCATCCTGGAGATCCTCCCTGCAGAATGGCACCCAGAGGGCTCCCAGTGCTTTGTGGGGGGTCATTCTCAGCCCTGCAGCATCCCTTGAGCAAAAAGGCAAAGGTTTCTCTAGACTGGGGCATGATGGGGATGCCCATTGCCGGACCAGGAGGCCTGCAGCTGGTGTGGACAGACAGTACAGGGGGGTTGACTGCCATGTGTGGGTGCCACTACGGCTCCATCTCCCTGGAGGCCAAGATGGGAGATGCTTTCTTAGGCAGGGGCATGGCAGGGGGGTAGACAGGGCAGAGCTTTTTTCCCCTTGACATTGCTTTTCAACCTTTCTTTTCCAGGACCTGTGTGGAGGATTGCTTTATTTACCATGTCCTCTGTGTGTGTGTGTCAAAACAAGCAAACAAAGATTTCATGGAACAGATGTTCAGTGCTGCTGTGTGTGCTGATGTCTCCTGCTCAGCCTCAGACCTGGCTGCTGCTCTGAGGGACATCCAGATATAGGATGAAAAAATCGCAGCCAAGAACCTGCAGGTAAAATTATACTTTGTCATATTTGTGAGATGAAATTATCTGTCAGCTCTTGCCGATCTCTTCCCCCTCTGCCCCCCCAATAAAAACCATCACAAACATATTGAATATACTTAGTAGTCTATTGCTAGATATAAATATACCCAGGATAGTTGGATAGATTTTTTGCCCCCAAAAAATGCTTCTTCCAATCCACATCTTATAAATAGCATGATAAATAAGATGATACATGGTCATTTTTTTGTTCATGGGTTCTCCTTCACAATTGGAAATACAATATTTTCCTTATCTATTTCCCTTGGTTGCACACAAAGACAGTCTTTGCTGATACTCTCCGGTTTTTCGCATGTTTACATATTCATCTAATAACTGAAAACAGTACATATCTTTTCACAGACCTGACAATAAGCATTCTTGTTTGCCCTCTGCTGTTTAATATCCCCTCAGGAAATGAATGAGTGGTACAAAACCAGATTTACTGACTTTATTCAAGCTTCCACAAAACATGCTGAGAATGTGAGACATTTCAAGGAAGGAACAGGGAAAAGAAGTGTAAGTGGAATTGAAAACCCCTTCCAGCTTATGTTATGTCACTTGTAATGGAAGCCTTTGTTATGATTTCACTAAGTTAGGTAATGTGACAGTTGTCTGATATTTTTCCCAATAATGGTGGTCTTTTAGGCTATGTTTTGCAACAAACGAGGTGGATTGGAGGAGTGGTGACCCTGGATGTGACCCCATGTGTCAAAAAAGCGGGAAGTAGCCACAAATAATATTGTTTATTATTACATATGTATAAATAATCTTATTTATACATATGAAATAAAAATTCAGCTGCTCAATAATCCATGTATCTGAACATAAGGATCTTGTTGTTTTGAATGACAATGTCAGGGGCAAAGGGTTTGTATTGGAAAATTTTTATTTGAAGCACCATCACACACACACTTCCCCTTCACACAAAAACCAGACTCCTGCAACCATTTAGTAATTTTTGTGGAAGACATTCAGGATAATTTCATTAGATGAGGGAAAGACCTTAGAATAATGAGGATTTGATTTACAACATGAGGATAAATAATAAGGGACAGAGATGTTATTAAAACCATCACCTCTGTTGTGAGAACCTCTTGATGAGGATAGATGGTTCAGCCAGATCCTACTGACCTTTGCTTAAAGTAATTTTTAAAACTCAGCATTCCCACATAGTAGACTGTTATTTCAACAGGTTTTCCTTTCTGGGTCACAGATACTCTGGCACTTAACCCTACCTTCTCTCAGTAAAACATGCAGCAGGAACGTATGCAGGATGGAGTTTCATATCAATGTTATGTTGGTTTGATTTTTTTTTCCTCCTCTGGTCAGCTTGAAATGCATCCTCCACTCCAATGGCTCAGGCTTTCCATGCCGGGAGTAGCCTGTGGGTCTGGATCCTGAGCAGCACACCCTGCCCAGGCTGAGATGGTTATTCAGGCTGTCCTTCAAACCCTGGGAGCCACACAGATCAACCTGCAGGTCAGATACCCATTCACATGAGGCATGTGTCCCATCAGGGAGGGCTTTACCTCCAGGAAAGACCAAGTTGCCAGGATCACTCCATTGGAGACCTCTGCTGGGACATGAATAGCAGACTGAGGGTCTCTTAGGTAGCCTGCACCTCACAGGGAGAGTTTGCCTCTGTCTCACCTCTTCCCAAACATTCAGTGGGAACAAGCAGTTGATGAAAGGCTTCCTGAGAAGTCAGGAGGAGGACCACAGATACTGGCAAGCCAGGACAGGAGACCCCTCTACCCTACCCACATCCCTGGGTGGCTCTCTGCACCCTGAACAACTTTTCATAGAATCATGAAGATTGGAAGAGACCTCTGAGACCATTGAGCCCAACCTTTGACCAAACACCACTAAGTCAACAAAACCATAGCACAAACTGCCAAATCCAGTTGTTTTTTTAACAGTTCCAGAGGTGATGACTCCACCACTTCCCCGGGCAGTCTGTTCCAATGTTTAACCACCCTTTCAATGAAAAATTCTTTTTGATGTCCAACCTCAACCTCTCCTAGAGCGGCTTGAGGCCATTTCCCTTTATCCTGTCATTAGTTGCCTGGGAGAAGAGACCAGCCCCCACCTTGCTCCTACCACCTTTCAGGAACTTGAGTGTACTGTAGAGAGTGATAAGGTCTCTCCTGACCCTCCTTTTTTTTCCAGGCTGAATGTCAACATGATTTACTCTAGACCCTCATGATTTACTCTAGACCCTCATGATTTACTCTCTAGACCCTTCACCAGCTCTGTTACCCTTCTCTGGACACACCCCAACGCCTCAATGTCATTCTTGTAATGAGGGACCCAGAACTGAACAAGGACTTGAGGTGTGGCCACATCAGTGCTGAGTACAGGGGGACAGTCACTTCACAAGTCCTGCTGGCCACACTATTGCTGGTACAGGCCAGGATGCCACTGACCTTCTTGGCCCCCTGGGCATATGCTGGCTCGTGTTCATCCAGCTGTGGACTAGCACCCCCAGTTCCTTTTCCACTGGGCAGCTTTCCAGTCACTCTGCTTCCAGGCTGTAATACTGCTTGGGGTTTTTGTGACCCAAGTACAGAGCGTAGCACTTTGCCTCATTGCACTCAATAGAGTTGGCCTTGGCCCATCAATCCAGCCTATCCAGATCTTTCTGCAGAGTCTTCCTACTCTCCAGCATATCAACACTCTCACCCAACTTAGTGTCATCCACAAACTTACTGAAGGTACACTTGATCCCCCTGTACAAATCATTGATAAAAATATTAAACCAGACTGGCCTCAAAACTGAGCCTTGGGAAAACCCCACTACTGACTGGCCACCAACTGGATGCAACACCATTCACCACCTCTCTCTGTGCCCAGCAAACCAGCCAGTTCTTAACCCATCAAAGAGTGCTGTTGTCCAAGCCATCATCTGCCAGCTCCTCCAGGAGAATGCTGTGGAAGACAGGATTGAAATCTTTACTGAAATCCAGGTAGACCACATCTGCAACCTTTCCATCATCCAGTAGATGGGTCACCTGGTCATAGGAGATCAGGTTGGTCAAGCAGGGCCTGCCTTCTCTAAACCTGTGCTGACTGGGCCTGATGTCCTAGTTGTCCTGTATGTGCCAAGTGATGGCACTCAAGATAATCTGCTTCATAACCTTCCCTGTAACTGAGGCCAGGTTAGCAGGCCCGTAGTTCCCTGAATCCTCCTTATGGCCAACCTTCAGTTGTCTGGGACCTCTCCAGTTTGCTAGGATTGATAATAAATAATGGAGAATGGCTTGTTGAGAAGGGAAGGAGAAAGAAAGTCTGCCTCTAGGGTGTGTGTTTTTGGACTGAGCTCTTTGCCCTTCCAGAGGAAATGATACTGCTGTGAAATGGAAGTAGCTTGCAGCCCACCACCCTGCAAAATAGCAGGGATGTTCCTTTGCTACCCCAGGCTTACACAAGTGTTTTGCCCACTTCCACAGGACCTCTCCTTCCTTCCTCACTATTCCTCCAGGTTTCCACTCAGAAACCTGCATTTGCCCCTGGAGAGCAGCTCCTCCACTTTCAACCTGAGCCTCCTGCCATTGCAGCAGTTGTGTCGCTTTTATTAACTCAAATAAAATGAGGAACACTTATTTTCTTGCTTGACTCGGTCCCGTGGGACCTCGGGAGCTGAATTTTCTGCATGACTTCTCGAAGGTATCGGATAACCTTGAAGCAACCCGGTAGGCAGGAGGCAGTTGCGGCTCCTGGTGAGCACGGCAGAGCCTGGCCCGAGGAGAAACCCACTCCCTTCCTCAGCAAGCCTCTGACATTACAGGAGAGAAATGAGCAGAAAAGAGAAAAGCGAGTTAATTAGTTGTATCTTCACTGCATCACACTTGAGAGACGGTTTTACAAGGGCAGGCTTCGCTGCCTTGCTCTATCTGGTAATGAATGGTTTCTCTCCAAGCCAGAAGCTCTGAGGGGGTTTCTGGATCTGCATAAGTAAAGAAAAACTATACAAGCGAAGAGAGAAAATATATCCCTACCCCGTTGTATAATTCCGTGTCTCTGTTCCCCCGGACAGGTTTCATGTATGAGAAACACACATATATATCTTATGCACATCTTTTCCACACGGTTTTGCAGGCTCCCAAAGGGAGTTTGAGAAACTACTGTCTTCTCGCCCCAGGTTCAAATGGCCTCCAACACAAGCCACCTCTGGGGCCGGCCCGCCGGGACCGCAGGACAGGGGTACTGCAGCCTGCTCTCCTACAGCATCCCGCAGTCTCTCCACACAAAATGCGGACCCCGCGGCTCCGGGCCGGCTTCTCCTCCCACGGACAGACCGCGGGTGGAGCGCCGATATGGTTGATATTTATAGGAATTGAGAGACACGGCGAGCGGAGCTCGCTTTGACCACTAGCACAGCGGAGTGGGGCGACAACTTCAGGTGGGCTGTGATGAAAATCCGGATACTTCCTGTCCTGGGAGCTCATCCCAGGTGACAAGAATACTTTTGATTTCCCCAAATTCGAAAAAAACCCCCACTTTTTTTTCTTTGCAAGGTTAAGTAGTGGGAAATCTCAGCACGCCGGCTGCGGGTCACCCAGACTGTAGAAGGGGCTGTCCTTTCTCAAACAAAAGGTGTCCGGAGTTGGAGGGTTTTCCACAGATCGGGAAGGGCAGGGACTTAGCCCGCAAGCCGCAGTGCTAGCGGGCGCGGACAGCTCGGTGTGGCGTTGACAGCTCGGTACCCGGGTGTGCGGCCGCCTCAGGGGCTGCCTGGAAGGCTCAGAAGGATGACTGGAAGTCAAATATTCCTTCTCTGAGGGCTTGCGTTTGCAGAAGGTCCAATCCCACACTCATCCGAAAGCAGCTTCTGTACCTGGGGGTGAGCCCCAAAGCCCGGGGTGCTGCTCTGGCTGACACGGACTGTTGAAAACCTTTTCTCCGCTATGACTCGATGTGCGCAGTCGATTTTTAGGGTTTTTTTTCAAATACCTCGGGACGCGGGTATAGAAACAACAGTGACAAGCCCTTTCTAGGGCAGAATATCTATACGGTGGGCATCCTAATTCAGCTTTAAAAACAATGACACAAAAGAAGGGATTAGTTCGACTCTGGTATTTTGAGCTGAGCAAAGCTTGATTCAAATCAGGTTTTAAGAGTTCATTCCACAAATAATTTAAGGAGGTCAGCGTATTAAAAAGACCCCCACGCCAAATACGAAGCTGTGATAGAAATATTCAAAGATAAATAAGATTTTCCCCTCCTAGCTGTGGAAGAGCTAACCCTTCTGTATATGTGTGCCCGAAGTGTGCCCTTGTTTTTCCGTGTGAGAGATGCAGAGTGAGACAGAAACTTTGAGGTTAATCTGTCTTCTTCTTCTAAATGTATATTTGAATATTTAGACTGAAAGATGATGACACTGGGGAAGCTGAGGGCAGTGGTCCACAGGCGATTGGGCAAAAAAATCTGAATAATTTTATTTAGATTTTAATAGCACAAACAATGAATAGAAAGAACAACATTACATCTGCAGGCTGTTACGAAAAATTGTTTTTGACAGATGACACCTACAAGTTTCTTTGGTCTTATAATTCCAGATCTGTCAAAAATGATGCATATTTCAGCGTCGGAATATACAATGGCAAAATAAACAGAAGAAAATGAGATGTACTTCGTGATGTACTTGATAAGCCCTAGATAATGTGGGTTTAGGGTGCGGTATTCAGTTAATGTAAATCAAACACTTTCTAGTATCGCATATCTTTATTGGGTTTTTAAAAAAAGAAAGAAGAAAGAAAAAGGAAAAAAAAAAGTCAAGTCACAGAGACCAGGGAAAGACCTTTCAGTTTGTCAAATTCATTAATTAGAGAGCTGCACATGCTCTAAGATGCGTTTTCTTGCTCTGCTTCCCGCCCCCACCAACAATTTTACCATGAGGGAATGTTTACCAGAGTGTAACGAACAGTTTCCGATGGCTGCATTTTTGCTAAAGTTATATTTTTTTTCTCCTTGCTGATAGTCGTATCTTGAAAAGTCGTATCTTCAGCATAAAACGCTGGAACCCTTAACAACATTATATGCGCTCATTAGGAAGTCAGCTCTGTTATAGCCCTTTCTCCTACTCGCTGGCAAAACCGATCTCTTTCTCCATTTACACAGTTACCAGCCAGCCAGCAAGCTCTGCCCTGCTCCCTGGTGCCACTGTGCTGAGAGATCTTCCTTCCAGCAGCTACCATTTTTTGCATCCCTTTTTTTCTTCCGTGCCAGTGATTTATTTCCCCTGCCTCTCCTCAGATCAAGCGCTGGGTTCGGCGGGAGCCCAACAGGCGAAGCCACCACCGTTTGCACTTCCCGACTCCCGAACCGAGGGCATCCGCCGCGGGAGCGGGCATGGCGCCTTTTCCCCGCCGCACCCGGCTCCCCGCTTCTGTCCCGCCACTGATGGCACTTGCTTCTCCCGAGGTCTTTGGCATCCGCCTACGAAACAAGCTCCAGCTATATCGTTGCTGTTACCGTACTATATCTGTGCCCCTCGAGGAGAATATTTACAGAAATTAAGTGCCTTGTTTTACAGCTGCAATTCTGTAAACACAGAGCTGATTTTAAAAAAGATGAATCCCCCCCCCCCCCCCCCCCCCCGCGTAAACTCTTCAGGAAAATGCAACAAATTCACATAATTCTTTTTTCGCCTTGAGCCGAGCTGAGCACGCCAGAGAAGTCCTCTGAGGATGAGGAGGGGAGCTCTGCGGGATGGGCTCTCTGCCTGCGTGCTTTGGCTTCTCCTGTCGCTGCACAATTTCATCCCTGGAAGAGATTCAGGGTCTGGCTGGAATCTATCAAGCTGTCAGAACGGATAGAGACAGTCTGTGGAAATGCTCTGAGAAGGGTACTCCCACTGTATATTTAAAAACCCCAAACAATTAAAGCCTAGGCTGAAATAAAAAGTCAAGGCAGGCTAGGTTGCCTGCCTAGAGGAGGAGGGAACCTGATTTAAGTGTTACAACCGCTGTCTTTACAAAGCCTGACTCAGAGAGAGCTCAGATCAGAATATAGTTCCGTGAATTGGATTCCGGGGGATATTTGTTGCTGGAGGACGGCAAGGGAGGGAAGCAACCCCTTTTCCCTCACCCTGCTGCTCCTCGGAGCGTAGGAACAACTCGATCCCACTCAGACTTTTGCAGATATTTCCTAAGGCATCGGTCCGGTATACATTTGGTAACCTTCGGCTTTTCCACATGCATTTCAATAAATAAAAGCCCTGTCTCTCAGGGAGGGACAGGAAGGAGAGAAAGGGCCTTCATCCCTGCGCTCTTACCTCGAAAACCATGGGGAAGAAAAGATCGCAGTGACTCCAGCATATCAATTTTTAAATAAATCCGTGTGTGTGTTTACACATAAACATACTCGGGTGCGTGTGTACGGACCCACAGGCAAACCCGTATCCTTGCTGTCTCTGAGGTGCCTGCGACACTTCTGGATACTGTAGCTGTAGGCGGTGGCGCGCAGTTCTGCCTATAACCGGAGGAGCAGCCTCCAGGCAGTGGGGCCTCCTGGTCATCCCTCCCGCAAGCACCTCGGGGGTACCGGGCAGCCGGAGGCAGAGCCTCTGGTCCCCCTCCCTGACCATGGGCTGCGTTTTTCTCCTCAGGGCGGGGCCAAGATTTGGCTCGGCAGGGGCAAACACGGGTTGCCCCGCCAGGACTAGGGCTGTGCTGGCAAACCCACCCGGTTCCCCGCTTCGAAAGCTGGAGCAGCGCAGCGGCTGGCGCGGGGATGCCCTTTCCTTTTTTATTTAAATATCGTCGCCGTCTCGGGGCGGAGGCACGTCAGGGCTGGGCTTTCCCCTTTTTCTGCGGCCCTTAGCCAACCGTAGTTGCTACGAAATTATGTCCGGGGCTACTTCTACCGGCCTCAGCGGCAGCCACTGGGCACCACCGCTGTGCCCCGTCCCCCGCACGGCGCCACGCACGACCCTGCCGCCTCTCTTTGTCTTGCAGGAATACGAGCGTCGGGCACCCGGCGGTGCGGGAGGAGACTGGGAGCAGAGGGTTCTGTCAATGTCCTCTAAAACAGATCTTCCACTTTCCAGGAGCGGTATGCAGGGGCAAATCCACCCTAGAGAATCGACTTCAGCCCTTGATCTGAGACTTCAGCAATACCTGCTGTTAAGAGTCTTAGCGCTGCTTTCCAGGCCAGCCTCGCCTCGCATGTCACATACCGTGCTCTGTTCGACGCTGAATACGGGGCACCATGCCCAAGAAATTCACGGGACACTCCCCATTTCCTCTTCCCACCCGGCCAGCCCCACGGGATGTGGGAAGGTGCCCACATAAGTGACCAGCGTGATCAGGTGGCGGGGGCAGGACCTTTCCCACCGCCACGAAGCCTACAGGTGGCACTAGGGCATTTTCTGCACGGAGGGGACACTCAGCTCAGCATCACCACAGACAGTCGTGTCTCTATCGCCTGGGGTTGCCGAGGTCTGCTGGGCGCCGCGGGGACACGGGCTGTGGCTCCAGCCCGGTACTTAGGAGCAAAACCGCCACGTCGGGACGATGGATGCTCTCCAGAGGAGATGGAGAGGGTGAGAGCAGCAGGCAGCCACCAGCTCTCCGTCAGCACAGTGGCACAGAGTAGCCTCTGCAAACAAAGGCCGGTAGCTGTACAGGCTCTTTTCTGTCCAACTGTGATGGGATTAAACATCGTCTTTCTGATAACTGACCTCAGACTTTAGAAATCACTCATCTAATTATTGTTTTTCTCACCGCATTTTGGGCCACCGCACCCCGACGACCTCACACACAGTGTGGAGGCCAGGCCTGAGCTTTGGAGGTTGCCTCTCGCTGTGGCGCCACAAGCATAGAGTCAGTCCGCAGCAGCGGCAGGATGCTTTGCAGTGCCGGGACTGCTAGGGCACGGCTGACATGCAGACGGACAGACGAACAGGCAGGGCAATAGGTGGAGCAGCTTTGGGTTAGTAACACAGACTGACAGAGTGGTTTGGGTTGGAAGATCACCCAATCTGGGCCGTGGTATATTCCACTAAATCAAGCAGACCCGAGCAGGGAGTACAGCCCTCGGCCATCCCTGCTGCAGCAGGACGGCATCCCAAAAAACCCTGATTTCCTGATGTCAGCCTGGCCTGAGCAGGCAGTGATGTCTGCCTGAGACCTGCATCTCCTCTCCCTGCCTCCCTTCCCCTCTGGGAGCCCGTTCATTAGGTTAGAATCACCCAAGGAAGTTTTTTTTTTCATGGGGTTTTTCACTCCCGTCTAACCCGCAGGGTTTCTAAACCCGAAAGCAATCCCGGCACGGGTAACCTGAGGCTTGCTGCCCTTCCCTCTGAAGGGAAACCCGGGCCCAGGGCTCTCGCCACTGCCTACTTCTGCCAGTCCTTATCCCCGGCAGTTGCCACGCTGGCAGCCCCGCAGAGAGACATTAGACTGGTCATTTTCTGAGTCTCCTTTATTTCCTCAGTTTCTCCCTGAAATCTTTATAAATCCCCCTTTTCCAAGGGGGAGTGTCCAGGCGGGTGGAAGTCTGAGCACAATGAAACCTGAGAATTTCTGTCACTCTCTGCATATGGTCCGAAGTGCTTTAATCCCAATTAGGGGCGGCTGACACACGGTCCTATTCATCCCAATCAGCTCTTGAATACATTTGCCTAGAAATGAACTTCACAAATAGACTTTCTCCTAAATGTGCCCAACAGCAAGGAAAATCGAATTGAGGCAGGGGCTCATTCTGAGGCGATCGAGGGAGAAAAGGTATGAATTTATAAGGTACACCGAAACATTGCAATTCAGCAACAAGTTTACTGACTTTTATTTGCACCATGTCAACCGAAAGAACCAAGAGATACGGTGGGGGTTGCGGGAGAAGGGGAATACGGTTAAAAGGCAACTTTAGACAGACTTTGAATACTTTATGCAGCAAGCTTCGCCTCCAATTGAAGTTGGGCTAAAAAGAAAAAAAATCTCAGCCCCTACACTGGAATTTTTAACGAGCACAAAACGTGTTTGAATCCGATCTGGGCTGACGCTCGTGATTAACAATACGAATACCAAATCGAGCTCCTGTCATCTGCCCGGATTCCCATAGAACCTGAATTACTATTCAAAAGCTGCTTTAATATCCCACCCGCATCTCGTCTGCACCGCACAGCTGGTTGGGGGCCGCCGGCCCGGCCGCAGCCGCTCGGCCCTGCCGGTCGGCACCGCCCGCCCGCAGCACCGGGCACCGGGCACCGGGCACCGGGCACCGGCAGCGCCGCGGCGGGGCGGCAGCGGCTGCTGCGGGCGGCGTCACGGGGCAGGAATGAGAGTGAGGGGAAGGAAGAGAACAGAAGAAGGGGTGGTGGAGAAAAGGGGGTTTGAGAAAGAGCAGCTGAAACTAGAGAAGGTGAGCGAGACTGAGGAAAAGATACTGGGAAAATGCAAAAGAGAACGAGGGGAGAAGGCAGGGAACAAGGGAAGGGGAAGAAACGGAGGGGAAGGGAAGGGCAAAGAAGAAGAGGAGGAGAAGAGGAGGAAAAGAGAAACTGAGAAAAGGGGAAAGGGAGAAAGAAAAGAAAGAAAAAGAGAAGGGGGCGGGGGGGAAGCGTAAAGAGAGAGACGTTCAGACCATAATGGTCTATTCGGTTTGAAGTGGATTTCCGTGTTTCAGGGTCTCAGCAAGCCTCCCTCCTGCCCTCCGCCCTGTGCCTTGCATCCCTATCCACCTGCTGCGGAGCCTCGCGGCCGGCTCGGTCAGGGACGGGAGTCTCGGACCGTCCCGTCCCGCAGCCCGGGGAAGGGCGGCCCTGTCGGGGCAAAGCCATTTGGGAAAAAGGTCACCCCGGGAGCCGCCGGCTGGGCCGCCCCGCCGGAGTATGGCCTACTGAATGAACTTGCAGCATTTTGTTCCAGCCTCCGCTGCGGTGCTCTGCGGCATAATGAGCCGGGCCCTGTATACAGGCATTCATGCTGGTCTGAATGTGGTGTTGAACCTTCTCTGTGCCGGAGCGGTTTGATGGTTTGAATGGAGCTCCCTGGTGGGACATTGCTCTCTGCAACTGTGCCTCTTTGGATGACTGTTGTTCCTTAACATTCATGCCTCATTATGGGGCAACCTGTTAAATCAGGGAGAACAGTGTGCCAAAGTGTTACTCAGGGGCACCGGCAGTTCAGCGGTGGGCATAAATAAGGGCCGCCAAGGAAAATAACTTTCATCGCATCTCTGGGCAAAAGTGATCTCTAATGGTGCCTCTAGTAGCCCGGTTTAAGTATATAAAGAGCGATAGTGGAATGTTTTGATTGAGTCTAAACATTGTCTTTGAATAAAGCTGAAACCATGTAATTAATGTGTCTTTTTAATAAGGGACAATACGGTCGTTCAAGCTATTTAATTTCATTTAATTTTCCATCCCATTTGCTCCAAAGGCTGCTTTTACTTTTAACACCCGGCCTTTCATGCTGCATCTTGCTCCAGTGGGCACATTAGATCGGTTTCACCCTTCCTTTTTAGGGAAGGAAAAATAAAAGAAAATGTGGTTCCTTTCCTCTTTTGTGGACAATTTATTTCACTTGGGGAACTTCAACTTTGAGCCACAGGACAGAATAAAAATTGGAGAACTGGTGTGAATGCTTCCAGAGCAAGGGCTTTTCTTTTCTGAGTGGATGGGAACCAGCCACAATCGGCTATATTAATAAATAACTTTCCTCACAGTCGGCCTTTACATGGTCCTATTGATAAAATTGTTCGCGTGTCGTTCACGCTTTTTGACTCATTAAGGCCTGGGAGGGAGCGGCTCCCGAGGCGGAGCAGTAGGGTACCTTGGTCGCCTTAAAGGCCCTCTCTCTACCTCTGCGGTCCTTGGAATTTCAAGCCGGTCTCATCCTCGAGTGGCCAGGCCAGAGGTTACAGGGACATGTTCATGGCTTAAATTTATTGCTCTCAACTTCTTGTTTATCTTTTTTCCCCCATTCATGCCGCTGATCAAAGGGGTCATCTTCAGTTCCCCACATCCTCTCCCCCCTCCTCTTCTCAACCCTGCCGAAGTGAAAACGAACCCACCCCTGCTCCCGGGACAGTCCCTGGCGTTGCACCCCGGAGAGATGCGATCGATGGTCACTGATGCTGCGGAGGGAAGGCGCGGGGTGGGGCAGGCGCGACATTCATCTCGCGTGCGCACCAACGCTGACCATTCCTAAAAATACATTCCCAGCCATCGCGGACTCAGTGCCGGCCAGCAGCCCCCGGAGCGGTGGGCGGCAGCGCCCGGTCCCAAGCTTGTCCCCGTCCCTTCGCGGTGTCGCCCGTCCGGGGGAGCCCCGCGCTTCCCTCCCCGCGCCCGCGGGCAGCGCCGAGGGCGGAACGGGCCGCGCCGAGCAGCGCTGCGCTTCCGCCGCTCCCGCACAGCCGCTGACACTTCAGGGCTGGCCCCGGCCCTGGCAGCGGCCGCCGGTGTCCCGGGAAGGCGGGCGGCCGGCACCGGGCGGGCTGGCAGCGCCTTGCCGCGGCGGGCCCGCAGCGAACGGCGGCCAGCGCGGGCAAATATCATCGCAGCAGCGGCGGTGACTTGCCAGGCTGAGCTTTCAGGGCTTTCCGGCGCAGCGAAGGGCAGGGAGAGAGGAAAGAAGAATTTTGCCACCGACAGCTGGTGAGAGGTGCCCGTTCAAAATCGCTCTCGTTCCCTGTGCGCGTCCCTGTGGCCTTTGCTCTCACGGTGCCACTCGTGACGGCGGCAAATAAATCCAAAGTAAAGCTCCCACGCACAATCACATAGAAACTGACGTGCCAAGGTTTATCTTGCAAAAAGCGGGTTACTTGAGAAGAGCCCGCTCAGTTACCTGGCGTCTGTCGGCGGATGTACCTTAAGCGTGGCTTTTTGGCTTTCCTTTTGAAATTTATTAGGGCTGACTATTACAAAAACGCCACGAGAAAAAAAAAAGAAAACAAACAAAAAAAACCCCAAAAAACCAAACAAAAACCAAATCCCAAAACCACGAACCAAAAAAACCCCAAAACAAAACAAAACAAAAAAACCCCAACCAAGCCAACGCCCCCCCAACCCCTCCATATCTGATTGTTTCTGAAATAAAATTTTATCAGTGAATAAAATCTCATCTGCAACTTTGCAATTTCTCCAAAGGAGAAAGGTTTAATAAACTTATTTTTGGAGTGTTATGAGGCATGGAGCAGAGAAAACCCGCCAACAGGAATTAGACAGGAATGTAAAAGCGAAAGTGGAAAATTGAATTTGTTAGTGTCCTTCTTGGTCTGACAGGCACATCTGAACTGTTGCATGCACTTAAGAAAAAAGTCGCACACCTTTCCTTTTCAGCTCCCGGAAAGTTCCTGGGACATTTATCCAGCCTGAATTACAAGATGACTTAATCCTAGCACTTCGTTGTATCTTAATTAAAATATTTATGGGAAGAGGAGGGTCATAGGTGCACACTCTTTTCGAATATCTTCGTTCTGGCTTTATTTACAGTTGCTTTTTGTAGGTTCCACCTCCCAAAGCGGTTTCGGTGCAGGAGATTTTGCGTGTGGGCGAGGAACTTGTGGATGTATTAAAGGAGGAATCCAGATGTACACTGTTTGCTAGATATCTGTGTTTTCTGGTGGCCGTGCCTGCCTGTTTCCTGGTGGCTGTATGTCTCTATTTCCTCCTGTCTCTGTTTCTTAATCGCACGAACTACAGACACAGCTTCCCCATCACTCGCAGGTGCAGCGGTTTCTGTTTTACAGGGGCTACGGCGGCTCATATTTTGTGCTATTCATCCTCCTTAAGGATCAAAGCTCTTCTGAAACAGATTACTGGCCTGAAACCAAACCACTGAAATGGTAATATGGTCGTTCTTAAAAAAAAAGTGTAGGTATTTTCTGGTGTTTTCCCATCAAGTACCTGCCCAATTTCTGTATGGCACACGCCGGGAATCAATAGAAGTTAACAAGTCCTCAAAACATTCCCCATCTCTTTGTTTAATCTCCTTTACAATAAAGCCAAGGGAAGAGAATTAAAAATCTTTGAAGTATATTAAACCTCAAAAGGCTCAGCCAAGTAGACTTAAAATAGTCACTTATTTTCCAAAACTGGTTTGTCGAGGAACAATAAAAGGAAGTAAAATTTATGGAGAAATTATACAGTGGATTTGTCACTTAAAATATCGTAACTGTCTCGGGGACAATACCCCATGCTGAGGATTAATGGTCCCTCCAGACCTTTGATTCACTAGCGCCTTTTCTTTGCCCTTGACAAATTGGATTTTTAGGAATGGGAAGGTCGCCTGGCCCATTGTCTGCCAGCCATTCACTCCGCCTGATTATGCAGGAGGGTTAGGGAAAGGCTCCATGTGACCCTCTTGGATGGGACTCCGCAGCTGCTCGAGGAGCCAAACTCTCTCACCAAACTCTGCGCCCCAGAGCATCCCCCTGCCAAGGGGTACCCCTCCTGCTCCCGTTGAAAAGCCGGCGTCCCCACAGCGCCGCGTCACTCTGCGGGCGGAGATACGCCTGTGCTCATCCTCCCGCCGCCTGCCGCTGTCACTCCGGCCCCCTTAAGTAGTTGGGGTTCCCGAGCGCTCACACCCAGCGGCAGCGATGCAAACCAGCAGGGCTCCGGCCATCAGCGTCAGCGCGGAGAGCTGCATCCCGGCCGGGCTGCGGCTGGGTCCTGTGCCGGGCACCTTCAAACTGGGCAAGTACCTGTCAGACCGCAAGGAGCCAGGACCCAAAAAAAAGGTATTTTCCTACGGTCTCTCCTGCACCGCTGGACCTTGATTATTCGTTGACTCGGGGGAAGCCAGCTTTGGGAGAAGAGGCTGCTCTTCCCCCGTCTCTCTTCGATCCTCCTTTCTTAGAGCGAGCCAGGAAAGCAAAGGGAAGCATTTCCAGAACGTCCTGAGATGTCTCCCCGTGGTTTTGCCAGGAAAGCCTGCCCGCCCGTGCCCTCTCCCCCTCCTCCCCAGCGCCGGGGCCCCCAGCCCGGCCGGCCTCCGAGGCGAGGCCGGAGGACACGGGGGCTCTCCCGGAGGAGCGGATGCCCCCCCGCCTTGGACATAGACGTGCTGGAAGCGTCGCCTGAGCCCCGTGCCATGTGTCGGAGGGCCCTGGTCCCGCCAGCCAGCCCCCGCCACCCGGGGCTCCGCTCACTGGGGCATTGCCCCTTTCCCTGGTAGAGCCAGGACGTGCCACGGCCTCGCTTCTGGAGCCCCGGCGAGGCGGGGGCAGGAGGCTGTCACAGCCCTCGGGTTTTGTCCCAGGAAGGAGCAGGGCAGAGGCAGATGTACCGATTTTTTTCTGCGTTTGGCTCGGGCTCGTGCCCCGGCCGCGAGTCCCTTGGCTTGGGCTTGAAGGGAGTGTGGGGCGAGAGGGCCGGGGCTACCGCGGGGACGGCGTCGGGGTGCAGGTCGCAGGTGTTGGGGCAGCCCAGCGCATCTCGACCTCCCCCCAAAGCCTCGGGGGGACCTCCCCCTCCGGAGCTGCGAACACCCTGCACAGCCGGAGCGGTAGGGATGACGGCGACCTGGCTATCGGCTTCGGGGTCAGTCCATGTCCGAGCAAAGGTGCGAGGAGGAGGCGGTGAAGTACTCTCGCCCCGTCCATCAGGCTCTTCAGAGGGCTGTGGATGAGACCCCTCCTTTCGCCCCCCGGGCAGCCGCGGCTCACGCGTTCCGCTCTGATTTTTAATGCACTTTAATTGTTTTTAAACGCTCTGCCAGCCCACTCAAATTTATTTCTCATCTGGCTCCCTTGGTTTCTCGCTTTAGACTGCTTTGTTCCGATGACTTTTATTGCACGGTCATTCAGGGAATGGGCACTTCATTTTCTCTTTGTATGTGCAAGCAGATTATGAAGTATGGGGCTACAGGGACTTTGTAGCTAAGCAGAATCTTCTCCCCTTCCCCCATCCCCATCTCCCGACAAGTCCTGCATGTTGCAATGGTTTTGCACGGACTCAGAGATTGCACAAACTCAAAAAAAAAAAAAAAATCGTACCTGGGCATTTTATATAGCGTTAAGCGAAGTGTAACAGCTGCGACTGGACAAGGTGCGTTTGGATCACTGTGACCCAAGGGAAAAATCTCATTTCCCCTCTCCGGGCACGGGCTCTTCCATCCTTACCCTGCAGAGCTGCAACCCCCGCTAGGGCAGCCGCATCTCTCCCACGGCACCTGCAAGCCGGGGAATGTGCTACTCAAAGGTGGGTGAGGATGGAAGCGTTAAACGGGCGCCAAAAGGAGATGCCCTCGTGGCTGCTTTCAGCTGCGATGCTCAGCCCCCTGCCTAGTGTGGGAAAGCAGATCGAGGGGCCAGGCAGAGCGGGCAGACAGGGGGACGGGTAAACTTTTTGCTCTCTTTGTGTTTCGTTTCACGTGAAAATGACAGCCATGCCGCCTGTTTTCCAGGTGCGGATGGTCAGAGGGGAATTAGTGGATGAAGCCGGGAGCTCAGCTCTGGAGTGGATAGGGTTAATCCGAGCTGCCCGAAACTCCCAAGAGCAGACACTGGAAGCTGTTGCGGATCTGCCAGGAGGACAGGTACCCCACTCGCGACTCCGGGCTGGCATGGCACCTCTCTCCGCCACTTGCCTCCCCTCTCAAGCCTCCTGAAGAAGTTTCCTTTCTTCCCTCTCCAGATTTTCTACCGGGCGCTGCGAGATGTCCAGCCGGGAGAGGAGCTCACCGTCTGGTACTCCAACCCTCTGGCGCAGTGGTTTGACATCCCCGTCACGGCCACGCCGACGCACGACGAGAAAGGTATATAGATGCGGGCACTCATTTCAGAGCAATCAAATTAAATGAAACAAAACAAACGCTCTTTAACTGACACCTTTGACGGGAACTCAAACTGCGGCTGGCAAACCTGGGCCCTCAGAAAAATAAATGCCAGTACAGCTGCCGTGAATTTAACCTACCACCCTTTAAACTAAGACTCCATCTGCTTACATTTAAAGGGTAATCTATTAACTCGGTAGCGTATGGAAAGGCCCCCGTGCGTCGAGTTGTTCTGTCATCGGCCCGATTTAATGATTCTTTGATAGGCAAATGGGGTTTCTGTGAAACATCTCTATAATTGATATGCGAGACAGCAAATTGGCTCAGTAGTTTCTAAAAACATCGGGTTTACCTTCCGGGCTCAGAGTTTCAAAGACTCTTCAGGTTCTCTTGAGGGTAGATTCCCTACTGGGCAGTACTGGGCAGTCCCTGTAAATTAGAATAGATTAGGTAAAAGCTTAAGTCGACGTCAAATCACACTGAGATAAGGATATCCAAAGATGTTGGGAAGGGGAAGACATCCATCTGGGATGGCTTGTTTCAATCCGCAAACCCATTCTTAGCTGGAATTACACCTGTGTTAACAAAATGATAAGGTGGCAACACATTAAAAAAAGGGCGAGGGAAAAGAAGACGAAACACTTCAGCAGCGTTCACTTGTCGGGCTTCTCTGGCGACGGCCACCGCCTCCCGCTAGTCCTGGATCCGGACGCACCCTGGGGCGTCGGTGGCGGCAGCTGCCTGTGGGCATTCCCCTCGGGCTGAGCCCGCTCCGCGGGAGACGAGGGATCCCCAGCTGCTCCAAAAGACGCAGAAGATCCTTCAGCCTGGCGGTGTCCCCGGGAAGGGAGCGAGTGCACGATCCGGGCAGGGGCTCCCCCCACCCCCCGTCACGGCTGGCCGCTCTGCAAGGTGACCAGGGTCCGGCCCGAAGGGATGGCTGCGGGAAAGCCAGGTTCTGGCTGTTATATCTCATCGACTCGGGCCATGTGCAAGAGCCTAAACCCCTCCTTGTACGAAAACTACACCCAGAAAAGAAACTCTTGGTCACCTCTCTGTCCCCGCCACGTCGAAGGGCAGTGAGGCCATGGATCTGCCGAGGGTCACCGTCTCGAAAAGCCTGGCGAAATTTCGGTAGCAAGGAGAACACGGTGCTGGGTTGTGCCCCACTCCTCTCCAGCAGCCCTTGCTGCGGATGGTTACCAGCGCTACTCGGGGGAAAAACGAAAGAGAGCTCAAGTCTGCAAGAGGCTCCCGGCGTGCGGCATCTTCCTCGCCCCGTCGAAGCAAGACTGATCTTTAAAGTGACCCTAGGGATCTGCTGTGTCTTCGGCCCCACAGTTTTCAGACTGATTAATACAGACTCAGAAAGGGTGTATCAGCATGCTGAAGTGCTCTTCTTTTAAAATTATAGTATGCTGAAAAAAAAAAAAAAAGCGGAAAAATCAAACCAAACTCCCCAAACCTCACCAACCGAAAAAAGACAGCAGAAGAAATTCGGAGGGTTTTTTTCCTAAAAAATGCAAAACGAAAAATCCAAACCAAATGAAAAATTTGGAGTTCTTCTGTGTTTGACCCCTTTAATTTGGGTCACCGTGGTGAGAAAAAGGGTGGTGGTTTTTTTTTTTTTTTTTTTTTTTTTTTTTTTTTTTTTTTTTTTTTTGTCTTTCCCTTCCCCTCCCTTCCCCTCGAGCTGTTCTTGTTGAACTGGAGCTGAGCCGGGGAAGCGCCGGGCCGGGCTCGGTGGCGGTCGGGATACGGTCCCGACCATCTTTTGCCGAGGATACCAGGGCCGAGCCGCGCCGCTGAAGATACCTCCATAGTCAAACGAAGACAGCGGAAGGGAGTCCTTGGCGGTCCGTATCCATAATCCTTTCCATCCGTACCGTTCCTTTACCCATTTTCCGATGTGCAGCAGTGAGATTGGCACCGTGGTTCCTCTTCCCGTGGCCTCTGCCTCACCGGGGTCTGAGCAGACACAGTCCCGCCTCTCTCCCTCCTCGACGGGGCGAAGGACAGCATCCAACGCCTTCAGGATGCTGCAGATCCCGGGACAGCCTCTCCACGGCTAGTGAGGAAAGACCGCGCACGGCAGGAGGACACGCTACTGAGGACACAGGCGGCGAGATACACGCAGCAGCCTGCGATGCTTCCACGCGAGTCCGCGCACGAAATTTCCGCGGAGAGCGAAGATTCCGTTTTCCACCCGCAGCGGACATCGACTGATCCCTGTCAAAAGCTGTCTCGGGAGACTGGTCACGGCCATCGCATCCACCCCGGCGACCCGCCCAACCCGGGTGTCCCTACAGACGCGGGGCACGATGCAAAGTCTCACCCCCGTCATCCCTCACGGGATTCCCTGAAACCCGAGGAGCTGCCCCCAGGCCTGGAGAGGACTCTCATTTCCGTGCGGCGCTTGGCCTCACCTTAGGTGTTTCCGTGCACTAAACCGCGGGGCGAGGGTTAGCTGGGGACGGTCAGGGTGGGAAAGAACCGAAAGGGAAATTCAGGAGCTTATCAGCGTAGTATGGTGACTGGGAGAAACGAGAGAGAAAAAGATGGGTACAAAGGGACAGAGAAAGAGGAGGGAAGGAGGGAAGGAGGGAAGGAGGGAAGGAGGGAGGGAGGGAGGGAGGGAAGGAAGGAAGGAAGGAAGGAAGGAAGGAAGGAAGGAAGGAAGGAAGGAAGGAAGGAAGGAAGGAAGGAAGGAAGGAAGGAAAAGATTCCTAGACAGACAGGTGGCCACAGAGGCGGCGTTTCACCGTCGGGGCTGGGGAGATGCTCCTCCTTAGGAGTACCCTGGCAAGCAAGGCCAGGAGGGGCGAAAGCGGAGTCTGAGCCTCTGCAGTGTCGGGCAGCCACCGCAGCCGCGGCCACCGAGGTCTGTTCCGCTTGAGGGAAGTCGAAATGGGACGGGGCACAAAGGGCATTGTCCTTTGAAAGGGAACGATTACATATGGCCCATACATATCGGATATTGTCTCGCCGCGTAATGAGGGGCTCACGATCATTAGATTGGCCTTTGTTCGGTGCAGCCGACTCCCTGACATACGCTACCTCCTCTGCAAACGCCAACAGATGGGCCCTCCGACAGACGACTCGCGGCAGCAGCTGCTCCCCCCGGCCCTACGGCGCCCCGCTCGCGGGAGCTCAGCCCGGACCGCGCAGAGCCCGCACCGCTCCGCGGCACAGCACGGCGGGGGCGGGACGATGCAGAGGGAGCGCGGGGATGCGCGGGGAGGCGCGGGGATACGCGGCCGCCGCTGACGGGTCCCTCCGCTTGCCTCCGCAGGGGAGGAGCGGTACATCTGCTGGTACTGCTGGAGGACCTTCAAGTACCCCAACAGCCTCAAGGCCCACGTCCACTTCCACTGCGCTCTGAGCCACGGCCGGCCCTTCCTCCATCACGACCACGGCCGGCCCGCTGCCACAGCCTTCGGCCTGACCCCCAAGGAGCTGCCGGCCGCCTCGCTGCGCGGCCACCCTCCGCCCGGCTGCGGCCCTCGGGAGGCCGTCAAGCGGGAGGCCGTCGCCGCCTCCCCGCCGCTCGCCAAGCCGGCTCTGCCCAAGCGGGCGGCGGGCAAAGAGGAGCAGGAGCGCGCCCTGGACATGAGCGTGGGGTCCGCCCGCGGGCCGGGGCCGCTGCTGGGTCCGGCGGGCGGCAACGGGCTGGCGCTGTGCCCCGGGGCGCGCTCGGCCTTCCGCCCCGCCGGGTCGCTGCGGGAAGAGGCTCGGGGCGCCGCCGCCCTCGGCTTCTCCAAACTGCTGGGGGGACTGAAGGCGGGACGTGCCGCCGCCGAGGCGCCGCCTAAGTGCGGAGCGCTGCCGGGTGAGGCCGCCCCGCAGGCAGCGGCGGCTGGGCTGGCTTGCGGCGGCGGGCTGCGCGCCTTCCCGCTGCTGTCGCCGCTGGAGGAGGCCTCGGCCTTCCGGCAGGTGGAGCGGGGGCTGCCCGCGGCCGCGCTGCCGCCCGCCCGCTACCCGCCGCTGCCCGGCGGGGCCCTGGAGCGCTTCGCGCTGCCGCCCTTCGAGGGGCTGAAGGCGTACGCGGGGGAGTGCGGACTGCCGGTGATGCCGCTCACCGTCTACAACGGGGAGCTGCTCTACGGGGCCGCGCCCTACTACCCGCTGAAGCTGCACCTTGGCGGCCTCCTCAAGTACCCCGAGTCGGTGTCGTACTTCGCGGGTCCGGCGGCGGGTCTGCACGCCGCAGAGCTGGGCTCCCTGGCCAGCATCGACCGGGAGATCGCCATGCACACGCAGCAGCTCTCCGAGCTGGCGGCCGAGAAAGGCCGAGGGAGGCTGGAGACGCTCCCGGCGGGGGCGGCCGGTGCGGCCGGAGGGAAACCCAAGACCGGGCACCTGTGCCTGTACTGCGGGAAGCTGTACTCCCGCAAGTACGGGCTGAAAATCCACATGCGGACTCACACCGGCTACAAGCCGCTTAAGTGCAAGGTCTGCCTGCGGCCCTTCGGCGACCCCAGCAATCTCAACAAGCACATCCGCCTGCACGCCGAGGGCAACACGCCCTACCGCTGCGAGTACTGCGGCAAGGTGCTGGTGCGGCGCCGCGACCTGGAGCGGCATGTCAAATCCCGGCACCCGGGGCAGAGCCTCGGCAAGGCGGCCGAGGACAAGAGTGACTCTGGCTACGCGCAGCCCGAGCAGGAGCAAAAGACTGACAACGAGAGCGACGTGGATGTCTGCTTCACCGACGACCAGAGCGACGCGGAGAGCGGCAGCCGGCACCGCGAGCAGTGATGAGGGAGGCGGCCGGGGCGGGATGAGGGGAGCGCTGCAGCCCCCCCTCCCCATTACTCGGGGTCGCGGGGCGGTCCCACGGGAGGCCGTGTCGCGGAGGAGCGCGGGCTGGCGGGCAGAGCCGCCGGCGGGGCGGGCAGGGGTGCGCTGGCGGCCCCGGGTTCCCTCCGCTGAGTCGCCTCCGGCGCTGCAGCTGCAGTGCCGGGACAGGGGCGGGAGGGCGAAACCCTGGCGGGCCCGGGATCCCGCTGGAGAGGCACCGAATCCCGATAGGCGCCCGCATTTCAGTGGCCATATATTTTTATTGTACCTTTGTTGTTGAGAAAATTGTGCCTTTTGGAAACGATTTTTTTTTCTATGCGCTCTCCCATCACTCGTTCCAGCGGTGTGAGCCGTGGAGCTCAGCAGCAGACCCGGGTCTGCAAGCGCCTCTGGCACCTGTACACTTTATTTGACACCTCATCTGTGGTTGCTCGGGTCCTAATAAAGCAATACAAACAGCTTTTTGGAAAGACAGAAGAAACCGGGCAACGAAAAGCTACTCTTGCAGCATGGAAGAGGTTCGCATAACAGGTGCACCATTTGATCAAGTTGCAATTATTTATAGCAGATAATATTTGAGTAACAAATGTAAAATAAATATTAAAAAGCATGACTCTAAAAGCACGCACTATTTAATTTTAAAGGAAATACACTCTCTGTTTGGTAGAATACAAATGTGGTGTATGTTTGTTTTCTAATGAACGATGTACAGTGGATACAGTATTTTGGTCTTGGTTCCAGTTTGTCATGCGATTTTTTTTAAAAAAAGAAATAAAGTTACTGACAAACTACTGTTTGCCTAGCTGTTCATTGAAGTGCTGTCAGCAGGATTTCGTGTTTCTTCACAATGTTTCTGATGATAGGAAGCTCAGGTCCATCTGTATGCAGCGTCTTTGGGTCAAGCTCTAAACAATTTGCCCCTGAATATGTCGCCCGAGCATTTTCCTTCTCTCGCTTCTCTCAAAACCAAAGGGCAAAAATCCCGAATCCAATCCGTTGTTTTCTATGCCTGGAACTTTTGGATTTTTTTTTTTTATTTTTCTGTTTTGCACAGGGCGAGGGCAGAGCTGTTAAAGGCTGAACATTATTAGTCTATGTTTACCTGTTTGCACTCGGTCAAACGTGCTACTTTGGTAAACGGTCTTCTTTAGAACCGTTGTTACTTTTATTTGAGGCAAGAATCTTCTTATTCTTTGGTATTAAAAACCTGAAACGAGTTCAACTTTAAAAAAAAGACAGCCAGAAAATTATCTGTTTCCCCTGGCAGCTCCTCCAGTTCACCAGGCAAAAGAATGCAATACTGCCGACAGTGACCCACCAGATGTGACCTGCCAGCTGTGCGGGTCTGCCCGCTCAGGTCCGAGCTGGGGCTTTCCGTGTGGCCTCGGGCAGGCAGTCAGGAGGGAGCCCCGCTTTTTGGTTTGGCGTAGCTCTCAACTCTGAAGCAGACGGTAAATCTCTTTGATTGTTCGATGCAGTTAGAAGACCGTGAGTTTTCAGGATGGAGCGCTATTTCAGTCTGGGTGTAGGCGATGCAATGTAAAATACAAACAAATTACTTCCAGTATCTGTGAGAATTTCAGATACAAATTTGATCCTTCGTTTGCTCAGTTAAGACTATACCATGCTTGACAGCAATAGGAAGCAGGAATTCAAATGCCATTGAATTCCCTTTAAAGGTTTAACGCTGTAGCTTTTTTTGTTTCTTTTTGTTTTTTTGTGTTTTTTCCCCCCCTCTTTTTTCGCCCTCCTTATTTGGGCTTGTGCACCCACTTACTCGATTCATTTTATCCTAAGATGCAAGTTGTCTTTCTGACATGAAAACAAATGGAAAAGCCCTCTCCTGCAAAGAGGGGGATCTTTTTCGTCTGGTGGCAGAGTCGAAAATCCTGTTGTCATTTATAGCACCGTCAGCAGGACCTGGAATATTTCCTGCCAGTTCTTTATTTCAGTATATTTGTCTGCTGCTTTCCCAAAGGAAGGCACCCACCGTGGAGATGAGGCCGGGTAGGGGTGCATCATGTGTGCTGTGAGGTTGTGGAAAGGGTATAATAATTCAACTGTGATACGGGAAATATTTGCATGACTGTAGGCTTTGTGAGTTTTAATAGACGTGTCCCATCAAATCGTAATACTTGGGCCACCCTCACATGAAAAAAAAAAAAAAGAAAAAAAAAAAGGAAAAGGAAGGAAAAAAAAAAGAGGAAGAAAAAAAGAAAAAAAAAAAGAGTATTCCAGAGAGTCATTTTGTGTGAATTAATGGTCTGGATATATAATAATCAGTCTTAGTGTAAAGAAAAAAACCCAAACCCGAACTAAATGGAACCAACCCCAAATAACCAAAGTCATGGAAAGGAAAAAAAAAAAAAAACACCAAAATACAAAACCTCCATCGTATGGTTTGTCTGCTCTTTTTTTTTTTTTTTTTTTTTTTTTTTTTTTTTTTTTTTTTAAATAATTGCTATGCAGCGGCTAAATCGAAATACAAAGTTCAGGCGGAGTCACGCGAAAAAATTCTGCCACAGTCACTTTTAGGGCCCATTCCTGCGACGTTCCTAGCGGAGACGCCCGCTCCAGCATGGGCCCCCGGGCGAGCCCCGGTGTCCGGCTCGGGATGCTCCTGCCCCTCCGAGCTGCCTCCGACCCGTGCGCTGCCCTCCCACGGCCCCTCGCGGGAAGCTCTGCCCGCTTGGTGTTATTTTTTTATTTTCTCCCGTGTTCAATTTTATTTTATTAAATTTTACCACGTTTGGGGTTCTTTTATTTAATTTTGATTTATTTCGTTTTATCGTCACTGTCAGGGCAGGGATGAGGCGACAGCGTTCTCCCGAAACCTCAGTGGTCTGGGCGGTGTGGGAAGTCCGGGATGCAAGCAGGGCCAGGGGAAGCAGCATTTCAGGCGGGTCAGCAGCCGCAGCCCCGGGTTCCGGCGGGCGCCTCGCTGCTCGGGATGGAGCTCAGGGCCCCGCGGGCTCAGGGCTCCGGCTGCCGCGGCTCTCCCTCTCCCGCGGGGCGGCCTCAGGGTCCCGCGCCCCGCCGCTCCCTCACCCCGTCGGCGCTGCCAGCGCGGGCGCTGATTGGCTGAGCCCCGCGGCGGCCCGCGCTTCTATTGGTCGGTCCGCGCCGCGCGGCCCCGCCCCGCGGCTGTGCCGGTGAGGGAGGTGCGGGCACCCCTTCGGCTGCCGGCGGGAAGGGTCGGGAGCGGGCTGGGTCTGCGGGGAGCGTCCACTCGTGGGCTCGTGGGCTCGTGGGCTCGTGGGCTCGTGGGCTCGTGGGCTCGTGGGCTCGCGGCCTGGCGGTTTTCAGCTCCTGGGCTCATTAAGTCATGTGCCGCTCATGGCGGTTCCCGCGTCCTTGGGTTTCCCTGCGGGCAAATTTGGGTCTGGAGGGAGGTGAGAGAGCTTCAGGTCGCAGGGTAGGTGCGGAGCTGACGGCACAGCCACCCTGGGCACAATAACCGCTGGATTTTGTGTTCTTAGCGTCTCTAGGTCTACCATTGCTTCTGGCTGGCTACCATTTGAAGCTAGGGAAAAAACAAAAACAAACTCACAGGTTTTACCTTCTGAATTTGTAATTATTGATAGCTGCAGTGAAGCAGGTATGTCCTCTGCATTTTTATAATAAAGGAGAAAATAATTAACCACATTTGCAGGAAAAAATGTAGAAAGTGTAGGCAGAAAGAATGGTGCTAAGACTGAAGAAAGATTAACTCCTTTAAAATACGGAGATGGTTCTTTGGTCAAGGGCCATAGACATTAAACGTCAAGATTTCTCTATTTTATTTTCTATGGGGGGACTCAGGTTTTTGAGTCAAGATGAACAGGAAATAATGAAGGCTGCATTTTGTGAGTGAAGAATAGAACATTATTTACTTGTTGGAAGTCAAGAGCCAAGAATAATAAATAAATTGATATGGCTTTTGGATGTTACTAGAATTTAGTCTAGGCATTTTGAAAACTGGTCTTTCAGTTTCCAAAGATTCACACTCAACCTCAGCTATTCTTGTAAAAGCAATTGATTTCAGTAGCATTTTGTTTTTTAAATTTGGGAAGCAGTTTTGATGATTATTGACTTACCCTGTATTAGCCTCTTCATAGAGTCACCATCAAGAAGTCTGGATGCATCTGGCAGGGAGTGCAAAGAATTGCCAAGAAGTGGATTGTAAGGATCTTGAAGGTGATTTTGATTTTCCACCAAACTTGGTTTTGGCACAAAACTCTGTCATATTTCTTACTAGTTATTGCTGTAATTAGTGTTGTATCCATTGCCTGAGGATGCACATGGGAGGTGAATGGTGCTGTGAACGACCAAGCTGTAGTGCAGGGTCTCACAGACCAGGGGTCTAGGTCTTAATTCTCTAAACTTGGTAAAATTACCTGGTTTTGCAAAGGTGTTGAACACCTGCTCTCCCCAGTGAAGTTAGTGGGACTGATTTAAAATCTGCCAGGCTTTTTGACATGTAAGTGGGATAGGTGTAGTCTGTAATGCAAGTGAGTTTAGAGTTTTGAACTGGTTGATAGAACAATATTCAGGGAAGACTTGATCACTTTAAACAAGGAAATGGCTTTATACACTTGGAGGAATATAATTTCAAAGATTTTTGTGTTAAACTCATATTTTAAATCCACACACATGCACACACATGATCTGATCAGAAAACTCTGCGGTAGGTATGAAAACGTGTGTTCTTAAGGGTCCCTTTCTATGGCTGCAACTCTGGTGTTGCAAAGAAATGATTTATTGATTCAGAAAAAGTAAGGAATTTGTTTGGGTACATTCATGCTGAAAATATTTCCAGGGAACATTTTTTTTTTTTTTTCACTAGAAGTTATGTACTTGGAAGTACATTTTGGAATAGTCACTGTGTTTGTAAGCTGTATTTTCAATATAAAAAAGAATGCCCACACCTGAATCTGATGAAGTGAGCAGCAAGGCTTGGATTCATACTTCCTATGTGCCAGGGAGATATGAGGGTGGGGGAAAATCTAACTGCCCTTGGCTTCAGGTCAGGGAATGGTGAAGATCAAGATTTCTGTCTGAAAAGAGCAATTCTGCACTTGACTGTGAGCAGTTACTTTCTGAATTTTCACCTGAAGGTAAAGTACAACATGTCAAGGTCATGTTCAAGCTCACTGGAGTTCATTGGACCATAGCAGATAAAATCTACAAGCAACAAAAACGCTTTCAGGTATATTCAAAGTCAATCCAATGAGGAATGATTCCCTACAGCATATGTAATGCTATAAACTTATATTTTACAAGAAACAGGAGAAAGTTTCTTAACAACTGAAAAAAGCCGTATCTGAAGAAACAGATCACTAGATCTGAGGTGTATATTCATCTGTGTTTAGAGCTGATATCCTGAAATGTTATGAACTTTGCTATGAGCAAAGTTCATAAGCTTTTTTATGTAGATTTGCATATGAGGGTGGCTTTTTGATGTTTAAATTTTGATTTTTAAAAATCTGTTCTATTTGGAATGTACTATCCTGTTTCAAGGGTAATTAAAGGGTAATATAAATAATTGCATTTATATTCTTTTTTACAAATTGTAGACTGCTTGCTTCTGAAGAGAGTGATTTAGTAGCAGGTAATTTGAAGTCCTGATCTGAAATGGAGTAAGTGTGATTTAAAAAGACAACATCAGTGAAGTGAGGTTCAGAGTGCTAAGCAAAAATTTGTCACTGTTCTGCTCTTTGCATCACTTTAGTTTCATTGCTGATGGCTAAGCAGTTGCAACGAAAAAACTTTAGGAGGAATGGGAAGAGGTGAAATCTTTATACTCCTTTGTAGTTTTTAAAACTTGCTGGTGAGTCAGAGCAGCAGAGGCCTGTATTTTAGCTTTATGAGCATATGAGCGGTTCTTACAGCATGAACAATTTTTTTTTGTTCTATTCAGAAAATTGGAGGACTAAAAATATGCTTCAGCTCTGAGTCCTATTTTTCTATGTAAGACTTGCACTTACCTGTTTTTCAATAGTCTAAGCTCTGCAGTAGCTCACCAAAAGAAATAACCGAAAAAGCAGACAGTGTATTTTTTTAGTATAGTTCTTGAAAAATGGAAGAGGCTGAGGGAACACTCTGTGGTTTCCAGTGGTACACCACCAAAGATCCTGCTAGCTACAGCACACGGCTGAAGAGTCCTGCTGGGAATGCACATTTGCAGCTGAGCAACAACTTAGAATTGTGTCAGTGTTGCTGCACAGCTGATGGTTGGCCTCCAGTTTGTGCTTGTTATTTCTCCAGAGAGCCCCTCCCTCCTTGTAGAAACAAGCAAAACTGACATTTTTGATAAAAACAAGGGACTGTGGGGACCTTCAGCCTCTGGTCTGTGTTCAGGCAGGATTCTGGTTGCAGCTCACAGCGCCCTGTGGCCTACAGTGACAGTTGTCTTTGTCAGTGCCCATAAGGAAAACTACTTCAGCTTTGCGCAGGCCAGAATTCACTGGAATTTTGTGGTCCATTTTTTTTCTCTTTCTGTTTGTAAAGCACAAACTTAATTTAACATCCCTTTGTTTTGTGTTGCTGACAGCCAGCTAGCTAAGAATAATGCCTTTTGGACAAAGCAGAGGGAGGAAGCAGAACGGTTTTTCATTGCTTTAGTCTAAGAGATCTAAATTGTAACCAAGTTTGTGATATTAAATTATTTCAGTGATTCTATAACATTGTATACTAACATCAAAAAAGGCAGCTTAATTATTAAAGAAAGGAAGGTGAATTAAATTCCTGAATGAGTTAATTTTAGTTTCATGTGGGGCAACAAAGTTGCTTAAGCTTAATTTCTTGAGGTAGCCGATATAAGTTTTAGAATATGCCTCTATGCTTTGCCGTGATCTTCCAAAATGTTTAAAAATAGATAGAGAACCTTAGAATTTCAGAAGGATACATATTTTTTAAATAAAGGAATAAATAGGAAAGAAATGTATAGCTTTTGTTCCTGAATGAAATTTGTTTGGAATAATGTCTTAGGTTTTTGTCATAGCTAATGAAAAAAAACCCCAAACCTGTTGTAAGGAGGTATATAAAACAGTTGAAAAATATAATTACCAAAATAAAACCATTCACAGTGATGCAGATAATTATTTGTCTCAAATATTACATTCAATTTTTATCTTAAATGAGAAGAATTTATATAAAAACCATAACTCTTATCTCTGACTATATGCATCTCTTCCATAAAGAGTGTCTGATTCACCACACTTCAGGTAAGACCTTGCTTCTTGCTCTCAGCTTAATGCTTTGGAAATAAAGGAATTTTAATGTGATGCAGAAACTAATAGCAAATGAGAATCCATAGTTATAAGGATTTTCTCAAATGGTTCTTGTAAAATGCTTGTCATATTTAGAGTCAAGCTGCACATTTATAAAACAAGGAATACATTTCACTGGTTAAGATGTATCATGTAAGAAAACAAACAGATCCTTTGCTTTTAAAATGCCTTCTTCCTTTACACAGCAGATGGTGCTAGATTGTGAATATATGTCAATTTGATTTATTTATAGTCTGAAGAATATATGGTGAAAGACATGGCATGTACAATGTTCAGATAGACTACGCAGCAAACTGATGTTTATAAACTCATTTGTTTTGGCACAGTCTTCTGTGGTGTGCATGCTTTTCCTGATGTCTCCTCTGCACCCTTCCAGGACTTTCAGAATTGCTATCGTGCTTACGAAAGATGCCGAATATAACAAGCAACTGAGTGACAGAATTGCAGTCAGTTCAAAAAGGTACGTTTTAGCTAAAGAATAGGTAGAGTAGAGGTAATAGGAGTTTAGACAAACTTCATTTATCTTTTCTACTAGATCCTGTACTGTTGGCAGCATCCCAAAAGCCTGGCAATTTTCCCAATCCAGGCCTGTGTGTTAGCACTCTTGAACTTAATGGTGCCAGCTACAGCTATGCTACTAAAAAGACAAACATCTACAGAAGGGTGCATGTTTAGACTTGCACTTAGACTGCCCCCCAATAGGTCTTTGGGCTGCCTATCTGCAGCCTGGCATCTAAAGCTGCCAGAGGTAAGAGAGCTGCAGAAGTGTCAGTGCACCACTATCAAAGCGCAGAATGCCACATGGCTTCTAATGTTATCCTGCTCTTGTGCTCTCCTGCCCCCATCCAGTGTGAGCCATTGTCAGAGTACAGTCAGCTCCAGTCACATCACCTGGACCTCAGCATAATTGGATTTGTTGGCTGAAGCATTACTCAAGGAGCTCGGTGTCTCACTCTTGAGGGATTGCAATGGACATTTGGTGTCTAAGTTTTCAGGGCTCTTTGGAAAATTCCAGATGCAACAGTATGCAAAATAGGCTGTTTTGTCCCTTGACAGTGGGAACCTTTGTTAGAGTCTGTTAGCTTAGATCCTGACTTCTCCTTTAGGAAGTGATAGATAAGAAATATGCAAAGTTAGAGCTTATTTGCCTCATCCATGACCTTGAGGATGAAAGAGGCAATGTCATTGCAGCCTTTCCAGAGGCCTTTCCTGGACTGGAGACATACCCTTTTGGTATCCTTCAGGTGCTGATTAGAAATTCAACAGAGAAAAAAAGCCTGCTCAAACACAGAGGAAAACTAGTATGTATTCACCAAGACATTTTTAAATGTCACCCAGAAGTCAGGTCCTGAGGCCAGCACATTGGTAACTATGAAGAATTATTATTCCTAAATTAATGCATTAATAATGTAAAGACCAGTGAGTTTCCAAAAGAGTGGGAGAATGTTTAATCCTATCTGTCCTTCACTAGAAGTGGTTACTTAAGCAACTGCAGGAAGTTTCATTACTAAACCACAGCTAGTGTCGGTATAACCAGGTGTTGCTGTAGTTCCTAATAAGTGAGGCTTCAAGCACAATAATGGCATAATTATTTAGTGACTCAACAGATGGGGAAAACAATATGAAAAATAGTCCTGAGTCTTGGATTGCCTGAGTAATTTTCTCAGGAAGACAAAGTGTTACCCAAATTCATATCTTAAGGCTTTTAAATATCATTCCCTCAGTTTGAATGTTTATGGAAAAAATCACTTGTATTATAACTTCCCACATACAGTTCAGACTCCTTGCTTCAAGGTCTTGCACAAATTAGTTCCCATCTGCCTTTTTTCCCCTCATCTTCTAGCTCATTTCTTGCCTTCCTTGTCTGGCTCAAACCTACCCTGTTTCTTACTTCCCACCTCTGATTTCTTTTCTGGTAGATATATATGTGTGTATATATATATATGTGTGTGTGTGTGTATATATATATGTATAATTTTGCAAGTTCCTTTATGGGACCGCAAACATCTTATTTTCCCTACTGAAGAAGATTAAAGTGTAAAAACAAAGAACTCATACAAGAATAATGTGCGTGTTCTGTATGAAACTTGCCCAAATATTGAGAATGGACTATGTTAGTAACAACTCTGCTTGGTAACATAAAAAGTGCTTAACTGTGGAACATACTCATGCTGGACCATATTATATTGTTAATAATGAAAATCCTCTTACACCCTGACCAAGTTCTTGTCAGGGGATTGGCCTTTGGAAGCAAGGAAGGTGTCACAGAAGCTGACTAAAGGCGAAGAAAACAAACTTATGAGAAAAACAAACAGTAATGATGTCGAGTGCAGCATCATTGAGCTGGTTGGTGCGGATGCTGTTAAGGAGTTACAGCACTGTATGGTTAGACCCTGGATGTGAAAGATTTTTGAAATCCTAAATAGAAATCACTAACAGCTTACTTCAGGCAGCTCTTAGCACAATTAGTGCTTTTGCACTCTCAACTTTAGTTAGTAGAATTTAACTTGTTAAATTCTTGAGTTAGTTAGTAGAACTTAATTAACTAAAGTTTGAGCTCTTTAGTAAAAGTTTAAGTTGAGTTAGCTATTCAGTGGAGCTAGGTCTTTTGAAGAAGTCAAACTGCTTTGTAGTCCTCACTTGAATTACTGGGACAAGTTGTAAGTCCTGACAGGCAGAATATACTAATTTGCGTCCTTTGCTTTACTAATACATAGACAGACTTACCTAAAGTCAACTTGCGCTTTCCCCCTTTCATCTATTTCCAAACCATTTTTAAAGCCTTATTTTTTTTCATGCCAGGTGATCTCTTTCTACATTTTTTATTGCAAAACATTCCAGAATGTCCAATGACATCCAGCATCAAGTATTTTGCTCTGGTCTAGGATAGGATCTTCAGTTTTTCTAAACACTGTTTAACAATCTTAACCTTGTTTCTACAAAATAGTTATATACACAGAAGATTTTCGTTGCAAGCATAACAGCCATAACAACTTTTTTTGTTGTAATTCAGGTTTTCTCAGATGCCTTCAAAATAAGCCCATTCAGAAGGATGTCTTAAGTGTGCACAATAATGGAGCACAATATGCTTGAATGATTAATTTTCAGTTCTGCCCTTCTGCAGCTCCAAGCTTTGCTTTGTGCCCATTCATTCTTGTCCCCATAAGAGATGTTCATTCTCCTTTGTGGATTCTTCTAGAAAAAACATTGCAAAGTTCCTAGGAAAAGTTGGAGGAAAATTATTTTTTTCCAGCTTTTGTGTAATGCGGTAGCTTGACTGAGATCGTTCTAACAGCTGTTTTGTTGGTTTTTTTTTTCTGTCTGCCTAGCCAATTAGTCCTCAGATTTTAATGGCTGAGAAGAAGAGATCTGGCTTTTGTGGGATTTGTTTCCTTTGAGACAAATCTCCAGATATTGCTGTGTTTCCCTGAGTCTCCTGTCCTCAGCTCAGTGGACTAAGCCTGACTCTGTCTGTAACTGGCCGACTTCAGGGTGTTTGAAACTGAGAAGCAGATCACTCTCCATGAAATGAATTAGAAATCATGGGGTATTAAGGAGGTATTAAGAGGGCCTGCTCTCTGCCCATGATGTTTTTGAGTAAGAATTATGATATCAGACTGCAGTAGAGGTTTCTGGCAAAAATCAAATATGTCATTTGTGTTGACATGTGTCTTGTCCCTTGAATCAGTGCCCTGGGGAAGGACCTTAGCTTCAGGATTTAACCAAACATACACTAATCAGAGAAGGCCCCTGATTCCCCACCAGCCTTGGCCATGTCCCTGGGTAACAGCGAGCACTGCTGATGTGGAGCCAGGCTCATGGGCTTCCTCCGAGGAGAGGGAGCCCAGGCTTGAGGACACATGCTGGGGAGATGACAAATGAACACCATGAGAAGTGACAATGTGCCTCATCCCTGCAGGAGCCTTCTCTGTTGGGATGAGCCGGTCCTATAGAGCAATCTTCACTGCTCTGTATATCTTTTCAATAATTCAGCATGTGGGGAGAGGGCTGAAAAGGCTGCTAATTCACCTGTCTGTCCTGTTTCCAGTGGTCCTCTTACCTAGCCCCTTGTTTATAACAAAAGTAATCACATGTCTGTTATATAGGCTGTGAAGGATGCACATGGTGTGGCAATGACTCTTGAGACCCCAGGAGGAGGAGACTTGCCAAGTGTGCAGTAAGACCTCACAGGAGAGGTGAGATGTGTTTGAGACAGCACGGATGTTACTGAGATCCTCCAGAAGTGCCCTGCAGTGTGGATAGAGGAGCATGATGTAGTCATGGAGGCATTCCCGGGGACAACTCAAATGTACAGCCTCCCAACAATATTGAAGTGACTCTTCTGGTTGCAGGGAGGGGGCAGAGCTTAGTGGCATATGGGTGTGGCTAAGCTGTTATCCTGTAGCATGCATATCACCTGCTAGGGGGCCATAGTTTTGGGAAGAAAAGGTAAGAACACTGCTGGACGTGCAGCATTTTTGCTTTGCTCTCTCTAGTGGGAAAGCTGGAGTCAGCATCATCCCTGCAGACTCCATTCTTTTCTTCCTCCATTCATCCTCTCCCATTTTTCTGAGACACGGCTGCAGGACGTGGTGCTGAAAGGAAAGCACTGTCCATGTGGAACTGAATTGAGATGGTGAACACATTTCTAAGGGTATAACACCTTCTTTTTGGGGAACGTTAGTATTGCTGCTGTTACTGTGTGTTTCTTATTTAATTGCTTTTTGCTTTCAGTAAATTGTTATCTCAACCCATAGTCTCTGCTTTTGTCCCTCTTACCAGAAGGGGAGAGGGAAGGGAGTGGCTTACTTGGAATTTAATTTCTGATTGGTGTAAAGCACCACAGTGACCAACAGGACTTAATATCTGATATATTTTCAGTCTGCAACTAAGTGACTAAGTGCTTAATTTCCCCAAACTCTCAAAAATGTTATTTTTTTGAGATTTTATCTTACTCTACCACAGTAAGGAGGGATTTATTGACTTCTTAATTTAATACCTTCTCAGTTTTGTTTGTTTGTGTTCAACTGGACTCAGTCATGTTGACTTTTATCTTTATATCAGGTACTGCCTTAATTTTTTCAGCAGCTACCTGTTTTTGCAATTTATGGACTTACCAGGGTAATACTTTCTCTGCTTTTGCTTTTAAATTCCCAGTCCCATTATTTATAATCCCTTCAAAACTTCTGCTCTGGTTCTGCGACCTTTAGAAATCTAGATGAGGATCCTCTAAGAGCTACTTTTTCAATTTTGTGTTTCTTATTATAAGTGGATTCTGAGTGAATGTTGCCATAGGCGCTACAATACAGCATGTCTGACTCAACAATCTCAGCCTTCTTAAATGATAACAAGAAACCACCAGTTTGAGACTTTTTAGGAAAAAAAATCTTGTATTTTTGAAGGTTATTTTATGTTCTCATGTTCTTTGGGTTTTTTTTAACACAATCTAATAACTGCATTCTCTCCCCACTGTACTGTAGGCTATTGAAAGTCTAGCATCTTTGAGCACATAATTGACAAGTATAAAAAGCTCCAACTCTTGCAAACTGCTAAGTCTGCATGTGTGGCAGCTCTTTTCTTATTCCCCTCTTTCTCCCTGTTTCCTTCTAGATTTATCCTCTGGCTTTCCTTTCATTCCGGCCACCAGGAAATGTTCTCTAGCAGTTGGGATAGCGTGCTGTCAGTCAGCTCACAGTTGTCAGGGGATTCAGAGTGTCTGGCTGGTGAGGCTATTGTGAGGGGCTTCCACCCTTGGTGTACTGCTACTGAGCAGGGGGAAGCTGGGCTGGTGCAGTATCTCAGTGCTGAATGTGGAAACGACCCTCCCAGCAGCAGCATTCACTGCCCTCCTCTCTCCTGTCCTCCTTTTGTCCAACAGGAGAAGCAAGCTTGATCCTTCATGGTGGTTCACTGTGCCTCCCATCCAGCTCCCTTCCACAGTAGGAAGAGCCTTGCCCTGGGTCCCCTTCTTGGTGGGGTGCAATTCAATTTTATTTTAATTTTCTGCCATAACAAAGCATGTCATCATTCAGGAGGCCATCCAGTCTGGCATCCTGCATGCAACAGAGTCAGTACAGGGTTGGTCAGGGCAGGTTGCTCAAGGCTTTGGAGACTTGGTACATGTAGTGGAGCTATGTCTGATTGTGGAAGAATGAGAACGGAATTTCTTGCATAGCTGTTTACCATGAGACCAGCAAGGCATCTTATACCATCTCTTACAACATATTTATTGGTGAACTGATGAAGAATGAACTAGATAAATGAAAAACCATTTGAACTACTGGTCTTGAAAGGTTTTGATCAGCAACTTATAGTCCAGCTGGAGGCCAGTCACTAGAGATGTGCTTGAGGAGGCCAATAATGTTCATCAATAATATTTGCATTAAAGACCTGAACCACAGAATCACAGAATAAGTTGAGCCGTAAGGGACGCTCAAGGATCATGGAGTCCAGCACAGCCCTTCACAGAACCATCCACAAAAGTCACACCATGTGCCCAAGAGCATTGTCCAAACACTCCTTGAACTCTGTCAGGCTGGTGCTGTGACCACTTCCCTGGGGAGCTTCTTCCAGTGCCAACCACCCTCTGGGGAAAGAACTTTTTCCTGATATCCAACCTAAACCTCCCCTGAGGAGCGGGGCTTCAGGCCATTCCTTGGGGTCCTTTCACTGGTTACCAGAGAGAAGAGATCACTGCCTGCCCCTCCTCTTCCTCTCACAAGGAATTTGTAGACTGCAATGAGGTCTCTCCTCAGGCTCCAGGCTGAACAGACCAAGTGACTCCAGGTGGTTGTTCAAAAGTTCAAAACAACCTTGTCAGGCTCAAGAAACAGTCTGAAAGGAGTCCCTTTAAGTTCAAAAAAATGAAATGTCATCTCCTGCCACTGTGAAGGAGCAACCTCATGCATCACTTCATGCTGGGGACAAACTGTCTGGAAACCAGTTTTACAGGAAATGACTTGAGGTTCCTGGTGATCAAGGAATGTGATCCAGCAGTGTGTCCTCAGAGTGAAATGGCCAACAGCCTTCTGGGCTGGATCAGGCAGAGCATTCACAGCATGGAGGTGATCCTTCCTCTATACTCAGCCTTGGTGAAGGCCCGGTACTAGAGAGACAGGGGCTTGCTGGAATGAGTCCAGTGAAAGATTATGAAGATGACTGAGAAAGTGGACCATCTTGCATAGTAAAGGCTAAAAGAGCTGTGGTTGTTGAGCCTGAAGAAAAAAAGGTTCAGGAGGATCTGATCAATGCATCCATATGCCTAAGAGGCAGGTCTAAAGAAGGAAAAGCTAGGTGTAGGACAAGAGGCAATGGGCACAAACTGAAACAGGAAATGGAGTTATCATGCAAAGATTCTGTCTGAGCACGCATCTTAAAACTTGGCAGGTGGGCTCCAAAGCAAGAATTGGCAATTTTTAATGACCCGTCTTAACCTCATTCTTCATATTTAGATACACATTATTTTGTTTATGATTTGCCACCTCTCTTTTTTTTTTTATTATGACTTCATTATTCATTATTATACAGGCTTCACTTTCATAAAACTGTCTTTCCCTTTCCCCCAACTCTACTCACAGGTAAATGTCTTTTGTCAAACTTCAAGTACCAGATAGTGTTTATTCCAGCTAAAGAAGACTGGTAGATATTTCATTGCGAAACCAGACATGTAAATAAGGTGCATTTTGTGATCAAACAAAGAAAAAGAAATTTATTTCTAAATTAGTGCTGTGTTTGGTGTGAACCCAGTGAAAAGATCTTATTGAAGAACCTGTGAGGTCTGTGAATATTTTTCAGGTACTCATGTACTTGTATTATCTATCATGTGTATCACAGAATTGATCAATAAGTTGTGATATTTTTCTGATTAACACATGTAAATCTGTAAGACCAGCTTCTGTGCCCTACAGCAACTACTGGGTATGTGATTACAGACAAACTTAAACTGATACTTTGGGTTTTAAAATACAAGATAAAAACTATTCTGATAAATCACTAAGATGCACACAGTTTTACTCCGTTTTTTTGATGCCATTGCAAATAAGTGACAGTTTCACAGAAAGTATTTAACACCATGTGTAATCACAAGAGAAAAAGCAAGGCAACAAAATTATGCTAAACCAGGATGTTTAACAATTAGCCAGGAAGAAGCCTACAATTACCCACACTTTAATAATCTGAGTCAGCTAAGGATAGAGACTCTTCCCATTATCAGTAGAGTAAGTGGCAGATTTTCAAAGAGTCGGGTGAATGTGTTAAAAAAAGTGTATTTGCTATAATGACAAAAACCTCCCCATCACCTACATTCTTTTTAAAAAAAGTAAAAATGACCTTGTCTTAAAATTTAAGTATCTTGCCCACCCCCTCATCCCAGTACTGATGCCTTTGTTTCTTACCATTAGCTCAGATTTAACCTGTAGCTTCCTGCTGGGAGAGAAACAGCTTCTGCCCTTGGGAGAAAGTCCTCAGAAGGCAGAAACATCTGGTGTGACAGCATGGGCCAGAGAAAGGAGACACAGGTTTGATGGACTGCTATTGGAACTGGAATGGGTTTCTGTCTGCTCTCCCACATTTTGAGTTATGTTACTTTTTTTTGTTTGGAGCCTTCTGCTGCCATTGTGGCCCAGGGTAGCTCAGGACAGCAGGAATCCCCTGGACATCAGGGCCTCAGGGCTCTTGAGGAGATGTGTGCTGTTTTGCATTCTGCCATCACAAAACATCTTGGGGAAGTGGGTATTTACTTTTGTATTTCTTGTACTTTCTGTCTGTTTTTATCCATTTACAGAAGAACTACCAGTAATAGAAAATAATTTGCCTTAAAATAAATACAGCTTCTGGTGGACTTGGTGATGATGTGATGATATTTATGCACCTGATTCCAATTCTTCTCCCTTGAAATACAAGTCTTTCTCCCTTCTTTGTTCTCTGTATCACACCTGTATCACACCTGTATCACTCTTCTACATTAATAATATTTAGTACTGATTTTCAGCCTCCAAGATATCTAGAACTGTGCACTGTGGTGAAGTATATAACCTAAGTTAGCTCCCTAAAATCTGTCTAGGCTGTAATTAAGGGAGATTTGTGTATTTCCTAAGAGATGTTTATTTATTTTTATATTCTTTCACTAATTTGTTGCTACTGTTGCTTATATTTAAACATTTCATATTGTACATGGGAATGAGTGCTTGACTAAGTGTCATGAATGACACTTTCATGAGTAGTGACAGCAGGGAGCTGTTCTTGTTCTTTTCAGAATTTTTGTGATCTTTCTATGTCTTATTTTTGGCTTGTTACTGGAGGTCAGTAGTTCACAGACATTTTCTGAACAAATGAGAAACTGAGAAAAGTTGAGAGCTTAAAATAATGTCAGGGATGATAGGGATAATTTATTTCTTCATAGAAGAAAGATAGAAATTAATCCTTTTTCAACACTGAAAAAAGTTCAGTTTGCAGTTTTCAAGAAGAGATCTTTTCCCTGCCACTTGCTTCATGCCGGACTACCAGTTCTAATAAGGAACTTTCAGTATTCACATCTTTGTGATTCTTTCAGAAGCACTAGCTCATTTGTTCTTAATAACATTACTGAAAATACCAGTAATTATATAATGGCTGTAGAAATCACATTTTAAATAAATGAAGAGAGAAATGATTTTTTTTTTATTATAACTCTCCAATTTATATGTAATTACCAGCCATAAAAGAACCTTCCTGGTATGCATAATGACCACCTTTTGTCCTTGCATGAAAAGTCGAGGTGTTTTCATTCAAGGTTTTGTTCTCTTCAGCTTATTCCTGGCTGGTTCAGGAGACAGAGGCAGCTGTTTTTATGACAAGTCACACAGCCCTTCCCCAGACTATTGAAAGTGTTGGTTTGAAAACCAGCTGGGTGTATTCTTAGTCTGTCAAGCCCAGGCCATAGAAACAAGAATCCTGGGCAAGCTAGTTGAAATGTGCCATTGTTAAAAGGGAGCTGTTCTTGATGTTGTTTTTTAATGTTAATAGAAACTAGAAATTACTAATTACCTGTAACTGCTATGATTTAAGAGTAATACAGTAGAAAACACGCAGACAACATAAAGCAACACGCGTTGTTTTTCCAGTTACTTTGGGCTCCACTAGAGATTTGATTCTCTGCCATCTTTTGTGTAAGTACATATAAAATTCTACAAGAAAAAGATGCAGGGCTAGTCTTGTTGTATCAGTTGTTATGTATTATCTGTAAGCTGCAGTAGAAGTCAAAATCAGAATGAAAAATACCTTTGTTTTTTGAGCAAAAAACAAAAAAGAAGGAAAAAGGTTACTGCCTGTGTAGCACCACAGCCACCCTTTTGACAGAAATTTTCGAGATAACTGACAGGGGATGATGCTATTTTTGCCTTCGTCTTATTTGGACTGAAAGGAGATTGCTAGAGATGGAAAATGTAGAAAAGAGGTGGGGCCTGTAGATGCTACAGTCATGGACTGCAAGAAAATTGTAGTCACTGGGACAGAAGGAAAATGCTGGACATAATCCTTGTGGAGGCATGAGACCTGGTGCTTGACAGCAGCCTGGATACATAATCTCAAGGTGAGAGAGCCTCAGGTGATTGAACCTGAGTGACAGGTGGGAGAGTTCCTGTGTAGCAGTCTTTGTAACCTGCAGCAGTTTTATTTACTTGACCCACATCATGTGAGAGTGCTCAGAAACAGCAGTCTCCTTGTCATCACTTTTGTGCTGGCATGGTAGTACAGGTACAGCAAATGATGGGTACAAAAAGGACACCTGTATCTGTCGGCTTGTCATGAACTTAACAGAAACGGAGATGAGTGCCTGCTGAATTTAGTACACATATTTCTGGAAGAAACTTTGCTACCAATAATGCCTCATATTCTCCTTCAAAAAATAGGGAAATGGCCAGATGTTTTTCCTGCTTCAGTGTCTGTCATAGGTTTGATTCTGTTTTGGCAGGAATAGTCCCAAGAAGGTGGACAAGAAGAAAAAAGTGTCTTTTTTTCCAATTCTTTCCAAATTTTAAAAACTTTTGATTTTAATTTAGAATATGGGTGAATGAAGAATACTGAAGCTTGACTTGGCTCTTCTGTTGTTTTCATGAAAACTTCCCCAGACTTGGGCTCTGAAAATTGCTCCTTAAATCACATAAACTTTGTTTTGTATGGTGTGCTTTTTGAACAGTAAACAATTTGGTCAGTGATAAGTCTGCTTTGTCAGTGCAAACTTTGTGTGTTGTGGCTGCCAGACAAGTGAAATGAGTAGGTGCAAGTAAGTGAAATTTCAGTTGAACAAGCAGCAATAAATTCTAAATGTTGCAATACCCAGTATCTAGCCTTGGGTCCTAAACTGTCCTAAAGGTATGGTTTTTATAGATTTTTAAATTTTGTTTCAAGGCATTTTCCTAAAAGACTAAATCTAGTCCCAGATGTGAAACACAGAAAGGTGGAATAAAAAGTTTAGTTTTAATCACCTCAATGGTTGAGAGTCTGGTTTTCTAAGGATTTGGATGCTTTTTCATTCTTTAAACATCCCCATACTCACTATTTCTCTGCAATAATTTTACTTTCTCTTTTATTCCCTGCTCTTCTTTATGGTGCCTTCTGCCTGTCCTCCATTGCTCATTCCCCCTCTTGCACTGAAGCCTTTCTTTCAGCAGAGGCAAGCTGCCCACACGGAGGTGTCTGTCCCAAGGGAGCTAAGTTACATTCTGGTCTTCCTGAGTGTCTTCCCTAAACCTTGGCTGACAGCAACGAGAGCCAGGGCATAAGTGCTTAGTCATGTAGGTCTCAGCTTAGAGCTGAGTCTTTCCAGCAGCTAAAATGAGCTAATGTTAGAGAGGAAGTTAAACCACAGACTGTGAATGGAATGGTGGTTTCTCATAACTATGGGTCTAAATTGCCAGGTTGGAGGAGGCTCTGAGCAACCTGGTCTAATGGAAGGTGTCCCTGACTATGACAGGGATATTGGAACTAGATGGTCTTTAAGGTTTCATCCAACCCAAACCATTGTAATGATTTTATGATTTGCATTTTGCTGTAAAAGCGATGCTTGCTTCAGTCAGCTCCTTTTAGCTCTGGAGTGAGATCAGTCAGGAAACACAAATTACTGCAGGGGTCTGACATTTTCTTGGCAAAGGCATTTTATGTGGAATCATATTTGAGAGGTATGGAAGTACATCGGCTGATGGTTGTTGATTTTGCTGCTAACGAAATTGCCTTTGTTGAGGTTAGAACTAAAAACCTATTCATCAAAATATATGGGCAAATGGATTTGTCATATCAGATGTTATAATAAAAATCATTAAATATTTAACTACTTAATAATGAATTAAAAATCTCTCTTGTTTTTAGCAATCCACTTGTTTTATTCTGTTATTGCTTAACAAAGTGGACTACGTAATAATCAGGATTTACAATATGTAATTGGTTCCTGGCGATAAGTTGTATGTACCTAGCAAGTAGCTGAATTTTCTCCATCCAAATGCATTACATTTATTATCTTGATAGATGTGTAGAGATAATTAATTGAGGCAACAGTGCAAAAATTCAACTCAGCTTCTATTGGAAAAAAAAAAACCCTTATCACATTTTCATTTATTTGTTTTTAAATTTCAGTGTAAACCCATTTTGTCTGTATCCATGTAACATTAGGAAGATTTTATAACTTGAAAGTGTGCAGTGGTGAGTCTGGGAGGTTATGATTGAGTGGATCACAGCCTTGAGGAGTCCAAAACAAGTGTGGTAGTCTGTGCTTCGCACTGTTATGGGTGGTCCAGACAGGACAGGCTCTCCATAGTGCCTGTCTGTCAAGTGTATCTTGTTTATATTTATATCTCTCGCTTCTCAATTGCTTGCAAAGTATTGAGAAGTTGTGTGATTAACACACATAGCTGAAGTGATAAGATGTAGATAAATGTGTTGTCTGACGACTGTGACAGGCTGTTGTCACATCACCTCCCTCAAAGGCTTCATAGTGATGCTGCTGCTTCTGAGAGCCGTGTCCTGAGGGAATCTGCAGGAATCTGCATATACAGCTTGTAACGACCCTTTGTGCTGAAAGAGAGTGGGGAACATGACAGCTTCTTTATCCCGCCTTTGAAATCTCTGAAGATGGGACTGAAATATTTGGTAATCTCCAGACACCAAAAACACCAGAACACAACCCATTTAAATAGTCCTAAAATGGTACTTTCTTTTTCATGGCACAGAGACCCTTGTCTTCTTGACCGTCAATAGCAACTGAATGGTAAATTTAATACACAGTAGCGCATGCTAAAGCTTACAGGTAAATTACTGTCTTATTTGTAATAATTTACTTTCCATTTAACATACTGGAGTTGTTCCAAGGACATCTTTTCATAGAAGAAGCAGATGTAGATGAAGTTTTGCACAATTTAGGCTGTATTTTTTTCTGAAACATTTAATTAGCAGACATTAACACAGCCAGACACTTGAAATGCCACTAAAACAATTGTTTGATATAAAACAGCACACACATTCAACTTGTGAATGGAGTAATACTGAAAAGCTTGAAAATATCAGCAAATTCCAGTGTGTTTAAAAAAGAAGTTTTAATTTTCTTCCAAGGTTTTTTCCTGCAGAGTTTAAAAGCTGGAGGGGAAAAGTTCCAATGAACACCAAAAACTAAAAGAAAATGAAAGAAAGAGAAAAGATTGTTTCTCTGAATGCCAAGATCTTATTAATGTGTCTTTCATAGATCAGAAAAAGAATTGTGACCCATATTCTAAAAGCTGTACTGAACTGCTGCACTCCTACTTGGAAAAGTTTGATCACATTATTATGGGGAGAGTGGGACTCTGAATCATCTTGTTAAAATTTTGAATGTGAAAAAAGAACCAAAATAGTATTTAAAGTAAGAACTTGGTAACAAGCACAATAAATTCAGCTGTACAGTCATTTTTGCAAGTTGTTGAGTGTTGAGGGCCAGTTCCAACAGGTGGAAAACTGTTAGAAGCTTGCTTTTCTGCTTGCAACTGCTTGCTTTTCTGGACTTTTCTGACTGCACTGAGAGCATCTGAATGACTGAGACATGAACACTTGATACTTCAGGGTACAGCTCGATGTCCCTTGAAGATGCTTGTTAATAGCAGCCTGTGATGTAGCATTCTGGATGGGTCATGCCTAACTCAGAAGAGAACCTAGATTGCATCACCTAAAAACACTGACTTCACAGTTTTCTACCATCAGTTAACCATCATTTCATTAGTTTTTGTCTGGAGTACTCTTATATTTACATACCCTTTATAGACATCATTAATCATCAGAATATGAGAACATACAGAAACATAAAAGATATCATAAAGCTACTTCCACAGAATCAAAGGATTTCAAAACATGCTGAAAATTTTTTTATTTTTGTACCTCTGGATGAATAAGTTTGGTTTATTACTGTTTACCAGACAAAAAGCAACCTTCTCCTAAGTCATATATTCCTAGTAATCATGTACCATCATAGATAGAATTTCTACAGAAAGTCTTTTATACAATAATAGCCCTGTACTATGAGAAGACTAAATCCTGAAATATAGTTACCTAATTCCTCCTCTGTCATTTTTGGCATTTCTCCTAACTTTACCTGACTTACAATGAAGAACAAACTTCTTGCAAATCAACAAATTCTGAATTAATCCGTCCATGGCAGAACCCCATGGTCCAAAACAAGAAGTATGTGTGCACATTATTTCTGTACCTACCATGGTAAATGTATTTCATAAGGGAATCACAAGAATCCTGGAGTGTATTGCTCATATAATGCTCCCACACAATAAGCCAAATACTTTTATGGAATTTAATACCAGCAAACTAGAATTAATTAATACAGAGAGCTGAGAAACGATTAGTTACCAAGCAAACACTTTCATGAAACAGCCATTGCATCTTTGACGTTTTAGTCCTGATTTTCAAGAAAGACCTGTGTAATTCTTTCAAAACACAAGTCTGGGAAAACAAGTGTATGTTTTGATGGATTCTGGACATAGTAGATATGATAAAACCAAGAATTATAGGGTAAGTTAGTACTGCAATTTATACAGTTGGAAAGCATGAAAAAGCTGTAATGACAGTTGTTGGTGTGCATTTAATTCTAGAAACACAGCAAGCAGTCTGCTAGAGAACAATTTGTTTGAGTTTACCATAATTCTTTTAACCAGTTAGGCAAGTAGACAGGCAGTGGGAGTTGTTACCCCTGGAGAAGGATGGGGATGTTATCAAGAGGACAGGAAATTGATAGCATCTCTATGACAGTCTCATGAGGAGTAAATAGTTATTTGCCACTTGTAAAAGATTAGCCCTGAATCACAGTATGGAGAAGAGTACAGCAGAGCCTGTGTGAAACCACACAGCGTGGGATTTTCAAAACAAAGCACTCATGTGGCAAAATAAGAGAATAGTTCATGCACATATTATTGTGAGAAATTAGCATATGTAGTACCATTTTCACACTCAACTCATGGGGTTTAGAAAGAATCAATTATTGCCAGCACCTGCTTTGGATAGCAGTTTTTTTTCAGCTGGCCAAGAGATCATGCAAATGAGTCGGAAAACTTATGATTCCCTTTATGCAGTGTGGTGAGGTGGTAGTTGCCTGCTGGCTAAGGTGAGTCTTGGAAAGGTCACTGGGGTTGCTTGGGCATGGATTGTGTACAGGGAAGGAGAAGGGTAAATTTGATCTGCTGAACTTAAGAGGAGACACCTCTTATATGACCCAGCCACAGTCAGGGTCATATGTTCCCTTGCAGGTGGAAAGAGCAATACCCCACTCAGTTGTCAGATGAGGATTCCTACTCCACACCTCTTATTTTCTAATTTGGAATATAGCTGTACCAGAGGTGTGCACAGATCATTGCTGGACACTGTCAGAGCACTGCTACATTAGCCTGACCTTTGCTTTTACTCACCTTGATCCCATTTCAGCTGCTGGCATTCAGGTAGTTCCTTTCTTACAGCACAGTAGGTTGGTACTGTGTAGAAACTGTTCCTTACGTGGCACCTCCTGCTGAATTCACCAGGAGTGGGGCTGTTTATCAAGCTACCGTCTCTCATGGCCTTCTTTTCACTTCTCTTCAGCAGTGTCTGAACTCTGAATAAACCTCAGTCACATTCGCTTCAAGTAAGAATATTTCAGCATAGAAAATTCAGCTAGTGTCACTTGACATATGTCTTTTGCTCTCAGTCACAATTTTCCTGTTGCAGGATTTGAGATTGCAAATGTTTCCAGCAGCAAAGAAACCCAGGTAATAGGCTTAGACCTTCTGCCCCTCCAGAGAAAGATTGCAAATGGGCAACAAGGGAATAACAACATCCTGAGTACTGGAGAAATGTCTTTTGAAATAATAAAGTGGAAAAGATTGGCTGTGTCTGCACCAGTAAACCAAACAGGACCAGGGTACATGGCCAGCTGCTCTGTTGCAACCATCTGCACTGTATTTTTAGTGTGGCCTGTGGCATGGCTACTCTTGTTCCAGACCCCTGGAGAGGGGCAAAGAAGTGTCATGCTTAGAGGCTGCTGTGAATCACCCAGGCAGCCTCGCCTGCTCTGAGCAGACCCCAACAGCTGCTGCCACACCAGGCTCCTCTGGAGACGCAGGGAGGATTGGGAGCCATCAAATAGGGCAAAGTTCCTCCATCTGCAAAGGAGAAGCAGGCAATACTCACAAGGTGGGGCCTGAAGGCTGGCATGCCCTGTGATGTCACAACATATATTTGATAGTTTTAAAATACACACCAGACCACTAGTTACCTTGAATATTTTCAGCACGTGGTAGGCAAGTTGAACAAGTGTTGCCATTTTAAACTTGCCATGCTGGTTAGCCCTCTTTTTTGACCTAACTTTGCTCTGTTCTACCTGAGGTAAATAACTCCATATTGCACAGGAAAAGGTTTGACAAATAATTTAATCACCTCTTCATATAATGATAGGACAAAATTGGCAGAGGAAGCTTGTTATCCATCTGGGGTACTGGTAAGCAGTTATTATGTATAATGAGGCTTTTGTCTTGCAGCATGCTGAAGATCATCTTGAACCCCTCCTTGTGCTTCAGAAAAGGCACCGTCATGTCAAATTTTGCTTTAACATTTTTTGCCCACTCCCTGAAAAGAAATTACAGGTTATTATATGGAAGCTCATTTGAAGCCTCAATTTTCTTGAGTATCCTGCTCTTGTGGGGAGTACCAGGTGTGCTCAGAGACAGTGGCCTTCAGGTTCAAATTCAACTGCATTCTACAAGTCTTTGATTTTTCTTCCCCTTCTGCTGAAGAGGCAGTGGTTGTCTTGACAGCAAGAACAAAGCTTCATCCTTGTACTTTGATGTGTAGCAAGGTTAAAATAAATCCTAAATAGGCTTTAGAGAAACTGAGCATTTTTTTAAGACAAAGGTTGTAGTAAAGGCTCATGATAAGATTTTTTAAAAAATTGTTGATTGTATTCAGGGTATTTTGTTACGCTCCTCGCTGTGGCACATGAAGATGCCACCCATAATAATGCTCTGCAAGGTGATTTGTGAAGTGTAACACATTCTGGACTCAAAATGATGTTATGCTCTCAGAATCATATCCCAAAAGAAAGATAGAAGAGCACTCATAAATTAGTTTTGCTTAAGAGGTGCAAATATTGAAAAATGACATGATTATACTAAAACCAACAAGAGGAATCCTGGAGTGCTGGAGAGACAAAACAAGGTATTGAAAGAGAAAATAAGCATTTTGCCTTTCACTGTTTCATAGAAATTCCTTCATCAATGATTTCTATACTGTTGGCCATGTTTGCAGAGACTCATGTTCAGCTATTCTCTATTGATAAGAAGGTCAACATAACATCGTAGGAAGCGTTACAAAAACTGTTTATGACACTGGAGTTTTGAGATTTAAAAAAGAAAATTGTTGAATGACCCACTGTTTTCCCAATTTGAAACATATTGGACTCTACAATGAGGCTGTATTTGTTTATAAAAACTTTCGATGAAGGCAGAAGTTACATATTCATCAGGTTCATTTGGTACTATGAATTTACACATATCAGAACAATGCTTTTTGCCAATGTATCTTTGTTGCTCTTTCTTTGCTGTTCCCCCCCCCCCCCCCCCCCCCGCGATATTGCAGGCACTTCAGGAAAATAAAAATAAAAGAAACTAACTAATAGTGAAAAGAACTAACCAAGAATTTCATCCACTTCTCAGGTGAACTGCTGTGAGAATAAAATAATTATATGCCTGTGTTAAACTAATTTCTCTATCATGTAACTGAAAATGAAATCCAAGATATTTAAGTCCATATTGACATTCAGATCTGCATCTGTCAGAACTCAATGAATAGTTTCTTTCTTATTTATTTATTGCTATGATATGTTGAGAGACTGTACCAAGTCATATCTTAGAATAGGCACCTGATCCTCTTTACATTACATCAGTTTCTATTGTTATGAACTGTGTGTGATCTGCTTTGGTGCAGCCTTACCTTGAATATTGTGTACAGCTTTGGCCACTGCAATGTAAGAAAGATCTAAAGATATCAGAGACCATCTCATAGGTAGGGCCATGAGGATGAGAAGGGAAGCCTTGAAGGGAAGGTGTATGAGGAGTGTCTGAGGTCACTTGGTCTGTTCAGCCTGGAGAAGAGGAGACTGAGGGGACACCTCACTGCAGTCTACAAATTCCTGCTGAGGGGAAGAGGAGGGGCAGGCAGTAATCTCTTCTCTCTGGTGACAAGGGATAGGACCCCAGGGAATGGCCTGGAGCTGTGTCAGAGGAGGTTCAGGTTGGATATCAGGAAAAGGTTCTTTCCCCAGAGGGTGTTCGGGCACTGGAAGAAGCTCCCCAGGGGAGTGGTCACAGCACCAGCCTGACAGAGTTCAAGGAGTGTTTGGACAATGCTCTTGGGCACATGGTGTGACCTTTGTGGATGGTTCTGTGAAGGGCTGTGAGTTGAACTCCATGATCCTTGAGTGTCCCTTCCTACTCAGCTTAATCTGTGATTCTGTGATCCTGCAAAATGTCTGTTGCTGAACAAAAAAGAACATTAATTTCTAGTGCAACAGACTGACATTTAATATTAATTCCTCTAATAGTTGCAAAAATTATGTAATAGAGTGACAAATACTGACTATTGTTGGAATATTGGCAGAGGTTAGGGACTAACTTAGAGAAAACTTGAGGACTGACTAATGCTACCCTGAATGCTATGCTGCTGCATATGGCAAAACATATCTTTGGGTTGTTCTTCTTACAGCAAAGAGAATTGCTATTAATAGGCAAAGATGAATGTGTTTCATGGCTGTGCCAGGGACCTGCAAGTTTAAGACCATGATTCCAAACAAATTGTCTTCTTCATAAGACCAGTTGTCAAGATGTAGGTCCAGGATGGTACATCTAAATGTGGCAACACCAAAAAACAATGTAAAATATTGCATTTTACCTGCCTGCTGGAACATTATGCTAGCAGAATAATTGTGACAAAATGTGAGAAAATGTTTCCTCAAAATGTGAGTTTATTAACCTAAGAGGGGCTGAAAAGCACAATGAAACCAAGGAGAAGAATGATTTTTAAGACCACTGTAGAATTGTAGACTGTTGTTAGAAAGAGGTTGTGAATGATAACCTCTTCAAGATATTGCCTCTATAAGAGGCGCCTTATGCAAAGGACATTCCAGAGTAGGTGACATTTTTTAACAAAACAAAGTGAAAAAATAAAATGTCAGATGCTTGGACAAGAACACAAATTCTTTAAATTCACAGATATTTCTGGTTCACTTGTTTTAAAATAAGATTTAACTAATTTCTAGTGTGGTTTCAGTGATCACAGTATGTTACCAAAAGCAGAAGGGTCTCAGGCTCATATTAAAGATTACCTTCTTTCCAGTCATACAAATAAAACTTGTAAGTGGTGTTGCTGATAACATGGAGTTCTTTGTGCTTGGAAATTCAGTGACTGGATACTGCAAATTTACATTCTTGCTGCGTAAGAGATTTGGAACATGTTTTACTGTGACGTGTAGCTCTACACAGGCCTGTGTCCAGCTCTGTGTTTGTGTAGTTTGCTCTCACTGGTGGTTTTCTGCTAATTTGCAAATTGCTCAAAGAAGCCGGTGCTTGACTTTATGGGAAGGATGGTGAGCTGAACATTATTCATTGTTTATTGTTTCATACTTTCTATGCTTACTGAAAAGCTTGTCTCGCGCTTACAAATGAATTTCAATAGCACATTTAGAAGGAAAATGAAAATGAAAGTCAAATAAGAGTATTTTGAGCCTCTATAAAGCAGAATATTCCCATGCACACCCCTGTACCAATGTGCCTCTGTTCCACCTTGCTTGTAAGAAAACTTGCCAGCCAAGTTTAGGGTCTTTTTTCATTATTTGCCGCACAGGCAGAAGTAAAAGGACAAACAGGAAGGGTGATTCTTTAGATCCCTTGGTGACCTTCTATTAAGGCAAAAAGAGCATGCAAGCAATTGCAAACATTAGTCTGTGTTTAGAAATTAGCATACTGGATGTGGAATACCTTAGAAAGAAGATTGTATTTTAGAATCAAATTCATTAATCACCTGCTGAAACAAGTATAACTGCTTAGTAGAAGCTAGATAATTTTCTAATAAATGACATTGCAGTTAATAACTGCAGCTTAATCAGTGCAACATGTAATTTATTTTCATTAGGTTCAATCAGTCTCCTGGGAGACAAGGGTTTAAGAAAATTCAGTAGGTGTAGACTCAGCTGGCATTTTTTTTTCTTGATCCGAATTTTTAGAATTTTAATTTGTATTATTTCAAACAGTTTCTCTTGATGTCTCCTCTTTGTAACTGCATGTAATTATCTTAAAGAACATTAAGAGGAAATATCAGAAATTGGAACATACTATGAGTCACTTACATAACCATAAAGTAGTGGGTCACAAGACTGCAGATTTTTCTTGTGGATGGCCTTGCAATTTTCCTGGCAATTATTTGAAACCCACAACAATAATGTGAACTGTTGATAACTAAAAGCTAATTTGTTTTGCACTAATATAGAATTAATATCCAAAGATTGAGACGAGATAAACTGTGTAGGGATGTAAAGTTACAAAAAAACCAAAACAAAAAACCATAAGATTATGTCTGTGGATATTCTTCAAGCAGTAATGAAATGTACTAATGTTGTACATTCAAATGTAATGCCAATAGCAGCCAGAACCTGGAATTATTGCCATATATCAAAGTAATAAAATAGTGCTGCTATTCATAAGAGATTAATGACTTAGATTTTTGTTTCCTCTGATGGCATTCATGATGGCAAAAAAAAAGCCTACCACCTGCTTCCACAAAAGATGTTTTCTTTCAGGGTATCTTTGGAAGATGCCAAGCATGGGACACTGCCCTGTGGGGGACTTTGTCAGCTTTGATGCTCAAACAAATGGTTATCTTGGTGGGAGGACAACGGGCAGAGCTCAGGGAGTACAGAGTGTATGACTCCCATTTGGCTGGGTGGCATTATTGCTAGCCAGCTGTGCTGCATGTGGCTGGGCTGGAAGGCCAGCTGTGCCCATGCTGCCAGCTGTGCCTATGTTCCAGGGCAGTGGATGGCTGAAAGCACAACTCTGCCCTTCTGTTACCTTCATGGATGGCCTGTCCTTGGATGTTGGGATGAAGACTGTTTTTAACGAAATTTTTTTTTTTTGAGTTTTTCTAGAGTCTTGAAGTTGTTATTGTCACTTCTTTCACCTGGCTTTTTTACTGGGCTTTGCCTGCTCTTAAATACTAAGCGTTATCTTACTATCCTCCTTCTTTAACTTTTTTGAGCCATAGGAGGTAAACTCCTGTGGTGACAAGTTGTTCAGCCTTGGCTGAGTTACAGAGTGACTTTCTGAAGCTCTTGCTGGGCACCACACTGAATGAGGCTGCTGCCACAGTGTTGGCTAGCAGTGTGCCAGAGCCTCAGCCCATCTCTCCATCTGCTTGCTGGACCTTTCCTCAGGCAAAAGCATGCCAAAGACTGCCCTTTCTGTAGCTCAGCAGTAGATGGCTCAGCCACTGCTGTTGCTTCCACCACTTGGCACAGAGTTACACCACAACTGCAGCACTCCCATGGCAGGTTTGCTTTAATCCAGTGCAGTACAATAAGCATGTATGAGAATAAGTGAACAGTTGCTGTGTGGCATCAATCTTTAACTTTTGTCTGTATTCTCTTACTTCACCAGGCCAGACAAACATCTCTGCTCCTCTCTGACTGTCACTGGAGGCTGGCTTGTCTGTGAGTGAAAATGATTTTTTACTAAGACTGTGAGAATGTGAGAATGGGCCAAATTCTCTCTTCCACTGATATGCAGTGATAGTAACTCCACTGGGAACAAAATAGTTAATCTAGCTGCAGGTGGATACAAGAAGAGGGACACTGAGGCTCTTCATCTGTCCGTATGGAAGCACTGATGCATGTTTGATTTCTCCAAATAAACAAGGAAAGACAAAATGAGGGCAAATCCTTTAACTTGATTCCTGGTTTAGATGTGTATTAGGATGCAGAATGCAACATAGGATTTTCTTCGGAGTGAATGTGCCTTCCATCCACACCTGGGGCCTTGTGGACCACACCTGGGGGAATCAAGTATGAAGCAGTGTGTAGGATGTTATCCTGAGAACCTATTGCAGACTGAAGGCATGGTATGGGTAGGAGAAAGTGAATTAATATACTAATTTCCAACAAAGCTTAAGTATATGTTTTAAGGTGTGTGCAAAGTGTCATACAAGGCAGTCTGAGACCATCCATAGTGGCCTGGCATACTCAGTTTTAAACAGCTGAAGAAAATGTTCTTGTCAGACAGTGCCATGGAGGAGGACTCCTTCCCACCAGGAGAGAGACAGGCTATGTCAGGTCTTTCTGCAAGCAAAGAAGGGGAAGATACTTCTAATCACAACCAACAGGTTGGTTAACATCCACAGGCAATGGGTGAAGAGTTTTGCCAGAGCTGATCCTACCTTGTGGCAGTATGTGGAGGTCACCTGCTGGGTGATACAGGTACATTTGTCATATATAGGTACCTATCCCTGATGTAGTTGTAATAGGCTTCCTTTGTAGTTGATGGGTGGGTTATTTGGTTTGGATGTTTGATTGGGGTGTGGATGTTTAGAGTGCAGAGGTTTCAGGTTAGAGGACAATAAAACCATGCTAAGGTGTCTAATTGTGTTCTACAATTTAAAATCCCTCTATAATTTTAATTCATTTTGAATCTCCCTGTAAATTCTATCTCTATACTATAGGAGATAGAGGCGACTTACCCCCTCTATGTAAACATTGCATTTGGGGGACACCAGTTACATTCCAGCTTTTTGGAACCTATTTCTCAGCTGACACCTCTCAGGTTCTTGAAGTGCTAGGGTATCACACAGGGAACAAACCAGCAAACCTACCTGACTTACAGTAGGGAAACCTCTTCTCCTTCTCGCCCAAACTTCTCCCCTCACCAGAAAAGGCTGTCAGCATGCTATGCCTTTGGGAGATTTTAACTCCAAGGGTTTCTGTATCAAACTCGGTCGATGAAACTGTGCTGAAACTGGCATAAGGAATAATCCTAGCTGGTATGGAGAAGCTTATATATAATTCCCTGTGTCTGGAGGGGCTTTACCTGAGCTGCTGAGCAGCCACAAATATACAGAGTCTCTTCATGCTGTTTGTTTCTCTTCCTGCCACCACCCTTTAAGGTCACAGGGGGAAAAAAAGGATGGAGAAGGGGGCTCTGCTGCAGAAGGACCTCCCCTGTTCAGTATAGGAGGCCTTGGGTTGTGAGTGTGACAAGCCTAATTTTCCTTTGTGCTCTAAACATCACCGCATTGCTTAAAAATTGTGGGCCGTAAAGATTACCATGTTCGTTGTGAACTACACTGGACACATATTACTGCACTGTCTCCCATATCTGTGTGAAAACTGTTAACACAAAAAAGGCTCTGCAATTATGTGGCTACTTTCTCTGTGAGTGTTCTTGTGTTCTTGAACAACTTTGCTAATTTCTCAGTGGTATATTCTTAAGAAAGATAATAGAACAGAAGACTTTTAACTGGAGTCTATTATGTGTTTTTCCATCTGTTTGTGATGAACCAGAAAGAGCTACGTGTTAGGTCTTGCCTTATGGCAAATCCTGATCAGCAGTTGCTGTTTTCCCACACTTACTTAAGCTTCTCTGCACATCCCTGCGCACAAAGCAGATGCCGGTGCCACAAGAGGGCTGAGAGCCTCCTCCTGAGAGCAAGGGGCTGCTACATGGCCAGCTCCGCGGGCCTGGCCTCCAGCAAAGCTGACCAACCAAACAAAAAAAGCTGCTTTCTCTTGACATCGGATGATCTGAAACTGGTTTATCAACTGAAAAGGCAAAAGAAACACACAGGATCATCAGTTGTCTGCTGCAGGCCTTGTGGTCTCAGAGTTGCCGCTTTGGCAAAAGCTTTTGGGAAAGAAAAATAATTCCAGAAAGTGCACAATGCTTTTCCTACTTTTCAAGTGTAGCAAAAAGCAGCAGTGCTGAGGAGACCCCACAAGGAACAGATATTATTTTCTCTTTTTATAAAAGATGAGGGATAAAACAAGTAGTAAATTCTTTTTCCTTGCTTTGATGGTGTTTGCTCCCTCTCCCTGGGGTTGAAATCCTGCCATATTAAGTCATTGGGAGTATGCCATTAATGTCAATAAGGCCAGGTTTTTATAGTTTTATTCAGACCTGGACTCTCTTTTTGGCAATTGGCCCCATCTCAAATTTTCCTCTAGGGAGCCACTCACTTTGCATTATTTTCCTATCCCCCTCAAGTGCTACAAGCTGTCTATCATAACTGCAGACTATTGTCAAAAAACAATGAAGCTGATAAATGCATTATAAAAAGACCAAGACAATCTTGGACTTCTCTCTTTATTTTTTTTTCCCTAGAGTGTTTAAAGATTTTTTTGTAGCCTTTTGGTAGGTTTTGAGTGTGAGGTGGTTGAAATTACTTTCATGTGCAACATCAGGAAACTCACAGTTCATTTGTGGAGTTATGCTTGCCTATAGAACAATTGCATGACATTTTTTCATAAAAGTGCATATTTATAATCATAAAATAATCTATCATACCATTTAAACACTGTATTTTAGTAGAAGGTGTGATATGTATTTTCTTACATCCTGTAATTTTGATTTAAATTGCAAAACTTTATATTCATACTGACAGAATATTCAGAAACATGTATTAATTTAAAAAGCAGTTGATTTTGCTTCTCATCTTTCCTATGCAGTTTTTTTTGGCCAAATTCTCTTACATGAACTCAATAATTGAACTAAAACTAACTTCTGTTTTTTGTATCTATCTTGTGTAAAAAAAAGATTATCTATATCACAATATATTTCTTGGCATTTTATATCTCAAGCAACCAAATCAAGAACCGCTAATAAGGGTTTTAACAAACCTAGATTTTTTATCCCCAATATTTAATCTACATAATGCACTTTTTAAAGACTTAAATTCCGTCCCTGTGTAATCTGCAGCATAACCTGCATTTATTTATTTCATTGCAGGATTATGCATGGATATTTACATATATCCTGTCTACTGAAGGGGCTTCATGGGTCAGCTTTTCATTTTAAATTGGGCTAACAATATTTGTGAGTGGATGTTAATGTAACCTGTCAAGTTAATGTTTTCTTTGCCTTTTTAGAGACCTAGTCTTAAGCTTTGAAATTCACCAAGTAAAAAATACACAGCCCAAATGATAATTTTTTTATATCTATAGATTCTTGGATATTTGTTTTTCAAATTTATCCATTGCTTGGCACTGTTGTTAAAGACAGTATAAAACCTTTCCAGTCTCTGCTTTAAAAAGTAGCTATAAGGAGGAAAACATGACAAACATCTTGCTTTTGTCACAACATTATTACAAGTCTTGCAGGGGTCTGATTCTACAGCCCTGAGAATTTATTTTGCACGAAAGCTCTTTGAATACATAATGAATACTCACAAATGAAAACCTTTTCAGACGGTGTGCTATTGAGTCAAGTTCATCAAAGTTAAAGCAGCATGTATTTTCTGAAAGCTGTAGATGATTACACACTAGTCTAACTTCAATGAGTTCTGATAATCATAATTTCCTGCAATAGAGTTAATTAAGTTATGTTCTGCCTTGGGGTTCTTTTTCTTACACCAGTATGATTGTAAAATACTCTATTATGTTGCATTTCTGCCCAGCAGATTCTGCTTAAGAGAAACCAACCCAACAACCACATTTGTTACACAGATGTAAAATATTTCTGTTTAGTGTAAACTTATTCCTTTAATGTGTTCATCCTAAATGGCACCTGCCAAAACCAGTGGAGAGCAGGCATCTCCTGAGTGAAAAGGGGCAGGACAAAGAGCAGCCTGCCTTATCTCTTAGGGGAGCTGCTGGGGATGTCCCTCCCTGGTCTCTGAGCCTGCTGAAAGCCAAGGGCACAGCGGCTCTGCACTTTACTGTGGTGCTGCCACTCTCCAGTTGCATGAGTGTCCAGGGCTGAAACTGCCAGCTCAGGCTGAGTGCCGGGACTGAGGTTATTCACTGCTTTTGCCTGGCAGCTTTTAAACTGTCCTCATATCTGCAGCAGAGCTAGGGGACTCTTACTTGTGAGAATTCAATGCCTCATTTATGAGTAGTGCTCCACTCCACAGTTTCATCATTTGAGGGAAGAAGAATATTAGAAAAATATTCTGTTTACCATTATCCCCAGGAAAATAAAAAAAAATTGGTTAGTCTAACTCATGTGGCTGCGAAGAGATTGTATAATCACTGTGGAGAGTTTAAAGGAGAAATTGATTTCCTGAGGTTCCTATATTATATCTGATATCTCACTTGCCAGTTGTTGAATCTCCTTCTCCAAACCTGAAAAAATATTGTGCTTTTAGATTTTAATTACTAGGAATAGTGCAAGAGAATATCTGAGTCCATGTTTGATGTTATTTTCAATCTCACAGCCCAAGAAAAAAACCAAGCTCAAATTTTAGGTAAAAACTTGCTGTATTTTTTTGTCGCAGATTAATGTTATTGATCACTGTTAATTTTAATAAGTATTTAAGACATTTTTTTTGTACTGTCGTACAAAACCTCAACCAAATTTCCCTAAGTGCATTTGTCTGTACTAACTGGAGCTTCATTGAAAATTACTTTAAGTTACTTGCCTGTAATTGTGTTATTCTTCTGTTACAATGGTAAGCAACACATACTGTTATTTTTTAATCAAAATTTGATTTTGCTCCTGTTTACACGGTTTTCAGGAAATAACGAACAAATTACTTTAGTATTTGCTGTGATACGCAGAAAGTCTTACTGATCTTCTGGTGGGGGCTGAGTCCCATGGGGTTTTGTGGGAGCAATAACAACTTGTCTCTTGTCAGCCATACACTACTACTGAAATGTGCTTATAACACGTACTTCCACAGAATTGTGTACCTGTGGAATTATACTAATATTATATAGGAAACAATGGATAAGGCCAGATGCATTAAAAATATGAGTAAATTTCAACTTCTGACCTTGTTTAAACAGTTGATCTCTGAACTTGTGGTTTATGATATCCTTTGTCAAAATCCTGTAATTGATATACAGTTCATCTTTCTCCATCTGTTACACTTCAAGAATTCTTAGGCTCAAGTGGCAGCTGATTATATACAGTAAAATATTTTTGATTTATTAACTCTATTAATAAACTTATTTGATTTATAGTGGTTTGATTTATTCCTAGCTCACTTGAGATTATTTTAAGCTGAAAATACAAACTCGTAGATGTATTTATGTAGTCCAGTTGCTGCAATACAGAGAGCAAAGCTGGTCTAATTTCTGAGGGGAGCTCAGTTTAGCAAGAAGTCAATGCATGAGTTATTTCTGACATGCTCAGTCCTCACAAACTGCACCACGTCCTGCTGCAATGAAAACATATATATTGTAATATTTGTTTTGGAAATTTGTATATTGGCTGACCATATGAACATGTTCTCATTGCCTGCTCAGGCCTTTGAGCAATTTGCAGCCTTTTGTTATCAAATAAAGGCTCTCTGAGCCTCCTACTTGAGCGCTGAGTTTACCAGCTGCTATCCACTCCTAGACCTCATTAGGGGCCTGCTGTTCTGCTGAGAACCACACCACATGCTCTGCCCTGCGCTGGCGGCGGATTAGCCTGTTGCTGCTCCTTAAATTACCAGGTACAAAAGGTTGCTCTGTTCCTCCATAGAGAACTACCACTCTTATCCTCTTTGAAGAGGCTCTATATCATGATCTCTCTGACTAATTAAGGTCCACAGACAAGCCACAGGTTGTTATAGAGGGTTTGTCCCCATGGTTGATATCAGCAAGATATTTTTGAGTTTTGTTCATGAATGATTAAAAGTGCTGTTTCTCAGAATCAAGCCCTAGAAAAGCCAAAAAAACCACTATACATGTTTATGTAACCATTTAAAAAAATGCGTCTTAATATCAACTCTCATCAAGCAGATTTAATGCTATTTTACTTCTACTTTCAAATGTTATTTGGGAGAAATTTTATAAATGTTAAAAGTTATTTTAAATATGAGGAATAAGTTGAATTAGCTTCTGTGTGTCTAGAAATAATTCCTTACTAATTACAACCAGAGATATTTTCATGTAATTCTGCTTGGAAAGAATAGGGCATTAAAAACTACAATGTTGACTAGGATAGGGCGATTGGGAAATATATTTTTTGTTGATTTTGAGCTTCAGTTTTTATGGATTTATGCACATATATGTATAATTTAGAGTGCCATGTGGGAGAAAGGCTTTGAGATCTGTGCAGAGAAGAACCCCACTCCTGTGTCCACAGTTTGCAGTTCCCAGTGAGTTACTGGTCCTCACATACTGGACCATGTTTAAGGAATTCAGAGATTCAGAGGGATTTTTTTGTTTGTTTGTTTATTATGTGATAGATTATGTCCTATCTGTTACGCAATGACATTAGATATTTTCTGTTTTCATTCCCAGACATATGATGCCTATGAATGAATAGGAATTAGTTGCATCTCTAGGAAGGTAGCATGTGTTCCACAGATAACACATATTGATCTAAGACCTTGTCTGGCAACTGATGGACTCAACACTAAGTCCAGTATTTTGTGTAAGCATCTTTATATGCTGGTGCCAGTAAAGGGTTGCTACTTTCCCATCATCATGGAATTATTTACATGTAGAAAATGTCAATATTTGTAATATGTATTTCTACAGTGTTTTCTTCAATGAGCCTCAAATAACGAATAGGGAAAGAAGAAATGAATATATCAGTTAAGGAAGTAAGTTAAGGACCCTTTTTATAGGAGATTACTGATTATACAGCTTGTTTTTCCTGCTACTCAGTATGCAGATGTGAACCCATACTGTCTTGAGCTGATCTACAAATGGATCTTGGCACATAGTAGAATAGTCTTCTTTTAATTTAGAATGGGACAAAACTAGCATTGGAATCTTTTGGGGAAGTCCATTTATATTATCCAGTGGCAGTCAATGGCTCTATTATGTGTTTTGCCATCTGTCCAAAATACAAGCAAACCCAGCCATCCTTTCTTTCAGGATCTCACAGCAATACCATGAGATGTACCAGCAGCTCTGTAGTACATGTGAGTATAGTGAACGTTAAATGGTTGAGAGTTCTGACATATAAATGGTTGGCAAATTTCAGTGGCAAGGAAATTACTTCATTCTATATGTTTATTTGTGTACACGGTTAGCATCAGCATTCTTGGTGATCCCAAGTATTTATTAATGATAGCATAGTCTGGCTCCTCATGTACAACATTCAAAGATGCACATCCAGTAATCTGTAATTAAGGCTATAACACACATTTTTGAGGAATGTTGTATTTCTGAGAAAGAAAATCACCTTGAGATCTGTAGGAGAGATGATGCAGCAGGACACAATACTACAGCACTTGTGATAACTTCCAGACCCAGATGATCAAGGAGCCAGTGAAGGGAGATGCTCTGCTGCACCTTATTTTTTACAATAAAGGAAACTTGCATGGATGAACAAGGAACTGCTTGGAGCTTACAAGCTGAATGAAAGGAAGAATTGAAAGAAAGGACAGGTGATTTGGAAGGAATATACAGACATGGTCTAAACACACAAAGATGAGGTTTGGAAAGCCAAGTCCATGTGGAGCTGGATCTGGCAAGGGACAGGAACAAAAAGGGCTTCTGCAGGTACATTGCAGTAAAAAGAAATCTGGGAGAAATTTGGGCTCACTGCTGAATGGACTGGAGGACCTGGTGACAAAAGACATTGAGAAGACTTAAGTTACTCAGTACCTTAAGTTCTTGGCCTTTATACTGGTAAGATTAGTCTTGAATTGAGATAATAGAGTACTGTGTGGAAAGAGCACAAAAGCATGCACAAATAATTGCATTATTGAACATTATTAATCTAAAAAGAGTTTAAAAATGCAGCAGTCAGTCCCATCAAGGGACCAGTGTTCCAGGGAGGTAGGGACAAGTTTTATTTGCAAACACAGTTTCCACAACAACATGCACAAAGTGGGACATTTTAAGCACAAATATCTGTAAACAACCATTTATGCATACATTTATGATGTTTCCACATGGCACTGGATACCTGCTTTGTGTAGATGTCATGACTTGGAACCAAGAATGCTGGTGAAGCAACTTCTTGAATGACAACTCTATGAAAAATAGCTCCTTGGAATGTGTGCTTAGTTTAAAGTCTCAAGGAAAGAAGCAACTGGGCCATGATTACTGTGGGCATGGCTACAGCAGAAATCTGGCAGCCCAAGTCACTCAGTAAATGCAGTTCTGAACCCTAACTTATTGTTACCGGTCCAGCCAACAATCAAGTAATTATATGGTTGCAGCTGGTAAAGCTGACTGGCATTTATTTGACTACAGAACAAAAATGTGTGAAGCTGGTCTAACTACCCAGGCCCATGAGGATATCTTTAAACAAAATTCAGAAGGATAAATATGAAGAAGTCAAATTTGAAGGAACGCATAAAGCCCATCTGATATACTGTGGTCACTGGGATTTAATGGGATTTTCCAAAATCTAAATGGGAGAAAATTGCATACCTATGCTCTGGAAGTTTTTCTGACTGAAATACATGCTCCAGACTTGTTTACTTTTCTTGCTAACACCTTTGCTTTCTGTCCTGCAAGCTGGGAATCACATCAACAAAATATGCTGCAGCTGGAAAAATTCTGACTGTATGTTGCAATTATTTCAGGTTTCAAATATTCCTTTTGGATCCTCATACACGTGCTCTTGAGGATGTTCAGATTTATCTCTTACAGATTTGTTTCAGAGTGTTCAAGTGGTGATTCTGGTGAAATTACTTTGCAAGACACTCAAACAGCAATCAAGAAGGGAGGCATCCATGATTGCAAGTTACAGTGACTGGGACTTGTAATGATGCTAATGATGTGAAAATTTAGGATTGGTTATTCTTCCTATGTCATGAGAAAAAGAAATTATAAAAGTCGTAAGTGTAATAAGTGTATAAAAGAAATTTGTAAATGCATTTGGAAAATATCACTGAAGAAGGAAATCTAGAGATGGATATTTAGTCAGGTAATTTTCTTTTTGGATACTTTTTGCCCTTCCACCCAACCCAGCACTGCCAAATTTATCTAATAGAGTGCTCTCACAGCCCAGAAGAGTGAGATGCCCAACCACATCCCGGGCTGTGTCAATAGAGGGATGGCCAGCAGGTTGAGCAGGGTGATTCTGCCCCTCTAGTCTGCCCTCGTGAGACCCCACCTGGGGTGCTGCATGCAGATCTGGGATCCTCAACACAAGAAAGATGTGAACTCTCAGAGAAAGTCCAGAGGAAGACTGTGAAGATGATCAGAGGGCTAGAGCACCTCTCCTACAAAGACAGGCTGAGAGGGCTGGGGTTGCTCAGCCTAGAGAAGACATGGCTTTGAGGAGACTTCGCTGTGGTCTTTCAGTACTTAAAGGGGGCTTATAAATAGGAGGGAGAGCAACTTTTTGTACAGTCAGATAGTGTCAGGACAAGGACCTATGGTTTTAAACTGAAAGAGGAGATGTTAAATTACATGTTGGTAGAGTAATTCTTTACTTACTCTTTTCTTATATGGGAAGAAAGTAGCATGGATTAATATTTATTATTTCCTTCAGATGTACAAAATGTTAAGTCATTTAATGGGATATATGATCTTGTAGGAGATGAGTTGTACTTGAATCATCCAGACTGAGCAATATGCTAGGCCTCTGGGCCGTGGCACTGAGGCCTGTGATGTTGTGGCGCAGATAGAAATTAGTGCCAAGTGTGTGTCGCAGTAGAAATATTCACTTAAGGTGTTGCAAGGGTCAAAGGGTTTCATGGTAGTTAACAAGTGTAGTAATTGGTGTGGACATAGTAGCTACCTTAAACAGTTTATAAAACAATAGGTGTTTGCATTCTTTCCTGTGCCATGTACCAATGAGAATGTATCTAAAAGTGTAAACAATATAGAGTGTGTAAAACCTGAAATCTTACACTGAATAAAGGAGAAACGGAGAAACGTAGTAGTAATCATGTTGATTGGACCTGCGTTTGCTCTGCCGACTCCTTTTATTATTTTGGGGTTTCCCCTGCGACTGTGATCTTTTTTTTTAAATGTATAATGTGGCACAGATTTTTGCACTGTCAGCTAAGCAACACTTCTGTCTCAAAAACAAATCTAATTTGTAGCTTGGTATTGTGCTGATCAGGAGACATCTGAAGATGACAGCAAAGATAAGAACAGAAATAAAAATAATGAAGAGCTGCTGATCATTTCAGGTCAGGTGAAATGAAAGAAAATAGGAATATTAATTCCAAATAGGGAAAAAAATCTTTGACTATGATCTTCTTAATTAGTTCAGCTGGGTTCTGCAGAAGATATAACATATTGCCTAGCAAATCAGCTTTTCTAGTGGTCCTTGTTTTCTGAACTGGTAAATGCTCTAGTGCATTCTACACTGCTTGAGATGCTGAAGAGGCTGGTTGCACCCAAGTTCTCACTACAAAGATTTTTTTTGTTTTGTATAACATTGCTTTCTTATTTGCCACTCATGCAGCTCTCTACCCCCTCAAGCTCCTGACTTTACTACTAAAAGAATGTCTTTTGAATTAAACCCCAGCAAACTGCTCTGCCTTATGTTAGTTAGGATCTTGCTGCTGATGGAGAGCCTCTGCCTGAGCTACACCATTAGATCTCCTCAGGAGCAACCTTTATTCTGATTTTTTTTTCCCCAGGAACAGCCACATGGCTGTAAGTGAGCATGGCTCAAACCCCGGGGTGGAAAGGCAGGCCAAGGCTCCAGGGCATGCCTGTTTCAGACTCCACAGCATACACTGCAGCAGGGGTGACAGCCATCAGCTGCTGTGGCCATATGAAGCTTGGCCAATTCAGGGTATCCATCACAGAGTCATAATGGTAATCTTAATGACATTGCATTCTTTCTTTATGTGCCCATGTGGGCACATCTTTTTGTAATAAATACAGTCAGGCTGTTGTCTGTGCATTTACCTGTGGGTATAGTATAGCATACTCTCTCTTCTATGGGAACACCACCTAAAAAAATATGTATGAATTGAGAGAAGGGAATACACGAGGCTTCAGCTTAGAAATCATCAGTGGGCTCATGCGAGGTGCCTCCCCTTCCCCATTTCTTGGTTAAAAAGCATTAACTTCTCCACCTCCCCCCCCCCCCCCCCCACTTCTTTCAATACTTGTAATATGAACAAATTGAACTGTTGAAAGTGAGTGCCATGAAATAAACCGATTTTGAGCAGGGTTTGGAATGGGGCAATATCATTGACCAGGCCATTGTGCCACCAATGGGCAGAATGGGGCAAAGGGTGGGAAACCAGCCATTGCCCTCAGATTGTCTTCACTGGCATCATTAAGGAAACAGGTGTGAAGCAGCAAGGCTGAGAGAAGTAAAATTTTCTTGGTCCTTGAAATCAGTAAAAGTTGAAGAATGAAGTCTGAGAAGGAAGTTTCATGTGGCAGAAGAAATAGCAGCAGCAAGTTAACACACGGGAATGACAGTCAAAATGATAATCTCAGGAGTAATCTCACTTACAGTTTTCCACAAATTGAAAGCATCTAGTATAGTCAAGGAGAAAGCTGCAAGGACCATGCTGTGAAATCATTAGAACCTGAATGAGATAGAAAACTCAAGTGCCATTTATCTGTGCATTGTCGTGCTGTGGTCAAGAAATCAAGTCCAAGAATTCAGTTCCAGTTATGTAACATTTAGGACAAAGATTAAATACTTCAGACAGAATGCCATAGCACCTGGCTAGAATATTGTGTTGGCTGGAAGAAGACAGAAACAGAGATTGACGCTGTACTTTCAGTTTAGATTAACATGAGAAAGGCCATACTAAGTCAGACCTAGCCAGCTATACTGGTTGTAACAATGGCCAAAAGAAGATGCCACTTGGGAAAAAAGAATGTAACAGAGCAAGCATATGGTGATAATTTCTTGAAGAAAAGTGGAAAACAATGAAGAAAAAAATCAATAAAATCTGGAGGGGAATATCATGGACTGAGGGAGAAATAGAGGGATACGGCAGATGAGATGCTCCAATAACTGCTATTCTGTGTAATGTGGTGAAGTAAGAGGTGTTAGAAGGGTTGAGGGAAATCCAGTGCTGAGGAGGTGAAATTGCTGGTAAGTGCAGGAGAAAGTAAAAGAGTCCAGAGTAACGAACAGTACATCATAACAGGATTTGCTTTCACAAATAACTGTTCACTGAGAAATTAAGCCATGGGATGGTGAACATGTTCATGAATTTACAGTCCTTTCAGCCAAAAGAAGCTTGGGAAGGTGTTTAGAACATTAAAAACTGCTTTGAAATTCCTTGAACACTTTATGTTTGGACACTTGTCAGGAAGGAAAAGCGAAGCTATTCTCAGGAAGCTGAAGTGGGAAGGCTGATCTTGCTCTTTGTTTTCCTTGTTCAGAAGCCAAAATGATCCATCTCATTTGAAAACATGACTGCATGTTAGAGGGTGTTGAGATTAGAGAAAGAAGAAAGTGGTTATATGGATAGAGCTACTGTGCAATGGTTGTTCTTAGGAGGACTACACGGGAAGCACTGGTATTGAAGATGTATGTAGTTGATATTTTAGGAGTTTGAAGAGTAATTGAGGATCAGTACTAAGACAGATGAAGGAAGAAGGGCACAAGAATGCAATTGAGAACTGATATTGATAGGGCAGCTGGAGGGGCTGGAAGTTGCAAAATCTCAGAAACAGGTGTAGAGAGAGTGTTATGGGAGTAGCAAGTGTCTTCACCCTGGTGGTAGGGTGTGTTCTATCTCATGTTAAGAGATATGAACTGATGGAGAAAAGACAACCTATTTGTGTACAGCATCACAAATTCTCAGTGTTGATAAAGAAAGGAGCATTGCAATGGACTCCGCAGGTATACTCTTTTTAGAAGAGAAACTCAAAACAATACTCTTGCTGTTTGAGTGAACTCTGTGTGGCTTATATCCTTTCCCCTCTTGATTTTTTTTCTTGGTAGGCCACATGGTGAATCCAAGGCTGGATAACGAGACTACCGGTTATCATCATTGTTCCAGACAAACAGCAGCTTTTCACCCTGTGAGGCTGATTAATAAACACATGACTCATTAAAGATTCACCCAGAGGTGAATTTGGCCCTTGAGGCCATACCATGCTCTGATTTAACAGCTCTGGTGTTATGGGGTCAGGCTGGAGTAAGAAGAAAATTTGGTCCTTTTCAGTTCGTAACATCTATTTTGAGACTTCACCCAGCACAGCTGCACAATTAGCGTTCAACAAAGCAGTGCTAATTATTTACAGATGCATCCATCACAAAAGCTCCTGACATTCAAATTCAGAGTTTCTGGAGCAAGTGAAGGTGGTAGTGACACCAGTTAACCCCATATGACAGCATTCAAATAAGTAACTTGAAATTTATGTTAATGCCTGCAGAGTTTCCTCCTTAGACACTGAATCTCAGGACAAGGCACCCAAGCCATTCTATGATTTTGGGGTGTCAGTGGTTCTGATGCTCTTTTCAGCCAGCAAAAAGACCAAGAGTGGAGAATCTATGCCAGATATATCAGTTTTCTTTCTTTTCTGTGCTCTGTCCTAAACTGGAAGGAAAAGGGAAACTTCTGAAATTCATCACCAAGATAGTTGATACAAGCAGACTGATTAGAGAATTGGATGATTTTGAAGCCTGACATCTTAAAGTCTGGTATGGAAAAATGTCTGAGTTTTCACATTGGTGGCTTAAAAGTATGCCCTGACATTTAGGATATCTTGGTTCTATCTCTCTACTTATCTAAGATAAATAATAGGCTTCTGACAACTATGTAAGTTCTTTCTTCATGAGGTTGGCAGAATTGGTATAAAGCAGTGGACTAAATTCCCTACAAAAGTGCATTATAATGAAATCCTCAAACAGTGAGTGAAAAGCAAGCTTTTAAAAGCTTGTGATCTTTATTCTTACCCATGTTTTGCTTGAACATGCTGAAAGTAAGTTGGCTATGGAGAATCAAGCCCATTATCACTGAACTCAGGGTGGAATTTCTAGACATAGAAAAGCAAGGTTCTCACTAAACAAAGCCATGATGTCCTAGATTTTATTTTTAAAAATATATCAGTTTTTGATGACTTTTATTGTGTTAATCCACACTCTTCTTGATCTTTCTGTTGCTTCCCTTGTGGGCTAGGCTGAGATGGCCGGAAATTCATACTCTCCTTTTGGCCTCTGGCTGGGGGCTGACTGTCCTTCCAGGCATTCTCTCTCTGTCCTCCCTGCCTGGGGGAATTAGCCCTGGGGCCAAGGACGGAAAAAGCCCCGGCAAGGCCCGCCCCAGGTTGCCTGCTGAGTTTGCTAGTGAGCTTGTGAGCTTGTCAGTAATGCAAATGGTGCTGATGTTTGCTTCAAAGCAGACACCTGCCCATGAGGAACTAGGCTGAGACCACTAAATCGTTTTAGGTAGGTCAGCAAACAGCTGTCTGTTTGTGTAATTTGGTCCTCCTAATTTGGAAAGGGCTCTTATTCAGAGATGGAGCTGTCGCCTGCTGACAAGCTCACACGTATTATGTTGTGCATAATGTGCATGATTAAAGCTTGTTTATTGGAGCAATTGTGCTGTGGGCTGCTTTTTTTTGTGTGGCAGGGAGCAAGTGGCAGCAAGCTCTTCTCCCTTTGGGAGAGGCACTACAGCATGCAGTGAAAAACTTTCACTGAGCAGCAGAGTTCCTCTAGCCACGTGGCAAAGTAAACGTTTTGTTGGAATCAACTCTTCTGGTTGCTTACAGGTGCCTGATTTAGGTTTGCAGGCCAGTCTGCAGGTAGAGAACAAGGGTGACTTTTACTGCCTTGTTTTGCAGTCTTCTTTCTCATATATGGTACAGACTAACTGGCCATCTGTAAAACGTTTTGGGCTAAAAGTTCTGAAGCTACTTTCAAAATTTGCCTTTGAACCACAGGGAGACTCTACAATAGCGTTTTCACTACTTTTTCTTTGCCCTACACTAATTTTGCCTGCGGGTGACTGCGGCTACTAATCACATGAGACCCTCACAGTTCTCCTGCCCTTATATGACAAAGCTTTTGATACAAGGAAACACTAACTGCAGTTCTGGAACTCACTCTAACTTTCAATCAAACATATCATTTTCATATGTTGTATTTGCTAAAAATCTGGAGGTTTTTTTAGGTTGATTTCTTTTCTGTTAATACAGTGTTGGTTTTACTGTAGTGCAGAGCACAGTGATCAAAATTTACAACAAAACTAAAAAAACCCTCAAATATTCTCATACAAAATTACATTAAAATTTATTCTGATTTGATTTATCCAATTGTATTTTTTTCCTGTGTGAGAAATATTCAGATTCAGTTAGTAATGTTAATATCCACTCTTATATGGACATATGTGTTTTCCTTTTTGTCTTTTCCTAGTTTTATAGGACTTTAAACAAAAGGGAGACTACTGGAAGAAGTTGTAAAAAAAAAAAAAACCCACAACATTTTCCTATTTACCCATATGAAGCATCTAGCTACTGAAACCCAAAGCACATATGAAATAATTCCCTCCTCTTTTCCTGCCAGAAAACAATGTACCATATGAACCATGTCCTCATGAAAACACTCACCCTCTATTCACTTGCTGTTGCATTGTTTTCTTTAGCACTCCGCTCTTTATTTAAAGTGACCTATCCACTAATAGTATTTAACTTACTTCACTCAGCCTGTAAGATGCACGTGCAATTCTCCCTTGCATTTCCTCGGCAGGGCTGGAGAGCTTTCTACCTTTTTTCTGCCTCCCCCAGCTGTGCGTTCTCACCCTCCTCCACGGGAGGTTGCTGCCCTACTTCCCATTGTTTTTCCATCCCAGTTCTCAGCTGGATCTACCAAATGAGCTATTTAAACCCCTCCTACACTTATGAGGAGGAAGATTTCGTTTTATTTTGCTTGGGACTAAAATGTTTACCAGACTCAGTTTAGAAGTATGGTTGAATAGTTCAGTCTGTGTGGCAGACAAGGCAACAACTGGGAAGGTGGTCATGGGGGGAACTAGAGAGGAGTGGGTTTGGGAAGGAGGGACCTGGAGCACCTTGGTGTGCTGGTGAAGAAGCATAGCAGGAGGGGAGCTTGAGTCACAAGATTCCCTCCCCCTGGTACAAGCAATCTAAGAAGAAGTCGCGTAAAGCGTTTTTGGAGATGTGGGAAGTGTTACCATGGAGGTCTCTTGGCTGAGTGGAAGAGTGAATAAGGGAAAATGGAGTTTTGATCCAAGGGGAAAAAAAAGAAGAAAAAAAAAGTGCTGGTAACATGACCATTAGTAGGGACATGATGATGATGATAATGATGGGGGAGCAGTTTAGGAAAGCTGTTTAGAAACTTGATTCAAAGGAAAAATACTTGCTTTGAATTTTCCTGGCTGCTGATTTAAATTAAATAAAATGCAAGTGGATTTTTTAGCAGAATGGATTTTTTAGGTAGGAAAAGGGATCCATGGTTGATATCCGGAAAAAACATCTTCCAGATCTTTAAGTCTGGAAAAATGAAACTTAAATCATGCCAAGAGCATCCCCAAATGTGCTTCTGACTACTCTCCCATGGGATCACCTGGGGGACAATCGGACCTTGCATTACACCTGGCCACAGACTTATTTTTTTTTGGGTCATGGGAAAGGAGGTTCAGTCACCATGTCCAGCTCTTGAAGAGAAACATGCTGACTGTTCTGCTCTAGCACCCTCTGAACAGGTCTACTCTCTGTCTTTCCCAGCAGAAAGCTGGGAAAGCTGTTGGCTTCTGTAACTGATTACCTGCTGGGTGAAAGCCAGTGAGGTAGGGTGGTCTGTTCGTAATACCAGCAGTTAGAAGGGTTCAGCTGACTTCTGGGAAGTTGAATTCTTCCCCTCCACTGTTTATTCCATTTGTTATGTGGGTTGGGAAAGGCTTGTTTAATATAAATGCTGATCCAGACTCAGGCAGGTGTTGTGAATGTGGTATTTTCTTGTTTCTTAAGTGTGGTCCAGCAGGCAGGACGTGCTTCTATAACAACCTTTCTGCATCCTACCTTGCTCTTCCTTTTTTACAGGCGGTGTGTGATCCAGGTGTGGGTCCCACTGCAGGCCCCTGTACTTGGTGATCTCCAGTTTGTGGGGGTTCATTGGCTTATGGGCCTTAGTTGGCTGCAGCTGTGGGCAGTGACATGAGAACAGTTGCAGCAAGTGCTGGAAATCACACAGGAATTGCTGCACCTGGAGGACAGAGACACCACCCAGTTTGTATGAATGCTGCGTATTTTGTAAGTATTTTCTGAAAGGAACAAACTGATTAAAATTAATGAATGTGAGTTCAGGATGTACGGGTGGTCTGTCACAACACCCATACCACTTCATATTCTTCCAAATGCAGCTGAATGATCTGGCTTTTGTGAGAATTGAGACTGAAGCTCTGCTGTTCCTCAGCTGCATATTTTCATTGGCCACAGTGGTTGGGAAGGGCACACAAATCTTTCTGTCAAGATTTGTGTGCCACAACCTGTCCTTGCTTACAGAGAGTTTCCCAAACCAGCTGCATTCAGCTAATGCTGCAAGGCCTTTTAGCAGCTGCCCAATCACACTTGCATCAACTGGGCCTGGTGGGAAAATAAACCTTTTTAAAAAGATGGAAGTACACATCTCAATCTCTAAAAGCAGCTTAGCTCTTCCCCAAACCGTACAAATTGTTCCCTGGGTGAATTGAGGACAATTTTCTCATGCCTGTTTTTCAAGGTACAGCCTGCTGTATTCTCAGGCTTTCCAATGCACAGCTTGCATGTGTGCACACAGCTGCTGCTGCATGGCTTGCTAAGGGTTTAATTCTGCAACTTTGCTCGTGAGTTTACAGCCCAAGCTTTCATGTTGTCTGCATCTTTTATAACCCCCGGTTTTTGTTTTTGTTTTTCTTTGCCAGCTGCCATGGGTCCCCCCTATATTAGGCAATGCTGCCTTAATTGTATCTGTTTATCACCTGTTATACAGAAAACTCACTCTTGCTGTTCTTTCATCTTCCTAGTCATTTTTAAATTCTAATGTCCAAGCTGTTAATCTTAAAATTATAGTCAATCCCTTAATAGTCCCTCTGTTGCTGAATTTTACTGAAAGCTTTTGAGAAGAACCCTCCCCAGTTTTTCTTTTCCTGTATGATATTTTCTTGATTCTCCAGAAGAATCCTTTCATTCTGATAGACAAGATCTTTATTTACATATCCTATCCATCCTACCTTGTAGTTTTTGTAGCATCCTTTTTTTTAATGATTCGGTAGTTCTTTATTGTTTAATTTAATTTACATTGTTCTCATAAAATACCCTGTTCTCATCCCAGGATGTACTTTTAGCTCTAAAACTTATTGTAGCTTCTTCCCAAGCTCCTGTTTTAAGAAAAAATCCTTAATATTCATTATGTAAGACAGGAGAAATGGAGACAAGGGAGAGGTCTTTTAAACCTGTGTCACCAACTTGGTTTTATATTTCCATAACTCTGATCATTATGCAGCATTTTTAGAGACAAGAATATGAAAATTTAAGTGTCACCATCTGGGTCAAGTCAAAGGCAGAGTGAATCCCATACCACCTTCTAGGCCAGCAGTAGATATTTAGGGAAAAGTGTACCTGAAACACTAAAGTTTTTATAGTAGACTGATCCCATCTCTTGTACATCCTACAAACTTCCAAAAGACACTGGCTTAAGGACTACCTCAGAGAGAATCTGGATTATTCTATCTGATAGCCCTAGGGGACTTGTCTTTGACTTTATGTGAAGAATCTTGGGAACAGAGTGGGAGCACTCCTGTGTCCAACCCTTTGTTATAGCAAACAAGATCTTTAAAACCTAGCTTAAAATTTTGTAGCCTTCTTTTTTTGAGCCTTTGTGATGTAACTCTCCATTCCCTTCATTTAGAGAGAGAAGCCTGGACCTTTTTCCATTCCAGTGCCAAAATGAACGTTATGGTGGTAGGAGAGATGGCCTGAGGCCTCTAGCATCAACTGCTCTGAATTAAAGGTTTCCCCTGTCACTGATTACCCAATGTTTGGCTACCTTGTGGTGGCTTCAAATTGCTAATTTATTGTCAGATTAGTAGATGTGGGATCCATCGTTAAATCTAGGAAGGACAAGAAGGTATTAGAAAATAATACTGAAATGAGTGTTTGGTGACAGGGTGATTTAGACTGTAAAAAAATCATTGAAGAGCTGCAGACTAACCTCTGTGTGTGTATGTGGAAAATAAGTTTGCAGCCTGATAAACTATCTGGTTCAAGATGTATAGGTATGGGGGTTCCCAATACCTCTGAGGGTCCAGCCCTTGCAGAGAAATGGCATAAATTAATTAGCGAGACGGCATGATTGAGTGTGTCTTGAAAAATCAAGAAGGTTTTAATAAGGAAAGAAAATGATACAAAAACAAAAGCAAAGCCGAGCATAGTATAGAGCTAGGTCTCATGCACTTGCTACAACACCTTGAAAACACCTCGAGCTTCTTTGTTCTCTCTCTTTAGTACTTAATAGTTCAGGTGGGCTATTTGGCCCTTGGCCCAATGAAATCAGCAACAGACTTTTAGTGACACTTTCTAAGCCCAATCCATGCCTCTGTGCTGGCACTGAGCCAACTACTGACAGGAGGGTATGGAAAATTCTAGGTAAACTTCCTAAAATGTCTAGAGGTAAATTGAAACACCTTTCCTTATATAGGGACACTTGCTGGGGGTGTGGGGTGCATGCCAACAGATAGGTTGGAATAAGTGGCCAGGACTTGGACAGGTCTGAGATGGGGAAAGAAGGGCAATACGACATACTGCAGTTGGATTCATTGCAGGTCAGGATGGAACTGGAACTCCTCACAGTGTTCCCATCTTAATTTCATTCTCCGAATTTGGACATTTGTATCCACATTTTGCTTAAAAATACATGTACTTCCAACAAGCAATGTCTGTTTTGTTTCACTTTTACACTCATGCTTCAGGGTTAGTTCAGATAAGTAGGTTTGTTTTGAGAGTTTCTGGCTGCAATAATATTTTTCCCCAGCATTTGGCAACTGCAGATGGCATTTTGGTAGCTTTTCTAACACAAGGATCTTGTGCCTTCACTGGTTCTTTGTACAGGACACTAGACATATAATTGCATGAATTCCTTTGTGTATTATTCATTATTTTCAGTCACACAAACATATAATTTCCTCTGTAAGCTACCATGTGACTCCAAATAAGAGTCAATTAATTGCTATTTTTACCATGGTTGAAGTTCAGTCTTTATTACTAAATGATTTGTAAACAAAATAATCTTTTGCAGCATGATTACAGGATGTTTCAAGTTGTTCTTTTATATAATATTAGTAATACAGTTTTTAAAAATTAACTAATTTAAAATTAATTTTACAATTAAAAAGAAAAGGAGCTTCATGTTCTTAGTTCAAATTTAGTTTAAAATTAAATTTAAAATAACTCATAAAAACATAGCTGCATTGCATTACTCTATGCTCCCTGCAGTTTGCAATGTGAAGTTTCACCCAGTTTTATGTTCATGTATTCTCATTTGGAAAAAAAAATACATTGGATACATGCTGTCTGATACTAAGAGAGTCCAAAAGATCTGAAAACTGGCTTTTCCTCCCTTTTTTTTTTTTTTTGCTTCTCATCAAAAACATCTCAGGTTTGCTTAACAGGTTGTGGATAAAATTTATGCATTTAAAATGTCAAGTAGCCTTTGTAAAGTCTTTGCAAACCATGATTAAGGCAGAAATAAGAAGGGTGCCGATACTAAAATTATATCCTGAGCAGAAAAATAATTTAAGTTATGGTATACCTGAGTGCTTTAATTAAAAAAAAAAACCCCACACTGAATACCTATGTCAGCTTCTAAAAGCTTCAGTGATGCTGGAGTCTTGTGCTCCTGAATATGCATGTCTAATACTAGGAGCCCTTAAATTCTTTTGGAGCTTATTAAATCGATTTTCTTGGTTAGTTTTGTTTTTTTTCCCCGTACTGAATATCAGTATGTAGAGACTTGTATTTTGGATCTCACTTTATTCCTAAACCCTCTTGGGATCTGCAAACCCATACCCCAGTACACAGACTGAGTGTTAGAGCTCGTGGAGTTTTCCCAGGGCACACACAAGAACACCCACATCCTGAGTTCCACATTATTCCAGCAGCAGCTGGCTTTGAAGTACAGCAAAAGAGAAGTTGTGATTCTTCCTTTAGACAGAGGTGCTCAATTTGCAGAGTGCTCAGGCAGATTGGAGAGGACCTATGTTCAGTGGCTTCTTTTATCTGCTGATATAAGGACTTACATTTCTAATCAGTCATGTCTCTTTCTGTTGAGCCTAATCCTGCTTAGCTGACTGGATAAAAAGGTTGAGGTGCTTCTCTACAAGTCTTCATTGCAATGAAGTCCCCATGCCCTGTGGAGGCCCCTGACTGTAAACTGAATGAGGAACATCAACCTGTTTATGAATATAACACTTCATCTCCAGTGTGAGATAAATTAAGAATAATCTGATATTTTCAGCTTTTCCTGGCAGTTCACTGCTCGTGGAGCAGTTTGAATGGCATGAATTGAGGTAGCAAAGACTATGTGCAGTAATGTTTTAATTTTTATCAGGAGTGTTCTTGAGCTGAATCTCCTCCTCATCCCCATTGACAGCAGCTGCTTTGCATTGCAGAATGCTCTCACAGTCTCGATCTGATTTCTTTTGCAAGAAATGAAATCAGGAACTTGGTCCAGGAGGACACATGGTGTTCTTCTCAGACCAGGCTGGGATGCTGTGATGTAAGCCCACAAAATGCACATTCTGCAGTGACTGGGTTCCCAGCATCAACTCTTCCAGGCTGCAGACTGGCTCCTGTTGGGTTGAAATACGTCCTATTACAGACGTAGCCTAATGAGATCTTGTAACTATGTAGAATACTATAGACCTTCCACAGGAATGGGAGAAATTCAGATGCCTTGAAGCTGCACCTTGTGGAATTTAGAGTCAAAACACCTCAATCCTTTTTAGTTGCAGATCTAAATACGTGTTCATTGCCACCTACCCATATAATTCTGCTATTCAGTTTACCAAATGGAGACATTTGTGATAAGCATGTGAAAAAAAGATTTACAGTCTACATTAAAATCTTTCATCAGGAAGAACATGCTCATTAGTGCAATATTCACTTTAATCTCATCTTTTTCTTCTGCTGCTGTGCATTGCTCTTGTATCAACACTGATTAGCAGCTGGAAACCTGGGCTGCTTTTTTCTTACTTGAGCATCCTGCGAGTGGGGGATGGACCTTAACTGTTGGTAGACGGTCAGTGAGGCTCTCTCTGTATTATGTAAATGTTGTCACTCACAGTGTTTTCATTACGAGCTTCATTGTTTAGAGTTAATTTCCTGTCTGTTACAAATTCTATCAGGATGAATTGCTTTCTACAAGCAGAAAGGCTTGTAGATTTGATTTGATTTCCTTTGCCAGAGAGGGTGCAAAATTGTTCCCAGTTCTGTTTTTGTTTTAATGTGGGCTTTCAGATACTACTTCCCAGATCATTGGTGTCTAAACAGAACTCTGATCAAAACAAAAGAAAAAGAATTTTTTTTTTGATTGACTGTTTCTGCTTAGTGTTCCAAGTGCTTTGTTCCTAGAGCTCTTGGTGAAAATACATGGGAGATCTTGGGAAGCCACTTGCCAACCCTTTCTTAATGGAGCTGATGATTTTCTCTCTGTGTGTGCTTGTATGCATGTCAAGAAGGAAATTATTTTTTTTTTAAGCGGAATGCACTTAGTTCTTATAGGTGGTGTAAATGATTTGATGCTGTAAATCTAAACAACCAAGTTTAAGTCTGGAGATAATCAGTGCAGATTCTCATCTTTTAGAGCTGATGTTCAATGTGCACTTGTGAAAACTATCTGTTAAACCACAAATTAGACACAGTTTCAGAGTGCTTACTCGTCTGTGAAGGTGAACATAGCAACAGACAATAAAATGGGATCTGAGAATGACTGCTGCATGTTTTTAGAAAATGATGGGGAATTTGGAGTCAAAAGCCCCAAGTTTCAAGGCTGTCATGGAAGGGTATGACTCTTTTATGACTAATTTTCAGTATAATCTAGGATTTTCCCTCTAACTAAATTCTACTCCCTTATCTAGCAACTTAGAAACTATTTTAAAAAAGGTATTAGGGGTTTCTCAATTACTTCAGTCATTAGGTTATTTTTTCTTCCTTGGCCTCTTCATTTTTTAAGATGTTTCTACGCTTGCATTTGAACTCCTTTAGTACAAAATGCAGATATAAATAGCTGTGATTAATTTTCCTCATTTGCTGAATACCATCTTTCACAGCTGTTGATTTGGGACACAATAGTACATTAAATTAATTCCATCTGCCCTGGGACAAGCTACAGCACTTACACAGAGATGTCTCAGGTCTGAATGTTCCTTCAAAGTCAAAGCAGTCGGGTATATGCCAAGCAAGATCTCCCAATGTACCACTCTGGTTGTGCCCCCCAAAGCTTTCTGTAAGTCACCAAGCTGCAGCATATTTCTTTGTGTGCAGAACCTTTTTCTTACATGGCTTTCAAAAACTTAATTTAAAAATATATATAGAATCAACTGGCAGCTGACTGGCTACTGCATATGCCACATTTGTGATTGTAGTCGAATGCAGCGCTCCAGGAAAGAAAACCCACTCATAATTTTGGCTACTGCCAGGCATGGCTCAGGCCATCACTCAGACTTTGCTGTGCAGCTCTGTCAGGCACATCATTCCTGGTTTGCAGCACTTCTGGTCTCCCGTCCCCGAGGCGGCGCGGAGCCGACGCTACGGTTTGCAAATGGGTTGAGATAGGTACATAGAAAGGAGGGGAATATCACCAAGTTTCTGCTACCACTTTGCTGCCTGAAACCTTGTTTTTTTCCCCTTTCTTTCTTCCTTTTTTTCTTTCCTTTCCTCCACAAGGCAGAGGAGAAGCCCTTTATATTAACAATTGTATTTTAATCAATTGCAATCTGACCTCTAGTAAATTTGCTCTGCAGAGTGCTCTGTCTTTAAAAAAAAATATTCCCATCTACTAGAGCCACTGGAATAAATGCTTCACATAAAAAATGAGCTCTATACTGATTACAATATTTTTACAACTAATAACACATAGTTTACCAACCAGAAATCTCATCTGAATAAACATCAAAGTGTTTGCCACATGATACTGAAATTAAGAGCAATAAATTTTCAGAGGAATTGCTATTTAATGGTTATAGATCAAAAATCTCACAAAAGGAGAAGCAGATTTTACACAGGCTCTCTGTAAGCAATTAAAGGCAAGTGCAGAGATGGGCTTTACTTGATCATTGAAGTCGTCAGTTTGTTGCTCAGCTGGGTGTTAACAACACTATTTTGTACCTCTGAATATGTGGGAGATAACTAAGTAAAACTGGTTGACTTAAAATTTCAATGCAACACTTCTAAAAATTATGCACCTATATTTAGGCATACGCGCAATGACAGAATAATGGGGAGTAATGTGCTTTGGTGTAAGCACAGTAAATTGCCTTGGATCAGTGCCAAATTGATACTGGATAGTGTGAACTCTTTGGTTGGATGAGTATATAATTTAAGTGTAGAAAAGTAAGGTAATTATGATTGCTGCTTTTTCCTTCTAATTCTACAGAAAATCTTACTAAAGTTTAGTGTCATATAAAGAAAGAATTGTCATCCAAACAATGAGAATGGTCATTCTGCTCTTAAATACCAACTTTTTTTGTCAGAGTTGTAATGATAAGGTTATCTTTGAAACAAAATTCCCTCCTTCTCCCATATATAAGTACCTATTAATTCCACTAGAAACTCTCTCTGTTCCAATTCCAAAGGGAATTTTGTGAGCAGATAAGAGTCTTTTTCTCGGATTTTTTATACCCTCAATCTTTTTGATACGTAGTTTGTTGTATTCATAAGCCATCACCACCTAAGTTCATAAATGATCAGCCAAATCAGCATGGATAGCCTAACCTGAGTGTGTTCCCTCCCCTACGAAAAGTCTACCTGTGCTATTGGTACTTTTCCTTAGTATTTTTTCCCTGTGAATGCTTTGCTCTATCTCCAGGTGCTTGGTGGATTTAATTTCATTTATACATGGTGGAGGGAGTTATGGGAAGGCAGTGAGCAAGTGATGTAAGCAATGATCCACTGAGCTTGCTGGAGGCTTTTTTCAGTTTGAATAAGCTTGTACCCAAGGTTTAAAGGTCTTGGTCACGTTATAAATGACATGTTTGAGAGCTTTGCTTGCAGAGACAAAGGACTTGGAATGAGCTGGTGCAGGAATATGATGTAGAGCGAGAGTGTTGACAGTGTATTAGGGACTGGTTGCAAAGTGAGGCTTTTTCCAAACCTTGTTTGGTCTGCATATCTCTTTGTAACCCCACAAAGGACTCAGGACAAACCAAAAGTCAGGGAAAACCTGCTAATACCCTTTGTTGATAAATATATTCAGTTTTTATTCTTTTATACATAGGTGTGTATTTTGTGACTTTCTGGTTTAAAAAAATGTGGCCTAGTATGTTAGAAATTAATCAATCAGCAGTCTGTGTGAGCTGATAGCAGATTTATCAGGGTTATCAGATTTGGTAACAGTTTTTTACTGGCTAGCAGTGTTTATTGTATATAATTTGATGGTGAGAACCCTTATTTTACAATTTATTATCCAAATTGCTCCTTATGCACTCAAGAAAGTGAAGCTCAAATACACATGTTCAGGCAAGAACTTTGGATTTACTGGTTCCTTCTAACATGCCACACTTAGTGTTTGTGGAAACACTGGAGCCACCAAGGAGAAAACAGAAGTGCTGCACACCAACTTTAATGAAGAACAGGGAGAAGGGTTGCACTTAGGGATACAAACAGAGGGGCATGTGAAAACCTCTCAGTTAGTGTTTTGATATTGAGCCTTCCTCACCTTCTTCAGTGACTTCCCTGAAAATGGAAGTGCAGCATGAGACGACAGTCCAAAAGCTGTAGTGCTATACCATGTAAAAAAAGTTGCCTTTAAGAAAAAAAAAAAAAGAAGGCAGGACATATTGCAATATTGTGCATGTTGTCCATCCAAGTGCATCCTTGCTGGAACCTGTGTCCTAGTGAAACAGTCTGCCTGACTTGTGAGCAGGCGCGCAGCCAGTCTGACAGACGGAGGTCAGTGAAGTCAGCCAAGAGACCATGCACTAACTGCACACAGGGTGTGCTAGCTAGCGACAGGATTCCCAGACAGAAACATCCAAACGTCTCCTGGTTATCTTGTATTCATGTACTGGGACAAGACAAAGATCAAGAAAATGGCTTTAGCAAAAGAAGTAGAAACAGGAAGTTGTGAGAAGCGGTTTCTGTGTGGATTACACCAAAAATGTAGCTGTGATGTTTGGAATTACATTTTAAAAAATGATTTGTTTTCTGAGACCACTGTCAGAACTAGACAGGCAGGGAAAGGACTAGCTCTCTTCAGAGGAGATCCATCCAAGGTCATAGGGTCTGTTTGTAATATATTAATGAAAAGAGCCTGATTTCCTGACTGTCTTTTGCCTAGGGTACAAGACCAGTACAAGAAGACCAATCTTTTAGCATTCCCACTGTTAATAAGCTGATCTTTATTTAATGTTGTTGGCAATGAGGACAGACTTGTGTTTGTAACAATGATTTTAAACACGTGATAACCAAGCAGTGGTAGAAACCAGCTGAACTATCATGCAAGGAGCTGAAAATGAGGATCAAGATAAACTGCCACCATAAAGGGAGAATAAAAATGCAATCTGTATAAAGGATGGCTAGTTACTTGCCAGAGTCACTTGGTGCATCCTGCAATAGTAGGATCTTGTCATTTGCAGAGCAATGTAATAAAGGCATGAAGAGCAGTATTATTTTGCATTTGGGATGCTACACAAATACAATAAAAAGTGGTCAGCATTTCTTCTTTGACTGGCTTTTGAAGTGCTTAGAATTGAGCCATACACAGGCTCCCTGATGCAAAAAGGCTTTCATTGAAGCAGGGTCTGGTCATTGTGTTTTAGAAATTCTTGTATTGTTGCAAGAGTCAAAAGAAAAGAGCAGATTCAGTTGTGTTTGACAGACAGCACAGTCAGGACTATGAAGCTTCAGAGTCACCGTAGCTTCCCCTGCATCATGCGCTGGAGAGTGGGCGGAAAACTGACTAAATAGTACCAGTGCTTCACCAGGCAGATGGTCAGGCAAAGGCCAAAGCCCTCTGTCCCTCACTCCCCTGCCTCTTCCAGTTCCCAGATGCAAGTTGAACTGGCACAGGGGCTGCTATAATTTGCTGCTGGTATAGACCAGCAACAAATTACTCCCCTGAGGAAGAAGCAGGAATAGGAAAGAGCTTCTCTGAGGCATAAGACCTCCAGCATGATTCCTTACGCACCACCCATCTCTGAGGGCTATGCCCAGAGGCCCAAGCTACCCTGTGGAGGATACTTCTGAAGCCACCAGAGAGAAGAGAACCTTTCTCCCACCTCCCGAATTTCCCTCTCCCCTTCTGAAGTGTAATCAGTGTAGATAGATGTCAACTTGATTACACTTGAAAAAGACTATATTGGTACGTGTCTTGGACCTCAGTGTAGGAGAGACTTGCTTGCTGGCTTGGAACAATACCTTTAGCTAAGAAAACTTGCTTCTACTTGCTTGTCTCTTTTTGCATTTTTATGTTTTCCGGAACTTTGGATGCAAAGGGCCAAGGGCTACCTTCCAAAAATGCTTTCTGTGCAATAACTGGTAAAGCAAGACATTACTCAGTGTGACTGCCAGGGTCATGATTGAATCCCAGAGGTAATATATTCAAATAGGCAGCCAAAATAAAACCCTGATGGTGAGCCCTTTACTGTAGCAGATATGGACTATAATTGAATCACCCAGACTGGGCTGACTGGGCCTCATCTTGAGGCCTGTAGGAGTTAGTGGTGCAGGTGGAAAATCAGTGCCAGGAGTGTGGCACAGTTAGAATTATAGCTTAAGGTGTTATCAAGGGTCAAAGGGTTTTATAGTAGTTAGCAAGTATAGTAATTGATGTGGACATAGTAGCTACCCTAAAAGGTTTGGTAAACAATGAGTGTTTGCATTTTTCCCTGCTCTGTATGCCAATGAGAATTCACCTGTAACTGTAAACTATGTAGAGTGTATAAAATCTGCCATCTTTCACACAATAAAGGAGAAACGTAGCACTGATCATATTGGTTGTATCTGCATTTGCTTTGCCAACTTCCCTTCATTATTGGGGTTCCCCTGTGACTTCGCTTTACTATGAACTTGTATTTACATCACAAATTCTACGGCTTTAACTGTCTGGAAGAAACTTTCATTTGTATTTGAACATAGCCATACTTAAGGACAGACCAGTGCTTTTTTCCTCATGTTAAAAGAGATTTATATGATACAGCACCAAGGACAAGGATTCCCACGTCCGATTCATTGATGCATTTATGATCACTGTTTCCCAATAGAATGGGATACACAGTACCTTCCCACTGAAAAAGGGACAACTGGCAGTGGGGTTCATCTGTGCAAATGTAGATGTTTGCAGTGTAGGTCTCCAAATCCCAGTTAGGCATCCTCTGCTGTTAAGGGTCAGTGGAGAAAGATAAGCTTTTCTAGGCATGATTTATTTTGTTTTTAGATATTTGTAAAAGATTAGACTTTTGTATAAGACAAGACTCTTTCTTAAAGCGCTATTGATCGCACAGAGTTCAGGGTGAGCAGCTTAGATGTTTGCATTGCAATTAACTGAGCCATCCCACCCAGGGAGATTAAAGATTGCAGAAGAATTTAGGTGTTTACATCTGAAATGTAGATATTCAGAATGCTCTTTTAGTTGCCACTTCTCCTTGGAGTTACCAAAAGCTCCTGAGGACCAAATCTGTAGATTTGCTGAAGGCGAGCATGCTTGTCTGTGAGGCACCTTGACTCCCAGTGACATTCACTGCCCTAGGCTTCCCCCTGTTCAAATGAGGAAAAAAAGCAAAAAACATCAGTCAGGACAGAGTGTAGCTCTGAAGTATTACACAGTATAAGCAAAGACAGACAAAATATTGTCTGAAAATCCAGAGACAGAGTTTTTGTTGGATTTTTAAATAATTTAAATTTTTGGATTGACTGGAAATTCCTCAAAAGTAGAATTTTGGGGTGATATTTTGGTTATGGCTCATTTTGTTGAAGTACATGCTTTCCCCATGTAAGGGAAAAAGAATAAATCTTTTATTTATATGGGACACTGAATATACTGTATTTTAGCTACTATGGCATTTGATGCATGCCCACACATATCTGCATATGTACATATACATATAAAACCTGCAAATATTTCCAAATGCTAAGCACATTATAAATGATAGGAGAAGGATAGTATTTCATTGACTCCAATGAATCCCTGGTAAACACAGAAGCCTGGGAAGGCAGATTTAAGAGGTCTTACCACTGTTGTTGGTAACTTGCGGACAGTAGCAAGTGTGGAAAACATGTCACAATATGATGACCGTGTGGCTATTCCTGCTTCCAGGCTTCATGTCCATTTTTGAAGATCTATAACTTCCTAATGCCTTTGCTGGCTTATTGTTAAAAATGATGTTGGGATTTAGTAGGACTCAGACTCAGACTCTAAGAAGGAATTTGATGTCCAATTCCTGATAGAGTCTACTATCTCTCTTTGACACCACAGCAGAGTTGTCTGAGCTGTTAGATTTAATTTTTATGCTTCGGCAGTAATACAGTTCCTCCCCTCCATCAAACTGTTGAGAGAACCAGGAAATTCTTACTGATGGCTGTATTCTTACTTTGGTCCAGAGTGGTTTAGTGGGAAAGTGGCCATAAATCTCCTTCTTTTACCCAGTGGCCCACTTTTCCTTTGGGGTGTCCAAAGTATCCTGGATTTACATGCAATTAGTCAGAACTCTTTTTTTTTTCCAATAAATCAAACTCTGATCGGGACACACTGCTGCTGTGGGTGACAGCTGGTCTCCTCTGATCAGGGTAAACAAAAGAGTAAAGTGATCACTAGGTGCATGGAAATGTTTGTAGGGTAAAGATCTTCTCAAAGCTGCTTTTTGTACCGTATAAAATTTTAGAACCTGCTATTTTCCCATGACTTTTACAAGGAAATGCAGTGGCAGGACAAGGGAGAATGGCTTCAAACTGGAAGACAGTAGGTTTAGGTAGTAGGAGGAAGTTCTTTGCTGTAAGGGTGGTGAGGCACTAGAACAGGTTGCCCAGAGAAGTTATGGATGCTCCACACATGGACGTGTTAAAGGCCAGGCTGGATGGAGCTCTGAGCAACCTGGTTTAGTGAAATGTGTCCCTGCTTGTGGCGGAGAGCTTGGAACTATGTGATCTTGAATGTTCTTTCCAACCCATTCTATGATTCTATTATTTTCCCATTGGATTGTGGCTTTGATGGATTTTTTGTTTTTTCTAAAGCAAAGAGAACGAAGTGGTTCTGGCTTTTGATAAGAGAGTACAAAACAGAGGATCTGAATTCTGCCACTCAGTTATCACAAACACCACCCACCCTGCAAATAATTCTATGTATTTTTGTAAAAGTAATTTTTTTTTACTGTTTAAAACTACTTTTTAATTAGAGTGAAATGCAAATTGAAAAAGATAACATCACTTTCCTTGACGTTAAATACAATAATATTCTCCTCCTGCAACATTTCCTCCATCCCCACTTTTATTTCTTATTTCACATAATTTCTGCTTTTGAAGTCATCCTCTTCTTGTGCATGAACAGTTCACTTGTAGGTTGTATGCAGAGATTGTAGAAGTGGTTCCCCAGAAATGTCAAGGTGGAACAGCAGTACTGGTTTCCTGAAATAGGGAACAGCCTGAAAAATAGCAAAGAGATGGCTGAGGGAGAGGTGAACAAAGAAGACATGTATGACAGTGTAAGGAGGGTCTTCAAGGCTAATGAGAGAGGACTGGAAGCTTTGCTGAAGAATGGCAATAGAGGGATGCTGTTGTGCTGTGGCTGAACAGGATTTTCTCTTTGTCACAGGAAGCACTTATCTACATGGCCTGGCACAACCAGCTTTCTAAATCACATCCCTTTGGACTGTAATACAAGCCCACAGCCCTGTGAGGCAGACTTGGCCCTGATATCATCATTTTAAGGAGGCAGTAATAATCTCCTGACTGAAAGGGTCCTCTCTTACACCAAGAACAAGATGAAGCTGAGCCTCTTTCCTTCTCCAACTCACAAGAAAAAAGATGGATCAAACAGAATCAAACCCACTGAGCTCCAGAACTGGTTGTTTGCCTATGTGATAGTCCTTCTCCTTCTTTGCTTTGTCCTTGTGAATCTGCTTTGATTGCCAGACCAAGTGCATCTTCATTGAGACTGTTCATGGACAACACTTCTGAGGGTTGGAGCTTCTTGACCTATATGGCATGGAATAAGATTTTCTTGCTTACTCCTGGACAGATTCTGGGGGAGACAGGAGTAATTCTGAGACCAGAGGGGTGGATATTTTTGACCTCTCAACCACAGACAAGAAGCAGGATGATAACCTATGAAAAAGACGATTAATGGTATCTTAAAGTGGATTGTAACAAGAAGGAGACAAGAATTAAACTCCTTTACGTGGGTGGCTGAAGGGTCATGCAATAGTTAGAGAGCCAGAGAAGTCAGACATATTTGATGCCTGGCCACAGCCTGAGAGTGGGAAGGGTGTCATGGGAAAAGAGGATGAGTGGGAAGAGTTGAAGTGTTTGCTGCCAGCTGAATTCCATCTCACCTGCTGGAACCTGGCAGACATTAGGCAGCCAAGGAGTTCTGAAAAAGAAGTCCTTTTAGTTTTTCTTATGAAATATTTTCACTTTAAAGGCATGGTAAAATGGAAGTGATTGTGTGTGAAACCAGCTGAAAAGTTTTTACTTTTTGTTAATTTATATGACGGGTCTTGGTTTCTCTCTAAGAATGACATTTGTTACAGTTCTTATTGAACACACAGCTGGGCTAGAAACAAGGAGTTACTTATTTATTTATATATTGAAAATTCCAAATTAAAGATGAAATTCTCGTGAAAAAAGATTTTCATGATTTCCATAAAAAAACCCAAACTGGTGGAAATCTCATCATCTAGAAGTTTTTTGTATAAAATCTGTGGAGTACCTGCATCAAAAGAGTAAATAAAAGTAACTTTAATAGCTGCAGTTCTAGACATTTAAATTGCATAGCATTATCTGTGTGTGAAAAGCTGTATTTGTACATGCTTGCATTACTGAGACCTTTATTTGTTGGAATCCAAGTGCTGCTGCTGTGCATAAAGTACTCTGTGAGGTAAACCCCTGTGTTGCCAAAGTAGCATGAATGTGTGCACTGACGTTGATCCAGAGGAAGCCTAGGGGTTCTTCCTTTCCCTCTTGTACGCTGATCATTTCTGCCAGGCCCAGAGAAATCTGTGCCAGCGCGTGGGGGCCATGGCTTGGTGACAGGATGTACATGCAAACAGATAGCTTCCATGATGCTCAGAAGCCTTTTTTTCCTGAAGGTGCCGTGCAGCAACATCTTTGAGTTGTAGGAGAAGACAAGCATGGGGCAGACGGGGAAGGACCCAGCCCCATTGCTCTAGGGCTGGGGTTGGTTGGTGCACAGCGCCCCACTAAAATGAGGCCCAGAAACACTCCTTCTCAAGCCCTGTATGTAAAGATGTCAAAAATAAACTGTGTAAATATGCCAGAAAGAATGATACTTTCATGTTTTTATGCTAAAAATGGGTAAGGGAATTGTCAGGACTCTTGTGAGCAAAAATGATAATGTATGACATTAAATATTGACTTAAAATATCTGTTTTGCCACCCCTTTCTATTATTTCAGTGTGCAGTTGCTTGAAGGTAAAGTATGATTTTTCTGTCCCCTCTGTAATAATGTATAATACATCAGAACAGAATTTTCAAAGTCTTGTAAAAATCAGTCCACTTTTCCTGTTCAAATGCGGATTAAATATATCAGATCTTGTAGTAATTATGTTTCTGATCTTTTCATTGTTCATTGTCTATGACATGGAAGCTTTTTGGGAATGTTTCTCAGGCTGAAAACCTGATTGGAAAATTGTGAGATCTGAGGTTTTTATTTTGAGTGTTTAGTAGCATGCCAAGTAATGACACTTCCATAGTGAAATCTTTAAATTACTAAAAAGTGATGATGTAGTAGGGATAATATTTACTGGTAGGATCAGTAAGATGCTGTATGTGTTAATAGTTGGCAGGAAGAGATATCTCCTGTCTTGCACTGCAAATTGCACAGTTAAGTCAACAGTGAATGAGTTTTCATGGTAGATATCCTGTATAATGTGTTCAGCTGGGAAATGTGTGTCACAGCCCAGCCAGATATGAGCAGAACTTAGCGTATGGCAGATGCAGTTCTTCACCTGATATTTTGTTTACTGAATTGGGTGGTCATAGGAAGGGACTAGGACTTATTCAAAATAACACATTTGGCATGCACAAGCTCATTATTCTATTCAAAAACCAACACTGAATGCATTCCTGTGCATGATGATATCTTCTCATTCAAATGGTTTCTGCTACTCATGGTTTGATTTTAAAATAATAGTTATTGTTACATAGAGCTGCTTCTGTTGAGAAAAATGCTCTTCCTTGGTTGTGATGGGGTGTGCCAAGCAACCTTTAGATTTTACCTGAATTAAGATACTAGGACTTTGAGCTGTGTGTATGTTGTCTCTGAGCACATGAGTACACATGCACACATGGGGACTGGCATTGTGACACAATGCAAACACCACAGGCGCAGGCACAGACATAGAAGGAAAATTATTCTTCTCCTGCTTATTTTCTTGGCACTTGCAGCTTGGTTAGATGTGAGATAGATGAAACATTTGCATCTTCTATCTGCATAATGAGTTCTATACAAAATGATCGCAGCTAATGCAAAAGACAGGGTGGCATGTTTTCAGTTTTAATGGGGACACTCAGAAAACTTCCAATCTTTCTTGACATTTCTTATAGCAAAATAAATGTGGTCTAGGTTGGAGTGTCTATTATGAAAATAAGAGAAGAGCAAGTCAATTATATTTCAATGACTGAATAGCCAGGGGTCCTCATTAAAATGATCAGAAAGGCTGCAGTGTTGCTTTCTTGTATGTAGCCACTGATTAAGTTGTATAAGAATGACATGGCCTTTTTGGGAGAAAAGCAGAGTACGCCGTGGTCTCTGGCCAGCCAGCCAGAAACCGTTGACACTTACAAAAGTGAGATGCGCACTCCATCAAGAAAGGGAAGTTACTACTTATGGGGTCATGGACTCCTGATGTATTTAAAAATAGTTGTGGCTGTTTTATTGGACACAGTCAGAGAAAGCTTTGAATTTGCACTAGGCTGTATGAAAATGCCTGCGGTATGGTGGTGATATGGTATGTTTTCCTTTCCGCTGGCTTCGATGAAGTATACATAGCTTAACAGAATAGTACTATTATTGCAATCTCTCTGTATTTGAACCTTTAAGCAATATTTTAGTTATCAGTTCATTACTATTCATTTCTTAGAATTTAAATTCTTCTTATTTGCCAATTATTTTTTTGGTATAAAATGTTAGGACAAAAAGGCTCAGTAATTTTTTCCCGGGAGAGACTGTATCCTGAAACGGTAAAAAGAATATTTGTTTAAACCTCCTGAGGGTTTGCAGTCTAAGGAAATACAGTGTTGCCTAAGATCTGCTAATCCCAGATCAAGTGGCCGTAGAATTTAAAAAATGGATATTTTCCCTTTCATGTTACTTAATAGACCTTATATATTTATTTTAAAATAATCCTTCTGCAATTATATTTTATACAATTTCACCTCCTTTAATACAGTGATTGCTATAAAGAGATATATACTTCTAGTAAGGATTTCTATGAAGATACATACCTTATGGGTTTTTTTATTTCGAGAGTGTTGTAGAATATTAACATTTTACATTTAAGAGTGATACAAAGCAAAACAAATCTCATGTGTTAATTAAGCTGTCAAGGTTTAAGTTTCTTCCTCCTTTACAATGTATCACTGACAGTTTCTAAATATGAATTGATAAATAAAAGGCAACATTTAATAGTGATCCTATATCTATTAGTACAGTGAAGTTTGAACCAATATTCATCTTCTACTGAGGTGGAAATAAACCTCAGCATTTTCCACTTTTACTGATTCTAGTAAAGACTAATGCAACAAATAAAATCAAAAAAAATCTCTTCTATTTCTAACTGCAAGTACTAGCTAATCTAAGCTTGTATTCTAAGTCAAATCACATCATACAGTGCTCCATCATTAACAACGATATTTCATTATAGATGAAGACAAATAGAGTTTTGTATGTCTGCTCACGTTTTGATGAAATAATTTTTAGTCTCAAGAAATCCAATAGCAGGATACACTGTAAGCTAAATGCATTAACATATCAGATACTTTAATTTGATTTACTAAAATTAGCTAATAATGCAGCTAAATAATGATGCTATTCATTTACAATTCAGGAGCTCAGTAATGGACAAGGGAAACTGCAAGTGCTTGCAGTCAGCAATAAAAGAATTGGTAATTTTGCCAATTATTATGTAGCACAAGATGGCTATTTAAAAAGTTTTCATTTTTTATTTACATGCATGGCATCTAAAGAGGCGAAAAAGTGTCTCTGCCTTATTTGCTTACAAATGCATGAACGACTTTGATTCTTTTCCATATAATTTCTGTGATATTTTCAGTCTTTAAATTGTTTGTGGAATTCACTCAGTCATTATTTTTTGTTTAGTGGATGAAAAATCTCATTGTATTAAAAAGAATTCTGCTCATTTCTCTTATTACCAGTTAGCAATAAGTAATAAAACTGTAAAATTCTTATGTACTTTTTTTTTTTTTTTTTACAGCAGGAATAAAATTCATAAATAGCAACCAATTGATAAGTCTGTTTTTGTGTAGGGGGAGATACAATTATTGATGTAGTACCCTGAGTATGAACACAGCATTATGGTGCTTAATACTTTAGCAGCTGGTTTAATGTATCTTTTCAGCAATATGTAGTTCTAAAATTCTGTAGAGACTGAAGAAGACAAGAAGACTTATTTCTTGAATAAAACTATGAAAAATTTTGAGCAGTGGAGAGTGAAGCTCGAGATTCCTTAGGGTGCTCTGGTTTTGTTCTTAGCATGCATGAACACATGAACAAATTTAAAATATTCTTCTGGGTGACTGGAGAGATATTTTTAAGAACTTTGACATCCTTCTCTAATTTACTTCCCTAAATTTATGATTTGTGTGTCAAAATTTTTTTTTTAAAATGAAAGCAAAGAAGTAAAGTACTACTGGTCCTTGAAAGTAATTAGTGCTCTACTCACTGTTCTCTGAGAGTGAATCAACAGCAGCAGACCATAGATGTCAGGTGTGCAGGCTGCTCATCTGACTGATGAGTCCTTCCAGACTGCTTATAGTCATCTAAAAAATCACCTTGGAGGTGATGTTTCTGAAGCGAAACATATTCCATGAGGTGGATATGATTGTACTCTCTATGTAGAATTTTCAAAAGCAATTTGTCTCCTTTCAGAAGCAGAATTTCTTATGTGACCTACTCAGGTCTCTACAGACGTGCATGAAAGAAAAAGAGGTTTGCATGGAACATTTTGTGTTGTCGTTTGTGTCTTTATTTAAACCTTAGCTTTTCTAGCAAGAAATGTAATTCAGGACTTGCATTATGGGAAGTGTGGTCTGTGTGTTTTACAGGTTTAAGCAAGATTAAGAGACTGAAGTTGAGAAAAAGTTACTGTATGTGAATTCAAATGCAAAACATCCTCATTATAATAATTCACAGGAAATTCACCCCCACTGCTGTAGAATCAGAACTCACCAAACACGGCCTAATGTCAGCAATGAACTCTACTTTAACCAGCCTTTCAACCTGTGTATCGTCAGAGTAATTGGTCTTTTAGTTGATTTGACTAACTGACAGCCAAGCCACTAATAATTACCTGTGGCAGCATTTATATTTTTTTCTTTTACACTATAGTACAACATCAATGAATATATTTTAAATATTAACAGTAGTTGAATGTTTCGATTATAATTTAAATAATTATTTATGGAAATATAATTGCACGTCTGTGCCTACAATGGAGAGATTTTGTAATTTGATTAAAGAGAGAACAACAGTGTATCTGCCCATCTAATTTTGTGGTTAAACTATTCATGACTTATAATAATATATTAATTTTGTCAATTTGTTAGGGTATCATTTCAACTTTTTGACAAGCTTTCATCTTTATTTAGCTGAATTCAGGCTCAAGACAGTGCTTACTTAATAACTTATGTTTTATGAAGCTTTTCAAGAGCATGATATTCTCACAACCATCCACAATTTTCTTACATTGTGGTGTTGAGGCTCTTTAACATAGTGTATTTCCGTGTGAATGATATACATAAATATAAGGCATATGCATGTTTGTGTGGTCTCAGCAGCGGAGAAATGTGCTGCAAAGACTTTCAACACTCACATAGGCTGGAGAGCTTATTTCTGAGGTAAGCTAGAGACAAGGACTCACTAAAACCTAAATTAATGCTGTTGTTTTTTTCCTGTACAAAATAGTGGTTTGGGTACTGTGTTTTGTTCTTTACTGAGAAGACATATTTGCCTGTAGACATTATTATGGAACATATTTGAGTGATGAATGAATAGAAAATAATGGACTGGGTAAAAACAAGCAATGTTTTAAAATTTAAGGTATTTTAAATTACTGAAATTTCCAAATATTATGTTTCAGTTAAGGAACTAAAGATAGTTAATTTTAAATATAATATTTTAATTTCTAAAATATTTTTAGTATGTCTGTTTATCTCTCAGGCTATCTGTAATTTGCATTCTACTGGAAAAGGAGCATGTTTTTCCTGAACACCATTGTGTTACTCTTCTATTCTTATAATTGTGTCATTTTTAGAACTAGTGAAATGTAGTGATATTGGATCATTACTTCATTTCCATATTGGAATAAAATGTCAAAGTATTTATTTCCTAAGACTGGTTAACAAGTGGTAAAAATGTTTATAATTCCATGGTGTAGCTATACAAATTGTCAATATTTAAAATATCTATATTTATATGTTTAAAAATATTCTTTGAAGTTTCTTTTTAGTAGTATTTCATGACTTCTGAGAGTATGTTGTTGTATTTTAATTAAAAATATTGATTAGTTGATGATATTAAAAAGTAAAATTTTGTTGGAAAGTTGAATCAGATATTTAGCATAAATGAGGAAAATTAGTTACCATGCATTTTAATTTTATTTGGAAGTATTTTTTAAGAAGTATTTGACTGAAAAACCGTGGGTATTTTATTTTTAAGATATTTAAAAATCTAAGATAAAGACCGTTAAAACTCTTCCAGTTACTGAAAACAGCAACTGAAAATATATTTAATATGCACAAGTGTGCATACATTGCTTTAGTGTTTAGTCTGATATACATTATTTTTTATCTACTAATATTTATTTATTCAAAGTCAGAGAAATGCTGCTACTGATTACATATTTCTATCGAAGAGAAAGTTCTTTAATCTTCCAGTGCTTTTAAAGAACAACTCATTATAAATGTAGATCTTATCCCGAGGAACTTACATCAGAGTGAAATGGCAAAGATATTGTTCAGTTACCAAAATAGGAAATGAAATAAAAGCATTATCTTTTCAGTATATCCACATTTCAGTGATAAATAATTTTAACTAGATGTATCATGGAAGTACATACAGACACATCACTACTATAATATCAGATACTATTTTTTGTATTTTGTCTTATTGTCCCTAAAACATACCTTGCCAGCTATAAAGGTATAAATTACACCTTAGATACTCAGAAGGTTGAAAATTAGAATTGGTCATGAAATATGTGGGTGTTTTCAAATAATTAGTGTGAATGTGGTTTTTCACTAAGAAACCACAAAAATGTCTTACCGCCAGTGGTGCTTGACTTTTTATTAACCACTCAGGAAAAGAACCCAAGATAGCTGTTGGCTGAAGAGAGACCATTACAGTAAAATAAAAGTCAAGTGTACGATGTAAAAATGAGAGACAATCTTTAAAATATAAAATTCAGCTAACTCACCTGAATTTGTTAAATATGTTTGCAGGTCTGTTGTTGACATTACTGAATAATTCTAATAGTTTTCAATTAAAATCAGAAATTTAGAGCTTGTACAACCAGTACGTTCAAAGCCATTTGCAAAGGTTATTTAGAGTATTTTGTGCACTGAATGATGGGTGGAAATGGTCTATGAAACGCTTAGTGAAATATCAAATAGATACATTTGTCTTTCAGTTAGTAGTGTCAGGCTTTTTACATATAAGTAGTTACCTTCAACACCGAGCACTGCTGTTTTCTTGGGAGACTTGCTAGCAAGAGCAAAATATGTATTATGATACTTAATGTGTAGATTAATTACTCCAGGTTTCAAGCCCCCTAGTTTTGTCAGTTAATTGCTTCATTTCAATTCCTGTAATTCTGCATGGGTCAATCCGCCAGCCATGTATACATTTCAATGTATCTGTCATCCTTCAGCTACTTACCTAATCACCTGGTACTCATGCAAAATCAAAACAACATTCCACTTTCCACTTTTATCACATATCAGAATTCACAGAAAAGTACTTCGTGTATAAATAATATTCTTTTCTACTTTGTCAGTACAGGGGGCTTTATAAAGTCAGGGTCATTTTATGGATACTAAAATCTCCACCCCTGCCATGGCTCTTTTTCATTGTAATTTCTTGAAAAGCTTCCTCATATCACCTACAAAACAAAATACAGATTTTGTGTAATAGACCCTGAGTATGAATAAAGTTGAGCTGTTAGATGAATGGAAAAAATAAGAATGAAGGGACTAAAGGAGTCCCTGGCAAACAAGAACAACTGAAAGACAGTACGCAGCTCATAATTTTTGTCCTAATTTTAAAAAGTGCAGCAGCAAAATGTAATGCCCATATTGTACATTATCTACTTCAGTCTTGCAAACCTTAATTTGGGAAAGTGAGGCTCAGTAGGAAAGTAAGTGTCTAAGGAACCTTAAAGTGTTTGGCTATAATTTAGACTAAGAAGGAGATAAGGATCTCTGTTCCAAAAAACCAAAACAACCCCTCAGCCAATGTTTTGGCCTGTATTTCAATTTAAACAACTTGTCTGAGAGGAATACAAGGCTGGAAAAATGAAAATGAAACTGAGCTCCAGAATAATATTTTTTTGTTGGAGTTTCTCCTGTTATGTGAAATTCTGTGGCTTTAATCAGTTAACTACTGAGTTGTCTGATTTTTTCTTTTTCAAGGACATATGTTGTGCACCTGAAAAACAAAAGACATTGAAGAAAACTGTCTTGGCAGATCAGCTACTTTCATGTCATATGGGAATTTCTAAGCAGCTTGGATTGTAAAGGCCTTTGTAAGCAACTGAAGCCTTCAGAAATGAAGAATGAAAGAGGTGATTGATGATAGTTTCTGGTTAATGTTATTTAAAAGTAAAGAAATCTATATCAAATCACAGTAAACTGGAGGAAAACATTTTTTTGTTTCACAGAGAAGCTGTAATGTCTCAGGCTACTGAATGAAGACTTGGCTCATCATGACAGTGAATTTGGGTGTGGTAGGAATGTCATTTCTGGTCCTCTGAACAATGTCCCTGGTTCCTGCTGTTCAAGGTTAGCTGCAAAACTCCTTGCCTGTGTCCAGCTTCCAGAGCTCTTGGTAGCTGTGGCTGACAGGCAATTTCTTCCCTGCTAAGGACCTGGTGAGCGCAAGTGGTCCCAGACAGCTGTGGGACCCTGTCTCTTCTCTCTGAACATCCCTAGCTGCAGATTTCTGTAGGGATCTGTATTGCCCTGTCTCCACTACCTCAGGAAAAAGCAAGAACTGTGATTTAGTTACCAACTGCAGCAGGTAACCTGTACAATTCTTTCATCACCAGTGCAACTGCTATCACTGGCGTGAGGACATTGTATCTGTAAGAAAGCAACTCTTGAACAGAAAACAGCTGGGTCAGCTGGGCTCAAGAGCAATGAAGATAAGCTTCTCTTTATGGTTGATAAAGAAAGACATACTGAAACTACGTAGCTATGTGACAGCCTCACCTTTTTTTTCTTTCCTTCCTTTTAAAATGTGCTGGTTATCAGGCTTTTTTGAAGACTGTTTGATATTTTGCTAAATATAGCCAGATAAAAATGGGCAAATTCTGTAAAAGAACATAGGAGCAGCTGTGTTTCTCTAGTTAATGCTGTGTTCATGAGAGTAACAACAAAGGGTATTGTGGGAAGAGTGTAAGCACAGGGTACTGCTTCTCCCAAAATTTTCCCTCAAAAAGCAATTGAAAACCCTTTTTAAAAAAGTTTTTTTATTTTTATTTTTTTTCCTGTCTGCAAGCTAGGAAACACAATGTCTTCTCCAATTTAGATACAGCAATATCTGTCTCACAAGGCTAGATTGTTTTGATTGACTGCATCAGCTGCTGCATATTAAGACAAGCCACACATTTCAGAGTCCAGAGCCTTCTCCCTGGCTAAGACTAGGGGGAAACCTCTGCATGAGAGTGTCCACTGCCTTCCATATCTGATGTAGGTGTTAGTTGAATACTTTGGTACTCGTGGCCAGTGTATTGAGCTCTAAACTCACAATAGTGTGGGGATGGATCCAGGATGGCCAAGCAGGTGCTGTGAAAATTACTGAACTCTTGCAGCTTCAAAACTTCTGTGCCAAGGTTTGTGGCCCCAAAGAGACATACTATTTGAGCTGTCAATCTACAGTGTGTATCTTAGCCTGTCGGCCTCTCAGAGCATAAAAATTCTCCACTGGGTCAGAGCAAATATCCATTTACCATAGTTCTTTTCAGTTCTAATATACCTGGTTAAGAAGGTGAGGAAATAGGGTACAGTATTATTGTCTCATGGAATTTTTCATTCTTCAGTGGTTTGTAGTTCAGAGAATGCCAGAAACCCAGAAATAACATTTAAGGATAAATTACAAAAGGCTCTAAATGGATTGATCGAGGGATTTATTTTTCTAAATTGCTAAATTGCATCTTGCAGCAGGGATTTCTGTAGCTTGAGAGTTCGTCTTGTAAAGATCTTTTTGTTTTGAATTTGTTAGCTGTTATTTTATGTGATGTTTTTGTATTGAAAAATGCAAACTCCCACTGTTCCCAATTCACTTAGATTGCTCATAGTTTTTTTACCCTTCAGTCATTTCTCTTTTTATTTTCTCTTTTTGAATCTGGGGAGGCTTAGTCCAACTTTTCCACATAGAGAAGTTGTTATATTTGGTTGCTTGTCCTCTTTTGATCCATCTGTTTGATTTTCTCTGTACCCTTACCAGTCCTGCTGCACTCTTTTTCTACATAGAAGAACAGCACAGAATCCATTAATGATGTGAATCATTAATTTATAAATTGGTTTAATAATCTTTAATAATATTTTTATCTTTTTTCTAATCCTTTCTTTTTAATTCAATTTTTCAAATTCTTTTTTTCATCTCTACTTAGCATTTAGCAATTTTTCAGACAGGTTATAATCATTTTTTAGAGGTACTAGCCAGCTCAAATTTGCAAACAACACAAAACATTTCCTAATGTAATTGTTCGTTTATGGAAGCAGAGGGCACAGGACATTTCACTGTATTACTGTTTAAAACAATAATACAGGATAATTCCTTGGTAAGAATTCCACTGTGGTGAGTTATGACTTGATGAGCTGGTAATGATAAACACTGGTTAAGATAAAATACTTGTGAATCCTTGTTCACAGGATGAAACAACTCATACATGGCGAGGCCACCAGAATATGGTGTGCAGATTTGGTAATAAATTTTGCAGCTCTTTTTCACAGTGTTTAAGAACATGTAATACACCTGCAGAAGCTTACCCTAAACTGGAAGATTAAGACAGTTTCTTAAAAACTTTAAAAGTTATTTTTTTTAACGTAGAAGAGTGTAAAGGAAAGGTATGCCTTCACAGTTGGAAGGGATGAAATTTACCACTTGTGATAAAAGTTCTGTGTTGAGCCTTCAAGATTTGCATCTCTGGAATTTTACATTTTCTGTGACTATGTGAAAAATTAAGAGCCACATGTAGCAGCAAAAGGGCTATTTTAAGTGTTTATTAAAGTATGCATGACAGTGCAAAGGGTTTTACATTGTGTACGGTCTAAAAAAAATTGGGAACTTATCTATAGTGTATGTGGTATAAGCTCCTATTAAAAGGAGATATTGTAGATGAATGATAAGTTGTTGATTTGACCTGTGTAGTACATCCCCATGGAAGGAAGACACATAAAGAAATTGCTACTGTGGAATTTAGATAATTTCTAAATTGCAGTTTACAGTTGCCAGGAAACCTCTGGTTTTCAAAATGTGTTTCAGGATGGTCTAAAAGAGCTTTTCCTCTTCAAACTATGGACAAGGATGAAATTATCTTCTGCCTGATTGCTTGAAGATCTTTGTTTGTTAGGTTTCCTCAACTGGTTAGGTCTGCATGCCAACATTTTGATTGAAATGTTTGATATTTTTCTTCCACTGGGTTATTTAGACAATATGAAAGACAGTGTCAATGATCTCTTACTTTTTACATTGCTCCTATAAGAATAACAATTTACTCTTCAGTAATTTGCAAGGATGAGTACTTTAACTGAACTCAGTATTTACAAAAATATAGTATCATTTGAATAACCTGAGCACTAAATTTTTAAAACCAGTTCATTTTCTTGCTCCTATCTGGACAGTAATTTTTTATTAGTTTTGATAATGAAAAAATATTTTGGTAGCTATTTATTTTCAGAAATATTTCCTCTTCCTTTTATTATTTTTAAAGTACTTGAGTACTGACTGATTACGCCCTATGCTTAGAAAGACACACCAAAGAGAAGAAAAGTCTCCCTGGACCAGTAAACTTATTTCAGGGAAATTCAGGCTACAAAACTAAGTTATTTTCAATGCTTCCCTCTTCTTTAAAGCTTTCTTAAACATTCAGGTAATGCTGAATTTACATCAACTATTTAACTGATTTCTGTTATAGACCAATATTATTTCCTTAATATTTAACTTAAGTTCTTGCTGTTGCTTTAAGATGATAATAGGAAAGACATTGTTTCAGACCTTGCCTTCTCTTCAGAGATTAGGAAGCAAGGCGTTTGAATTAGGAGGGTATTAAGAAAAGTGTACAAAACTTGAGGGCTTTTGGTAAGCTTTAGGAAAAACTGAAGTTCAATGTCTGCAGAAATATTTTTCTTGTCTTCTTGGAAACATTAATCTCTCAAAAAATAAACAAGGTGTTTCTGATGACTCTACAATAATTACAGAGAAATTCTGTTGAGTATATCTTCAATGATTAACGAATTTGTATTTTTTTTTTTTTTAAACTGCAAAGTGCTCAGTCTTTTATACCAGGCTGCAGACATGTCACTTTAATGATATCTTTAGACTTTGGAAACAAAATTACACAGCAGAAGGATGACACATACGGAGCTGATCACAGAACAGTGGTTCAGTAAAGTCAGGACCACATGATCTGCCAGAAGCTGACCTCATTTCTGAATGCTTCTAAATTATATGAATGGTTTTGAAATTAGTTTGGAAAAATACCTATATGCATATTCAATTTTTATTGGCTTTTTTTTCCTCTTTGCTTTATATTTTTACTGATTCTACTTTGTTCTTCTGAAATGAGCTACCATACATTACATTTTAGAGCAAACAGTTGCAGTTGTCTTTAGACAATGTGAGCTACCATTAAATCACACATTTTTTGTGTTCATAATATCATAATGCAAATGTTAACTCTTAGATTGATTAATATAGTGAGCAAGATATCTCAATTTAAAAATAAAGTAAAATCTATTGTTTGTATATTTATGTTTTCTGGGGAAAAAGGAGCAATTTATCTTCCCACTACTTTAAGACTTTCCTCTTTTCTACTGTGAAAGCCATAACATATAGCCATAATTGAAGAATATTCAAGGTCCAAGTGGAAACTATGTCCTGGAGCCCCTTCTAAATTTAGATTTCAAAGACACAGCTGTAGAAAGGGGCTTTTCCTCCTTTGGGCTATCCAGCCAACCTCCATTATTTCAGTAACATCTATAGATGCAAGTTAAAGGGAATGCAACACATTATAAAGAAAAGATTCAAAACCCTAAATGAAGGAAATACTTGCCTAGAACAGTTCTCAGCTGACTTTGGTACGTCAGAATGCTTGGTCCTTGTTTTAGTGTTTTGAAGAACGTTTCTGGAAGAGGTGGAGCCACAAGTCACCAGCATTCAATCAAAGCACAAGGGAGAGGGACTACACCCCTTCCCACTGCTCTGCCTTTCTCATTGTGCCTGCAGTCCCAGCCCAGCAGCCACTGTGCTCCCAGCAAAATCCAGAATAGATTCATCTACACCGATCTCTCCTTCACTCTTTTAGATGTTTTGCTTGCCACTAGAAAAGGAAAAAAAGAGAGAAGGGCACAGTCATGTGGATGCTGCCTCTACCTGCTGACCTCAGGGAGGGTTTCCTATTGCTGCCACGGGCCACTTTCCTATTGATCCAGATGCAGTGCCAGTTGATACTAAAAAGGTGGTTAAATCTCCATGTCATACCTAGATGAGAAAAATTGACAAATTCCAACTCCCATATCTGTGTAAGACTGAGGCCATTGGTAGAACTCGATCTCATTCAATACTTTGGAGAGAAAAAGTAGGAAATAAAAGTCATGGGAGATCTTCAGGAGTGCATCAGAAACAGAGGTAGAATTATTTTATTACTATAATATTATTATAATTATATAGGATTATATATAATATATAAAAATTATATATGTAATTATATACAATTCTCTATTATTATAATGATATAGAATTATTATTAAAAAGTTATTATAATCTGTGCTTCTCACTTCACTCACCTACCTTGAAAGTCCCGACTGTCATATTGTACAACATGCTGGAGGCAGATGCTAATGTTGACCTGGAACAAAACAACCCAACTTTTTAAATGGTATAGCAAGTAAGGAAGAAACACCTTGGGAAAAATTAAAAGCAGTCATGAAAATTCACATTTCTCTAGTCAACATAAAAAGCCTTTTTCTTTTATCTTTTATGATTGTGTCTTTGCAAGTACTTACACTTGCTTTCAGAGTTCTTTTATACGGTGGGGACAGCTGAAACTAGCAAAAGCCTGGGTTGAATGATTAAATAATTAAATCTTTTTAAGAGATAAGGAGATGACTGGGGTTAGTGACATATCTGGAAAGGGAGTCTTTCCATGTTGTGCCCTGCCATTCTGAGTTGCTGGTTTTTGCTTCTGCCTTCTTGCAACTTCAGTTCAGACAAACCTAGTTCTGTGCCACCAGAACTGTTTCGTAAATTATTTCTGATTTCCCCTTGTACTTGTTTTGGCTGAGATAAAGTTTCTTTTCCTTATAGCACTTCCAACAGTGTTGTGTTTGCACAGAGTTGGGGTCTTTTCTGTTTCTCAGGTTGTCCTGACAATGATTAGACTGGGGGTGGGCAAGAGGTTGGGAGGGAACATAATTGGGTCAGCTGACCCCAAGTGACCAAAGGGACATTCCATCCAGTGTGGTGTCTTGCTCAGCATGAACAGCTGGGGGAAGAAGGAGGATGAGAGGGACTTTAATAGTGGTGACTTTTGTCTCTCCAAGTCTAGAAGGACGCTAGGTGATCTTGAAGATCCCTTCCAACCCAAACCATTCTATGATTCTGTGATTACATGTGATGGAGCCCCTGATTTCCTGGGGATGGCTGAATGAATTCCATGTTTTTCTTTGCTTGCATGTGTGGCTTTTGCTTTACCTCTTAAACTACCTTTATCTCAGCCCCTGAGTTTTCTCATCTTTACCCATCTGAGGTTCTCTCCCATCCCACTGCAGGGAGTGAGCAAGCAGCTGTCTGAGGCAGAATTTCCAGGTGGGATTAGAGCACAATACCTCTTTAACACATCATAGAAACCTAATGGAGACCAGGCAAAGAAACCAACCAAAAAATATGCAGATTTCCTCCTTCTCAAACTGGGCTGGAAATGGCGTGCTTAAATGTGCTGAGTCAAAGGAATGAGTAGGATGCTCGGGGAAAGCAACTCTTTGCAGGCAAGTCTGATTGATATTGTTCTTCCAAACCCAAAACTTTACCATGCAAGTGACTCATTAGCTATCACAGAGGAAGCTTTTCTTCCTGCTCATACAGAACAAGTGCCTGGGGTAGAAAATGCGTCGTGCAAAGTCAGCAGCTGGAGTCACCCTTGGGCTGTGTGGGCTGGTGCTGTGTGCTCCTCTCTCATGGACCCCTATGAATTGGCTTATCATTGCTTACTTTTAATCTGTCAGGAGCATTAGAAAGCCATAAAAAGAAAAGTTCAGCTCTTGGGGGCGGTTCAAAGTGTGTGGATTTACAATGGGAATTCCTGTTCATCCCAAATAAGCAGGAATGATGACGAATGGCATCATGGCCCCCCCCCCCCCCCCCCCCCCCCCATGGCTCTTAATAGCAAAAGTATATGACACTTTTGTCAAAAGATGGTTGCAGTGCATCAACCATCCTATAAAAACATTGGATGTAGACCCTTCCCTGGACGTCGCACTTATCTGTAATCATCTGTGTGTTTGTAAGACTCAGGAGGCTGTATTTATGTCTTATTGACACTGTCTATAATATAAGGTGCTCATTTCTATCAGGAGAACTACTATCTAAATAGAAGCCTATTCAGCCTCATCCTTTGTGCAACTTTGCAGAGGTACTAAAGAGTGTTTTGTGTAATCATGACAACTTCAGAGCTTCCTTCTCATCCCTGAAGGGATGCATTGCACTTTTAATGCTAGGATCAGTGAGTTTCTTCGTCTGCATTCCCTGATTAGAGAAACCTCAACATGTTGTTAAATAGCATTCAGATGATTCCTTGCAAATTTAGATGTGAATAGTAACATCTTCTTTAAACTTTGGTTTCAGCTTTCATTTAAGGGTTTTAAATAATTTTTAAAAACTTTAATAAAATCAACTGCACAGCATTTTCTTCAGTTAAGCATTATTAGTGTTGATTTCCCCTGATTTGAGGAGCTCAATACTCTCCTGGAAATCTAAAAGGACCTCTACCACTAAAATTGGTTGCAAAACCTACAAGTGCATGTCAGTGTTAGAGGCTGAGCATACCTGGAACAGAACAAACTTCCTGCGATTCCATCCCCAAATGCAACCGCAGTGACACAAAGAACAATTTGACTTCACTAAAATCCTGTTTCAGAGCTTCCATCTTTACGCACAGAAGACTCTCTAAAGTTGTCACAGAAGGTAGATCTTGTCATGCTGACACCATTTTATTGTATCCAGGTGATCATCTAGGAGTTAATAAACAACATGCTCCAAATGAATCCCATGCTTCTTCCCTTAAGCCACTCTGATACCCTCTCATCTTTATTAAATAAGCCAATCTTATTAAAGATGGCATTCTATATATGGTTCAAAGGTGGATATTCAAAAATTGCATTTGTCAATTGTTTCTGTGGCAAAAATTTGGTACAGAAAGAAAAAATATTCTGCTGACCTTTGATAGTAAATTTGAATGAATGACAGCTCACAAGTTGTGAAGTTTAGGTATTTTAAAACAGACTCATTCTCCTAATTATTTGCCAAGCACCAAAGTGGTTGCTAAGTTTTGAGTCATTTGACCTTGTAAGGTTTTGTATAGACAGGTGTTCATAGTGTGGGGGCTACAGGGGTGGCTTCTGTGGGAAGCTTCCATAAGGATTGTGTATGGGAATAGTTCAGTGAGCTGTTTTTGCCAACTCGGACAAGCCTCCTTCATTCTGAGGGAGTCTGTGCTCTATTGGTCGATTTCTGGGTTCCTCGCTTAATTAAAAAGTGAGTGGTTCTTTGAAAAAAATAGAGACATTTACACCCCATATAAGAATTTTTGTCTCACTTTTGCAATGTAGTCAGTCCATTGTGAAGGACCCATTTATTGTCAGTGATCAAACACCCTTTGTAATAGTTATCTTCTTGCTCTATCACAGTTGAGCTAACCATGCAGTTTCTTTAGTGAATAAACTGATATAACATTGTTGTCACTATTGCTTTGTCAGAAATGGTGGTGCAGATCACAGGCAGAAGGATTCCCTGGTCTGGTTACTCTGACATAATCAGAATGGACAAGGGGAAATACCTGACCGAAGGAAACAGATTGTCAGAAGTCCCCAAGAGCCAAGATTATTCTTTGCTTTGTGTTGCAAACCAAATGTGGGATTCCGCAGGTAGAACTCTTCTGAAAATCTGGCATTTTCCTGCATATTTCTCTTGCTTACAATAGAATTTGAGTTGTATTCTTTTGCTTTTTCTCCCATCTTTCTTTCCAGCTGTTTATTTTCAGAATGACTTTAAATTTGCTGTTAAGAAATCCTGCTTCCACTCTGGTGTAAGACTACGTCAGCTTACACTGTTTCTTTTTAAACTTCTTAAGCACTCTAGTAATCCAAACAATACTAATAAAAACTTAAAGACCTAAATTATTATCCCTGAGTCCCGACAGCATTCTATACCCAATCCAATGGTTCAGATAAAGAAAGGTGAAAATAATTCCCACAAAGCACTGGAAATGTTAGCTTTTACTTATACATCACATTACGACACACTGTCTTACACTCTGAAAAATGCAAGGAGAATTACACAGGACACATTTTTACTCTAATTTTACTTTTTACTCTAATTCCCAATTAAATTTGATTTGACCTCCCTGGCAGTTGTGAAAATAGTGACTTAAACCCCACAGTTCAATGAGGAAACAGTGCTGTAATGAATTGTTAATGCTTTTAATGAATTTACCTACTTTAGGTCAAAATGAATGTGGCAGTATGATGTCCACATGCAAGCACGTGTGTGGAAAGCTAATGAAGTCTATTCTCAGATTTGCCAGCTATTATCCTCAATTTGCATTTGGCTATAGTAAAACAACTCCAACTATATCAATGTCTGTCAAGCCATCTTGCTTTACAGTTGGTATAGCACTAGCTCCATGATAAGCACCAAGTTAATGTATCCTGGATAATAAGGATTTTTTTTTTTTTTGTGTCTGATTTACTATGCTGTCCCATCAATGTTTTTCATGGCTGTTTCGCTTGACTAATGACTTCCAAATGACCACAGAAGACAGAAGTCTCCCTGGGTGTCACAAAGTGTGGGGGGGTTAATTTCAAAAAGCCTATCTAAATTGCATTAATGCAACTATTTGACCTGTGTGTATCCTCAGGACAAAATGTATTCAAGCAAAAGGTAGTATCAGTAAATAGGATTTAAAATTGAAGTTTTATTGTTTTCTGGAAGTGAAGTTCAGTTAATGGATTTTTTCATTTTTTTTCCAGGTCCAAAATTGGAAATCTGCTGCCAGTCTCATCCAGCTTTGGTTTGGTACAACTTGCTCTCCAGGGTTTCTTGAGAAGGAATCCTTAATAATATTTTTAGTTCTTTCATACATATATCACAAACCCAAATGACTGCTCTGTGCTTTAATTATTTTTCTGTGATCCTATTTATTCTGATATTTTAATTTTGATTTAATTAATTTTGCAGTGAATCTGTTCTGCATTAATTTTGATGTTTTTTACTCTTACTATAAGGTATATGCAACCTGAGGGGAGGATTATTATCAGTGGACCTCATTTGCACAGAAGAATCAACAAAATCTATAATTCTGGTGCATGGACCCAGTGGTATTAGATTAGTGTTGAACATTGTCAGTAAATTCCCAAGGTATCCTGTAGTTTGCCTCTTAAAATTCGTAGTGAGTCTAGGAATGAGAAAAGACTTATCATTGAGATTTTTTGTTTTTTGTTTTCTTTTTTTAGATAAAGTTTTAGATGAAGTAGGCATGCAGTTTAAACACTGAATCCTCAATACTGGAATTTTTTATACTGTCGTTAAAACCTATAAAATAGTGTGGTCATTATTTAGAAGATAATCTTTTTCCCACCTGTGAATGTGAGCTTCAGGATCTTTTTTAGTTAATTGTCTACTGGTAAGGCACTAGATCTGAAAGATATCAATATTTTAGCCCATATCTTTTGAGAATGAATAATTTTGATGCAGTATTACACATTTGTCACCTAAATCTGGTTACTTGCCAAGACTGCATTCTTAATGTCAAGGTTTCAATATTAAATATAGATTAATTTTGTCAATTGTGATGTTGACAAATTTAATTGACCGTAATTGTCAAAATTGCTGGTCATTAATTTATTCTCAGATTTTCTGTGTGAAAATATAAACCTGCAAAAGTGTCATTATCAATTATGGTCCATTTGAAGTGACCTAATTAGCATTGTGTGATGAACCAACACATGGAAAAGCAAATGGGAGGACATGGTAGGGAGATAATTGAATGTGACATGAATACTAATACTGACTTTATACTATTTGAATCATTAAAACACTGTCCAATGAAAAGTACTTAATTTAATTTCATGTTTTTATTTGCTAGAACAACACAGAAGGATAATGAGGAACACCTGAATTCTTTCCACTGGAACAAGCATTTGCCAGGACAAATGGAATAACTGAAATGAAAGTGGCACCCCAATTTTATTTAGCAATGAGAAAACTGGCCAATATTCTCTAGGATTCTGACTTACTGCCTCATTTTGCAGCAATTTCCAGACACAAGACATTCCTGGAAATGAAATAGTTGGTTACAGACTCATTTTGCACAGGTGAGTGGGCATCAAGAGAGGAGGAAATCTAGAAGTCACGCCATGCTGCCATGTCATCTTATCGCTGATGCCATGAACCTTAAATTATTATACCAACAGACAACTGCAAGAGCTCAGCATTCCTTTAAGCCTTTTGAAATACCAGATCACTGCCACTGACCCCACTGAATTCACTGGGCACTGTTTGATTTTGTCCCTTGTGTGAGCTGTGCTCAAGAGTGGGTCTGTCTGGGATTAGTGTTTAAGAGCCAATACTCCAAGCCTTTCTGTCTGATGCATATAATCCTCCCTGCTACTGAATTTGTAAAGAGAAAAGGGACAGCCGTCTTTGGAGGCTTTTATCTCTTGTTGGACTTGTGGAACTCCAATAAATGTAGTAATTGCTACATAGGCAATGTCTCCTACTGGGTGAATACTGGCTGGGTGAACACCTTCTGGGCACAGCTCTTGGTGTGCAGAGGCTTGTTAGGAACCTTTCAGACTCTGACTTAACACTGCATTTTCACTCTGTGCTGCAGCAAGGGGAAGTACTCTCTGGGATGAGTAGTATGCAAAATCGGGAACACAGGGAGTGCAGAAGTTAAAAGACTGAAGAAGACTTTGAGGAGAAGCCAGAAAAAATAAGAAGACCTGAGCAGAAAGGTCTTTACTGTATTGAACTTAAAGCCCTTCTGCAAAAGAAAGTGTGTTAAAAATGCTTACAGAAGAACAGAGGAAAATTCCTTAAACTGCTTTTGAATAGACATATTTAGAGCAAACATCACTGTTTTCCTTCTATTTCACATGGTGAACTTGCCCCTATATGCTCTATTCTGGTTACACACATTTGACGTAAAAAAGTCTAAGTTGCATTTGCTTTGAAAATTCAGTGTAAAGAGCCACACACTAACACAACTAGAAATCCTATGCATCCACTTAAGGCCTCCGCTTATAAGGAGGAAAACATAGAATACACTCTTTATATGCATAGCTTTTGCATGAATATTGAAATTAAACTTCGGTTTAACTGCAAGTTTTGACTACTAAACTGTTTATTCTGCCTAACACACATAGTTGTCATATCTCTGATACTCCAAAGCCAGGACCATTTATTTTGCAAAAGGTTTTTCAGAGAACTAATTATAACATCAAGTGGGGTGGTGCTCAAAATAGAATGAATGAGAAATAATGAGAAAAACGAATCCAATAATTATTTAAAGTAGTGGGTGTTAGCTTCTCCTCTGATCCTGTGGTGGTGGTAGCTGGGAGTAGCTTCAAAGTAACAATACACATGCAGACATTGAGGACATTTTCATTCTCCTGTTCACAATTTACTGCATTACAAAAATCTGGTAGATTTAGTCTGTTTTTCAATTAGACTGGCCACTTACACATGTAGTGCAAAGCTCTCTGTACTGTTGTACTGGTCAACAAAAGACAATGATTAAATTCTGAAAAAGCACTAGATGAAACTGCTACTACAATGGGCTTCAGTAATCAGAGGCATAATCACATTCTGCTGGAAATCTGTAGCTGTAAAATGAACAGAAATACACATTCAGCTTTGAAGTCCATTTTCATGCAAAGATCAAATAGCTGTCATATTTATTCCTCAGTTTTGAAGTGTAAATGTAAACCAATTCAGAGACGAGGAATTATTTACTGTACCTCTGTGGAACAAGCATTGTCCAGAAAAAGTGACAAAAATATTTCTCTGCAATTGTTAGAATTTTGGGGACAACCACATTTGATGTGAGAAAAAGGCACCAAGTTGATTGCTTTACAGGTGTTTTATGGGGTGGCATATTCCTGGAGCACTGAGCTGATGGTTTTAGGGTTTCCAGTGCCCAAGTAGCTCAGTACTGCAGCAGCACATATTGAATGGACTTATGATGGAACTCCTTGACCTGAAGATCAAGTATATAATTGTAAGCATGCATTTAATAAGTCCAGGTCCAAACTGCTGCAGCAAGCACCCCTACACCTCTCTTAGCTGCCAGCCTTCACTGGAAAGAGGGCATTTCCAGTGGCATTTCCAGCACAGCTGCATACATGTTGCTCAGCTTCTGCAGTACTCAGAAGCATTTCTCAGCTACAAATATGGCATAAGGGCAGATGGGTGGCTGCACCTCATGATTGGCAAATCGGGCTAGGTGAGAGGGAAGAAAGTGCTAGTGCATCTATGGGCAAGGGAAAGATAAATTTTGATTTATTTTTCAAAAAATTTAAAATGATCCTACTGAAGCCTGGCCTTTCAATTCATAGAAAAACATACATGAAAATAACAGAGCAGACTTTAACACTTTGAAAGAAACCTCTGACAAAATGCCTACTCAAAAATCTATTTATGAATGAGGTGTCTCTACATACCCAAGGTATCTATTTCAGTAGTTGAACCCTTTTAGGGAAGAGCACTGACTGAGAAGTGCTTTGAGTGAGACTTACCTGGGCATAACAGGTTTTTAATCCACAAAGATAAGATTTTTTCCAAGCAAAATAGGGCATCCCTACTCAGAATTGGTATCAGAATTGTTCCCAACCATGCAATTGATCATTAACTACCTAACTGTGTGTTTAAGCTATCTGTCTATCCATGCTATAGCATCAGCAGGGAGAGTGCTGGTTGGCATGGACCAAAACCATACTGGGGAAGATGTTGGTGATTTAAGCAGCATGCACGACTGCTGGGCAGTGCTCAGGATCACGTCCTGTTCAGTTTCCTAGCTTAGAAAAGGCCTTGGAGGTGCTGGACCAAACTATCATAGGAAAGCCAGCAGGACTCATGAAACAAGGGTAAGAATCTGAGTCAGCCACTCTGCTAATGAGCACCTTTATTACAGAGGTGTTAGTAGCTTTTGCACGGGAAAAATGGTACACAAAGCAGAAGAAGAATGGTTGGAAGTTTTCCTTAGAAACTTGGTCCTTTGAAATCAACATTAAAAAGTTTTCTTGGGACAATTCATATAGTTTTTCTGAAATTATAAATGTGCGTGTTTGACATTTTCAAAGTATGTTTTACTGTAATAATTTCTCATTTTATGAAGAAAAATGTATTAAAAATGTTAAACCATAAAATGATTGACAAAAGAAGTGGAAATAAATCTGCTTCAATTGACCTTAGCCAATATTTCACTGATAATCTCTCCATGGAAAATAAAAAAAGGAGTTCTTCAACATTGATCATTCAAAGAGAGATTTAGAGATTGTCAAGGAATATTCTCTTTTTATCATAAAGTCTCATCAGAATCAGAGGAGAATTTCCTACTAATCCCTGCTAAAGAAAAATCTCGGCATCCCCTGGTGTACTGATATGCACATAAGCCTTTCTTGCAGGTGTGTTCTGCAGTAGCCTGGTTGCTGTTGCATTATGTGTCCTGGACTCTTTGGACCTGGAAATGTCTCTTAAATTCTTAGCAAACAAAAAGCACCGTAAACAATTTAAAAGCAGGCAGAGGTTCATAGATTTTTTCCACTTGTGATTTTATACATCCATGTCCTGAATGGCAAGGTATAGAATGGTCAACGAAAGCGATGACTAAAATTCCACAAAGCTTGTCCAATTGGCTTTTACATACAACTATATTTTCAATAAATGATACCTCTACCAGTGGTAAAGCAAACTAAGGACTTGTGCCTCCTTGAATTTATGATTAAGCTGCAGTGTTGTGAGATCAAGGCAGTTTTAGGCAATTGAAGACTAGCTTCAACCAGGCAAAGATGTAGTCCTGAATTTACTCAAACCATTCTTGCCTAACAAAAATCAACATGAAAACTTTAAAAATAATGAGACTCAAAAGGATTCCGATTACTTACATTCCACAATTTCAGATGATAAAAACAAACTGCGATAGGAATTCTAGATTTTAATATAATATAAATAGAAAGATGGACTAGATAAAACCAGCTGAACACTAGTCTGTCCTCAAGACCTAACAGGGAAGTAATAACGTGCTTTTGAATATGTAGCAATGACTTTTGGCAGATATGCCGTATACAATTCCATACCATGGAAAACCATTGAACTTGATTGACTATTTAATCCATTTCTGAAAGAGCATCACTAAGGGATGCTTATATTGTTAGTATATATAGTGTATTATATAGTTAGCCAGAATGACACAGGACTGTCAAAATGCTGGTTGCTGCAGCGCTGATATCTAGTTAGCTTCCTTTGTCCAGCTGCAGTAAGTATTTTAAAAGTTATGTAAAAATTTTGCTGATACTTGCTGCAGATTTTCTTCTGCCAAATAGATATTTTGATTATATTAATATAATAGATAATTGTTATGCTAATTCTTCCTAAGCAAGAATGCCTTAAAATACAATGGGAAATCATAGCTGCAAAAAGACATTAGTTTTGCAAATATAACAAAAATAAAACGCGTATGGAAACACATATTTTTATTTGTGATTATTTCCTTAGATCTCATTAGATATATGTAACTTCTTTCAACAACTAACTCTATTTCATTATTTTATGTAAGTTTGTTCCAGAAAAACAATATTAAAAGTGTAACACTGGATGGACTGATAATATTCTGACCAACAAGTCATTTGGTAGAATCACACAAGCTTTCTATCATATCCAAATAAGGTGAAACTCAGTAATGTCAATGCATTGAGCAGAAAATGGCAGATTTATGGAAGTTTTGTAGACATAGTAAAGAATAGATAGTACAAAAGAAACTATATGAAACATTATAAAGAATACTGTTTATATAAAGAGTAATGAGTGGCATGTGTTAGAAACAAAATTTCAACTTCTACAGCATTTTTGGCGCTATGCACTTTTTCATGAAAAGAAAGACCATAAGGTCTTATAAAGAATATTCCCACTTTATTTCCCTTTCATAATACTCCAAAGCATATGGTACAAACAGCCTGAAGTTTCCCCTCTAGCACTTCCAAATTTCTTGCTGCCTCAGACCATATGAACTAAAAAATGCAATGATGATTGCAGTATCTTCAGAGTCCACTTCCTGGCATTACTTTTGCTAATTAAAAGATAGAGTTAACAAAATTAAAAATGTAAGTAATACCATGTACACCTGCAAATGTTTTCATGTGGTCTGTGTGTCACCATGGTTTCTGTTTTCCTGAGAAACTCTCCGTTTGGAAACCATGTATAGCACAGAACTTAAGAAGGGATATAGGTAAGGCATAAATGGCCACCTGCCATTTCAGCTGCCTAAATTCAGTGCTCATATGCCCATCCTGCCAACCAAGTTGATACATTGTCCTGGAAATGCCTAATTGCATATACAATTCTTTTCATCATTTTGTAACTTATGTATGTAAATTTTGTTACTAGACCTTGTCTTGGTTTAGATCGACAGGTATCTGCCAGGGAAGATTGGAGTCTCCCTTGGAACATAAGCCCTTCCCCCCTTTTCCAAATTATTATAAATTTGCAATTTAAAAGGCAGTCAGGCAAAGATTCTGGGAATAGGTATAGCAGTTCTTTACTAGGGATATATTTATAAAAAATTACAAATGTTATAGTACAGAAGAATAAGCAAGCAAACAAACAAACAAGAAATCCTAGAAAACCCTGACAGAGTCAGAAATACAACCTGATGCCCTGTTGGTCAGGGTGTTGGAAGCAGTCCAGAGTAAGTCCTCATGGAGTGGCAGATGTGGTTCTGTTGAAGTAGAGATGGTTCTGTCGAAAAAAAGGTCCAGTAATGGTGAGATGGGTCCGGTCTTCCTCCAGGGATCCGGTGGAAAACTGGATGCCTGGTGACACTTGTAGATCCTTTTTATGTAGGTGAAGATGGTTTGGCTCCTCCTCCCTGGGTAGAGCATCTTACAATGGTATGATGTAATGTGTCATGTCATTGATGAGCTTTAATGGTCCGTTAGCAGAAGATATCCCCATGGGGGTAGTGGAACAATGAACAGAGATAAGCAACACTGCCCCATCTGATAAGCAACACTGCTCCACCCGGTTTTCAATAGATGTTATAGAATAAACATTTTTTTTCAGTTATAAAACCCAAGACAGACCTGTACAGTCATATAATGATGTCCTCATTCTAAGATGATTTTCTGTCCCTTTTATCTTCAAGGCCTGCAGAGAATCATAAAATATGTATGATGCCGGTCTCATTTTGGAGGCTCAATCCTTCTCAGAGAAGGATTTTTTTAAAGTAAGTATCAGTTAAAAAATACTCAGGCAGAAATCTATAGAGAATGGAGTTGAAGATCCTTCTGTAGAGCAACCTGAATTACGTCTCACAAAGTTGCATGAAATGTGGAAATAATGCTCTCACAGCTTTGAATTGCTCCACTTTGCCTCTTTCCCCAGTAAATCCTCAGGCATGATTCTGGGGGTGAAGAGCCTGCACCCCTTTCAGGCACTTTATCAAAATACTCTTCAATAACGAACAGCATAGTTCCCTACTTAGACACTGGAGTGTGGTACATGCCTTTGAAAGACTCCAAATGGAAGTCCCATCCATCTTTCCACCTTACCAAACTGGGTAAGGCTTTACCAGACAGGCTTTCCTGCATTTGAAAATCTAGCTTTGAAGAGCTCTCTTTCTTAAAGTTGCTTTAGGACCTTATATATGTTCTTGACATTTTTCACTGGATACTCTTATGCTGGTTTTGTGGCTCTCATTTACTGATGCCTAGCCCTAACAAAAAGTAATTTGAAGAGTACTTGAATCCAAACTAGAGGTTGTGAGTCCTGCTGAGTAGGATACCGAGATACCAAGAAGATATTGTGTGATGTTAAATTCTTGTGGAAATTGAGCCCGACACAGTAAAAAGCAAGTGCTAGAGAAATTCCCAGTTGGAAACTAATAATGCTATGAACAGGCTTTGAATACCATATTCAAGCTGCGTCTGGGACTTCTACCTGAAGAATCAGGCTAAAGAGTTCAATAAAATGCTTTTCTTTCAGTCACCAGCCAAGACTGGGTTGTGTGGAAAAATAACTTTCAGAATTTAACTAATGACTGTATCATTCCTAAACAGATAAAATTAAGGGTATATGGAAAACTTTAATTCTGGGTTGCATAATTTTGGGAGTGCTGGTTTTGTGAGCTTTTCAAGCCTTTTCAAGGTAGTTTTGTATGTATGTGCTGGCATGTACACAATATCAACAGTCCTTTTTGGCCTGTCATGTAAATTTGTTTTAGAGGGGGCTTTAGTATTCCAGCAGTAGAAAAATTGTTATTCATTTTGTATGATTTAAAAGTCACCTCTGATTTATTTATTCCATTCCTCTGACATGTTGTTAAGCCTTTTTTAAGCTTCAGTGTTATGTCCAGTGACATTGTCAACTGTGTCATGACGTAAGACAAATTGTTCTTATTTCATCTGCTAGTACCCCTTCTTATGAGTTAAGCAGCATTATGTACCAGAGTGAACAAGCACTGACCAGAAAAGTTGCAAGACATATTTACATGGTGTCTGGGATAAGTGAAATTACTTCTTCATACAACAACATTGTGTTCATTTAAGTCTTAATTTACCGTCTGAAATGTGACAAGGCCAAGAGGAGTGAGAGACATGAGTCCTTCCAGGAACATGTCTGATGGGTAGCGATGGGATTCCTCCTATCAAGTGAGGCATTGAGTTGCCATTCACCTGAAGCTCACTCTTTGGTTTCCAACAAGATTTCCTTGATGATGCCAAGCACTCTAGTAGCCTCAGAAAAGCTTTACATTATCTCAAATTAGCTGCCTGAATCCATCTCTCTGGCTAGGCAGCAAAAAGGCCATTTAAAAAATAGCAGTCCAATACAAGTCTGCTTTCCTAGGCCTGATGTCACTGCTGGCAGAGAGCCCTGAAGCAACTTTCTGGATGGTTACTACGAGGATATCACACCTCTCTCTATGAGGTTGCACCAGGTTTTTGTAGAATATCAAACTTGCTTCCAGGGCTGGTCTTACAATCTGACTGGCTTTCAATGGCCTGAAATACAGAGAGGTTTGGGATGAGGATCCAGCTGAAGAGCTGCAGTGCTCTCTCAGCAGATCATTTACACCGAGACAAAACCTGTCTGCACATAAGACAGAGTTCTCAGGGCCCAGATTTAAGTGAGTCATGACAATCACCAGATTTCACCATTATCTGCTCCTAATGAAGAACCGACAAAGTGCTTTGTATTTGTCTTCTCATATATATGGATTTGTCTGTCTGTGTATACCTGTATGATTGAAAAAGCCAGAGAAAACAATCTTTGCACTGCACATACTGAAGAAGAGGACAAGAAAGGGTTGGGAGGAAAATGTGTACAATGTGTACAAAAATGGCAGATGGAGAAAAAAGGAGGAGGAGGAGGAAGAAAGCTTGGAATATGAAAGAGAGACTTGGAGAAAAAAAATGGTACAAATCTGCAACTGTAAATCAGTATACGAAAGTGGGGAAATAATCCAAGCCTATAACAGTTAAGATAGTAGGTCTGGTAGTGATATCTTTTCCTTCTAGTCCTCTCTTTGTCTTGAACCTATCTAATGCCTACTTTTCTTTTTATATCCACCAGGACTAGGGGAAGATACCTCCTGATGTACTATGGTCCTGGAGGAGATCAGAAGTCTGAGACTTTGGGAAGGAAATAGCTGACCACTGATGCATTCCAGTTTCAATTTTCCTGTTTCATCAAAAACCTTCAAAACCTTCCAAGCAGGCTTTTGTGCTTTTGCAGGGATCCAGATCTTTGGGCAACAGGCAAGTTTCTTAGTGCATTCAGCAAGCCGAAGGACTGCCAGCCAAAATGTGCAATAAACAGAAACCCTCTGTTTAGTGTTCAGAGTGTATATTTATGTGTATAGGGTCTCATTTCAGTTGGTATAGACTGTAAGCAGGAGCACCAAGCATTTTTTGCTGTTTTTAGGATCCTTTTCCTCATGATTCATTGCTTTGAGGATCTCTGTTTCTCTTAGGCTCTATGAATTAGCAGACTACCCAGGAGTCCCAAGTTTTGCCCTTCCCATGCTTACAAAGTATCAGTATAGCTATCTAATCTTTCTCCACCGTCTTCAAAATGTCCTGCTTTGACTTCCCTTTAACTGCTATACTTGGCCTTGGACTCTGAAATGCAAGGAAGTGTCTCTTTGACATATAACAGATAAAACGGGTGAAGGTCAGGATGACCAAATTAATCAGCAGAATATGGAGCAGGTGTTCCTGGCAGTGATAACAGTGGTCCATTGGACAACCTTTGTCCCAGTAAACGTCCCCAGTGTCGCTGATCCACCACTCTCTGTGGGAAGATATGCATCTTTCCATGTTCCTTCCCTTTCTCCTTTCACAATATCTACACTGAAGCTCCACTTCAGAGTTGGTTTGCCTGGTTTAGAAATGGCAAACCTGCATCCTACAGGTTTGTGGGAATTTAAATGGCAATTATATGGTAAGAGGAAATGCAGAAATGAGAACCGCTGCTTCTGCATTATCCTCAAATGCACATATCTGTGTTGGTGGATGAGAGGCTGGACATGAGCTGGCAGCGTGTGCTTCCAGCCCAGAGAGCCATTTGTATCCTGAGCTGTACCAAAAGCAATGTGGCCGGCGGGGTGAGGGAGGTCATTCTGTCCCTCTATGCTTCGCTGGTGAAACCCCACCTGGAGTGCTGCATCCAGCTCTGGGGAACTCAGTACAGGAAGGACATGAACTTGTCCAGAGTAGGGCCACCAAGGTGATTAGAGTGATGGAGAACCTCTAACATGAGGAAAGGCTAGGAGATTTGGATCTGTTTAGTCTAAAAAAGAGAAGACTTCAGGGTGACCTAATTGTGGCCTTTCAGTACCTGAAGGGAGCCCACAAGAAAGCTGGAGAGGGACTTTTCACAAGAACATGCACAGGACATAGGGGGTTGTCGTCACACTTAAAGGCAGCAGGTTTAGATTAAATACTAGGAAGAGATTTTTGCTGTGAGGGTGGTAAGGCACGGGAACAGGTTGCCCAGAGAAGTTGTGGATGCCCTATCCTTGGAGATGTGCAAGGCTAGGCTGGAAGGGACTCTGAGTAACCTGATTTAGCGAAATGTGTTCTTGCCCATGGCAGGGAGCTTGGTCTTGAAGGTTCCTTCCAGACCAAATCATTCTATGATTCTATGACAACAAATAAATATATTTGGAAGAGGAAATGTGGCTCTAATTTCTAGACCCTTAGCTGGCTAAGCAGAGCAGTGCAAAAGAAGATGATGAGGATTTTGAAGGAAGATACATCTTATACTTGGGTTACACTTGAGTGAGACTCTGAGCAAAATTCCAAGAAACTACTTTTATATGAACAAAGTGGCTGTTGTTGACAAGTGGAGCATGTGGTGGAAGGAGATTGTTGTCAGTGTAAATGGTGGTTACTGGAGATGGGCTGTCACTGAGATAAAAATGAGGTGAAAAGGCTTCAGTTGGTGAAAAATGACATTGGCAAAATTGGTTTGTTTCAGTTGAGGGGGTGCAGTTGGAGTCCCTAACTGTCAGGACATGCTGTTCAGTAGAGTGGTTTATCAGACAAATTTTTCATTTGTTGAATATTCTGTTAAGGACACAGATAAAACCATGAAGCCTATCCATGAAAAGCCAATAGAAACATTTTTAAGTCATCACTGAGAGTGCCGTTGTGCTCTGTCCTTGTTCCACACACACAGCTCTCAGTGATGTCAACTCCTCATAGATCTAGCGTGGCTTGTGACCCTGAAGTTTTATTCTTTCCACATTTTGAGTGGATTACTTGTTAGACAGTGAAAACTGGCAAAAGCCTTAGCTTCTTTGGAATTAGAAATCAGAGGCATTATTGGGAGACAATCAGAAAATAGAGGCAAGGCACCATAGAAAAGATTTAGGGGCTCAGATTTAGGCTGAATCAAAAGATGTCTGTCTTTGCCATTCTGTTTCACATAAAAATGTGTGTCAAACTAAGACAGCGGGCATAGGCAGAAATGCAGAAATGCACACCTGCACCCCGGCTTGTTGGCATTCAGAGCCAGCTGCGGAGCAAGTAGTGGCCGGGGGCTGAACTTCTCATTCAACCCTTTGAGGAGCTTTGCTGCATTACTGTTACTTCTTCTGTGGAAAACTGAGACTTCTGTGCTGAGGAAAATTTCTCAAGCATTTTTTTTTTTTTTTCACAAGCTTTAAGTTCATTTTGAGCAGGATTGTAACCCAGACATTAAGAAGGAAGAGACTAGGTGTGTGTGGTTCTGCACAACCAGAGTGGGTGCAGTGATGGAGCTTGCCAGAGGGCTTGATCACTTGATCTTGGCTCCTCTGCCAGGAGCCAGAAGCTGGCTGTGATGTGGATAACTAATATTGCATGAGGAAAGTCTTCAAAATCTGTGTGGTTGTGGGTGGTAGCCATTTGCCCATTTAACACTTAACAGGAATCTAGTACAGTATTAGAGTACAAACACATTTCTCCCTGAGGCTCTATGAAATTAACCATATTTATTGCCTCTTCTTTTATTGATGTTTCAGTCTAGAGTTCTTGACAGCTTATGTTAACTTAAAGCATTGGGAGGAGAACCCTCCCCAAGCTTTCTGACAGCAGACTTTTTCTGTTGCTTGCCACATTTGTGTCTGATGTCTCCCATAGAATAACACTGTATAAAGAGGTGGAGAAATCCTGGGGGTGGGAGGTGGCACCCACTCCAACTTATACCATCTAGTCCATCCAGGTGATACAGGGCTGCCATGCTGTGAGTTTGCATTTACAGTGGATCATCCCTATTCACCATCTCTCCATCTTTCTCCAGCTTCCAGGTAGGGGCAAGTGCCTGAAAATTTATGGATATGTGCATATAATGGAGGTTGAGGACAGGCTAAAACTCCTGTTCTGTGGAGGCTATATTTATTTCCTGATTTATGCTTGTGGTAGCCCCTAAAAAGACTAAGAACTATGAGCATCAAACCAGTGAGACTGACAAATATGGCTTCATATTTTTTCATTCGGGAATTCAAAATGTGAGGCCATTGTTATGCTGAGATAGTGCCTGAACATTTTTCATTGTTCAGGTGCCTTTAGAGCCTTGTTTCAAGGTGCTCAATTTCAGCCTTGGGAAATGAGCTGCAGCAGACCTTTGTCACAGCATTCCCGCAGCATTGTGTTCTGCTGTCCTTCCACACAAACGTGGCATTTGCAGTGATAAAGGACAAGTAAAAAATTGGTAGGAGATGATTATTATCTTGTTATGCTCCAGTTTCAGACCTAAAGAACTTCAAGGTCTGACCGAAGCAGAGATTTTAATGAAGAATAGAAGGTGGGGGACAAAAGTTTTCTGATAGTAGCTTGTAAGTAATTTCTGATGGTGAATTTTTTATTGCTGATTTTGATTAGAAATACTCACTGTTAATTGTAGGTGGTTTTCAGCAACCTGTTAGGGTTAATGTGATCCATATAGGTAAAAATTATGATGAATGATTATTTTCATATCCAGTTGTCATTGGCAAAAATTATGAGTGGGCACCAAGAGCCTGCAGAAGCTCTTACAACTGCAGTGATGGCAGGAAGCTGTGGAGGGATACAGCTTCTCCCCTACTATGCTACAAGATAATGGGATGGGCTCTGAACAGGGATCTTCATCTCACAGACAAATGCCATCGACATCAAGTAGAGCTCTTCCAAAGAGCAGGATTAAGATTCTGATTGTGGACTGTTTTTTTCTGACAAGGATTCCACGCAAGATTATTTCCTTTGGCACAAAACAGAAAAAAAAAAAAAGCCAATTAAACATCAGAGTTTGAAAGGAGTGGTATTCTTCAGCTAAAAAAAAAAAAAGAAAAAAAAAAGACAAGTATAGGATAATGGGGTAAACTTAGAATCTGGTCTGTATAATATCAACTTCTCTCCTAAAGAAAGGAGGAAAAAGTTGCAGTCGTGTCCAAGCACTTGCTCTACTTGCATTATCTCAGGAAAGGCAACTAGTCACTTGGAGGAGGCATTTGTGTTGAGGTAAAAATCACACTTCGTATTTCAGGTACATCCACAGCTTGTAGGAGTCCCCAGGAATTTAAAGAGGCCATATGTTAGAATGTTTAATGAGTTTTCTTCATGATCTATGGTTTTGTGGCTCTAGTTAATCACTCTAGGACTGTCTTCTCACTCTGAAAAAGGCAATATTCTTCCTTTCTTCATGAGTATTTTCTGGCCAGGCCAAGGTTCCTCTCATAATTACAGATGGTGTGTGTTAAATGGCTTAAAGGTGAATTACATTTCTTGGAGCAAAAAAAGTTAGCTCTAGACCTGCTGATAATAGCCACTATCCTTGAGATGTACGGAGAGGACAGAGGTGTAGGATGACAGAACGCTGCTCTGTGGTTGAACACTGGGGAAACAGTCCTTGGTGATGGCAGAACATGGGGAAACCTTGGGGATGTATTCAGAAATCATCCTTCCAAGCACAAACATCAGTTTCTCATTGTCTCACTGCTTGGGTGAACCCTTCATACAAACAGAATCACCAGAGTTTTTCCTCTAATTGAAACAATTTGTATGAACACAGACCTAAATGTTGACAGCATGTTTGTACTTTCATGGGTTTGCTCTTTCCCGCTCTTCCATTTTATCAAAAAGAGCAGCGATGCTGACTGATTATGCAATTGAGTTCCTATTTCTTTTTTCAAGAAGAGGTACCTACAGGCTTATTGGCCAATTTCCCAAAGTGCTGGTAAATCCTGTTGCAAATGGGAGCAACCACTCTTGAGCAGGTAAGGCAATGAAAGTTCAGACAGCATTTTTCTGCCACAAGCAAGGCAGAGAAAAAAGCAGCTATGCATCAAGCAGGGAGATGAAAGCCATGCCAGCTATGAGTGGGGAGGAAAGTGTACTACAGCATGCATTTCCATGACAAGCTAAAACACCCTGTGTGAAGAAGCATGGAAATACTTTTTAAAAATTGAACTTCCCTGTGGATGCCACTCTCAGTTTTCAAACACTCATAGTCATGAGATATAGTATTATTTATGGATGTTAGTTTAAAGGGTTGTTTTGTTTTTCCTGATGCTCTGATGTTTTTGAAGACCTGCAGATGTGCTGCACATTAAAGTCACAAACTCAGGGCAGTGCAGAACAAATTGAGAAGACTGTCTCAAAAGCAACTATCCTGTTTAACTGTATTATTCACCCTCATGTTAACGTAAGGATTTTGATGATGTCAAAAGAGTTCAGGTACGGTTGTGGAAAGTCAGAGGAAACTGTACAAACTGCTGTCTGTCCCAGGATTAGCTGAGAACCTGCTTGGCCCCTGGCATAAGACAAATCCTCCCAGATGCTTGTAAGGGGGAAATGCATAGGAACAAGGATCCTGGAGTTAGACATGCTGCTACTCTGTCCTCCTTGAAGAGCATCCTTTTGCTGCCCCTTACTTAAGGACCCAAGTTCTTTTTTGACATGTCTAATCCATATCTATATCTGTACAGAGGTTTTGAAAATAGGTTCATCATCCTACTGCAGGTACATAAACAGATTGGTCGGATCATCAGGTAACAAATGTAAAAGTCAATATTTGTATCACATACTATAAATATTTGCAGATGTGTCTTAGGTTTGCTTTTTAAAAGATCTTCTGTGTAAATGGAGAAGAGTTCATGAAAGTGTACAAAATATTGTGTGAAAACTGCTGGTAGTTTTTAACCACAGGTTCTTAGATTAAGAAAAAAAAATTGCAGAATAAGTGCATTCAAATAATTTTCAGTGATTCTTACATTGAGTCATCCCTGTCTACACTGAATTTTCCTGAAAACAGTTCTAATGTTGTTATACCTGTTCACTGTTTTAATATATTTCATGTATCATATATTTTCATACATTTCATGTATTTTGTATATATCATACATTTTCATATATCCAGAACAATTTAGTTTCTGCTCAAAGGTGTTGGATGTGAATCTCGAATCACAAGTACAAGCATAACTCAAAGTTTTTCAGTGCTTCTGAAACCAGAAAAAATGGAAAACTTTGTTGAGTTATTTTAATGTGCTATTCAGCTACTGGTTGCTGTGTATACTTCTTTTCATGGAGGCAAACTATTGTGCAGAAACAAATATTCTACAGAGAGAAACAGACTAAGCTGGAGAGCACAAGCCTGGTGGTGGTGAAGAAAAAGCACATAATCCTGTTTCATGCCCATTTGCCACTTGAATTTCCCTGTGCTGGCTCAAAACCCCACACAGCAGGCACTTTCAAAATTGACTGTCCTTTCAGGGGGTCTAGTGTAATAGTACTTAAGTAGGCTTTTCTGAGCTGAATTACCTGTTTTGACTTTATGTTTGGCTTCAGCATTCACATAATGTCTCTCTAGGCTGAAAAGCTCAATTTCCCTACCAGTCATGCTCTCTTTCTACCCTTTACCCACTACAGAGCTTGGCAACCTTTGGCAGTCTGCTCCTGGCAGCTGGATTTTCCTTCTCTGCCGGGTTCTACTCTTTGGAAATTCTTTAAACCAGATAAATGTCCGGGAGGTCAAAAGAGAGAGTCTGAAGTTTCTTTACAAATTTAAATCAAAATGGTTAAGCTAAGGGACCTCTCCAATATATTCTGTGAAATGTATATGACCAAGCTGGTTATATATGACTTCTGTCTGCTACCTGATCCCAGATGCTGTTAATACTTCTCCCAGTAGTTCTGCTCCTGAAAGATTAAGACAGATTGACCACAGTCTATTTGCTGCTGAAGGAAAAAGGACCTTCCAGAAGCACTAAGTTTGCTCTCCCAGCACATTCTGCCATGAATGCTACCTGATATGTCTATGATTTTCACCACTGTCCCTTTGGAATTATTAATTTAATGACAAGAAGCAGTTTTGTTTTCCTCAGAGATCACAATCTGTCTTTACATAATATAACATATTTAGGTAATAGAGCAAATGTGCTTTGCGAGGGTACTTTAACATGAGGTTTGCTCAAGTGCTTCTAAAAATTTGGTAAAGCCACATGACTCTCAGAGAAAGAGGAACTGATGCACTCTTTTTTTTTGCAGAAACCAGTTCACTGATAAGAGATAGTAGCTTGCAAAAACTCCCTGCACATTTGGAGCAAATCCCTTACTTCCTGTTGTAAATACAGAAATCTTGGGCTCTAATCCTTGTGCTGAATATGGATTATGTATTTCTAAATAAAATTAGAGATGAAAACTAAATACCATTGTAAGCAGAAACCTGATGGCATTCCTCAGTCATTTCTGGAAAGCACCCTTGGGAAAGGCATCACAGTCAGGCTGCCTTGTACTTACTCCTTATCTTATCCCATAACTCTTGGGTTTCTTTTATGCACTCCTCCTGCCTGCAAACCCCATGTCCCACCTTCCCCATTCCAATCCCTCTATGCCAGACTATATCCCTGGAGCTGGGGAACATGGCATTTTACTAGGAATTAAATCAATTGCTGCAAACAATCAAGTGATAAGACTTTGGAGCACCCGAAATTTGGGATTCTTGCTGGCTAAGATGGCATATAAAGAGATGCTGCCACCTGTTCTGTCAGCTGTCTTGAACCAAACGTGTCTGATTTCTTTAACTTGAAAGCAATGTGGAAACTATTTTGTCCAAAAAAGAGTGGCCTTTCAAATCCTCTTCGGTAAAAAAGCATCTAAACCAGTATTTTTAAATGCAAATCACCCCAGGTCAAACATTGGATGAAATATTTTATGATAATATAGCTCATATTATAAAATAATAATATAGTTACTTTTTACTAATTAATTACTAATTTACTTCTACTAAAAAAGTGAATTTTATTAGAAGGGCATCTAATAAAATTTTTACAGGTGTGATCTCATTTAGATCTTGATTCAGCTATAGAAAAAACTATTTTTATTGTTGTTGGACAAGAGCAGCAGTGACTTTGTAAAAGATATACATAGCATGAAAGCCCAAAAGGAAATAGTTTCTTAGTGTGAAAAACACCATTCAAATTTCTTTTTCTTATTACAACTTGTTCCTAAATTTCAACAGACTAGTACTGCAATGTGTGTATTTAATTGGCAAGCGGAATGGTACCAAAAAAAAGTACAAGAAGATGAAACTAAGCCTGGAAAAGGCAGTTCAAATGCAAGCCGAGAGCTCCATCTGCTGCTGGGCTGCTGCACGGCAGAGACTCGGCCTCAGCGGAGCCACGACGAGCTGCGATGGTAAAGATGTCGTTGTTAATTAGGAACTAGAATCCTTTTAAGGAATACCTGTAGATAGAACAATGCTTTTCTTATTTTTCAGTCAATTTATTTTAATTTTAATTTGTGTGTGTGTGTGTGTGTATGTGTGTGTGTGTTTTGTTTTGTTTTGTTTTGTTTTTGACCTGGCACCTTGAAATCACTACTAGCACTTGCATGATATTCTTCTATCTTGAAATGTATGAGAAACAAATCCTACGTAATCCTAGGACATAATCCCAAACCTCTCCTGGGCTTCATCATTTCTTCAGTTTATTTTTGCATTTTTATGGGTGAAGGTCTTTTGTAATAGCTGCAGTAGACAGATATTCTCTCTACTATTCTCATGCTCTCTATTCCCCAGCATCTCTCTCCCCCACCTTTTGGTTTCCCAGTACCTTTCTTAATAAGGACATATTGGTGACAAAGCAGAATTGCTGTCTGCCCAGGTTCAGTACAAAACTGAGAATCCCCTTTACCTGTGACAGAATCCAGAGAATCCTCTCTACCAGTGACAAATTCTTGCATCCTAAAAAGTGAGCAGAAGGCTGACATACTCCGGCAGTCATCTTAGAAATGCATACAGTTTATAGCAAAATAAATTGCTGTTCATGCCCTACCATAACCCCAAGTGAGTAAATAGAGAAGGACAATCTGAATTTTAGAAATATGTGTTAATCAGAAAGTGCTGATCTTGTCAAAAGGAATGGGAAGGGTAAGTGGAATATTTTCACGAATTGTTTGCTCTCACAGCTGGATTTGTGTTTGCTTGAGGTGGACCTTGTGGATAAGTACAGATTTATTTTCTAACTATGTTATTTGTTGTTATTCTTACTGCAGGATATCTTACATGTTTAGGTCTGCATTGTGTCTCAGTTGGCCCAAAAGGTTTCTATGACTCAGTCAGTGTGGAGGTTTCTAGATTCACACTGTACATATTTTCAGGGTGTTGGCCACAGATGGGCTCTACTCTGTTCCTATGGACTCGCTGCCTCTCAGCAGCTGAGTCACACTAAATCTCTGCTGTGAAGAAATTCTCTTTTTTGTTTTAATTCCAAATTAACTCACTCAAGTAAGATGTCCTCCTAATCCAGTTGGGTTGGACTAGCTGTTTTTTTAAAAGTCCCTTCCAGACCAACCCATTCTTTGATTGCAAGAAGTGCTCTGAGATAGCTTTGGCATGTTCACCACAGCATGGTGATGCCTGTGAGAGTCACTTAAAAAAACATATTTCTGTTGGAAATTTAAATGCTAATCCATGAACTAAATTGATGCAGAGATAAACCTTCTACTGGAAAAAGTCAGCATTTCGTTCCAGAGATAGCATTTTTAAAACTTTGCTAGGCATAATGTATTGCAGAGTGCATGTTAAAGTGTTATTTTAATTCTATTTGTGTTCCTAAGGGCAACATGGATTCTCTTTCTCACTCTGCACTTTGCATACTCTTTCCATGCTATAACAGAAAACAAATAATATTCCCTGGAGATTTTTTTCATTAAATTTAAGCAATACTCAGCTTGAGAAGAAAGATGAGATATAATATGAAGTATAGCTGGATCACCTATCCCTGAAAACAAGATTTTGCCTCTTTGAGCTCAACCTTCCTTAGAGCAGAGTGCAAGCATTTTAACAGAGGCTCTTCTCCCTTTCTTCCATCTCAAAGTAAACAAGGACTTGTGATAGCCCTATATAACTATATATACCAAATTGTGACAGATCCTGGGGACAATAAAATATAAAAGAATAGAAGTGACTTTCAACAAAATGGATGGAATAATTATTAATTCATATCCTTTGTAATTATTTTTATTGCTAGAAGAATTGAAAGTGTCTTGGTGCTATTATTAATTGCTTCTCCATCCATTACTTTAATTCCAGAATAAATATTTCAATATTGCATATAAATCGAGACTTTTTCTCCTTTTCTCCTCCTCTATAATTCTTGTCAACCTACATTTTATGCCAATAACACAGGCTTAATGATATACCATATACTAAAAGGCAAACACAAAGCTTTCCAGTGTCAGATACACTCATAAACCAAGCTGTGATTTTATCCTATAGGTTTCATGAAACTTGGTGACAGCGTTAGGAAAAAGAACATAAACTTTTCCATTTCTTATAGTGTGAAGAGTTCTGGAGTTGTCAAATCTGGAATAAGGTTGAAGGAAAAGGGCCAAAAAATAAAAGCTTTTCGGAAATTTTGTGTGATGTTCAAACAGATGTCTCTGCACAAAAGCAATCCCTGAAGTCCCCTCTGATAAAAAAAAATATTTAGAAGATCCTGGTGATCAGCTAAACAGAAGTTTCTCTGTGCAACTCAACAGAGAAAAAACATGTACAGCAGGACAAGCAAGCTGTTGGCAGTAGGAATTGGGGGTTCAGTTTACCTCACTACTGGACATTACACAAAAAAGAAAAATTATGTAGAACGTAAAAAAGAGGAGAAAAAATAATTAAAGACTAGAAGATTATTTCTTACAGCCAAGAAAGTCAATCTATTTATTTCATCAAGAAGAAGACCAAGTTTTTCCTCAGAAAGAAGGACTAAAAAAGATTTTAGTAAAGATCTTTTCAATCCAGAAGAGAAAAAGGGTCATAAGAATTAATGACTGGAAGCTGAAAATGGGAAAATTTAATTTGGGAACATAGCAAAATGCAAGCAGTGAGAGTGAATAGCACTGAAACAAACTCCTAAGAAAGAAGTGGATTTTCCATAATTTTAATTTTTATAAAGTGATGCCTTATGTATTGTTCTTCAGAAAAGTAATTGTTTCTATGGATAATAATTTTCCTCTGATGGAATGCTTTGATTTACTTTTCCTTTGAGACATATCCTCTATTATTTATTTCCTTTTTTTGTTACTCATTTATAATGAAAGTTGGCAAGAATTGTACTTTATAAAGGTAGAAAATGAGAACATTGGGTTAAAGTAGTTGTTTTGGTCATGGAAGGAACAAAATTTGTATAGGATGCTGTATAAAAGGTGATGTATACCTTACAGCATTCCTCTGAGGAATGGGATGGCTGGAAGTTAAATCAGAACCACCAGCTGTCTAAACCTTCTTTGAGTCTGTGTTGAAATGAAATTTCATCACAATTTTTGTCTCTGCTAACAATTTCCCTTAACTTCTGTGAGAGAATTATTATTGCAGTCACCTAAATTGAGAAACCAGAGTGAATGAAATAGAAAAAATGTTCTTGAAATTTATTTGAGAGGATTCTTCAAATGTAGGAATTGATGTGACAGAGCCACAGTGGGCTTGGCCTATGATAGACAACCCTGCTTGATTTTGAAAGTATTTTTGCTAAAGAATTTTTTCTTCAAAGATCATCATCAAGTAGCAGCAAACTACAAGAGCACAAAATTGACCAACTTGTTTTTACCTCTGTTTCTCTCTTTTTGAATGACACATTATATGGATATATTATGACACATGAGATCCATATTTTATTACATTTTCAGTCTTTATCACAGCAACAAAGTCTGTGCCAGAAGATCCATCCCTAGCTGTTCTCAGCTTTGCCTTCAAAAATAAAACGTAAGACATTGTTAGCTGACCCTGGAGACACTCACAAATATTCACCAAATTGTCCCTGTCTCCTCAGAGTGGATCAGTGTGTGTTCATCAAGATATGTGCTAGTACAGGACACTACTTACACACAGTCTTCAGTTTAAGAGGATGGAGATAATTCCCCATGTGAAAACAAGCTACAGCATTTGTATTTTTCGTTCTTTTCTGCAGATATTTCTCCTGCGGGGTGTGCAGAATAGCAAAGCAGGAACAAATGGAGCCATTATGCCTATTCACTGAAATATTTGCTCTTTGGTGTACTATTTGTTTTCTGATTTTAATGCCCTGTGGCTGTGAAAACTGATACAGCTTTCTCAGCTGTGAGAGAATTCTGCACTCTATTTAGGGAGCAGTGGGCCTTGTAGCATCCTGGGTCATTTCTGCCATGGTCAGGAAACTCCTCTTAAAACGCAGCTGTCAAGAACTGAATTTCTGGAAATCCTGTACCTCCCACTATAAAGTCTGAAGACTCTCTCCAGTTCTTTAGCAGGACCAGATGCCTCCTCAGACTGAACTGAGTCTTTCACATGACCCAGGAATTCAAGTCACCTGCCAATTTTACTGTGTCTGTCAGCACATCTATAGAATTCATTTGCAGAGAGACATTGAGTTGTGGAGAGGAAGCTACATATTTCTCTTACACTTCATTGATCTGAATTCACTGGCCAATTGACAGGGCAGGTCTGCAGTTGTGGGTGGCCTAGGGACACCATGGTTTCTAAGTCTCAGTCTGTTGGTATAACATCCCTCTGGTTTAAGTTGTGTAAATATAAGAAAGGTATCCTGCTCAGGCACTACTTGTCCAGATTTGGGAAACTCTTTACTGATTTGAAATTGACCTTGTTCAACAGCCATACATAGTGTTCTTTCCTATATTTTTGAAATGTGTTTAAAATACTGGGCTTTCAAAGAGCAACTAATTTCAAATGCTTAGTGACAAAACTAAGATCTATACTGATAAAATACGGACGCAAGAACAGCTGTACAGTCAGAGTGATGCCTGGAAGTGGGAAGGACACATAGCATCTAGGAAGTACTGACACCTGGTATCCTGTCTTTCTGCACCAAGAACAGAACTTTAGGAAAGAACCAGCAAGAACAGGGTGAGCAGAAAGAGACACTTCCCTTTATGTTCACTCCAAGATGCCAGGTTTTTGAATGGAATGCTACACCGCAGGTAGGCTCTTCCTCCATGCTTTCGTCTCTTTGCTTTTAACATCCACTTAAACTTTCAGCATAAAATCAGTCTTCATTTGATAATGAGCTCTGTGGACAAACTGCAGTATTCATAAAAAGTTCTTATTTAAAAAAATGTCACTTGCTAATTCAATTTAGCAGTTCCTAATTCCAAAAAGAATCAACAAATAAGCATTCAGCAAATTTTCAGTATTATAAACAGTAAATAAACATTCACTATCCATTTTCTTTGCTTCCTTTCTACCTTTCTACACTATATAGTGTTTTTTATGTCTATATCTGTATCATCTCTATCTGTATCTGTATCTATACCTATCCTTTTGTGCAGTCCAAAAGGTTTATCTGGCCTTCCCTTGTCTTCTGTCCTGGAATTGGGACAAGGTTATTAAACACTGGCATTCTCATGTTACCCCTAGAGCCATTCTTGCTCCAACCCCTTGCTTAAAGTCATCACAGAAGTAAGATGGCTGCATCATCATGATCAGAAAGAATCATACAGTCAGCTCAGTAGAATGCTTGGTTTGCACAATGATGCAATTTAAATTCTCTGACATTTTAAGACAGTGGAACGTGCACATGAAATTTCTAACCTCTCTTCATGAATATTTAATGCTATTTAAATTGGCTTTTTGGTTAAAAAGGAAAAGATCCAAGGATGGCATGTTCCCTTGGCATTACAGTAAAAGTGGTGTTATTTTGTTGGCATGTTTTAGGAATTTGTGAGTTGCATGTTAAAGCAAAATTGTGCATCAGCAGAATTAATGCTGGAAATGTTACAGGTCTTTGTGACAGCCACTATGTTATCATGTCATGATAAAAATAAGTTGGAAAGATGGGTTTAGTAATTGGTCACAAGGACCAACATCCAAAGATAAAAAGGTCTCTTTATGTACAGGGTACATTGCCCCAAGCTGGTAATACTGTGTAATTTTTTCAGCGTTGACAGGTTTTTCTAAAGAACTGCGTTTTTGAAGCTAAGTGCTAAAGAAGCTCCTGTAGAAGGCAGTTAAGGGAAGATAGGGGCAGGCATGATAGAGAAAACTGAAGACAGAAGAGACTAATGGAGCACAAAATGAATTTTATCTGCCAGGGGCAGCATTTGACGACAAGGAAAATTTGCAAGTATTTTGAGACTACAGAATTAGGGACCTTTAGGGCTCTGTCTTATTATCAACATGGTTGCTTAGTCCAATTACACAAAATATTTCGGCCAACCAGTTAACACTGAATGACAATAGAAATGAGACAAAGGGCAGAAAATTAATGAAGAAAAATAAAAATGAACCTGGTTGGAACAGCCATATATGCAAGCACACTCATATACAAGGACTTGAAAAATTTCTATAACTTTAGATGTTTCCTTCTTTTTTTTATGCTTTTTTTTCAGACATGACTGAATAGTTGCTCAGTCTACATGCAAGAACCTTTCATTCTTCAGGTGTTGGGAAAGAAGTAAAGACAGAAAAGTTATGCTGAGGGCATTTAAAAAGCCACTAACTAGAGTTTAGACACTCTGAGGCTATAATGGGACTTTCAAAATTACTGAATAGCTAGTAGCCTGATAGGATTTAGAAAAAAAATGAAGTAAGGGTGAAGCATTACTTAGTCTTGGAAAGAGAGGTATAGCAAGTTATACAAGAGGGAAGGACTAAAGGAAGGATAGAAGAAGGGGGGACAGAAACTGAGGGAAGACAGATTTAAAATCTAGAGACCAACAGGACAAACAGATCTGGCAGCAGAAAAGAAGGGAAGAAACAAGTAAGAAAAGGATACTGAAAAGTAGCAAAGAACAGAAAAAAGAGTAAACCAAGAATGAATACGACAGATATATATTCTAGTTTTCCCTGAGAGCAATGTATTTCCATGCAGAAATGTAACTACCATAAAATCAAGACCACAGTGATTTAGCACAGTCAAACTAATATACATCAGCATTCCTTTTCTTCTGGTTGAAGAAATAACCTGCCTCTTACTGACCTGATATTTTACTTCGGATGGAAATTTGGACCTCAGAGCACTGGTCCAACCAGCTCTGACTTTCATTTGAAAGTCATTTTAGAAGCTACCTCGTTTGCCCTGGTGATGTTATGCAGCAAATTATTTCCTCAGGAGCTAAGTTCAAGTGTGGACAGACAGTCATTTTTTGAGTATCTGTCTTTTGTTATTGCTATAACATGATTTTAACGTATGTAGATCAGAAAGACTTAAAGAAAATATCTACAAATAATGCTAATGTTAAATCACTCTCCTCCTTTCCTAAAGTTTAATGGAAACACTCTTAATATTGGTTTTACCTTGCATGGAAGTTCTCTAAATCAGTAAAATCCATTCAGACACTATAACCATATATTTGTTCCAGTAACATGACATTGCCTGGCATCATTATGATGTATTTATTGCTGAGTGTCTTACTGTGAATTTATCATCATAGCATATTTGAGTTTCTTTTGAATATAACAGTATATTTCAGAATCCTGACTATGAGGAAATCAGGAATAACCTGTTAGATGTATATATATACGCTTCAGCTAGCCTCTCATCTTTAATTCCATTTCACAACTTTGGTTTAGATAATCAGAAAAGAATCAATAAGAAGATGGTAGATCTTTCATGATAGCAAAGAAGTTTTATAACCATACTTGGTCATGCACACATTTATATCATTTAGGAATATAAAAGAAGGAAAGGGCAGAGTAAACAGGGTAAAGCCAACTTAGTAGAATGCTAGCTCTCTTTATTGATGAAACCAGAAAATAGGATCTTCCCAACTTTTTTTTAGCACATGGAATAAAAACAGAGCTTGGGAGAAGAATGAATGAATGAGGGAACAGGCTCAATTTTTCAGTGAACAATCCATTGTCTGTGTGAGCAGAGCTCATGCAAAACCCCACCAGTCTTGCTCCCACCTCTCACTAGTCCCCTTTCTGGCTGCCCTTGAAAAGCACTTTTGTCATCGACAACCTAACTCCTAATCTGGAGCACCCTCCATAAAGGAGTCATGGATGTATTGGATGAGTCTTACCTACTCCAAGATGTTTAGAGAAAGTTTTCTGGCAAAGGTCATGAAACATCTCCATCTAAATTTTTTTCTAGACAAGATGGTAAACTGGACCCAAAGTTTAATTTGTAGAACTGTTGTTTGCTAGTGCCATGTGCCAGGGCACTGACGGGCAGAGAAGAGCCCTGAGGAGCTGGAGACTGACACTGCTCAGGAATTGCAGTGGTTGCTGCAAGATATTTGGCGCTGTAAGACGTGTGGAACACGCCTTCCACCTCGATAATGAGATCAAAAACTTAATCAAAAGTCTTCTTATTATAATTTCATAGGTTAAGTCTTATACTTTTATAGGAAGATATCAATTTTACATATGGTGTAAAAAAGCAGGGCTTGGGAATTTCAGGGCATGAAAAGCAGCTTGCTCTTCCAGATGGTTTATAAAGTCTGACAACACTGTTTCACCCTGTAGAGCAGTTTTTGGAAACTGTCCCCAGCTTACCAGCTGTACGAGAATGCAGTGACAGAAGGGAATACTTGACATATTTATAAGCAAAATTTAAATTATTTCCTATCCTTAGGGGAACAGATAAGCATCTCCAGTCTAATATGATGCTATTAAATGCCAGAAGAAAAAAGATGCAAGATGGATCTCTCAGTGTATTTATGCTTTACATATCCGACCATGTGCTTGTTTCATTTGCTACTCAGTCCCCGTCATTGCTAATTAGGCACCTGGCTGCCAGAAACCTTCCTCCTTTCTGTCTCATCCCAAGGGCAGAGGCAGGCACTGGGGCTGGAAGGCTCAATGCCTCAGCCTGACTGACCACCGGGTGTCACTGTTTGACAGAAATAAACTTGGGCAGGCTAAAAACCTCCGCTTGGATGCTAGAAGATGCAGATTTCATTCTAAAATCCTCTTCCCCATCTGGCCATCCTCTTCCCCATCTATCTCTCATTGGACAGAGTTTTAAAGGGTAATTCGGAGTGGAATGATTCTGTTTTAAATGGATTTTGGAAAATGCTTTCATTTTTAATAAAAATACAAATGGCAGTGGAAAAATTAGAAAATTAAGGTAACTTCTGAGCATTTGAGATTTACTGTGCTGCTAAAATTTGTCAATTACATTTATTTACTGGCATCATAGTCCAAGCTTCAGATAAAAATAGTGCTGAATTAATATGGAAAACCTGTTCCTGCAGATTTTCAACCTAAAATATTAGATTTCTAGTGTTTCTCAGGTCAACAGTAAGCCTACTGACACTTGTAGTTAGATGGAAGAGAAAGTGTTGTATTTGAAATTGGCCAAAAGTATAAAAAAAGGCTCTTCAAGAAAAACCTTCTTTCAAAAAGCTTAAGGATTCCTGCCTATTTAAAAAGGAAAATACTTTGGTACTCTTAAGAAAGGGAATACACTGGTACAACTTTAGAGTCCCTTACCCAAATGATGAAAGTAGGAAAAAAAGCATTTTCTCTCTTAACTGATAATACAACTGAATGCCATGCCCTTATAGTGAACAGCTGAGAAGTACAACCAATTAATTAAAAAAAGGGGTTGTAACCTAGAAAAGGAGGATAAATTAATCCCAGGAAAATGGGAAAATGGAGACGGTACTTCAATGAAATGTACATTCTGAGTGGAGTAAAATCATTGAGTGTGATAGAGATCAAAGGATTTGTTGCCTCCTGTCTAATAGAAATTGAAGGATTTATTGCCCCCCAAACCTGCGGCTTCCAGAAGAATGTACTTACCCCAGCGACTGCTAAATGTGGAAAATTCCTTCCCTCACAAACTTTCTAAAATGTGGAAAGATTTACTTCCTTCTGAACAGTCTGCCTCAAATAAGCAGCTACAAATTATGACACAGATGGTGCATTTTCCTTCTCTTTAAGGAGAAAATTTCACAGAGGAAACCTAAAAGCAAGTAAACATTTTTATGGGTTTAAACAAAGAAATATAACTTAGGCAATAACATCAAATATTTTGTATCTACAAAAGCTGGTTAGAAAGACTTTTGAGGTAAGGTATTACTTGAAAACAAGGCAATGCAATACGACAATTCAAAGGCAAGACCATCAAGCATATGGCTATTTCAGTTTATAATGAATTTGATAGTATTCTAAAATAGTTGTGTAATGCAACCATGATCATCTAAGGGTATAACCAAATTAAGATTTGCAGGGATTTAATACTTTGTCTACTTGCACTGCTGGGAAACTAGGAAAGACCAGACATCCACAATCTGCTTCAGAACCAAAAGAAAAGGCAAACATCAAACCCCAGTTTTGCAGCTTCTGTTTCATATTCAGAAAAAGGTTTGGGTGCCCAAAAGCAAGTCTGCATTTTTCCAACATCATCGGTCCAATAAAAGATATTGGCTCTGCCCATAAATCTTTCCTTGCTACCATTAAAATGTTAGAATATGTTTAAAGCTTTCAGATGTTACTGGTTGTTATGTAATAAAGAAGTTGATTATACATAAACCACTGCTTATGTGGAATAGCAGCCAGGTTCAAAGAATCAGTAACTTCAGAGACTATGAGGATAAATGAGAGCTTGATCAAAAAATTGGAGCCTAAGCTGAGCATCCTTCTAACTAAGCAATTTTATCTGCTGTCGTGTTTTCCAAATCAATTCCCATCTGCCAAGAGTTATGAAAAGCCAGAAGGGTGGAAGTGCAGAGGGGAGGCACTTGGTCAGAATTTTATTCTTTTAAAAACTCAAATTTGTACAGGAATCCTGAAGTTGTGGTGATATGCACTGTGAAGCAGTTTCAATGCTAGGATAGACCTCTAATAGAACAGCACCAGGATGCCCGGTCTCTGACTCCCACATGACTCAGATTTGAGCCTGATACACTTAAATGGAAGCCCTGAAGGTGTAGCTACCTACCTAATTTCTCCTCTGGGAGTTGCAACAAAAATAGCTTGTATCAAAATGTTATATGTTCACTGGGCCAGTGAGAAACCAAGAAAAATCCATTGTTTGAATATTGTGAGCAGTGACTGCTTGCAGGCAGTAAAACATATCAGTGAAGACAGGAAAGGACTGAGCATGTTTGAACCTCAGTGTAAACCAAGGGAAAGGGCTGACACAGCTGAGGAGCTGAAGATGGCAAAAGAGGAAAACTCTTGGCTTTCCATGTCTTGGGTGAGTATTCCTGAGGTGGCTGTCATTTCTTTCATGTCTTGTCTATTTCTTTCGCATTTAGAAAGGTGTTGTGGTTTGAGAATGGTGCTTCCCAATTCTGTGTCCCCACCAAGAGCCTCCAAACCACGCACTGTTGTCTTGCTCCCCCTGTTTTCCTCTCTCCCTCCCCTGAGGGTGGCTGGAGAGCAGAACTGGAGACACAAAAGGTGAAGATCATGGGTGAAGATAAGAACAATTTACTGCAAACAGCAATGAGATAAGAAAAGGAATAGCAACAGCAACAGTACTAATGACAGAGTGCACAAGGAAAGGAACATTGCTGGTCACCCTGGAAACCCCAAACAACAGGCAATGCCCTCCACCTCCCTCTGCCATGCTACACCCACCATACCCCTCTGGCACAGAACTGGGGCCGTGTACCCTGACTAGAAGGAACCCTTTGTCATTGGAAAAGGCTCCCTGCCCTCTGTCCCTGGTAATGATATGATTCCTTGGGTAATGGGAGATTATTACCTATGGACCACTGTGCATACTAGCAAATGAGAGCAGCAAAGATATCAAAGCTGTCAAAGCGTGAAACATGCTGTGGAATGGTTTGTAGAGTGAATGGGAACTGGAAGAGACAAACACGTCTCTCCTGCCATGGATTTTTGAAACAGAAATATGCTTCCTCAGAAGAGTATTTCTGGTATTACTTACTAGAAAGTGCCCTGGGGCCTAGATCTTCTTGTCTTTTTCTTCTCACTTGTGCTTTTGTGGGGGCCTGACTTTCCCATGAAAAGCACTGATAGCACAAAGCCTTAAAAAAATTATGCGATAAAGACAGGGGCAAAGATGTTGTAATTTGCAAGCAAGCGTAGGCACATCAAAGAGCTCCATGGGCTCTTAGCTCCAAAGAGCTAATCTATCCTGCTAGCCTTGTAATCACAGCTCAAAAGCTCTGAACTAGTACCTGAATGAGTTTGTGAAGAGCTAGCACAGATATCACAGATCTACCTGCTGGTGTAAACCTACCCCCGGAGCAATGGGACGATGCTGTCCCATTCCACTGCTCTCACTGGTACAGGGACATCTATTATCTGAAGGAAAACAAATAGGCACAATTCCCACCTTCTATTCTTTTGCTGCCAGTCTGAACTCATACTCCTTATTCTATATAGGTATTGTGGTAAGCAGTTTCCACACCATGCTGTGTTTGCCTTGACACTTCATTATAGGTCTCCACAGATGAATAGAAGTGACACTGCACGGAAGAAGCACTTAGAAAAGCAAAAGCTAATATTTGCTGGCTTACTTGCTTGTTTATGCTTGGAGCAGGAGTGGTGACACCTGAAATCCTATTGTTGTCTAGGGAGCAGTCAGTCAAACTTCTGGAACTCCACTCCCGTGTGTGATGAATCAGCCCTGGTTGGCAGCCAAACTCCCACACAGCCTCTCACCCCTGCCTTTCCCCAGCAGGGACAGACATAAGGGAAAGGAAGAAGGAGACTGAGAAAGCTCTCAGGCTTTTTAGATCTCTTGTGGCTCAAATACTCAGGAAAAACATGTGTTGAGGTGGGAGGGAATTGTAAGAAAGCTGGACAACAGTGTACTTGCCGAGCTATACAAAGGCAAAGCAATGGCCTCACTCCTGCATTCCACACTGACCACAGCTCCCAAGCTTGTGTCATTGTGAACACAACCAATAGGGACAGCACAGTGGGTGGCTTTGGTCTGTAGTCTGTTAGACAACAATGTCACAACCATCCTCGTTTGGCTTTAATGCTCTCCTTTGATCCCCTGACAACCTTGGTTATCCATTTTCCACAGGGACAGCCCTCCTTGAATCCATTAGAAGCTCAGTAGTGAAGTGCCACTTCCATTTCATGCAACTTCCCTGTCCCTTTTGGAGCTCATCTGAAGCAGACCATCCAGACCTGCAGCTCCTGGAAGTGGAGCTCTTCCCGAGGTGCTGGCCTTGGTGGGCCACCATTCTCAGCAGCCTGGGCAGACTGATACACACATGGCCTGCTGTAGGGCTGTGAAAGGCACAGGGGTGTTCAGAGGACAGGTGGGACCTTTCAGTGTGACAAAAAAATCTCTCTCCAGAACCTTTCACCTGAATCGCCACCTTTTGTAGCACCGAGTATGCAGCTTGATAAAAGATTTGATCTCTAAATATAAACAAGAATTAGATTTGAGAAAATAATTCATCAAAACAAACATTTGGAGTTGTCTTCAAGCTGCTATGTAATATTAAAATTGAGGAGAAATTGCATTTTGGAAAACTACATTACATGGGTTTATTTACTGTCTATACAGATCTCTGCTATTGTGTGGCTGTGTTTATGTTTATACATACACACACAGACACATGAACATTTCCAATCAGAGCAAGGCAGAAACTGAATTTCAACAGAGACTATTTTTCAATTGAATAAACAATAGTGATTTTTTAAACTAATTTTTGAGTGATAGAATATTTTTTAAAATGTATTTCTCTCAGCCTGTGTGAGCACACTAGAATATTTTGATGACAACTGTAGTCCAAATGGCAAGGTCCTGTTACAAGGAATTCATCACAGATGTAGTCCCTAGGCCAAATTATGACCAAAAGAAGACTGAAAATAAAATGTTAAGAAACAGCTGATACATTTTAATTTATGAAATGCAAACTGGGCACGATCAGTAGGTTCTGACATATATTTACTTGCTAGTAGCACTGTGGGGCAATGCTGGAGCCATCGGTGAAAACTTTCAGCTCCAATCCCCCTCCCCTTTGGCAGCTGTTGAACATCATTTCTCAATCAGGTCCACTTCTCCAGCATGTCAGTGAGCTTCAAAACTTTTCTCCAGATGGCGATTTTAGCTGGGAGCAATGACTGCAAGCTGCATATTAAATATCTAAGTTCCTTGCACAAAGCTTGAGCCTGCAAATTCATGCAACCTTCTTTTTCCTGGGAGGCATCAGTGGGTGGGTGCAGCTGAGGTAGGGAGAAGGCAGGGTGAAGTGTGTAGGAACAGGGCTATGACAGCAATGGCATATCAAACCCATGAAAGTGAAAGGATTATCATTGATTTCTACGGGATGTGTAGCAGGTTCAACGCCTTATGTTACTTCAGATAGGGGCTGGCCTTCCAGGCTGTGCAGACCCTCTTGCCTCAGGAACATCCCTTGGGATCCTCTGCTCCATGGCACACATGGCCACGCAATGCTGTCTCTGCCCAGAGTATCCCTGTTTTCTGGGAATATTGCCAACTTTTCAGATGCCTGTAGCAAAGACTGTGTATATTTTTCTGCTCCTGTTCATGGCACTTTTGCCAGCAAGGGAGAGACAAAAAACACACTTTGTATTTTCTCAGGAATGGTGATTATTATTGCATTTGTACTGCTGTGAGGTCCTGGTTCCTGAAGATGATATATAAGCAGGCACCAGTTTTTTATCACTATCAGCAAACCCCTTATTTTTCTGAACTCATTCTGTAGAATCTTATCTCAGGATAAGATTCCTAGTAGCTGGTCAACTGAATTTCTCCTGCTAACTGTTAGATGCTGTTGATCATTTATCTGCAGATTGTGATGTGAGTTTAGGCACTTGAATCACACATCGATATTTAAATGTAGAAGCATAACCTGAGGTATTAAATTGAATCACACTCGCTGTTCTTCAGAAGCTTTCTTGTGGCTGTTAAGCAGTTTTTTCATATCACACTTGTACTCTCTCTCCATTTCACCCTTTCCAAACAACTAAAGTAGACGAATAGCACCAATAATACTAACTTCCACCCAGTTGCGTGCTGTCTCAGTTACAGCATACACATTCCCAGTCACTCTGATTATAGAATTCTGAATTTCTTCATCATAAAGTGAGCCTATATTAAAAATACAGCTTGTCAAAGGTGTGGTGGGACGCCTTCCCTCCAGTGTGAATCCATGGTTTTCAGTGCAGTGTGTACAGATTTCTCACTCTCTGAAGCATGTGGTGTTGGGTGAGTCTTGGCCACCTGAAAATTTCATCTGAAGCTTAAAGATCCAGAAAAGACAGAAATCTCTACTGTAAAGTGAAGGATACAGCTGTACTACCATCTCACAAGGTGAGAATTAGTTCCATTCATGTGTTGTGTGGCTGTTTGACTTTAATAGTGTTGTGAACAAACCCAGTTAACTTCTGGGAATATTCAGCTTTGGGATTGCGGTTCTCAGATTTTTACTCCAGGCTCTCCCTGGGGATGCTTACTGGATATGAGAAAATTCTACTGAAACACAGAAAAGCCGTCCAAATCTGAAGGAAATCTTGCATATCCAAATAATTCTCTGCCTTATTTTGATCCCCACTCCCCTCAGCTGAATTAGTGGGCCATTATTTTTCCTACAAATCTTTGTATTGTGAAAAATTTATGACTTCACAACAATCAGCTCACAACTGTGTTCCCTGCAGGACAGGCACAACAGTATAGAGTATACAGACACTTTGGTGCCTGATAGCTTGCATGTTATTTATTTAGTTTCTCTTAGTTACCACTATTTCAGTTGTAGTGTTTGTTTTTTAGAAAACATTTTACTCCAAGTAGGAATCTAATTCAAGCCAAAACTTTATGGGGAGACAAGAAGAATGACTGCTGGGTCACACTAACTTAGGAGAAGGACCCTCAAGAAAACCATGTAGTTTATACAATTATGAGATTAATAACACCTATTATCTGAGATCTAGACTTCAGCTCTTGTTCTCTAAATAATTTAGGAATTCAAGAAACAGAAAACACATCATGTCTGGTAGTCCTAGGCTGTTACAGATTTACTGAGTAGATCACAGTGATCCAAGAATCCTTTAGTCAAGTTATTAGAATCTGTGTTTCAGCTAAGATGTAGCCCATGTTTCCTTCAGGTTTGAACTACTGTTCTCCAATAAAAGCTCTGATTAATTTCCAATAAGTTGTTTCACTGTGATGAATTCACTGTATTGTGTTATCTTCTGGGTCTTATGTAGCCCCAGAACAATTTATTTGCCAGTATCAGGAATCAATACAGCCGTTTTGATCTTGCTATTGAATCTAAAAGCATAGTAGGTAGAGGGGAAAATCACTTTTAGGATAGACAAACAATGTACAAATATTTCCTGTGTTGCAAAGCAACATTTCTGAAATTCCTACCTTTTTCTGAAGTCTAGGAAGGCTAGACCAGACTGGGAAGATAGACCAGCTGGCTACCCACACGAACTCTCTGGTGGTGATGAAGAAGCCTGCTGGTTATCCTGCTAAACCATTTGGAAGTGACAGCTTGCAGACTCTTGGGATGTAGAAACACACGAGAGAGTAGTTCAAGCCTGTTGGAAGCTGGTAACGTCTGGATGAGGGGGAGAGGGAATGAAGTGCAATCTGTGGTGTGGGATAAAAGTGAGAGTCCTAGATTTCCAGCCAGGCTGTTCTGTACTTCCTTCTTATATCTGCTTTGTTGTGTATCAAACACAAGTAGAACACTTGATACCACAGACATCTAAGGGGTCTCTGAGTACCCATCACTTATTGCTGCAATCATGTTCCTTGTCAAAAACACATCCAAAACTTGGCTAGCTCCTCTATCCTCAGCATTCAGACTGAGATGCTTCTGTTACACAGGTGGCCTTGAACCTCTCATGTCAATCCTGTGACAGGCCCAGCAAGACCTCTTTGGGCACTAGGTCAGTTCTACTCCATCTGTTCTATCAGATGACTGGAAAGCCTTACCAAACTCTGACTTGTAAGCAGGTCTTCTGTCTTGCATCTTATCTGACATCTGTGCATTTCTGATCCCTTTAAGTTCTCAAAAGACAGAAAACTTATTAGAGATTTGCTTTGCGTGGAAAGGAAAACCAAAGGGAAAATAAAAAACCCAAAGAGAAATCACAGAATCATGGAATTGTGGACAGGCTTGGGTTGGAAGGGACTTTAGAGATCATTTATTTCAACCGCTCCTCCCTGCTATCCCTGCTATCTCCCCTTGCCCTTCACCCTTCTTCCACCCCCTGCCCTTTCTTCCCACCTGTAACAGACAGGGATGCCACCCCCACTGGAGCAAGTTACTCACACTTTCATCCAACCAAGCCTTGAACATTTCCAAGGATGAGGCATCCACAGCCTCTTTGGGCAACCTATTTCAGTTCCAGCTTCATTACCCTCTGAGTAAATTTCTTCCTAACATCTAAACTAAGTCTCTCCTGCTTTAGTTTAAAACTAGGCAATAAATATAAGCATAACGACAACAAGGACTTTCCAAACATAAACTCTGTTTTACCTAGACTCATGAAAAAAATACAATTATTTTCAAAGTCACAATTCTTTCTTATAAGAAAAAAGTTAGAAATGTGAGCTTTCAGCAGTGTCAACTACTTGCTCAGCACATTTTAGGCACCACCTCGTATTTGACAAACAAAAAACCTTAGGAATCTGAAATAACCAGCTGGTATTTGCCTGCTCTAGCCTTATTAAGTAGGTCATATTTCCCAAGCCTCAGCATGACCACAAAACACATCTTTTATTTCCAGTATGAAATATTGTTATTTTAACACAGTTTAAACTTCAATGGAAACAACAATTTTCTTAAGTGTTTGGTACTGCAGTTATGTATTTATTTGGAGGGATAGTAGTTTGAGGGTTTTTTCAAATGGTGAAAACAGTTTATACTGCAAAGATGAAAGGATCTCCTTCTTCTATCTAGAAAACTGAGTGTGTTTGCGTGTTCACCAAAGCTAGCTCAGAGGGGAAAATGTAGCAGAACCTGCTGTGACAAAAGAAGAAGTTGCTAGTTAAGAAATTGCTAATATAGAAATAAAAACCTCAGAATAAATGAAGACAAGTGATCTACCTTGAAATATATGTTAGATATAAACACAAAGAACTATTAAAAAAAAAAAAGAAAAAAAAAATTAGGGATGCAGCTTCCTGAACTTCTGTGGAGATCTAGTAATTGAATTTTGGGTTGTTGCACACCTGGTGTACTGGATGATGCAGTGGTGTCTAGCAGGAAAAAAATTAAGCATATTCAGATCACTGCACACTGACATAATGTTTAAATAGGTAATGCTAAAATATCTCTGTGACACAGGAAGGTGATGCTCCCAAGTGCACGGTTTGCTAACGGCAAAGCATTGTAGGAACTGCCTGCACATAACAAGCAAACCTATCATCTGTGCCTGTTTTGGTTTTTTTTTTTGGTTTGTTTGTTTTTGGTTGTTGTTAGTGGTGGTTTTTGGTTTTGGTGGTTGGTGTTGTTGTTGGGTTCTGTTCTTGTTTTGGTTCTCGTTTTCATTTTTTTTCGCTTTGGCTGAACACCAGGTGACTCTGAGCACTTGAAGTTTTGTGCTTGCAAATGTGGCAAATAAAGAGTGCTGGAGCCCTGAGTGGTGTGTGAACACATAGCACAAAGTGCCCAAGTGCCTGCCTGGCCTGCCTGGGCATGCAGCAGATGGAGCACTTCACTCACATAATACACACCAGCGGGACAGTGCAAACGTTGGGTCACAGGCAAACACTGATGATGTAAATTATGCTCAATGCTAGACTTTTGGGGCTGTAAGGCTCCTAATGGGCTTTGTTTTCATTTTTGTCACTGGACCCTGTATGCTCACATTCTAATTGGATGATACTGTTTTAATGATGTTGGCAAGACCAAATGTGCTTGTAAAAGCTGGTGACGCTTTCACACTTTACAGCAATATATTATTGTAATTTGTCCAAGGAACGGTCTAAATATGTTCATTTTCCTCCTAAAAGAATGAAATGTTGAACATTTTCAGACCTTTAAAAGTTTACAAATTTTGTGGAACTAAATCATAACCCAGTCTTTGGAAGTGGATCTCTTGTCAGTGTTCCAGAGCTGCTAAGACATTTTGCTGGTGAGTTGTAGTTAGTGCTGTTAGAAATATTGCAGGCTTTAAAAATGGAAATTTAGAAGCCCATTATACAGCTTTCTAAGAAGGAAAAAAACCCAAACCATATGCCAGCACTGCAAAAGGAAGTTGTTATACTGCTAGACAAATTAATGCAAATTAGAAAAGAGAAAAAAGGAGCATGAAAGATGGAATATGACACAGATAAAATCTGAAATAAAAATATACAAGAAAAATTAGTCAGAAAAATCATGAAAGAAACATTCATACTAATTTAATGAAGGGAAAGAACAAAATTCAGAGTGACAAGACTGTGATTCCAAAATGCCTTTCCTCTCACATCTTTCAGCCTGCCTAGTAGCCCACTGCTGTGAGTCACACTTGCTGCTTTCTTGCAATTCCCTAAAGTGCTATCAGTTATGATTACTGCATGCATTCAACTATTCTCTAATCTCAAGCCTTGTCCTATTAATTTTCACTGGTATATGAGACATGAAACTTGCTGTGCTGTTCTTCTGGATTTAGATAACTAAATTCAACTAAGTTTTAGGACAAACAAATCAGTTCAAACCCTGTCCCCTAGTTCTTGAAGTGAGAATTTGGTGAACCAGAGTCCAAAAGTGGGGAAATGAAAAAAAATCCACATTGCCTTTTCAGCTCCTGATTATCCTTAGACCTCTGACTGCTCCAGTTCAAATATCCAAATGTCCTGTTCAAATCCATGGCTAAGCATAATTCAGAAATTATTAACTGAGTTATGAACTAAATCCAGACTCCCATTCACTTTGGTCTTTTGCTGGTCTTGTTTGCAGAACAAACTGCCCTTGCCAGCTACTAGGACAAGATACCCCTGCAGAATGTGGTTGCAACCCATTTCTTCTGAAAGGCATCCAGAAAAATAAACGCCTAATGTTCATACAGGGGCCAGACCTGTATGGTCTGGCCTAATGAATCAGGTTTTTTTTTCTGTGGAGATGCAGCTTCATTAAGAAGGATGGAGAATCTTTAATCCAAAGAGAACAGCCTGACTGTTAGGGCACCATCTTAGCACATGTCTTCTGTCTCCACAGGCTACAGGAAGAGTTGATTTTGGATCTACATTCCTTGACAAGTGTTTGAGTTCCAGACTGGGAAATTGAAACAACTCTGGAGAACCTTTTGGAACAGAGAAGTACCGCTGCTCCTTCCTTTACCTTTCATACCTCTTATGGCTGCAAAAGGCATCTCTAGCAATGGTGACATACTTGGAGCACAAAAGTTGGTTCACCCAGAAATTAAAGGGAAAAGAGGTGAAATAAAAGCAATCAGCCAACAAACCTGTGTATGCATTCAAATTAGCCTGCTGTTTTAACTTAGTAGTGCTCAAATATCCCACTTGAAACCCAAAGTAAAATGGCACAGAAATAGAGAAGGGAACATTCAAAACACCTATCTCATTCTGACTGAGACTTCTCTTGTTTAAATTGCAAGTTCAGGGCCTTCATAAAGCATCACAAGGCTTACCACTGTCAGATCTGCTTTTAATAATGGGATTTGCAGAAAAAGGTTCTGCAGGTGTGTTGCAAATGGTATGTTTGTGAGTTCTTGTGTCAGAAGTAAATAAGTAAAGTCTATTGAGAGTCATTGTGAGAACTCAAAATGTTTTGCCAAGGACAAATTAGAATACAAAACTACGCTGGTTACCTTTCACGAGGGTGGATTTTAGATGAGGGAGGGATTATGCCTTTGATATAAATGTACTGAAGGCAGTAGTGAACTTCCCCACCCCTAAGTGAAGTGTAGGGTGCCTAAAAGGTTCTGAGAAGATTCAGATTCGTATAGTCCCTCCCATTCACAGCTCATTTAACTGATTTCCACTTGAACAGGAAAATTTGCAGATTGATACCACCGAAAACTTCAAACCACATGAAATGGGAAACACTTGTTGAAAGCAATCCAAACTTTCTGTATTGTCTTGTTGCTCCTACAGGAAAGAGGACAGCTATGACAATGAGACTATTAATAAAATGATTTGGACAGAAATTTGAGTATAAATCGACCTGCCACAACCAGAAGTAAGGGAAATTAAAAGAAGACATTCTAATTTAGTAGGTTTGATATGCACAAAATTGTTGAGAATTCAAGAGATGATAAAAATGGTTTTGATTCAGATAAGGACTCACGTAGTCCAGTGCTCTTCCACTGATCAACAGAGGTGGTTAAATGCATACTGTAAAAATTGAACAACTATACAAATGCTTTACACAGTGTACAGTTCTGGCTTTGGCTACAGGGATCGGGATATCAGAAAGAAAAACCAAAAAACCAATCAATGGCTTATAGGATCAAAAAGAGGGAAGTGAAAGATTTGAAGGATGAAAAAATCTCTAAAATAATAAAGGAATGATAAGACTCAAAAGGAAAAAGTGACAATCACTAGTTTCCTGCATTTAGAGAGATGAGTTTGATAAACTCATAAAAAAGAAGATGATAAAGATCTTTCTAGCACTGTCCTCAAGAACTGTGAAGGACATCATCGCAAAGTTGATCAGTATTTGAAGAATCTACCAAGAGAAGCAATGTGGAGACCTTAGAACTACAAAGATGTTTAGGTTGGAAAAGACATCTAATGTCACCAAGTTCAGTGTTAACTTGCACTGCCAAGTCTAGCACTAAAACTGTCCAATTTGAAATAATAATTTTCAAATAATTTTTTTCTATGTACATGTAATTTTTAGGCTTATACTTTTGAGCAGAGCACTCTATCTATTCCTTCCAATATTTATTAGAATAAGGACTATCTGATATCCTACCCTTGGGTATAATATCTGTCACTTCCAGCTTCTGTCCCAAAGCCATTACTTCTTGGAAGTACATATTACCCTTAATCACACAGTATTTAAATCCTTATCTCTCTGCCAAGTTGCAGATGCTTCTACTGTGTGGAAGTGGGGGAAATGAAGCATGTAAAGGCTTTTGATGATCCAGTCACTATGCTGGCAATTGCAGCAGAAATGGACCCTGCCATGACAAGCCCTCCATAGGTATCTTTCCTGGCAGATAGTTCTGGGAGTGTGTTAAAGAGTTCACATAGCCTGGCTGTGAAACAGAGGATGCTGGTGATGAGCATGCACTGCTAGACAGAGGTCTGTAAGCTGGTTACCACCAAGGTACTGAGCACTGAGATTCCATAAAGAAAAACATTTGGTTTTCTAATGGGAATTTTTCACAGACTGTTGCAGCAAGTATTGTGTGTCAAAATATGACTGCAACAACTGTGCTACCAGCCATGGTGAACTCATAGCAAAATTCCATTAGATATTTGCAATATTTCAAGGGACATTTCCCCCTGAATTCACCTGACACATTGCTCTATTAAATGACATGTAAGTAAAAAAAGAGGTCATACTCTTATAGTCAGCTGGTATCATGTATCTAAAACCTATTAAAAATCAGCACACATACAATATAGGAGTTTGAAAAATTCATATCTGTAAAAGAAAAATATATCTGGGGTAATGTGCAATCCATATGCATATCAAATCAGTAAGATATTTGAGCCTCTGTGAATGTAAACACATATGCCATTCCTTTTCCTCTTGACCCTGGGATCCTGCAGTGAAGAGGGAAGTAGTCTCTAGTTGAGCGTGTCGTCTAAAGGAACCCAATTGTCCAGGTTCATTTCAGATGACAATGCCTCAGAAATCCATAAAGTCCCTTGGTCTGAGACATGTTAGGAGGAGGACAGTGTTTTTTGTTTGAATACAGTGATACAGAGAGAGGTGTCTCTTGCTTTCAGCTTTTCCAGGCTGGCTTTCTATTGTCACTGCAAGTATATGAATTTTCTGGACTGTCCCATGTTATTTATGTTTGCTTTCAGAAACCATGGCAAAAAAGGAGAGTTCCCCAAAATAAAGATGATCACATCTTCCCATCCCTACCAATATAACCCTAAGGAAAGAAGGTTTTGGTGTGTTTAAGAGTAGAAATTATAATGTCATAAATCTGCTCTGCACTTTACTCATTGTACCAAGTTGCTTGTTCTTGATCACTTTAAGTGATAACTAAGGGAGCGTACAGAAAGCAGACCACATGAAGACTACAAACACACTTTATTCAGCCAGAAAAATTCACGTCTTGGATATAATTTTGGGGACTCAGTGGCAAGTTAGGTTATTTGTTCCTGTTGTGTCATTTACTCAATTATATTCTTTAACTTCCTTGCTACCCATTGTATCTCTCCCATTATATTACGGATGTACGTATGTAGAAGACATTTTACAAAGGCAGAGTACATTTCCAAGCACCAGACTGACCATATGCACACAGACTGCCTGTGATCCACAAGTATTAATAGTGCTTTTCTGTGTGAGTATAATTAATCCATTATGAGTGGGAAATGCAACATGTGCTGTATATGTACAGAATTGTGTCATACTTCTGCACTGATCTATTGTTTTTGGAAATCACTGCGTCCACTGAACAGTCACAATGCATTTTTTTCCTCAGAATGCACAATAAATATGGTGGTCTCAGGAAAATGCAGGCTTACCACTAACAACCTCATTTTCTGAAAGACAGTTACAGTTTGAGGTATATTTTTGTTCTTGAAACCTGTAAGGACTTTGGTAATGGCACTCAAAATCTGCAGTTCAACCCAATGCAATTGTTAGGGACAGAAACCTTTAACCAGGTGGGTCTTGTCAGAGAACAAGAGCAAAAATCTCTATTACTTGTCTTGGACCTTAGTTCTGTACTGTGGGACCATGAAGTTAGGACAGACTCTTTATACAGCTCTGTAAATATCCAGTCCTTCCATGACAGTTCTGACATCACTAGAAGCCATCCCTTCTCTTCAAGATGGTATGGTTACATCTTTCTGCAGCAGGCCTCCTAAAGGCTCCAAAAAGGGTTGTGTGCCTACAAGAGTAGGAAAGCATTTGATATGGGCCACATTTGTCTAATAATTTGTCCTTGATGTCCCTGTTGAATGTTCTCAGTAATACCTGTAAGACATTTAGATCTCTTTCTGAGGAAGCCACTGCATGTGTTTGACTTGCATAAGAGGACAAGAAAAGGAGAAGGGAGAAAGTGCAATATAGAACATTAAAACAGGATGAGTTCCCACATAACACACTGCAGCAGAAGTCCTAGGAGATATTCTCTGCATAGGTTAGAAAGGTTGAGCAGTTCACCACAAATCTAGCACTGACAATGGAGGAAGGTTTACTTGGTGAGTTACATGTCTGAAAGTTTGAATAGCTCATGTGGACAGAGAGAACCAGTCAGTCCAAGCTGTGGGTGTCTATTCAAGGTCATCTGGCTAAATTTTTATAGTCTGTGACATACAAGAATTTAGACTAGAGCACCAAATTGCTAGTTCTGGACTTGAACCTAACTGTATGTGTGTATGGCCTGAAGCTGTGCCAGGGGGAGGTTTTGGTTGGATATTAAAAAAAGGATTTTCACCCAGAGGGTGGCTGGGCACTGGAACAGGTTCCCCAGGGGAGTGGTCACAGCACCAAGCCTGTCAGGGCTTAACAAGTGATTGAACAGTGCTCTCAGGCATAGGGTGTGACTCTTGGGGGTGGTTCTGTGCAGGACCAGGAGTTGGACTCGATGATCCTTGTGGGTAACTTCCAGCTCAGCATATTCTATCATTCTGTAATTGAGGTATATAAACCACAATCCTGAGGGATTTCTCTGATGACTACATATTTGGAATATTCCTCTAGTTGAGCATCAGCCTCAGTGTTGGTAGGATCAGCTAAGGAATTGCTCTGGGATAAATGACAAAATTACTTTGAGCACCTTGGCAATAAGAGAACTAGGACAAAATTGTTGAATATTCTAAACTTTTCAACAGAAAAAAAAATTTAGCTTTTCTCTGTGTTCATCCCATCTCTTCTTTCACAGCAAAACCACACTTGTTCCATCTATGACAAACATTTTAAACCCCCTGAAGTTTTCAGCAATGTAGACATTAATTTGACTCCTGGATTCAGTTTTGTAAGAACTATGACATTTTGGTCTCATGTATTGTGCAATCTTTTCTCCATTTATGGAAGAATCCCTAAGTGGATTTAATCCGTAAATGAATCAATACAGATTCAACACAGTATCTTTTTCTGACAAAACAAGAAGTAATTGTCCTTTGCAATGGCAGAGCATATATGCATGCTTACAAAACTACTACCAGTCAAATGACTGGTAGTTACGATTGTTTTGATTCCCCATGTAGCTGCCTGGAGAAGAAAATAGATATCTTCACTATTGTTTACATAATGATAAAAAAGTTATTATATGAAGCTGTGGTCAAGATGATTCACATGGAGCTGCTGGGCAAAATTACCACCTTCAGCTGAACTCTAAGGATATCTGCTAGTAAAACTGCCTCTGGTCTATTTGGCTTTTCCCGTCAGGCAGCAAACTCCAGAAGTTCAAGACTTTCTTCAAAAGAGGATCAGTATTTTAGGCAGTTGGAGGGAGATGCACAACAGAATGGGTTAAGCTTTCCAGTTATCCCTCACTTGGAATTGCATGGAAGACAAAAAATAATTTGTTCTCTTCTTCAGTGTTGGAATTTTACAGGAGTTTTAGATACTTCCTTTATGGAATTAGGATTTAAATGGTGATAATTTAGTTAAAATGACAGATTTATGTTGAAACATAGTAAATGGAGTAAGACATTTTGCAAGGTTTCAGCAATCAATAGGCACATGATGAGATTGAGAATCTACTTAAACAATACTATTAAGGGCATAGTGAGAGTTGTCTAACTTAGATTAGTGGAATTAATCGTGTTTTTTAAGTGAAGAACTGGTGAGGAGTCTGACAGAGAGCTTGTTAAAATTCAAGGTGAGATTTTTTTTTTGTTTGTTCTTGAAGTCTTTAAATGCTTTGCTAATTAGGAAGACTCTGTACCTGTTAGGGGTTAAGTTTGTTCCTTCTTTCTCTAAAGAATTTTTTCCCCATAAGTTACCAAGAAGACCAAGTGTCGGATACTTGAGAGTACTTAACCGAAACAAAGAGGTGGACAAAGTTGAAAGGAGGAGATAACACAGGTAAAGGACAGAGCTTAAGGCAGCTGCGGGCTCTTCTTTTTTCCGGCGTTCAGGGAGAGAGAGAACGGCTGTTGCTGGCTGGAAGAGTTTCACTGTAGCCAAAGGGATCCAGTCCTGGGAAATCTACTATCACCGATTCGGCCTGAATCCTGAGTTTTCTCTGCCACCCGTGGGAGCTGGGCCAGGCTCTGCCTCGCCTTTGGCTTCTTTGGCACTGCTCCTCTTGCTGCAGTGTGACCCTGCACCCCCTGCGCTGCCGGGACATCCTGCCCCGGCCTGCCGGGACACCCTGCCATCCCAGCTACCAGCCCAGGACTTTTTCCACTGTTTCAACTTGGTGCTCTGAGGATCCTGCAGGGACACCGAAACCAAACTACCCTGGATTTTGTGAAACAAAGCCCTCAAGGTTCTTGGTACTGTTTTCGTTTGTTATTAATGCTGTAGTTGTTTGATGAGGTTTTTTTTGTGTTTGTTTGCTTTGTAATACATACTAGTAAAGAACTGCTATTCCTATTTCCCAAATCTTTGCCTAAGAGCCTCTGATTGTAATTTATAATTGAAAAAAAAAAAAAGAGTAAAGGGGGGTTTTACACTCTCCATTCCAAAGAAAACTGCAGTTGTTTTTTTTATTACCTAGCAGATACCTGTCTTCCCAAACCAAGACAGTACCTTATACCTGGTTCACAACTCAGTAATAACTACTTGCTACTATTGAATTCTTATCTTTCATAAAGCTCCATCATTGATAACTCATTGGGACAACATTATTGACATTCCACAGCAATTTTTGCTGCATCTTGCTCATGCTATGCAAAATGTTCATCTAACTTTGGGTTTTCTTGTTGCATCTGCAGCCCAACACACTTTATTGAGAAGCAAGCCTTGCCAAAAGCTTGTCTGTACATGAAAAATTGCTTCCATAAAGTCTGAAATAATTACCAGCTGTGTCTTCTGAAATTCGTACAGGCTACTATTCATCATTATTGAAGCTGGACTTTGGATTCATGTATTTAGTGGAGTTTTTTTAACCAAACTTATCTGTTTTTCCAAGTCTTTAAAACTTTTGCAAGTCATTGAATTCTGTGAATATGATGAAAGTCAAATGGCCTTTTTGAAGTGAATTTAATTTATTTGAGTTTCCTGATCAAAAACTACTGGTTTGGATACATACTTGTGACATACATATTCCTTTAAACTTTTCATATCCTCAAGTTACAGAACACAGTAGGGAACATTCTCCAATTTTCAACAGAAAACTTCTAACATAACATTCTTATTTTTACAAATGTATTTAAAGCTATGCAGATTGCCTGTGAAATGAAGCAACTAGCTTGTTTAATTTATGCATATCAATGTGCATTCAATGTTGAATACATACTATTCTTTTAAACCTTACTAAATTACAAGGTAATCTTAAATGAGTTGGACAAAAATTTCTCAGCCATTTAATGTTAGGGTAACTCCTTGCAGTTTTTGAATCATCAAATAGTACCTTCCCAGATAACATGCACTTCCAGCCTTTTAAGAGCACATTTACTCTGAGTCATTGTACAGTGATTGATAGCCATATATATATATATATATATATAAACTTCCCCCAGATAATAAGAAGAAAAGAAATGTGGAAATAATCAAAAGCTTTAAGTTAGGAAATATGGTAAATTGACAAGGGAAGCCGTAGGGCTCAGGCTGGCAGGGTTTCCAAAAGTGAGATAGTGGGGATGAGAGTTGAAAGGGTTATAAAAGTTGGAGCAAAGTGCAGCAGTTTATCAGAACAGATAAAGGACACTGGCTATAGGAAGAAAAATCTCTATGCTGTAGAGAGTTCTTAAGAGCAGAGATTTCACTTGCTGGTGCTTCATCTTTAATTTTTAGAAAACAGAAGTCTGTCTAGGTTTTCCATTGTCATTGCCATACAGTTTCTCATCTTTGGTATCAGTTTTAAGCTTAAGAGTCTTTAATTTGATCTAGCCCTCTGTCCACTGCTCCAGAGGGGAGTCACAGGACTCTGACACAACTCAGATGTGCAGATATGAAAGGCAGAGTTGAGCCAAAAGTTTTATGCAGGCTTGAAAGAAATTCCCAGGGGAACTGAAAATAGTTGAGAAAATGCTACACGAAGAAAACGTTTCATGTCAAAAAGCTTAAACAATTGATTTTGGGAATTTTAATTTTATGCCTTCCATGAATTTGCAAGGACAACGATAGGTGGATCACAATCATTATCATGTAATAAAAATGGCAAGTATTGTGAAAGAGATACATAGGTAACTCAGAATTTTAAGGGGATGACACAAGTTGCATTGAATTCACTTTACTCTGGATATTTTTCTAAAGAAAATAGGTAAGGAACTGCATGTATTGGCCTCCAATGTTTTTTTTTTGTAGCCAGGCAATTATGGGTATATTAAGTGCATCTCAGATACTAACAACAGCAGTATAAAAACCAGAGGTATTACCTTATCTCACAAATAATTTTGGAGTATTGTAAGACAAGAGCATGCTGATTTTTGTATCTTTTTCCTTATGTCACATTCCATTACCTTATTTGTCTTAGCATCTGCCTTTTCTTTTAAAATCTTGACAAGAAACCAGTTGCTGAATGACATGGGAAGATTTCCCTACCTCAAAGCTTCATTATAACTGTAGGTGCATTAAAAGTGGGGAAGACATTGCAGTGTGCTTGAAGTATGGATATGAGCAAAGATCTAAGATGAAAAGTTTTTAACATGGATCTGAATGTCTGAGATAAGGTTGTCTAGCTAAAAATAACCAAAGACTTAATTAAAGAGGGATGTTTGCAACAGATGTTTGCATTTCAGATACCACTGGGGATGATATAAAAATAGGTGGTCCAAGCTTTTTTTTGGTTTCAAGTGAAACACTGCTACCTTTTCAGTCAACTTTTTCCATTTTTCCCCTGGCCCTTTTATTTATTTATTTTTTTTATTTTCTTCTGTATATGAAATCAGCCAGATATTTCTGTCTATTCTATTGAAAACTGAAAATCCTGATGATTTTGTTGAAAAATCTTCCTCTCTTCATCCTGCAGAAGGCGATCGTAACAGAGGTTTTGTTTGATTTGCCTAAAAAGTAACAGATTTCCCACAGACTTTTGGAATAAAATAATTTCACAATGAAAGCTGTCAGAAGAGAAATGTTTCAACCACTTCTGTAATATAAGAGTAAAAATAGAAATAATTTTCAGGTATAAGACTAAACCAATGCAAGACCTAAAAGTGTAGGTGTGTAGGAGATGCAGATGGCTGTAAAACCTTATACTTGTTTCCTGTTGCAAGAGAAATTCCTTATGTCTTTGATTTTAGCCAGCAGCAGAACTGTAGTAGGAAGGAGTCAATACTGTAAAGTTGTCAAGCTTTTTCTCAGGTGTATAACAAAGAATACAAGGGATGTTCCACACCTGTAATTTTCAGTCATAGAGATTTTAGTCATATGATGTTTAATTGTTTTGTCTTCCAGAAAAAAAAAGAGTTTTCAAATGTACTTAGTTAAGGCTGCTATGCAGGCTTGTATAGTAAATCATTCAAGTTTTCTGCACCCACCCCGGTCAGTGGTCTGCTTTTTGAAACTGAGGTTGTCTTCAATGCAAGCGTTCAAAAGAATTGTTCATATAGAGATGTCTGTTTTAGAGAGGGCAGGATGCACTGTTACTAGATTTATGCTTTATTACAACACAGATCTATCCAAAGGTATGCCACCAATTTTTAAACACAATGGAGGAGAAGTTCCAGCAGATCCTGGAATTTCTTCAAGGGAACTTTTCACCCTCAGCACTAACTTTGATTTGGCATTGATTTAATCTAGACCATAGTTTAAGTGTATTTGAATATTAAAGGGATGCTGCTACATGTCTGTATGATGCACTGTTTCACTGTGTGAATAAGAAAACTTTCAGAAACACTGGCACATTTTATGGCAGGAAAATTTAAGGAAATATGAACCTTGATTTACTTCCCTTTGCTCTGGTGAGTTGAAGCAGGCATGTGCAAGTCTAATACTCTGTGGGTCTCAGCAATAAGGTGAGGTTAATGAAGTCTTGGAAGTGTGGCAACAAGTGAATACTGGTCTGTTTTTGCTGATTTTGAGGGGGCTGAGGGAAAAAACCTCAGGCAGAGGAGTGGTAAATACCACTCTGGAGTATCTTATTCTGTTACCGTGTGTCATCGTGGTACTTGAAATGTTTGAGCAGCTTTAGCTGCAAAAGAAAATAACTAAAAATCACAGTAAAAAAACTGTCAGTAAGAAGAAGCAGCTGAGGACACTTGGCTCATTCAGCCTAAAGAAGAAGAGACTGAGGGGAGATATCACAGCAGCCTCAACTTCCTCAGGAGGGGAAGTGGAGGGGCAGGCTCTCATCTCTTCTCAGATGCCAGTGACAGAACTTGTGGGAATGGCCTGAAGCTCTGTCAGGAGAGGTTTAGGTTGGCTATTAAAAAAAGGTTTTTCACCCAGAGGGTGGTTGGGCACTGGAACAGGCTCCCCAGGACAGTGGTCACAGCACCAAGACTGACAGAGCTCAAGAAGCGTTTGGAAATGCTCCCAGGCACATGGTGTGATTCTTGGGGGTGGTTCTGTACAGGGTCAGGAATTAACTCTATTGGCCTTGGGGGCAGGACTCAGGCTCTGAAAATATGCCTCTGTAACTTTGCCAATCTAAGCTGGAGGCAAACATCTTAAGTGTATGCCACATAATAAGTAAAGATTTGCCTTTTTTTTTTTTTTTAAAGTAACAATTAAAAGGCTTTAATAAAAAATGACAAATGCTGTTTGGTCATCTCTTCAGTGCCAAACTCACACTAGCTGAGGTCTTGATGTCAAACCTCTTCCTACAATGCTTTTGTAAATATATTTTACAAAATGTATTTGTAAAATACATATATATATTAATTTATATATATATATTTAATATATTTCAAACTTTATTTTCTTTCATTTTTCCTTTAGAAATGCCAGTGTGTTCTGCAGAATAATTTTTCAAAAAATGAGTTATTTCAGGAGAACTGATAATGATGAAGTAGTGTTGAGATCTACCACTTGCCACTAATTACTTTCAGCATTATTTCGTTGAAACTAAAGGGCATTGTGAATGTCATAAATCTGAGCCAGGCAATGCAGTGTCAAGATTTCTGCATCTTAATTAAACTTTATTTGATCACCATGGAAACTCCCCATCATACAGCAATAATCAGACAAGGTGAGATTTCACTATGAGCATTCTTAAAAAAAGTGTAAGTGCCATCTAATGCCATTTCTATGCCAGAAGACATTCTTAGAGAAGCTATTTCTTTGCCAAAGATATCTACTCCTGTGCCTCCCTACTCACACTGAGCACAGAAGACAGGAATTGAAGTTTATTTCCTTAAGATTAGTCAAAATTCCCTCAAAGGGAATGTCCTATCATCAGGTTACAAACTTTGGTGGGTTTGGGTGTGACGAGCTAAAAATGAAGCTTCAGAAATATGTAAAGTCAAAGATAAAGAGAAAAGGAGCACAAACACCAAATCTGGTGGCTTCAAAACAGCTTAAGGCAGATGTATTTCTGAACCTATTTAACAAAAAGTATGACAACAGTCCCAGGAACAGATGCTAGGATCTAAAGATAAACACCAATTCCCAAAATCTGGAATGAGACACATCCAAATGGTTGACTTGGTACACATTTTTTTGTACTGAAGGTGACTATTGATTATATAGTCTAGAGAGGTAATATATTTTCTGTCTCTTGATATCTGCATATGAATGCTTTTTACCTTTTGGAAAAATACTTTAGCTGAGTACAGCTTACATTTTGTCAAACAGAAGCTACAGCTGTAACTGGAAGTAATTAAAAAAATCCAGTCTAGCAGTCTGTTCTTGCTTTTCATTTTAGGAATCCAGCATCTTCCCTGTGTTCTCCCTACAGAAGTACAGTTTCAGTACAGTTTCTCTACTGAAAAAACACTAAACTCATGCAATACAAATGCAGTCCTGGGCAGTCATGTACAATTCATGGTTCGGGGTGTCATAATCCTCTACTCTTAAGAAAGAGTTAATCTGCCCTTGCAGACCTGGGCACATTTTAAGTGTTTTTACCTCCTTTTTACAGCCTCTCATAGAATTTTTCTGAAATAAAACATTTGTCTAGGCTGAAGAGTCAGGACGCAGGACCAATTTTCCTGCGTTCAAATTGGACAAAATTATCTTTGTTCCAGGTTTGCAGTTGCAGAGAGAGAGGATGCCCTGGCCATTTATCATTAAGTTTCAAGAAGAAATACTCACATCTAACTCACCTATGACAACCCTGTATTTGGCTATAAATTTTAGCAGACTCACAAAACATGACATCAAATGAACAACACAAAAAATGGATACGGCAGAAAATGGACATGGCAGAATGGGACAGTTAAAAAGAACAAGTGCTTAACAACATACGCTTCCAGCTGGTGGCCTTTCCCAGGGCATGCTGACAGCAGAAAGAAGTCCCAAACCTGGCCAGTTGTGTAGTGACTGGTCATTAAGTGGGATGAAATGTAGGGATGTATAATCCAAGTGTGGCTGCAAGACAGGCGTCTCTTGAATCTTAAGATGCACAGGGCAGTATAAATGAGATTATTGAATACATACTGCATATCCCACTGCCAATAAATACTTTTTTACTTTTAAAAATCTTACAGGTTTTTCCCAAGAATCAGCTCAAATCTTAATGTTCATTTCAAACAATAATTGAAATAATTGTACAAGACTTTTCCAATATTTATTTTCCCATATTATTTTTGGAACACCAAGTCTTATGATCATCCACAGTGCATATTAGTTCTTATTCTGACATTTGTTCTATCTGTCACTGAACACAGTTTGCTTTTCATAAGGTCTGAATTAGCAGAAGGATTTCTTTTCACATCACCATCTTACACTTTTCAACTGGTTGCATATATGAGCACAAATTATGTTTTTGAAGTGTCTTTCTTTGAGTAACTTGCCTTATCTCATAAGTCCTTAATGCTCTGCCTCATTTGCCCCATGGTGCAAACAGCTCAGCTCCCTTCACAGAAGCCTGGGTGTGGTGTCTGACCATCACCACCCACTGAAGGAGAGAACCCTGCAGCACCTGTGGGCCCTGAAGCAAGTAGAGCAGCACCACTGGAAACACAGGTGTGGCAATAGGCACATGCCCTGCTGTGATCCTGAAATGGGGAGGAGGCAAAACCAAGAGGTGTCTTTTACAGGCTCAGGGTGCTTAATATTGGACCTCCAGAAAATGGGGACTTATTCTCAGGTGTGCTGTGGCCTTGAAACTACTGCTTAGGATGTGGTTTAGTATTTTCTCATTAAGCATTTATCCTTAGTCTATGCACAACTAGCTCGTATTTTGGGGTTAGATCCTGAACCATAGCAGAGTGTCTTAGAGATCATAATAAATAGCAATACATACTAATGTAAAATATCATCTCTTAAAAATTGAGTTATTTTAAAATTAGATAACCAGCTAAAATGTACCTGTGTATTTCTGGGTGTCCAGGTGAAAAAGACTGACATATGCCATTTCTTCTGCCACCCTTACATGCACCTAACTTCATCCAAACTTGTAATAGCATACAAAAGATTTTAAATGTACTTCCTTAATTTCATTAAAATTGCATTAAAAAGTACTATTTTATGTTGTTCAGTACAGAAGTCTTGCCTTGTGTAAATTCTTCAAAACTTTTTGGTCTTTTTTATGTGCATGGAAAAATGCATTTCGCAAAGTGGCATGAGGCACTATGAGATCTGCTTTCCCAGGCTGTATTCCAACCCCAGCCTTCAAGGTTCAAATAATTCAAACAGATAAGAAGTTTTTTTTTGTTAACTGTATTTTTTCAAGACCCACTATTTGCTTCAGTTGGATCACCATAACCACTGTGATCACAACTGCTTAACTGGCATATGTCATCAACTGTATTCTAGTCTATTTTGATTTTAATGTCATCAAGAGAGCACATAAATGCTAATAATGCAGTAAACAACATAATATTTAGTGCATATGGCTAGTCTATATATGTTCTACTTATAAATTGACTTATTAGGTGTGATTCATCTAATGAAATGCTGCATTTGTGATAAATGTGTCTAGTCTGAATGGACCCCTTAGACTATACTCAATGGAAGCACAGTAAATGGGTTTGATTCATCCCATTTTATACAGATGTCCACAGTAAATCACATGTGCCAGACATTGATTTTCCCCTCCTTAGCTGTCAAAGGTTAGCAGAAGGATGACAAAACCTTCTTGTCCATTTCACCACAAATCTAATATAGGATGTTAAATTTCATGTTGTTGAGGTGTGAAATACAGATGGTAGTTTGATTCAAAGTACACTGCAGCTTTCCTAGGAGCAAACAATTACTTCCCAGCGTTACTGAATTTGAGTGTTAGTTTGAATAGACCTTTCAGTGTAAGTAGGATCATTCATGCAATATAGCATGAATTGACTTATGGCCAGGTATATCAGCTTACTCACAAAATATTGTTGAGCTGCAGCTGAGAATAAGCTATGTAATTGAACTCATTACAGTTGGTTTACTCACCCTTTTTATTGCGGATGGTAGCCTGGTTTAAGTCTTCTGTGTAATGGTGGTCACAAGCTAAGGATGGCTTTCCCAGGGGAATCTTAGGTATTGAAACAAAAATTCAGGTCTCCTTGGAAGAAATTAAGTGTTTAAATAGTATTTAAACATGAAACAGAAAAGGCAGATTCCCTTCCTCAATCATTTGAGTGCATTCAAACAGATCTTGAAGACTGGAATTGTACAGGGGATTTTCACTGCCTTACTGGGTGCTCTTCACCAGACTGCTCCTTGTTGTTGGTTGCATCTTGCATTCACAGTGAATGTCATTACAATTTGTCTTTTTTTCAAGAAACAGAAGGTATGTTTCAATACAAAATGAATATTTAATTTTTGGAACCTGTTCTGGTGAACAGAGCAGTTCTCCAAGCTACAGGAACTTTTCACTTTATTGTAGTTTTGAGCTGACTCATTGAAGATGCTCAATATTTTGAAATGTTTTCATTTGTGTTAACCTTTTGGAAGAAAAAGAGTGATAACTTGGGGGGGTGGGGGGTAAGTCTTGCCCTCATGAAATATCCTCCACTGCAAAAGATGAATGCTCGGAAACTTGTAATAGCAATCTCCCTTATGATGCATTAACTGGAGGCTAAACCCTTGACGTCTGAATCTCTAAAGGATTCCTAAAAATACATTGTGCTGCTTTTCTCTTTATGTAGATGAGGCTCTGAAAAGTGGCTAGTTATCTTACTAAAGGCGAATTAAATGTGCTTCCACAGTAATTTATTAAAAAAAAACCCCTTGTATTTCAGAATTCACTAATGAAACACTGGAATCTAGAAAAAGGATTACTAGGACATTTCTTTTTGTGCTGAAGGCAGTAGGGCAAATACACAAAGCTATTCTATGATGTAAAAATACAGTGAAAAGGTGGAGCTCCTGCTAGAATAGAAAAATTGTATTAATTTTCCCCAATATGTTCTATCAGAGACCTTGTTGAAGAGATCCAGAGGGCCAAAAGGCATAGTAAGTATGTCTGAAGAGTCAGTGCTGCTGCAGCTTGGCACCCACATTAGTCCAGTTGTCCCTTCTTGTGGTATAAGTCAAAGTAAAGGTAAACTATGGTGAGTATGGTGGTTGCAAGGAAGTGCAAGCAAATGCCAAGCTGTGTGTCCATATACAAAATGTCTGACTACAACTAATTTCTTTCTCTCCCCAAAAATGGATGGGAAAACCACAAGATTAAATGTTTCACTAATGTTGCTTACAGTTTATTAGTGTTAGGCTTTGAAGCTGAAAACCTTGCAGATTTCTTGTACAAAATATCATTGGAAAAAAGTAAATTAATTTCCCTTTCTGTTTGCACAGCTCTACTATATCTCGCTTTATGTAGTTAAGTTGCTGTCTTACATGCACACAAATTAGAAGGAATAGAGCACAGTGCTCACAAAAGCCAGACCTTGCTCCCCTCTCAGTTTTCTTTGTCACTAACACCCACTGAACTTTTAGACCATACATTTATAAACTTTAGAGAAAAAGGCTTTTGTCCCACGGAAGCAATTGCTAGTTCTCTCTCCAGCTGAAAGCAGGGATTGATTTTTTTTTTGTGCGATTTTATCCCAATTAATTTAAAACGAGCAGCTTATGAGACTATTCAAGCTACTTTTGTTCTCTTTTGCTTCTGGCTTAATGGATGGCAGCAGCCAAAAATACCACTAATAAAAAAATGGAAAAACCCCGTCTTCGATTTTAAATGAGCACATTTGTTATTAATTATTTTGTCTCTATATTTTTCCTCTTCCTCAGTGAAAATGCTTTCAAGAACACCATACTCTGATTCTTCTTATACTGAAGAAATACACTTTTCTACTTTGTCTTATCTACTCCCTCCTATTATCCACATCTGTGAGTAAGCTGATATACCTGGCCATAAGTCAATTCATGTTATGTTGTATGAATGGTCTTTTGCTATGATTTCTGAATCACAGAAATGGAGAGCAAGATAAATTCTGGGAGGTGAAGCTAAAAAGGAGGTGGATAAACAAAATGGGAAGGCATTTCTTGCTTCTCTCTTCCCAGTGCTCAGGGGAAGATGCTAGGTCTTTCCTAGCCAAGGGCTGGCACTGCTGCTCACTGCCATATTCCATGCCCAAAATCACTTCACCACCCCTCTGTGCCTGGAGGAAGCGCTGGGAAGGATTGTCTGCCTGGAACATCTAATATTGCAGGTCTTGTGCTTCTTTCTCTACACCACATGTGCATCACTTTTTATTTCTTGCCAATGGGATCTATTTCAAAATTTTCTTTTTCTGAGGTGTTTGTACATGAAGGAATTGGGGAATCCTGGCTCACAGGCATGGCTTCTATTTTGATCCTGCATCTTAATTCACACAAATGACTTAAAATCTTGTGAAGTGCATCTTTGCTCAACTTTCATCTTTATCCAACTCATTTGCTGAACTGATGGGTGCAGATATAAGTGTCCTAGTTTTTCTCTCTTAGCATGAGGCTGCAAAGCTGGCCAAAGCCCCTCCACACCTCAAACCATGCAAGAGGCAAAGAAGTGCATCATATCACAGAATCACAGAATGTGTAGGTTTGTAGAGACCTTCAAGATCATCGAGTCCCACCCAGCCCTAACACCTAAACTAAACCATGGTGCCCCATCCACTCTTTTCTTAAACACATCCAGGGATGGTGACTCCACCACCTCTCCAGGCAGACCATTCCAGTACTCTTTCTGTAAAAATCTTTTTCCTAATGTCCAACCTATATTTCCCTTGGTGCAGCTTATGTCACAAAGCCAAGATAAAATTTCATTGTCTTCAAGGAGTGATTTGCAAAATAGTTAGAGAAACAGCTCTGGTATTCTCTTTTCTCTGTGAGAGACCAGAAGATAGTCCTGCCAAAATATTCAAACATATTCTTAAATCCAGCCCAACTGAATAGGCAGAAGCAGGTGCCTAAGTATCTTACAGAATCAGACCTGCAAGTACAGTACATTTAGAATAGAAAAAAATGAAGAATTTCAAACTTTTCTCTTAAAGACTGTATTAGAAATTATTTTACCAAGGTTTTTAGTACATTTTACTTTTCAGTCCAAATGATGTAAACAAGCATGTTAGCCTTTATATCCTCCTGTTACATAGAACACTGTACAAAAAAGGCACATTGATGAAGTTTCAAGTTTAAGCTGAGAGTGAACCTATTATCCCTTATAGTTCACATGATTCTATTGTTACTTTCAGAGGTGTTTCTTTTTATGGTAAGACACTTAGTTAAGGAATATGTTTTATTATGTCACATCAAACCAGTCAGAGGGAAAAAAGTTATTATTTTTTATTTAACACCAGGAACAGGCCTGGGTCATTGTTAGCAGCATGGTAAAGGTTTATCAGTAAGAAGTCATTCTGCATAAGGACAGTACTGGAGCTTCTTTCAGTATCAAGGATCTTCTGTAGTGTACCTACAGGTCTTGGTGATTAATTCCAATAACTTTATGGTTAAATGATTTGTCATTACTATTGGATTAACACTACATTGCACATTTTTAGCTGAATTACTGGACAGTAAACACACTTCTACCTTTACATAGTACACTTAGCTGTTCCCTCACAAATATCTGCATGCAAATGTGTTGCATGTGCAAACAAACAGGGAATCACCCCACTACTGAGATTCATGTTAATTTGGATGGTGCTATTCTCCTTTAAAGAGCCGCTCAGGTGGTGAATTTCTTTCAGGGCAAGAGGAAGCTGGCAGAGAGCACAAGCAACAGGAGGCACCACTGCTCTACAGCATCATGGCCATGATAGAAGATCCAGGCCAAACACAAGTATGGGTACAAACTCAACCCTTTGAGATCCAGCCCCAGGAAATATTTCTGAAGCAAGGACAGTCTTCCTATTGTATTTTTCAGCAGGATCACCTCTGGAGTGCTAATTTTGCCTGCAAGTATTTCCAAACACTTACCTGCTACAAATCGTGCATAGGTGTCTCCTCTCTCTTTTCTACTTTTGTAGATACCTTTAACTTGATTGTACTCTGTGAACTCACCTCCAGATTGTACTGGCATTTGGATAGAAGTTTTGGGCCCCAGTATGGCAAGTCACACAGATGCATGCCTACACTGATTTCTGTGAGACTGTCTACTGGCTTAAAATGCAAAAAGTCTGTTAAGTGCTTTTTCTGGACAGGGAATGCTGCATGTATCATACCATTACCAACTCAGAAGCCATCCAGTTTCACTCAGGCATCCAGTTTGCTCATGCAGGCAGTGTTTTAGACTGGACGAAGGGATTAAATATCCATCACAATGTATGTAGCAGGTGATACAATATTAAATCCCAAAGTTTTGACATTAAATTTTTTGGAAGAAATTTCTGGTCCGGAGTGCCCTGGAGTACAGTCAGGGCTGGCTTCCTGATGGTTTGGAAACTTTCAGCTATATTCTGATTTAATGACTGAATCTTTGTACCTTCAACCTATAGCTGTAAGTTCAAATACAATAAAAGCTTGAAATACTGAACAGGATGGTAGTTGCAGCACAATGTTAATGATCCTGATTAGAAATGCTGCATTTTAAACAAATGTTTCGTGCAAAATCAATAATAAAAAAATTGTCTGAAGGTATGAGTGTATGCCTTATCTGTATGTAGCTACAATGCATCAAAGTGCAACTAGGCGTCTTGAAAGAAACCTTTGGAAATTATAGTTTTTGGGCAGCTTATATATGATGAGATAGTGGCAAAACAGCACAGAAAATATGTATCATCATCAGAGAATGGACTCACCTTTCCAGTTTGATTTCAACACTGTTTTGCCTTTTCACAGCCTTCTAGTTTTTCTCTAGAACCACTGTAACAGTTTTCCTTCAAATCCAGATTTTCTCCATCAATACTATTTCAACTAAGAGGCATACTATTTCACCTACTTATCAGCTTTTAGAGCTATTTAAAATCCAACTGGATTGCAATATCTTCATTTCCCCCTTTATTTTTATTTTCCAATGAACTTCTTATTCTAGTTGTCTCTGAAACAACCAAATCCAGATAAGATGCTGCAAAATATTTAAGAGTTTTTTCTGTCATATTCCTTTATGGACTTTCATTAACATAGAAAATTTAATAACTGGTAGATAAAAGGTTTTAATATTTACCTAAATTTCCCTGAAATACATCCATTTTATTTTCTGATAAGGAGAATTGAAACAATATGGAGAAGGTGAGAAAAATGCTGAACTATAAACTATTTTATTAGCGTCCCACACAATAGGAAATTCAATTTCCTGTTGGCCTTGCTGTTAGGATAATTTAATGAAGTTGTGCTTCTGTGGTTCCATCTCACTACTACGATCTCAGCAACAGAGAGACATTAGAATGTAGGTATGACAGGCAAAAGAGAAAAACACCAAGACTTTTAGAAAGACTATTTTATCTTTGCTATAAGTGTTAAATATCAAATCATTAGTGATCTGCTCTGATTCAAAAGGCCAGGCAAGGGGGAAAAAAAAAAAAAGGAAAATAAAGCTGTAAAGTCATGGTTGTAATTCAGAAACAAATGTGACACATTCCAGATTGGAACAGTGAGCTGACAAACATGCTCTTAGCACAGCCATATTTTGGTAATACTTGATAAGCCACCTTGTGTGCAAACTGTTAATTAAATGATTTATTTTATTCTTGTCATTACAAGACCTGTAGGTAGAGATCAGACTTCTAGTAGCAAATTTATACAGCTGGGAAAAGTAGAAAAACTTTTCAGGTCTGAACAAATCCTTAGAGATTGAAATCTTACCATTTTGCAGCTGTCTTCCAGAGCTAAATTGAGATATCTCTTCCACCCATGAAGTTTATCTTGAGTATTCCCCATGGCTGCTTTGGTTACAATAACACCACCAGAAATGTTTTGTGATGTATTTTCTGTGTAAAACTTTGGCTTTAAACTATGAACAGTGATTTCAGACTCCTTGATCTCCTTATTCTGCATGTGTCAGACCCTCTGTGCCTTGCAGATTTCATGTGATGGCAGGATAAGAAAGAGCAATGCCTCAGTTCTCAGTTGGGGAATGTGCAGTGCAGACTTCTTCCAGTGAAAGACATTTTCCTTTCTCTTGTGTCATGAATCCTGCAGTAAAGTTGGCAGATCAGGGGCTGTGATCCCTAAGTGTCACGTCCACAGTGCTTCATATAAGTAAATAAAAGGACCATTTGAAGTGAGTGGACAAGAGGGAAGCTCACTTCAAGTGTGAGGAGGTGTATCCTAAACCTTTCAGACTCATCAGGTCTCTGAAGAACAAGAAAACTGTAGTAATAAAACCTCTGGTCCTAGTGAAATATTATCTTCACCCCAAAAAAAGATAAGCGAAGTCCTGAAATAAGAGAAAGTGGTATGAGAAAAGAACATGATGTGGATAAACGCACAGTGTGATGAAGACCAAAAATGTGAACAACTCTCAAGAACATTAGATTTTTCAAAAGAATTTTCTTTCAACAATTTTCATTATTAGCTGACAAGATCCTAATAGTGTTGCTTGATTACATCCTACTATGAGAAACCTTGCCGATTAAGTGTTGACAACAAGTAGGCATTCTTTTACCCTTCTTGAAATGAGGGAGAGTGCTGTACAGAATCTCAGTTGCTTACCATCATTGCCCTTGGGCTGATGAAAATCAGGATTTGTGCATAAGAAGAAGATTGGTATTTCACGTGATAATAAATTATTTTCAGTCTTGCTTGACTAGCAAGTATGAAACGGGGTTTTTTCACTATTAAAGCTTTGCAACAATCAAGTTCTTTCACTAAATGAGGTTAAAGTAATAGCCATCAATTCTAGAATCAGCAGAAGGCTCCTCTGGCATATGATATCTTAAAAAGCTATGTCTGATTTCACACAGTTATTCTCAGTCCTCATGATGGTGACAGAAAGAATAGAAAACCTCTACATTTGTCATGGTAGAACTACTTTGTACCATTCTTGGTACAGCGAGCTCTCTTGTTTCACTGGCTGCCTCATAGAAATAGCTTCTGACACTGATACTGCTTACAGAATCTGTGTAATTTAGAGTAATTTACAAGCTTCTCAGGTTCTTAAATTGTGATTGTTCCTTTTTTACACAAAATTTGACTTCTTAGTCTCCATGTAAGCACAGTATAAGCAAACTTTGAGCTAGCTTTCATTTTTTTTTTTAAGTGGTACAAGCAACAACATCTCTGCAAAGAAAGGGGACAATACTACAACTCTTTTTAAAATTGTCAACAGAGCTGCTTCCAAAGAATGAATGCAGGAAAAAGTTACAATGGAGGTCACAAAAAACCAAACCCAACAAACCAGTAAATAAACTGTGAATTAAAGGAAGTGTGTAAGATGGAAAAGGAGCAATGAAGGGTGTTCCAGGCAAGCATCATTCTCTGTGACTCTTCTCCAGTGCAGTGGCTCATGGTTCCACCTGTAATGTTTTTTTTTCTACAGTATCAACATAGTTTTCATCAGGACTTTATTCTTACCAATTGCCCCTGCCTTTAAGGCTGTTGGTATTGCTGAAAGCAAGTTTTGCTGGGACTGCACACTGACTGACTACTAAATTTGGGGTATATGTGTTTTTGGGTCAACTAGTGTCGACCAGAGGCTTTGACCACAGGGTAGGAAGAGGGAGGGGAAGCAGGGGTGATTCTCACGCTGGTGGCAGTCACTTCCCATGAGAACCCCCTGCAACAGTGCTATGGGGTTTGCAGGTGCGGGGCAGGGAGGATAACAGTGCAAGGGCTCTAGCGTGGGAACAAGGAGAAAGTGCTGCCCCAGAGGCTCTGGGAAAGGCTGCCACATCTTGGGTGACTGGGCACAGAGCTGAAAGCCAGCAGCTATGCAGCTTCAGAGAGAGGGCTGTTAGCACTGCAAAAGGCTGAGGCTCTTAAGGCACCGTGTGAGATATGGCTTAGTGGATGGTGTTGCCTTTGCTCCAAGGACCAGAGAGCAGCACAGCTCAAAATCCAGCAACAGCAAATGTAACTTGTTTCAGTAGCAGCTGCAGAGGCTATCAGAATAATGCAGTTTGTAATGAAATTAAGTGTGTAAACAGGCACTGGAGATCATAAACAGAAGACATGGCATGTGCATAGGAGCCTTGGATGTTACTGAATCCACGTCTTCCAGCTCCAGAAATGCCCATCACCACTTATCTGTGGGCTTTTGCTGTGTGGACACTATTGGATACACAGCTGAATTTTCAAAGGGTTCCTGCAAAGGTGGAGGGTAGGACACCACAATGCCTTCAAATCTGGTCTTCATACACATGTATTTCCCTAGGTATTGTAAGATGACTATTCACACCTCCTGGATCAGTTATTTTGTGGGACGTGTTCATATGTAACTATAAAGGATAATTTATCTGGGTTTTTAAGTCTCACTTTTAATATTCATCTAACCAAAGAAAAAAAAGTGATTTAACGAACTTAAGGATGAAAAAAATAATTTGGCTGAGTGGAATGAAAACACCACCAAAAATTCAATTCAATGTTAATGATTATTTTTCTTGGTAGAACTCAAACTTATTGCAGCTTGTGGTTCCAGTTTAGTCTTCTCTAGACAATAGGAAGTTAATCTCACCCTAAACAGTTATCAGCAGCTTTTATCTTCATTCTTTTATAGCACAGGAGTTTCTATTGGTTCCTTGTTTGGATGTAATTTTTCATCTTGTCTGATGTCTGATGATAAATTTGTGAAATGAAGCATTAGTGGTGCATGTGGAAAAACGTGCTGCTTTGCAAGTAAGGGCTAATTTCCACTTCAGAGAGTGGAACTTAAAGGCAGATGCGTCCCCATTACACAAAGTAATTATCAGTGATAAAAGTCTTTTTTGGGGAAAAGTCTGAATAATACTTATCTGAGACAAACTACAAGGAGAGTCTCTGAGATGACGCAGAGAATGGGAGAAGGAGGCAGTGATGGAACCTACTGAGCTCACAAAAAATTCAAGGCGCTGGGGATGAGGTGCTTGTTAGCCGTGCCTATTGGTGCATTCCTTCTGGCCTTTCTGCCAAACCTGCCGTTACAGTGCTGCTTGGAGGAACCTCTCTGAGACCAGCCACACCAAAGTACATGATGTGATGGTGAAAGCCAAGGTGACACTTGGGTAGAGAAAATATCTCATGAGAGCACATGTTCCTAGTTAATGCAGCTAACTAGAAATCATCTTGTCTGATTTCTAGGGAAGGCATAAACATGTGGTCGTGTTTGAAAAGGCAAGGGGAAGCATGTTTTAGAGCTTGATTTTTCCTCACATTTTTCTTCCTGCTGCTGGACATATCTTAACCTATCCCATGATCTAGCCTATCCATCCTAAGTATTGTATATTGTCACAATATTGTATACTGACACTATTATTATTATTGTCATGATCACAAATTGCTTTAAATATTCTTATTAATGATAATTGTTAATATATTGCCTGAATTGGCTTAAAATGCACTGCTGTTAGGCTTGCCCAAGAGGTAAGCAGGGTGTATTACACTCAGAAGCAAACGGGCTGCTCAAGGAATTGAACTTTTGAAAGGCTTTTACCTTTTCCTGTGGTAGGGGGATTTGTAACTGCCTGTTAAGTGAAGCAAGGAGCAGCTGAAAAAGGAGTATGAGGAATGAGTAAATGGATTAGTCCATGCCAAATCAAGTGGTTCTGGTTCTAAATTACTAAAAGCCCATGACTTTTTTAGAGTTGTGACTCCATCGTACCAGTGATACTGCCTTGGTAAATATTTCTTAGAGCAGCATTACAACAATGGGCAAACCAGGAACACATTTCTCATGCTTGTCAGTCTTGGCTGCTCCAAATACTTGGAACACCTGTCTGTTTCTTCTCATCTGTCTCAGAACTACTTACTCCAGATTTATCTTCTCAAACTTACTTCTCTATATATGTGCTTGCAGGCCTAAGGGTGTAGCCTAAATAGATGCTTATGTAGCCCTCAAAATTGATTTGTACCTACACAATTTTTGACATCAAGAACTTGCTCAGAAAACTTTTCCACTGCACAAAGCTTTGCAAACAGGATATTCACAATGAGCAATTATTCAGCGTCTAGTAGAGTACGCAACAGACAGTTAGGACTATCTAGGTTAAGTGTTAGTACTCTTACCCCTGTTTGGCACCACTGGGTCTTTGATGGACAGGTATCAATGGGAATGAAGAGGCACCTTCAGACCCCCGATTTTCATTAGCATTTTAAATTTCTTCATGCCAGTGTATCTCTTCTTGAATCCTGGAGGGCCTGTCTCCACCTCAACAATCTTGTCTTGGGTTTCAATCCATCTAACTTTTCTTAGCACTCATGTCTCTGCTCTAGGTACTTTCACACAGCTTAGAGTTTAGCAACTTTCTCAGGATTCTGAGACAAGGTTATATAACTGTGCCATACCAAAAGTACACCTCAAATCATGGGAAACTGAGCACCTGTCAGGTGGGATTACACCTTTCCTTATCATCAAAGTTCATAGAAAAATTAGTCAGAAGCAGGTGAACTCTGTAAGAAGGGACCCAAAGGGTGTTATTTTCTTGCTCCAGGGGATTTATGCTACAGGGAATGAGATGTGCCTCACAGCCGCCTGTCACAGAAAGAAAGTCTGGCATAGGCTTTACCTGCTGCATCTTCTGTGCTGTGAAAGAACAAGCATCGATCACTTAGAATGTGTAAGTCTTGGCTCTTTTTTAAAAAATCTCATTGGACAAATCATTCCTTTGCCATTTGAATCACTAACATTGCTAATTGCAATGTTCGTCTTCAGTTAAAGGTAACTGGGAACAGTGGCACACTGGGAAGTTCCAAGTGATGAGTAGGACATCATAATGGACCCCCATTTCACTCATCTCATCATTTCAGCTGTTTCACCAGGGACAAAAACGTAAAAGTACCTCAATATATGAGCTCAAGGAGATGCTGTCTGCAGCACACACAGTTCTGATTTCACTTAGGCCAGATTTGCATAGTGATATATTTGTTGGACAGTCAGATTTACTCTTCATGTACAGGGGGGTAAACTTAGGATTGTTGTCTATGTGTAACTATGTTCATCCTTGTCCAAAGAACAGATGCTGTGAGTTCTTACAAAATTTTCTTTTAATCCATAGGCAAAAGTTGTATTACCAAAGTTCCATCTAGGTCTAATTTATGTTGTGTCTGCCTGTGGCATAAATATAAATCTGTATTAAGAAAATGAGTCTGTTGTCAATTTAGGAAACTTTCTCATAAATTTTAACATGCATACTAAACTTACATAGTTTTACAGTTTTTCATGATGTTTTTTATTTCATATTAAAGTGAGTCATGAAAACCAATTTTTTTCACATTGTACCACTCATAAATTGACCCCTAAAGCTCTGTATAAGAACAGCTGGTTTTGCCACTTCTTAAGACCTTATAAAGACATTTTCTTTGCCAAAGGAAATGCTGAAATGCTAAAATCTCTGTTGGACCATTGCATGACATAGTTCACTCCTATTATGAAGCAGAGGATTTATGGGAATAAAAGCATTATTCAGCTATATGACAAATATTAATTTGCATGTGGTGCTCTTTTTAATCAGCTCAGGCTTCTTCTGGAACTGCCTTCTCAGGTCAGACCTGCTCCTGTCTTCAATTCTAAGGGCTTTTATTTTCAAGAAATGTGAAAGAGAATGTGAAGATGTCCAATGCTGCATCAGTTATATAATTTACTAAGCTAAATTATGTCAATTATGTTTCTTACTTTTATTGTAAATGTGGTGTGATTTTAAAGTCAGTCTGATAAACTAGTGTTTTTTGGAAAACTCCTGGTTTAGTATTTTCACTTAATAAAAGCTCCTACATGGATTCAGAGGTGCTTGACTGAAACTATGAATCACTAAACTATTTGGAAGATTGTTATCAGAAAAACCTTTGTTTCTTGGTTATAGTGTCATAATTGGTGTTAGCAGTGATAAAACTGGGAGAGAAGTAATTTGTACAGCTTTCCCTAGGCAAGTGTATTTGAGATGGAAAAACTTGCCTCAAAATAAGAAAGAAAGCACAAGCTTCCTTTTTGGGAAAAAAAATATCTATTTTAAGACATGGCTTTACTTGGGATATAAATTTTTTATCATATAATATTTGTGATCTTCTGTCTTTTCTAATTTAGGATGTCATGTCTTATTCCTGCCTTAACACTTTTGCATATGCTTTTTTCTCCAAAGAACGAGAATAAAGATACTGTTATATGTAAATTCTTTAGGAATATGGGCAAAGACCGTAATTCGTCACATTACTCAAATATAGGAATGAGCTTTCAAAACTGAATTTTGAAAGAACTGATAATTTCTTGACTCTTTTCAAACTGCATTTCAACCAAATTAGATTCCTATTATCATGAAATAGTGTAGCATCTTCATAATAGCCATATTTTATTCATTTCAAAATTATTTATAATTTTTTAATTTTCTAAGTAAATTATTTATAACTTTCTTCTCTCTGTTTTCTGATAAGTTTTCTCTCCCTCTCTTTAGCAACTACATTCCACTACCACTGAAGCATGCTGTCCTTTATGCTACAAGTTCAATATCAACTGTCCTTCCCACTGAGCCTTTTTGTTTAACCCCACTTCTTCCTAATGACCAACCAGTGCCTTGTGCTATGCAGGAGTTTGTACCTTTGTTTTCCTTCATGCTCACTCTGACATATAATAGGAGATGACTTTTTTCCAAAGTAGACTTCTCTTTCCTGAATTCAGTTACTTTTTTTCCTTAAAATCAATAATGTACAGAAGCTGCTACATTCAGACATTAACTAGAGAGTTCAATGAACTCTCTAGTTAATGACAAAATAAAATCCTTGTTGTACTCTTGTGACATTTTAATAAAGGTCTCAAAAAATAGGAGATATTAAAGGTTTCTGCATTCTGCCTGGAAACCAATCTATTATTTCAAACAATAAAGGTTAAAACAAATCTAGTTTTGGTGACATTAGGCCATTACTAGAAGCTGCACCTCTAAAGATTAACCCCAGAACAGTAACACTGGACTGGAATCCCTTAAGGCTTCGTATGAAGTGTGATGCCATACTGAGACTTAAAATATTTCTGCCTCCAGAAAAGTCAGAAATTACTCCCACAGTTTTCAAAAAATCAGTTGCCATGACTGAAGGCATTCTCTTTAAATATTTGATTGCATGCTATTTTTTTTTTCCTCTGGAACATCATTCCTCTTTCAGCAGCTCCTATTTTTACATTGAGAGTCAAGAATCTCCTGTCTGCGTTTTTAAGCGGAATTCAACCTGGATCAACTGCATTTCAGGAAGGCTCCAGTATCTTCTCTTTATGCTAGGCTGATATTTCTAGATGTCTACCAGACCGATGTTCATTTTGAACATGATAGTTTTCAAAGGAGAATATTTTTAATTTTGCTGATGTTAATAAATTAAATAGCCCACTCAACCTCACTAGAAAGCAAAATTGTGAACAATGTATAGTTGTTGAGAATAAAATGTTTAGTCTGAAATACCTTTTGGCTGACAAACTTCTCTAACTCTAAAACAGTGTTTCTGACAGTATTTATTTATGTGAAGTATCTCTTAAAAGGCACCAATAGCTACAACATATTTTTTAGTTACAGGACTTTATTAAAAATATCCTTATCCACAATCACCATATAGAAACCACACTTAAATTCACTTACAAATTAGGTGTCTAGTCTAAGCTCTTTGTCTCCACTGTCTCTCAGTATTTCTAATCAATTTATTTTCCCCCCGTTTACTGCAAAGTACCAGTTTATTTGTCAATCTTATTAGAAGATAGAAGAACCTGCAGCTGGAGTACTCCACTTGGCCACTCATGAGGCACATTCAGAAGTCCAACTCCATGACCATCATTTCCCAAAAGACCCTGTGTGAGAAGAGTTCCTAATTTCACAATTTTAACGTTGCTTCACTTCATGAAGGCCTTCATGTTGCCTTCATGCCATAACTTGCATGCTACAAGTTATGGAACAGCTATGTTTTCAAAGAAAAATGAAGCTAGAGGGAATGAGCCAGACAAAGGGGTTATTTTTCAAACATTTTAGCTAAGTTACAAAGTATAATTTCCTGTCATATGGTTATGATACTGAAACCAAAGCCAGACTGCTATAAAGTGTATCTGCTGGCACTAATGACTGAAGCTCACGGGGAGAATGACGCGTATGTGATATTTTTCCTCCAGTGCCTTTAGCTTTGTGAGTGTTCTACAGGATGTTCAAAATCTACAGGAAAAGAAAAGCCTCAAACTCTTTCCTGCAAGACATCAAATGACCATTATGCTCAAACACACAGGTTTCAAAATATCTGAAACTCCACATCCATGTATTTTTAGGAGAAAGTTAAAACATTTTTTCTGCTTTATTTCTTTCATACTAGCTGGATAAATTGTGCTAAATTGGGAATTAGTTTTGGACTCAGAATGAGAATCTCAAGTCTCAATCTTGCACACCTTATGCTTGTCATGGTTTAACCCAGCCAGCAGCTAAGCACCACACAGCCAATGGCTCACTCCTCACCACAGCGAGGGAAGGAAGAGAAATGAAAGGATAAAAGTGAGAAAACTCATGGGTCAAGATAAACACAAATAGTAATTGAAATAAGAAAATATACTAATGTTTTAATGAAAATGAAGATAATAGATAAATTATTCCAAGAAAGACAAGTGATGCAAATGAAAATGCTGACTACCAACTGATGTCCTGCCATTTCCCAAGCAGTAGCTTCCTGGATAACGTTCTTGCCAGCCATGTGTTAGAGACTATCCCTTTGGTCAGCTGTCCCAGCTGTGCCCCCTCTGAACTCCTTGTGCACCCTCAGCCTCCTCACTGGTAGGCTGGGATGAGAGACAGAAAAGGCAAGCAGAAAAGGCAAGCACTGCACAGTAGTAATGAAAATATCCCTGTGTTATTGTAAGGAGTTAAAGAGCCCATTTGCCTGTCTCAAACACTGTTAAGGCCACAGAAGGACTTTGCCATGAGATAAGCCAGAAGGGAGCGATGGAATGGTGCTAACTCCAGGCCTGGTGGAGGTGAGATGTGCCCAACATATCCTGGGTAACGCACCCAGACAAAAATTCCCTCTGTGGAAAACCATACAAAGAAGAAACTGCTTGTACACCCATCTCCAGTCAAACAAAGATCACCCCAAATTATGGGACAGATGGCATCCATGACCATCACCAAAGCACCCACAATATGCATCCATGGATACAGCTACTTGGAACTTGGACTCTGAGTTAAGCCACAGCAGAAGGAACTTGAGATAAGATAAAGGCCTTACTTTTGTCCTGATGTTAACTCAGACCTAAGGGGAAGTTAACACAGCTGGGAAAGAAGAATATATTACTAATAACAGACACAAAGTATCCAGAATTTACATGCCACAAGGAAAGCCAACTCAAGAACTGTGCTGCAATCAGCTCTGACTGGGAAAAAGGTAATTCCAGAAGGGGGAGATGACAACTCTCACTGCCTACTGACTCATGAAACCCACAGACTCAAAAGAAAAGGGAGACTGAGTGTGCAGACTAATTAGCATTAGAGAACTGTGTAGCCAATTAGCATTAATTCCTTTGTTTGATAAGATGTATAAATAGTGAAAAATTTTGAATGACCTTGGAACCTCTACCACCAAGAATTCCAGGGTGAAGAGAATCATCGGGACACCGCTAGATCCACAGTGGTGACTGTCTTATACTTGATCTCGCTTTCTACCTTATTATTAAATAAAATCTGTGATGTTGATTTCAGCATATGGTCTTATTTGCACCTTAGTTCGGGCAGAGGCATCTCTCACTAATTGGATCAGAACAGTTATCCCCACTGTTTCCAGCACAAATCCAAAGCACAGTCCCAAAATTTAGCATTAGAAGAACACTCTTGCTTGTTCTGAATATCACCAAACCCTTCCATGGTTTATTTAATGTGTTAAAAGACCAGAATGCTCCCCAGTTATTTGTAAAAAAATTTCTTGGCTTTTTTTTGTGGACTTTGTTTGGTTGTTTTTGTTTTGTCATGTTGGTGAATTAATGCAGCTCAGAGAAAAGCACTGGGGCTTGCAAGTTAAATCATTGCAGAAGATGGAGAGGAGAATTTCAGCTCATCCATATTTCAAGAAAATGCAGTGTGAATGACTGGGACAACCTCACAGCTCATTTTTGTTTGTGCCTCTGTCTTCAGACTCGCCTGGGTTCTCCATAATCTTTTTTATTCATACTAGCTACTATGAAGAAAATTAACTCTACTGCAGCCAAAACCAGCACAATACTAAATTTAGCCAACAAAAATTTCACTTTGAATAGCTGTGCTCCCACCACTGATGTAAAGGAAAATGTAATTTCCTCTGTCTCCTGCTTTATGCTGAGGTTCAGAAAGCAGTGCTGATTAAATCAGTGTCCAGAGGCTGGGGCATGTATTTTCATACAGGTTTTTGTATAGTTGCCTGTGGTGTCTCAGAGCCACAATATTTAAATGGTAATTTATGCAGTAAACTTTATAATCTCAAAAAATGTTTACCACATTTTATAATTTATAACTCATTTCATAAAGACAAAGATGCTTGTCTCTCCTGCTAAAATTAACACTTTGGAAAAACAAAAAACCAAATACCCACGCCTCTACACCCTTCCTCCCTTTCCCCTAAAATAATAGTGATAGCCTCAATTTTAGTTTTTCTTCCTTTTGTCCTTTCAGCGTTTTCTACCCTCTTGCCACAAATTTCAAAGCTTCTCAGTAGTTTCGCGTCGTTCTACCTGTGGCAAGTTAGTCATCTCTGAAACACCCTATGAAAAATGTACAAATGCAAAATTGCAGTTCTGTAAAATATGGGAATATGTCAAATCTGTCCTACCTGCTCTTCAGCTCTGTTTCAACAGATTAAGCTCATTAAGAATGGATCTGAATGTTCCCAATCCTTCATAAAAATAAGTGTTTAGCAGACATGACAATGTAATAATCCACATACTGACTGTCACTTCAGTGACAACTTCAAGGAACATGACAAGTGCTTAATGTGTAGTCATCAACCATTATTTAGCCCCTCTGACTGCATTATATGCTGCCAGCAGAATTTGCACAGACCCTCCTGGACAGAAAGTCTTCATTAACTTGAAATGGAAGTATTAATTTGGAAGTGATCTTCCAGGTCAAAGAAAAAATTATTTATAGCAATAATAAATTTAAAAGCCCAGGCTCTTCCTTCACATAGGAAAGGTGAAAATGGTATCTCTTATGTCTGCAATGGAAGCAATATCGGCATTGAAGTCCTCCCACCTAGGCTCATCCTTGCCTATAAACTCTAGCTGTTCTCAGCAAATGAGCTTCAGTAGGAGGAAACAATTTTAAATTTCCAGCTCTGATATTAATGACAATCCTCTTTCCTTCTGCACTTGCTTGGAATTTACCTAGATCCTCAGCCCCTGAGAAGTGCAGTTCCAACAGCAGCAGTCCTATACCACTTCACATTATCTTTCAGTCCTTTAGTGCTGGTTCAGATTTGTTTGTCCTCTTGAATTATGTCTGTACATGTTACTTTCCACTAGAGGATGAAAAAATGTATCAATATTTATCAAAAAAGACTTTCCGCCTTCCAGCTGAGGCTGGGATTCTTAGCTAATTTTCTCAGTTGGAAATTTTAACATCTAATGCCTTTGAACCATCTTGGCTCCTACAAGCACTGCAGGGAAACAGAAATCCGGGGCAATTCATGTACTCTTAGATAGGTATATGAACAAAGATGAATCACATGACTCCTAATAGAGTGTCTGCACAGGGAGAGCAAGATGATTGGCTTGGGCAATCCAAATTAGGCTGAAAAAGTTTTGCTTGAGCTCTTTTCAAGTTGTATAAGCCGTATAAAAGCTTGTGAGACTGAAATTTGCTTTGTACCTGTTATGAGAACTGCACAAAGAAATGGCTGTATCATTGCCTCTGCGCCTTCCTTCATTTAACAGTATCTAGCAATGAGTACTTACAAATAGTTCAGTTGTCTCATTGGTTATTAAGTAACAATATTATCTGATATTTAGCATTAGATTAGCAATAGCTACATAGCTAAGTCTGTTCAAGATATTCTGGTCCAAAATATATATTACTCTTTACCTAAGTCTCAGTGTCAAGCCAGATAGTATCACTTGGAGGCATGTATGAGCTGCTGTGCCAAATGTCATCATGGGAAGTCCCACATTTCTAACATGAAATGGTTTTGGATTTCTGAAACAGATCTCAAACAGAATCTTAGAAATCAGAGAAAACTGACAGCATGCTGTCTCACTGTAAAGACACTTAGCTTTCCATCTCCACAAGGAATAAAGAACAGAACAGCTGAGATACGTTGTAGGGCACTGGGTACGTTGTTTAGCGTGTTGTGTTTTCTTTGCTAGATGTAGGAAAGCCAGGAACTTCAGATTGAAAGAGAGAACCCTTGTCACAGTGTCAAATTACCAGCTGTCACAGGCAACAGGATCAATAAAGACATCTTCATAACAAAGTAATTTCATCTCAGAAATAATGGTTTCACTTCCACCACTCTTACCAAAGGCATCTTAACATCACTGTTCTGAAAGGTAAAGTCACATTTAGTCACATTTAGTATCTCCTGCCTGTGTTCAACCCAACTGCTCTTGTACCGGTTTTGGCCTTTGGTTCAAACAATCCTTTACCCATCCTGCTCTTCCTGATCCTGAAGTATAGAAAACAAGCATACACGTCTGAGACTTTTTTGAAAAAAACCCAAATTTAGTTGAATTTGGGTAGTTCTCCCTATTTTTGATTGTAGTAATTTTCTGTTACTTTTGTTCCCTGTTCTTACTCCAGTCTGAATGTCTTATCTTTCCTGGAAACAGCTGGTGAGAGTAGTATTTCAGGCCTTGTTATGAGCCTGGAGAAGGGCAGTAGAATTTTCCTCTTTTCCCTGGAAAGGCAAAGCCTTACATGTCTTACAGCTGTGTGTGCTTCCCACGCAGCTTTAGCCTTATAACAGTCCTCAGTAATCCCAGGAGCTTTTCCTCAGTTGTTTTCTAAATGAGAGCAGTTCTTTCTATTTATAAAAGAATACTGGTAAGAAAAGAATTCTATGGGTTTGTGCAATTCAGTGTTTCATTTCTATTGCTCTTAGTCCCTCATTCATTCTTTATCTGGTTCTTTCTGTTTAACATCAGTTCTTTTACTGCTTCACATCAGCCACATCTCCCCAGTGGGTGTCCCCGGGAATACTATTGACACAGTCCTGCATTTTGCCTCAGGTCTCTGAAAATATGATATCTGCCTAGCCTCACAATCAGCCCCTGAAAATTCCTCGTTAACTGATTTTCTCCTGAAAATCTTTTCAGGAAACTTGTTTTTCATCAACATTTTCTAATACCCACCACACTTTAGCTACTTTTTTATCATGTTGTAATTCTTCTACTTATTAAATTGTTCTTTAGCTGATTTAATAACTTCCATCATTATAACATATGAAATATTCTAACATAATATGTAGCTCTCTGTAGAGGTTTCAAAAATTTTCTGCCAGTAACTTTACATTCAGTTGCAAATATACCTTCCCTAGCTGAAGAATGCAATAAACACTGTGACTCTTAGTTGCCATCTATTCTGAGGAAAGTTTAGTTACCTTACTAAAATCAAGTTAATTTGAAAAGAAGCACCTACAGATAATTGAAATTGCATTTTATTCCCAAAATTTTCCAATAACCTGTTTGTATTTAAAATTATGGGTTCAGAGTAATGGGGTTGTCTGGATCATATTTTCCTCCTTCATAGAAAGCCACAGTTGTTATCCCAGAAGCTACTCAACCCAACTCAGTGAGTTTGCCTAAAATACTTGTCTCCAGAACTGTAGGTCTAAGGACCACTTTTCTAAGTTGGGATGAAGATGATTTAGCACTTCAGACTGACATTGAACCCTTGACGTATTTTCTTCACCATTTTTCTTTTTAATTAAATAGTAACATATCTCGGTTCCCTCTATTATTCCCTAGGGAGGGATGAAAGTCGTTTGCACAAGGAAAGCCAGCCAAAAGTCGTTGATTTAGAAATTTTAAAATTAAATCTCACTGCATAGGCATACATTACCTGCAAGGTTCACTAGGACTTTCTCGTATTTCCCCCCCCAGTATTTTACAGATAATATAATTTTAATTTGCACTTAAAAATGTCTGTCCCTAGCTGGTAGATTTGCAAATGAAATAGGAGAACTGAAATTCCAAGGTCCTTTCTTTATCATTTTTTACCATCAGTAAAGCATTTGCTACTGGAAATGGCTTTCTACTTTATTATAGAGATTATCGAGCTTCTTTCTCTCTTAAAACAATTGTCTCTGTGACGTTAAAAAAGTAAAATGTAGGCATGAGAAAATGTGTTCAATAAAGAGAGAAGACACAACTCAGAGGCAGAGCCATTGAGTACAGTGAGACTGGTTAGTGGAAGGTGAGAATTTGACACGATGATTTTTCAATGTGTTGCTAAAATTTAAATCTTAGATTTGTTTCTGTCTTTTGTAGTGTTGGTAAATACCACATTAACTTTTTAACACACCATTTCCAAATTCTTTTCCTGAGTATAAATGTTCATGCCCATAAATTTGAATGATTGTAATTTTCTCAAGCAAATATGGTTTAAATTATACTCTTATTATTTCAAGTCATTGTCTGTGTCCTTTCCCTCTGCCTGTCATATTTTTATTTAAGTTAGACAAAGATTTTCACCAGGGGAAAATAATTATCTTTGTTCCTTGTTAGGTTCCTTCTATTCTGTTATTTTATAGACACTATAACTAATTTTCCCCCCATCTCTATTCATACATTTACAAAGTCATATTGTCATTATGTTCACTTCAGATGTATCGTTTTCATATTTGTCCCTTTCTTCATTCAAATTATGAGCTACAGAGTTCTTGAGTGTGCCAGACACTGAATTTCCATTAGTTTTGAGGGAAATTTACTAAAACTCGAGGGCTGACAGACACTTAGTCCTTGCTTGGCCTTTGGAAATCTTTCCTATGAAAGCACAGTATGTAGGGGTGGAGTTCATCTATTAGTCCTCACCGTGTGTGATGATTATTTGCCTTATGCACCCTATTTTTTTATGTAAAACTTGCACCAGAGATAAAAGCCACTTTTTCAATATGCATGCCTATGGATTTAGAGTGTGTTCGACCTTGGCATCGGCTGGTTGAAAGTATGTTTTCTTTTTTTCCCTACATTGGCAAAACCCCCCTCTGTTAAAATTAAGATATTAGGCAGTATTTTCTTGCAGAAAGGATGGTTGAGTCAGATCTTATGACCCCCACAAAAATTAGCAACTTCAGCAAATTTACTTTCTCAGTGTACAAGCAAAAATATCTTGAGGTATTAATTCCTGCCGTGTGAGAATCCTCAGCTAGCACTAAGGCCCTGTTTCCAAAAGTTAGGTGATGCTTGAAATCAGTGGTGGGTTCTAGGAAGCTGCCGTAAATGGGCAAAAGTTAGAAAAAGCTCTGTTATTAAAGTAGTGTGGGGCAGAAATTCAATTTTCAAATTGCAGGAAAAAATGTATTTCAATTGATCTTAAAAGAATTCTGTAAAACATTATATTTCCTTGCTATTACCACAACTAAAGTTCAAAGATGAAACCTTTTATGTGTGCTAGAGGGAAGATTGCTCCCCATTCTAATGGAAACACAGGAAGAAGGCATGAATTTTTATTTCCTTGAATATGTTTGAAGTCAGTCATGCACTTCAGTGCTTTCTCATAGCAGAAAAGGGTAAGCAGGTATAAATTACTGCTATGCACAGTCATGATTTAACTATTTTTTAAATGAGAATTAAACATCAGTGACTAAAGGGAACATGAAAAACTTGCTATCCTTGTTTTTGCTGGGCAATTCACTTCCTTAGTGCAGTCATCCTTTATTTTTTCAGCAATAAAGCAATAAATCTTGTTGAAAAATGTATTTCACTTCATACCTTATTATTGTGAACATAATGAGGATATTTCCAACTAAGACTGTTGAACAGATAATCCCAATCAGAGAAAGAAATCAGACCTGGTAATGGAGCCATCCCCTCCAAGATCTGTTAATCAAGCCTGGCGTACAATTCTCACAGGAAGACTGAAATTCACTCATTCTTCAGTGATTTTAGGATTTGGTTCTGAAGTAGCAAGCGAAATTATTTATTCATGACTAATAATTTGAATATCAATATCTAAATCTCATATCTATACTACTCTTCAATGATTTTAAAAAAATGTTTCACTGAAAGACTTTGTACATCCAGGATTGCGCTTGACAGGAGAGGATGATGTTATGTTCAAAATTATTGCGATGTAGTAACTCCATTACAGTTTAAACAAATTTGTGAACATCCAAGATACACCTTCCAGTAACACAGTGTTCTAATAAAATACACTGTCAGCTTCTTCTCTTGGTTGGGGTGATCCAAATCAATCCTTCAATTAAACCCTCTAATCAAATGCCTCCTTTAGCTTAAGATCACTCTTCCTGGTCCTATCACTGCATGTCTTTGTGAAAAGTCCCTCTCCAGCCTCCCTGTAAGCCCCCTTTATGTAGTAGAAGGATGCTATAAGGTGTTCCCAGAGCCTTTTCTTCCCTAGGCTGAAGAGCCCCAGCTCTCTCAACCTGTCCCCATAGGAGAGATGCTCCAGCTGTGATCAACTTAGGGGCTCTCTGGTCTGTTTTCAACAGGTGAAAGTCTTCCTTGTGTTTGGAACCCCAGAGCTGGACACAGTGCTTCAGGTGGGGTCTCACAAGAGCAGACTAGAGCAGCAGAATCACCTCCCTCAACCTGCTAGCCACTCTCCTTTTGACAGAGCCCAAGGTGCAATTGGCTTTCTGGGCTGCAAATTGCTGTGTTGTGTGGAGCTCTTTGCCCACAAACTCCTCCAAGTCCTTCTCCCCGGGCAACTCTCTATCATTTCTCTGTCCAGCCTGTACCCATGCTTGGGATTGCCTAGATCCAGGTGCAGGATCTTGCACTTGGGCTTATTGAACTTCATGAGGTTCATCACTAAACTCTAATTTCACAAAGGCTAAGAATTATCTTTCCCTTTTTGTTGAGGTGGCAATAAAGGTGGAAAGGCTGGTTATTTATCTAAGGTTACTGAAACAACCCAAAGATTTTACTCCTTAAAAAATCTGCCTACAGGTTTTTCAAAATAAGTGTGCTCTGAGCACTATCTAACCCAGTCATCTTCCACACAAACAAAACTGTTATCTTGTATCATAAATTGGTTTGAATGGGTGTGCTAGGACTCTGGTGATGCTGGCTGCTTCTAGCAAAAGTGTCCTGACCATGTTTCTATGTTTCCATTGGAGAATTTGCAGGTTTGTTTGCTGTAAACAGCATGCCATGTGTAACTCCTGGGTTATTGTTTAAGCAGTCAAAATAAAAAGTAGCTACCGAACAGGTCAATTTAATTTACTGACCCAAGTGTGAGAGAAATAGCAATTTCCTTTGTATCAATTGTGCCCTTCTGGCACATGATGAAGCTTTTTTTCTTCTTTCTAGGAAAAAAACCATGAAATTAATAAAATAAAATAAAATTAAATTAAAATAAAATAAAATAAAATAAAATGTATTAGATTGTCATAAACAGGTCAGGGTTGTATTAACAATTGTGTGAGGGCAGTTGTGTTCAAATCAGGAGAAGAGAAGAAGGAAAGTAACTATGCAGAAATCTACCTACTTGGACAAAGAACTGAAGAACAAATTTGGACTGTAGAATACCTGCCTCAGCTCTGCAAAGCATAACTAACACAAACCCTTCCATCATCAAGGAACAAGGCCATCAACACCATGATGACAAGATCATTTAAGGTAATGATTTAAGGTAAGGAAATTTAAGGTAAATGTAACTGCTTAGGTCATCCTCTTACATCTACCAGTGCTGAAGACCTTGAAGCAGCACATAAATGGAAACAGTTGACATGAATTTTTATAGGGGTGGATACAGGGCACTTCCTATTACTTGGACATAGAATTAAATTTTAGAATGGCCAATGAACTAGACACCAAGTTAATTGAGAACACAGAAACATTAATATTTGGCTTGCTTAGGGTCGGCCTGGTATTTAAAACCACTGGGATTTTATCACAGAACCTGGAGAGTTGCTATTTATTCTTCTTGTATTGAGTTTACTGTGGCAAGGCTTTGGTAGGAGGGTGACTGCAGGGGTGAGAAGCTGCCAGAAGTTTCCCCATGGCCGACAGAGCCAATACCAGCTTGCTTCAAGATGGAACCACCACTGGCCAAGTCCAAGAAACAGTGTCAGCAACAGTGGTAGCACCTTGGGGACAGCGGATTTAAGAAGGGGGGAAAGTTACTTTGGAACAGTGATTGCAGCCAGAAAGATGCAGGAGTATGTGTGAGAAACAGCTCTGCAGACACCATTGCCAGAGGAGGAGGAGGAGGAGGTGCTACAGGCACCAGAGGAAAGATTCCCCTACAGGCCATGATGCAGACCATGGTGAGGCAGGTGCCCTCCTGCAGCCCATGTTGGCCTGTGGGAGAAACAGATTTCCACCACAGCAGATATGATGAGCCCTCCTTTGAAGAGAAAGGAGAAGCAGAGAAAACATGATGAATTGACTGCAAGTCCTATTCCCTGTCCCTCCTGCAGGGAGGAGGTTGAGACTCTGGAATAAAGCTGAGCCCGGGAATGAGGAGGGGTGGAGAGAAGGTGTTTTTAAGATTTGTTTTACTCCTCATTATTCACTGATTTGATTAGCAATGAATACAATTAATGTTCCACAAGTTGAGTCTGTTTTGCCCATTATGGTAATTGATGAGTGTCCCTCCCTGTCCTGTCTCTACCCACAAGCTTTTCACTGTGATATTCTCCCCCCTCTGTCCAGCTGTGGAGGGAAGTGGTAGAGTGGCTTTGGTGGGCATTGGGAGTTCAGCCAGCATCAACCCTCCACACTTCTATATTTTCCTTTCCCCTGCAATTACTGTAGCACAGTGTTTGAGCACCCACATAACAAGCTGATGGATAAAACTTCAAGACCAGGTTATAGGCAAGTGATATCACATTTCCTTGTAAAGCATAATCTTCATTGCTCTTTCTGTGTGATGCACTGCCTACCACCAGGAGAGGTATGAAAGCTCCTGGCTGTTCCTGCTTTACACACAACAGATTCTTTTTTTTTCTTTCCTTGACTTCCCATGTAGTCTACTGCCTACTAGTCGTATTAGAGATAACTGCAGCTAATCTGGGTTTACAATTTTCACAAATACTCATCCGAGAGAACAACTGTAGCTTTCCAAGCAACTATTTACCTTTTTGTCTTCTTAATAAGACTTCCTATACAAAATAATAACCCTGAATTAACAAAGCATGGTGGTATAGACAAACATCTATCCTTTTGATAGACTTCTTTCTTTGGGAAGGTGGGCTGGGAGTTGGGTTGGGGCTGGGTTAGAGGTGGATTATAATGACAGAAACCCAGAAAACACAGAAAATTTTGCTCTGTATATGAGATTTTCATTAGATCATTGAATTTTAATGACATTGTAGCAGAAGATTTGCTTGTACATGCAAATTCAATAAAAGAAATTCTTGCACGGACCTTTTTTGTGTAAAAACTCTAGGTACACCTTAGCTGGTACTATAAAGCAGATACTTCTTGCATCTGAGTTAAACTATATATTGAAGAGATTTTTTCTTCATATGGTATGACTTGACTTCACATGAGTCTGATATTAAAGTGCATGAAAATAAGGCAAAGTGTCAGAAGAAAGAATATTCAAATGCAATTGACCATTTTTACCCCTTATGTTAATGCTTGATGGTAATGCTGTACAACAGCAGAAAATCCCCTCTATATTTAATTTTTTTTACTCAGTTTCTGCCACAGAGATATTCGTGTCTTCTTCAGTGAGTGTGAGGCAATGAATGACCAGAAAAAAGATAATTCTGTCTCTTTTCAATGAGTAAAAAAATTAGAAAAATTACAATATTTTCAAAAAGTTGAATTACTGACTTGAAATAATAGCTTTCATATCACACAAATCTTTCCTTACTCTTTTTATTTGCTTTTTCTATAGTCACTATCCAAAACACTTTGTTTTAAATAATGCCACAGCATCTTTCTCTCCAAGACAGGGTTGGAGAGACAGACTCTCACCTTTTCCCTAGGTAACTAAGCTTCTTCAGCATTGACTGAAGTCACAGGCATATCTTTTCACTAAAACAATCTTCCATCCAAAAGCAGTCTGTTTTCTTTTCATCATTAAAGCACAACAAAACGATCAAAACAACAGGCAAAACCAAAAGAACAAAAACCAAAGGGGGGGGGGGGGAAAAAAGAATATCCGTCATGGCTGATCGCACACAGAGCGCAAAAATTCAGAAAAACTCGGCACCTTCAGTCAGCATTCCGCCGTGGGATCCACCTGCCGACCCTGCGCTCTGCTTGTCCCCGGGGGCTGCCCGCGCCCCGCCGCCCTGCCGGGGGTCCTGGCGGCTTTCGCTGCCCGAAAACATGTAGTGATAATACATATAGTGATAGGACATGTAGTGATAGGACACGTAGTTGTATGACACATAGTGATAGGACTTGCCCCCGGACCCACTGAAGAGCTCACCTGCAGCCGCGCTCCGCTACCAGCCGCTCCTCATCCCGGACCTGCCGCCTCGGCCGGCGGAGCAGGAGGGAACAGAGGGGCACACCCATCGCACAACCTGCTGCTGTGCCCAGCCCCAAATATATGAATGTGAATTAACCCACGAGTACCGTAGTGACTGCGGAGAAAAAAAACCAAAAACCCCAGACAGACAAACAGAGAGACAAACAAAATCCTACTCCATGTAAAATGATTAAAAATCATAGAAAATGATGGTACCGGTTTTACTGCCTACTCCAAGTTCCACAGTACTTACATCTTCGCAGTTTGACAACCCTCCCCCTGACATTTCAGGGAATCATTCTTACAAAAGAGAAAAGAACAGAGAAAAGGGTAATTATCTGTGTGACATCACAATAATTGTTGAAGAACCCTGGCAGTTGTTGAACTGTATTGAAGCAGACATGACTGGACAGCTCTCATTCAGGCTTTTCAAATTATGACATCTGTTTCTGGTCCTGATATGCAAAGGCTGTTGCTTAAATATTATTTTAATTTCCTCCCCTTATGTAAATACGAGAATACATGCTTTGTTTTAACTGTAGGGTTAGTCCGTTTTTTTTGTAGCAAACTTTCATAAATAAATACCTGAATGGAAGACTTTTAAAGACAAGAAAAAAAGAGTACTGTAGTGCTAACAGAGGATTATTGTCAGAACTACCTTTCACACTGAATTTTTAGCAAGAATATTTCAAATTTGATGGAAGTTTATTTTTGATTTGAAACATTTCTGATTTCTCTCATTTCAAAGATACATCTCGACTGAATAAATTTGGAGTCAACATTACTTTTTCAGCTTCTGAAAAATTCTGAAATATTTCTAAAACTCAGACACTGCCCCTATGTCTCTCAGAGAATTGCAGCACACATAGAAACATGAGAAACATGAACTGTTTCAGAAGAGTGGACACATGAGAAAGGCTGCTAAGAAAGACATGACCAATTTGTGAAAGGCATTTTGCATCCAAACGAAAGAGAAAGCCTCAGTGATATATTTCTCATTGATATACCTGTTCCCAGCCCCATGCTCTGGAATTCCTCAGTGTGCTGCCACCTGCCTTCCCTTGCCTGTGATCAAACCAGCCCAGTTACCTTTGCTGTCCCTGATATTCCTGCTAGGGATTCCTGTCTTCTCAGATGTGCCAGCATAACTGCAGGTTTCATTTCTCCCTTACATGCTTCTTGCAAAAGACCTGGATTAGAAAAATTTGGCAATAGAAGAATTTAAATGAATGCCTGTCACTCCAAAAGAACAAGCTGACAGAAGTATTTAAATGCATAACACTTGCAGATCTGACAAAAAAGTGACCTTTGGCAGGAGTGAGGTGATGGGCAGTGAGAATGGTAACTGCTCCAGTGGAAATGATCATTGTACTTTCTCCTCCATTAGCACTGGAGAGAAAAAATTTAGAGTCCTCTGTGAAGACAAGTTCGAATAAACTGAGCAAACATATTCAGGCAGCCGAAGACAAGGAGTTTAGTTCATATTTAGAGAGTGGAAGTGTCCTTCTTTCCCATTACTATAAAATATTAATAATAACAACATTATTATTATTATTATTATTATTATTATTATTATTATTATTATTATTATTATTATTATTATTTTACTTTATCTTCCCAGTTATTAAACTGTTCTTATCTCAACGTACAAATTTTACTTTTGATTCTCCTCAGAGTGGGATGGGAGCGGAGGGGATTCAGTGAGTGGCTGTCTTGTCAGCTGGGCTTAAATCATGACATGACAATAAAACTAAAGTGAAAGATATATATTTAATTATATGACAATATAATTGAAGTGAATTAGAGAAAAACCACAGTGGAAATAAGACCTTGTAGCTAAGAGGTTGGTGGTTAGTAGTCATTGAAACAACTCACAGGGCTGAAAGGCAGGTTCTGCAACACTAAAACGATTCTTAGAGCAGTTCAGGTATTTTTTTTCTGTAATATATATTCTTGCTCAAATGGGTATTAATTGCAAATTGCATATTTGCAATATTTTTCAGTATGGCAGATGACTACTCACAGTTTCTGCACTAGATTTCTAATCCATGAGAAAGCTAATGGGGTAGTTAGGAAGTGTGGCGCTCATCCCTTTGGATGAAGTTTGGATATGGACTCACAGATTTTGACTTTGTTGATATCAGAATGGAAATCCTTTCCATTATTTGATAATTTGTAATACTAAATACCTTACAGAAGTAAGGCAGCAAAATATTAAAGTACCTACTGTGAGGTGATTTGAGGCCAGGCTACCAGAAAATTTCTGTCTTACTGAAAGTTATGACTGCTTTACTCTTCTCCAGACATGGTATAACTAGAGTAATTCTAAGAGTTTTTTCTTTCAAAAGGAAAAACTTAAATCTCAGCCAAATTGCTCCAAGCTAAAATTAATATCTACTATTCTGTAAAGGTAGTAATCACACTGTTCATAATCTACCATGATAAAGCTCAAAATCTGGCAGTTATTTTTGGCTGTGAAAAGGTTTATTTGTTTGTCTTAATCATTATGTGCCCATCCGTTACTTCAGTTCTTTCTATTTTTGATAATTGATAGAGAAAATTGCCAGGTGTTTTTGATCTGTAGCAGTTTTGACTCACAGCTGTTGGCATTGTGTAAGTTACCAAACCCTTCACTGATCCGAGCTGGACCCAAACGTTGGATCTGATGGCTGGTTTGGGACAAGCAGAATGGCTTTCAGATGACTTGAGGGTTGCTTACCTGGAATACTGCAACAACAGGTGAAAGTGGTGTGAATTGAGATTTAACTAGGACAGAGACTGGCACTCTGGACTCTCTGTGTGCTCAATCTTTCTTTTGCTCTCCTTTTGGTACAATTAATTTTAATTATTACAGGAGAATAATTCCATTATTCTCCTTCCAAGGAGAAGATAGAGTTCCTACCTCAGAATGCTTACATAGTTACAGCACATTTATCACAAACACATTTGGGCAGCCCAAATTAATTTATTCCAAATCTACTAGATCCAGAAGAGTTATCCAGCATCTCTGTGATCACAGGAGTAATTTTGTGATCATCATCTTTGCCTTCTAAGAAAGGCAATTAAGCCATAAATTATTGCAGAGCTGGGGTGGAGAGAGAGGAATGAATGGCACTAAATATATATTTCCTGATTGGACAGTGTTGCCTCCCTCCCATGAGTACTGGGATCCTCATTCCCTTGGAGAAGTAGATGATAAAGCCTTCTCTTCATCATTTCTGGCTTCTGCATTTTCTGGAGTTTGGCAAAGAGCTCTCCTCATGTGTTGCATGTAAATATAATACAACAAGGTTTGAGGTAGGTTGTGACTTTTTGAGAATAATTAATTTTTCTGAATATATTACCCTGAGAAATGACTAAGAAGAAAGCCAACTAAAAAAAATAAAAATAAAAAAAAACAGAAAACCCCCCCAAAAAACCCAAAAAAACCCAAAACCCACTTGTTTCACTGAGAATTCTCCCAATGGCTGAAGTTCAACTTTATGTTTCTTCTTTCTCTAAGGTTGTCAATCAGTATGGTGATTTAGTGGCCCCACAGTAATTTGTGCCTCTTGTTATAATTTTTCTTTCGTCGTAGTAGTTTCTCTTGAAAAAAAATTTCTTTAAAGAAAAGTGGATAATTTAGGGTTTTTGTCCTAGCCTCTAATTCTCACTCACTGACATTTTAGAAATCAATAGAAAGTATGTTTAATTCAGAGGTGATAAGCTTGCTTTTTTTTTTTTTTTTTTTTTTTTTTTTTTTTTTTTTTTTTTTTTTCTCCTAAGGTGTGGTAAGAACTCTATTTTACTTCTCTGAAAAGAGTGGACCGTTTTTGCCAGGATTTCTTTATCAGGTTGGAGAAGTGGGTTGAAATATCTGCTTTTTCCTATGAAATGACATGTTTGACACCCTGTTCCCTCTGCAGCCACATTTCTATGCAAAAGGAAGCTCTGTTTTATCATGGGACATTCAGTACAACACTTTAAATGCCTACAGTCTCCTTTCCCATTTCCCCTGGAAAATGGACTGCTAAGAGGAGTAATACATCACTACATTATTTCCATCTGCTGCCCTGACACGATTTTCTTCCCTCCGCCACGCAGGCAAGATGCTTCACCAAAATAGCTAGGAGACTGAATAACTACAAGAAGTGCTTACCACCAGATGGTGCTGCTAAACACAGTTTTCCACGTCCTTTTAATCCCTGTGGGAGTGAAGCAGTCTAAAGGAGGTCTACCTAACCACTGTTTTTAACTTGGTCAGTTTTAAAAATAAGACGTTCTTTAGCTTGCTCAGTTTTCAAGATAAGCCATGCTCTCTGAGCAGGAGGAAACAGGAGAGCATCCTCTCTGCCTGCCTGGGTAGCTAAGAAGAATCTATGCCTGAGCCAAATTGCCTGGTATGACAACATTTTTATAAGCAAACGTAACCACCACTATCACAGATATAGTTAATATGTTTCACAACTACTTCTGTCCAGCCAATGCAGTGTACAGGGTCCAGGCATTTCCTGCTCTTGGTTAAAGAGAAAGGGGTAGCAATGAGTTTGAGTCCTGAGTTTGGGGAAAAGCACGATAAAAAAAAAAAAACTTGTTAATAGTTTGCCCCACCCAGATAGCAGTGTTCCAGGTAGGTATGATTTAAATGGAATAAAGAAATGAAAGGCCAGCTCTAGAGAAAGGACAGATTGCACTTTTTTGAGTCTGAATTCTTGTGTGATTCCTTTAGAAATTTCTGCTGCTCTAATATGCCTGAGAGTTAAAAAGCAATATAATCCCAGTATTACATAATAAATGTCAAGTTTATTCCCCAAGCTCTCTATCTCTTCCAGATACATAATGTAAGATTCCAGCAGGTTCCCTCCCCAAGCTCTTTGAATCTTTCAGATGTCTAATTGCAAGGAGTTTTCATTAGTTCTGAAGTGTGTGCAACTATCACATGCAATGAGAAATATTTTTTGAAAGCACAGTATCAAATGTTTAAAAATTCCTCTGCGTTGTAAATATAAAATCCTCCCTACTTGTTTTTGGTTTTTTGTTATTCTACATTAATTGGTACTTCAAAATATATTGGCCCATTTGTACATTTCTCGAGCTAATGTTTTCACAGCATGGCAACTGTCTATTGCTTGAATCTCTATTTTCCATGTTACCATTGGCTAGGAGCAAAGGCACATAATGTAAAAATAAAAAAAATTCTGTTTCTAGTGATCTTTTCTCACAGAAAAGGTTTCAGAGACATTAAGAGGAATGCTTTTATGCCATGCCTAATATTTTGAGAGAAATGTAAACGGTCATTCAGATATTCATTATCCAGTATGTTTGGTTTTTCTCCTTCAAGCTGATTTTTCTTATACGATTTATGATATTATATCCAAAAAACTTGCAAGAATATGCATGGAAAGTCATGATTTGAGACTTGATTAAGCTATTTTCCTTGCTGACATAAAGTCAAAGAAATACTGTTGGCATTTATTTGCATATTTTCCTGCACAGCAGCAGTCATATTTAATCTAAGTTCAGAGCCAAGCACTCTAGGGCTCTGCCCAAGAAACATCTCTCCTTTGCCACTTTTTGGGAGTTTTACGAATTGAAAGTTTTTTTCATTATGTCTCTATCTGGCAGCTTCATGAAAGTTCCTTCTCAAAAGTTCTTTATTAATCTTTTTTTTCCCCCTTTAATGTTGATTTTTACTTAAATTTGCATCAAGCAACTGCTTCATGTTAGGCAAATCAGAACATACCTGAAGAATAAAAGAGGTTAATGTAAAATAGCTCTATAGTTAAAGAGAACTCTCAAGAGCCACAGTCCACTTGATTTAACCATCTGTCTGAGCACATTCTTTATGATTAAATTTACAATCTGCCCTCTAATTTTAAAATTTTGCAACATCAGGATACATGTGGAGCAGGTTTTAGACCCTCAGTCAACACTTGCCAATGGAAACCATTTTGACAACTGTTCCGTGCCTATGAGCAAAGTCAAACACAAAGTTTTATAGTTCTTTTTTAATAAAACAACAACAAATATTGTATTTTCCTTCAAACCCCTTGGCTGTATCTTTGGCCATATTATAAAGGAAAAATATTTTGTTCTTCACAGTCACACCAAAGTGCTGACAATGCTGCAGGTAAGTTCTTTTTCCTGTGACTGATACAGCGACCACTGACAGAGCAGAAGTGGGAGCAGGCTACAAATTAAAAAACGGAAAGGTTTCAGTTTGAACCAGTAGAGATGCTAGAGAGCTACACCAATTCAACCTTTTTCAACCAAATTTATATGTCTGAAACAATGAATTACGGTTTTTGTCTAGGTCCTGCTAGAGTGTGCACCTGGCATCATTAGAGCCATGTTATTAAGCTTCAGTTCCTATTGTGCAAACGTATCCTTCTAACTGCTCTGCACTTAGTTTTATAAATCTCTCTCCTCTTCTCCACATTTTTCTTTTTTTAAATTATTTTTTTTAAGTTTTCCACCTTGAATAGGGTTTTACATATTTCTACTTCTGTTGGCAGAGGTGCCTGCATTACTGAGACCTGTTATCACTCTCCAGCTTTGGTTTGTGACAGTCAGCTCTGCTCCAGCAAAGGAACAGAAGCAAAATTGCCCAGCAATGCCAATAGAACAAGGATAAAACACTAACTCAAAATGAGCTGATAATGTGTCACTCAGAAACTATGAGTCCTCAAGAAAGTATGTGCTTTATTGGCTTATACTGCAGTTGGAAAATTAAAATTGTATACATAAAATGATATATGCACAGATATGCATAGAGTTTGAATTAGCTAGGCACTTTGTGACATAATCTTTTGTGCACTGAAAATGAGTGAGGATAGTACTTCTCCTAAAGTCTTTTCCTTCTAGACAATCGTTTTTCTCTGAAATACCAAGCTAATACTCCTATATGAAATCAGTCTCTAATTGAAGAGAATTGTGTTTGCCTATGATGAATGATAGCATGAAAACAACCATATGACCATATTTGTTAGATTTAGAAAAAGATATTCAAAAACATTAGGCTCCATCAGCTGTTATTAAGCACTTAACAATGGGCTCTTCAATCTTAAAGAAAAATATTGAAAACATCTGAATAAGAAGAACAAGAAAAGTACTTTTTTATAGGAAAAGTTCAGTATTTGTAGTTGCTGACAACTGCCATCAAAGATAAAATGCAATCATAATCGTAATTGCATTTTAAACTTCATCTGAATGTGTGATTTGTAAGTCTTAGCAGTTAATAAGTTTTTAGATTTTTGTCTGCAGCAAACTGGAAGGTATTTCTTTTGAGTACAGTGGATTTCTTCAAACCCAGGGTAAAAAATGATTTTAAGAACAGTGAAACAATTTGTAACAAGCAGTACATGCTTGGATAGCTCTGTAGTCATTTAACTTTGCTGATGGATATTAACTTCCTTGATAAGAAATTCAGATTATATATAAATCTGATAATGATAATTCATAGCACTTCTAGGAGAAAGCAATTTATTTCAGTTCAGGAGCAATTTTTTTTCTTTAGACTACTTAAATATAAATCTTTGGAAATCAGAAGTATTTTGAAGAAATTACACTGTAACTGAAAAATTCAGTATAAATAGTTCTCACAGTTTTTCAGACTCATAGAAAGTTTAAAGAAATTTTAACATTCATGATTATTTTTAATTTCTCTGATAAAGTATAACATTTTGAAATTATCTAACGTTAAAATATAGAGTAAAAATTACAGTAACTCAAGTGTTTTTCAGTTATATTTTTAGACTAGATTTAATTGGATGCTTAGGTAAAATGGTGATATTACTAATTATTAATTTTAGTCCTTCAGAAGAAGTGAGTATATTGTAATTTTTACTGTGTTACGTTACACTGGAATAGAATAGAATGGGAGGAGCAAATATGGTGAAAAAAAAATGGTCACTGAATTATGCAACTGCTTTAGAAAAATACAGTAAATTCTGAAGGATACATCTGATAAGTCTTAAAGGTACACAGAACATCTGTACATAGGTTGAAAAAACTGCTGAAAATGAAATGAATTATGTCTGTAACCTCTACCTCTTGCAGCTGTGTGTTTTACCTTACATGGTAATACCTGCCTCCTGGGGAGACAAAATCTAGTGAGAGCCCTTTAATGTATCTGAAGACCTGTATCAAGAATACTCCCTTTTGCTGGTCAAAAATGTAGTTCTTTCACTGAACCTTGTTGGCCATGTTTTCCAAACTTCAGACATTTGCTGTTCAGTGAATTGCCCAGTTTGTGCTGTCCCCTTACTGGCAGGGCCACTACCAAGTACAAGGAGAAAGAATGTCCTGTGCAAAATACACTATTTGCTACAAGCTTAGGGAGACTGTATTTCTCCTCTAAAACAACCCACGATTTTACCAATTATACACATTTCACTTGAAAAATAATTAGAACTAAACTGGAGTGCTTTATTCCAAAATTAAGTCTCCAGTGCTGGCAATTAAGTGAGGTGTAACTGTTCTGCTTAAACACAAAGACTTTCTTTAATTTCCAGAATGAATTATTATTCTTATTGTTCTTCTTAGGACAAACTGAAGTCCTTTTTTTATTGTGAATCATGAAGTCTAATAAATGACCAACCTCTTATTGTCAAGAAAGAATATAATAAACTAAGGACTGCTAGGTTACAAACAACCCCTGGCCATTTTCCTTGGGAGATTGACACAAGTTCCTTTGGGACACCAACACTACAGTGAGGGTTGCTTCATATTGAAGGGATTGTCTTATGACCAGTGTAATTTTGTCTAGTGGAAAAGTACCACTTCTGACCTAATTATTCTATCAGCCCAAATACATCCTGCCCTCAGGAAAATCTAGTATGTGTTCCAGAGATTTTTTTGTTTTTTTGCTATTGAAAAGGACAGTCTCTAACTAGATATAACTAGGTATAATTATCCCTTCAAACACAGGCAATTTACAGAGTTAAACTTGCTCTTGTGCTCTCTTTCAAGTGCAGGGGAGTTAGGCTTCTCACACCTTAATTTAGTTAATGGTGAAACTTTCCTTTGTTTCTCCCTCTTCTCTCCATATTATGCCAAAGCAGTCAGTAGCAACATGATTTGAATGCTCTCATAGATACAGCAGCAATGAACTCTATCCCTGCAGAAATTTCTTCTGCATTGTGTGATTTCCAAAGTGTGTGGTTTTAGTTCTGCTTCTGATTTAAAAGAAAATAAAAAGGTTATTGACATATTTTCAGGGGATCTTGGATCTATCAATGCAATAAACATCCATCTTCAATAAATAATTTCAAGATAAGATGTCTCCAGAAACTTAGTCAGAGGATTATCTAGATTTTTGGAACCTGAGCCATGATTGAGCTTAACCATGGGTTCTTTGACATGTCTAAATTGTGTAGTTTCTAAGTATACTAAGAGTCACAAAGCCAGAGGTTTTAAAAGTTAAAAATTTCAAAAAATTGATGAAGGAAAGTTTTCAAGACTAGTTTTCTCTTCAGTAGTCTACACTTAGGGAGTATTCTGAATTTCATTCATTGAACATGACCCTTATGTGTATGTTTCAGTGTGTTAGCTTATTTAATCTAGCCTCTAGACTTCATCAATGTCTCAGAGCAAGATATTTTGAAAGCTGTAGTACTTATCTCCTGTAAAAATGTAATAATTTCTACAGTGCTATGTATAAACAAGGTGGTCACTGAACAAGATGAATGTCTTTCATTATCTAGAGATAACTGAACACACCTTTTTTGTCCCTTAATTTTAGATCATCACAGCTCCAACTTTTATTACCTCGCTCGGTTCAAACTGCATGTAGTGGCCACTGCTGTGTTTTGTTTGAGTGAATTATTGTAGTCAAGACTTTTATAAAACAATATATTCTCTGTCAGGGAAGACCAAACACATAAAGAAAAATGGTGACATGAATTGTTACACAACAGACATCAGCCTTAGAAAGCATTTTTCAGACCCACCAAGTTTTCTTATTGAATACTAAAATGTATTTATATGGAGAGTAATGTAGTCTGGCTGTAATTCGCTGCAGTAAATTAATATATCCAGTGACAGTACCTAATTAAACTGAACCTTGTGACCATCTCATGGTTAAGAGTTGCAGTAAGTCCTGTGACTTATGAACCACCAAACACAGTTACAAAAATAAGTAAGGAGCTTCTATTAGAAGCCTACCGTCTCAAAAATTTCATCTTGATGAAGATTTAAATTGACATAGTCTAGTTTCTGTTTCAAATCTTAGCATAATTTTGGTACCAGAAACTGCAATTAATTGCAGCCAGTAAGTGCTTCAGAAGATGAACTTAATATTTTAGAGCAAATAAAGCTAGACATGCAGAATAATAAAATTACTGAAAACGGTGATTTTAAAAAAATTATCTTAAAAATATTCCAAATAAAAAGGCCTGATTTTTAGATAACACCACATGGACTACACTGTTAATTTAGAAAATGTGTGACAATGTGATGTTTTGCCCCACATTAATTTGATTTGTAGTATAACTTAAATTTTTGTGTCTTTACATGGCCCAAGAAATATTTGTATATAAGAACAGATGTCTTTGACAGAAATGACAAGACATAAGCATTTCTTATGTGGGTGATGCAAAGGATCAATGTTTTGTCTTTTTGTTTAGTCTTCTGCAAAACGGGGAAGGTGGGGAGCAGGTTTACAGGAAGAGATTGTGCAGACTGCTTTGATGGTGGGTAGGGTCTCCAGTCAGCACATAGCTGAATCTCCCTTTCACAGGCCAGATGTAGACAGATTACTTTTCACCTATTTTCCTTGGTGCTTTACCATGTAAGCACCTCAGCTTGCAGTGATGGGATGTTTCACCCTTTGTATAATGGCATTAATAAACATTTGCCCTGGGTTCTGGGCATATCTCAAGCTTAGTAGGTATGTGCCCACACTACCAGGAAATTGTGCAGGTGATCACTCTACAGATATGTAGAGTGCCTGGTGAGCTGCTGTTCAAGTTCAGTCACTATGTCACCAGGTAGAGCAAAACCATTGTAGAGGAATGTGGGGAAGGGGACACCTAATCCCTGCCTTTTGTTTACGGTTATTGGACAAGGTAGGAGAGACTTACAGTTTGCCATGCTCCTAGCCCAACTGAATTTTTCAGATTTTATCTTATGAGTATTTAGGTGAATGGAATTTCCCATAAAAGCTGTAAACATTGAGTAAATAAAACTCTATAATTATTTCACATCAAATGCAGTGATCAGCTTCAAAAGATGGTGGCCAAAACAGTTGAGGATCCAAAACAGAACAATCTAGAGTACAGGGGCTGCTCCTAGCAGAATGCCACACCTACTGGGATATAGGGGTCATTGGTTTTACCTCATCACCCACAGGTGGAGACCCTGCAACTAAGGTCTACACTTCTTCAATAAGTCTGTCTCTCAAGTGCAAAGCTATTGAGAAAGTCATAAGGTGCATCACCACCTCCTGTTACTAGAAGAATTAACCATGTTACGAGTTAAACTATGGGTATTATTTTAGAATGTGTCTGTACTACTGGATACCCTGAGTCTCATGCAACTACAGCCACTTTAGTCTTTCCTGCAGAATTCATATACTGCCAATAATGTAGCTGGATACCTACATTAGGTGGCCTGGATCATATTTCACAGAATTTTGACTTTCCTGAATGCTTTGTCTAAGGAAATCCACCTTAGATTGCATCTTCTCTGATGAATGAAAGGTATAATCAAAACCTTGTTTGTCTCTCCAATGAATACATAAAAGCTAGTGAACTGTATCACTTCCTTTTACCCAAGGGTTTTGATTCTGAAATGGAGATTCATTCCCACTGAAGAGTAAGTGCTGTGTATGGTAAGCATTTTGAATAGCCTGATTTTCTACTGTTGGGTCAAAAGGAAAGAGACTGTAAAAAAGAATAGGATTTATAATGTGGTTATTTGACAGCTCAGTCCAAAGACCACTAAAGCTCTTGAGAGTTTTTCCATCAACATCTTTGGAATTGGGCCACTAATGACTAGGAGGAAGAGAATTTTGAACTTGAGCTTGTTTAGTCAAGTTTTATTTGAATCTAAGTAATGTTAGATGCAGATTAGTACTCACTAATATGTCCGGCTGCTGCAATAAAACTTAAATTTTGACCAAATTTAAAAAATAATCCTATCTTCACATCTTATCTTCATTAGGAAAATGCCCTATGCTCTTTGAAAGAAGCTAAACAGAACTGTTTGCATGAGGGAATGTATGTTAAGGAACTCTGTATGCACTCTCATTTTACTAACCATACAGGGTTCTGAAAAAAACCTTTATGGTGACTATGTTTATAAATCAATTTTGACTGAACCTTTTTAAAAATTTCTTTCTAATTAACACAATTAGATCTTTGTTGTTCCCCAGAAATAAGGGGGTCACAATTTCTGACAATGACTTAGAACATATCACATTACCCATATAATTCTAATAATAGTGTAAGACAATATCTGAACAATTTTTAAGGCTTGAGTTTTGTATCCAACCAACAAAATCTGTGCATCAGATGTCGCAATGGCATAAGTAAGGGAATTCTGAAAAAAAAACCAAAAAAAAAAATCATGATGCTGTGATGCTCTTGTATTATTTTTTTTTCTTTTATGCTTATTCTTTTTCCTATCAAATTAAGATGTTGATTTGATGGTTTGATTGTTTGCTTGCTTTTCTGATAGTCATGTCTGACTAAATGAACATTTTGCTGCCCTAGATTATAACACTATGGGGAATTATGCCTTGCTAGAATCTGTGGCGGAAGCATTAAATTGTGCAGGCAAATGCATCTGAGTGCAAAAGGTAGAAAAAAAAAAAAAAGCATTCACTTCAAAGGTGTGCCCTAGAGGCACATGGAAATTTCTCTGTCTTCCCTGGGTTTTCAATTATCCTCCACAGAGAAAGAGAGTAGCAGCCTAACTCAGGGACAAGCACATACTGTTCCATCAGCATTGTGCTCAAGATAAAGTATGTTTGGGCCTGAGGAAGAGGAAAGGTATGCAAACAGTCTGTGATAATCTGGTCACTGGAGTGCAGAGTATGACAATACACCCAGATTTATTTCCACTAGCACATAATTCATCATTATACCCATCAGCTGATGAGCATCCTGCCTACAATGCTGTAAATTTGGATGGCTTATGGGAAATTCCAGATGATTTTAAAAGGTAATGCCCTCTCTAGTCACCTGAAAAAAATAGATTCCAGATTTTCTACTTAATAATTTTACTGCTTGGCAGTAAATGCTATTTTTGCGTGCAGGCTATTGCAGAAACACATAATTGATTCACCACCATCAGTGTGTTACATCATACTCAGAAATAAACAGCTTGATTCCAATCCAAACCAGCTTTTGTAGCCAATATACCAGAAAAACTTCTGTGAAACCATCTGTGACTGTCAAACCTAATGGGTTAGAGGCATGCACTGCTAAAGCTAGCAAGAGTCATCAGAAATGAGGGCTGGGAAGCTGCACATTTAAATGCCAGAGTGGATAAATTCCTTCAATTCCATTAGCCCAGCAGGTGACTTTATTCAACTGGTTCCTCATCCTCTGTACCTTTGCAATGAACTTTGCCTACAGGGACCACTATTAATATAGACCAATATTGATTTGTTAATATTGAATGAAAATTATAGTATATTTTCTCTGTTCCCTCCATTATTGACCCCTATGATTAGAGTTTAAAAAACATGCAAAACTAAACCAGAATTTGCAGCCCTGAAATTTGTGAATTATTGCTGATATTATCTATGCTCAAATATATACTCAAATTTTATGATGTCCTGATCACACCAGTATGGCTCCATTTCAGAATAAGAATACTCCAATATAAATTGGAGACAATTGTTTTCCTAAGTCAACTAATATTGCATATTTATTTTAGCTTTTTTTTTTTTTTTTTTTTTTTTTTTTTTTTTTTTTTTTTTTTTTTTTTTTTTGTGACAGAAGTCTGAAATTGCCTTTGAAAATATTCCCTTTAAAGGATTTGTACTATTACACAGTACCACATTAAAAAACTTCATTACTCTTGCATAGTCACATTTTCAAATTTGGGAGGTGCCAGAACAAATTGTGCACATACACCATGATGAATGCTGCATGTGTAATGAGTAGTCCCATTATTGAATAAACATTGTGAGTGCTTATTTAGTGAAAAATGCCTTATGAATATGTATGCTGTATTTTTTCAGATCTGTGTTGTCAAAAATATTTTCAGGAGTCACTGAATTTTTCTACCTGACTCTAGGGACAAAACTGAGAACAGAGAGCTCAGATGACCTCATAGGTGAGAAAATGAATGCAGTGAGATGATGTCACAAATAAACTTTCAGTATCCTGTACATGTAGTAATATTGTATTGGCCTAGAGTATATTCTGCTCATAGGAAAGGGGAAAAGCACCTTTGTGCTGTTTACTAATATAGTGACCAATGCTTTAAATTAGGAGAGGAAAGCTGCAGCTTGAACGTCTAAAACAAGAGAAGATTGATCCACTGTCCTATTTTTTAATGGCTTGTCCCGCTGTTCTATCATTATTAAATTTATCCATCAAATTTAAATAACTTGGCAATAAGGCAAGAAGTGTGAAAAATAAGCAAGAATTGCTGGAATGCTTCATGCACAACCAAAACTATGATTGAAGTGGCATCACCGAAAGGTGGTGGGGTAACTCTGCTGGCTGACAGTTTCATAGAAAAAGTATAACTTGTTCAAAATGATGGGGAGAGTGAAGGAAACATTAAGGGTTCAGATACTTCATCTAGGTACACAATATTGACAGACCTACAGCTGTTGAAGAGCAGAGTTGGAAAGAAGTCCTTGAGAACCCAAAAGAAGGAGCACTTTGGACAACAGTGACAATGGATATGGTAAGAATTTGTGATTCACAGAAACCAGCAAAAGTAAGAACTGAATTTCAAGAATAAAGAAATAAGCAAACTCATAAAATGAGTAAAACAAGATCTGCTGAAATTACAGTCACTCATAGCTTGATGTTTCCCAAGACTATTCCCAGAAAAGCAGCAGTGCACCAATTGGAGCTTCTGTTCTGAGAGCAAGCATATGGACTAATACTTTTTCTTAAGGTTGCTCCTCAATAAATGAAGTATTTTTTGAGGTGTACTGTCTTATGAGCCCCACTACTAATGCATTTTGCAAGCTACCCTCCTTTTTATATATCCCAGTGTGATCTTTGGATTCAATTTCTTTTTTTTTGCAGCATCAGCGGCATAACATTGTGAACATATGTCAGTTTGTGAACCACTAAAATCTGCATCTTCATTCCTAAGTAATGTCTTGGCAGCTTCCTTCCTCTCCCCAATATATATTTAGATGATTATTATTGCCCATATGTTATACTTGATGGAGCACAGGACAAAAAATATATAGTGAAAAGGGAGGAAAAACACTAGGTAGAAAGTCCACAAAGGGGTAGAACTCTTCTCCAAACCTTTCTTCACACTTTTACTAAAAAATGGAGGTGAGTTCACCCAAGGACATGTGCTGGTAGGCTGAGATGGGTTGGCCAGTGAGGATGGCAACCATCTTCATGGAGCTGCACATGGACAAGCAGCTCATATGTTGGATAAAGAAGCAGTTTCTGAGTTTCTGAGGGGAAAATCTGGCCTTTTTTGGGTGAGAATGAGATATCCTTTAGGAAAATACATGGCAGCAGTTGTATTGAGCAGATCAGAATATGTGACAGTCAGAAGCTGCCAAATGCTTTTGAGGACTTGCTGTGCTAGTCTTCTAAGGACAATGGCCCACTGGATCACCATGCAGCCACAGGCCTACCCTGCCTAGACACAAGACAATGTGCCTGTCATCTAAAATGCTTGGTGTTGGCCAATAATGAATGAATTCCAGTGCATAACCTCTGTCACTTCTTTTGGCTGCTTTCAGATAACCAAGGGTTATTTTATCCAAGGATATCCTCAGTTCTCCTCCCTACCTTAGGGATCCCATTTTAATGAATGGAAATGGTGGTGATTAATAGCAGTAAAACTGCACAGAGAAAAAATGTAGGCAAGATCAAGTGGACTGAGAAAATGTAGATGCATGGCCTCAAAAACTTCTTCCGGCCTGTCTTCGGCTTACTGATCCCCTGAAGATCCCCTGTGATCCATTCCCTGCCTGTAGAATCCCATTATAAATGGCTGCAATGGTTGCAGATTAAAGCAGATGACATGGATTGAGACATGTATTTGAGATGAATGGTCACTTGAGGCAATGTGCTCTTTCATACCAGACTGTGCCTCCTTTGTGCAAAACCCAGCAGATTATGGCCAGTCAGAGCTGAGGTCAGCCAGCGCTACTTTTTTCCTGCATGGTTTTGTCCCAAATAAATGATGATGTTGTAGAGGGTTAAATTTCACAATATGATTTAGCTGTCTCACTTGGATGTTCTACCAGTAGAGGAAAATTGATCACGAATCTTTCCATATTTTGGATGCAATTAATTTTCATTTTCTATTCAGAAGAGTGTTTAATGGAAAAGATTTCTATTTGCAACGTGTCATTTTTTGGATAGAAGAGAAGTTTCAGTTGGAGACACTGGACAATCCTCAAATAATTAATCATGATTCTAGACTACAAGTAAGTAGGAATAGAGAGTAAGTCTCCTTAGCTCAGAGTAGAACATGCCTGGAAATGATTTTCAAAACAGTCAGCAAAATGGTCAGGTTGTCTGAAAGGACAATTGCCTATATCCTAATTGAATTATATAATTTTTTTTTAATGCAGTATCTATTTTAATTAAGATACACAATCATTTTTCTACTAGAGAAAGGACTGAAACTCAAATCTTCCTTCCTTCCCAGAGAACATTGTCATGATTTAACCCTAGCTGGCAACTCAGCCACACAGAACTGTGAAGAACCAAAATCATCCTAGGCCACATCTCATTGAAGGTGATCCTACAGGTGCAGCATATATAAAATAACAGAAAAAGACAAAGTTAGAACAATTCCACTACTTCATATAATCACCAAAAAGATTTATAGAAAGGGTTTATGGCTAATCATATTTTGCTCACATTTACAGCTATTAGATAAATTGATATAAATTAACTAATTCCTTTATTTCACAGTCATGGGGGGGGAAAATGGTATTTTATAATGATGGGCATCTCGGCAATTATTTAAATCTCTAAAGAATATTCACAGAGTGCAGTCTTAAAAATGTGAGCATTATTAAACGAATTCCCAGCTCCACCATTACAGAGATTAGTATTGTATCACTACTGACAATTCTATTGTATCCTTTTGCTCCAAAGATTTTATGAACAAAGCTCCACTCTTGCCATGGTCTCATGCAGAGAGATTCCACTGTAGGACCACAGCTGCAACTCTCAACTTTCACTTCTCTTGCTTAAGTCACTTTAGTGGTTTTAAGAAGTTTTGTTTATGTGAGAAATGCAGGAAATCACATATATATCAGCTGCCTGAAAAAGAGTTCTATTTTATTTTCTATCATTCTACAGGGCTTGATTGATGATCAGAAATCTTGGAATTCCAGCTACCTGGGGAAAACCAGGACTCAGTAGAAGATATATAATAAAGAACAGCTAAAAAGTGAAGTGACAGCAATCACTGTAATGCCTGATAACTGGATCTCTAGTGTCCAACATAAATACTGGGTTTAGGTGCTTTTTATGCATTTTACAGCAAGAGCCAGATGCTCAATATCTTGTACGTGATTTTATATAAATTAGTTCCTTACTTGGCCAACTTTATGACATCAGTTCATCTAGAATTTATATTTTGCTTTAAAAGGTCACAATTACAAAAAGACTCCTGCAAACAAAATACTGAGACCTACCCTTCCTGTTCCTGGCAGTTTTAAATGTATGTTCTGTAAATGTTTTGAACTACATATTTGCAGATTTTATGAAATGCTGCAATCTTACTACCACGTATTAATGCAAACCTAGAGAACATCCCTGTGTGACAATGAGTAGCTAAATATTTCCACCTGTGCATATAGGTGCATCTGAGTATGTTCTTTTTGTCTCTCCAAATAATTCCTTATAAATGTGCGTAAATATAGTCACCTGTTTATTTCATTTTGATGATAATTAATTCTTCACTTACAATTTGTGACAAACAAAACCCAAATCACATACAAAAGATAGAAGCTGAAGCGGCACCACAAGGATTTAGGTTTGTGTTTTGCTGAAGGGGAAAGGATGGTGTCCTTTGTCCAAGGTCACCACAATGTGCATTTGATTAGGATATGATAGGTGGTAAAAACACATAGATCAGCCAGGTGTGCCACGGGTTAGCTGTGCTCCCTGCCCTGCTGAAAACCTCTGTCTTTTCCTGTCATTTATTAACACCTCCTGAGCAGGGGTATATGGGGACTATCAGTAGAAAAAAGAGGGTAAAAAACCTAATGAACAAGGCTTTTAAAGCCAGAAAAGGCAATCTTTAGTCCTAAAAATGGTGTGTGTTTTGGGACTGCATGAAGGATGATGCCTTACAGCATATGGAGTAATAAGAACTACTGCATTGACAAAGAAATGCATCAGTAAAATCCCTGTTGAAGTCAGTGGGAATTCTGTCACTGACTCTAGTGGGGTCAAGATGTCACCCCACAAATTGGACTCTTTCTGTCACTGAGTTCTAGGACACGTCTAAGAGGAGAGCAGTGTTTCAGTCATGTGAGAATTTACTGTTCTGGCCCTGCATTTGGGTCATAATGCCATAAGAGTGGAGAGATCAGGATTTATTTCTCCTGGTAAAATATCAGTTTAGAATCACTGCAACCAATAAGTACACTGGCTGAATAGACACCACACTTAAAATTAATGGCCTTCTGCAATATATTATAAATGCCTTATTATTGATGGTTGCTGAAAAAGAAAGTGTTACTGAAATCTGGCATTGCTATGAAACTTTGGGAGTTGGTAATTGCCAGAGGCTATAAATTAGTTTGATGTGCTGTACTGACCCTGTCATGCACTTAATGTAATGGTATCAGTTTAAATTACAAGAAGAGGCTGAACATTAAAATACTCAAATTGCATTAGGAAAGGGGAGAGAAACAACAGAACTGTCATAGCTCATTAGTGTTCCATAAAGTTGAAGAAAAATACAGCCATCAATAACAACATAAAGTTTTGTACTTGCTATTTATTCATCTATCCAACTTTGTCCAATATTACAATTTAAAAAATAAGACACAATTTGAACTATTTTACAGTTGCAAGTATTTTTCATACAGAATATTTAATTATTATTGACATAACATATTGACATTTATTAGCATTGTTTATTAACAATTTCTTGCTGTTAACATGAACATGCACACTGTAGAATCCTATCGCAGCACTTCACTGACAAATGTTCAGAGAGGGCTACTACATCTCTATATCAATTGAATCAACTTTTGTTTCTCCCAGCTAGAAAATCTAATGAGACAGGCATTGAGGACTTGTGGACAACTATTGAGGATTCTGGCTTAGTGGTGTTTGCAGTGGTCTCTGCAAGCCTGTAATCACCCAGCCCAGGTGTGTTCCCTGCACTGGTGAAGTTCATTAGCCAGCAACAGAAGTGAAGTATGGTAGATGCAGCACTTTCCAGCTGCACAACAGAGGAAACAGAAACTTCACTTATTTAACCATGGATTATTACAGAAATTTGGATGCTAAAGTCACTAACCTTTTCTATTTTTTTTCCCAAATAGCTTAGATATATCCCTTGCAAATATAAAATAGATTATTAATACCAATTATTAATAATTCTCACTGGAAGAGGAAGGACTTATTGATCACCTTCCAGGTTGCTGGTGTAAATGACATTTTAATGATTATTATATCTTCCTAGCAGCTTAGAAATCTGTTTTCTATACCTCCAAGAATCTTGTGTAAGTGTTATTTGGGTTTGCAGAAACAGCTGAATTCTCAGCCTGCTCAAATCATTTCAGACTTTGTGTATCTAGGATAACCATTTATGGAAGTGTCTCAAAACCACCAGGTGCTGTTCTCATTTCTAAAGTATTATTTTCCCTTTAAACAGAGCATCAGTCCCAATCAGGTGGCTAGAAAGCTATGGAAATTTATTTCACATCAGTGTTGGTATCAGATGGAATGGTGATGCAATTACACGTCTGACCGCAAGATATAGATATATACCTAAGGAATCTGTACGTATTGCAAATAAAATGGATGTGATGGATTACAGACTTCAGCACCCCATAGTGAAAGTAAATTACACTGAAAACTTGTACAGGTAGACTGGCTGTCACCTTGAGTATTTTCAACAGGTGAAAATTAGGGATCTGGTTGAAGCTGGTTATACACATGAAATCTGTGTGCAGATGTCTATCATAGATTTTGCTGCTATCAATAGATGACTTACCTTACCGGGATGCTCTTCTCATCTCTCTGTATTTCTCTGACAATAGGAAAATCTGGACCTACTTAGACATGATAACTGACTTTGCAATGGTTTTGAGTCCTAATATTACTTTCTCTGCCATTTCCTTTTCACTGGCATAGTGGCACAATCTAGATAATGGCCAATTTAATAATGTCTGCCATGCTAAGGTCACAGCTTCTAACTGCAGATTGGAGTCATCAATCTTGTACTGCCTTCCTTTGAAAAGAGGATGTTTGTTGCTTTATCTTTATGGACTTGCCATAAAAAAAGCAGCAGTTTTGTTAGTATTGACAAAGACAGGTACTATGGGGTTCCTTCAACACCTAAGATTTCCAGAGCTATAATTTCAAATCCAAAAATAATAAACTTTCATTAAACAATTTTTTTCGCTTGGTTTTGATCAGCTACTGCTTCAGTTGGTATAAGCCAATAACATCAGCAAAAAGAAACAAACTGGGAATTCTTTTGTGTAACTCTATAAACTCATATTTCATAATATGACATATATCCCACATATCTTTCATAAGAATTGGTGGAAACTTATATGTTACTACAACACCACTCAGAAGAAAAAATACTTTGCATATGGATTAAATTTCACACACTTATTGTTTAGTTTTGTAACCGTTTCTTCTTTAACACAGCAAAATAATTTCTTTCACTCTCTCCTCAGTTTGGATAAGCAATTTTCTCATATTTTCAGCTGCCTTCTCGTGTTGTGTGAACTCCTCCTTGTATTTCTACTTCATCTATCATGATGTATTTGGCTTTTTTTTGGCAGATGACAGCACTTCATTTTACTGGGGCGAAGAACACAAAAGACAGCAGAACAAGAAAAAGCTGAAAAACACTTAGGGTAAATGAATAGACTTTTACCAACTATTCTCACAAGCACACGCTCCAAATCTTTGGACTGACAATAAGCATTGGAAACTTTATCCAAATGGTATTTTTCATCTGATAATACTAAGCTTCTGAAAATGGGGTTTTACAACACAGCCTCTCAGTCATACCTCCTTCTTCTCAAAGGTTTTGAATCTAAGTTGAAATTGTTTGATGGCTTTGCATTGTGTGTTGTCTGAATAAAACATACTTGATTCGTTTTGCACACTGGATGTCCAGGTAAGCTGCACATTATCTATTTGGTCCCTTCAGAATTACTTTACTTTTGCAGCTCAAAGTGAGTGACAGCAACACGTGAGCTAAGTGTTCCAGAAGAGCAGAGACTGCATTTATAAATTGCTGACTACTGCATCAGTAGGAAAAGCCTCCTAGTGAAACAATAATTACTCTGAAGGAGTGTTCCAAGTCTTTGATATTGAAGACAAAAAATAGGCAGTATGAAAAATGTTTCAGTAGACTGAATGCCTCCACACACATTTCCACATTAATCCTTGTGTGTTTATGAATGTGCCTTATAAGCAGTCCCATTCCTAAATTTGTTTTATCAAATTTATAAAAAAAAATTCTTTCATGTTATTCTGCATCAGGAAGTCCACTCAGAAAACAATGAGTAGACAAAAGTAGCGCACCTAAATCTTGAGAAAGTGGTTAAATGATACCACTTGCAAAAAACTGGGGTTTTTTTCTTGCTTTTTGCTTGAAGAATGTTAATCACCGTTTCTGTTCTTAAATTAAGAAACTATCTTTTTGTATCATAACTTTAGAAATAGAGTAACAATTTTTTTCAGAAAGAATAATTTGCTTTAAATTATTGACTTGAGTCTGACATTCCATTATCTAGAATTTTTTCTTAACAGTTCAGATTCGTGCCCTTAAGGTATTCTGTAACACAGTTTTGTGTATTTTACTACCGGCAAGGGTTTTCTGAAAATTCATACTTCTAATATAAAGACACCATTCAAGTAGTAAACCAAATTAGATTCCATTCAAAAAAAATATTTCCATCAGAACCAAAGATTAAGATGGAAAACAATTCATCTGAATCCTCATTCATTTGAAACAATATTAGCAGATACTAAATTGAAAGCAGCAACATTCACATTTCCAGACAGGAATGATTTTTTCTACATATCATCAAAGAAAGTGGAAGAAAACTTTTGACTGTCTTTTTCTCGTAAAAAACAGTTAAAGTTAAGACGATCCAAGTAGAAGTAAAGAACGTGAGTTGCACTTATAGCTAATGGTCTCCTGGAAGAAGAGTCTTGTCCTGTCAATATGAAATACTGCAACTCTAAAAACAGAGTTTAGCTGGATTTAGGTCTGGGCACTAGAGTTTTCAAGATCATAATTAGGGCTAAGGAACTACTGTTTTCTTGGATCTTACTTTATTTTCCTACAGGATTTTTTGGAAATCTTAACATTTCAGTACCTTTACATGTATGTGAGAAATAAGCACATAGAATCAATGCATACAACTTGAATTCTAAGGCAAATATATTTTCATCTATGGAATTGTAATTATTGCTCTGCCTGATTGAATGGGAAATTGTAGAGTAATCTTGAATTAATATATCTCAATCTCTTGAGAAGAATCAGACAAATCGTAATCAATATTCATGTGCTTTTTTCCTCTTGTAAGCTCATGTTATGATGAGATTTGTTGTCTTTTGTCATGACTTAAAATATCATGTGCTTAGGGTTCCTTTTTTATTCATTAGCATACTTAAGTATAAGTTTTCTTAGTTATTTTATTTTTAATTTTACATTACAGTAGTATTAGAAGGCCAGAGTCAGATCACAGTTCTGACATAAGAAATACAATATGCAGATTTAGTGAGATGGTTAAACCACCCAAGAACTACATCCTTAAGCAGAAAATCCAAAAAGCAGAGGAAAAAAGGACAGGTTTCACAGAGATGTGTATTAAAATGTGCAAACTCAGACTGAAATAGTACTAAGATTAGAATAGGCTCACAATTCTATTCACAGTTCAGTGTCACTGGGAAATCTCTTATCTTGCCATGTTTTTTCATGTATTTCTGTCAATTCAATTCAATTCAATTCAATTCAATTCAATTCAATTCAATTCAATTCAATTCAATTCAATTCAATGTGTCTACATATAACATGAGAATACTGCTTTTAAACCCCGGAGTTAGCCTTGAAATCATAACGTAAGAAAACTGAAGTACATTAAGTTTTCTTTTAGACCACTGTAATGTGCAGGTAAAATAGAGTGGACTCAGGGAATTCTGTCTCATTTAATTATTTGCCTGTTACTGAAATGGTTAATTACTGATTTGGGTACTGAGAAACAAAGAGTGTCTCCTGCTGTGTTCCCAGCAATACCAATTTCCATGCCTCCTCCCATATTTTCCTCTGTGTGTCCTCGCATGACGTCCCCAGTGTCTCCATTTGTCTCAACATCGTGTGGCTAAGAAGCTATTTTTCAGAAGAGAAAAAAATACACATCTATGGCACTCATAGAGCATTTTGATAATGAAGCTTTTAATGAGAAAATTACAAGTGAAATTTGTGTATTACCACAACCGTGGTGGGTTCTAAATAATCACAGCTCGCTGTGGCACTGAATTACAAGTTGGTGTTCATTGATAATGATCACTTTACTCCAGATTTTCAGACTAAAAGTTTTGCTTCATGAATTTTCAAAGCTGGGCAATCAGACTGAGGTTTTCGATGCTTTTCAGGCTGCAGCAGCAGAGGATGTCAGAGAGGAATTGTGTTGATCCAATAGATTCACTGACTTCTCCCCCAGCTTCATGCACCATTGCTGCAGGGATTGGCATGTCTCCTGCTCCCAACATGCAAGTCTGGTAGATGTCCTGACATGAAAATTTGTCATTTTGCCCTCAAAAATAAGGCAAAAAGGCTTGGTAACATTTTCTTTTTTGGTTTTTAGGGTATTTTTGCTGTGTGCATTTTTTTTTTTCTTTTGGTTTACATGCTTCTGATATGCCGGAACACTGCCTTTCAGGAGATTTTGTGTAGCATGAGGGACTCATAGAATTTGCAAGATAAAACCTTTGTTTAGAGCGATCTGTCTTCTTGCATTAAGAAGAACATATTTCCTTTATTTCTGTCTTGGAGCAAAGTAGATTATAGCCAGACAGATAGGTACTTTGAAATAGAATTGATTTTATTTCTATGTTGCACTGATTATTCCCACGTATACCACCATTAGTCATACCCAGGAATTTCCTTGCTGGGAAATGGCAGGACAGCTTGGTTTAGAACTGCTCTGCAGCTGTTCTAAATTACTCCGGGATAAGATTGTGAACCCTTCCAGTTTTCAGATGTCTGAAAGTTTAGCTTTTAGCAGGAGACTATACCCAAACTAGCCTCTCAGTTCCCGGATGAAATGGTTTACTTTTTTGTGGATGTAAGAATTAGAAACTTACAAGGAAAAGTTCCATAAAAAAAACAAATCCCTGAAAACAGAAAGAGAAAAAAAAAGCAGTGTAAAGAGAATTAGGCTGGCAGGAAACTTCAAAAAATACATGATCTGAAATGGTATCAAAACAAAAGATCAACAGATGTCTTCAGCATGAAGACTAGCAGTGTTTTCTAGCCTTTATTTCTTTCAGGGGCTCAGTACCAAGAGGTGCAAGTTTCCATCTGGTAATAGAATTCCACAAATAATTTAAGATGAAAGGCATAATACGTATTTAATGATACCTTCACGTTGCTGATCAAAGCATTTTTTTCTGAACAATTTTTCGTCATGGTATTATTTTTTTCCCTTACCCGTTTTTCCCCTTCTACCCTTTCCCATCTAACATGTCACAAAACTTCACTAACAATTTTCCTATACCATTACAAAGACAGTATGTGGCTGCTGAAGACACTGATTCTTCAATGATTCTGTCCTTCAGGTTGTTTTCATTTCTTCTGTCCTCTTCTCCCCTTGTGCACCACATATTTTAGAACTGGAAAGAAGCTAGATGTCCCCTATTTGGTGTATATGTTCAATGTTTCTTGTTCTTAATTCTCTTCAAATTAGATATTATTTTATGGACAAATACACACACAGTGAGTATGGTCCTTACCTAAATAAGTATGTCACTTCTCAGCTTGACAGCATGGCACAGAGAACAGCTGTGGCACAATGTCAACTGGAACACTTCTCCAGTCTGTGGGGGAGCCACAGAGTGCAAAAAGATATATGGTAGACAAGAAAAGAATTACAAAGTTTAGAGGACCTTGGTAAGACCCTTACAAAGGGTAAGACCTGTTATCATGGGTAAGACACGTCTCCATTTTCTCCCTCAATAACTGCTTTGTTTATCTAGATTTCCAAGCACAGTTATCTCACAGGGTGTTAAGCTCTGCTGTCATGCTAATATGTCAATTATTTAACAGCAGTACCAAGAGATTTAATAGAAAAGTTCACAGAATTTTGGCAAATGTTTCATCATAGGCACTGCACAAGGCACCATCTTAATCTCTGCCTTGCAACCTATCAAATCTTATGATGTTATGTCCATTATAGAAAGTTAGAAACCCACTGAATTTGCTGAAAATTTTTCCAGGTGTATTAATCTGAGATGAGGCAATGTGTGTCCCCTGCAATACTTCCTGACTTCATATTCCAGTGCTGGCTTGCCTGTAAACACAGCAGGAGAGGAAAAGTGGTTCTGTGTCTTGCTACATGTGCACTCAGTTTCTGCGTTTTTCTCCTTTATTAGCTTCCAATTCATAAGTGAATTTAGAATGGCTTAGCAAGGCTATTGAAAAATGCTTCAGCTCCAGTAGCTTTCACATTCAGTGTTGAAAACGTCAATCTTTTGACATTCGTTGTACCAAAACGTGGTCTCTGGCACAAGCTAATATCCTGTGGTTGCACAGCTCACTACTCTGAAATTGTGACTGTTTCTCCTATTTTTATCCATGTTTGTGATTCAATGTGAAAGAGGTTAAATTCCATTCTCTTGCATGCTATTTGACATTTTGTCCTTTCCCTTGCGTACATGGATTTTGTGTGAATTAGTACTGCTGCTAATTTCTCTGCACAGATAGCTGCAGCAGAAGTAACAAAATTAATAGTCTGTTGGAGTAGCCCCTCTGCCATATACCTTGGAGACCCCACAGTACTGTGACAGGATAATGGTCTCCTGTTGCTATGCAAATACAAAGTCAAAACAAATGCGAATGATGACATTTTTAAAAGCAAACAGAACTGAGCCTGTCTCTGGTAAACATTTCATTAAAAACCATTTCTGTTTCCTAAACCAGTGAAATGAACACTTTCTAAGGCAACATCATACTGTAGATGAGAACAGAAATACAGCTCTAATATTTAACACACCTAGTGACACACTAGAGTTGTTACCTTTTTTAGAGCTTATATGACAACTCATTTCATTCTTTGATTTCAAGACCAGCCACTCTCTAGTATGCAATGCTCCTTACAGCTTAGCTGTTATTTCTTTTTCAGTCTTACTTTTCATATCTTGTCATGTTCCTGTACAATTCTCCCTCATTGTGCAACAAACACCTTTATAGTTAGTGTTGGTTGTTTAATGTGTTATCCTTCTTGTCTAGTTTTGAACTATATTTTGTGTTTTTGAAAAATCCATTTACACTCTTGAACTGGACCCTATTCTTCACCTTTCTTACTCTGGGAATAGAAGGGTAGTAAAATTTAAAAAAAAAATCAACAAAAAAAAGAGACTGTCAGGAAATTGGTTGTGGAATCTTGATCTTGTCTATTCCCAGCTTGGGGACAGATCAGAGCAGTCAACATGCTTCTTCACCTTGGCCTTTCTGGCAGTGGTTCTTCAGAAGCAAGATGGTCATGATCACCCTGAAGGTTGGCAGCCTCACCAGAGCAACTGGCTTCTCAAATCTTCACTGTGCCCTTGCTGAATCTTGATTATCTTAGTGCATAGCAGCTGGAGAAAATTTGTGCCTCATCTGAACCCTTCTCATGCCAATCTCAGCTGTGAAAGAAGTGCTTCAACTTCAGACTGCATCTTGCTCCTTCGAACTACATTTATTAAACTGATCCCTGATCTAGGCAGGGAGAGGGGAGGTAGACAAAGGTTTGGAGAAAAAATGCTCCATATCCTATGAATTTTAGACAAAATAAACAGAATAAGCCTGGTTTTAAATTAAGGGAGCTGCACATTTTAAAAATATCTTTTCTGCATAAGAGAGGATACATCATTTAATGTGAAGTAATGCCACATGGCCCCCAATTAGAAAGAAATTAAAGAAAGCATTTAGATGGACTTCCCTTTCTAAACATTAATCATATTTGCTCTTTTGTTTTGCATAGTACTACAATCTTTTGAAGATCAAGGCCAAAACAGTAAAGATTTCAGGACACTGAGCAAGTTAGTACTAACTAGATGACTATGTTTGCAGTCTGAACAAGGTATCACAGCCTGTGCTTTGCCAAGATTTCTCTCTTTGGTAGAAGAAAATGAATCCAGCATGTTTGCTGCTTACAGCTGGTTCAGGCATAACCCAAGTGCAGGGTAAACTTTTGAGTACATTATTATTTAGAGCTTAAAAGGTCAAAACACCCAAGTGGCTACTGGTAGCCAATGGAGATCATATGGCAAAAGTGCACTGAACTTCACAAAGGCACAATAATTTCTTAGAAGAGCAGCCAGGTTTGAGGCAGCCAGATTTTGCACCAGCTTCATTTTCCAGATGGACTTTAATCATGCAGCGATTGTGAGTAATCTAATTTTGTGAAGGCAAAGTCTACAGCCAGAGGATGGGTACAATCACATGGGTGCATGAATTTTTAAATTATGTGGGTGATATTAAAATGAATCAGAACTACTTTCACTGTACAATTGCAATCTGAATATCAAAAAAACTCTCCCCGTTTAAACCATAACAGAAAAAAGCAAACACATATCTGTTCCTTGAACTGAAAATTATTTACTTACCTGATTCATTGATTAATTACCCATCCAGCTATTTTTGCATTCTCTCCCTGGTGAACTGAGGCTCAGTCACAAGTTTCAATCTATGCACTGATCTCTCTCAATCACTTTTATTTTGTGAAAGCAGAAGAAGTAGGAATAGTAGGTTGGCTACCTGACATAAAGACAGATAACCAAGAATTCAGGTAAGCAAATGACCTACAGCACTCGGCTCTGAAATTCTACAATCTCAGTGTAAGGTCCTGCTATGAAGATCAGTTTACAGCATCTCAGTTTCTCCTGTTTCCTCTATAGATTCACTAACAATACACATTACAAAAGACATACATGGCACCTAGGGAGGGTTAAAGTAAAACACAGTTAACCAATGGTCAAAAGAAAGGTTATGGCAAATGGAGAGATGTGACATGTTCAGGCAATCTTATTTGCCTGAAACACTCCCGATTACTTCAAGTTTCTCCCTTAGTAACAACATTCATATTTTTCTTTGGCTACCACTACTGTGAACATATTTTTCTATTTCAGTAAACACTGGCCTCAGAATTTATTTGGTGAGCATGAGAACTGCTGGAACCCACAACTGTTGTAGGTAAATATCATTTCATGGACAGGGTCACTGGTCAAATTCAAGCACTCTTCTTTTTTTTAAATTCCACTACTTTCCACTAGGATATACCTTCAGTGTACTTTATAGTCTTTAAAAGTTTTTTTCACTAAAGTTAAAGGAAAGATAAATTAAAATCCATATATATTTATTTTGTACCAAAACACAGGCTGAAAGATAATGAAATTCTGTCAGCAGAATATACCTGGTTGAGTCACTACCCTGTATCTTGAGAATGGCACAAACTAAAAGGAATTTACTTAAAATAAAAAAGAAGTAATCGATACAGAAAATTGTAATTTAATTGTGTTCACTCACTTGAAAGGCTTAGCATGGGTATCAAACAACAGAAACAAACCAGCTGCAAACAAAATAAGTTTTAAAAAGATCATAAAGTCTTAATTCCCATCAGTCTTTTAAATAAGAATGTAACAAAAAAAAAGGTAAAATACAAAGTCTTTTTCTGTTGCTCATTGTAATGTTGACCTGGAGTATTTCCCAAGCATTAAACTGGAATATAATCTTATTAAAACATGAATTTGTATTACATCAATCTGTAAATCTGCCAATATGCAATAAAATTTAATCTTTCTTGCTTGTTAATTGGAAGTTCATTAAAGACATTCTTTTTATAGCAAATATGTCACAGAAAAAACCCCAAAGAAACAGTGTTGGAAAAATCCCTGTAGGGAATAACTCCTGATGCTCATGTTCAGCCTGTTTTTGTACACTTCCAAAGAAAAAAGCAAAGACATGTACTCCAAATTGTCCAGGGGGTCAGTTATCATCCTTCCATTAGAGTGTTTCCAATATAAAGCCTGAGTTTTCTTATTTTAATTTAAGCCAAATGTTTCTGCCTTCTCGATCCATGTGTGACATCATTCAAGTCATTCTTTTCTTTTCCTTTTATTCTTCCCCAAGACTACCTTAGTATTTCCTCAATATTTATATGACCAAGCCCACAGTGATTATCACTGCTCTATTGCAGACTGGCCTTCTTGGTTCACATCCTTTTTGAGGATTACTGTCACAAAGTGGAGGTAGTACTTCAGGTAAGCAGCATGTAAAAAATTACCTAACATTTCTCAGCATTATCTTTGCTTTTTGTCCAAGCACCTCCTCTTAATTTTTTTAAATCAAGACTCACTTTCAACTCAAAGTCCCCCACAATATCTCAATCATCTTCTGTGTAACTGGTATTTTTTTTTCTTAGAATGTGTTTGTCCTAGTGCTTTTTTTCGTTTGTTTGGTTTTTTTTTTTTTTTTTTTTTTTTTTTTTTTTTTTTTTTTTGTCTAACCATGGTATTTTTTGCTTGTTTCTATTGAAACACATCCTATTTTTTCAGATCGTTCCTCCAGCTTCTCAGGATTTTTTTTTTTTTTTAACTTCTTATCCTGACCTCTAATATACTTGCTACAATTTGTGCATCATCTCCAAATAAGGAATTTTAACACCACCCTCCAGACCAGAATATACAATGAGACCTACCAAGCTCAGGACAGGTCTTGTGTACCTTGCAAATTGCAAAACTGCATTCAGTATACTCTTCTACTTTGGTAATGAATAGGCATTACTTTCTTCAGTATGCTAATCCAACCAATTTTTCATTCATTCACTTAGAGGTAAAAAAATCCTCTGTTCTGAGTCTTATTAACTTACCCTCTTTAGACATGCTGACTCTCAGGTCCTCTTTGAGGGAAATTTAAAAAAATGGGGCAATGTGAGAGTAGAGGTGCTCAGTAATCACAGAAAGACCAGAGAAAACTGAAAGACAAGATGCTCAGCAGTTTTCCAGCAGGACATGAGAAAGATCTTATGGCAAACATACACACAGGTTACTGTTGAACAGATGTTGAGGTGTTTTGTCATGGTGGTCATAAACCACTAAATATCACAGAACAGGAAAAATAGATGGCAGTGAGGCTTAAATCTGAAAAATTAGCTGTGAATACTTAATTAAATGCCACTCTTTATGTTGCTTCTTTTATCACTACTGCTTCCGAGAGCCTGCTTTAAATTAAACTGAAGAAACATATCTTAATAACCTATTCTTATCCAAGGTTTATTTTGCACTGGTTTTATTTTTAGCAAGGATTTATACTTTTTTTTTTTTTTTCACATATCCATGCAGCATTATTGGTATTATGCACTGCCGCAGGAGTGCACAGATACATACAGCCAAAAAATTTGGCAAAAATACAATTTGTCTAGAGTGTACAGAGCTGTGCGTAATATTTGAGTGGGTTGTGGCAGCCATAGAGCCATTAGTTAATTATGATGGGGCATCATGTTGATGTGGTGACTGTGCTGCTTCCAGTTTTGGAAGTAGTTCAGAGGCCTCTACATCTGTGTCTGCATCTGCAAGACCATGTAGCTTGTTGCTGATATAGCTTTGATTTGCTGAAAAAAACAAAATAGGGAAACTTCTGGTCATTCATCTTCAAAATTAATTTTCAAGGACCTTCATTTCGTCCTTGTGTTTGGACTCCGTGAAGAAAGCAAGATGGCGTAAGATGAAGGAAAATATTGCTTGCATATTGTAATTCCTTTGAGAGGCAGGATGCACTCAAAAATTCTTCTTGGTTGTGTATCAACAAAATTTTACCCTTATGCTGAAAAAATTAAGAAGATATAGGAGGAAGAACTAAAGCAGGCTATCCACATGGATTCACCACAATTTTTTCAGCCTTGAGAATATAACCAGCAGACAGGATATGCTCAAATAATTTATCAATCTCTCTCGTTCATCTAGCAATAGAGATACAGTTAGAAATAAAAAGATTTTTTTTTATTTACTGCAGGTGATAAACGAGCCCGGTTTCTAGATCCCCATAAACTATGTAAAGCCTCAGAGCAGTTCTCAAAAGCAGATACAAGGCTTCTCAAACCTCTGCTATAATGAAAAGGGTTCCTAGTTGGAAATTAAATTCACCAAATATGCAATTATTTATCTTTTCTTTTTCTTTCTGAAATTCTGCTAATTTTTCTTCTTTGAAGGCTTTTAGCTTTATCATACTTTCAGCAAACACTATGTTTTAAGGTAACAGTCTTATCTAGGAGGAGTACTAGTTAACAGATCTGCCTCTTGCTCCATTTAACCACATATAAACCACACAAACACCGGAAAAAATCCTCTAAAAATCCTTGAGAAATCATGATGTCAGAAAAAAACCCTAAAAAGCAAGTAAATTAAATATCTCATTCAGAAATCTCACATCATGATAATCTGTAATCCTATTCATTAACGAAAAATGAAAATAACCTGCTGGTAGACTCCAGTCACTGGGTGACTAAATCAGTACTTTGCCAGCAATACCTTTCTCTCTTTTAAATATTTGTGGATTTTACCCATGAGCCATAAAAGTAGGCAGCTAGGCAGCTCTTTTCCAACATGCACAGAAACATATAAAATTTTTTTTCACTATAATCTTAAGGTCTCAAGATCATAAAGGCAAGCCTCCTCATATCCTGTCATTATCTGGAGGAAGCAGCACATTTCACATGCTGTCTCTGAACTGATATTCTTGTTTTAGAGGGGGACACCAAGACATACTTTTTGCATTCACCATTTTCTTGACATTTCTTGTATTTCTTGTATTCCCTGACACCTCATGGGTACCGTATCATCTTAAACCTGTAGTCTTTCCTAGAAGAATGGTTGCAAGCATTTAATTTCTTCTAGCAAGAAAGCTGGAAACTTCATCTACCCAGCTGGTACAAAAAGGGCAGTTCTGAGTCAAGCAAACTTGCAATCTATGCTGTGTTAATAAATGCTTTCTTTGTCTCCCAGATGTTTGTATCTTTATCAGAGATGCTATGGAACATAAAAGCAATTGTCAGGGAAGTTTAAACTTTTCTGCAGCAGGAATTGTGTGATTCTTTTTTTTTTTTTTTTTTCCTTTTCCCTCTCTTCCTTATCAGCTTAGCTGTGAATTAAGCTGTAAAAGACTACTTTCTATGGAGTTGCACTGGAAACTGGTGAGATCTGCTGACGTACGGCCTCATTTGACCAGCTTGGCTCTGCCTTCAGAGAGTGGAAAGTATGAGCGGGAAACCCAAGGAGCTGCGGACTTCCCCACTTACAGAAAGGACATTTTTCAGGTAAGATAAATTTTCCTATATTGCCCAATAAATCATCAGAAATGAAACTCAGTGGTTTTATTCCTGGAACTATTTGTAAATCAGTTATTTTAACTATTCAACCAGCTCTGCTGACTATTTAGTTTCCTGATACTGCCATACCCTTAGGAAATTACAGGATACTGACCCAGTTTACACAGATGAAGTTAATTAATTCAAATACAACTCAAACAGGATAGTTGTACATGTCTGCCAAATAAATCTTAACCAACTACCTTTCCAGCCCCTCCCTCACTAACCCCTACTCCCCGTCCCTCTTCCCTTTAGCCTGGAAAATAAGTTTTCCTGTCCATTATTTATTTTCTGTGGCTCAGCAGGCCTACATTTAGTATCCCACCCCAAACAGAAATCCATTCAAACATTAACAATAGATCACACCAGTTCTCAGTCTGCAGCAAGGACAAGACTGAAAGTAGAGGAGCTGGGGATTATGACAACCCCCAGAGTTTAAAAGAAATGAAAAAATAAGAAAAAAAAATAGAAGAAAGTCATATTCCTCTTATATTAAAATATACTGAAACTGCCTTGGACAAGGCTCCAAAAAATACTGTCTTGTCTTTCCCACTTTGTTAGGGCCCCCAAGATCCCTGCCCTGTGTGTGTTAACTCACTGCAGTTCTCAGCTTCAACGGAGCCCTTCTTGCTAAGGCAGAGCAATGGCTATGGGATCTGTAACTGGCCTCTTCTTGGTGTTCCTGTTTTCCAAGGCTTTGTCCTCCCCTGTATAATCAGGGACATCTTTTCTCATTTTCTTTGTATCCACCTGGGCAGATGACTTGATCCATTCAAAAAAACCACACCTGAAATACAGAATTGCTCTGTGAGGTTTTTTTTTTTGTTTAAGAACAGATTCAGATGCATTCTCCAGTTTATTACAAATGAGTTTCTATTGCTCTTGGCTGGGGTGAAGTTATTTTCCTTCATAGTGATAACACACTCAAAGGATTAGGCTCTCTTGGCTGAAAACAGTAATGTTTTGGGATTGCTTTATACTGAAAATTTTAAGCAGCTGTGCTGTTGTAAAGTTCTAGTACAAATGCTCAGGTTTCATAGCTACCCAGCTAATCAAGATAACCTCAGAAGAGGAATAAGGCTAGCTTTAAATAGTAGGATGACAACCACCTGTGCAACTATCCACAGTCAAGTTTTACATTAGAAGAAACAAGACCAGTGAGCTGTCTTGAAATAAAAATACACATTTATTTTTGTCACAAGTGAGATCATAATTTTAGTTTGGGTATGGGCAGAATTGGGTCTCCTCATTAAAAAGGAAGATTTGTTAAATTCCACAGCAACACATAGAGGAATCTAAAGAAAAACTACTATTTATTTTTTAGCCAGACTTTTATGTACTAAAAGCTAAATACTACTGCTTTACAAAGTAGAAGACTGTTAATATATTCACCTTAAAATCTCTGTTCTAGGAATATGCTTGAACAAGGTGAGGCTAAGCAAGCTAATTGCAGTGAACTGAGTATAATTTTCTCTTAGTTTTAGGGCAAGTAAACACAAAAAATAACCTATGTGGATTTCACAGCAAAGGTTTATGATTAAGGAGCTTGTTTTGAAGTGATTAATTTGTATTTGTAAATAAATATTTTCATTCACAGATGATTTTATTTATCAACAAACCTGCTAAAATAGAGTTGCTTAAAGAGCACCTAAATTTACAAAGACTTGACAAAGGACTTTTAAAGGATTTTAGATTTACTTTATATTATTTTTAACAGTTGGTATCACTGTTGGTATCAAGCAAATTAAACCGTACCCTTTTTAAGAAAACAACTTGCTTTTAAAACTAAAAACAAAGAGTATAGACTGATGAAAGTGTGTATATCCATTTCTTCTCTGTGCCATAAAACCAGCTAACTTGATGATTATCTTAATAGAGGAAACTGCTTCGGTTTGACAATTAATAATAAAGTGGTAGTGGGAGCCAAAAGGTATGGTTATACAGAAACTGATGTTAGGAATCGTGAATTTTGCAAGTGTAAGGTCCTGCACCTGATCCGGGCAACTGTCAGTCTCAACTCAGATGGGACGATGAAGAGACTGAGAGCAACTCTGCTGAGAAGGACTGGGGTGTACTAGTGAGTGAAAAGCTGGGTATGAGCCAGTGATGTGCACTTGTAGCTCAAAATGCCAATTGTTTTGCTGGGCTTCATCAGAGGGGTGGCCAGCAGATCAAAGGAAGTGATTCTGCTCCTCTACTCTGACCTCCTGAGAGCCCACCTGGAGAGCTGCATCCAGCTCTGGGGTCCTCAGCACAGGAAAGACATGGACCTGTTGGAGTGAGTCCAGGAGACAGCCATGAAGACAGTCCTGGAGCACCTGTCCTGTGAAGCCTGAGAGAGCTGAGGCTGTTCAGCCTGGAGAAGAAAAAGCTCTGAGAAGACCTTATAGTAGCCTCCCAGCAGCTTAATGGGGCCTACAAGAAAGATGGGAGTAAGCTTTTCAGGAGGGCCTGTAGCAACACGACATTGGAATAGTGGCTTTAAACTAACTGAGGTAGATTCAGACTAGGTTTAAGTAAGAATTTTTTACAATGAGGAGGGTGAAACAAGAATGGATTGGACAGAGAGCCAGTAAATGCTGCATCCTTGAATACATTCAAGGCCACGTTGGACAGGGCTCTGAGCAAACTGGTCTAGAACTCATGGCAGAAGGGTTGGACTAGATGACCTTTAAAGGTTACTCCCAGACCAAATTATTCCATGATTCTATGAAATTTTGTCTACTGATGTATATGATATGACACTATAATCTGAGAAAAGTGATTAATATATGCACATTTTTATACATGTATTTCTGCTCCTAAATTACCTCTTATTTTTATTACAAGGGGATGTAAATTCCAGATGTTGATTTCCCTGTTCTTCAAATACCATCCCAAAACTGGCCATTAGGCTTACACAAGGTCAGCAACATTAGGCAGGATGATGCTGTGAGTTCAGTCATGTCTCATAGTGCCTCTGCCCTGCCATATGTCTGGGTCCATCTGCTCCCTCTAAATTGCAAACTTGTTAGAATGAGAATGTGACTCTTATTCTGTGGTTGCAAATTTCTCTTCCTCAGCTTTGCCTGGACTGCAAGCACAAAAGTAATACTAATGACAGTAATAAAAATTGAGATGTTGCTGCTGTCTGTCTGCGAGAATTCATGGATTTTTTTTATCTTCCTAAGGGGGGAGAGAGCCCATATTTTAGCAAGTGAAGTCAGCTAATCTTCTGTTTTCACAGAACAGTTATTCTTCTTTTGATGCACCTGGAAACTAGCCCATGGCTCCCACTGATGAGGGGAACCACTTAGCTGATTCCCCAGTGAAATGGATTGCTTCATGCAAAAACACAAATTTTGACTTCAGTGTGCCCTCCATAACAAACACTGGCTGTCTGCTGGGAGAGGTGCTGCTCCTCCTGTTCCAGTGGGCAGGTACCCTGGGGACAGAAGAGATACAGGGGAAAGGAGGTGAGCTCCAGTGTGAATGGTGGATGTGGCAGGGACTCTAAAAATGATAGCTGTAAATTGATTTCACTCAAGGCAATAAAATGATGACAGTTGATATCCGTGGGGATTTCTCTTTTTGGCCTCATCTTGGTCTCAAATAAAGGATAATGCAGAAGAGTGATGGAATTGCGCCGTGTGTAACTAAGGAAGAATTTTCTTTCCCTGAAAGATCTATGCAGTGTCAGAGACTTTGCATCATTTTATAGTTATGCCCTTAATACGTCTAAACTTTAGTTAAAAAAATTTATTTGTATATGTTTTATACCATACATACATAAACACAATCATGTCTGTTAAAATGCTAAAATGAAGGTTTTGGTACACACGCTTTGGTAATTAGAACACTTTTATTCTAATTTTGCCTTTGCTTTTCATCACTGATCAATGTGTGTAGCAAAGGCAGGTCACTAGAGAGGGGAAAATCACATTGCAAATCAACAAGCCTTTTCCTCCCTTCACTCTGTAGTTTTCCTCAGTAATGACACTTTCAATCCCATCAAGCCACTTACAATTCTTGGCAGGTCTGTGCCTGTTTCCTAAGGAGACCTGCAGCCTAAATGCATTTGGGAGGGGACTTTACCATGAGACATGAATTCCATGTTAGGAAGAAATCAGGAGCTAAGTTTCTCTTTGGCTTGCGAATGTATTTTACACCGGGAGAAGCATCAATTACTCTCCAGTCTTTGTAGGTGAAAAGATTGCAAATGCCTTTCCTTGCCTGAGAAACTATCATGCCAATCCATTTAGGAGAAAGAGTTATACATTGCATATCTCTTAAAATTAACTTCTGCTATTTCAGTTTTTGACTGTGAATATTTTCAAAGTATTTAGAAGGTTATGGAGTGAAATTTGTTGATAAAAGCTAGTAAATAATTCCAAGTAATGCTGGGTGAAAGAAGATACCACCAGCAAGAAAAGACTGAGATTAGTTTAATTAACTTCTAGTGCAGATGATATATCAATCTAGGTACAGTTCTCAAAGTGTAAAACCATTTTGTTTGTAACTCTGCCAAATACAGACAGATAAGTGAAAATAATATATACTGTTGATACAGAAAATCTCACACAGCACAAAATACAGACTTAGTCTTGGGAGAAGAGAAGCGCCCCTATTCTTTTTCATAACTTGTATATTTTTTTTTTTAGGAACAGGTAATTTTTCATACTGATTTTACTGTTCTCAAATGTACTGACATGCACAACTTGAAGCTAAACTGAGGGAAAAGAGAATGACTATGTAACAAAAAATAGAGGCCCACCTATTAACTCACCCCTGCTGGGCTGCTAGATTGGGAATGAAATCTCCACAGCAAGAGCTGTCTCATTAAATCCAACTGGCCACAGGAGAGATTGCTGAATCCCTTTGCCTCCACATAAATCCATCTTTGCCTTAAATGCTGATGGTTAACTGAAATCCATGCATTCCCTGTTGCAAGTCCAGGCTTGTCTGGCTCCCTGGGGAAGTCCCTAGATTGTTTCCAGCTCCTGAAGCAAAGCGATTTACCTACTGCAGAACAGAGGCTTGGGAGCCCTGAAGCTGTCGGAGACCAGGAGAGGGATTTGAGGTGGTGTGTGCTGTGTGAGCCAGAGCTGAGAAGGAGAATGCCCTCAGTAGCTGGTGCTGCACAGGGCTTCTGCAGCTCTCTGGCAATGAGTGGCACAGGGTCACCCCAGTGACTCCCGAGCTGGAGGTGTGGAAGCCTACTATAGTAGGTGTTGCAAGCTGGACTGTGCAGGTACAAAGAGAAATGAGAAGAAAAACTGTCCATAGAAGAAAAAAAAAGAGGGTGGTACTATTCCTAGGGTCTTCTAGTTATTGATCTGCTAAAAAAAGATTTGTTCAAATAAACTCTTATATAATTTTAATTAATTCGTTTTGAATCTTTACCAGCAGTGAAAATTAAATAACATTAGTGAATGTACCTTCAGGCTGGGAGGCTTCCCCTCATTTGCATCCTGGTTCACAGAAACCAAACATTCTTGGAAAAGAATGTTGACTTCCTCAATTCACTTTTTTCTCCTCAATATTTATGGAAATAAGTATTTTATTTATGGAAATAAGTTTTTTATTTTTAGGGAAGGGAGAAATAATGATAAGTGACATTCCTCATCCTTAACATATCTATCTTTAGGGCTGGTAGGCTCCATATCATAGAAAAGCTACCAGGTACTCCTGGTTTCTAAATACACAAAACAGGCATACAAGGCAGGAGAGAAAGGGCTGTTACTAATAAGACCTAATAGATGTAAAGTAGTTTTTAAAAGCGTATACAAATTTTATTCCAACTTTAACAGGATTGAGAGTTCTAGAGCAAATTCATTGTACTTATTTCAATGTTACCAAAAAAATTGTCTTATAAACATTCCAGAACAATATCTACTGCAAAGCGTCTCAAGGTGACATTAAGGCTTTGCACCTCTACTCAGCATGTATTAAAGTTCATATCTTATTTTTACAATTTTATGAGGCACAAATCTATTTTCTACACTGGACGTGATGTCAAATGTAGAAGTAAAAATGCTTGCCAAATTTACAGCCTCTGGATGTCATTGTTGTTCTTTTAAACTACAAAAAACAAATTAAAACAAACTTTAAAAAATGTTGAAATTAAAAGTTTAAAGATTGGGACTCGAGAATAAATATTTTCTGACCATTTCCATATTTCCATATTTTTTATTTTAAATGGCATTGAAAATATATTAACCTAAAATAGTAAAATGGCTTAATATCAATGCATTTCATGATGCCAAATGAACTATGTGGACACTTCATCACAGCAGCTTAGCTTGTGTTCTCTTTAGATGTTCAATCAGTCACTGCAAATTTCAATGTAGGTAATTAACAGAAAGTGATGGTCTGGACTATATAATGAATGTGTAAAAGTAAGTGTAGTCTTCAACATTTTTTACATGACTCAAATCTCATTTGTGAAAATCTATGTATTGACTGCGAACAACCAAATGCAGATTTCAGATATCTCTTTTCATACCATTGTCTGAAAACGAAGTACTGATAAAAGTCAGTAACAACTACCAGGAGACAAATCTATTACCTCACTTACTTCTGAGAGTCATTCTGCAAAGTGTCAGAGCCTGACTCAGAGGAAGAGATACACTTGTAGTGGGTAATTCTGTGCATGAAAACAAAGGAGCAATGGAGTAAGTACTGAATGGAGACGGGTGTGGAAAGGCTGAGTCTTCTGCTGGACAGAGTCTCCCATCTCCCATTTTCTGTTGTGGGCTCCTAGGTAGGGCACAGGTCTCAGTGCGGCTTCTTTGCAGGGGCTTTGCAGCTTCACGGTGGTCTGTGAGAAAAGATTTCTTCTCAGTGCTTCCCTCCAATCCCTCCACCCCCTCACTGTACATCTGCCCAGCACCTGGCCCGGAACTTGGAAGGGTTCTTAATTTTATTCTATGTGCACACTTATTACCCTCATAAGAAAGTAAGGCTGAACTAGACTGTGTGCAGTGGGTGGGTTTGAGCACAGCTGTGCAGCAGATCACTTGTTCTCTTTCTGCTTTGTGAGAACGATGCTGTTTAAAGTATCCAGTCATCTTTCGGCGTCAAGGGATTTGGGCACGAAATGATATCAAACAAAAAAGGAGGGGAAACCCATTTCGCTTTCCTTCTCCTGAAGTCACTGCCTTTACCTGCAGCGTTAGCATCGCTCTGGACTACTGCCTGAGGCCAGCGCCCTCTGCTGCAGTGATGTCGTGGGCATGACAAGTTAGCAGGAATCTAGTGACATGAAACAGTGATGTCACCGCAAAAGCAGCAGCAGGGATCTAGCTGATCACCTGCAGCCAGGCTTGCTATTGACGGATGGGCTGCCTTCCTCAGCCCTGCACTGCAATGGCTGAAATTGGAGGCTCTGATGCGAGGAGGACAGAGGAAGCGATGCTAATGTCTCTTAATACAGTTTCAGTGTAACATTTGGATTTGAACATCCAGGTGACATAACTGGAAGCTTCATTGTGCAGTTATAGCAGCTCTGTTGCCAGAGGGCTTTGCTGTTGTGCTTATTCTATTTTCAAGCCAGCAGAGATAGCAGAGGAGAGGAGCTGTGTGTGCTCCTCTCTGCATTGTGGATGCTTAGGTTACAAGTTCAGGATTAGCCTTCAGTAGAAAGAAATACTTTGGTGTCACTCTTTTGAAATATCAATAGGAGTGCAGATATGGCGGTGTGGACAGAATTGGCACAGCTATTGTCATCCAGTACTATTGTACAGCATGAACAGCCCTTCTGAAGCTTCAAGAAGCTCTGAGATGATTCTTCAGGACAGGATGGTTCTCCATCATCCCCAGCATATGACAGACCTCTGACAAAGCCCCAAAGTCAGTCCAGTGTATCCCTATGGTTCTGACACTGAGGGAGGAATAGTCCATCTGGATTCTATTGCAGGTCCCATATGTCTGCAAGCGTGCAGTGGCAATACCCAAACTTAACTTTTTTTGGTCTGGTCTTTGTCTCTCAGTGGGAGTTAGGTATGTAGACACCTTTGAGGATTTGGGGCCAAGATCTTATCTCTATGTATACGCGGCCACTAGATCACCAACAGAAAATTTTACATCCTCTGGTGTGGACAGTGGGAGTAAAATTATTTCTGTAAGACCTGAAAAAAGGCAGTGATTCCTCAGAATTAAAAACCTCTCTGTTGAAAAGAGCAGTTTACCACTAAAATTTGGTGGGCAAAAAAAGCTATCTGCACCAAAATCATTGGAACTCTAGTAACTGATTGTGCTGCCAATCCAATGTGCAGTTGACATGACCTGAACATCCTCAGTGATCCAGGAGGAGGTTCAGGACACAGGCTGGGGTCAGAACAGAAGCCTAACCTTGGTGCTCCTTGTCCCAGGGAAGTGCCCTATCCAATCCACCACTTGAATAAGGATGCTGTGGGCTTACCTGTTCAGCCTGATGGGCATTATCTTTCTCCCTCTCTCCTCTTTGGTAGGTCTTGGGTTCATTCTAAGGCATAATGGGAGAAAAGAGATCCCGAAAACTTTTGCGGGACAGGAAAACCACTTCCTACCCGGTTCTATTTCTGCTTCCAAAATTCTGTTTGGCAGTAGTTTCAGTGAACTCATTCTTCCTTTGAGTTCCATATGATCCCCAGTTGTTTTCTAAATCACCAAAAGCCATTGACAGGCTGTGTGGTTTTGATTTAGGACAAAGATGTTCTTTAAAAAAAAATCATTAACTCAAAATAAATGGGGGGAAAATCCATGTTTACCTTAGTCTTTGCTTACAAAAATTTTATAAGCGTGAAACCTACTTATATCTGCACTATTTATAGGTGTAAAAGAAGACTAAATGGAATTGTGTTTATCTCAAATTAGAGACCCAGCATTGAACTGAAATGAGATGCATAATATACATATATATTAATGTATAAATAGTATGCACATCTGAATCATGTAGAAATATTTCATCAGTGTGCATACATAAACAGGCCTGCAGGTATGTGTGGAAAACAAATACAAATATATATGTATATATAATTTTTTAATTGAAAGTATTTCTTGGTTCAAATGTTCTGTGAAAAGAGCATACAACGCCACTATCATGTTTTGTAATAAGTCTGAACTTTCCAAGTTTTGCCTCCTTTTTCAACATTTAACCAATTATTTGCCCCCCAGATGTTAGATTACTTTTTTTCTCAAGGACTCAAGATACTATATTGCTGAAATACCCACAACTTTACAGGGTAAAATGAGGAAGAAGATGAAATGCTACAAGCTCTTACTAAAAGAATAGCATTTTCCCCTGGGTCAAATGACATTACCCAAACTTACGAAGCAGGCAAAAATTCAGATCACATCTTCTAACTGATCTCTGCTTTCTTCTGTGGAGGAGGGACTGGGAGGTGGGGGTGGAAGGCAATTTTGCAGTTGTCTCAAGTGGTGATTGGAATTTAGGCAACCTCAAGATGCTGTGCGTTCGCTGACTTGAAAGCTCATTCATAAATATCCCAGTGTCAATTCCTGGATAGTGAAATGCCACTAGTAGCTAATGGGGAATTCACCATTTGTCGCTGTCTCTTTAGACAGTAACTTGGGGACAGATAGAAAAGATTGCTGTCTACTTCATCAAGAAAGCAAAGTAGAAGTGAGAAACGTAGCAGCAGATGGCCTAAAAGAGCCTGCTGTGCTCTAGTCACCTGCTGGCAATTGTTCCTGTGGCACTTCCTGACCATGAACACTTGGAGGAATTTTTGGTTGCTATAGTAGTAACCACTGTACAGCTTGGACTCTCCTAGTCTAGAAAATTTAGATTGCTTCATTTTCATATAATGTAATCAGAAAATAGATTAGGGAAAGGTACCATGTATCAAATGCAAAGACAGTTATACACCCTGACAGACATTTGTTCAAATTGTTCTTTGAAGCACCAGTGGAGTAAGTGCCCCGGCTCCCTCAGGGCTTTCTTCAGCAGACATGTGGTTGATAGGCACAGGGATCTCTCTCCTCTTTTTAAGTAGATTTTACGTTTTTCTGTATCTAGCTTATGTATCTGAAGACTTTCAGTAAATTTCTCTTAGTCTTTGTTTTCTAAATCAACCTACTCTGATTTCACCAGGAGCAGTTTCTCACAGCCTGCACTTTTCATATCTCTGACTTCTCTTGTCCCTCGACATTTTCATCAACTGGTCTACACATATGGAGAAGACCCTTTGGGTGGATGAGACATTAGGTACAGATGGGACCCCTACTGAGATATAGGCAGCCAAAGAAGACAAAGTACCAGAAATTGTGCAGCTTGCAAATGACACCCGGTACACATAAATACGATACTAAAATTTTCTCAGCATCACAAGTTTGGTGACTTGGGTTTGACTGTTTATCTGCTATAAACCACAAGGTACTTTTCAGCAGAGCTGTTGCACAGCCAGTCATTCCTCGGTTAGTTTATGGAGTTGATTATTCCTGCATATGTGAAAAAGCTTGCATTCAAGTTGAATCTGCATTTTTCAAATAATTTCTTCAGTTTTCTATATCTGGCTTTAAATCCTATCTTTTAAACTCACCCTGTATAAAACTGTAATAAGCTTGTTTTTATTTTATCATCCACAGCGTTGGCCAAAATACCTCTAGATCATCCTTCCAGTCTGATAATAAAATGTTGATAAATTAACTTCTAATACCATTTTCCAATTGATTCAATGAATCTGTAGTGCCTTCCATGTTTCCAAAGCACTCTCACACAGAATCACTGAGGTGAATGAGTGGTCAGAAAAGTGAAAGTGTGGTGAAGATGGTGGTGGTGAGTATATTCATGTATTCCCATTTTAACTAAATCGAAGTGGTACAATGATGGCCTTGGTTTTGAACCAGGAGATTTTATTGACCTCTCTCATTTTGCTATAAATTTGGAGCATCTTCCTACTACTAAGCCCTTTTTGTTACCAGATTTTGTTGGATTCCTCTCTTCCTTCCCTCATATCCTCTGGCAGAAGAAGGTTATATGAGAACTGTCAGTCTTAAATTCAGTCAGTTTTCTGTAGAGAACTCTACTTGCTGTTAGGTGATAGCCCTTTTAAATCGCTTAAAATATTACGTGAATATATATATAATTACCTGAATGCTCAAAGCTCTGAATTAAAAGCTTTTATCTTTACATTTAAGAATAAGAATTAAGAAACTATCTTGCAGTTATTTATGCTGAGCTGCTAAAGTCGAATTTTTCCAGGTTTGAGAGGTTTCAGACAGTGAGATCTTTGATTCTTTTTGTGCGACTTCATGAGAAATTTTTAGTTACTTGTTCAATCCAGGAGTTCTTCCCATCCTTCAGCTCTGGTCAAGTGACCACATAATATACAGGCAAGGAAACAGCTTAAAGCAGTCAGCTTAAAAAATATATATGGAATATATCTGTGCACACAAAACCAGACTAGTTGCTTTCCCAGTAGATACACTGATACAAAGTGCTGCAATATAATTCTGCATTACTCACCACATTATAGCCAGTTATTTTGAAGTGAGAAATGGATACAAATATAAACAATTTCCCTCAATACTTGTGGAAGAGAATCCAGACTGTCCAGGAAGATATTATTTCCTGGTAAAATACTCTGTGTGGTTTGGTAACATATTGGAAAAAAACTTCAAAAAGCCAGATGGTTCTCCCAGCTATTTTAATGTTATTGTTTAATGAGTGGCCCAAGAAATGCATTTAAGTAAGTGAATAAAATCCAGTTGTTTCATCATTGTGTTATCTCAAGCAAAAACAAATAAATAAAAGCATGTCAGTAATGAAATGTTTTCCCTTAAGAACTTGGTAGAGTAGTAGTGCCAAATTCTGCTGTGATGTAAAATGGATGGATGCAAAGCAGATGTAACTTCATCTGCTGATTGCAATTGAAAGCTTTTAAAATTTGCTTGGAACATATTTATGCCTTGAGATGCATGGAGAAATGAAGTTCAGCTGGAGTTTAAGGAGTATTATAATTTCCCTCCACAAAATCTTTTTCTGTGTCACTGATCTCAGACAAAGGTAGGGGTTTGATGCCAGGTTTCTTTAGAGCTCTATTCTCTTTTTCAGACCCAAAGCCCTCTAAATGCAGTATAAGTAGGTATTTAATATCCTTAACTACCAGAAAATCATTCAGAATACCTCACAATACTCATAATCTGGAAGAGGAGTGTTTATCTGCTCACTCCCTTATCAGTGATGCTCCATTCCTGGTAACCATGCTGTACATCTGTTGCTGTAGGTTAATGGTGAATTCCTTTTTGAGCCAAGTTAAAAATAAATGTAGGCTAATTACAGTGTCTCTTAATGAAATGTCCACCTAGGGTGATGAACTTCACTATCCTTGAGAACAAGAAATACGAAATCACTATACATAGTTGAGCTTATTAAGGGGTTTAGACGCTAAAGTGGGACTTGGGGAGAATTTGAACACTGAAGACTGATGCTCCAGCTCCACCAAATCCCTTCAATTTCAGGGAGACTGTAGATGCTAACTTACCATCACTGAAATTTTCCTCTGAAAGTTTGCAATCTACTGCCCTGGAGGTCAGAGCAGCTCCCTACCTACTGATAGCTGAGACAGCTATCTCCAGGCATGAAGCTTCCCTTCACCCTCTTCCCTCTTCACCTTTTTCTCAATCTGGCTTTATCATTGCTGTTAAACCATACCAGGCGTAACCATTGAAATTATTGCAAAACATAGCAACTATTCAATTTCACTCATCGCTGCAATAGGTGCTCTAATGAAAGAGCATTCCCTCTGAAGTAAAACATCTCATTTCTCTATTCAAATTCAAATTTTTGTCTTTCAGTTATGCAATTAAACATAGGCAGGGAAGGGTCACTCTTCATGTTTGCTGTTGAAACTAACAGATAAACTTTCTCATTTCATAATGCCAGAAAAAAAGAGGTGCAAGAGGAACCATTCTCCATCATTCTTTCAGGGAAAAGTCCCAGTAGTGAGGTGCAAGATGGCTGGGCAGTAGGGATGGCTGGGAAGTAGGAAACACTGCAACGTTGCAAATCTAGATGAGGCAGGTCTAAAGGTCTTACTTTCTGTTTCCTGAGTGACTGTGGTTGACACTGGGCTACAATATGAAGAGGGTAGTGTCAGCGCCATCTCCTTCTGTATCCGAAAAGACCAGATCTATCTTCTGTTCTATAAATGGCAGATACAGATGCCAAACACAAGAAGTTCCAGACTGTGAATTTAAGCAGACTCAGCTCTTATGAAGGACAATATTCCTGATGCCTTCCTTTTTTTCTATGATGACATGGATTTTCGTCATTCATCAGTACTTTGTGTTATGGATTCCATTCTAAACTTTCTCTTTCCATAGCTACTTAACATCAACCTATGAATTTTTATTGATGAACAAAATGAAAAAATTGAATGTGGTGAAAACCAGCATTATAGTGACAAAGTTCTGGAAAAAAACACCCTAAACCCTGCAGCTGGATGTACCTCCATAAATCTGATACAAATGTGGATCTGCAGCAGTGACTAATGTGGTTTTCTGATGCAGGGCTACAATCTGGAGGATCTCCTTGCAGGATATAGTTCCTGTCTCAGCTGGTCAGAAACAAAAAATATCTTAGACTGAATATCCTAAACCACAGACATTTCCTAATTAGAGGGAATTTACTTAAATCCCAGGTCATGTAAATGAGTTTAGTCTTGTAAGCATGCCAGATTTCCTTTGAACTCATAAGTCCATCTGTGTTTCACAAACGGATCTGTTGCTTCTAGTGCCAGTGGTACCTAGCGTTGCCAAGAAAAGCATGCCCACCTTGATTGCTGGGTAATGAGAAGTATTTAAAAATCTGTATATAAAACAGCTCGTCTCTAATTTTTCTAAGCTTAAGTTTATAGACGTTTGTCACAGAATTATTATCTTTTCTGGGGAATTTTCTATGAAATACATATTTTCAATATACTATTGTTACTTAGTATGTCATGCATATAGAAGCGAGAACACAAACCGTGCCACCAGTATGTGCGACTAATTTTCACTTATTCCTCAAGGTGGCAGCACTGGCTCAGTGTTTAAGTTCACACTCCACGCTCAAACTGCCAAAAAAAAAAAAAAAAAAACAACACCAAAAACAAAACCAAAAAACCACCAAAAAACCAAAACCCACCAAAAACCCCCAAAACAGCCTAACAACTGAAAAACAGTGCATTGCTGAGGTGTACCTTTTTTAAAATACTTTTTACCCACTGGTGTACACATACCTTATTAATCAACCTACTGGTCTTTCCTTTTTGCCTGAAAAATGTCAGCTTTAAAGTAGGTGTATACAGGCATCCTTTAAAAATGCCAAAAAATATGATGGTGTAACTAAAACACAACTTTGTGCTTGCTCCTCTAGACATGAGACAAATAGGATTTGTGGAATTTTAGCTGGGAACATGCACCTAAGCTTGTCTTTCAAACTCTTGGAAATATGGTTCTCTTGACTTAATCCTGCACTCTTGCTGTTATTCTCAGTTGCTGCCACTTCTCATATCATAGACAAATGGTCTGGTTAGTAAAGTGCAACAGAAAAACTGTTCCACTAAACCGCACCACACTCCACGTTATTTAATAAACCCATTTTATGCACTAGCTCTTCATTAATCTAAATTGTCTGCTACAGTTAATATTGTTTAAATATAATCCTAGCTAATTCAGTTTCAGCCATAATGGATAGAGGGACTGAAAGTGTGCAGTATCCTGCACTCTTTTGTATAGAACTAATCCTACAAATTGCTTTGAGTGTTTCAAGAGAGCATTTTTTCATGGATGGTTTTTATTATCACTAACATGACTTCATTTGTAAACAAGAAAAGCTTCCTACAGTACCTGCAGGCATCAACAATGATGAAAATAGCTGGAATCTTTAATTGTTTTGCTTTTAACAATACATCGTTTTACATTCAAATCATCCAAAGTGCTAATTAAATAATTTTAAAGTTAGTCTGACGCATTATAAATGTGGAAGTGATGCCTATGCTAAAACTAATTTTGTGATTTATGTTCTTCTGGATGTTCTACTTCCACTAGAAACAACTACCTTGCACATTTGGTTACCTTTATACTACTAGCAAAAATTGTTATTAAATTTGATTTATTTAAACACTGAACAGGTAGAAACTTTAGTAGATATTGTGTTTTTTGTAGTTTTTCATAGCTACATGTGACTAATCCATCTGAAAACTTGTTTGACTCAACTGTTTTTGGGAAAACATAATCCATATTTCTTATCTCCATATGCCTTTAAGAAAATGAAGATGAAAATTCATGCACTTTTAAATTAATATTTTTATCAGAGGATTCAAATTCAAAAGGGCTTGAAAGTAGCAGATAACATTTATCACTAAAGGTTTTCGTTGGAAACCCATCAGTTTGGTATGATAGTAGTCAAATTTTTATATTTTCCAGTCTTGGCACTCATAATGGTTGTCCTGGGCAAAGTAGCCACAAGTGCAAATTCGGAGCCAGCCTCATTCGCTACCTTAGACTTTGTACTTTAACAGAGCTCATCTCTAGAAACTGTCTTAAAGATGGACAGCAGCTGGGAAGACACAGCTTGATTAAAGATGGGAAGCATAAAATCAGGCAAGGGATCTCATGTTTGAAGACATTACTAACATGGTAGATAAGGAGAAATCAGTAGATGTTAATATACAGTTTGGTTTGTGAGACACATTTGGCAGCCTCACACATGACTTTCCACTTGTTACTCTTAGAATAATGTGATAGTCTGTTGGGGAAGTTCCAGGTATCAGCAAAATTTTGCTGTCTAAAACCCATTTGTTAGCTCAATTATTTTGTGCAAGCATTAAGGTCCTGCAAACTCTGTTTTATATACATCTCCAATTACTTAGGCTGGAGAAAATTGTTATTTGCTAGTTCATTAAGGGTGTGATTTTAAAATTTCTCTTTTTTTTTGTCCCAGTTCACTAATGAGTGCCCTGAAAAATCACAGTAAATGCCTTCTGCATTTCCTACTACCTGTGGTCATACTTTTGCTTTTAAGAAAGGATGCATAATTCTTCCTATGCAAGGTCTCTTGCCATAGGAAGAGAAAAAGCATTCATAAGTGCAGAAAACCAGATCTAGGTAAGGGAAGGAACAAAGCAGAAGCAGATGTAGCTTTGTGCCACCCTGGCCCTGAGCACTCAGAGAGGCCCAAAGCAGAGTTGCCTCACCTTTTATTGACTATTTTAGCTGCCAAGGATGATGATGACGATGACATGAACATAACTCAGAAATGCGTCTTTGCCTGGAAATTCGCTTCATACAACACAGACTGCTTACCTTTCTTAGCATAGTCATGACTGATTAAAAAATGTTTGAGAAAGTATTATTCTGTCTGGAAACACTAATTAACTCAAACTATAAAGCTAATGGACTCATTTCTGAGAAAAAGAATCACCCCGTAAGACACACTCAAAAGTAGGTTTCTCATATCTCAGACAAATGACCTACCACTGAACCAGTGGATTTTCTTTTATAGTTTCCTTCTTGTAAAGAATCAAATTAAATTCCAATACCTAGAATTCCTGACGCATTTTCTTTTTGCATGGAAAATGGCGCCAGTCTTTAGTTTCCTGCCATTTGACTTAAAATTCCCAAATTCTACTGTATAGTACAGTACATTAGAATGGTATTACAAGTCTTGCTTTTTTCACAAGTGGCTGAGGCTGTTTCTCCCTTTGTCTACTCTGCTCTTCTGTCCTGATGAGTCTTCCTGGGCATGGTTTCCATGCTTGTCCCCAAACATGTCAACGTCCCAGAAGAAAAAAATAATCTATGCATGGTAGCAATAGGGGGTTTTCAGAATTGGGTAAACAATGTTTAGTGTATCAATGTACAATCTTTAAAAAAATACATGATATGTAATATCAAAAAAGATAGCTTTTATTCACAAAAATAAGGAACATATGCCCAGCTTCTGATGAAATGTCATCCTGCTTATTCCCTCAGCAGGATTTTGCCGTAACACTTCTTAAAATAGAAATAATTATGGATTTCATCTACATGTTCTGCACTGACATTTTTATTTTTCATTCTTCAGTTTTGCCTCCTGTGTAACAGTCGCCTCACCTTCAACTCTAGAGGATTGCTTAAAGGCTTTCTCATTTAACTGCTGCTACCTGCCAATGCACAAATTACCTGGCAGGGATGATGTGGAGTGTTAAGGCCCACATCTTACAGAAAAAGATTTACCAGCTACCTGGGTTCTTAGAGCACAGAGAGCCTAGTTCCACACTTGATGTCTATCCAGGTGTTTTTATAGCATGATGTGCTGCTTCAGAGCAGTGGAATTAGCTCAAGATGTCAATAACAACAAATAAGTGATGGCAAGAAACAAAATTGAATTGCACTGTCTGCTATTTCAGTTTCCATGATCTAGACCTTCCAAAATAATTTATAAAAAAACCCCACTATTCTGATGCTATGTAGTTTTATCCAGAAAGTTCTCAAATATCACTGCGGCACCCCAAACACAACACTGGGACAATTTGCACCAAATCAGAGAATGCAGCACCACAAAGCCTACTTGCAATGTTGATGCTCAAAGATTTCTGTGGGTGTAAAAGCTGTGCTACCATGAATGCCCAGAAAATATTTCAGTTGTCTTCCCTGTAAAGCTGTTCACAGATTGAACATCTTCACTGCCTAATACCTGTGCTGAAGCTCTTGGTTCTGCTCAGAACATAGCCATATGTGCGTTGTGTGGTGCTGCACTTGACCCTGCTTTGGCTGCAGCATGCCTTCTAGTAAGTGTCCAGGCTTCAGGGGTAGGAGAGACCTTCTGGCTTCATAGTTTGCCCCATAATTAAGAAAGCAATTTTTGGAAGTGCTGCCACTGCTCAGTGTCTGAGCTTGCGTAGTTTCAGACTCACCCAGTGCTATTTTTACACTATTTTCTCCTGAACTAATAAAAAAAGCTTGAGCATTTAGGTGGTTTTTTTCCCCTATTTCCCAGAATAGTATTTTTGTATTGCCATCAAATCCCTCTACAACTTTCCTTTTAGCATTAATACTGGGGTCTGGTTTACAGCCAGTAAAATATACCCTAATCATTCTTTTACATAAGTTTTCCAATAATCCTTAAAACCAGAATTCTATACCAGTTTTCAATAGCACGCCAAACATGGTATGTGACCATTTTAATCAAATTAATTTCTGGGTTTGTCTTTGCAAGTAATGGGTAGACAGGGAAGGGGCTCTGTGCTGATCTCACCTTCAGCCAGTGTTCTTAAATACTCACCTGCAATATTCAGCTCCTTAGAAAGCAGAGAAGGCCTGGGTTCTGGTGGACAGTGCTCAAACTTGCAATCCTACAACTGCTTAATTTAAAATAAAAATAAAAATTAATAAACAAAAAAGCAACAAGAATAAAAGAAACAAACCACCACCACCAACACAACACAAAAAAACCCCAACCACTAAACCAACACTACACTCCCCCCCCCAGCCCCCAAAAACTAACAACAGCAGAGTACAAACCAGGGGTCATTTTATAGGAATACTTTTTTGCCTTATCTAACAGGCCTTATCTAACAGTAAAGGCATAAAAAATCCACTCATGTCCAACTCTGGCCTTCAGTGTGCCAATGTGGAGGAAAGTCCTTTCTCCTGCACTGAGAGATTGTGGGAACATCCTGTAAAAGGATGGGCTCATTAACCTAGAGGAGACTTACCTAGACCAAGTAATCTTCTTGATAGGCTAGTGTCACTGTTATATTTGTTAAAGACTGTGGAGGAATGAGATCTTCCCTGTTTATCTTAAGATATTATGTTAATTTTGGAATGGATAGAATTGCTTAATAAATAAGAAAGAAACAGTTGTGGGAATTCAGGGGAAAAATGAGGGTTCAGGCATCCCTCCTGCCTTCAGGTGTTCCCCATCAGCCTGACAGAGGCAGTTGTCTGCATAGCGTGCCAACTTTCCAAACTTTTGTTTAACAATTCTTCTCAACTGATAGGCTGGGAACCTATGTCTTTGAGACTATGTCTTCTCTTTGAGGCACTTTCCAATAGAAAGGTATCTTTTGCATATACTGAAATGACATTTTCAGTCATTTCTTCTTGCATCTTATTCTTAGTTTCTATAAAGTAATTTTATTTTTTGCCTCAGTATAATGATTTCAGGGTTACTGGTCCTTCAAGCAACCACAAATACCTAATAAACGAATCTGTGATATCTATGTAATGAAATCCAGCATCGAGTTACTTTAGATGTAGTTTTCTATCTTGTTACATTAGGGAAATACCAGCTCAAACTGACATGCCTCTGACAGATATTTCTACGTAGTGCAGACAGGTGCTGAAGGAATTAATGATCCCTTTCATTGACTTGATTCCATGTCCTCCACCAAGCCCCATCTTGAGTGACATTAGTTAATACATGAAGCCACAGGAACACGTAAAATAAATGACAGCATTCTCACAATAAAAGGCCAGCTCAGCACCTCCTTTTATGCATGCTAAACGTCCTGAACAGATTATGACCAGGGCTTTTAACTATCCAGATATGTGAATTCTCCAGTTAGGTTTCAGAAAATGGCAATTGCATCAAATTTCCTTTCATCTCTCAAACCATTTTTTCTTCTTTTCATTTCCCAGATGTCCAGGAGTAATATCAGTCATTACAAAGTTTCTTAATTTTATGTTCTTTTCCAACTTGTGCTCAATTTGTTCACCACATGCTGAGTTAGACTCATGACTGCATTAGCCATTTTTTTATGGTTAGTCCAATGTTCTCATGGCTGCTCCTGATCATTTTCCAGTGTGATTAACTGTCATTGTGATCAGATACAATCCACACTGTTTGCCTCACATACTATTTCCCTGGACTGTCGTTCTGTGGTCCTTAACTGCCATCACAACTGATGCTCATGATTGTCTGGTTTTTTTTTCCTACCTTTGTACTTAAACAAGTCATTAGTTTCTCTCTTTCTCATAACTCTTCAAAAATTCCCACAGTCATCTTTTAACATTGCAGCTCGTAGTGAAGCAATGCCTTTGGTACCAGTGTGTAGTGGATGACAGCATAACTCCCTCCTATCTTGCAGTTGCTGATCATATTTACATTCCAGTAGATAACGTTATCTGGTTACCCTGATTTACACTGTTGATTTCGTGGCTCACTCTTCTTACTATCCTGACAACTAAAGCCAAAGAAAACAATTTTTAGAAAAAGTCAATATATTAAAATATTTAATTTTATCTCATGGTTGTCTCCAAATTAAAGTCAAATTTATGGAATAATTTAGGGAATATGAAGAATATAAATTAAGTCAAAATATGAGTACTAAAAAAGAAGGGAGAGACTCCATTCACCAAACTGTGGCCCAGTTGTAAGCACTCTAAACATTTCATTTCCCTTTCACCTAAAGAGATTAGAATTCACATCATGATGTCAAGCATCATCGTGCTGTTTAGCATTTTGTATTAAGGCTACAACAAGAGAGCAACCTCAGAATATTGTGCAGCCTGTCCTGGTTACAGGCCTCAGCTGGGTGAAGAAAACAGAACTCCAGTACTCCCTCAGAGGCATTTGAATGACAGTGTCTGACCTCCCACTCCTGTGCTCTAACTGCAGACAATTGCAAGGTACATTCCTGCCATGTATGCTTGTGTAAACTGTTTATTTCTTATTATAAAGCATTTTTTCAACTCATGTTTGAGTTCTGAACTGCTTCAGTTAGCTAATTCCAGGTGTTTACTAGTACTTCTCCATTGTGTATATATTTTTTTTTGCTTGAAAGTATCTCTTCCAAAGCTAGAAACGATACCTTTTTCTTTAGTTTCAAAAATTTTGCACAGAGGAAGAATGCACTTTACGGCATGGAATACAGACTATTTTCCTCTTTCTGCACTCAAAGTCTTTATGCTGCTTTCTGAATACTGAGCTACTGGTTGTTACCACAGGCTTAGTTGGGCAATGTAGAGTTCCTACTGCAAGAATACAAGCTTCCACTGCTCAGTGCTCATTTTTAAGCAATGCAGAGAGAGAACGGTGTTAGAGAAGGATGTCAGTGTCTTCCTCACATAATAACCCCCTTAAAAAGATGATGATTTACATATTTTAATTTCTTCCTATTTCTTCCTCCAGGACTTGGTTGGCTTCATTCCAGCAGAAGAAAGTGCAGGAAAAGAAAGATTGCTATACCCTGGAAAACACACACTTCTGACAGGTACACAGCAGCTGTTCAATCTTAGCATCAAATTTCAGACACACACACAAGGCTCAAGCAGGCACACTTATTCCAATGCTGGTCACAATGCTCTGACAACAATATGTTACAAATCCTTTCACAGTCAGTCCAGGTAAGGTAAAGGCACTTTTGCTGTTGGTTTCAATTTTTGCTCTGAAAAAAGAGGTGGGCAACCAAGATTCCTAGGTTATTAAACTCCTAGGTTTAAGTATTTATAAACCAACACCCCTCCTCTATCATCATAAAATTTTACCTGTCATTAGAATATTCAAAAACTCATGACTATTATAACAATGTATACAATCTTCACATATAACTTCCACATTTCACTGTATTAGGCAAACACTAAGTAATTTAACAATATCACTGTTTGACAAATTGCATGAGGCCACCAGAGTTAGTGCTTGCTTTCCTGTGGCTTTCTGTCTTGTCACTGGCTTTAGTATCTAGCCATGCAAACACCAAGCTAAACATTTTTCTGCCTGGAGTAATTGCAAGAACTTTCTCCCATGTGAGCTGTCCTGACATTCAATACCACTGGAATTCACCCACCAGCCCAATCCCCCATTCTCACACCCATTCCAGTCACCTAATCTAAAAGTCATGTTTCCATCAGAAAATTTTGATATTATTTACCCATATTTTCATTTTATTTATCCTTGAATATATGTAAAAATCAAAACTACACTTACCATTACCTTCTTGTGGATAATTTTGTGATAGATCAGTTTTTTGGATCAAGTCAAAATCAAAGTGGTCATGGCAGCTGGGAGCTACAGCCAAAGATGTCATTAGCTCCTGTCAAGGCACCATTTATGAAAAGACTTCTGGTCTATCTGTACAGCAAGCTCTGTGAACTCCTCACTTATTGATGCTCAGAGAGTCAGTGTGCAGCAGTGAGAGCTGAGAGAATTGATGGAAACTCCTGAACGAGGAGGTGATGAAATGGCAGATTAAATTCAGTGTCAGTTCAATGCAAAATAATGCACTAATGGTAAACTAACTGTAAGCATTCAGTCAGAGATGAGCCAAGGGACTATAAATCAGATGCTTTCACTCATGAAAGGGACCTCGTAGTCACTATAGATAGTTTCCTGACTTTATCACCCCAGTATTCCTCAGTGGTCAAAAAGAAAGCAGGGTACTAAGACTTAATGTTTTGAAGACAGAGTAGTCAACTAAGCAAAAAAAAAAAAAATTAATGCTTCTTGGAGTTGTGGCAGCACCATATCAAACACGATACTATAAAAACAGTACAGAGAAGGATGAAAGGAATGACAAGGAGGTAAGAAGAAATTAAACAGAGCAATACAGATCAGTCTGGAAATAACTGAACTGAACGGGCAATAGATACAAAAGAAGAATATAACATCTTGAATGCCAGAGAGAAGATGAACGGGAAACAATTATTTGATGTTTCACATGGCTCAGGATGCGGAAGACACCAAATGAGATTATAAGATAGCACGTATAAAGAAAACCAAAGGAAGATCTTGTTACTAAGTAAAAATCACAGGCAAAAAGTATAAGTGAGATCAAAAAGATAGACAATATTAAAGAATAAAACTCTGTTGAGGGCTATTAAATGATATGAGCCTGATACACTGATGGTTCCAGATAGCTTGCAGGTTGGGACCTAGGAGAGACTATCAGGGAAATGTTGTTTTGTACTTCTGCATTTCTGATATGTCTCTTGCTGGTCACTGTCAAAGAGATGTGTAGATTTCTGCATCTACCCATCAAGTTCATTCCTACATTCTATACTGTAATAAATGCTTGTCTTTAAAAAACAGAGTTTTGCAAGTAGAGAGACAGTGAAATATCTGTAAGTCCAATACCTGACTTGATCTCCTGTGATACAGGAAACCTTCAGATCAGGCTCTCTGGCAGGTAGAGAAGGAATTCAGGCAGGGGTACCTCCTAGCCAAGGCATGCATATTTTGGGTATTACAGTGTCTTCTACAGATTGCTTTAGGAAGAAACAGGTTATAGTCGTGTCACCCATGTAATAAAGGAAAATTTTAACAAGTTCTGTTACAGAGTTTGCTGAAAACAAAGAAAATATTGCTGACTTAAAAAGTAATATTTTGCATTTCAAACTTTGTTGGAAAAATTGCAATATTTTTTACATTATTTTATTGACCTCTTAAAGCAAATAAAAATGAGTAAATATAGAAAAATTGGCTGATATTTTTATGCATTCAAAATTTAAAGATCAGTAACTTTTCTGTTATTTCTTTCTCTGTCTCCAAAATAATCAAAGTTTTCAAGTTAAAATCTGAGAGAAATCACAGAAATAAGATTCTTATTCCCCTGATCATGTTCATTGAAAATGTAGTTGTGATTATAAACTCAAGAAAATATTTATTGGTAATATGTTTCTGATCTGAATTAATTGGATTACTTTAATTTCTCTCCAACTGAGCCAATGGTCTGTGGTTCTTTTCTGTCTCCTCATTCCTGGGCTGGTATGCTGCAAATCATAAAGCTCGTATTTTATACCAATATATCGCTTAACTAAAACTTCATTAAAGAAATCGATTGGAAGATGTGTTACTTTTAAACTCCCTCAATAAACAGATATTAAGAGAATAATGCAGTAAAAATTCTACATCAGAAAAAATTTTATGTATCTGAAGTGATCAGTCATATAAGACTTAAAAGGACTTTAGCACTATGGAAAACAAATTCAAAAAAATTTACAAAATTATTGACTGAAATTATTTTGGTAAATATTAGAGGAAGATTGTTTCCAGAGAGCATAGCTAGTATGGAAATTATTTGCTAGCCAAATGTTGCTAAGCAAATAATTCAACCAGCTTCAGATCACCAGTTAATGACACCCTTTGAAAGTTTTGACAGGCAAAGGGTGTTCACAAAGTGTATATTGAATTAAAAGTCCAAAAGATATTTTTCCACAAGAATAAATGTTAGTAAAGAATTGATCATGCATCAAATTATTTTCATATTAGCCTAGACATATTTCCCATATTTCTAACAATTTCCCTTCTCAGAGCTGTGAAAACAATCCAGCCGAATAGAAACATCATCAAAGAATGGGTCAAGTAATTTCTTAATGTGGGTGAAAACTTATTCCAAAAGCATAGTGGAAAATGTGTGGGTTTTGTTGCTAATTTAGCTGGTGCCAATACTACTTTCCAGTGATGAACAAAAACTTAACAAAAAAAGAATCTAACTTAATTTTACTTAAATAACCAGGGCGCCTCCGAAAGGTAAACAAATACTCTTCTGTGGCATTGCTTTTACCACAGTATTTCCTAAATTTAGAATGAATGTGTACCACATGACTGTACTTATACCAAGTAATGGTAAATTTTGGCTTTTTGATCTGGTATGTTCACCATGTATTTATAAAAAACAAGTGAAAAGTAGAATTAAATATGGATAAATATGTGGGGGGAAAATGAATATGAAAGGAAAATGAAGCTATACATAAAGAACAAAAAAACAATGTGAATTTAGCTGCAAAAATAGCACAAGTGCCACATGAGTATTAACATGTACAAATTACTCCACAGTGGAAGGTACCATAGAGGCTTTCTCTATGAAGCAAGGTGGGTCTCTGCAGAAATAATTCAGATTATAAGTGAGCTTAAGTGAGGCAGAAGGTGCCAAGAAGAGAAACAAGAGCAACTTTACCCTATTTTGAGTATGTTTATTTAGCACATGTCAAAATGTCTCCGCTGAGTTTTGCAGTCTTGAATATTAGAAGAAAGCTGTCATGTGGTGGAAAATGTATCACAAAGTCAGTCAGCTGTATCATAAAGACTAATTTAAACTTTAGGGACTGGAAAAATAAGTTTTTCATCCTCAAAGCCATCTTTCAGAGTATAACAACCATCTTAACAGCTTGGAATTCTGTTCGTGCCTTGGAACCAGCTTTTGCAGGGCCGGATCAAAAATCAGGCATCATATTTAGTAGAAAATTCCAGGCAAAAAAAAGACACTCTCCCCCTAAAATTAGATACAGAAACTCCCTGGTAATTTTCCATGGATAGAAAAATCCAGACATGCCTAATATTTACATAATCAAAATACTTTGTTCTGAAAGTTTAGTCTCAGTTATAGTTTTCAGCCCTCCTAGGACAAAAAGAAATTGGCTTCACAGGGTGTGAACCAGTATGCTTGGGTACCCAAACACTCTGCTTTGTGATAGAGAGACACAAATCCCAGATGTCTCAATGAACACATCAGGTAATCTGTCTGGACTTCAGGCTCAGCTGGTGTTATTTCCACACCACAGCAAGAACAGAAAGAATTTAGTCGTGTTCACTTAAAAGGTTTTTAGAGTTGCTAAGACTAAGATTTGGATGCAGAACAGAAGCTGTAATCCTGCAGAAGGTTGTGCTAAAGATCCCTCTGATCCTGAGAAAGTGAGGACATGATATAGACGCTGTAGGACGCTGTAGCCTTACCCCCTGTTTCTGTAAGAAATAATTACAAAAGACTTTTAACTGGGTAAGAGACAATAACCTGCGTAGTTGTAAATGGTTATGTCAGGGCCTGAAAAGCTCATCAGGGTCTTTATTTCATGACTTCATGGTGTTACATAAGAACAAAGTGCTGAGGTGGCAAAAATTTATGTTGTCCCACTGATGTCCTGGGAGATGCTCTCTGCCACACGGCCAGACCACCTTGCTTTTCCTTTCTCCTTCTCAGCAGGAAGGTTTGCTCCCTGAGAGCCACAACTTGGAGTGGAAAGCTGTCTTTTGGGCACATGGCTGTGGCTAGACAGGAAAGCAGCTGAGTAAGCCAGAGCATGTGTTTGGTTTACGTGGCCCCATTGCCACTGCCTTGAATGATAGCCGACCGCCGGCTCAGCTGGCCAGGGAAGCAGGTGCCACAGCCTTGCTTTTGTTCCCTGTAGTGTCAGTAGTTATTTCTGCTGCCTGTGAGAATGGCAGCTGTTCAGCTTGCTGGAGCAGAGGTAGGGACACAGCTTTGTAGCTTGTCTAGCATAGCTGACACAGCACACAGATCATTGTCAGTAATGGTGTACTGCCTCTTTCCTTCTTATCACCACACTAGGTAAAAGGACTCAGACACAAAAGCCAAGATGGATTTTTGCCTATTATTGATCACATCAAATACAAAATTAATCTGAATGCTCAAATGCCCAGTGATATAATTTTTGTGCATTTGTTCTTCTATTTACATGGACTAATGACCTAACATTCTCTCTTAGTTAGCAAATGATGCATTATATAACATTTGATCATGACTTATTTTCTCAGTCTGGAGTCCTTCTTTTATACACAGATTTTCCCAAGAGGCCATTTACAACCATGATTCTATGGGCTATAATCACAGCTCTAGGAATGCTAACATGAACTCTTCTCTACTTTTTACTGAATATTCACTAGCATCTGCTATGGGATTAAAAGAAAAAGATTTTGCCACACATGGCAGACAAATAGCAAACAATATGCTGATGTAGTTTAGGGCTATCCCTTCATCATTCCTGCAGGATCTGCTGTGGAGATATCTCTAGGGGTTTAAATTGCAGTCTTCAGCTTCTGAATTTACATTTGGCCTTTCACTGCCTCTTTCTGCCTTAATAGTATACTTTTTCATTTGTATACAAATATTATATGGATGTTAACCAGGATTTCCTTTAGTGCTCTATGACTGTCTAAGTATACAAGGATGATGGATTGTTTTTTCCAACTGGGTGTCTTTAAATTGAAATTGTTCTGTTTAGTAAGGTAGCACACAGAGGAATGAGCACTGGTTATTTTTGGTTTTGAGTTGATTTTTCTTTCTTCTCTATTTATAGTAGAAATAATTTTATATTGTGTTTCAAAGCTCAGTAATTTTGCTGCTTATTTAGATTTCATTTCATTCAAATGAAATACCATTGTTCTCCACTTCTGAATTAGTTTGCCTGAAATGTAATTTTTACTATGCCAGTTTTAAGGTTTATTTTCAAATTCCGTTTTCTTTGCAACATATAAAAGTAGATTGCTACACAAATGTATTTTTAAACATTGAGGTCAGTATAAATTTCAATTGCCTCCCACTACAACATTGACTGCATCATTTATTCCAGTTTTCAAGACTTTTGATTCCTCATTGGCTTGCCCCCACTTTCCCTCATACACAAGTGGCCTTTTGACTTGAGCAAAAATACGAATATGCAACATATTTTTGCACAGTCAAGATTTAATTTCTCTTACTGCCTGTATCAGGAGTCGAAAATGCCAAGATTTAGTAGTATCAGATTATTATTTAAAAAGAGGAGCTAGCTATATTTAATTTAAATGTAAGATTTAAATGTAATCTGTACTCATTTTAGTAAGGAAAATGTTTTTGCTTCCTTTTCAAGAACTGCAAGATTGGGAGTTGTTTCTTTGGTCTTTAACTACTTAAAATTTAGCTACTGAATATATTCTATATCTTTAATTAATAACAAAATTAAATTTTGATGAAGATTTTCCACCATAATCGAGTAGTTGAATTTAAAAATTAATCTGGGCTCAATTTAAACATTTTAAAATTTGATATCTGGAAAGAATTCAGCTTTGAAATTTCTATTGTATATCCAAACCAAAAAATTGACATGCTTTGCTGGAAAGAACTTGAAAAAGTTTATCTGAATGGCTCAGCTGGCCTGTGCTCTTTTTCCAGTGCAAATGGTAGGCAGGAGTAAAAGGAGAGGAAGAAAACATGAAACAAATGAAAGGAGATTAAAACCAAAAGCTAACATAAGTAAAAAAGTAAGAGGTCACCAAAGGGAACGACTCAGAGTGCATGTGATCTGTATTCAGTTATCAACTTCCAATGAAAATAATGAAGTGCTATTTTTATTATACTGGAATGAGTAAAATGAACATGTTTAACACCGTTTATTTATCTCAAATCTAGGTCTGAGGGGAAATTCTCTATGAAAACAGAGGATCAGAGTAATCTACAAGCAAAATGTAAAGGCACTCATTGTTGCATGTGTCTTTGTTTATGTTTGTATGGACATGGGCTTGTTTACATCAGTCACTAAACTAAGCGGAATTCAGCAAAACACATGAAATTGAAATCTAGACACTAAATATGAACCTTTGAAAAGTTCAGGGAACTTCCATTTTGAAATAAAACAAAAGTAAAAGTAAAGCTCTGTTGCCCTGGGACAGTTTAATTCCCTTCTTAGATACTCAGTTTTCCTCACTAACCTCTTTCCTTGGAAGCTTTGAAAATGAGGAACTATCCAAAAAATGGTTCAAACATGGCTTGAGCATTTACTCAGGAGACACTTGAAGCCTTTGCATTCACATTCTTAGAGAGTATAGCAAATTTTGAACAACCATTCTCAAACCCATCTCTGACTCAGGTCCACTCTCACTCTGGAAGGCCAACAGCATTCAGCGTTTTCACTGAGCTAGGGCCAAAGTCCAGTAAAATTACACAGGTATTCCAGTTCTTATTAAATGTAAAAGGTTATGCAAAACCACAGTTTTCCTGGGCCATGAAACAACACAGAAAATACACAGCTGTAACTTCTAATGGAATGTGACAGCAGATGATGAGTGAAATTATACTTCAAGTCTCAGAGGAGAAGTCTGTTAGGAAAGGGGGGAAAAAAAAGCCCTCATATAATTTGTTCAAGACTCTTGAGGAAAAACTACACATAGAATTATCAACATTGTCTGACAACAGAGAGGAATAAGGAGAACAGTCAAGCTCAGACAGAAGAGCAGAATAGAAGCCAAGATACCATTTTGTGCTTAACTTCTTCAGGTTTAAGAACTGAGAGGTATCAGGGAAGTTTATATGTATCTGTTGCCTATTGTTTTTATTCTGCTCAGTAAAACTGAGCTGTTAAACACCATGATGGGATTTCCATTTTACCATGTGCAGGGAATTTAACTGTAACTTAATATTTACTGTTATAATTCAACATGTCAGATCAATGATGTCAATGAATGCTGACTTGTCCCAGTAACATTTGTTACTATTACTGCAATAATGAAGACAGGTGGAATCATTTGATGATGTCTGTGGGGAAGAAGAGCCTTTGCCAAAGGTTGAGGTGACATAGAATAGGATGGTGCAGTCAGTTATTCTTATGGTAGTGACAAAGAAAGTTCTCAAAATGGTCTCCAATTAGATAATTTAATTTTTTTTAATACATTAAAATTATGGGCCAAAGACTGTGAATGTTGATAACACATCTTTAGTTATACTGAGAGCAAGGATGTTACACGATGTTACCTGAGCTGTAAAAATTTAAACCTTAAAAAATTTAAAATGCTACTTTGTTCTACCTTTGTAAATATAACTCTGCATTTGGTCCTAATCCTTCTTATTTTGCTCAGTGGAAGTATTTGAGTCTAGATTCATTTGAGCAGACATCTCATCACGTGATTCTCAGTAAGCTTTGAATATGCCCAATATTTAATTTATTTTTCTGGTATTCCTTGTTCAAAGGATCAATATACCTGCATGAAAAAAAAAGTGTAAATCTAACATGTACTAATTTAATATATCAAGTAATCATAGACTGAATACAATTTTCTAATTTAAATTTTAATCACTCATTGTTTTAAATGCTTTCCTATCACAACTCCTGTAAGCATTTGAATAATGGTTTCCAAGTAAGGAGACTATTAATTAATTTAATACCTACAGATTGTAAAATTTTACTTTGTGAATCTGTACACTTTGGCATAGACAAAGAGAAATCAGACCTTTTATATTATATCCTACTACACTATGACTAACATACATTCAAGATTGAAAAATTCTATCCTGTGGTAAAAAGAAGAGCTGATGTACTTTTTTTTTTCCAGTCCTGTGTTTTCACTTTATTTTTTCTTATCCTTCCTTCATTTGATGCCTCCATGATACCTTGTCAGAGAGCAAAGGCCCCAGAGGATTTCAAGGATTTCCTGAAACTTCAGAATACAGGAAGAGCCTTGAGGGGTTTTAGTAACAGAAAAAAAAATGGAAAACAACAAAAATTATGGGCTCACTAATACAAAATGAAGGATGTGGTAGTATAGTCCTAGACCTTTGGAATTAGTGAAAATGTCTCTTCGGAGCTAAACACTACAGTAAGCTGATGATTTGAACCTAGCAAAGACTTTTTCACATCTATTTTGCCTCAGCACTCATCTCTTCTATAAGAGCTACTTTGGAGGGTGCTCTTTCCTTCACATTTTACCTTTCCTGTGTCAGGATGCTGAAAGAATTTTGGATGCTGAAAAAATTGAGGCTTTTAAATAACTGATGAATTGCTTTCTGGGCCACAGAAAAAAAACATTAAAGAAGAGTTGTGTTTTATACCATAAATTGTAGGTTTGCATAGGGTACGTAGGGAAATTTACACTAGTGGGGTTTTCCAGTGTCAATACATATGCGTGCATGTGTCCAAAACTGAAATTAGTTAGAATAGTACAGATTTTTTTCCCGAAGTTTGGATGAGCCCCCTAGAGTTTCCAGCACAAACTACTTCTGCATGTGGACTTAAAGGATTGTTTCTGTCTGGAATTATGCGTATCTTTCTGAAATTGGTTTTTTATTTGTGACATTCAAATTCAATTTTTCAATGTTTGCAGTAAATCAGCACACACACAAAGCATATTCATCGTCTTATAAAATAAAGTAAATTTTAACCCAAATATTAATGGAAAAGTTTTGTCTCATTTGTCAAGCTCTCCTTGTTTTTATTGTTGTAGAAATGCCTTTTCATTTTATTCAGGCTTTTGTGTGCTGGAAATTAAAATTTTCACTATGTAGCTGAGAACCAGCCCTTTTCAAACATAACTTTACCTTTCACCTTTCCACCTTGTGAGATAAAGCATATCTGAGTATGAAGGCTGTACTAACTTCAAATTAAAGATTTTTCTACAGGAAAAAGTATGGCTAAAAAAAAGGAGAAAAAGGTTAAAGTCTTACTCTGGGCCTATTAATCAAATTGCTGCATATTTTCATGTATTTTTTAACTCTAAAATGAAAACTGTGAACTAAGAAACTAATAGGCAATTTTGGGCCGTAAACTCCATAAATTAAGCAGTGACAGCAATGCCCAAATCCCCCTACAACTTTATGAGATAAATTGATGGAAATATTGATGCAGATATATAGATAATAAAGGCGTATAGATGTTGAAGATGGGGACGAGTATCTTCAAATAAAATGGACACAATTTCATGACACTTTAGATTAAGACAGTTCTTGCTCTAACAGCAGTTCCATCTATATTGTGAGCTTCAACCAATTACTTGATCTCAGCCTTAACGCTGTACATTCATGTCAGCAGCCCTGTCAAACACTGGATATGCTCTAGGTTCTACAGCTGACCTAGCCATGAGTGCAGGCTACAGTCAAGGGATGAATGGTGCTTAAGACCACTCTGACAAGATCCCGGCATTCCATATGCTGTATTGATTCTAGCAGAGTTGCTTGGATCAACCTGAGGTGGGAGCTGTGGCTTTAAAACACGAGTTCTCATATTAGTTGGGAGCAGCTGTAATTTGCTCCACCCTAAACAGTCTATATGTGGTCTTCCGGTTTGCAGCAAAAACCCAGCAGATTCCCCAGCTGGAAAAAAATATGTGGATACCTCTACCCAAAACAATTTTTAAAGTGTTGCCTCCCAGGTAAAGCTGTAGAGATAATAAATTGCAACAAGAAAAGCAGAGCATGCTGTTGTAGGCACCACCTACTCCCTAAAGCTGCACATAGATATGGTTACATACTTCAGTGCAATTTTATCTGGATGAAATGACTTGTGTTGGGCAGCACAATAGGCTGCCAGTGCGTAAACAGTCTCTTAACATTTTGCAGTCCATTATATTTTGCTGCCCAAGGCAACCTCCTGCTCTGTGTGGTTATACAGCCCTGTTTTTATTTTCTGTTGTTGTCAGATATGAGCCCATATATCACTCCCTTCAGCAGAGGCTGAGCTCAGTCTCTCCGTATGTAACTTTGGTGGCTCCGATGGCAGGCAGCTACTCAACGATCCTGCTTCACAGTGTAAAGTTACTTTGTGAAAAACAAGAGGAAAATAGCACTAATAAATAGACAGAAGAAGTGAATAATATGCTTTACTAATTATTTTCATTTCTATAAATAAGACTTGTGGGTAATAAAAGTCCCATGCCGTGTGCCTGAAGTGCCATTTGCAAAGGAACAGTCCAGAGTTGGCAGCGATTCCAAACATGTTGTTTTCATGTCAGCAAGTCCATCTTGGGGATTAAAATGACCTTCCCAGATGGAGAAGCATTTGGTACTTCCCAAACCTGCAGTCAAAAGGATTCTGAATGTAAACATGAAATTCAGAGAATGGGCAAGCATTGGTTTGGACAGTAAAGTAAGCAGATTAGTCAAAGGACACAGTCCTTGTGCTGAGAAATATTGAAGCCTTTACAGCGAACCTGCTACTAAAATGAATCATCTGCTAATTGTTAACACATGCTGTGACACCACTGCTATCTACTGTTCTAAATGTGACAAAAACATGTTGTCTTAAGATATGTGGGCTAATATCTCATCCTTTTTCATCCTGAACGACGCACCAGAAGTATCAAAGCATCCTATCAGTAGTGTATTGACATACAAAGAAGAGCAATAGAAAGATTTTAAAAAATATATATATTTTAAGGGAGAAATATTTAATTGCACATTGGGGAAGACATCTAATATATGTAAATAAGAAGCTGATTGGGACATATTATCATAAAAATGTAAATATTAATTAGTTTAAATAGTTTCAGCTAAGCATTTAGTCAATACTTAGGACCCTGTGGGCTGTATATTGGGAGGAAAAAATGCATCAGCAGTGTGTCAGCAGTCTTCCTGTTTATTTCCAAAGGAACCCAGCCCTATTTCCTCAAGACAGCAAGAATCAAACAACAGAAAGGAGTTTTCATATTCGCAATAAGTACTTTCAAGGCAGTACTTAGCATTCAGTGCTCTGTGTTTGTAACTGTGTCTTCATTGCTCTTAGTTCTGCCACATTATTTCTCCTGCTTCTCTCTCACATGCAGAGGCACATCTGTTTCAGTGCAATCAGCCTGTGGATCAAATGACACAGGCCTGTATCACTGGAGGAGATGCTGTGTGTTATTAGCCCCTGTTTTTACGCTGTGTATGCAATAACAGAACTTAATGTCTTCTTTCACCTAATTTAAGGTGTTAAGAGCTACAGTTATAGGCAATTCTGTTTACTTTGACTCAAAATCCTCTTTAATCAATTTTTTTCTGATTAACTCGATTTTTGACTGTGTCTGTTTTCATGTGCCCAAATGGTTGTACTTTGAGGTCTACTGCATGTTTGGTGCATATTGTTCCATAAAAATCATGGCCACTTTAGACATTAACAAGTTTCATGTTGGTTACACAGGAATTTCAGCACCAATTTTTGGTTTTGAAAGTATTTGTTGTTGTTTTCAAAACTGCTGTATTTACACCAAGGGCTAAGAGAAATATTTCTTCTAAAGCTGGAAATGTTTTTGAGTTACCAGTCCCTATAGAACCATTTACTTTGAGACTTTTAACTTTTGTCTAGTATTTCTAGATTAATAGCTCCATGTTAGTCACTTCAAGTCTTCCAGATAGTGAAGCACCCTAAATGATTTTTCGTTTGAGTAAAAGATTTCTAAGTAAAATTTTAATAATTAAATACCTACAGATATTTCCAAATCAACTTCTTATTTCCCTAGAATCAAAATACATTTTTCTGCCACAGATTTCAATGTGAACAGGACTTGTCTCCTGTAAACTACATGTAGCTCTATGGAAAGGAAGGAAGGAAGGAAGGAAGGAAGGGAGGGAGGGAGGAAGGGAGGGAGGGAGGGAGGGAGGGAGGGAGGGAGGGAGGGAGGGAGGGAGGGAGGGAGGGAGGAAGGAAGGAAGGGAGGGAGGAAGGAAGGAAGGAAGGAAGGAAGGAAGGAAGGAAGGAAGGAAGGAAGGAAGGAAGGAAGGAAGGAAGGAAGGAAGGAAGGAAGGAAGGAAGGAAGGAAGGAAGGAAGGAAGGAAGGAAGGAAGGAAGGAAGGAAGGAAGGAAGGAAGGAAGGAAGGAAGGAAGGAAGGAAGGAAGATCTCTTTTATGTGAATGTATCCAGCTCCTCAGTGAAACCATACAAACAACTATTGTTAGAATATATACTTTAAAATTATTTTCTTGGTAATTCTCCCCTCTAGCACCTTCAAGTTCAACAGTGAGATCCCACAGGGCAGTTGGAAATGTTACAATTAAAATCCCAAAAATATTCAGGCACCTAAGTCCTTTGGAAATATATTATTTAAAATCCCTGAAGACACTTAAGGGCTCTTCAACTTTGCACCAGGTAAGTTCATGTCAGCGGTATGCAACTCAGGAGAGAAATGTACATCCTCTGAGTTTTCTGACTTGTATCCTCAAAAAGTTTACCTTCAATAAAATCTTCATACCCCCAATAGTGTGTGTACATGCACATCTGAGTGTGCATGTCTGTTTTATTCTATTCTGCTACTCTTGGTATGAAAATTCAAGACAGCTATTGTAAATTTACTGTCCTCATTTCAATAGCTGCTCTTCTGATTGGAGCACTGGTTTTGGCTTTAATTACTATAACAACAGGAGTGTACCTTTGCAGAGTTAGCAGGGCTGGTTCCAGTAAGGATGTGATTAAGACATTTCTAAGTGTTCTGTCCCTTCTTTATAAATCTCCATGACGTTTCTTGCTATCCGTATACATTTTCTGCATTCCTTGAAACTAAACAATAGGCAGGAGGTGTGGGTCAAGGCATGGCTGAGACCTAAGGCTGATATATCAGTTGTCTGCTGGAGAGATGCTGCAGAACACTTTCCATATGCTGTGTTTACACACAAGTGATTGAGTCCTTCAAAAGGGACATTGTGAAAACTACCTTCTCCACATTCATATTTTTCATTGTAAGCAAGTTTCAAATGACACACGTAGAGAAAGACAGGAGACAAATGTAGAGTATGGGAAAAAAATCCTTGTTTACTATTAATAGTAAATCGAATTGTCACTCCATTTTTTTTAATGCTGAAGCTGAAATTAGAGCACAATGCTACATTAACAGACACATGAGGTTAGACTTTGCAACGAAGTGAAGAACTCAAGGCACAATCACCTGATCTAAGCCCTTTGTCGACACTAAGAATGATATCCACAAATTCTGAAACATACAGTTTCTAGACATTCCAAATTAATATCTCCCTACACTGTTCACAGTATTTTGTGACAATACAGGCTTTTGTAAAATGAACAGAGGAGAAAAAAGTGTTTCTCAGAATGGCCCTAAAGTTTTTCCTCCATGCATACATTGTCCTTCTACAGAGATGCCTATACACCTGAAGTTAGCTAGGGACCTATGGTACCGTGGTACCTTACTACTGGAGGTGAATACACTCTGGCAAATTTAAGACTTAGGAGGAAAATGCTTTTTTTATTCTTCATCAGTTCCCACTTTAGAGATGTGTCTAGCATGAATTTTATCACCCTCGTATCTCTTCTTTATATTATGCTGAGAAACAGCCAGGCCACAGAGCAAGAGAATGGTTCTCTGATGTGCTTTTCTATCACTTCCTCACTGCCCTTTGTTCATATAACATTCATCTCCTATGACAGTGCTCTGTATCTCTATCAGTTCCATACTCACAATTCCACATCTCCTCCACACTACACTTTTAAATTCCCATGTGCCTTTTATAAATGTTATGCTAGAGGTTTTATTACTTATTAGCACTATAGGCTATTATTAATTTCTGTGTTTATAGGATTGAACATAAGTCTTCATAAGAGTACTTAGGAAACCAAATGAGAAAGGTTAGAAAGGGCAGCATGGTTGCCAAAAACTAATTAATCAATGCACAGAATACTTGCAGAGATAAGAGGAAAAATGTTGGATATGTGGTGCTATCTTCAACACCAAACTCCTGTTTAGAGAAAAACATTCAGCATTAAAATATGCTGAATTTCTTCTCTCTTTGCCTTTCTTACCGCACTGCATGACTGCCTCTTGAGCCTCCTCACTGCTGTATCCAGCTTGCATAGACAGTGTGTAATAACTTTAGTAATAATCGAGATGTTTAGAACTGCATTTCATCCTACCCTATGAAGGAAAAAGAGCCAAAGTTTTTCTTTCATCTCTCTGAATAAGGAGCAAGGCATCCTACAGCTGACCATCGCACCTGAATCCAGTTTGAAGGAGATTAACAGATTGATACTCTATAGGTGTTCTTTTCTATTTATTCCATTTTTTTTCTTGGGAATAAATGCTAAAATTAGGACTTCTATTTTTAGGGCTATTCCCTACTAGAGAGAGGGAAAGATGTCTTCAAAAGCAATTCAGCTTGCCTAAGATCTGATCTCTACTTGATGGTACCCGTAGATCAGACTCCTAATCAGGCAAATGTCCAGAGAGGCATGGGATTGAAGATGGTTTCCAGCTTTGGAAGAGTCCAAAAGAAAACAAAAGGTGTTTTCATTAATGTTTTCCATTTTGATTAATATTATAATTTTTGATATTACTTTATTGTAGAGATGCCCAAAATTCTAGGTGTAATTTTGTATTTCACTTTGTTTTTCTTGTCTCACAGATTTTCTAGGTAAGGACTTTTTTGGTTTAAAGCCTATACAGCTCCTAGTTTTCAGTATTTGTTTTCAACAATATGAAAAATAAATTATAATTTTTTCATTTTAGTGACCACCCTCAGGGAGGGCATGTCATACAGGTACATTAAGGCCCCTGATGTTTGTGTAAAAATTCATCTTGTGTATCACACATTTTCACTGCCAAAAAAGTCACTTCAGCCAATTGTCTAAATGAATGGATTAGAAGAGAGGAATGTCTATGAAGGAGCATAACAACTGTTGGAGTCTTATCTCTTCCACTAAGTGTAGTCTTGAGGACACCTCTTCTGTGAAGGTATTCCACATCTCCTTTTCTTTGATTAAGTGCCAGTGGCAGAGGTGGGTAAGTGTTTCATAATATATCATACAAAAATATTTTCAAGTATTTACATGACTGTTCTGGTAGAGTCTTAAAATTCTTAGAAAGTCTACACCTAACATGAGAACTGACTGAAATCATATCAATTGATTATAGTTAACTTTCAGATATGTTCTGTATTACACAGTTCATGCCACTTGGAGCAGAATCTTTCTTCATTGACTCCTTGAGATTTACCAACTAAATGGCATTCCAATGTTTTTCATTAATTTCTCTTGTTTTCTGTAACAATATAGTAACAAATCAGGTGTAATTCCAGGAATATCCTCCAGAAAACAACTTTAAGTTTTGGGGTTTTTTTTCTTTTGTATGCTCTTTGTTGCTCTACTGTAACAATGAGAATCTCCTACTCGCACTGGAAACCTACTGTGGGGTGAAAGATGTGAACCTCAAAACAAAGAGCAAAATATTTCAAACAAACCAGAAAAGTAAAATCTAAAGTTATGTTAATGAGCATACAGATCAGAATTCAATCCTCATAGGTTTGCTCATCACTTTAAATTTCCATCACTAAAAAAAATCTTGGATTTCAGGTGCCAGGTGTATTAATTCTGTTTATTCAGCAGGTTATGGATTATGCCCAGAAATAATGAATAATCTTGCCAAAGAATTGAAAACAAAATTCTGGTTCAAATAATTGGGGAGGGGGAGCAGAGAACTAGTTATTTAAATTAATTATTAATTGATTCACTAATCGTCATTTGATCTCTCAATTTTCCTTTCTATTTAAGTTTTGCAGCCTTCAGAAAGGGTTATTAGACTATTAGATGTCATTTAACATCACAGATGTAGATACCTGGGGCATAGGTGTGTATTTAGCACTATCTCTGCCAGAGCCATTAGGACGGTGTTGTCCTGCAGAGTTTTAAGGAAAGCAGAGGAGAGTTTTGGCCCAGCCACAGGAGCGAGCACCAAGCACATAGGGTCTTTTGGCTGACATGGACTTGCATAGCAGAGCATCTGTCATGCTGTCTGACTATGGATGAAGGAGATCAAGGAAGTGTACCTTTTCTTCCTGAATACTCTCTGGGATGCCATGCACATTGCAGCTCCTTACACATTAAGCACATTCCTGTATGTTTTGGGTCAGTGGATTAGGGGAAAAAATAGTTTTGTGGTAAAAGACATTTTCCACACAAGCTCACTTCTCTGCTTAACTTCCATGCTGAGCAACCACTTCCAAATAAGCTGTTTTACCACCTTTACTGCCTTTACTGGCTGTCCATCTTACTGTTTAGCAGGGATCGTCATAAATGTTGTTAAATCTGTGGCAGGCATAGATCCACTAGAAATATCCAGGAGATCACAAATACTTCTATTACTACTACTATTATATACCAAGAAATTATTATAGCTGAGAGACCTTGTGCCTTTGATTAAATGAATAGTCTATGTTCTGGTGCAATTTTTCCAAAAGCCATGACAACAATCAAGACTTTTAGTAAAATAAAACTAGGCAGATATTAAAGCATCATGTTGAAAAACGCAAACAACAAATAAAATGCGAACAACATTTTCAGAATACATTTTCAGCATTCAAAATTGCATTTAAAGTTACCCTGTTGAATGCATCTGTATTTGTTATATTCCAGTGGAGAAACAGCAAGAATTATCCATATTCAGTGCAAATGCATGCCTACCTAGGGATCTAGAAATACAGCTGAACTAGTTCACATCAGGAAACAAGCTCAAATCATACAGGTCAATCATTTCCTGTTTTAAAGTAAAAGCTTTAAATCTCTAGAAAGCTACATGGTCACTGGAGAAATGCAGGCACATGGTCCCCATGGGACTAACTGAATGCAAACCTTGAAGAAAATAAATAGATCTTTATGACAATAGTGAAATTCAACAAGTCATCACTGTTCTGAAAGAGCTTTTATTGTATTAAGAAAGTACATTGGATATAGGGGAAAAATATGTCAATAATCATATTATGGTAACAACAGTTTAAAAGTAAGTGTAGATCATCTCTTTTATATTAAAAGCTAAGCTAGGGAAGACAGTTTCAATAAAAAATTACTTCCCAAAAAAATTCTGTGTAGTAACTGTACTGGAGAAACTTCTAAGCAAAGTACTACTGATCAGGAAAAAATAAATCAAGTGGTAGGTTATATGCACTAATAAACAGTCAGCACAATAGCTCACACTCCCTAAAATAGCATGAAAGCATAGTTTAATGACAAACCATGAGCTACTTCAGAAATGAAGAATGGATGGTTTTTCATAATCCTCCCAACTTTCTAATGCACTGTGGAGTTGAAGAATATAGGTCTTTCTCTGAACTGTAGCCAGCCATTACTCATTAATAAACAAATTGTCCTTTATCACTTGTGCTTAGTGACAGAAATATATAAATATACATAGTGAGATAAAAAATAATCAAAGTACACCTGGTTATTATTTGTAAAGACTTAACTGTAAGTTTTTAATGATTAATTTATCTGCCATCTAATACCTTAATAGATCATGAGAAACATCAAGGGAGGAATGTGGTACTGCATTTTTAAAGTCTTTTTCACTCTCACTGAATGATAATAGGCATGGAAGCTATCATTAGTCTTGTTAGATGATGGTTCCTTTAGGAATCTCTTATATGTTACCTTTTAGAGGGAAGGTCAGAGAAAATCCCCCTGGGAGTCCCCTTGCAGGATACAGCTAACACAAGCGTAAACTGTATGGAAATGGCTAAATTATCTTTAGAGAGACCTTGGTCTTTCACATCAATCAGACCTTTCTGAACTGGTAAAACAGATAAGCATCCTGCTTGTAAGACTGTTTTTATCCGTATGTTTGTAATGACTGTCACAACAAATTTGGAATGAAAAGACCATTGTCTTACTTTTCTAGTCTGTTGGTAAATACTAAAGGTAAGGTGCAATTTATTTTAGTAAGAGCTACATGAACTGCTAGTACAAAACTGTAATATTTCGTGTTGTAGTTAAAATCCAGAGAGTCAGGAAACATAAAAGTTAATGCTACAAGAGCAACCTTGATGCTACCTCTGCGCATAACTTGTATATTTTATGGTCTAGGTTTTACAGCAAAATCAATAATTTATTAAGCTCCACATTTAGCAAGGAAACAGGATTAGGAATGGAGTATTTATGATTGGTAATTTTTGAAAACTTTGTGGATTTCTTGACTTTTCTTGACTTTGGTTATTTAAACTTTATGTTCTGCACTTAAGTTCATTTCAGTTTTGAAGACTTTTGGAGAATAGGCTACTTGCAGGGTTTGGGTTTTTTGTTTGGTTTTGATGTTTGTTTTAATTTTTTTTTTTCTCTTGTCAAATAAAACTTTTAGCTTCCTGTGCTATCAGAAAAAAAGGCACAGGAAAGAAGCAAAGCAAACTTTATGGTCATCCATTCTTTTTACCCCATTACAATAACTTAAGTGGTCTACAAAATAAAAGTAGCAAAAGGTAATTTGTATTTTGCCCACAGTGATTGTAAATCTGCTTTGGTGAAAGAATTTCAAATGATGACTTAAAACATTCACAGTCGCAAAATCCAGATGAAACTTTGGAGAGGCTCTACCAAATGATTGAAAATGCAATGATAGGTTGTGTTTTCAAAGCAATACACCAAAATGGACGGAACAAGGAATGCTTTTCCTTTAAATACCGTCATTTTTGCAAAGAGCAAAATTTTCTGTAGGGGAATTCTGATTTTGTATTAAAATTTTGTTTTTAAGTTTTAAATTTCTGTGTTATAGTGATTTTCAAACAGCAGTTTCAAATTTCATTTGTCTTTAGACTCAACATGTGAGATATTACCAATCTTCATAATTTAAGCATTCAAGCATTACAAAAGAAATAGTAATTAATTCCTTAACCAGGTACCTTAGGACCATACTTGAATCCTATATAGGCACCCAAGGAGAACCTATCATGTACAACTGAGGTGATGAATAACTTGAGCCAATAAATAACCAGAGCTCCCTGTTGCCTTCTGGGAAATAATGAGGAATGCTGGACAGGCTGCTCAGGTTTGTATGAAGAACTCTGCATGTGAGGCATAAAGGGATGCTCTTATGTAATCTTGGCTATTAACCCATCACTCGTTGTAAGAGTAACATTCATTTACAGAATACTTTAATTTAAAAATGAAGCTATCCCTTCTTAAGTTATTGTGAATTTTTTTTATGGTATGCCCTACTTCTCTCTGATGATTTCAGCCTTGTGAACTTATTGAGTACCCTCATATTCATTGGGGATTAAGGTTATGTTGGCAAGATTGCCTAAATGTGTATGGCTGGTGCTACTACAAAAGTATTACATGAGTTAGTTAATTGCTAATACTATACACAGGCTATGTTGGAATACATCAGAGAACTCTTAGTCTGAGAATGCTACCAACATTTAGTCACTAAATGTCCCTGACATCTCATGCTGTCATAACTCAGGAGGTCTTGCCTCCAGACAGCCTTTCCTGTTAACATTTGTATCTGTGCTCATTTGTAATAAATAAGGTATTTGTGAAAAATATTGGTGTTTCCCAGGAAAGATGGAGTTTGAGGGATCTGATTTATTTTTCACCTAAAGTAGAAGAAGAATTCTAAAAACACATTTTCTGAGATTCTGTGTTTAAAATAGTATGATCTGTGCATGAGTGGCAGTAATAAGCTTTACCAAATCCACTGAACTCAATCCATCTTCAATAATTCTCCATGTCTGTGATTCATTTTAGATTCCTTAATTCAATTCTCACCATATCCAGATATATTCTCTTTCTCCTTTTCTCATTCAACATTGTTAAAGGTGACTTTTCTCTACCACTCCATGAGGTAATGGCTGTTATAAGGCTTTTTTTTCAATAGACTAGCAAGGCTCACAAAAACATTAAAAAAACCTCTCATTGCATCCTGTGAGAGATGTTATAAGCAAAATTTTTTTCATTTTAGGCAATTGCATGACACACTGGACATACTCTGCCCACAAAGGAAAGTTCTCCACTTGTAAGAAGAAGAAGACTTGCTTTTGGCTTTCAGTGTGGGAATCTTCATATGATGCCAAAAGGACTGCTCTGTCAGAAAAAGTTGCTGATGATGTGGCAAAGAAAACCAAAAAAAAAAAAAAAAAAAAAAAAAAAGGAGAAAAGAGAAGGGAACAAACAGGGGAAAAAAAGAGAAATGGAATAAAGGAGGATAGAGAAAGGAAAATGAAGAGAGAAAAGAAGACAAAAAGGGAGGGGGAAGAGAAGAGAGAGGGTAGAAAGAAGAGAGAAAAATCACTTGCCATTGAGATCCTAAAAATTAACCTTTCTTAAAAGGACTCAGATGCAAAAATCTTAATTTCCCTGTAACTCTGCTTACTTGTCAGTGAACTCAGTGAAAATATTTCTCCATGTCCTCCCCTTCAGCTTAAGAGAATGTAAACCTGAGATTGAAAAAGGATCGCAGGTAGTAATTGGGTATCCTTGGACTCCAATATTGCTATTCAGGGAATATTCCTCAAATTTGATTTCTTTCTCAAGGTACAAAAAGTGCCATTTATTGGACTCAGAGTTTAGTCTGCTCCTGACAATGGTGTCTTTTCCCCTGAATCTTTTTCAGGGGGGTCCATATGGAAACTGAACTAAAAATGATTGTCCTCCAGCAAGACTGGGTGACAATATTTTGGTTCCAGCACAGATGCCCAGACATTGCTTCAAGTCAAAATATGTTACCATCAAGACTGCATTTGTTCAAGTAAGGCTCAAGATGAAAAGTAAATACTACTCCATGAGAAGAAAAGAAGAAGTCTTTCAATTTTCCTTGTAAATTCATTGTGTAACTGTAGCTGTTTCATACATACTAACAAAGGTTATTTTTTCTGAAATAAACAACTAAAAAATATTTAGAATGCATCATCATCTGCTTCCACAACTTAGATTGGGACTGTGTTTAATGTAAGAAAAAAAATGCATTATATTTTAATGATGGCAGCCTCTACATTCCATCTACATTGTTTTCACTAAGAATTTGTGTTAAAATATTCTCATTTTTTCAATGACAAAATTTAATGTCAAACAATAGCTTTCTTACCCATCATATAAGAGACCAGGTATGTTTTACTTCATGATTATTGCACAAATAATTAAATTGTATCCACATATAACTTAATATGGAATAATGTTAAATAATCAAATGACCTTACCTCCATCAGAGCCCCATTTTAAGTAAACAAAATTATAAAGTGAAAATTCTTTTGTATATTTGCAAATAACACATAGAAGCTCTTCTTCCTCTAATATTTGTAACATCTTTATATGTCCTGCTACTGTTTCCCTAAAACTATGTTTAAATGAATGTGTGAAATGCAACCAGAATCTGCAATTTAGCTTCAAGTAAATCAGAATATTCAGTGTAAAGATTTAAGATGCAGCTGTTTCTGCCATTCATTTGGGTAATCACTGTACATAAAATTATACACCATGAAAAGCTTTATTCATGTTCATGTGGTGTGAAAATTGAAAGGAAAACTCTAAATTAATTAGCTTTTTGAGCAAAGCAATTTAGATTTATCACATCCAGCAAGGGAATTTGTTCACGTATTATAATGCTGCTGTGAAATAGTGAAATGAAATATGAGTAAGGAAAAAAGGTTTATGCTCTGTAGAGACTTTAGGATGTGAAAAGCAAATTAGCTGCCCCTGACTTCAATCAGCGTGCTCTTATGAGTTTCGGCAAAGTCTACCTTCTGCAGCAGCCTGGTGCCCTGTGGAGGCTCCGGAGAAACATGGAGCAGCAAAAGTATTTGTCTAGAACCACCTGAGACTTTTCCATCCTCAGCAGCAACTTTGAGAATATGGACTTCAGCTTCTAAGGTAGCACATTTTTATTTTTCCTTCACACTTTACTACTAAATGTCAGTCTAAAGCCATTAGACAGCAATAAGTCCACCTGAATACAATAAAAAGTACTTACTCTCTTCTACTAGGAAGTGTCATTTTTTTCCACATGAAATAAGTCAATGGGTATGTAGAAAAGCATTTCTTCTTTGATTTCTGTGAATCTTCCATTATTTCTCATTATGAGCCTCGAGTTCCTCACTGCATATGCTTGATCATGTCCCAGTATACTACCAGTTATTTATTCAGGTAGTGTTTGCCAACATGCATCCACCTTTAATTTACACTTAGAAAAGGAAACATCGGTTGATGAAATATTTTGCAGCCCAAAATTGATCTCCAAGAAAATAAAATACACTCAAGGTCTTTTGCCATAGGAAAACTATGCCATAAACAAGCAGTTACCAAAATACAGAGTGAAAAAATTATTTTTCCACTTCTTTCAAACACAGCCATGTTTGCTTCATAGAGAATACAAAATTACCAGAGGATATCATTCAGGGAAGGAAAATATTTCAAGACTTAATTCTTCAGCACTGTTGTTCCAGCATGCTAACAAAATCAATGCTAACAAAAATCAACTCCTTTTAATCTGTTATTCTTTTGTTCCATTGAAGTAACTCAAGATCAATATGTATTGATTTGCTCCCTAATTATATTAATTTTACTTTAGAAATTAGGGAGGCCATAATGAGAATGTGAAGTTACTTGAAGACAGTACATTATAGGTAGTCTAATTTAGCAGGAGTCTGTGCATGAGATTAATTCATTAAAAGGAGCCAATTACCATACAAACAGGGGAGATAAATAAGATTTTCTCCGTTAATTTGCATTTTATATATTCCTTTGTAATTTTTAAAAACTTAAATGAATTTACAACCTAACTATACTTTTAATGTATACCCATTTTATTCCTGGGGAATATAATTGCATTTAATTTTAACCTTTAGCTTTGTCTTTTAGACATAGCATTTTAGAAAACGAGATCGTGGCATCTAGGTATAAGATATTTTATGTGACATTTTTATTAAGAAAAGTAATGAAATGTTAATACTTTTAACAGTCCAACTTTTCTTTCCACTAAACTTTTCTCCTCTTGCAGATGGTAAGATGTTCAGTTGACAGATAATGATACGGACGATGAAGGTAATTTGGCCTTTCTTGGCTGAGGATTTGGGTCATTAATGTATCTTGGCCATAAATGACTATCTATAAACATTAAATCATTGTGTCAATTGGATAGCCATATATTTTATCAATGCAAATTATTGCTCGATTATATGGTTTCTTTGAAGAACTTTATTTGTTCTTTGATGAGGTTAAAATGGAATTGCTTATTTTTTAGAATGACTGACTCCTTGCTGATTTTGCATTATACACCAGCGTAATCCAGAGAATTGACATACTTGATTCTTTGTTGCTTTACAGCTGAAGGACTGGGAGTATCTGCAGTGAAATATCACAGAAGTAATCACACTTGTGTAATTTAGTGTCTGTAAAGACAGAATCAGACCCAAGGGATCTTTAAAAGAAACTTACACTAACATTAAGCCATTTGTAATTCTCTTAAAAACTTATCAAAAGTCCTTAGGCTAACTGAAGACTGCTTTTTTCCAGAGGAGATAAGTGGTTTCATTCATTTTTTGAGGAGTTAGAAAAAAGAAAAGAGAAAAAGTATCATTAAATCAGAAAAGAATGAAAACGTGTACATCTTGAAATCCATAAATTATTGTTTGTGTAATACTCTATGTTGATGTTGGTTGTTGCCATAGACAATACACACGTGCAAAAGGTTCAGTCCAGTTGATTTTCTTCCTTATCTCCCTTCCCAACTCATTTATGTTAAACTTTTAATAAAATTATGTTTGGTGGCCTCTTTATTCAGGAGCATTTGAGGAATTGGTTGCCTCTACATGATGTGGACCTTAGGATAAACCCGTGGAAAATACAAGCCTTGGACAAGTGGAAGCAGTCTCTTCAATGGGACACTGAAGCTTATATCTGATTTCAAACATGTATATTCTTGAAAAGATGACACTGAAATGGACACTCAGTGAAACCTCTGACCCTATGCTGCTAAAACGCAGTGCAAAATACGTTTCTAAATGAAAGACCTCTGGTTTTTAAATTTTCCATTTCCTTACCTCAAGCAGAGGTATCCTTTGGTATTGGTTCCACTCAAGGTTGTTCCTAATAAGGTTGATACTGGCTTCCATGAATATTTTTAATTGATACCAGTGGACCCCAGGGAAGACCTGGATGAAATTTACTTCTTCCTTGGATGTCCACGACACAGACATTGGTGTTAAACATAACAGAAACATCTGAAGAGATTAGGCTACCAAATTGCTGCAATTTCTCTGTATGCTGCAAGCTCCAGGAAGCAACAAAGAGGAATTTAAAAGCAGTTTTCCCAACATCTGGTGCCTTCTTAAATCGAAGCTGCCTTTCTCTGCCAGCAATAATTAGATGCTTCATGGAAGAACATGACCAATATGAAGAATTGTCATTCATATTGCAAGCAGATTGCCAGACAGATAAGACATCATGATAATGATGATGATGATAATGACATATAAATCTTATGCTGCATTACTATTACATTCCTGCACTGAATGCTGCATACAGAGCATAAAGGAGCCTCCTTACAGAAGTGTTCAGCTAAAAACAAGACTGGGATTTTCAAAAGTAATCAACATCTATTTGTCATAGGCTTTTCTACTGTTATCCATGAGTGTAACCACTGAACACATGCTCCAGCAGTGGAATGATTCCACTGTATCTGGGTGCAATTCGAGAACAATGAGAAATGTCATCCCATTAAGTTTTTCTTCCCTTTTTTTCGTGACAGTCTCAATAAGAGACTGAGGGCATATCTTTGCTTGATAGGCCTCAGTTGTAATGTCAGAATTATTGTTTAAAAAGTTACAGGGTAAAATACCTTGTACAAACCCTTGGATTAGGACCTCGGCAGCATATAGGTTAGCTAATGTAGAGTTTCAGAATTATTCCTTGTTCTGTGTTAGGACTCATACTTATCATGGCAAATTTTGTAGGAAATTTTCTGTTACAATGTGTTTGTTACCAGGGTAGTCACAATGCAGGTGACAGCAGCAGTGCATTTCATCCTACTTTAGCCTATTCATCCAAATTTACAGTCATATTGTAGACTTTTTCAAACACGGACTAACCTCTGGTCCCTTCTTCCTAGTGCTGCTCCCATAAACCAAAAAAGACAGATAAGACATCTGTCCTTTCAGAAGGAAGGAGTTAGACCCTGCTCAGGGCTTTCAGATTAACTTCCAGGAGTAGTTTCTCCTAAAAGTGAATACAGTTCCAGTAATGGAGCTGTGACTTGCTCACAGTCAAATCTTACTTGAAATTTACAATAAGTTTGTGGCTTCTTACAAATTACTGAGGAAAGCTAGTATAGAAAGCCTATTACTCTGATTTTATATCTTCTGTTTTTACTTATTACCTTCTGAACCATAAACTAATTCAGGTTAGTGGGGACCTGAAAGATGTCATCTAGTCCAAGCTTCAACAGAAGTGCACCTTGCTAAGTTTTATGTAATTTGCCTGTCAAACAATGAAAAAAAATTGTTTCAGACTGGGTGGCAGTTCTGAGCAGCCACACATTGGATCTGTTTTTCTTTGAGCCATAATTTGAAACACTTATTGAAAAAGAAAAGGCAAGAAACTCATTATAATGCCATGCATACCTTTTCTTTCCCAGACAAAACCAAGTTAATTTCAAATAACCCAAAATTTTAAGGATTTTTTCATCATATCTAATTTAAGGTGTTTAATTAGTCAGTTGGTCAATCAAAATTCACTGCCATTATTCACTAGCCATATGACACAAGCTATGTGCGTAGTAGCTTTTCAAAGGATATTTGACTTATATGTAGACACAATGTAACTGCAAATGAGTTAGACGCTAGCTTATCATCAGCCTCAGAAATTTAGATTAGCTAGAGTTTTACTACACAATTCATAAAATATTGTCTGCGAAGAAACCAGAAACAGAAAGTTCAGTCCGCAAATGTTTTCAAGGCATTTATTTACAAGACAGTATGAACGTTAAGTATGACATGTTGGCCAATATTGTTACTCCTCAAAATTCATACTGAAGCAGGAATGTTTGGAAGAGCCACCTACAACTGAGTGAAAACAAGTCAAGTAAACAATGGCATAATATAGACACCATTGCCATAAACTTCATTAGTTTATGGCAATTAGGGCACTCATGTGAGCAGCCTTAATTTCTTCCCTTTTCCAGCAGTAGCTCTTCCTCAAATGCATTTTCAAAAATATAAAGAAGCCCTTTTCCTTGAGATAAGAATTTAAGAACTCTGCATCTTCCCCAAGAGTCAAGGTTTTTTACAGCAGAACATTGCAATTCTGGAACTCCAGTAGGCCACGGATGGCTTGATCTCTGAATGAGACACATTTTCAGTATCTAATGCAGCTGGTTTCATTTGCTGATTTCATCTGAAATCCAACACATGCTAACAAATCAGAGAGGTCTTTTTGCAGTATGAAGCACAAAGCTGTCTGGGGTTTGAATTTCTAGCTAGCAGTGTAACATATATGCACTGGATTGTGAGGTTCAGCTCTCAGACTGTTTTAAGACTGCTATTGAGTGGCACCTCTTAGCGAGGTGGAAACTCAGGTATCTATGGAACCAAGTTTTTAAGCTATCAGCTAAACTAGTGTATGAAACTGAACAGCTACCTCTCAAAAAAAGCTTTGTCTGGCCACTTGTCTATTTGGGTGCCAGACTGGAAATGTCTTGGACTCTTAAGCAAGGGCATGATTCTCTGCAGTCTGCCAATTTGTTCAATCTCCACCCAAAAGGAGCAAAAGCAAATTCAGCAAACAAAGGGAAAAAATCAGGCTTTCACAGGCTGACAAGAGTTAGAAAGGCTGCTTTTAAGCTTTAACAAGCAGATACTATAAACAGTTCTTGGATGAAGATCTGTTGCTGGAAATCCTGCTCTTTTACCTCCAGACTTATAGCCCATTCTCTTTATTCAGAAACAGCAGGGCACATTTGGGTCTTGGTATAGAAAGTCTTCCTGTTTTTGTGAGTGCATAACTTGCAAAATTATAGCTCTGAATCCCTGTTCTTCTACTGCCCTGAGTGAGAAAAGTCTGAGGTATTTTGAATGATTTTTCTCTTCTAACTAGATCTAACGGATCTTCTAATGATCTAACCAGAAGATCCCTGATTGTGGAACTTGTACAGCTGAAAACTAAAACAAAATGCAATTTAACTCCCACTTGTACAGCTCCCGGGGCAACCACATATAAAAGTGCCAACGATAAAATAGACAAGCGCTTCAGGATAAAGGAACATAAATGCAGTCTGACACCTTTACCTCTAATAAATAGGCTACAGATGCATGGGACTTGTTTGTTTCCTCCTCTTCTTCTAGCCTTAAGATCCTTGCACTCTTGGCTGTGCTGATGTTCAGCTTGAAGTGTAATAGTGAAGCATCTGCCAGTGCAGATTACCCTTTTATCTTGGTAGGTGAAGCAGTCTCATGTGAGACGTGGCTTTAAAGCCACATGGACTGAGGCTGAAGTGGTTAGCACAGGTGGAGTTCTCTCTCCAGCTGCATGGGTCCTTCTGTCAGGAGGCTGCCATGCAAACTACATTTTCCACTGCCTTCCCCATGAAACAGCAATCAAGTTATACATAGGTCTGCAACACTTATGCTTCTGTCCAGGGCGTACCCTGAGCTGCTGCCAAACCTTCATGGTTTTGTGTGTAGTCTCCATCCCCAGTGCAGTCACAGGGGGCTTTCTAAATCTGTGCCTCATATGCATGGAATGTGTTTGTGTGATTATGGGTAGCAGTGTCTGTATAGAAGCAAGTAAATGAAAGTGGAGAGTTTTTTAAGGATGTATGGCTTCCTCCATCACTGGACTTTGTGAGTGATCATTTGTTTGGACAATCCCATCACGAAAAATGAAACCAGAGTAGTCTAAATCACTGCTGGGGGTTGTTTGAAATAACCAGAATAGCCTGCTTGACTTTGCTGAGACACATGCTGGAAGAGATCCTCAGGCTGCTACAGCTGACAGGCAATTAGGAAATTGTTCCTTGCCATTTCACAAGCTGTCAGCTAATGACTCCCAGCTGAAGCACAGACACCGCCGAGGGGAGTGCTAACCCCATTTTACCAAAGACCACAGGAGGAGCAGAGCTGGAGAAAAGGACTCACTTGGAGATATGCAGGAAAGCGGTAATGTCACTGTTAAAAGCAGTGGCTCCTGGCCCTGACACCTAAGACGAATTGGGCTGGTGTCCATTGCCAGCAGCAGCTTGCAGGGGCACAGGTTGGGGGAGAAGCATGGATGCAGTTAGTTCAGCTGGAAGCCATTAGTGTACAGCTGAGGCAACAAGGAGCAGCTTCCTAAACTGCTTCCCAGCAATACCTCTAGGAGTATTTCCTTTTCAAGGCAGAGTCAAGATGACAACATAAGACTAAAACTGAATTTGAACTTGCCTTATGCCAGAATCAAACAAGCAGGTTGGGAATGCTCCTATGTTTGGGAATAAGAGAGAAGGGGTTTATGAACCTGTTTTCTATCATCTCTCAGCTGTTTGATCCTGGCTCCCAGCTAAGACCTCATAACTGACTGTGAGGATGCATGCATTCCCTTTGAAAGCAAAAATCAAGCAGGTGAAGACTAAATTGTATGACTTTGGTGATTTAAACTTGCATCTTAACTTTGCTCTGAAACAGAGTTGAATAGATTTCTCAGAAACCAATAATGCAAACCTAAGAAGTAATAAAGACCAACCTATTATACGTTACTCTCAAAAATGGCATAAAAGTTCCCTCCAGCTGCACTCTACAGTAAAAATGCTTAAGTCCAACTTCAGAGCTTGAGACTCATATTTTTTCCTCCAGATTCTGCTCTGCACTCCACCCCTGAAGAATGTTTTTTTGTGTGGCAAAGATGGTGAACTAATAGAATAGCCTTGGTGATTTACTGATGTGGTCAGTAAGACAGAACAAATTGCCAGATGCCTTTTCTTCAAGACTAGTTCTAGGGATTCTTGGTGTAGGTGGTTTTATTTCTGAGCATGTTCCCTATTGTAGTACTCTTCTTTCAGCTCCACCTTTTCTAATTTGCTTAATAAGAATAGAAGGCACTTAACTACAGCCCTGTGCAACTCAACACTAATAGCAAAACCTGTTATAGTGACAACTGATTGGCTTTTGAAAGTTGGGCAGAAATCACTCAATTGACATTTCAGAATATTTGATTTTTCTGAATGATTTCTGACATGCTTGGTACCGTCTTTAGAGTCTTTTAACTTTTTCTTTTAAGTCAACTGTAAATCAGACACTGAGTTTTAGTCTTGCAAAATGTTTGTGAATTTGAGTAAGAATTTTTAGGCTCCCTATTGATAGATCTTCTTTTATGACAGTTTTGATACATCATGTTGTCTTCTATTTTCAACCATATTAGAAAACTATTTCTTCTATGAGAATGAATGTGTATCGTACTTTGTCCAAACATCCCTAAATCATAAGACCAAAAAGTTCATATTTATTTTACAGAAAATTTTGAAACAATTAATCTGTCACAGAACATTTCAATTATGGCCCAGGTATACTTTCAAGCAAACTGTAATATAACAAATTTGTATTTCTTTCTTTTATGGTAGAAACTGCATGCACAGAACACTGCAGACACGTATCAAGAGTGCATGTTAATGTTTAATTAATCGTCTAAACCAGACAACAAAAGGATTTTCAGTCCTGTTTCTGATTTTTGTAATGATAGAACAGTATGAATAAAAGCCTTTATCTACTCACTAGCAAATTTAAGGATGTTGTGTGAATCTTAACACTGAATCAACATGAATCCTAACATACTAAATTTTCTTCAAACATAATTATTTTCTCCAAGGACTTTTTTTTTTTTTTTTCTGAAGTGCTATGTGAATTACTAAAAAGATTTCTACAGTGAAACTTATTCCAACTGACCTTTGATCTGAAATGTCAGATTCAAGACATAAATTCTATTACAAGCAAGTAAATTTTCCCTATTCTTGTTATGAAAAAGACAAGTCAGCTATAATTTTTTGCACTACTATAATTTCTTCGGAGCTAGGTACACTATTCTATTTATCTACACTTCCCATATGAACCTAAATTATTTTTTTGTTTTAAAATGCATTATACCAAGCTTAATAACTTTCCAGTTTACTTAGCATTTTACACTTTAGCATTTTACACTCTGTTAATGTTTCTGTTGGTACTTCTTGAGACAGATGCTCCCCTTTCCCCTCAAGTCAATGAAGGTGGTTGGGAAATTATAAAACCCAACACTTTCCTTCAGCTTTTAGCCTCCACTTTCCAACCTGGCTTCTGTATGGCTCAGTGTTGTTTTGGCTCACCAAGAAAGCCCAGGCCATCCAGAGTTGCTGACTGGTACCTTGTTTGGCATCACTGGGTTTCAACCCAGATCCAGGGGTTGCACTGGTCAGGCTGTCCTTTGTTTTGGGCACTGATTTACTGCTGGTGCGTGTGTGTGTAATTTCACATAGCAAAGCTGCAGGACTGCAGTGTTCATTTCCACCTACCTCTCACAGTATTCCATAATCCCTGAGCTACTTTATTTATTTTCACTATACTTGATTGAAAAATGGCTTAGAAATACTGAGAAAATTCTGGTGATAATTGAAATATCGATTGAGTACTGCTATTGATATTCTACCTTGGAAGATTCATATCACTCTGAGGTTATTTCCAATCCTGTTATTTGTTTTCACAAAATGGAAGCCAGAGGTTATGAGCTGATTTCTTATGACCTAGAAACACTCCAGATATAGACAAGTTTATTCCTTCTTCTGAATTTGTCACAGCATGTGAATGAGAAAGAAAAACTCTGAACTCAATTTTTACTGCTTATCTTTGAAGACTGACACAATTGTACAATTGTTCTTAAAGAGAATTCTGAAACAAGGTTTTTTTTAGTATAGGTACTAGACAGCAATACATGGAAGTTGTATTTTATTTAGTAATACTGATAAATGAAACCAAATGCAGCATCTTACCACAGTCACTGGGATGAGTCATTCTGAAACACAATATCTTAACAACTTCAAGTCAAACCCTAAGCAATCCAACAATGTTATAAAACAATGGCCTGTTTACATCCCCATTCAGTCATTCTGTTCTGACTTACTCATGGGTAACATGGTACATGAAATTTGGATAGAGTCTTATGAAACATTATATTTTTTCTAAAATAGTAAAATAATAGAAAATAGAAGAATGTATAGATTTGCAAGGTCATCTCTGTGAATACTGTGATTCTCTCAAGTGGTTCTATGCTAGCACCTATTAGCTGTGAAGACTAAAACACTGTTACTGGAGTCAAGTGCTTGTGTTTGAATATGTTGAAGGGAGAATATAATTGTGCGCTAAAGTCATGCACAATAGTCGGCATGTTACATAATCTGCCTCTTCTCCACTTTTATTCTTTAAAAAAATAATTTAAAACTATAATAGGACAATGTGGAAATGTTTTCCCCTAATAAATTTGGCATAGTATGATTTTCTCGAATGAAAACAAGATGGTTTCACAAAAAGTAGAGGCCATTTGTTGCTCATAGATGTTTCCAAACTAATCTCTTCCACATCCTCTATAGTTTTGAGTTTTTCCATTGGGTGAACACTACCAATCACATCAGATGGATTATTCCTTCAAGAGTAATGATGAAATTTTGCCAAAACTGTGTTCATATTCTTACAAAGGTGACATAATTTGGTTTGTGTTTATTCATACAAAGTCTGTTCATCAAATTTCAATCCATTAGTGATACTGGTTCTTCAAAGAAAAACAACTTTTCCTGAGATTATATACCTTCCTTTCTGGACGGATTATATACCTTCTAATTTCTTATAGTCCGTAAAAAATTGTTAGGCAAAAAAAACCCCACAACAGCAAAATAATCTATCTCATTGGATAAAGGATTTACATCGTCATAAAGTAACCACCATATCGCTCTTTGAAAGTACAAACCAATACAGCTTTGTCAGTCTTTCACTTTGCAATTTTAAAAGCAATGAAGAGAGTGCTAAATCTACAGTTTCCAAGGATTTTGTTGATTTTACCTGACAAATATATTTTCCTGGAGTGCAACTACTGTTTCTTAATAAAACAGATTAATGATATGATTTAGGAAATAGTAGTGGCCTTGGTGTCAAAATGTCCATAACAAAAGGAAGAATGTTGGGTTTCCTCTATGCACTATTAAATTAAGCACAAGTTACAGTGAAGCAGCACATATTCTTCCTGGATTTAAAGAATTATTTCAGTTATTAAAGACTTAATTTAAAATGTGGAACCTGTAGACAGCAGAAATTATTTGCAAAAGTTATTTTCATTACCTAGAGACAGCAATGGATTGCAGCTGCTGATGTTGTATTCGACTTTCTCTATGGACATTACTAGATGCTTCTTTGTACTTATATCAGTGACTTATGTTTTGCTCTTTGCCTAAGAAAATGCATTTGTAACAGGCAAAAAAAATAGATTTAAGCAGAGATTGTACAATATAATTATTATATAATTATATATAATTATTTTAGTTTAGAGGAAAATTGTTAACAAATATACCCAAGCTGAAAAAGAGCTCATTATATGCTGCATTTCACTTTAGTTAAAGAAAGAATAGATCTCTGAAAACTCCTGTTCTTACTCTGCTGCCTTCTCAGTCTATTTCATTTATTTCCTTTTATGGCACAGAAAAATGCATATATTTTTATCCAAAGGAAAAATTAATTTCTGCATGTGGTGGGTTGTATGCATTTACTGTAGTCCATTATCAAATTCACACCCCACAGCATTGTAGACAAACAATTAGCAAGTATCACCAATTCTTCAAGTAGTAGAATCTCAGATACATGTGAGGGATATCTTCTCATCAAGGCACTCTTCTCAATAATGAAAATTCATGATATGACAGGGAAAGCAGTGGGAATGAAAAGACAGATGCTGATGGGGAGCTTTTGCCACACACTTGGTCAAATTATAATTCTAACTATTCAGTATAAAACAGACAACAGGGATGATTGCTATTGTTTTACTGATTAGCCATTGTCTCCCTTTTTTCCCAGAGGGCATCCCGCCCAACTCTGCTTAGTAAATATTGACACCTGTAAACCAAGCTGGCTGATGCCTTTGGCTCTTCAGCTCTCTTCCCATCTGTTGCCTGGGAATTTTAAGTGAAGTATTTTGGGACACTTGCTCTCTTTTCATTGAAAACTGTAAAAAAAAACCCCAAAAAACCTCACTACCCAAAAGCTAATCCTAGAGCCACATGGCTCTAGAGCGGCCTGTAGTAAGTGAAGGGAAAACATAGCATATGTAAAACGCATATCCCACTGGCCTCTTCTGACTACTCTTCTTTAGTTAACAGCATGCCAGGGTAATCTGCTTAGTTACCAAGTGGAGCTTTCTTCCCTTTTCCCCATGAGATCACCCTGACCACGATCAAAGTCCAAACACATTCTCAGCTAACTCTATTGTTCCCAAGAGTGGGATTAATGACTAATTATGTCAGGTCACTCATCCAGATGGCCTCTCAGATGTTCCTTTGTCATTGCCTGACCTTCCATATGCCCCTTTGACCTTGAGGTTTATTTCCATGGCAACATGAAGCCTCAGTTTCCTTGCTGAGGTTGCCAAGAAGTAGCCAAAAGGGGGAATATGGGATAATCTACCCACACTTTGTATTCTGCTTCCATCTCATGCCTTGTTAAATCCAATGAATAGATAAAAAATGCTATCTGATCCCAGCTGAGTGATGACCATGGTCATGATTCTATGTTACATGCTATGTTTTTTAAATTAGCAGACAGCTTTGTACATGGAAACGTGCATTTAATTTGAAGAACATCAATCGCCATAATGTGATCTTTTTATCTCATTAATGTTAAGCAAGGGTAATAGAATGGAATTACAAAATATCACTGTGAAAGGAATACAATTCAGAGAATTATAGATATCCCCCATTAAAGCCCTAGAGATGTTTAGATAAGTCTACTTGTTCAGTTTCATAAATTAAAGATTCTTTTACCTTTCCTGAGATTTAAATTTAGCCTTGGGTGTTGATCTTATTCTAAAGAAGGATTTTAATGTGGTTAATGCAGTGAAGAAATTTTCTAAAACAACCAAATAAGTAAGTGAAAATATAAAAGGCTAGTGGTTGATGAACTCAAATAAAAAGGCTGAATGGTAGTTCCATGAGTAGAACTGTATTTTCTTCTAGCATTTAAAAAATTAATATTAAACAAGAGATGAATTTACCACTCTGTACTGTCAAATGCAGCAAAACTGGTTAACTCTCTTACTAGTTGACCATGAAACGAAATTATAATCTGCTCCTTTTCCTTTATTTTAATCTCCTTAAATATTATTCATTAATTGGTTTAAAACAATTGCATGTGGAAGAGTGAATATCAGGTTTACTGATCACTGTCCTAAAACAGCATCTCAGTGGAACACTGTCTCTACTTATGCCACATCCCTAATTGTTGTCACTGATTATGTTTTGGTTTCGCTAGTTTTTTCTTAAAGAGCCACTTATGCTAAAAAAATGGGACCTGAAATATAGCAGTCAATTTGGAGGGTGATGTGAGCCCTTTTTCTTCCCAGTTTTGAAGAGTATCAATACATACTGTTTTATAAATTGCTTTGCAAATGCATTCCAAAGATATTGATTGATCTTAGTACAAATTATTTTAAGACTCAGAAACATCTACAAAGCTAAACATAATTCTTTGCCCTCAAACTGCTTATTTGCTATTCATTTCTAGTCTTCTGCAATGGGCACTGAAAGTATGTCAGGGAAAGTTATCTCTGTGTATGCATCCCTGCATTAGATTCTGTAAAAACTAGACTGAAATAATAATATGGCTTTTAAAGAAGAATGCAGACAGTTCTGAAACAAAGGTGACATTTTAATGCTTCCAGCTCTGCCCTCTTTATATATATGTTTATCAACCATCCTTCATGCAGGTTATAATTTCAATTTTATAGAGGTATGACTCCATTGTAGGGTCATGGTGTTTAACTGAAAAAAACAGAGATTATTTGCATAAAACAGTGCACGATTGCCTTCTCATGCCCTCACATTCTGTAAGGAGAAGAAAGATGAAACACTAATGAATCACTAAATTTTTCATTGTTCCATTCCAAGAAATCTTTCGTATTTTGTCCCCTGCACATGACCAGCCCCTGAGGAAGGGAAATAAAGGATCTATGAGCTACAACACTTTTTGATAATGTCCCCTGAATCAGTGAGCTGGACAACATCACGGACCTGAACAGAGGCTGATACATCATCATAGCTTCAAAGACTTTACTGTAATATTTCTGTAGAGAGGATAAAGTTAACATTGTATTCAATATTGCAGTTTGGTCTTTTCAAATTTTAAATTATCCACTTTCCAACTTTAGCACTCTAACTGTTTTTACCTGGGATTCTAAATGTTTCTAAGGAGAAATATACAAAAATTTCCATGAAGGAAATTCCATTATACGTTACATCCCTCTAAGTATCAGTAGCATTTCCTGTTCAAAAAAACCCCCAACCTTAGTGAAGCACAGATGTATAGTTCATTCAGTAGGCAAGAAGCCCATTCTCAAAATTCATAATACTGTGAATAATCTTGTACCCTGGGGTACTGTGCCACAAATACAGATTAGAAATGAAAAACTACTTCATTGTTGTATTCACAAATACACAGACCCTCTACAATCACTACAGCTTGTTCACTGACATGCTTATGCATAAATAAGGGACGTAACACAATGGCAGTACATTGCACAATACAAAGAACAAGTTAAAGTTTTCAGAAAATAAAATAACATTTTTAAATACTACAAACAGTACCAAATTGACACACACATTTACATACATTTAAAGGCATTGTACAAACAAACAAATAAATACAGACATCCATTGTAAAAAGAGTAACATAGAATAATGAAATTATTTTGGAGGTACTGCATAGTTCTGACTACATGTTCTCAGAAGTCAAGTTTGAATTGAGAAGGAATAAAACCCCTTTTTTTTCCAAAATGGCCTCTAATCACGGGTATGAAAGCTCTTTTGACATCCAAATGAGTTTGGATATGTGTACATTCTATTGATTTTTCACAAAAGTGACAGGGTGCTGAAAGACCTATAAAAATGATTAGTGTGTAAAACTTTTGTTCGTACAAATGCAGGCTCCATCAAGGAACACTGGAAAGTTTGTAGAATGACTAACAGGCTCAGAACAAATTACTTAATCAATTCATCTACTGGGAATAATGAGAATAGTTTGATGATTTACCGTAAGCATTAAGCCAATATATAATGGCATCCGATCTTTTACAACAAAGAAGTTAAGATGAATGAAATGTCTGAAATATAGCAACTAGTTATTTAGTATTCAGAATATCAAATTCTTTTGAAGTAACTCTCACACAAAAATGCCTTAGCAAAGAAATTCAGGAATGATACATAGAGAAATCCATATAGTAGATGGGAGAGACAATTCCATCTTTATCACATAATTAGTTACTTACAAAGTAATGGTAGTGGCCAATCATTAACACTTTGAAAGTGTCTGTCTCATCAAAGTTTAATGGCAAGCGTTTTATCATGCTCTAAGAAGTAATTAAGAAGAATTCAGTATGTCTTTTTCAGGTCTGGCAGGATTATCATGTGTTTAAGGATAGATCTAGATGTTCTTCATTGCTTTTCCATTTAGCTGAGGTAAATCTTTGAACTAATTGCACAGATGTTCAATGCCTGTTTTCCTGCATAAGAAGTAAGAGTTAATAACGATAATTGCTGCTGTTATATAGATGTGCAGTGAGATTACATTAAGGTTTGTAAGGATTGTAAGGTACAGTAAAAAATAGTTTTATTGTAATTGTAGAATTGTAATTTTCCTACAACGTTGTATATATTCCCATGAAGTAAGGACAGTTTAGTGTGTACAAGGACTGTAGGACTTTGCTTTCCATTATTAAATAACTACATCTTTTACAATCTAACCAGTTTATGTAGGATACCCTGTGCCATGTAGAAAGAAAGAAAGGAAGAGATAGAAATGTGAATTGAAGGCTTGTGCATGCAGTTGTACATCTAGGTTCATCAAGAAAACCTTGATGGAATTCTGACCAAAATGGAGGGTACTCATATCACCAGCAAAATAATTTCTGAATGTTAAGTGGGAAAACACTATCTACAAATTTGCAAAGCAGCCAAACTTTTGCCTTAGCAAAATGCAATGCCAACAGAAAAAAAAACCAAAGGAAAGTTGTTTTATCTCAAAAATCTGTATGTGATTTCAAACATTGGCAGTGCATCAGAATGACCAAAGCATGCTTTTTCCAGACTGTCAATGCATTAAGGCATATTTTCCAGGTATTTGATCAAAGGGATGCAGGAGTTTAAGTGAGCTGTTTTGAAGTGTACAGAGTTGGTAAATCTCTGCATTTTTTCTGCAGTTAACAACATTGGAAAGCTCTTTGGTATGTTGATATATGTGCAAGGATATTCTATACACTTTGATGTTTACTAATTCCATTAAATTTATTTTTAATGAAGTACTAATAAAAGGAAGAAATACCACTGACTCTCAGAAATACTCATGCTACAGTACTTGACTTTACCTTAAACTATGTATATAGTATCATAGAATCATTTAGATCAGAAAAGACTTAACATCAGCAAGTCTAACTGTTAATCCAGAACAGCCATGTCCACCGCTAAACCATGTCCCTAAGTGTCCCACCCACACATAATTTGAACATTTCCAGGAATTGTGCTTCTGCACTTCCCTGGACAGTCTGTTCCAAAGCCTGAACACAACTTCAGTGAAGAAATGTTTTCCATTATTTTATCTCCCCTGGTACAACTCAAGGCCATTTCCTCTCATCCTATCGCTTGCTACTTGGAAGACGAGATGAACCAACACCTCACTACCACCTCTTTTCATGTGTTTGTGGAGTGGTAAGGTCCCCTGGAGTCTCCTTTTCTGGGCTAAACCACCCCAGCTCCCTAAACTGCTCCTCATACAACTTGTGTTCCTTCATAAGGCCCTTCACTAGCACTGTTGCCCTTCTCTGGACAAGCTCCAGTGCCTCAATGTCTTTCTTGCAATGAGGGGCCTAAAACTGAAGGGATGATTTGAGGTACAGCCTTACTGATGCCAAGTATAGAGGGACAATCACTTCCTTGATCCTGCTGGACATGCTATTTATTTTACAAGTGGCATGCCTTTGGCCTTCTTGGCCACCTGGGCACACTGTTGGCTCATGTTCAGCTGGCTGTTAACCAACACACCAGGTGTTTTTATCCCAAGCAGATTTCCAGCCCTAACACCGTAGTGCTGCATGAGGGTGTTGGTGCCCAAGGGCAGGACCTGGCATTTTGACTAGTCAAACCTCAAACAATTGACATGGGCCCATTGATCCAGCCTGTTCAGATCCTTCTGCAGAGTCTTTCTTCCCTCCAGCTGATCAAGACTCCCACCCAACCTGGTCTCATCTGTGCACTGTTTGAGGGAGCACTCAATCTACTTGTCACAATAATTCATAAAGATATTAAATAGAAGCAGCCCCAGTACCGAGCCCACTTGTGACCAGCTGCCAACTGGATGTAACTCCATTTCTTTGGGATCAGCCATCCAGCCAATTTTTTACCCAGTGAGCAGTGCATTCATCCAAGGAGCCAGTTTCTCTGTAAGATTGCTGTAGGAAACAATGTCAAAGATTTACTAAAGTCCAGATAGGCAATACCCAAAACATTTCCCTCATCCACTTAACAGGTCACCTTGCAATGGAGGGAGATCAGGTCAGTCAAGCAGGAGCTGCTTTTCATAAACCCATGCTGGCTGGGCACAGGTACTTTTACTGAACTGTTTTGTGATAAGAAAGGAAGAAAGACAAAAATGCGAACTCATTGCCGCCACACACAGGATACTTGTTTCTCTAACTTTTAGTATGCATATAGTCAGTTTTCCAAGTATTTTTGAAGCTGTACACATAATCTTTCAGACAATAAAGAATAAAACACATTCTATGTTAACAGCTATCTTTCTTCCCCTTTTCCTAGCCACAACATGTGCAAAATATTTTTGTAGAAGTATTTTTGACATTGCATACCTATAACTAATTATGTGGACAATATAACAACAATACAATATTATCTTCATCACTTTACAACTCAAGGTTCTGATCCAAAAAGATGCCATAGTGTATAGGAAAATATTGGAAAACAATTCATTCGGAGACGCAAAAAAACATCAGGAGGACCTATGCTGTAACCTGGGACTGAGAAGAACAGTATTCCAGATCCTGCAGTGGTGAGATCATGTTTTTATTTAGAATGAAAGAAAACAGAATGTATCTTGACAATAATAGCACCTAGAGTACTCATCTGGGATGTGGGAGACTTCATTCCTGTGAGTTGGACCACTGGCAAGCTAGAAATTCCTGAGCAAAGGCTCCAACCAGAGCTACAGGAAAGGAAATACAATAAAAGATTGTCTTAATAACTCAAAGGATTAACAAGATGGTCAGTCACATAAGAAAGGTATTTGGGCTTGTTGCCAAAACCCATTTGGATTTGTTGCTAAAACAAACAAACAAACAAAAACAGCACATGAAGTCCAGTCCCTGTTGCCCATACAAATCCCTTAGCCAGAAGCTAGGTTAGAAGTTAACCTTCTCTTTTTAAAGGATTTTTTTTTTTTCCTCTGAGGGTCCTCTGTGGGTAAGGAGCCAAGAAACAGAAGTATCTCTCCTCCTTAGGTAGTTGGTCATGGAAAATTGGATACTGGTGTTGAAGATGTTCCTCTAAACCTGCCTGTTTGAACTATGCTGTTTAGTAATGAAGGGTCTCAAAGCAGAAGAATTACCATACTGCCTGATCATCAAAGCTGCAGAATTACCATATTTCCAGATCATCAATCTGCCTTGTCTGCAGAGAAGCCTGTGCTGCTTTCATATGGGAAGAAAAAGGTGTTGGAAATGTTGACTCTGTCCTGTCTCCTTTACAGGAAGCAAATCTAACAACCACACAAGTAAGGTACCAACCTGTGTAAATGAACTACAGATTCTTGTTCAGTCTCAGCATTACTGATTCTCAGTGCCAACAGTTAACTTTTCTAAATATAAATCAACCCTTAATGTGAATGAAACACTGAAATGGTCTCATCAAAACACCCGAATAAAGCGGTCATAAAACTAGGCTTAGGGATAGGCCTGATTAAAGCATAGGTACTTTATGCCTAGCCTACAGACTAAATTCCTCACTTCATATGGTTATATCTCAATCTCAGTTTTCATTTCAAAAGAAATTTCATCTTTTCACTCCCTGCAGTTTTTAAGGAAGGGTTGAAATTTGAGCCATCTATAACCAACTCAGGGATGACTGTCTGGGCTTTGAAGCAATCCTAGAAAGAAATTCTATGAGAAGGATGCTATGTCCTGCAGCTTAGTAGGATTTTACTCTCAAGACCGCTTTCTTCTGTAGCCTAGAAAGTTATTCCACTGCAGTAAGGAATTACATGGTGCCAGGTGGAGAAAAAAAGGCTCTGAACAGTCTTATCAAGGTGTTGAGATGAACATCAATCTTTTCTTTCCCATCAGAAGAGGACAGAACTACTACAGTTTCCCAGGGCACAATGGCTGTTTCTGCTCTTAAAAGGAAGAATATATATGCCAGTCTTGAGACACACATTTAATATCACTCTAGATACACACCAAGGCCATGATGGAGTTATGAGTTTGAAAAGTGTATGCTTGTACCTACTCTTATCTATCCAGTTGTCTGAAGTATAATACTTTGTACTTCAAAGGTTGTCACTGTGTAATTAAACGTATAAACAAATCAGAAGGTTTCAATGCAATTTCTCTTTTATTTTAGTGGCATTGCTGAAATGCAGTATATTGCTAATCTTCCCAGCCTCTCATACATTACCCTCAGCCTGGCCTATAGTTAATAAATTGCCAAGCTATTTATTTTGTCTCTGCCTCTCTTTGTCCCATTACAGTTACTCACTCTTTTCTCTCCCAGCTCAGACTCACCAACCACCAGCCACTGCAAGGCATGAAGTAGGGAGCAATACCTTTTCACTGAAGATTTCATCAGATGACCCTCACTAGAGAAGTCAGGGTTCTTCTAGGAAGAAGCTTCTCTCTCAGTTTTTCCTAGCAGTATTAACTTACAGCTTCACAAGAGGAGATAATAGCTTTAAGGAACTTTGCTAAGATGGAGGATGTTCTTTAATGGCTCATTTTAAGCATTTGATAAACCTGTGGATGAGTTACGGAAGCTTAAGAATTAAATAGGATTTGACTGTTAAGTAAAGAAGCATTTTTCTCTGCTGAAGATACAATGATTAACTCCACTTTATGGCTTTGGTTTGTATTGCAGTTTGTGACATGACTGTTTGGGCCTAGAGTTGGCAATGATTTATATATTTGCCTTAAAAATGCTCTTGATCCGCTTTTGACAAGGCTTATCTCAGGAGCTAAAATCTTTATTTTCACTGTTATTATTGGAAAAGAATCTGTTTGTGAAACCTGGAAGAGAGAATTTTCTAGAGGGAGAGAAGGTTAATATTTGTTTTAAGATGCTAGAATATGTTTCAAACTGCATAAAGTAAACAGCATTACCAAATGTCAGAATTCTTAGTCTGTAAAAACCTGTGGAAAACTCATTATATGAGAAGTAAATTATTTTATCAAGCGTAGCAATTAAAGTGATTGTGAGAAAACACATGCATGTACACACACACACACGTAATTTAAAGGGTATATATTTCTTTCACCCCCCCCCCCAAAAAAAAAGAAAAATGTGTGTATATATATAAATATCAAAGGAGTTTGAAACCCTAAGTGTAGGCTAGAGGATAGAGAGGGATTAGCTAAACTACCAGCTAGGTGTAAGCACTTTCATTCCCTAATACTGTAGGTGATAGGAGTGTTTTTATCTTTTTCAACCTAAGGAGCAGTAAGCAATTAAAGTTAAAATGACAACTTGTTCACTCTCTCAACATTGTTTGGAAATTATGGTCATACTTTAACTTCTTTAATGATAATGATAATGATAATGATAATGATAATGATAATGATAATGATAATAATGATAATAATAATAATAATAATAATAATAATAATAATAATAATAATAATAATAATTGATGCCTTGGGAAGGCTGACCTGAAACAGAGACTGGACAGAGCTAGTAAATAAAGTAGGTATTTATTCAAAGGCCTCTAGGATACACCTTGGGCAGGACAGGGCCTGACCAGGGCTATACCCAAGGTGAACTAAGAAATGTCACAAAAATGGCTGCCTGGTCACGAAGCCTTACATTTTTATAAGTTTTGGTTCATTTGCATATAGGGTTTAATTGTCCAATTTCATCTTCAGGTTGTGAGGTCTCATCCTTCTTGTTACTCCCTTCAGTCCACCACTGTTTAGGCTTTTGGGCCTGAATGCTGTCCTTGGTCTTCAGGAGGAAAAGAATTTGTTTTGCCTACCTACTCTGTGAAGAGAGCTTACTGGGTCAGAACTACACCCCAAGGCAGCACAGAATCTGAAAAACAAACATGAAAGCTAAAACTTAGGGCATCATAATAACACAGAGTAAAGTAATATAGCCAGATACCCTCCTTATATCTGCATGCACAAAGAGAACCAGGCTGGTGCTGCGGGTAAGAAGCATCAGAAGGCTGACGCTGCAGCCTGAGAAGTCAGAAACAAGTGACAGGCACCCATCAAAGCCCTGCACTGCTCCGTCGGTGATCAAGTTTCCCACTGTACGGCGTATGTGCACTGATTGACAGTGCTTCCCCTCCCGACGAGCAGGGCCCCGAGGGCAGCAGCCTGGCAGCTTGTTTTGTCAGCTGCGGCTGGCTCCTGTCAGCCCGGGCAGGGACCCTGAGCCCGCGGGGAGCTTCAGCCCCTGAACCCTGCCAGAGCCCCCGGCAGCCCGCAATAACATCGCACCGCAGGCAGGTCAGCCGCGCCTCGGAAGGCACGAAAGGCAGAGGAGAGAGGGAGGGCAACAGCAAAGCCTGGGATATCTCAATGTGCAGCTAAAATGCTTGTCCAGATGAAGATGGAGCCTAGAACTCCATCCCTGCCTATTTCTTTGCATATTTGTTCAATGCCTGTGCTTACCTGTTTTTTCCTAATTTTCCATTTAGCTGTGAGTACCAAATACAGAAACAAGCTGGTCTCCTCCTTTCAAGACCTACAGTGGTCTTGCTTTTAAATATGCTTATCTGCTCTTTACAGAAGTCTAAAAGGTACAGCTGGCACGCTAAAAACCTAGGTAATGGAACTTCAAGAAACGGATGCTTTATTTTGGTCTCATGGAAGATAAATGAAATCAACATAGACTCTTCAAAGGGTGTAAGAGTTCTGTTTTTGCAATACCTTATGTATTATTTCCAAATTTTATACACGAGTTTCAGATTTGAGTACTTGCACAGTGCTATCTGCAGCTTAGATGCCTTGAAGCAATTCCTTCAGCAGCAGGGCACAGCTTTGGAACACTCTCCTGCCCCCCAAGGAGCCACATCCTTCCCCACTCTCCTCTCTAGTTATTTCCCAGCTCTCATGAAAATATTGCTGCTCTAAATTGCCCATGAAATACTGTGACTCATTCTCCTGCTTCTATCTCAGAGGTAGGGATAAAACTGGTCAGAAAATTTTAGAAGAATGAAAAATACCTGGGCCTCTTTTAAGCACAATTGGATGCTAGTTAGTGGAGGGAAAGGTTTGCTTTCTGAAATAATGCAGCATCACTCAAACTACTTTTAAGCCTTTTACTGTATAAATAACCTTTTGCACTTCAAGGGTCATTAGATCACGATAGTTTGTAATGCAATTATAGTCAGCACTCTGCTCTTATGGGCTGTCTGGTAATTTGCTTGTTAATATATTAGCACAAAGCATTGATCAAGAAGCTAATCCAATCACATGCTTTTTATTGATCTCTTATTGACCATCCTGCCAGTGATCACTTTTCGCTCAGGCCTGGTCAATAGCAAATGCCAAATAGGCTCTCCCACACCTAATGAGCTTACGAAATAAACCAAACATTTTCCTTTGCCCTCAAGGCTAGGATCAATTGAGAGCTTTTAGAGCAGAATTCAGATGATTTTTTCATCAGCTTTCCCCCTTTCTTTCTGTGAGCATTCAGGTTTGCATTAAGACCTCTATCTGAGACTTTCCTTCTAATTTGAGGACATCTGAAAAGCAGCTGCCATGTCTGAAATACTTGAACAGCTGTAAACAATAAATCATCCGGGTGAGGAATTCTGGGCTGCACGCTGGCATGTGGTCTGTCAAGCCAAAAAAATAGAGACATACAAAAGATCAAGAGGTTAGGGGTACCTGAAGTCTACAAAAAAAATGTACTTATCCCATATTTCATCCCAGAGAGTTGCATTATGGTGGAAGGCCTTCTCAGCATTCTTTAACAGGAGCATCATGCCTTCATACAGGGTGGGGGGAGGCTTGGGGGTGCTGCAATGAATTAGATGTGAGCCTTTTCACGCTGCTGCTATTGCATTAGGCAATTCCAGTATCAACTAATGGAATTTCACACTACAAACACAGATTCTTGCTGATGAAAAGCACACCCAAATTATGCAGGAAGGAACAGCATTTCAGTTACATATATAAGCGCCAAATACTAGCTCTTTAACTTATAACAGTTCCAAATTTCTTAGCATGCTGTACACAAATGTGACTGTAATGGATTTGCAGGTACTCAGGAAAGAAAAGAGTGAGAGAGAAGGGAGGAGATTTTTTGGAAGAGGTAACTTTGACTTATCACAAGAAATCTGTAACTTTTATCAGATGTCTTTTCAGCTAAAACAGCTTATTAAGTCTCTGAGGAAAGTTCTTTGGAAAGAACATTTTCCATTTACTCAGAGGCCTTATAGCAAAACAATAGTGCTGTAATAGTAGATTCTATTAGATCATAAAAGAAGAATGCAAGATCCTTAGATCTTAAATATCCTTGCTTCAACTATTACTATTAGCACTTTTTTATATAACTAGGTTGCATTTTCACTTTAATCACTTTTATTCCATGATCTTGTTTTCATTATTTGACTTAATATTTTCCTCATTACTCTACCAGATTTAAATTACAGAGAGGAAAAATCTGAATATAAACCAGGTACAGATTTAAAATATTTAAAAGCATTTGTAACATGTAAGCATGCAATTTAAAACCATTACCAAAATCTGATTACTTGCCTGGGGGGAAAAAAACAGGTCAGCTGGAAACATTGGTAATATCTTTTCAGAATTTTTCCTTTAAATTACTCATAATTATACTTTGCAAAAATGTTTGTTGGGCAGACCTTTTTGATGTCAAATGAAAAGGAGTGCACCTTGTGACTGTATTTTGCAAGTTTCCATTGTTTTTTCCTGTGCAATCCTCTTAATAACCAGCTGTACAAACCTCTACTGATGAGGGTGGACCTTAGGTAAAAGTATTTTCCTTTACATGACGAGACCTTGCTCTTGCTGTTAGTAAGTCTTATGTGGCCAGTGTCCACTGACAAATACTTTACCTCTGTGGTTTGCTTCTATTTTTCACCCTCTTCTTGTGTCTGTCTAAACTTATTCTCAGGTTTTCCTTTGGAGTGATCCGGGTAATTCCCCCATCCTGGTTCCTGGGATGATTCAACCCTGACATCATTCCTGAAAAGACTGTGAGAAAAAAAAATGAGTATAGGCAGCATCCACCTTCAGCCTGCTTGGGGTTTACCTACTCAGACATATACCTGCAACTTTATGCTGCAAAACCCCCCAGTGGTCTGGTCTTTTTTAAGGTATTTTTGTTGAAATTATAACCGATAACCACGTATCCAGAATAACCGTGGGAGGACTACAGCAGGCCTAAGGGACAGAGTAGGCCATATGCTTAGTATGTTATGCACTCTGCTCAAGAAAAGTGTAGCTGAGCACAGTCAGGAATGACATTCTTGGTTTGGAGGCAAGGCATTCCTCCCTCGGAGCAATGTCCTTGACTGCATGGGCAGTGCTATCCAAATGATTTGCATCTTTCTTATGCAACCTTAAACCATGTAAGCCTATTGGTTTAGAGCGGTGTAAATGCTTTTTGAACTCAGCCCAAGTGTGTAAGAACTATTTTGATTAATTGAGTCAAGTCAGTAGCCTCCAAAATTCAGTATTTAAGTCTTTATGACAAAGTTCCTGAAAGTACCGTTTTTGTGAATGAACAGTAATCTAGTGTTGCAACTCTTCTTTCAGCTAAATCTCTTCAGGATCAGATGCCTGCATTAGTGATTGTGTTTATATGAATACTGTGGTTTTGCAAGCAGCTAAAGGTAGCTCTCAAAGTTAGACAGGTATGACACAAAATATGAGCACACATCCTATTAACATACTCAAATGAATCCAGAGGAGAGCATCAAAGCTGGTGACAGCGCTGGAAGATGTGTGAAAAGCAGCTGAGGACTTCAGGCTTGTCTGGTTTGGAGAAAAGGAGGCTGAGGTGCCACCTCTTTGCACTCTACAGCTTCCCGAGGAGAGGAAGTGGAGAGGGAGGTGCTGAGCTCTTCTCCCTGGAACTGAGTGATAGGATGTCTAGGAACAGTTTAGAGTTTTGCTAGGGAAGGTTTAGATTGGACATTAGGAAGCATTTCTTTACCATGAGGGTCGTCAAATACTGGAACAGGCTCCTTAGAGAGGTGATCAATATCCCAAGCCTGTCAGTGTTTAAGGAGCATTTGGACAATGACCTTTAAAAACATGCTTTGACTTGCTCAGAGAGTTGGATTGGATGATTGCTGTAGGTCCCTTCCAACTGAAACATTCTATTCTATTCTATTCTATTCTATTCTATTCTATTCTATTCTATTCTATTCTCCTAGCCTGTCCTATCCTATCCTATTTAAAAATTAATTGAAAAAATGGTCTCTGATATACAGTTGGACTACTCAACTTGGTTTCCTGTTGAAATGTTATTTCAACTTTTTTTGGAAATACAGATTTTTTTTTTTTTTTTTTAAATCTGATAGACATATCTGAAAGAAAAAAGGCAGTGCCCAAATACTGCATGATATCATGTCCTGGCATTTTTGTACTCTCAAGTCTGCAAATACTTAGGCTTTCAGAGCTACATACTTATTCTTTAGATAACTATGATGGTGTGATCAGGCCTTTCGGCCTGTAAAAAAATTCCATTTCCCTTCAACTTATTTACTACTTAAAATACGGAACATTGTCTGCATAGTAGGGGCTGTCATGGTTTAGAAATGGTATTCTGCAAGGTAATACTCCCAATAAAACCGCGTCCCTGCTCACTTCCTTCTGCTCCCAAGTGGAGGCACAAAAGACAAAGATCGAAGGTTGAGATAAGAACAATTTAGTGGAAACAGCAATGAGATAAGAAAGCGACAAGTAACAGCAACAGTGTTAGTAACAAAAGGTGTAAAGCAAAGAAAAGATTTACAGGGAAAGCCCCAAGAGTAAACAAAACCCTCTCCCCGGCCACATTTTCTTGACCTGGAGGAACCCCTTCTCCTCCTTGGAAGAGAGAGACGCCCTTTTTCTTGCTGCCAGGAATGAAGTGAGCTGGTACAGAATAACACTGGCGCTTTAGCCATGCCCCTTCTGTAAAAAGTGAACCCTGTCCTGGACAAAACCAGACCGGAAGAAAATGGGAGGAATTTCACAGTCTGGAGAGAGAGAGAGTTTCTAAGTCCTAATTCCTTTCTCAAAATCTATAAAGAAAGACTTTCTTCTTTTTCCCCTCCACCAGAACTTTTGTCATTGACCACTAGAATATCTTGATCAACAAGTAGCCGATTTCTTACACTTTTTATAAAGCACAAAATACTGTGAATTACTTGTAAGTGTATTTTTGGCAGCAGTAGCACTTTATCTTTTCATATGTATTCACCCATTCTTTAATGTCTTTGACATCTCTCTGGGAGGCATCAGCTTCTTTAAAGTAGTGAAAGCTTTCTGGTGAAAATGAGAGCCTTTCTAAGACAGCGGAAATAAGACTTTAGCATAATGTATATGCAGCTATATATTTTAAAATTATTTGTATTAGCATTGTTCTCAGTTATTTCTTCAGCATTGTTGCAGGCTATTCTGAAGCTCTATAGAGGCAATAAAGTAGCTTATCTTTAGGAACACAAAGGCTTGTTGGCTACACATTGCAAGGCAAAGTGTTGAAAGTAGTGAAAAAATGCAGAAAATCAGTATGTTGGCATTTTCATAGTGGAATGACACTGCTAATGAAACTGGAATGACAAATTTAATTTCATAATATAATATTAGAAGCATAAGCATAAGAAGAAATATTTATTTTTCTCATTCGCCTATGAAAACTGACAACAATGTTAAGCTTGGTCAAATACAGAAAGGTGTGCATGTGTAAGAAGATGCTATGAAAATGCCATTTTCCCACACACCACTTAGATGTGTATTTTTCTAAAGCAGTGGATAAGAAAGAAATTCTCAGTTTTGATATGAGTAGCCACCAACATTTGTTATAGAACACAGCATGCAATCATTATCTATTTCTTTATAGTGTTTCAAGCACAAAAAAAAGATATTGCAAAGCCATACTCAGCTCAGTTCCCTTGTGAAACAAAGCCATTAGACAATCAGAATTGTACTCCAGGGAAAGCTGATGTCTGTAGAATATCAAGGAGTTTCAGAGAAGCAGTGATTTCAAACACAAAGCCATCCCTTCATATGATCTGACAGTGGCAAAAATTAAAGATGCAAAGATGTTTTACATGTGCTTCTTTTGAAGTGCTTATTTGAAAACATTTTGTGTAAGAACTGCTTAAAAATATTCTGTGTGGTAACAGCTGAAAATAGCCACTTAAATAGCTATGAAAATCCCTATTCTTTCACTAATATTATGAAAAAAAAATCAGTAAAATGTAGAATTAGTCTCTACTGTGCTTCTTATCCACTATATTTTAAAAGCATTTGTGTCCTTTAAAATATCTTTTCAATTTCTCTTTTAATTATAAATAGCAGGAAATTTACAAAATAGGACACTGTTTTAAAACTGTCATTCAAGCACACTAAAGCAGATACCAGATCCCTAATTAATGGAGTGAAATTGCAAAGAATGAATGAGATACCTTCAGAAAACATTCTAACTAAATGTCATTAAATAATCTAAAATTTCCACACTAGACACTCAATTTATATTTTAGGACATTGAAAAAGACAGGCTTCACACTTGCTAGGCTGAGTTAGCTGCTACTGTGGTGTCTATTCCAAGGAAAACAACTCAAGAAAGCCTGGAGGTATTCTGCAAAGAAATTTCACAGCCAGCTTAATAGTTGTGACACACAAGCCATCTTAAAGGACCTCTGATGTGCCTTCCTTCACCTTTGCTTCTGGACCTATGCAGAATTATTCTGCTTTCAGAATTTCGACCTATATTTGCTATATGGAGCTAACTTGAGTGTAACAGGAATTTATATTTTATTTAATTACTCCCTACAGAAACAGTACTCAGAACACAAGCCAGGACTAAGACATCTTCTGGCTATTCTGAATATCCTAGACATCACACCACCAACTGCTATAATTCTTGTCCATCCTTGTTTGTTCTTCTACCTCTATGACTTATGTATTCCATGGTGGCCAGTGTCAATCAGATGAGAAGAAATCCCTTGAGCTACTGTCTGGATCAAATGCCACATACTTGTGGAGGATGTAGAAAATTTTTTATATTGTCAGGCTATGAAAGGAATTGTCACTTGTTTTCTGCCTTCATAGGCAGTTACTAAAATCACTAGGTCACTTTATAAAAACGAAGTCACACTTTCACCCTCTTCTTTTTCCTTTTTAGCTGTGTTCCCTTTGTTGTTAGTCTTTGGTAACCAATGGGATTTGTGCTCTCTGTGCTAGATTCAGCATTAACAGTGCAGAGTCTACCATTTTCAGAGCTAATGTACTCATGACTTTCTACTTTGCAGGTGGATGGAACTGAGGAGAATCTGGTCACCTCGTTGCTCAAGTCAAGTAATTTATGCATATGTATAAGATAAGACATCTAGCAAAATTTCAAGACTACCAGCAAGATACGTAGAAAGCAGCAGGCGCCTGTACAGGTGTATAATTCTGGACATAATCTAAGCACTTCAGTGGGTTAGGTACTGCATTTCCCATGTTCCAGCTTCATGGTCATATATAGGGCAATCCCATGGCGTTTCTTCTTTCTACGTGTCCACAATTGTTCTGCCTTGGGAGCATATGCAATATATCAAATCACAATTACAGTGAAAAATAGACCTTTCTCCCCACAAAATAACAAGAAAACAATAATTCCTGGGGAAAAAATTATGCAGGGGGAATCCTCAATCTGTTTCTTTGGGCGTTAGCCCTGTTTGCAAATGACTAATCAGAAACCCTAGAGAGTTTGGACCATGTCCATTTAATGCCCTGAACAAATCAGAAATAGAAATTCCAGAATTAAACCTTCAACTTAAACTGCTTTGTATTATAATTCCCTGCCAAGCTCTACCAACATATCATCTGAAGAAAAATCTGTCAGGACATGGAAATACAGAGACCAAAATTGCATATTTTCCAAACTAAATTTAGGAATGATAAAGGCTACAAATCACTGCCCTAAAGTGTTCACTGAAAGAAGTTCTGTTTAGTAAATTCTCACCACAGTCTGCAGCTCCTGAGTGTCTAGTCATCCGTGGAGCAGAAACTCCAGAATGGCACATTAGAGTAGGCTTGTCTCACAGGGTTCTCTGTAGGAAGATTAATATCTAATATTTTCAAATATGTATTGGCAAGAACAGATGTGCATTAAGATTCCAGCAACATTTTATGAATGTGGTTCCAGATGGCAGAAAAGCAGAACTACTTCTGCACATTGATATGTTAGCAGCTCCACAGATAACATCCACAGCATTAATTGCCTTTGACACAGTCACAGTGAATCTTTTATTTAAGAAGGAGATATTCAGTGAATCTCTGAAATAAGCAATAACAAATACTGCATGTTCTTGGTTTCCTGCTGGAGTGGTAATGGGCAGCAACTCAGGGTGTTATTGTTGCCATATGTCTCAACAGTCATATTGATTTAATTGGTTGTCATAAAAAATCTGACAAGAGGGAAGCCAGTTCATAGCTGGGAATGGGCCAGAAGTTACTAGTGAATGGACTGCTGAGATCTCTCAAGAGCCTCTTTGTCTTTTCCCAATGTCATTGAACTGGTTGTCTTGTACATAATCTAGAAACCATCAGTTTTATGGATGGAAATGCAGGCGATTTACTTTTGGATTGAATTTATCTTACAGAATGGCAGAAAACCTTACACTGTAAGGAAACAATTGGTTTATAAATATAATATTATATATTATATTTTTATATTATATATAAAAATATATGAACTCTCAGAAACAAAATGTGTTTTCACTGAGGGCAGCAGATGGGCTGCCTCACCATTTGTCTGTGTATTGCCCATCCTTAATTCCGTGCTGTATTTAAACTACTTCAATCTTTGCTTAACATCAAAAGACAACCACAAGCAAGAACGTCTATATTACATAACAGAATATTTAGCACTTGGATGAGGACTGTCATACAGGAATCTTAATGCACTCTCGCATAGCTGTGGTTTACTGCAGAGTAGCATTGCTACCCACATTTTATGTAAAGGAAAGGGAAGCAGAGATGTTTGAGAAATGATGTGACTTGACTACAGTGTGAGGTAAAACCAGGAGTGGAGCACAGACCTTCAGTTGCAGGCTATGGGCTTTACTAAGAAAACAGCCCGTCTATGTTTTTTCTTGCCACCCTTGGTCTGAAGTGTTATAAAAACATTCCCTCTGTTTGGAAGAAGAAAACAAAACTACAGTTACCTCCCTCCTTCTTTAAACAGCAAGTACTTCTTTTTTTTGTGTGTGTAGCTTGTTTGTATCTTCTAGGTTCATCCATGAGGAATTTGTGCCCAGCCTGTAAGAACCACCTGGGCTGCCTCTGTGCTCAGTGTCTTTTCAGGCAGCTCTTTTACCTGTAAGACAAATATATCTACTAAGAAACAAGAATATCTTTATGTGCTGAGAACAACATATAAGAATGATGTAATAATAGAATTTGAACAAGTTTGAAGCAGTCAGGTATATCAGTGTAATATTCTACATCTTTCTGAATGCTTTCTGATGCACCAAAACTGCTGTAGATTCAGTGCAGTCTTGTTTCAGTGAAAACGTGACTTTAAAGTTTCAATGGGTAATATTATAATCGATAGATTACATTAGCCTCTGAAAAGGAGGGGATATGCACTTAAAGAAAAAGGTCCCCTTCATTTTTATTATGAAAGGTTCCTAATGATTATTACTTATTTTGAAACTGAACATAGAAGTGATGTAAAAATGCTACACTAAAGAATATGCTGTGGTGTTGGTGCTTTCCTGCTGTAAAAGATTCACTAGACAATATCCATCAAAATTCACTGTCCAAAACACTGACTGAATTTCTGTGGGAGGGCTCAGAGGTCTATGAGTGTAGACAATTTGTAAATGCAGGTATTTTTTCCAAGAAAATTATACTATGCAATAATGAGATCTGGCAAACTCAGAAAAAATCAAGTGAAACTCTCTATTTGCATGCCCTCGTAAACAGTCATCTAGTTATGAATGAATTAAAATATAAAAATGAGCATCAACTACTCTTGAGAGATGATTACAGAAAACAGCATATCACCATGGCAAGAACTGTACAGCAGTGGAAACTTTCCATGCAGAAATTAGGTTGATACCCATTAGCTAAGGACAATGTATCCAAGCCATTAAATTGGCTTGAAACAGATTCTGCACAGTAGCTCACTCCTATTTCAAAAGACACAAGTGAACAATAGTCTGATGAAATACATTATTAGTTTGAAGAGACTATCTAGTTTTGGCTACTATGGCATAAACCTTGAGAAGAACCTTTGTCGCCTAATAGATTTAGTCAGTTTCCACCACAAAACTGTAGGTTGAGTGACTTTCCTGAAGGAGCGTATTTGATGAGATAGGAAAAGAAAGCTGGTGGTTTCATTCTCTTTGGTGAATTGCACCTGTGCAGTCCTACTTATTGCTGCTGGCTTGTTTCAGATGGTGCAAAGCTGTGTGTTGAACATTTGAATGTTAAATGCCTGATGGGTTTTAAATTCCTAAGATCTTACCACATTCTAGCACAAACATCAATTGCATTAAAGCAATACTAAGCAGCTCATTGAAGAACCCAATTTGCCCTTGTGAAAGGCTTATCTGAAATTGTTTTAGGAGGCGACAAATTATTTTCCCTGAATGCAGATTAAGAACTTCAGATCCCAGTTATTTTATCCAATATGCAAGATAATGCATACAACTTTTTTGCTTCTGCTTCTGTAGAAGCATAAATATATCTTTATATTTGTTTAAGCTAAAATAGGAGCTGATGATATTCAAGCAAGAAAAATCTAAAATGTTTCACTTTGCAGATAATGTATAAAATGCTGGGTTTGGACACACACAAGGAGGTACAGAGCACATCCAAAGAAGCAATTTTTTACTTTCAGTCAAGTGCATAACAGCAGATTTTGGTCTTTCCTCTTCTCTATATGTGTTATATGATCTCTATGAATTCAAGCATACTTTTCTGATTTATCTGCTATTAGATTAAATACATGAAGTTGACCACCTACCTAAAACTTCAGGGATTCTAAATAACAGTGTGATGATAAAAGCCAGCAAATATCCACTTCATAGTGCTTAAAGTACCTGTATTTTCCATTTTCAAATTTAGCTGGTCAGAATTTTTGTTTTGAAATCCAGCAAGCAATCCCTATCCCCCAGGCACTTTGGGTATTTAGCCACATCTAAACCCACATGTATCACAAAAGGTCAATTCAAATCTGACTGGACCCGGTGCTTAGTGTCAGAGGATAGTACAAGAGCAAGGTCCCAAATTTCAGGGGAACTAGGCAATCTTGTAGGACACATTGTCTATAATACGTCCAAGGCACTGTCTGCCAGTGATTGCTAAGCTTATGAATAAAGATTAATGTCAGCTATTTCCAGACTCATGAGTGATCTCAGTTCCTGCTGAGTTCCTCTAAGCCCCGGGATATCCCATGCAAGGCAGGAACTGCCCCAGTAGAGAATTTTCTGTGTTTTCCCTGTATGACTCAGTTTTTTATCAGTTATGTCCATTGCTGAGCTGAAGAGCTATGAAGTTCAGAGCTGGTCAGTTGCAGTTAAAACTTTTCCATATTGAAAAAAAGCCAAATCAGTTAATGTGTTTCATGAACCCAGCTGGACGACGAACCAAAGTTAATTAGTTAACCAGCTATGACCAAATAAAATATTACCTTTTCATAAATCACCACACTTACACTGCTTTATTTTATCCTTTCCATAAACAAAGGAAATTCATATGACCAGAAACAAAAAATGCAAAAACAAACAATCCCCCCCCCCCGCCATTATCATTCAGAGTATTATCAATTAACCTCTTTCAGAACTTAATCTCTTCCCGTGGAGTAACATTTCAATTGCATTCGCTCTGTTTTTCTTTCTCAGTAGCATTGCTTTATGCTGACCAGGCTGACAGTACTGCTCATCTGCACTGCTTGTTGCATTGCAATTCTGAAAAATAGCATCAGAAACTGTGCTCTTTCAGAACAATTTTATGCATATTTAATTTCTTAATGTATTTTGACTCTCATGGGTTTTACTCCTGCCCCTTCATTTTCCTTTGCTACTTTTAAAAAGGTTAAATCATGCCAGAAATCAAATAAAAGGCCCAGAAGTTACATTTTGCAATGTTGAGGCAAATATAAAAGCAAAAAATAAAGAATATTTGTAGTGTCTGGATTGATGTCAAACCAATCTTTATAGAATGGAAAAGTCCCTGGAAACTGTCAAAGGCCTTTGCAATTTATATCAATATTTGATTTAGATTGCTACTCCACAAATTTTCGATCATTTTATCAACAACAGATTTTATAAAATTAGATAAGTGCTACATCTAGCTCCAAAATACATACAGTAATTAGAAATTCACACCAAGAAAGTGTTTGACTCTAAGAGAAAAACCTACCCAGGGTATCATCACTCTATATCAGAAAAAATCATCACTTCTCACAGTCTCTTACCAAGGCACTCATGCTGACAGCTGCCACCCAGATTGGAGAGCTAAAGAAAAGTTTTGGAAAGTAGTCCAGAGGCAAAAGACCACAGCTGCTTTCCAAAGATTTCACTGTTAGGTTGAGATGGACCAGGACAAAGCGAACACCTCCACTGGCTTTTTTACCCACATAACCAGGAGTCTAGAGTATGTGCTCTTCATCTTCCATTCTATAGGTAGTATGAAGTCTGGAAGCTTCACTTCTAAAGAGCAACAGATACATCTGTCTAAAAGCCATGAAAAATTCAGTCCTGTTTCCTGTGCTATAACCGTTTTAAGAGATTTATTTCAAAAAATACAATTCATACCAAATCAACATGAATTATTATTTCACATGTGAATGAAATGGTAGGGGCTCTATAATCAGCATCAATGGTTAGTTCTTTATTTCAGCTAGAACATGTCACCTCCAACAGTAAAGGGCACACTAATTTCATGATAAACCCTTGATTCAGTGAGATACAAAGCTTAAGTGCTACCTACTAAAGACTAGAACCACTTCCTGACCCTTCTACATCCTTCCCTTGGGTCCAGCATCCAGGCATGGCTCCTGTTTGCTACTAAGTTGGAGTTAAATTCAGGAGCCAAAAAACACATCAGTCCAGAGGTTGAAAAATCCTAGAATTATGGTAAAGAAACTAAAAATTGTTTAATCTTGTTTGTTGCTTGTTGGGGTTTTTTCCAGCATTCATGTAGTTCTTTCTTCTCAATATCACAAATATATTTTTTAAATCCTTCCACAGTTATGAAACTATAATTTTGGTTAAAAAAAAAAAAAAGTCTGTTTTTACTCTTTGTTTCAATGGGAATCTGCAGGTACACTGAAATTTAGATGTCTTGTCTGCTATTACCAGATTTTGAAGTAATTAGTAAACGGCTCAAGTATTTTGGCAAATTAGTCAGTCATGTAAGTAACAGGCAACACTGGACAAAGAAAACAGGAGTTGTGTTGTCAGCATGAGGGATTTCACTGCAGGAGAATCGCTGTGGCTTTCATTATTTCAATGGTCAATGGAGGTTGCTATAGAAACTACACAGTTAGCAAGCCATGCAAGCAAAAGAAATATGATAAAACCAAAACTAAAATAGTGGAAGGACAAAAACCCCAAGGATTTGTCCAACAGCTTAATATAATTTGTTGGTTTTATCTTTCAATCATATCACTGATTGACAAGATTCCTAATAATAGTATCATATACTCACACATCACTTTTATGTAAGTCCCATCATGTATCATACCATTTAATAATAAAAATCATCATTAAATAAAAACCCTTTCTATATGAATTAAAAAATGAAATAACATCAAGTTATTTCAATATGTAAAAATAGTATTTGGCTTCACAATATATTAACCTTCCATAATAAGTAACAATAATATCTCTTGTGTGACATATTTTCTTTGCTTAGAGGAGAAACAGCACTTTAATATTTAAACTAGCTTTTTTGTGTGTGCCAGAAAGTACTTTCAAATAGTTACCTGCCTGAAGTATGTGTGCACTGATGATCTCCTGCATAACAGGTTGACTTCATTCAGTTCATGTCACAGTTTACATTGATTTGAATATTTGCACTTAATGAATGAAGTCCAAGACTCTTCCACCTTGGATAAACAAGTAAATAGCTAAACCAAGATTTTAAAACAAGTGATATTGAAGACACTTAAAAAACTTATAATCCAAAAAAGAAGGATGGATATGACAATAGATCATATATCATTCTGAGTGTGTTCAGAATCCATGGGATGTATTTTGCAAACATATTTTGTTGATTTCCCCATAGCCATTCTGTCCTCTAAATTAATTTCTCTTGTGTAGCCCTCTAGTAATAAGACAACATGGTTTCTTCCTGTTAGAAATGAATGCAATAAATATATACAGAAAAATCTATACACACCAGAACCAGAAAATCCTCTTTTTTTCATTTTCTGGTCCCGTGACAGAGCTGAGTGGCAGAACCCATGAGCTTTTCATTCCAGCCACGGCCTGGCTGGGTTAGTTGGTTTTGGCTTTTTTTTCCATAGAGTCCACAGCATTAATCACCAAAAGAGATGCATTAAGTAGGGAGAAGCCAAGAGAATGAAAATACTGATAAACCAAGATTGGAACTGTGCCAAGCAACCAAAACCAACACCAATATTAATGTCTTCAAACAAAGAAAAGTGACTTGAGGAACATAGCAAAACCACAAAACATTTGCCCTCTATTCAACTGCAGCTTGCTCCTCTAGCCATCACAAGTAAATCTTTTGCCATCACATTACTTTCCAGGTCTATGGAGAAAAAAAAAGCTAACCCACAGAAATAATTGCTTGCATGTCCGTTGGAAACTTTGGCACTTTTTAACTCCACAGTCTCTTGAGAAATGCTGGTGGGTTCTTGCCATTAGGTCACATTAGGAAATAAATACCAAGTGTTTCATAAATGTTTGCACAGGCACTATAGGAAAAGACATAACAGTTTAAATAGGACACTTCTGGTTTTCACTGTTCCATGATTTGGTCAGTTTTGTCATTTTAGCTAGACTGTTAAAAGCAATCCCAGAAAAGGCAATGTGACTTCAAGTGCCTTATTCCTTTATCATCCCAGAGGGCTGAGATTAATGTCTGCTATGGGACTGTGCCAGGAGCACAGTCTTTTCTTGTTAGTGCTGCTCCTGGAAAAAAAGAGAACTATTGTACACCTCTTAACGCACTTTCCTCTTGCCGTGTCTCTCAAACCTGTCACACAATTTGAAAGAATATTAGAACAGACAGAGAGTGCAGAGTTGAAATCAAACGTAAGTCCTTATTTCATGAAACCTTTGCATATCACAGGTTCCGTGTTATGAAATGGTCAACTGTTTGCCCCTGAGTCCTCATCCATTACATCCGCATAAAAAAGACCATCTTGCAGCCAGAGCTGGGCAAACTGTTGGATGCTGCCTCAATCTGGCAGGAGGAAAGAAGTTCACAACCCAAGCCCACTAGCTCAATATCCGCCAGGGGACCCAAGCTGAGCCAAGGCAACTGAAGGACAAACATAAAATAATTTCATCCTTTGCAGAAGAAAACATCTGAGGCTGTTATTTGTTGTACTTAAACTTTGGATTAGCGGTTTCTCAGGCAGAGAGAGCTTTGAGATGTACCTGTGAGTGGGGCAGAGGATACTAACATGGCTGGTGATGAAGATCACTTGCCAAGACAGAAATTCCTTAGAAATACAGTGGATATTACAGTATTCTTGGAAAGGGAAATTATATTGCTTAAGAACCTTTGCTTGATGTTAAAACTTTTTTACAGATAAACAACCCAAGGAACAGATGTCTAGATCCATCTTACTCAGTTCATATTCTTTAGTGAGGAACCTCACCCAGGACTGTAGTGTAGCCACTAGAGGAAAAGGATCATCCTGGAGAGAGTTGGCACACTTCACATCTAGGTCAGGTGGGGAGATTCTGGCCCCAGAAAAGTGCTTAATTTGGTTGCCCAAAGCCACCCACCAGGTTACTGTCAAACTTCAGAGCAGAACACCGTCTTTAACCCTTTCTGTGGTGGTGTCAGTCAGACAAGAGGACGAGTGGATTCAAAATATGGGGCATTCAGTAGTGGAAAGGGGAAAAAAAGGAGAAGCAAAGCTAATTTTTATGTGACTATATTGTCCGTCTCTGTCCTGGTAGACTTAGGGTCAGAATATTCCATGTTTAATTTTGGCTGTGCTCACTGGTACAGTTTTGCCAGGGCCCCATAGGTGCAAGCAGTCCACTGCCACATTCAGGATGCGGCACAGTCTGTGATCTGCACCCTATAGACTTAAGGAGGATTTGTGGGCAGGGTGGTATAGATGATATTGGCTTTATGGATGTAACTATCCTGTGCAGCTTGCTGTTGGGGCCAGGTATTAGTCCTGGCTATGTCTGAACACCAACTGAAGTTGTATGTCACTATTTCAAAGCAACATTTCAAGTAATTCAAATGCATTTTCAGCTTTGCTGTGTTTGGGGGAATGTGAGATATTGGAAAAAGATTGTGTTAGATTCAATATCTATCCAAGCTCAGAAAGTTTTTCTCTGTAAACTTAATATGTTTTATTTATCTGAGGAAAGATTAACAAATGGCCAAACCAATATTTCTGGTGACTGTTCTAGAACTTCAGTAAAGTTTGCTTTTTTTACAGTGGATTATACAACTTTCAGTAAAGTTGCCTGTTGTGCTCTCTTCTAACCCTGAGATGGTATTTCTTATTCATTCTTGTGCTGATTCCATACTGTGGTTCTGTGTTCCTTTTCATGTCACCTAAGTCCACATTAATGTCTCTCTTCTGGTGTGCAAGGCCTACTTTGGGGTCCTATATTAGCAAAATTAATTGGAGAAAAAATGATTGGTTCATGTTCCTTCTGAATATGCACTATATCATAAAAAGGATTTTCTTGTAATTACATTCTGGAAGAGAGATGTTAGAGACTGAAAATGGCAGCTTGAGAAAAAGATAATTGCTTTTTGGGGTTTTGGGGGGTTAAAAAAACTTGTATTAAGTTGAGATATCAAACTAAATATACTTAAATAAATATTTTTTAGGTTTTCTTTGGGTTTTATTTTAATGCAGTATATATAAGTTCACAGTATGAGTTCTTCCAGCAGATTCTGAGGTCTTAATTTATTCCACATTCCATGCAGAAGTGGTTCATTGTTAGGCAATTTTTTTTCCTCATAGTTTTATTGTTATTCAATCTTTTTATCATCATTTTCTAAGCCATGATCTTATATTTTAGATTTTCTACTAGATCAAAATAGAAAGTGGGCATATGTCAATCATGAATAGCAGCTGTCAGGACCTAAACAGAATTTTTGCCCCATTTGGATGCAGACTAGTTTAATTTCATTCATATGAACTCTATGATATTTTTATTTAAATTATTTTTAACCATAACACGATGTGGTACTGAGCCCTTACAGTGTATATAATAATACATTTACCTGCATCAGCTGACATTGATTATGTAAATGTACTTTAATTTGTTATTTGACTATGCATGATATGAGCTTTTCCATGGCTTTGATCAGAAGAATATTTAGCTTGAATACTCAAAGTACGCTATCTCTTTTCATATCAGAACAGTATATGTTTCTTACAAATCAAAAATTGTGACTGGGAAATTCATGAGCTAACTTTGATTTATGGTAGATGTGGGCCTTTTCAATTTTGTGTTGATTCAAATTGCCTCTTTGTACTAGATTTTGGTTAACATTCTTGTGAATTGATAGTCATTTTTGCATTGTATTTGATAGCTGTTCTACCCTTGTCTCTTACTGAACTATATGAACAGCATGATTTTCTTTATTTCCTGTTATTTTATAAGCATTAATTCTTAAATATCTGATAGTTTCCCTTGCCTGTTATCAGTCACTGGTGACATTTACTGTGGATAAAACATTCATATATCCTTATATGCATAAACACGTTTCTATGTCTTATCTACATATACTTGATGCACGAGATTCCCATATCTTTTCCTAAATGGGTAAACTTTCTAGTCACAGAAAATATTTTGGTTTGTTTTGGAATTGCAATTCATTTCTCCAGAAAACACTGGTCAACAGTTCCCAGTTAACAAGTTTAAGTCAGTCCTGACACAATGGACGTGTAAAGCAAAACAATGAAAACATGAGAGAGTCAGGATTTTGCAGACCATCAGTTTTCAGTGCCTAACTCAAAATATAAGGGGCTTGATTTTCAGGGGTACTTCTTGCTGGCAAATTTACAGTGATTCCAAAAGCTGATGTAGTAAGATATTCACAAGGGCAGCCTAACATGTTGCATATTTATCAAATATTAAACATTAATCGTTTGGATTATAAGAAATGAAACTGCAGAAGTATGTTTAGATTGTTTCCACTTGCACGCTAGTGTGGAGTTACATCCAGGTTACTAATGGGTTAGTAACACTGGGCCATGGTTCCTAGATGAAAAACAGGATCTTAACAGAATGAGCACATCTTAAAGGGCAAAAATCACCTCAGACATCATCCACTTAAACAGTTGCTATAAAGGCAAGCTGTATTAAGCACAGACAAGTGTCTGGCAGAGCTGTTGTGCGAAAATATCAGGCTGTCCATCTTTTTCCAAGGCACAGTGACTGAACCCTACATGCCAGTCAGTCCAAAAGACTGCTGTGAAACAGATACTTGCATGAACTTCTGACTCCATCAATACATTACACACTCAAATCTTATTATTTTAACAAGGCTTCTTGCTGTGCCTGTTCGAAATGGGCATTAAAGCTCAACACCAGAATAAACAGCTGGGGCAATGAACTTCATCACTGCAAAACACCTGATGACTACTTCCACCAGCCCTTTCTTTTCTCTTTTTGGTGCAGACTGCCCATTATTTTTGTCCTCCTGGCAACAATTAGCTATCATCAGGCTCTCTCAGCCACCCTTTCTGCTAGAGACTAATCCCCCTCAACACAGCCTATTCTTCTGGCTGTTGCCATTCTTTGTTTGTTACACCGTGTGCACAAATTAATTAGGGTTCGGTTTAAGGGCTGACTCAGCCAGTTCACAGCATAAATGAGTGCAGCTGTTTTTCTGCCTGAGTTTTTCAGCTTCTTTTGGGGCGCTTTTTTTCCCCTCTTGGTTTAAAAATATATTGTCTGTGTATGAATATGTGTATGTGCATACAAATTAAACGTGATTTTTGGCAGATGCAATTGTCTAGGGAAGTTGACAACATGGATCTGTTTAGCCCATCAGCCCCTGAGGATCCAAGTGAATTTCTTGCAGAGCTATAGGGTTAGGACTACTGAGTTTCCAGAGTCACAGGGTGGATTCTCTACCTCAGACATGCTGGCATTCTGATCCTGGGAGGTCCCCTGCTCCCCCCACAAAGAAAAGAGAAACATCTGGAATCACAGGGGCAGCTTGTCTGCTGAGCTCAGCAATAAGGATCCCTGTAGCTACAGCTCCACCCCACTGTTAGGGGACTTAGAAGGCACTTAACAATTACCGTCTTTACTATAGTATTACAAGTGCATTCCATATCACATGAATAGTATGGTCCTTTAGATTTTACACAAAAATATTTTTGGGATATAGTTCAGAATGAAACATATCCACAGAGAGATAAGCATCATCATGATGTTCTAATTTAATTTAGTGACTAGTCCTGAAATTAAAGGATATTTTGCTTAAATAACCTGTTATGTTTATATCCTCTTACATGTGCTTGAATTTTAAATTTCTGAGTGATGATTCAACACCAGAGCAATAAAGCACCTCAGGTGATTGGGAAAAGTACATTCTGAACATGCAGATATTATTCTTCGCTGTTCCTTTCAACTGAAAGAATTTAGTCCTCGATCATGAAACTGGAGTATTTGATTCTGCTCTCACTGAAGTCAAATATGAGTGTCGCTGTTGGATAGATGTCTGTAAAATGTTAGGATATATGCGTTGATGAGACTGCAGCTGCAATTGTTTATTACATTGGGTTTTCTTTCACTGTTGCTGGGCTTTAAATGTGACAACAATATATAAGTGCTGCTATAACTACCTGGTGTTGGAACAAAAACCACTCATTGACTTTTTGGAGTTTGGCATTCCCTGTAGTGAAACGAGGTCTTATTTTACTGAGATGTATAATTATTTTCGAATCCAATTGTGTAAATATAGCTGAAAAACAACCAAGTACAGGTGTAAGCCTTAGACCTTCTGGAATTTTCCACAAGCTAGAACAATTAGTTTATATTTTATATCTATGTGTGTGTATATATACATGCAGATGTACGCACCTGTTTCTTCTACTTTCAGATCTGTATACTCATGGGGGTAAGAACTGACCGAAGTGTACATGCCATTCAACAGGGACTTAAGGGCAGGCTCAGCCCCTCCATATTAGCACAACCCAAATAGCAACAAAGGCAACTTGGTATTTGAAATCAGAGGACAAATGTACTGAGAATTAAACAGCTTCTGAAGAGCTTTATTAGAGCAGGTTAATCAGCTCCTCACCAGAACACACCGTCATTTCAATAATGAAGATTTGTGCTTACATTCTCTGAAGCAAAACTCTTCAGTTTCGTCCAATTTTTAACCGAAAGGAAATAAATATATATAATTTAGTCTGTTCTTTCTCTTTTTTTTAGTTAAAAATTAGATACTCAGTTGTCTCCAATTCAGACGTGAACTACTACTTTCAACACCGAATACAAATATTACATAAATTATATTTTTGAATCACTCGTGGAATAGATATGAATTTATTAGACATGCAGAAGGTAAACAGTAGGGCAAAAATCTCTGAATTGACCTTTGAAAGAAAGTTATTAAAATAAGTAGAGTGAAAACAAGAGGTAAAAAGGGTGCAATTCAGAAGAGAAATGTGATTCATAATTTCCGAGAACAAACATGTAAATTTAAATTCAGCCGAGTTAAAAAAAAAGAAAAGAAGAAGAAGAAAGGCAAATATTTACGTGATCAGAATCTCACCCAGCCCAGTCCCCACACTTGTACACATGAATAACTTCACACACTTTAGCAGCAAGAGTTTCTTGAATGGCATTGCACAGATAAAGAAATGTATTGCATCTGCCCATCACCATGTAATTGTTACCCACTGTGAGAAAAGCTGTCCAATCTAAAGAAAATAATTTCACAATCTGAAATAAACATTTTTAGATATAAAAATAATTTTTAAAAAGTACCTTTACCTGTAGATTGTGCTATTAATAGCACCGATTTTTAGGTCATACCTCATTAAGAGCTTCTGTACCAACGAAACCTCTTTCTAGATTGACAGGTGGCTGCTTTAACCAAAAAAAAAAAGAAATCTTATTTTGAAGGTTTTTTATCACGAAAAAACCTCTCAAGCAGCCCAGTGCATTGTGATTTCCCTGGTTCTTTTCCTTCTGAGCTGTTCAATTAGTTGGAAATCTCTGTCTGATGGACTGAAGCAGCTTGAGTGAACGCCTGAGCGCACAACCAATTAGGCTCATTTGAAGTTGCAGAATTGCCTTCTTTGGTGTTAAAACCCCATGTCAAACACTGGGTCTAAGATCATTTGTAGTACAAAATGAGATTGACAGAGCAGCTGTACCAGGGGGCATGCCTGCTGGACGACTTAATTGTGGGGACTGAAGGGCCATCATGAACTGGCGTGTGGAGATTGTATCACCACTGCTGCATTACAAATGCTCTTTATTAACAGTGATCTGTAATCAATGAGCTCAGGCTTTTTGCCAGAGCTCCAAAATCACATAGGCAGCTCTCCTCACAAGCAATAGGAGGAGTCACCTGAGCAGGGTGTTGCGCTGAGGACGGGAGCAGGGATGCTCTCCCTGGCACCTCGGCTGGCACCTCAGTGGTGTGGTAGAGCTGCAGAGAGGGAAGCAGGCACCCAACAGCACAGAGCTCCCACGCGTAGGCTGGGTTGGGCATGTGGCAGTGAACAGGCAATCGCACTTAGATTGGCATGAATGAAACATGGCTGCTTCAGCAAAATGATATTTTAGCAAAGAGACTGCACCAACTCACGCTGGTCTGAATGAATGGTCTTAATGGTGGCAGAATGTCTGTAATTTAAAGGTAATCCCACGATACAAAAGATGCAAAGGAAATGCTATAGGTCTAGTTTCAGCAAATGAATGGATGAAGCCCTGGTATACTTCATTCTCCTGATAGAAAACCTTTAGTGTTTTTAATAAGACAAATTGCTTTTGAAAAGAATAATTGCTTTCCACTGATGCTTCCAAGTCAACAGTTTTGTTTATTCTTCCATTATTACAACCAACATTCTCTTAGTGTAGCAAAGTGGGTTGTTTTTCTGGGAAGAAATCAATGTGTCTGCACAAATGTTCAAACATTACTTTATGATGAGACTGATGTAAACCCAAGGTCCAAGTCAACTTTAAAGCCAAAATCAGCAATAGCTGATAGTAATTACCTACCCAAAGCCTTTGCTATGAGGATAACTTCACTTGTTTTTTTTAAAGGCATTTTTCTCTTCTCTCTGTCACTTTCTGAAAGAATCCCAGAAAGAGAAGCCAGCTATTTGAGTGAGCAATACAACCAGTTCAACCAGTGTGGCAAATCACATGCGGATGAGCTCTAGTGTAATAAAATAGTTTGTGCTCCTTCACTATATATGCTGTTAATTTTTAGGTGCATAATCTAAGCTTCTGGCTTCTCATATGAGTCAGAGTGACAGGTTTAAGTTTTCATTACAAACATTTTTTTCTTTAGTTTATTTATTTATTTTTACTACAATATATGATTACTTGTTCAGGTATTTATTACATTTTTTTTTCTGAAGGGTTTATTTTGCTATTACCAGTAATTAATTCCCACATATTTCTAAAATCTGTTCAAATAAGACAGATTTACTTTGTGCCATTCTGCATCAGTTGCAGCATAAGAAGCAGGCAGCTGAAATCAAATAATTTTAAGAAGTGTTTCTGAAATAAATAGCCGCACATGCAATCATATTTTAGATTATCCTTAGGAACTCCCTTTTACCATAATACATACAGGAAACTTAACAGGAAACTTGACATTGTTTAGACTGCAGATTGTCTCACTTCTACCTCATGGGTCCCATATGATTCTATCCACTTGCTCACTCTTTCCTTACAACTAAAGAGTGAGCTCTGAGGAGGGAATTGTATTTCTGTTCTCTGTACGTTGTCTAGCTCAACATCAACGTTGCCTATGACTAGTGCCCCAGGAAACTACAGTGAAATCATTTACTGCTAGTGTTACCAGAAATCATAAGAAAAATGCAAGCATCTCACTCGTTTAATGTTGGAAACAAAATGCCATTGTATTCTATTATTTATGCAGAGTTTGCTTAAATAGACCTGTTGGCAGACCTTGTGAAATGTTCCTTCTGTGTCAGCAATTTCTGAGAGTAGTGTTGTGAAAGGTACAGAACATGGATATATAGCTAAGAAAAGTTTTAGTATATCAAGATAATAAAAAAATATAAAAAGCACAATCCTTTTTTAAGAGTGCTTATTCGGTGTATTCATCAGCTACATGGGACCATCACTTTTCATATTTGCTAGTATTTTTGCCTTGCTGTTTGGACAATTCACTCCAACAGAAACAAGTGCCTAAACTGATATTCTACTGTAGCCTAAGAAAATAAGTAATCATTCAATATGTGTCTGAAATTAAGTGGCTATGTGTTTACTCATACTAAACTAATGCCTCACCCAGGTGCATATAAAATGTGAGTTTCTTTTTTCATCTCACAGTTTCTGCATATTCACCATCATCTTTACCACATATTTCAGGGTATGGCCTTACATAAACTGATTGCTGAGCCACTGAATTCTGGTTCTATTGTTGTTCTGTTACTTTTTCAGTTCCACAACGTCTTATTTTTGTCTTGTTCACTATTTCTTACAAAACTTTACTGCCAGCAAAGATCAGAAATATAATACAAGTTGGCCGTGGAAGGGACTGGATGATTACCCCCAGGCACAATTATTCTGTAAATTTGCAAGCTATCAGCAGCCTGTGAAAGTTTTTACCAACTATGCTCGAATAGGTATGTAGCATGCTGTCAACATCAAGTAGAACTCTTCTTTCAAATACCGGAATGGAGATTGCACAACTCTGGAAGAAGACTACAGCCTCCTTGAACAGATGGTCGTCCTACCTCCTGAAGGATGATCTAATAATAAATAAAGGTCGTGTTTCCTTTCTATATCCCAGGTATTCTGGGAAAAAAAGAGAAAGTGAGTAATGTGGATAGCTGTATGAAAGTCCTTGCTACATTTTGAAACTAGGAACTAGAGCTTCATTAAAAGCATATATGGAAGATTTTTTTGGTCAGGCTTTTTTTAAGTCAAAGTATTTTCCCCTTCTACTCACTACTGTGAAAGATGAGACCATGGATTTATTAAAAACATACCTTGTTTCTTTAAATCTGTTCCAATTCTTTCATGTTTATTTCCTTTAAATAATTTCACAGATATAAAAGGAATAAGGGTTGATGCTTTTAAATTTTCATGCTCATTTGTATGCTAAATGTTTTTGTATAGAGAAATCAAGTTGTTCACACCTCTGGAAATGCCACATACTATACTTATCTGTATTTCTATTTAAGGAAGTCAAGGATTTTTCTGCAAGCCACATTCTTTTAAGAAACAGGAAGAAAATTAAAACAGGAAATGCAAAAGTATTGGCATTGCTAATCAATAATCCGGGACTTTATATCTGGCTATCAAAAGGAAGTTTCTTGCAACTGGAAGTAAAGGAGAGAACAGTGTCACTGGTATTCTCAAGAAGAATCTTTTAAAGAGGAGTCAAACATTAAAAGATAACACCATAACAAGAATATATGACACCACTCTACCAATAATTGTATCTGGAATATACAAACATATTTTTGAGACTTAAAAACCATTGCCAATCATTGGATGGATTCAAGAGTTCCTAGAAAAAGGCTTGTTTAACTAGCAGCCATTATATTTTGTACCTTTCTGGTGGCACTGTTAAGCATTCTTTAACTAAACAGACTGTGTTTACTTTTATCATTCAGAGAATGATAAATAATGACAAGCTTCAATCTGGTTTTGAAAGGTTTTTTTGCATGTCTTATCTCTGCTACTTTTTGTTAGTTACCAGAATATAAGGGATGTGCTAAATACAAACATTCTGCTACTGAATTTACATATAAAAATTCTAAACATGCAATATAAAAATAAAACAATTATTTAAAAAATTCTGTTGCAAGGCTCTTTTTTTCTAATAAAGCAGGCAGACTCAAATGATTTCTAGCAGTACACCCAGACTGGGATTAGTCCTCTGTAATTTAAGGTTCCGCATTTTAGTAGTCCAAGTCACTGTGGTCTCTCTTAAGATCGATAGAAGAAAGCATGTAACTTCAGAAGACAATTCATGGAGCCTATTTTAATACAATCACTTTACGATTAAACTAATTGATTGTTTCTCGCATTGACTAGATATGGCCCCAGGAGAGTCTAACCTGAATTTAAGCAACTTTTAACATCTAAATAGGGGAAAATGAATCTTCACCCAGTTTGTAAGTCTGCTTAATTTACAGGCAAGCCAGAAAATCTGCTACTAGAGCTGCATGAGACAACATCAAAGCTTCTGTGGTGACCCTAAAAGCTTTTACCTTTTCAGTTTTGCTCCAGTAACTGTAAGTCATTAATATGTCCCTGATTCTCAGCAATTAATTTATTTTTTCATTGATTACCCTTTTCCCTGTCTAGCGATATGTTGACATGCTTCTCTGAGCAAAATTTACCATTAGCAACAAATATTGTGATCAAGCAGAATTTAAAACGTAAGGAAGTGTTTGCTCATTTATGGTTTAGCAATTCTTTTTTTCAAGAGTCAACTTGCTAATCATATGAAAAATATAAAATGAAGAATGACATCCAGGAGAAACTAATATCCTAAAAGCAGTAGAATATCCTAAAAAGAAAATATGCAGAACATGAATAGGCTACAGATAACTTCAAAGTCCCATATTCTGAGCCTATTTTTTTCATTTTATGATTCTATTATCAATCCTATTTATAGATATTTGCAATGATAAAAGACCCCAAAATAGGAAGCCAAACCAACTTAATGAAAAACATGAAAGAACAGTAATAATATATTTCATGAGCAGTCCAAATTAAGTTATCTTCAACTTTGATGTGGGTATTTGCAAATTATTGTCCATTCGGATTAAATGGCATTTTAAAACATTTTTAGTATTGTTTCTTGAGTGAAAACTGTTGTTGCTCACATTTGTATGGAAGTAGAACCTTTCCTCCAATAGGAAAAACACCTAAGGAAGCATTTATTGCTCCTATCAGGTGCTTTACTTGCTGTAATCATTTAATCTGTTAACAAAACTATTTGATCTATTTAGCTAAGGGGAAGCCTGATCTGTGCATATTGTGTATCACTCACCTATGTTGTGTCACACGTTAGTAATAGAACTTCTATGATGTTTTTATTGCATGTACTCCTCTTCTGTTTCTTGACAAACTTCTGGTCATGCACAAGTCCTTTTTCAAATTCAAATGCTTCAAGTAGATTTTTCAATGTTATTAAACAAATTATCATAAGATGTAATGGTAGGAAATTAATTGCAGCTGTAGTTTGGAAACATACAAACAATTATTTTGCAGTACAAATGAGTTCTATCTGGATTCTAACATCAGTGAATGTTTCAATTGTTCTTCACCATGGTCTTAAGTGGTATTACCCTTAATGACTCACATTAAAGGCCCTTCTCCATGGACCTTTTCCTGAGAAATAAAATGAACACATAAGGTATCAGGGAATGCAGCTGGGTTTTTTCAGAGCCTGAAACTGTAGATATCTGCACTTAATATGTTGAGATATCAGCTAGGATTTTTCTTCTTGTTTTTTGTGTGGCTATTTATTACATTTTTTCAGGTCTTCTTCATCCTTTGTTAATCTCTTTTACTTCTTTCTCCTGGTTTGTTTTTGTTCATTTGTTTTTGTTTGATTTCCCATCATCTTCCTTACACTATCTTCTTTTCCCCTCCTCTATTTTTTTAATCTTGTCTATATCTCTCTTCCTTTCAAATTTTGTTCATCATACTGGGTAGATTTGACTCACCAGAGAAATGTTAGGTTTTTTTTTCTAAGGCTGTTATCTCAACTTTTTTAATGGTCAACAGAGAATAAATAAGTTGACCAAAGTTATTTATGCTGTGCACTTTATACATCAGCCTCTGATAGGGTCATGTAAGACCTCATAGCAACCTCCACAACTTTGGGACAAAAGCAGTGACAAAGTATCTCAGTCTTATTATGCTTTTTTTTTTTTTTTGATTCTAACCTTTCTCCATGAATGGTTTCTGGCACCATGGTTTCTGGCAGATTAGATTATGAATATTGCAAATATGTAGGGACCTTATGTTTTTGTCCTGTAAGTCAGCTGGTACATTTTAGATACTCTCTCTTTGCACTGATACTCTTCCAGGTGTTGATGGGATGGCGTGTGGACTAGAGACACAGGCTTTCACCTGAAACAGGAGGCAGACAACTTCTTCTGGGATGGCTGAGCAGCAATTCATAGGTCACTCACCAAGGCAGGCCTTCATTCTGACAATGAAAGCACAGAACAGCCTTCTAAAGAAATGTAATGGACATTTCTTCCCCCTAAGATTCTTTCAGAGTTTTTGGGGTTTTTTTTCCCCCAAGAGAAAAATGAATCAATTTCATCAAACGTGCTGCATTTGACTGGAAAAAGGAAAAAATGGGAAAAAAAGAAAAAAATCTCTGTGACAGTTTTATCTTTCACAAGTTTTAATAAATTTCCCACTCAGATGACTGGCAAGTTAAATTCAATTTCGTCAACCACATAATGATCAGTGATTTACAGAAATGCTTTATGTAGCAGCATCACAATTTCTGGCAAGTCATACAGCTTTTCTAGGCAATTAAAATTGATATGTACCCTTGGTTATCCTCTATATCACTTAAAAATAGCCTAACTTCTTCCAAGAAAATTGTGACTACTTTTTCTAAGACAAAATAGAAAAAAACCTTCATGCATATTAAACACCCTTATTTTATTATTTCACTATAACCTCAAAACACTGAAGTTCCAAAAGCCTTGCTGAATAAGTGAAACACTTCACTGACTAGTAAATGCCTCAGAAATGAGGCATCACATAGTCACACATGAAACAATCATTTTTCAATTCATTCTTCTTTCCTTGACTAAATCAGAGCAAGAATCAAAAAAAACTGGATTAAGAAGTTCAAGAAGCATTTCATGTGCTGAAGCTGATGAAAAGAAAAGCAGAACATGCAAGCTATGAGAAATGAGGGAAGACAGCAGGTAAGAAGTGAAATAGCTGGGACACCCCAACTTAAAGACTTGCAGCTGTAAAAAGTCTCCTGGGGTTTTACTGACCTTAAGAGCTCAGTGTCAGTTTTGAAGGAGAGATATATTTCCACTGTTTTCTGTCCTGAATTACACTGTCACAGCTGCACTGACAATGCTGCAGTATAATTTTTTCCAAAAAATATTTCATAAGACAGATCTTGTTTGTTACGTTTGAAGCACTTTCTCTTAATGTTTCTCCAGCCAGGCAAAAGTTATTTCAGAATTTTACATCATCATGGCATGCAAGTATTAAAGTGTATGAAAGCACCCCTTCTGACTTCTCTAAATTGTCCCACTTCCTCCAAAAAATCAAACCAGATGACACTTCGATTTTTTTGTTATTGGGAGGAGTGGGAAGAGTCTAATGTATACATCCTCAGACCATTATTTCTGTGCCAGCTTGAGTTTCATGATTTAATTCAATTCCAGTAGGGCAGAGCACAGCAATACATTTCATAAAACAGTAAACTATGCAAACATGACATCGAAGTTATAATGCAGTATTCATATGCATGCTGAGTTGTCATTTTTATAACACAGCATTTTCACCAGAGGGACACTTAATTAAAAACAGATTCTTTGTATCTGGTATCAAACTAGTACCAACAATTAATTCATTCTAATGCTATTTTCCTATCAGGAGCTAGTCTTTAATTGTGTTCAAAAAAACAGCATGCACATTTGATTTAAATTAAAGAAACCATACTAAGGCTCAGCTGGAAGCAAAAAGTGGATAACCATTTTGTAACAGTGAAAAAAAATCCCAACCATATATAAACTCCAGGAGACCATTGCTGAAGAGAAATAAGACTGTTAATATTATACAATATAGAGGATGGACAGGTGTAAAAGTAATCTCTTAGCATTATTGCCTCTAAGTTATTTAATACTAACAGTATCCTTCCGTAAGATAGTACCCAAACAAAGCTGTTCCCTCCCTCTAATCTCGGACTCAGATACCCAGCAGATTGCAGCCAGTGGAAAATGCCAAGGCTAGAAATGTTGGGTTTGAGGATTTTCTTTTCTCACTCTTAAATTCTCTTCTGTGCATTTAAAGGGAAGTAGTGCTTTAGGAGGCTTTTGAATAAGGACAAGGTGATGGGTTCTTAAATAAAGGGGTTAAAAATGATCCCTCTATTGTAAGAAACATGGGATATTACAGAGAAAAAAATATATGGCTGCTGCTGGTGAAAACACTGGAATGAGTTAAGTAGGGATTGGATGTTTTTAGGCAAGAAGTTACATTCAGAAAATCTTTTCACAGAAAATCTCAGTAAGATTTGGACAAACACCTTTTTTGCAAGAGATTTCTGTGAACATCTGCCAGATATGTCAGCATTCCACAAGCAGATGACTACCCAAACATGAGCCAGAGCTTTTTACCTGAGAAAGACCCTTTCTTTGTGCCAGAGCCTCCAGCCTCAGGGCCTTATTTCACATCCCTGGGGCAACGCACAGTGTAAAAAATGTTGGCCCCAGTTTTGTAGAACTGCTCTTCCACCCATGTTATGTTTCTTTATGAAGATTCTTAGGATGTTTGTGTCTCCTTTGTGCATAACTCTCACTGAAGTCAAAAGAAGACTAACAACCAAATTAGCCTCAATATCTTTTCCCTCAATCATGGTAATTTCTCACCTGTAGCCCTGTACAGTACAGTCTGTAGCACTGTGCGTGTTTCATTTCTTTACAGCTCTTTTCTGTGAACTGCTACTTTCTTCCACAATTTCTTGTTTCAGATTTACTTGCTTTATGATTTGTTATTCTTATGGCTTCTCAAAGATGTTGTCTTTGTGTTCTTACTTTGAACTATTTGGAAAGCTACTTCATCTTTTTCTGCCAAAAAGCAGAATAGATGCATGGGTCCAGTGATTTTGCTATATCTAACTTCTCAAATCAGGCTTTCAACTTTGCATCTGAGCTTTCAGTCATGCTTTTGACCAAAACCATAGAGAATATCAAGCTAAAAGTCTGATATAAAAGTCTGTAGCACAGACTACACAGCCTATGCATCACCGATTGTGTTACTTGGCCCATGTTCAGTAAGTGACACATTCATCTCAAGATTTGGCAGGAATGTAATCAAGATAAAAACCATAGTGTAATTTATTGGAAGGAACAAAGTGTGGTGGATTGGCACTGGCTGGATGCCAGGTACTCACCAAGCCACTCTGTTACTCCCCTCTGCATCTGGACAAGGAAGAGAAAATATAAAAAGACACTCATGGTTGAAATAAAGACAGGGAGAGATCACTCACCAGCTACCATCATGGGCGAAACAGACTTGGGTAATTTGATTTAACTTATTACCAGTCAAATCAGAGTAGGATAATGAGAAATAACCCCAAATCTCAAAAAACACCTTTTCCTATCTCTCACTTCTTTCCAGGCTCAACTTTATTAATGAGTCTCTACTTCCTCATGTCAGTGGCTCGGGTGGATGGGGAGTGAGGGCTGTGGACAGTTCATGACACACTGTCTCTACTGCTTCTGAGAACTCCTAACACTCCTCCCCTGCTCCAATATTCTTCCTACTGGAGACAGTTTTCCATTAACTTCTCCAACATAAATCCTTCCCACAGGTTCTTCATGAACTACTGGAGTGTGGATCCCCTCCACAGAGTGCCGCCCTCCAGGAACAGGCTGCTCCACTGGGTCCCCCCACAGGGCTACAAGTCCTGCCGGCCAACCTGCTCCAGTGTGGGCTCCTCTCTCCATGGGTACACAGGTCGTGTCAGGAGCCTGCTCCAGCACAAGCTTCCCACAGGGTCACAGTCTCCTTTGGGAATCCAGCTGCTCTGATGCAGGATCCTCCACGGGCTGCAGGTGGAACTGCTGTCCCTGAACCTCCACGGGCTGCAGGGGGACAGCTGCCTCACCATGGTCTGCACCAGGGGCTGCAGGGTGATCTCTGCTTCAATACCTGGAACACCTCCTCTCCCATCTCTTCTTTGCTCTCCTTTTCTTCTCCCCACTTTCACTCCTCTCTTCTCTGGCTGAAATTGCTCCTGCCCAAAAACACCTTATGTGTTATCCCACAGATACCACCACCATCACTGATGGGTTTGCCATGGCCACTGATGGATCCATGTAGGAGCCAGCTGGAATTGGCTATACTGGACATGGGGGAAGCTTCTGGCAGCTTGACACAAGAACCACTCCTGTAATAGTCCCACTATGAAATCCTTGCCACACTTCACAGATAAAGTGAAGGCAGAATTAAGGTACCTGTATAAAACTATCTGGAGTGAATCTACTTGCTCCTTTCTCTGCCATCTTTTCAATGCACCTTGTTGTCTGTCACCCAGGTTTTTGACAAGAAAGCTATTTTGCTAAACAGAAAATATTTCTGTTTTGTTGACTTGATGTAAATACGGTTGTCTGACAATAAACCTGAGTGTGCATTTTGTTTCCAAGGTCTGCTCTGAATGTGCCTGAAATAACAGGAGGTTTTGGTGCTACCACACTCTTTAGTTATAGGTTCTTTAAATGCAACAGGCATGAGTGGAGCCTGTTGCAAAAGTTACCACTCACCCTCAAACAGGTGTTATTTTTGGTCATTATGAATCTGCAATTTTTAAAGGCTGTAAAGAGAATGTATCCACCATTCCACACTAAACAGTGTGATTTTTCCTTCCATGTTTGAAGTGGCATCTGTCTACCTAAATGTGAACATTACCATAAACCTGCATCTGAAGAATATTATGAAACATATGTCCTTTAAAAATATATTTCTCCTTTAAGAAAATATTATGCCCTTTAAGCCAGAAAATGAGTAATTTTCTAATACAGACTTAAAGACTTATTGATGCCTCAATTTTTATTTTTATCTATTTTATTGAAGAGAGGAATAAGTAGTCAAGGCCTCTTCCTTCACTGATTATACAGAGAGCCTGGGTGCAGGTCCAGTCTCCTGTAAAGATGGGTGAGATTAATCTAACTCTTGATTTCTGAAACTTAGGCATAGAACCAATAAGAGTTGTCACATGCAAGTTCTGGCTATTAATTGGAACTTATTAGCAAGTTAGTATTTTTCTGGCCTAAAAAAAAAAATGAAGGTACAGATACACTAATGTTTTGAGGGGTTTTTTTGTCATCACAAACCTTTTGGACAACCTAGCATGAAATCACTTTGTAGATTAAATGTGATGAAGATATATAACACCATTAGTTGTAAATTTTATAGACATGGTTACATAGAGCAGTTATTTTAGTTTCAGTTTCATTTTTATGTATTTTCAGGCTGCCCATAGCAGTTTATTTGTGCCTGTGGTAAGTTCTGACCAATGCCTTTGGTCAAAGAGAGGTCTTAGAATAGCATTTGTTAAATAGTCAAATGAAACATTGTCTCTCACAGTGCTCTAATAAACAGTGGCAGCTAAGCAAAAAGGAAATATCTCTGCAGAGCATCTAGGGACCTAGTTCTGGGCTGCTTGGTACGAGACAGTCATGAACTTACTGGACACCAGCAAAGATGAAGAAATGGATCATATGTCTATGAGAAAAGACTGAGAGGGATGGGGTTGTTCAGCCTGGAGAATGGAACTCTCAGGGGGATCTGATCAATGTGTGCAAATACCTGACGAGAGGTGGGAGATGAGGACAGAGCCAGACTCTTCCCAGTGTAGCCCAGTGCTAAGAGAATACACTGTGAGCATAAGCTGGAGTTACATGTAAACACAAATAAGTTTTTCTGCAGTGGCATTGGCACAAATTGCACAGAGGGATTATAGAGTCTCTTTGCTTGGAGATATTCAAACCCCAATAGGACACAGCTCAGAGCAACCTGCTGCAATTGAGCTCACTTTGAGCAAGGAACTTAGACTAGAGATCTCTATAGGTACCTCCCAAAGTCAGTCTTTCTGTTATTCTATGATTCTGTAATTTACTTTTTCAAAGAGAAAGTAACGTTGCCATAAAAGCCAAAATTTTAATTTAAAAAAAGGAATAAAAATAAACAACTTCCCATAAAAATTCTGATAGAAATTTCCGTTTCTGGTGTTCAGGAAGGTGGAATTTTTAGAATTTTTTTTGTTGCTTTGCAGAGGGAATAGATATAAATCTAATTTATTTTTGTTACCCAGGGAACTTAATACAACAAGGTTGAATTTATTATAAGGGAAGGCAGAGAAAATTTACTGTCTGTTGTAGGCAAACATGCACAAAAGAGCATAAGAAAGTAATTATGTAATGCTCTGATTCGACATGCAAGTAAGTATAAACTAATACTGACTTGAGCCTCCTAATCATGTTCACACTGATTCAAATGAAAATGTATGTTTTCTATTACAATGATTTTACCACTGATTTAATGGAATTTCTCTCCAGCTAAGAGTGATTATTAGTCACAGAAGTGCTGTAATGTTCTGACCCTTTCAAACTTTTGCTACGAAACAGTTGTTATTGCATTTCTAATGCCCAAATAGTTGCAGTTGGATTCACATAATTTGACAATTACCTTGCAACAGAATATCCATATGTAATTTAGAGTTTTCTTATGATGTCCATTTTCGGAAATACAGCAGAAAGTACTTAGTCTATTGATTGGAGTAAGCAGTTAACTGGTTTAGAAACATTCCTCTCCGGAGATTTAACAGGATCATTTACAATAGCATTCAGCAAGACAAAACAAACAAAGATAAATCATTTAAATGCTGACTGCTATTCTTAAATATTTTTATACCTTTCATCCAGCTGTAACTCTGATAATATATTTTTCAAACAGATGACATTGTATAACTGTTTCTTGACATTGCATTCCTATCAAGTGGTTAAAGGATTTCAGATTCTCTCATTTTTACAATATTCTTGTTGGTTTAGGTTCTTTTGTATACTATGCTTTTTTCACAGGGAAAGCCATGGGGCAAATCTGTGATAGCAGAGCTACATAGGATGTATTTACATTGCATAAAAGATACATTAGGTATCTTTTCTACAGATATTGGTATTAAAATATAGAACTGTAGATTCAGACTGTCCTGAATTTGTAGGGACATATAAAGATCATTGAAGTCCAACTCCTGACCCTTTGCAGGACACCCAAGAGTCGCACCAGGTGCCCAAGAGCATTGTCCAAACTCTTGAACTCTGTCAGGCTGTTGCAGTGACCATTTCCCTTAGGAACCTGTTCTAGTGCCCACTCACCCTCCAGAGGAAGAACGTTTTTGTAATATCCAAACTAAACCTCCCCTGACTCAGTGTCAGGCCATTCCCTTGGGTCCTGTCATTGGTCATAAGAGAGAAGAGATCAGTGTCTGCCCCTTCACTTCCCCTCGTGAAGAAGTTGCAACTGTGGTGAGGTCTCTCCTATCTCCCCCTCTCCAGGCTGAACAGACCAAGTGACCTCAGCCACTTCTCAAATGGCTTCCCCTCAAGGCCCTTCGCCAGGGACAAGATTTGTAGTCTTCCTTTGACATTTTCTAATAACTTTCTTATATTGTGGTGGCCAAAACTGCACTTGAGGTGACGCTGCCCCAGTGCAGAGAAGAGTAGAGCAGAGTGGGATAATTCCCTCCCTTGTCCGGCTGGTGATGCTGGTTCTGATGCACCCCAGGACAGGGTTGGTTCTCCTGGCTTCCAGGGCACTGCTGATTCATGTTCAACTTGCCATCAATCAGGACCTCACGCCCCTTCCTGTGGAGGTGCTTTTCAGCATGAGATGGGAGTGGCTCAGAGATGTAAGTGGGTTGGAGACACTGGCCCATGGGTTATGATGTTGCTTTGCATACACTGGAGACTTAATACCAGCAGTGAAGAAACTGCAGTCACAGCACTGCCACAGCATGTCCCTGTGTTCACTGTGAGAAGAGATCTCACACATTCCTGTAGACTTATGTTATGATAGCAAAGTTTGCATGGATAACTTTGTGACATTCAGCACAACAATGAAATGTGAAGGTAGAGTGGTACATTGAAGTGACTTAAATGCATTAATATTGTATGTCCAGCAGCAGCTGCTCTGGCACTAGGGCTGTTCATAGATCTTCAGCTTTTTTAATACTTAGCAAAATACTAACATTTTAGTTTCTTGGACATAATGAAGATAAGTCATATTTTCCTTTTTTTTTGGTTGGTTTTTTTTTGTTTGTTTGTTTTGTTTTGTTTTGTTTAGTTTTTTTTTTTTTTGTACAAAGACATGTTTTGGGAACTTGGTCAACTGCCAATTCAAGAGAAATACTAAATGTGAGAAGTACTTTAGACATACATTAGCTAGATAAATTAGATAGCTTGAAAGCTCCTTTCCTCACTGTTGTGCAATCAAGGAACTTGGTCAACCTCCAATTCAAGATATTTATTTGACTTGCTGCAAGCTGCAAAGGGATATAAAATAGCCCATAGCATTTGGAAATACAGAACTAAAACAGCCAAGCCTGTAGAAAAAAATACACTTGTGAATACCAGCAGCCAGGGATAATCCATCAGTGATGCAGAACCCCTCAATCATGACAGCCTGCATTGATTTGGTTTGATATTTGTAGTCAGATCTTGCTCCTGAAAGTGAAACCATCCTCTGCGACACTGCAGTTATGGCAGCAGACCAAATTACTTCATCTTCCAGAGCTGAGATCCTAATTTGGCTTGCCAAAGCCTGGAAATACCCTGAAATATTTATTTCTTTTAACTATGGAGAGTGTTAAAATTCACTTAGTCAAATATGTGCAGGACTATACTTTCTAAGTTTCGTATACTTCATCATAAGGCTTCCCATAATCGTTTCCTCAATTCTGCACTGAGGCATTTGAGAATAGGCTGCTAGAGAACTGCAAACAACCGGTTATTCATACACAGGGATGTAAAAAAATGAGCCTGGAAGAGTAGTTGGTGCTAGTCTTTAGTTTTCTCACTTGTGTTTTGTGTCTGCTGTCTTTGCCAAGCTTTACTTTCTGTGTCACAACACATAAAATGCCTAGGAGGACTTTAAAGCTGTAAGTCAGGTTTGTTTGTGGACTTATTACTTTGATTCTGGATTAAATTTTATAAGATAAAATTGATGACATATGTCTAGTTTTAGGCTCACCAAGCTATATTTTATCTCTTTCAGTATCACAGTATGGCCTCAGAGGGTCAGGAGAATGTTCTGGCCTTTTCCCAGTAATTTTCCTCTTTCTGAGAGGGAGATCTAGAAACAGAGCATCAAAACCCTCTTCCCTGGGGGGGAGCCACAGTGTACACCATCACCTTGTTGGATCTGAACATGTGAGCAACCAGGTGGGCACACCACTGAATTCACCTGCTCCTCTTTCCAGAGACATGCAGACAGCCTTCCTCTGGAAGCATCTTTGGCTAAAGGGAGAACACTGAGGGTAAGACTAAACTCAGTCCAAGTGTCACAGGATTTGCTGTACATAATGTTTGATTTTGGTTTTTTGGCCAGACAGAGTCAGAATATTTCATGGAACCGTCATAAAAACTTTTCATGGTCTCTAAATAGATATTTTCTGGTTTTAAACCTCAGCTGAATTATGTGGATATAGGTTTTGTAACTCAAAAGGGCCTGACATGTAGGTGAATAAGGAGGCTAATCATTTTTGCTGTAAAGAAGAAAAATATGTATATTTTCGGATGCCTAGTAGAGTGTAATAGATATCCTAGATGATAAAGGCTCACAATTGTAGAGTAGTTAAAGCAGGGCTCGTCCGTTTAAATTAATTAAAACCCCTTTAATTCCTTGGAGGCCTCTCAATTTCTTTTCAGATTTAAACTGTAGTCACAGCCTCCTGTTAACTAATATGCATGCTGTGGATTTTCCATCCTATTCATCACAAATTCTTGCAGTAGTGGGAATGGGGGAAAGGGAGAGGAAGGACTTCAGCTCAGTTATAAATCACCAAGAAGTGACTGACAATACCAAGGCAGACCTTTGCACAGAGTTATGCTGGAGATGGCACATGGCCAGGCAGGCTGCATATACACGTGTTATCTCTGAGCAATTTTAGGGAAATGACATGTTTATTCTAAAGTAAGGGGGCGGGGGGAAGGAGTGATGGTTTTAATGGACCTCCTGCCATTTCAGGTTTAAGGCAGTGGAAAATCTATTAGAAGTGCCGTTTTCCTGTTTTATTTCATATGCAGAGAAGAAAAAAAATGAAAAAAAAGAAAAGTCAATATCATACCCAGTGAAAGATAAAAGAGACAATAAAATTTATTTTGTTTGTTCTAAATATGTTGTGCATTTAATGTTTCATCTCCAGGCTTTGGTCATATTTCCATGTTTTTGTATGTAATATATTTGACTTCCAGCATATTTTATGTTTCTGAAGAAGGCATTTTTGCGTGAAGTAAAAATCTGATTTCTAAATCACTTTAATCTAAATTATTACATATGTTATATGTATATATATTTAATAATGTCTCTATAAATATTGTCATCTATATGATTTATTCACACATCTGTTTGGTCACAGTTTGGTCCTTGCCTTATAGCTACAACTATGCAACATGAGACTTAAATCATAATTCTTCAAGTCTGTGCCATTTCTTGTTGATCGTTACAAGAGGACAGGTTGATCATACTTCAGCATAGACACTAATATATGCAGTCAGTGTGTCTACTTTGTGTTGATTTACTTAATGGGCCACAATAATATATGAAACTGAATAGAATAGGGAAGAATTCAAGAGAAATCCAACAAGAAACAGAGTCAGGCTCTGCACACTTTACTCCTAAGATGTAATATTATGGCTCGTAGGGTATGCAACTCACATTTATATCCTGTCAAAAAATATTATGCATATTACACCCCTAGAAAAAAAAATATAGCTCTTTCCTCTGATTCAATATCAATTTTTTAATCACTTTTTTTGGAAGTGAAATGTATTTTTTTCAATCAGTTTTATTTATGCTAATAGCAGAAAAATAAGTGAATGAAAAAGAATACAGAACTATTTTCAGGGTTCAAAAAAATACAGAAAGGAAGCATTCAAATCACAATCCCTTTCATCTTTTGCAGAAGGGAAAAATGTGGAACATATTCCAGATTTCCTACTTGACTGCTGTTTCAGTGCCAAGAGGAAAATAAGTAAAATATTATGTAAAATATTAAACATTATGAGCCAAATATTCTTCAGGGGGTCTGGGGGAAAGATAGCCAAAAGAAAATGTTTTTCAGTAGGGGTAATGATATTAACTTCCTTCCTCAAAGACTTTGGAATACATAGCTCAAAAGTGACAAGTATCTCTAACAATTAATAAAAAAAAGAATCCATTCAGCATTCTTGCAAAACTGACTGTTCAGCACAGATCACAAACATTAAGGAAACCAATTTCAGGCAAATTTCCAAAAAATTAAAACCACTGAGTTTCAGAGGGGATGAAAGCTAAGTGTTAATTACTAAGCTGATTGCTTAGTGTTCCTTCTCTTCACATCGTAAACATGGTTCTTGAAGTTACACAAGCAGAAGTTTGATCTCACTGGGATTCAGAATAAGCCAAGCATAGGGACCTTGGCTTGCAAGTTTAGTTATGCCAATGCCTAGTTTTCATTGACCCTGTGAATAGGCATTGGACAAGGATCAAAAGCTATCACTGGGATGAAAACATTAACAGCGGAAAAGCAAATATAAGAACTGAAATTTAAGAAGGCAGCAAGCAAAACAAACTTTAGGATTGCTTATGCAGTTGGTTAAGGTGATTTTGTTGTTGTTGTTGTATCATATAAATCAAATTGAAAATAAGCATTGTGAGCCCATTTTACTTGATGACAGGAAAATCTACAAGAAAAGAGACAAAGAGAATTTTAGTGGGGTGTTTGTTTTATAAAAAGAAATGAAAAATCCACAACTGCAATTCTGTCTGTCTGCCATGCCTGGCTGATTACTTGTAGCATCCAGCAGAGATGATCAGAAAGGGATTTGAATGAAAGCAGGTTAGCAACTTTGCAGTTTTATTTAAGGAGAAAAACTTGTGGAAGCAGAGCCATGAGATCAGCCACTGAAGTGATGAAGACCAGAAGTGGATACATTGATATTCAGTGTTAGGAAGACTGGAAGCAAATACATTAAACCTCAAGACTGAGTAAGTGACTTTGAGGAAGGACACAAAAAAGCCTGGACTGCATACTATGGAAACCTTTATAAAGTTTCTGAGACAGTCATGGTCTCTACATGGGAAGAGACAAGGAAAATCACTTTACATGCTCAGATTGGCATAGATTATTTGGACCTGAGAGGAGAAGAGGGAGAAGAAAAGATTTACATCTCTGTAAGACAGGTCAGAAGAAGGCAATGGTCAAGGAACTAAACATCATCCTCCAATATAATTCGAGAGAAAGTGACTTTGCCACCTCCATGGTAGACAGACAGACCCTTTTTTGCTTATTCCTTTACTCATGCGCAGGGATGGGCAGATGCATCAGGCTTTGGAACTGTGTTCTGTTTTAAACCATACACATAGTCCAATACATATGTATCACACAGAGCTGCTGAAGGGTTTAACTGGTCTGCAAGGAGTCAATGTTTTAATACACATTGCCATAATCTTGGCAGAATCTGCTCTTTCTAAGGACTATCAAATTCCTTGGATGTTTTGACTGTGTATGCGCAAATCAACAACTTATTGAAACAAGAGTAGTGTGTCTGTAGCCATGCCACAGCAGAGCCAGACAAAATGCACACAAGGCAACGTGAGAGCTCCCCATGTGTCTCCGCAGTGTCTCCCAGGCTGAGCAGAGCAGGCCGAGCTGCTGGAGATTTTGTGAAGTGGAATAACCCTTGGCATTCAAGATCAAGTCAGCAGTGTGTCGTGGCATGTTGACAAACAATGAGCTCTCATTTTGAGTCAGGGCTCTTGCAACTGAAATTTATGCAACACGTGACATGTTTATTCACCCAGGCTAACCAGAAAGCAGAGCTTTAAAGATTTATTTCACTTGACATTTAATTTACATTCCAAAAATTGTATCACAGATAGTTTCTATTTGTCTTTGCATCTGTGCAGGGACCCAAATAAGCAGAATTTTGTTTGTAATTTACTATTATTTAAGCTTGTTTGGGAACAGGAAAAACTGTACCTCAATAACGATTTCTACTTAGGAAAATAAATATTTCTTAAAAAAGTGATCTGATCATCTTGGTGATCTATTGGCTACTTATAAGAGATGAGAGAAATTTAAAAGAAGGCTGACTAACATAAATCAGCTTCATTATTCACACTGAAAAAAGTGAATTCAGAGGCATCATTTTATCAAGATGTTTCCAGATAAAAAATGTTTGAAATCACTGTTCTGAATTAATCTGTTATCATATTTCTGTCTGCATTCTTTCCAGAATAAATGATAAAAATCTCACACATTTAGCATGGAGGAACTCATTTAACCCCAAGGACTCATCACTTTATGGAATTTTCATTCTTTTTTTTTTTTTGAGTTACAAAAATGGCATTATAATTCAGCATATCAAAAATATATTAATGTAAAAAAAGAATTGGACAAAGAAATAGGAGGTGATATTTTTTACTTTATTTCTTCATCTTTTTTTCTGAAAAAAGTAGATTTTAAATGGTATTTTTAAAAACCAATTTTTTCATTAATATACTATTTTTTAATAATGTAGTGAATCTGACAGTTTTAAAGGAGCTTTTCTCAGCTAAGTGGCATGGTAGATAGGTATGCAGGAGAATTAAGAATTATAGAAGATAGATAGATAGATAGATAGATAGATAGATAGATAGATAATTTTCTGCTTCAGTGTGACTAGATCTTTTTCCAAAGAACCACAAAAATATTCTTGAGGTGAAAGACATCTATTTTAGCAAAGGAAGGACAGTGAGGAGGTATGCAAAACCATTATGACCTTGCAGCTATCATCACTCGTTTCCTTCAGAAAGCCTACAGAATAAATAAGTCATCATATGACTTATTCATCTTTAGCATTTGTGGTTCTAACCTGTGCTTTTAGCTTCAGAAATGCTGACTAATTGCATGTTTGCTAATATGCCAGTTCAGTCTCATTTAATGAGATAAGCAGCATGATTTCACATGCAATATCTTATGATGTTTTTGTCAACCAAATTTTTTGATGTGCTGAGAAGATTTTTGTCTCTTTGGGTACCAATTGTTCATTTGAACCATAGCTGCATTCTCAAACCCCTAAAATATCTGTACAAATAAAACCAAAAAAAGCATTTACCTCTGTTTTTGATTCAATTATGTGGAACAAAACACAGCATCAAAAATGGAGCAAGATTTATCAACAAGCCCGGAGATACCTGGAGACTTGCAAGTAAAATGGCCACAGCAACAGAAAGGGCCATCAGGACAGCACACCATACTTGAGCTGATGCTCATAAAGGACATACATTCATGTATTTCCTACTGATTCAACCAAGAATTCAGTTTTGTTCAGATTAGCAGCTGATAAAGGTTTCCATAATGGAAAACATTGATAGTCCAGCCTTGGTGATACAGCAAAACTGAGCAGGCCAGCCAATTTCCACCCAAAGACATCCCACCACAGGGGCACAAAGCAGCTACAGAGGAGCACAGTGGAAAAGAGCTTTTTCTGGACTGTACATGATGATCATGGTTGCTGGACTTCAGGACCTTAGAGGCCTTTTCCAACAAAAATAATGCTATGATTCTATAGTCTATTTGCCATTAATAGCTGGCAGCCTTCCAAAAATGTGGGCAATCTCTGGAACCTTTTACTAATTTTGGAGTTGCACAGTTGAAAGTCTTTAAATGAAGTCCTATTACAGAGCGGGACAATGTAAATATATGTAAAATTAATAGACCTTTCCAAAATTAATAGGTGTTTCCAATGTTTCTACTTTCTTTCTTTACTTTCATGTTGCCTTGGTGAAAGATGGAATATTGTCTTAGAAAGTCTCATAAATATGAAGAGAGAGAAAAGAAAATGTACAGGCAACCCTACAGACTTACTGGTTCCTTTTCTTGACACCTAGTTCACGTTTATGTAACTAATGTTTCTGTCCTATATTTGCACAGGGACAATTATGGTTGGGGTGGTTTTTTTCCTTCAGCAAATAAAAAAGTTTTGTTTTAATCAGTAAAAATGGCAATATGTCACACAGCAGGTAATAATTTACCATGAGGAGAAATCAGATATATATAATTATGTGGGCAGCATTAAATGTTTGCTCTAAATTAAGATTTTCTTTTCTTTTTATATTTTATCCCTGTTTTTCATTAGTTTTCTTCTCATCTTCAGTTGAACTTCCAGTCAAAAAAGCCAGAAGAGACTGATGCACTGGAGAAAGAGCAATAGCCCACTCTGGTTTCTTGTTCCTAGACTTCATGCAGAAATTTGAGAGAACTTTGGAGCCAGCTTTGCTCAAATGATAGAAAGACTGACAGCAGCTCCTTTCCCTTGTAAAAACCCTCAGCCAGCATGAAGCCTACTTAGTACAATAAACAACACAGTGTGAACTATTTTTGCAGGTGAGATGTCCTGCTGGTGGCCCACCCATAAATCAAGGACACTGCCTAACAGCAAGGGAAACAGCCAGAGCTAAAAGAAGGGGAAATGAAGTGTTGCACGTAACCCCCTACTGACTGAAGGTCACAGACCCGTTGAGACTGACAATTTATTATAATTTATTAGTGTTGCATTTCTTCTTTAAACCAGCAGGAGCATCAGAATCCAAGCATATGAATTCTGAAAAACTGCAGAAGAATAAAAGGTCTTTTGACAATGTGCAGTGTGTGTGCATGAAGAAAAGGGAAATAAGGCAAAGGTAGCTAATTCAGTAAATTTGCTATTGACAAATGCAAAGTTTGAATGAAGGGTGAAAAGCAATATTTGTAAATATTTTGAGATGGACCAAAAATATGTCAGAAATTATTAATAGAGTTGCCATTGATAGAAATGTGCCAAAATTTTACTTTCCCTAATGCATGCTACTTATTATTTAGACCTGATATGAAAGACCTCTGGAATTGTTATTGTAAAAAAGTAATTAAAAGAACCAAGTCTTTTGTTTTTATTAGGAAAGAGATTAATGCCATGTGAAGTCAGTAAAAAAGCCGTGGTTTTCAAAGCCCAAATTTGGACCAAATTTTGTAGTCCTTCATCTAGAGAGGACATGAAGCCCACAAATATCTGAACTTCTTTGATCACATTTTTAAATATTTCAGCTGATGCCAGGTTGCATGGTTTCCCAGAAATTGTTAATCTGCCACGTAAAGAGACAATCCCTGACCTACAGAATATCTGTGTTGTTTCTTTAGCATTACAGTGGGGAATAATGCTCATATACTTTTTAAAATGTTCCTAGCAAATGGAAACCTATTTTCTTACTTTTCTCAGATTTTTCCTTAGTTTAGATACTACATTATCTAGTACATGCTGCTGCTTTTGAAGTATTCAAAATAGGAATTTCCTCATTTCTGACCCCCAAATTGTGATTTTTTGGAGTTATGCTAGACTCTATGTTGTCACAGAAAAGTTCAAAATGAAATAACAAACCTAGCCAAGTGAAAACTCACCAGCTTCACATGGCTGGATTGATAAATCCTAAAGATTTCCTGGGAATGAAACATGAATATCAAAGTCATGTGTTGGGGAACATTTTTTTAATCAGTTATTCTGTTTAAAAAAACTCCTAAACCAGAACAATACAATGCCCCTCAGGAAAAGGAATGATCAAAAGAACAAACCCCTCTGGCAGATATAAATCACCCTACTTAATGCATTACTGGAGGATTCTTATTTTTGGGCAATGAAGGCAGTTTAAAAATACAGTTTGACCATGTGATACAATCTCTCGTGATTTGGAGGGTGAGATGCCAGCAGCTTCTCTTTCACTGCAGATCCCAAATTCAGCATGTTCCCCCTTCCATCAATGTTTAAATGACCTTTTTTTGTAACTTAAATTGCTTAATAGTGAACTACCACTTTCTGTCTCTGATCTGTGTTACTTGGTATTTGAATATATCATCTTTTCCCTGCTACATTCTTACTTAACAGTGCTCTCTTACCCTACTTGTTTTCCCACTTGAAATGATCAGCTCTGAACTTGGAAATGCTATTTCCTACAGCACACGGGTGAAAGTATGCTCCTTTAAGAAGCAGGTACAGATGGCAAGTCCATCAGCTAAGTTCAAACTGTAGGTCAAGAGAGGAAAAGGAAATTACCCCTAGTACTCATCTCAGACTCTGCCCTCTTTTAGTGTCTCCTTTGACTGCTGGTAAATTTAGCTCATCGTTTCCCCAACCAGCACCCAGCTTAGCCACTGACAGTGGGAAATCAATATATCCACCACATTTGACCTTATCACCTTTAAAGCAGTATTTTACAAATCACTCAGGATAAACAGTCATGATCACAGGGTTAGCTAAAGGTGGACTCAACTACACCTAAACCATCACTGGCAGATGTTTGTCTAATTTTTCCTAAAACTTTCAGCAGCTGAGACTTCATAAATACCCTCAGAAAGCTCTTCCACTGTGTAATTATCATTAATAGGAAATCTTTTCTCTTGTCTAACCTAAATCTTCCTAGCTGCATTTTAACTTGCTATTTCTTGCCCTGAAGCCCAGTGGGTCAAAATCCTAAGCAATGGGGAATATCTTGTGAATCTCATGGTAGCAGCAGCCATTTAGATATTTGAAGACTTACACTGACCCCTTGGTTTTGTATTCCTTGTACCCCACCACCCCAACCCTTTCTTCAAGACCACATTGTCTAGATTTCTGATCAATCCTTTTGTTCTGCTTTGCTCTCTCCTTCTTTTGGTCCACAAACTTCTGGAAATATGGTGCCTCTAATTGGATGCAGTAATGCTCCAGCTGAGGCCAGTATTCAGCAGTGCAGCTGTTTTACGTATAATACTTATGTTTATACATCCTGATACAGTGTTTGTTTTTTAAAAAATATTTTTGACAGAAGTTAAACATTGAGAATACATGCTCAGTTTGGGGTCCTTTCTAGTTCTTCTTTTCTGCAGAACTACCAGCCAGGTGGAGATCCATTTTCATAGTGCAACACAAAACCAGAGAATCCTTCCCTTGTGTGTTGGAGGACTCTGATGTGGGGAAATACTGGGCTGGTATGGCAATTTATGTTATCTCCTATGTAACAGGTTTTTTTATCTTCAATGTGTGTACATGCAGCAAGTTTGAATATTTTTCTCTTGTTTCTTTGGGACTCCATTTATTCCAGCTCTTCAGTAACTCTTTCCTCTAGCAAAATGAAGACAAAGTGATTTGTCTTGCCAGTCTTTGGCCAAGGTTGATGTGTACATTACATGGGCATGCCTCTTAAGAAAAAAAATCATATGGATGGAAGATGGTTACCTCTCTCTCACAACTGAAGGCTAAGGGAGGTCTTTTCTAAAAGAGGTCTAGGTGGCCTAGGGACTCAAGCTCTACTAATTATATCTCTGGGCTCAGCAGTAAGTCCTTGTTCAAGTAACTCCACTGATTTAAACCAGTTGTGGCATAGACTTAAAGGAAGAGGCCCAGAGCTGTTTTATGTGCAAATAATACAGTCTGCAGTAGTAGTTCAAAACCAAAATAATTTACTCAGAGATGGTCCAAAAGAGAAACATTAAGTTCTTTCTGATTAATCATGAAGACTTTTAACCTTCAGATATCCAAAAAGATACTGTTTGATTAATTTTAATTTTTAGGCTATGTTACCTTGTATCACTAGCCAGCACCCAGGAAACAATATCAGACCCCACATGCAGCATCCACAGTGCAGAAGACAAAGAAAGATTGTTTTGTGGCTCAGCTAAGAAGCACCTACAGTCATAGAGCACCATGATTTCAAAGGCTTCACTGTCCACGTATGTGAACTGATGTTCATCCTGCTCAGCTTTAATTCATTTTAATTGATACATTCAGAGTAGGCATGCACACTCTTAACTTGCTTCTGGAGTCAATTAAGAAAGGGAAAAAAAGTTCAAAGTCTCTAAGATCTGAATTGTGCCCCAGAGGTATTAATCTTTATTAATTATGCATCTGCTTAAGAAGTTACTAATCTATGTGCCCTAAATCCCCCATGTCAGGTGCCACTGGGTTTTCTACTTTTTAAATACCTCAGCTGTAGAGAGAAGGGTAAACATCAAAATTATGTAAATAACAGGGTGCAAAACTTAATGTGAATAGGAAAAAAAGAACTTCTTTATCTTCCTCAAAATTTGACCCTATCAGCTAAATCTCTATCTTCACCAGAAATGTGCTTTGTAGCGGAAAAGACAAGGAAGTCTTGACCTGTTTCTAAGAGTCACTGCTTTCCCCATGAGATGCACACAGCTCACCCTGTGGCACTGGGCTGTGCCAACAGAGCTGGTGTAGAACTCATTCTAGAATGACTAGCAGAGTCACAGAGCTGTGCTCCAACTCAACCTCTGAACAAACGCTCCTGTAATCTGGTCAGGAATGTTATGACAATACAACATTTTGGGGGATTAAAAAGCATTAAGAAAACTATTTTGATTAGAAGAATAATGTTTTTGAACATGCTAGTATGCAAAAAGATGCATACAGCATTTCTTTTTACAAATACCATTATAATAAAAGCTTTGCCCTTTGCGTGAAAATCTCTTTCATGCTGAAATATCAAGGTATTTTTATAGGACTAAAATAATTAGATTGATTGCATTTGATTTCTCTTTTTTCTAATCAGTTTGGAGAGATTCTACAGGTTGTTGTCTCATCAAGAGTCAGTCAGGAAGGTTTCCTTGTTGCTGTAAGGATTAGAAAAATTCCCAGTTGATCCAAAACTGCTTTGTGGCACTTTTGAGTACTTTATTTTACATTCTTTTCCTGATGCTTTTTTTTTTCTTTTCCCCACGACTTATTTCCATTATTTCATGTGCATTCGTTTTTTCAATAACTACAAACATCTTCACTCCCCTCATCCCTAACTGCTATTTTGAAGGTGCCATTAAGTCATGCATGTCAGATAATTTGCAATGAGGGAGATAATTCTTAGTAAGGACCAGACCACTCACCAGTATTTAATACCTAGTGAACTCTAAGGATAAACTTTTTAAGTATTACATGTTGGTCTGATGTTTTCTACCTTTATTTCAAGGATAAACACAGTCAGCAAAGTACTGAGTGATTTTGAAAATGACCAGAAATTTTTCCAGTAAAATATATCAGACTCTAAAGTTTTGCACAGCCACTGGAAATGGAAATGTTTGCATTTTTTGCCTGTTTTTTGCTCAGGAAAAGGTAGTTATGATTATATTTCCCATATTCATTAGTGTATTGGTGAAGAGGTAAATTTACAAAGCCACATCTATGGGGATATTTCCAAACATATTCTGCCTCCCTGGAAATGTCACTCAGAAAAATGAACAAGCCTGTTCAATTCTCTGTGTGAAAATCCAGCCACCAAACATTCTGCACAGTAAACTTAGTTTTCACTCATACAAAAGCAAACAAAGCCTGTACTGTAATGGCTTTTGATCCTATAATCCACACCAGAGCTCAGAGGTGAGCCAGCAATTTGCAGAGCTTTGCCCCTTAGCCTTGCTGGCACTTTTCTGCTATTCAAGTACACACTGTCCTGGTGGCTGATCCAAATTACAGATATGGTAGAAAGCAAAGGAGCTTACAGAGCATACTCTGAAAACTTAAATTGCCAACATTTTTACCAATTTTTTTTACACTTTTCTTTTCCTGCTAAGGAAAATTCTTACTCTTAAGATTGTCATGTGATTCAGTTCAACACGACATTATGCCTGCCAACAAGTCAGCATAAATGTGGAACAATGAAAAAACATCTTTTTCATATGCTCTTTTTTTTTTTTTATTTCACACACACAAAAAGTTTATTTTCTTCCATTATAATTTCCAGTTCCCAAAATCCCAGCATCTACATTATAAGCCAAAACAAACTCACAAATTCCATTCAACTTGTGAGCTACTGTGCAAATCTATTTTCAGGAGTTTCACTGCAACATTCATTATTATTTTTACTATTATTATCGTTATTATTAAAATAGTGAGCATTGTTTGATTTTCATATCTTACTGAGACTAACTTCTCTATAATGAGAAAGTATTTCTTATGGAAACTTCAGTTATAAGAAAGGAAATTTTGCACTGGTTGATTTCCTGCCTGTATTACCAAAGAAATGTTGAAAAAGTTTATTTAGATATGGAGCTGAAGGAATGTCTTGTCAAAAAGAGTGTTTAATGCCGGAGGGGAAGTATGATCAGTCAGACAGGATTAGAGAGACTTCTTATTTGGCTTACCCAGAATTATTAGGGGGGAAATTAAAAATCACTGGGAATAAGGCAAAAAAAAAAAAGGCTGAAATAATCCAGATTAGTTACTAATCAATTGCATTGCATTAAAATGTCAAGACTGAGCTACCTTCAGAGCAGGCTAAACCTACTCAGGACTGGGCAGCAGAGAATACAGATCTCTGCTCAGCCACAGACTTCCCACATAAAGCAAGTCCTTTTCCTGTTTTTGGTCTTGCTTTCTCAGTGAGAGAGAGCAGCCTCTGCTGTCTGGGCCATTTGTGCTAGCAAATATTTTTTTCTGCGCTGCATGTTTGTTATTCCCCATAAGAAGTTAGCCACTAATCAGGCATACATGGAGACTCCTCAAAATAAATCAAGGTTTGACAAGAACCACGAGGAGTATAATCCTCACTTACAAATGCAGAAATTTTGACTGAGCTGAGTGGGAGGTCCTGCATCCTGATCCAGCTGCGGGCAGTGACAGATATTCCACAAAAGTGCACAAGATCCCCAGAAGTGTGCAAAAGGGGGTTAATGGGAGGAAATGCCTGATAGGTTCTGAGGAAGCAATCTTTCAGTCTGATACAGGATCTTCAGATTTGATTTTTTTAAATTTAATTCTCTTTTTTATTGCTCAAATAAGTAAAATGTTTTAATTATTATTTGGATATTTTTCAAGTAACGGTATTTTGTGGCAGTTAATTTCAGAAAGAGATTATACATTGCATAATGGTTTGGGTCCAAATTATTACAACTGAAACATGCATGGCACCGTATTTTGCCCTGGATACAACAATGCAACGTACAGTGTTCCCAGTAGGGTGGACTTCGCACCTTTCAAGGTTCATTGAGAAACCCTTTTCCCAGTGCTACCCCAACATCCTTATCCTTCAGTCTGGACCCCAGCAAGCTCTGCTATGTTCAAATCCACAAGTGGGAGAGAAGAACACACCAAAGCAACAAGTACTTCAGCATGGTAGGGGCCATCAGAATGAGCAAATCACTGGGGAAAAGCAGAATGGTGAGCTTCTTGTGTTTCTACCCCCAAGAAACACCAATGACTTGCTACAACAAGGCTCACTGCCCTGAACTTGAACAAGTTGTGTGTTTCCAGACAAAAGTACATGAGTCCTGGACATCTCTGATATCAGGGTCATTTTTCCTTCTGCCATGTGTCTGCATTCCAACCGCAGAATATGAGCTGTGAAAATGGGAAAGCTGAAATAGAAAAAGATTATTGAAACAAAAAAATCTTGTATGTTTTACAACCTGACTGCACACTTTGGAGATAGGAGATGCTAGGACCTGATGAAAACAGCTCTTCTTGGTTTAGGGAGTGTGCAAGGGCTGATCAAACAGCAACCAAGACTGTGTACAGTAAGTGATCAAGGCATATAATTGTAATTAAATTGTGATTAACTTGTGTCATGCACATACATGAGGTAGTAGGAAGAGCTGAAAGGTACATACTGTGTCACTGTATCAACTCTTCAGGTTAGGGGGATGACCTGAACAGTGGAGATTTTTGGAAGACCTGACAACAACATGTGCATGCTTGAATGTGCTCACTGGTGAGCCCAGATTTCTCACTCTTCTAGTAAGAGATTGGGAGGACAGGAGGATTTCCTGAGTTAGATGAAACTACATATAAGAGGCTGCTGCAAGGCCAGATCTGAGATTCTCACGTCTGCAGGGTTCCCAGCACCCCACTCACAATAAACATGGGTCAAGGCCATAACAGAAATCTAGGGAACCTACCCTTGAGGGAACCATGTGGGGCTCATTAATAAGACAATGTGATGTCATTTAGAAGAAAATGGCAAGAGGCATCACCATTGCAGAATTTTTGAGTGTTGAGGGGCAGTGTACACAACATATTAATCCCTTATGGTGACAGCTGACAAAGTGCCTCAGGAATGAATCTTGTGAATCACAGAGGAGTTTGTCTAGGAATTAAGCTCCAAGTTGCTCAGTGCTACTGAAACTAAGATGCTCCCAGGTGCTAGGAGAAACAAAACAGGAGGGCCTATAAAACTCAGAAATTACAGCCTCATCTTTAAGCTGCCTTCCACATTAGACAATGGCTGAATAGGGCCTTTGCAGCTTTACACAGTTATAAGTAAGCACCTAAAACTTACATCCTCTTGCAGTAATTTTTAAAGTAATTTGGATAGTATAATCTGGTTCTGGTAGTTGCTCCTCCATGAAGCACAAATGTTCTAGTACCTTATTTATGTTTCAGCCTATGAAAAAGTCTCTACCTTTCTTTTATTATTATTAAAAGGATCCTCTGATGTTCTTTGCCCTCTGACACAATTAAAAGATAAAAGGACATGTGAGAGTCCTCTTGGTGGTGGTTAGGAGTTATGTCTACTCTTGACTTCAATGGAAAAGACCAATAATGAGAGGAATTTGCAAGAAAGAACAGGGCCTTAAAACAAGTTTCTGAACACTGATCTAAAAAGCCAGTAACTCTCTGGATTCAGCTCTGTTTCTGAGCACTAAATATTTCCTCAACTGCTTAAAAATCCTTAGAACTTAAGCAAGAAATTCACAGGCTCTACAAACATATTCCATGAAGTCAATCTTCCTGACTCAAAAGTTATAACACTGTATTTGGCTGTTCTATTAGCTAGAAGCAGTGATTCTGCTCATCAGACACAGTTCTGTCTCATCAATAATTACCATGCTTATTTTGCCAGATACAGCACCTTCAGAGAAGTAAAGGGGTATTTTTAGAAAAAAAATTTCTTTGATCTGAATTTCTGGGCTTGGAATGTTCCCTCCTATTGTTATATTTTGCATGGCTGGTTTGTGCTGTTACTGAAGGACTTCATTAATAATCTTATTTACTTACTACTTCATTTAAACTATTGTTTTTAACAACCTTTTCAAGTTTTGAATGATATTTTTCTAGCACTTCCATTGTGATTGGAATTTAGCTGAAATTTCCCTAACCTTTAGTTTAGTCTACTATCCTAGCAGTTCATAAACCAAGTCCCTTTACTTTTCTTCCTTTATTGAAGACACAGGATAAGTAGTGGTTTTAGCCTCTAGAGGATTTATATTGTATATATGCATCATATTTCCTTTCTTAAGAATGCCAGATGAAACATTATAAAACTCATCCCAGAAAAAAAAAATCACTAATCTGTTACAACAAAAGGTGTAAATAAATACAGTAAATGCTTAGTAATCAACTGACAAAAGTACAAAAAGTAGGTAACTAGTTTTGCAGGACAGATTTTCACTATTTCAAATGGCAACAATGTACACCAACTGTTATTTCAGACAGTTTTTTGTAATATAGATCAGTTACATTTGTATAGCTTTGAGTCAATAGACTAATTCAAGTCAGCTGAATTAACTTTCAAAATCTTGTTTATCTATTTACTTCTAGTCAGCCGTATCACAGCTGATAGAGACAAGTCCCAACTACAAAATGCCAAAGTTTAGATATGAATATTACAAGACTCCCTTAAGAAAAGTCTACCTTAGAATAATTAACAAAATTTTTAACCTCCATTGCTGACAATTTTGTTTCTTCAGAGCTTGAGACACATTTCCTGGGTTGTAGTATAGGATGTGCACAAAGTATTCTATCACCATCTTCTTGGACTGTTGAATCCAGGTGGGGCACTGTTTTCCCAGACCCCCTCCCTCTGGGCCATTATTTTCTGTTAATGACCCATCAGATGCCTTGCCCATGACTCACAGATAACTCCTTCCAGGAGCTATCTCTGTTTAATGGGCCATCAAGGACCCCCTGCATGACCCATTGTGAGATGCTCTGCCCAGGGGGAGGAACCAAGCATTCCCACCTGGATATAATCTGGGGTTTGGGACAATAAAGGGGTCCCTTACCCACTGGATTCCTAGAGGAACAGAGCTACCACCCCTTTCTACAGGATCACTGCTTCGGGAAGACCACCTCATCTGGACTGCTTTCATCACTCTGCTCAGGTTGTATTCTGACTCTGTCAGTGGTCTTTTGTATTATTGCATCTATTTAATTTTACTTTCTTTCCTTTCTTCTTATTAAATTGTATCTCTGACTTGGAGCCTCTCATTTGTTTTGCTTTCAAACCACTACACACATCAAGCTACTTTTCACTTATAGATCCTGCAATCTGGAGATGTTGCTCTTTGCTGTGCTACACCAATAGCTCACTCACTGGTCCTAATGGAACAAAGTTAAAAAGCCATACAAGGCTTCTGCTCTAAACACTTGTGTGTGGGGATATGAGTATGTGTAGGGGAGGGAGGGAGGATCATTCTGCTTCTTACATACCCACATCTGTCTGCAAGGTGTGCAATTCCTCAGGACAGAAGACCTGAGTCTGACAACTGGCAAAAGCTAAAGAAGCCACCCTAAATGCCAGGAAAAAATAGCTAGCATGAAAACAGATGGTTATATATTTGAGGCTTCTTGCAGAATTTCTACTTAAGCCTTATTTGTTTTGTTTTCATAGCAAAATGGAAAAATGTGAATGCATACAGAAAAAGCCACAGATTTATTTTCTGATTTTGGTCACAGTATTCTTATAAAAATGAAAACCTTACAGATCTGGAAACAATCTTACTGTCACATAGCTAATTTCAAAAAAGGAGCGTAGACTGTAAAATCAGCATGCAGTTTCCCACAAATGTTTTCATGTGCACAAACGGTAAGATATAATGGGAACTCTATTTACACATGTGAAATTATGTGGTTACCTAGTGATGCAAATTTGCAGGTGTAAAACAAAACACTGCTACTTCACACAGGCAGCAGTCACGTGTATACTGAAGCTACCGCCAAGCATAGAGCTTCTAAACCAGCTCAGAAATAAAAGTAGTCTTACTTTTAAAATTTCTTTTAAAATCAAATTAGTGGGAAAAAATGGCTCAGTCCTCTTTCACTGACATGCTTACTGACCATGAGCCATACAGGATGTGGGGTTCAGGTGAGCTACTTAAATAATACATTACTTCTGTATTGGTTTGTCTGTCTTCATTCCAATATTCTTGTGCTGACATAAGGCAAACACAGCATGTGACAACTAAACAGAGTGGGGGGAAGGTAGAAAGAAGGAAGCATAAAACTGACATGATTAATAGACCTGCCACAATTTGTTTACCAGAATGACTTTGATGAACATGTACTTTTTCCAAGACTGTTATTTCACTGCCATTTGTCTGTTGTTTCACATTAAAATCAGGCTATCAAACTGTCTGGAAAGAGAAAATCCCACCCGAGCAAGCTGGCTGAAGCAACCAAAGGTATTACAAGAATGTTTAAATGCTCAGTGATCACTGAAAGGTGCATTTGTTTCATCTTTGTATGAAATAATAAAAACTAAGGACAATATGGGACACTTCTCATTAATTTCCTGAACATTCAGAAATAATATTCCTCAATGATAAAAGTTACATGGAGCAAAATGAGTTGTTTGAATGCAGCAGAAATTACCTGGTTCCAGTAATTAAAAAAGTTAACAGTGAACTGTGAACCAAGCATTTCATTCTGTGTACTCTAACCTAATATACAGATTTAAAAAAAAATTCGAAATTAAGACACTCTTCCACTTAAAGCCATACTCTTGTCTTCCTTTGATGTGAACAACTAGCCAAATTTAACACCTTTGCAGCTTGCTGTGATCAGAGGAGACTCTGATAATGTAAAGGTGTTCTTAGATCAAATCCTGTTTACTTATAGAGCATACTTGAAGTCACAAAAGAACTCAGATAGAGACAGTTGATTTGCCCACAAATACAAGCTGCTTTTTCAGGCAATACTTGACCCAAAAGTTACATCTCAGATTTTCTTAAGGTTGTACTTCCCAAAGTATCGTTCTTCTTTCCAGCCATCCTGTTTCTGACACTTCTCTGCAAACCCTGATCTGTTCATAACCTCTGAAGAGATCCAATTTATCCTACTGAGTTTTACACATAAACCATTTCTCAGATGAAATTACAGACTGACCAGCTATCTCCACTGAGAGACTTATTTTTTCCACCACAATATTCCTCCAAGAACATTTCTTCCAATCCTTTGCCTAACAATGCAGTATGTGAAAATTTTTAATCATTTAAAACCTCCCACATAACTAGTTGTAAACCATGGCCTCAGGTATAAAAAATGGGGAGGGAGGATTTTTTAGAGGTAATGGCTCAGTAAAGCTGAATTTGTAACTCCCAAGCAGCAGATGTCTGGACTTTTCATGGAATCATTGATTAGGAGAAATTCAGCTAAGTAACTGTTTTTTCAATTTTCTTTTGTTGTTTTTTCTTCGGCGTGCCTTATAAAATCTGTGAAATTCATTGTGAACAAATGGTCCTTGTGTGGCCCATGGGTGTTGTCTCTCAAAGTATGAATTCAAGTGTCCAGAATAAAGCAATTCAGTTGGGTCCGTTCCAGTCAGACTTTTGAAATGTGAGACTTCTGTTTCTCTTGATAGATAATATTATTTCCATGTTCTCAATGTCTGTAAATGTCCAAGTGAAGGAAAAAAAAAAAAAAGCCCATTAGCTGTTAAAAAGAAAAGAGAGAAAATCTTACTCAGTTGTTTCAAAAACAAAGTAGTCACTGTTTCTTAAAAAGTTGAGAGACTGAAGTTCTCAACTGATGGCTTCAGTCTCTCAACTCTCTCAAGTGTTGTAGTCACTTGGACCCATGGAGCTTTACTGAGACTTTCAGTGCCTGGGCATTTTCATCCAGACAAGAACAAATATACAAGCAATTCAGTAGTATAAGTCTTTGTAAGTAGTACTCTGAGAGTGAATCTTCACACTAGCTATTAAAATATGGGTCATTGAATGTTTTTTATTTTTTGTGGTCACTCATTTATTAAAATTAAATTCCAGGTTCATGTAGTATTTGAAAGATTTTTTTGGATCAATCTAGTATTTCAGTTTTTAGGAGCTAATTTATTCACATATGGCTGTTTTGTACTCTGAAATAAAAAAAAAGCTGAGAAATGTAAATGCAAAAGTCCAAGCCATCTAAGAAACATTATAAATAGCTAAAATAATTAAATTAATTGGATTTGTTTGAAAGTATTTCAACAAGTTTATTTAAATTCATTACGTAATAAAGGACAGAGATTATTGTATGTAACAGCCTACTCCTCCAAAGTCAACGAGCTCAAAGCACTACCTTTCTCTTACAGAAAGATAGGCTTCCTTTTATAATGTTTAATGCTTTATTAAATAGGAAAATTGTTCATAATTTATAGAGAATTACTTCTAAAAATTCTAAGATATCATACATAGTTCATCTGGTTAGAATCTCTCTACCTTCATAAGCCTTGGAATTTAATCAACTTTTAAAAGTTTCCTATACATTATTGTTGAACTGAAGTAGCAAGTAATCTTTTACACTAAGTTAGCATGGATGAATATAAAACTAAGTATTCCAGTTTAAAATTCATGAGACATCAGTAGCATTGAACAGAATTTTAGTTTTTGAAGATTAGGTGGGGAGCTTGGACAATGATTTTTCTCCTTCAAGAAAACGAATTTTGATATAATATTGATTTTCCTTTTTTTAGAGTGCTGTTGATTATGGGAGTATAAATGTATATCTGAAAACAGAAAAAATATAAGCCTATTCTCCAACTGCTGTATCAGAATGTCAGATTACCATATTCCAGTGATATTCTCGGCTAGTTAGCTTTTTCTATTATGCAATGATGGGCAGTGCTACATAAACCATTCTTCTACAGATTTTTCACAAAAAAATCTGTGAAAGCAAAATGTCTAGCGATGTTAACAGTCAATATTTGCGATACAGAAAAAAATAGATAGTCATGGATGAAATCTCACACTACAAACTGATAGTTTTGAATGGGAAACCTATGTATAAAATACCCTTTCAGAGAAAATTCAAAGTCCTCCAGCATCATCATACTTTCAGAAGAAACCAAAGACCTGAAAATGGAGAAAAACCCCACCTTTTTGGTCTCTCTTCATCCATTTCTTCCTATCTTCATTGTCTAAATACAATTCTTACCAACAATTAAATATCATACTTGTGCAGAGGGAGAACAAACTATGCATTAAATACAGCAATGTAAAAATCCAGAAATCTAGTATTCTAAAATGCAGTGCAACCAATATTATTTTAAAACAAGATAAAGAAAAGCAAACCATCAAAATAAAATATTCTGAAAGTATACAATACGTAATATTAAATCTCAAAATAATTCTGTATGAACACTTTTTAAAATACTGTTAAAAAAACTACTGCCATGGTCTGTTAAGAAAACTGCTCTAATTATTTCTCTGCTTTTTAAAGTAAATCATAATGAACCTCTAAAAAATAAGTTTTAAAGCCATATGTAATGACCCCACAGCCATATCACAAAAAGGCTACTTGCCAGTATAGCATTTGGACTCCCCTCTTCTCAACCCATTTATGAAATGCAGTACCTTCCATCATTTAGCCCAATAGGCACATTTTCTAACTGTAAATGTTAGTTCATAATCTATCACATTCACTCTAGATCTGAAAAAAAATCTCCTTATCATTTTTTGCAATGAATTCTAATAAGATTTAATGTGATAGCTGAGCTAAAATCAGGGGTTTTTTTGGTCAGAGATGGTGCAAGTGTAGTTACTGGTGGTACATCATTTGCAATTGTCTTTCTGAGAGCTTCTTACGTTGTTTGGTTTGGACAGCTGGGGTTGAGATATGTTTTGCGGCAGTGTATGCTGATCCCACATGGAGTAAAGATCTGTTACTAGCAAGAAATGAATGAATCAGGCATTCTTACTTAAAAAAGAACTTAAAAAAACCCTTAAAAGAACCCAAACAAAAACTGTTTCTACTTTTCAGTAATGCAATCTGTAAAAGATACAGTAAATAACAAGATAATATCAAACTGGGGAGATTGGGGAAACAAGCAAGCTCCTTGTTGTAGCTAACGATCTAATTGTTCTAATATTCCATGTCTCTCAAAAACTCTTGCAGCCAATCTTGGAGAAGCCCAAATGAAACACATCTGCAGTACAGAGACACTGTTACCCACATCCTTCTGTAGGCAGCAGAAGTGTAGTAATTTTATTGCTTACAAAGCCTTCCAGAAACAGTAAGTCTGAATAACTTCTCCATTTCAATATTTGGTTTCAGAGAAAAGGGCTGGGAGTGAAATCAGGAACCATTTTCAAGACACAGTATTTAAAAATCTTAGAGGTGGGTGATGAACACAAAAAAACCTCTTACAGGATATTTTTTCAAAGTTGTCACTCTAATTTGGTTTAAGTTTTCACTTGTCCATCAGCACATATCTCAAGGAAAATCCCCTTTAAATAATTTCAGGCAACAGGAAGAAATCTGTCCAAAAGTCTTTTGGGCTGTTTTTGTAAAAAAACAAGGAACATAAACTGAGATTCAGGCATACAGACCATATAGAGTGATTTACATAACTCTGTGTATCAAATTACTTAAGTAATGATCAATTTTTACATGAAAAATACAATTAAATGTGAACAAACAAAGTAGTCTTTCACCAAACTATTACTAAACTATTTTGATTTCTCCTGAATTGGAGACTACTCCACCCGGAAATTGAAAAAGATAACCAAGGAAAATTTCCAGGACTGAAAAGATAAATTGCCCCACACTGTATTAATTAGCAAGGTATTGTCTTTGAACTGACTTCCTCACACCTGAAAAACAGCAGTAAGAACTCAGACTTTATTTCAAAAACTCTAGTTTAAAAGATGTATAAGCGCCAAGATGTTCCGGACGATCATATGCATGTAATTGACTTATGAAATCCTTTGCGTGCAGTTGTATTGCAGAAAATGTTCAGGAGAAAATAAAAATATTTTTTTCTAAACCTTTATGAGTAACACCTTTAAGTCAGAATATATAAGACCAACAGGACAAGAAGATCAGCTTTTTAATATCTGGAATTACTGTGGCAAGTTTCTGCTATTTGAAGGTGAGTTATCAAAAACCATTTATATTACATGTAACAGATAAACAAATTGAAAAAAAAAAAAAAGGGCAATTCTTTCCCCTCTAACTGACCTTTAGTTGAGTCCAGCTGCAGTTTCAGTTGCTCAAGAAAGAACATGATTCTTTTCCAAAGTAGGAAAGGGGAAAAAAATGCATTCATATCTGCCTGATGGATGAGACCTGAGTATTGCCACAGCATATTCCTTGGCAAGTTCCTCATCACCCGCTTTTCACAAACTGATTTTTTTCTATCTGGTCAGCCACCAGTACTATGCTAATTTTGATTCTTTTGAGTGTTTTTAATGTGTTTGTATCTAATTTAAAAAGTTCATTCATTAGTGAAAGACCCCAATTTACTTCAGCAATATTTCCAACAAAAATGTTAATATTTTTATTCATTGGGTGATATGAAAACAATTTTAAAATGCTTCTGCAATGTCATATCCTACAATTTTCAATTTCTTTTTGTTAATGTCATTCCTTTCCCATGATTTGCACATATTCCTGAAAGAATCCCAGCCCTTTAAAATGCAGCAGAAAGAGAAGTTTTTAAATATGTGGAAATTTAATTAGAAAATATTTTCCCCAAGTCAATAAACTGTTGTATTTTTATATTGTGTTTTCAATTTTTTTAAGTTTCAAAAACTGTAGTTCAGATTAGCATGTAGCACAGAGCACCTCTGCTTCTTCCCCATTCATTTTCCATTTCCATTTTAAAAGTCTCACATGCAATATTCAAACTAGCAAAGGATCTTTTATTCATCTATACTTTAATGCTTATGCTGTGTCCAAACTGTAAGTTGTGCTACTTTTAAGAATTCTAATAGTATGATGCATTCTTCATACATTACTTCTATTTTCCTCTTGCACTTTCAACCTCGTTTATAGTTTTGCATAATTTGTAATCAGTTCAGGAGGGTGAGATAATTGCCTGGTGAAAGTGGAGAATATTGAAGCAGGGCTTGAGCCTGAAAACCCTTTCTTGGGTAAGCAGCCCTTACTCAAATAAGTATTAGCCAATGAATTAATGAGAGTTTACATAAATGCAGTTTGTAAGTGTCTAGTCTGGAAGGATATTGAACACCTTGGCTGTAGTTTCCCTACAGAAATTGCTATGCTTTCATTTTCAGTGCAACTGGAAAATAATTAGGCCATGATGGATCATCCTGCTCCTAGTGTTCTAAGTTACTACAAATTTTTAAGGACAGATAAAACTAGTACATCTCCTGAGACCAGCAGAATAGTAGTGTTACTCATGAACAAACCCCCAGTCCCATTTTACAATAGATCTTATTATAATTTCTATGTAATACTGTATTCCACAGAAAGAAAGGGAAGAGAAAGAAGCATAACACAGTTCTATAAATCATTTCTAAGGCCCAAGAGTTCAAAAAGAAGGTACAGAACAGTAAACCGTAGTAATAATTCACAATCTTTTATGTATTGGGTTAATTAGGAGAAGAGAAATTTATAGAGAAAAAAATATTTCTTAAATTATGTTTATTGTCATGCAGTCCTGAAAATGAAACAGGCAAGAGAAAATGATGTCCTGCAAATTTCATCGTGGATAAGATAAATCAGAACCGTGCCACTTATTTTTCTTTAAGTCGATGGAAATGTTTCCATTTCATCCCCAAGGCAAAAGGAGTAGAGAGGCTTTACTTAAGTATTCCACAAACAACTCCAACACTTTCATTAGAGGACAATAAACAAACGACAAAGAATGTAGATCTTCAAAAGTAACGAAGTGTTTGGAGAAAGTCTGTGGAAACAGTGGGAACAAAAATAAAAAAGATCCTAATAGATGAGGTATAATCTTTGTAAGAAGAACAAGATGCACTGAGGATAGGCTAGAGCATAGGTTAGTTGGGGTTGTTGGACTGACACATCTAATCCAAAAAGTAAACTAAACAGAGAGCATTTGTATTTTGAATCCATTTTAGGTAGCAGACTTTTGTGTGCCTTCTACCTTTTTAGTTTAGAAAGAAAAGTTAAAAAACCTCACAAACCTTTTGATGGAGAGTAAATGGCATACTTTAGAATCTCACTAAATCATGACTGCTTTGCTGTTTGATTAGAAATGCATTTTAGAGTCTGGACACATTCTTTGAAACTTGTTTGCTTTTCTTCCTCTCTGCTTCTCTTTACTTGACATTGTCTGTCTGTGGTGGCAAGATTTTAAAGCACTCTTTGCCCTTTAAACTGTTGCTGTCAAAGACTACGATAAAAGGGAGATTCATACTATGAATCTCATTCTGCCAAGATGCTTCTCCAATATATATTGCCATTATATATCTTGAACCGTCGTGGTTAATACTGTCATGCTAAGCCAATGAAATCGATCCTGTCATCACCTTTAGAAGAGAAGACAACCAAAAGAAAATGTTCTTTTCTAGGGTTTGCACAGGAGATGAAAAAAACCCCCAAAATTTCTGAATTGTCAGTATGCAAAAGTCAAATTCATACCTTGTAGATGTTCACTGCTGACCATAGCCAACCCTGCCATACACAAAAAAACACTATGGACCCTATCACTATCTAAATCTAGTGTCCCTGATGCACTTTCATTAGTTGCATTTTCCAGCAGCACAGGCTTTTTTCATGCAACTTGGAATGAACCATATGTTGCTTGCAATTTATCATCCTCGTCTTAAATTCTTCTGCTGCTATAGATACACAGTAAAATTCTTGGGCCAAGTAAAAAGTGTTGGAGAACAACACAAATCAATCTAACAAACAGGTAACAGAACAATATCATTGGTCAAAATGCATTAATAATAAAACTGATTAGGACATAAACATTGCACCTTTATCAAATTCCTTTCTTCTTTCTCTATCTCATCTTTTTTTTTGTTCCTCCTGTTCACAGTACATAAATGTCCAGAGAAACTATATCTTCTTTGGGTGTGGGCAATCTTTTTGATAATAACTTGCTGCTTCCTTCCCTTATCTTCTTTGTTTCTTGAATGAAAAATACCTCTACAAAATTGCATTTTTGTATGAATAGATTGTGTGAACATTTAATTCTAATGTTTCAATAGATTGACTTCTGGAGATTATATATGTATCTTGTATTTCATAGACTTAACTTGTGATAGTTTAGTCTTAGATTGCTGATAATGCTAGACCATTAGAGGGTATATATAGTCTGACAGCAGTCATAAAACAGGCATTTGTTACTGCATTGTGTTTTATGTTGGTTAATGGTGTGTCCACAAATGTTTGCGAAACATAAAAGATACCAATATTTTAATGATGCAATAAGACTGAATCAAATAAAAAGCCATATCTTTGCGACAAGAAAATTTATTCCAAAACAATGGCACCAGAATTTAAATGAAAAGTTTTATAGAAAAGAATAGTATAGTTGTCAGAGGTTTATGTATGTATGTATTTATTGGTGTGCTAAATTGATTATATACAGTAAATTGCATTGCTGCTATTACACCATATTCTGATCATTTCCATATGCTCTAGGCTTTTATTTTGACTTTGCAATTATGAATGTATAATCACTGTTATTTGAGTAGGTTACATGCTTCAGGGAGAAAAAGTGATTGATTGAAGAGCAAAATAACACATGAACACTGGAAAGTTTAGGAAACAACCTGGTCAAAGGAAAAACCAAAGTGCTGACTGTTTGCAGGCTTTGAAATAGATGCTGAAGTTTTTAAACTTGAATTTTACCAGCAGTCGAGGCCAAATAAACAGCCTAGAGTAACAAAAGGTAAAGCTTCTCAGGTTTGAAAGAGTAGTTATGTTGACAGCAGTCTTTCTTTTTCGTTGTATTGGTGTTTCTCAGGTAAGAAACTGAGACGGGCAAGGGATTAAGCCACTTTCCCCAGATCAAAATTTCGTATTAAATTCTGCCTACTTCAAATGGGCTTTGTAATGACAGCAAAGCAGAGAAGCAAAGAGCTGCTGCTGAGTGCTGCCATAGGAGCATTTGCCAATCTGCACTGGATAAAGTAATTTTCTTCATTTCTTAGTGATTTTTCCCCTTGTGTGAGTCTGGGGCTGTAGCTCTGGAGCAGGGAACTCACTAACCTCACCACAAGGTGCCTCTAAGCAGAAGACCCCCAAACCAAGTGTGAAGGTGGAGACATGGCGCATGAAAGAAAGCATAGGAAATTACGCTGACTTATACTATACAGCTGGACATCATGCTGGTGGAACTGCAGCTTCACTGCCATGCAGGGTAATGGGATCTCCAGCTAAGGCACAAATGCCTGATTTTAAGCACTACTCTCACTTTTCACACTTTTTTCAAGCTCAAAAATAAACTAAGGAGCAATAACACGGGGAGGTGAGACAGCAGAGAAGCCAAACACATGGGTGACAAAGAGCAGGGAAACTCCTCTCTTTTCAGGAATTTTCACTCAGCCTGCAGTGGGACAGACATCAGCTGCCTTTCCTCACTCAAGAAGGACTGCTGCAATAAGTTAGAGAATGTGAGCCAGTGAACTCTCATGCACAGCATCCCACGGGAGTTAGTTGCAATCTTCTGCAAGCAGAGAAGGGCCTGAAGGATTTCTTGCTGAAGAAGTCAGCGTGGTGAAACACAAGTGGCACAAGAGTCCCACCACAGGATAAAAGAAGAAAGTTTTGGAAATGCACAAGGCATATTAATGAGCACGACAGTATAAGATAAAATGACATGAGAGATAGGGTTGATTATTTTCTACCTGAACAACATTCTCCAACTACTTCTTCCTACATCAGCCTCCTTTTGTAGGTGGTTCTGCGGAGTACTGACACTTACCATTTATGCCAGTATTTTAATAAGTGATAATTTCAGCGTAGCAGTTAGTTTATAGAATAATGACGACTTTTGGAACAATAATTCCCTTGGTATTTAACCATCCTTTGAAAAAAAATGTTACATTGTCAGTTGCAACAGCTCCTCAGACAATCTCAATTTTTTAATGAATAATTTCTTGAAGATTTTGTTTACAAGATGTAGAAGCACATTTTGTTTTTCACTCTGAAGAGTCAGGGACATATAAATCTCTACTGCTTTCAAAGAATAGAAACATTTCTCATGGGATCTTAAAAAAGTACAAAAAACTTGATGGACAGTTGTAAGCTTTTCATTTACTGATTATTTCAGTGGAAAATCTGGACATTTTCTAAGCAAGATTTATCTATTTTACAACATATTTTCTCAAAAATATCTTTGGTTTTTGTACTGATTTTGTCCTGGTTGTAGCAGGTAAGCAAGGTCACAAAGAGGAGTTTGGTTGATGGGAAAATCTTTCCGGGCAAAGTTCCCCTGAGGAACTTGAACAGACTTTGGACACTTTGGTAATTGGTATTTCCTTGAGTCCAAAGTATATAGCTGTGAGAACACATAACATGTAGGTATCAGCCACTTAAATCTATTAAGGGAGTTATTATGTGCATTAAAACAGTAAGAAACCAATTGTATTCTTCAGATGGTATATCCTTATAGCTGAAAAATATTCCTCTCACTAGAATTTCCTACAGGGCAATAATATTTGACATTAGCCAGAAGGAAAAACACTTTATAAATTCGTACTTAAATTAGTATTCAAAATCCTGGTTGCAGGAGGAAGTGTTAATCCAATTTTTATAAAGTGAGGCAAATGTTTCTAAATTCTCTAAGTACAGTAAAGTTGTTCGTGATTCATGGGGAGGAGACAGCACATCTCTGGTTCATAGATGAGCCCAAATAACTATTAGAGTTGAGAGAGAATGTTTGAGACTCTATATTATTCCTATGCTACTCATAACTAGTGGAAATCAGACAGAGCAACACAAGCAATTCACAGCTTGTATTTTGTATTACAAATCTGATTCTATTATTTTAAAGAAATGGAAATTTTGGTGGGACTGGGCCCTGGCAAAGTTATGGTGTGTTCAAAAATTGGTATGGTCTACAGCACACCTTCAAGAACACTTTTGAGAGGAACGAGGCCTTATTTTGCCTCCTTCAGAAATCTAAGAAGCTGGCAGAAAATTACCTTTGTTTTAACACTACTATCCCTCACAACTACAGCTCTGCAGTTAATGCAAAGAAATGTGCAGTTTGGTTTTAAGGTAATCTTTATTGAACAGCGGTTCTCCCCTCCCTGGTTCAAAAAAGCAGCTGTGGTGTCAACAGGCACATTATGTAAAAATAAAACATTTGATAAGTGGATGGTGAACACTCTTTGATCAGCAGAATATACAGACATCCACAAGTGCAGGGGGCACTGGAGGAATGCCTAAGAAGTAAGTTCCAACATGAGTGAATTTTCTGGAAGGGTAATTGCGTGAGAATCGGTCTGGCAGCAAGAAAAACTCTAAGCCTCTGAACCATATGATCCAAGCCAAGGAAGAAACAAAACCAAACAAAAGAAAAACACTTTTGCTTTCAAAAGTCTCCTAAAAGGCTAAAAATAGATGATGAAGAGATGAATCAAAATAATAATTTATTCAGAAAACTAATTTGCAGACAGAATACACAATCCTTTGATGCTTGAAAACTATTCAAGAAAGTCAGACTATTTCAAAATAGCACCATTTTAATGTTTTCTCTCTTCCATTCTATTTCCAAAGTTTGCAGTGTGGGTAAACTTTGTTGCTACTGCTGCTGCTACTGTATTTTCAGGCAAAAAAAAAAAAAAAAAAAAAAAAAAAAAAAGAGAGAAACCTATACTTCTGGGTTTATAATAGATTTCTGTCATCTGTAAATCCAGCGGAATACACCCACAGCTAAACAATCACCTCTAGGATTCTCTAAGATTACATTTTGTTCAGCCTCTAGGTAAAGGTCAGCTCTTGTAACTCATTTTTACTTTTTCCCGAGGCTGTCAACTTACAAGTTTTCATGTACACTTCAGAGAAACAACCCCATAAGGTTTTATTCTGTAAGATGTTCTACTTGTAATGAAAAGTGAAGGCTTTAAAATGCCTTCCCCTGTATAAACCCTTCACGTTGAGAAGTCAGACCATACATTTAAAATGATGAAATCTGATGATCCATATTTTCTACAGTAATTTGAAGACAAAATCTTAATCAGATGAATTGTACTCACTGGAAGAACCCAGTAACTGAAATAGTGGAGTCCCAAGTCGTTATATTGATTACCTTCTTTTACCTTTTAGGATTCAAAATGTGCAATTGAGTTAGCCAATCAAGTGGCAAAAATTTAGTAAGCTACTTTTTGCCTCTGGCTTTTTGGGTATATTTTCATCCTGTAACAAGGATTCAGTTTATCAGGAGGTAAACTTTCAGGGAAAATCACAGTTTGCTGTTTTTGAAGACTATCAACATTTACTGAGGATATCAAACTTAACTGAGAGAGGCAAATCCAACACCTGCAGAAAGATAACAGAGGAACCCAGTGTCTTCAGAAACACCAGCAGTATCAGAATCACAGCTAGATAAATATCACGTGACACAAAGAGATAACAAACATACTGCCATAACCTCAAGAAGACCTAAGTTTACAAAGATTAAGGGGGAAAACATGAGGAAATGCAGTTAAACAAACAGCCTAAAAGATACTTCTATTTCACATCAGTTGTGGAAAAATCAATAGAAAAATACAAAGAATGAACTCAGTATGTTGAGATCCTTATAAAAATAACTCAGAGCAAATGCAAGCAAGCTGGAAAATCAGACCCACATGAGCAAAGTGCTACCAGGAGGATTTAAGCCCTGCACTGTCTTGTCTTTCAGCTGCACAGCTTGCTTTACAGAGGGGTGGGTCTGCTGCAGCTGAGTGCATCAGCTTCTGTTAACTGGTGACAAAGTGAGAGGCACACAAGGAACTGCTCAGGTCAGTCTGAAGGACTCTATCCCATATGACAGAAAAAGACATCACACACCCCTCATTTCCCAGCCAGTGCTGAGATAAATGATGCTTTCTTTGCTGAAATGTGCTGCCTTGGCTGTTCAGGAACTTTACCAGACTCCGTATGAAACCTCCACTCCCAACCAATACCTATGCAATATGTAAATTCAGAGAGAGAACTCAGGGGCAAAAGTGTCATATTTTTTTAAGTGACTTGCCCCATATTTTGTTTTCTTACTATATTAAGTTTATACTATCCTCTTGCTGCCTGTGTGAAACAAATGAGACTAAATCATCTTCTTAAGATGTTGGGTACATGACAAGAAAGAATAACAGTAAAAAAAATTAAAGTCTTTGAACTAATGAGTATAATTTACTTCCCATTTTCACCCAAAACATCTTAGTTGGATTTTTATATTTTTATTTTTTTCTAGATATATTTTTTCCCAATAAAAATTATTCCAGCTTAGATATCAGTCTTTGCTATCATTATGGAATGAAAAAAATCCAAGTTATTTGTTACACATGATGAAAAACTTGTAGATATGAGCCATCCTTCTGAAAATAATGACTCTTTTTTAGACTGTATACAACAAAGATGGGGAAAAATGTTGTAATAACCACTGGATTTTTTTGCTTAACAAATGTGAACCTGTAAAGCACTGACCATATGAACCCGGAATTCATTTTTGTGAAACAACAGATCCTAAGTATGAACATGTAAGCAACCTGATAGATCTCTAGGACCTTCTCCAATTTCTTCTCCCTAAAATAGTATTAATCTGAATTTTGAATGAAGACGCTTTCACAGATTCTTGTAGTCAGGGACATATCCCACAGGAGAGGAAGAATTCTGACTATTTTGTTCTCACCATGGTGGAGATTGTGGGTGTGGGATTTCTTAGCTGACTGTTCCAAGAGGAAAGTGTTGTGTCTTTACTGCTACTGACTGGCCCTCAACCTTAGCAGATAGCTGAACACATGTTCTGTCCATTTCTCATTTTCCCTCTTCAGACCAAATGTGCCTGGTACAGGCCAAAAGAATGTCTGTTGGAGACCTGCCATAGCAGATAAGACTTCAAGTTTCTACTGGATATGGTCACATGTCTTGTGTGCAGCATTTCCTTTTCTCCTGTATTTCAAAGGCCAGCTGAGAAGGAAAAAAATGGTGTTTCCACTTGCATTTTCTATGCAGTTATAGCTTCTAGGTACCAGCTATAACCTTTGGGACCCTTTACTACCAAACAAGGTTAGTGAAGGATTTTAAAGGTCTCTCTTAACATTGTTTTCAGTTGTTTGAATTAACCAATGAGTGGTAAACATCTGCCTACAATCCTGATCAAGACAGAGAAGAAATTGCCAACTATTCTACTAGAGTGATTGTTTCCTAAGGTATCAGCTTTTGAAGATTTCCATTACCACAGACTCAGAAGTCACTGTGATCCCATTAACAGTGTTAGGAACTACTAGGATGAGCAGCATATCAAAGTACTTTTATTGTCTTACTGATGAAGCTGATTTGAACACTTCTTCCTTCACACAGAATGTACCTCCTAGCACTCAGTGGTCCATTGCCCCCAAAGTCATTGAAGCACTCAGAAGTCTTATGGTCAGTCTTCTGGCAGGAAGTTACTCACTATCTGAACCTTCAGGCATGTGAACCATTCCACTGAAGTTGGTCACAGATTTCAAGTTCACATCCATGTGTCTGTAGGATGACGGTGCTTTAGCGTCTTCACGCCACTCCAATAAAGGCTGGTAATTGGAGCCAGCTTCTGGTAGTATGGGTGACATTTCCTTCTGCTGCTCTGAGGGCTCAGGAGAGGGCTGATCCTGTAACAAAAAGGAATCAGGAAAAAGGAAAAAGGACAGCCCTGGGGAGCCAGACTTACTGTTTCTGACAGGGGTTATCTCCTGCACTTCGGAACAGTAGCTTCTCTAGGAATCCAGCTCAAGCAAAAGGGTAGCTATGGGCTCTTTGCTCTCCTCATCTTGTTGCGGCAGCAACTGCTAAGATTTTGTGTGCCTGGAGATCCCTGAGGTTGCAGTAGTCGTTCTCAGCACTGTTACTGAGATGTTGTGAGCTGAGATGCTGTAAGCTGAGATGCAAGTAAAGAGAAAGATAACTTGATACCTTGGAAAATGAAAGGAGCCAAGGCCTACAGAATGCTCCACTGAAGAAACAGTCATTTCTCTGTCTTTTTCTGGAGCAAAACATTGCTTAACATCATTGAGGCCTCTGAAGAGTAGATGCATTGAAGCCGTTTCTACAGGTCTAGATATGAGGTGTAACTTCTAGCATATTTTCATCTCCGTTTAAACACTGAATAACAGAGGAGAACACAAAGGGACTAAAAGATGATTAAAACTTCTGACTTGGAAGACAAAACTAGAGAAAGTTCAGGTATTTGTCATAAATGAGCTTTGGGACCACAAGATATCTTTATGTAGAGAAATGTTATATTTGCTCCATTCTCAACAGTGAAGACATTTGGACTGCATCAAATGGCAGAGTGGGAGAGGGTTTATAACAAAATTTTGCCTGCCAAAGTCTGTGTGTAAGGAAAAGAGCAGGACTGTGATAAAGCTTAATGTTACAATGTTTTCAATTAGTTTAAAAGCTTTTTTTATTGATTTTTTTTATAATGGTTCTTCAGTTATTTTGTAACTTTTATTTGGAATAAATTTCAGTTTATTTGAAACATTTTTTTAAAACTACATTGTTCTTTCAAGTGTTATCAAGTGTGAGTACTTTGCAGGGCCCAGTTATTGTACCTACTTTCAACTTTCTGTGCCTATTTTTGATTTGGATTCTTTTAAGGTTCACATTGCATTTCCTTTTAATCGATTGTTCTGAATTTGCAAGGCTTTGTGTGAGGTTTAGCTTCAGTTCATACGAAGGGCTAGGCACCTTGCAGAATTTGATTTGTTTTTAATTGAGAATCAACAAATTAAGACACTGCATCTTCTGTTAGTTCTTTATTAAAGGTTCTAAATTCTGAAAACTGATACATTAAGAATGATGTGTGATGATATCCATGCCACATACACTTTTAATACAGAAGCACGACAGATAAGTTCCTGTGCAAGACCTATGCTGAAGACTTGTTATGACTGAAGATTTAGTATTAATTAGATACAAAATGTCATAAAAGAATTATCCTGAGTAAGTACTTTCAGCTATTTAAAATAAGTCACTTGATCTATTTCTAAACCAATTATAAGCTGCAGGGAGTTTGGGGGAGAGAGGGAGATGGCATAGGATAACTGGAAAAGAAAAAAGGAAATGGAGAAAAGGATTCACTGGACCTAAACAGATGGTTTGTATGAAAGGAAATATATCTGTAATGTTACCTAGAAGATCTAAAGGAGATGTGGCATCTTACCTGCCATTTTTGCTAATAATTTATAACCCAAGATTAATTGTAAATCTCACTACACTACACATGTAAGAAAAGCGTAAACAGCATTAATGAAGTTACTTCACTGATTCTGATTATCTCTGCTTCACAAAAGAGATGGGAAGAGGCTATAACTAGATAAATGGGATGTTTCATTCCCGAAGCTGATACCACAGTTATTTTTATCTTGCTACTACAGCAAATGTTTCCCCGCAAAGCAACTCCAAATACTGAGTGACGTATCTGACAGATATAAAAAAGGGACCACACTATAACAGAAAGACATTACCAAGCCACCTTATCCCACAGCTGGGTTTATTAGGTTGTCCTTTAGCAGAGAGGAGACATCATGAAGCTGAGAGTAGTTTATTCACATGTTCAATAATTTGGCACTTATTCTGGTGTATGACTTCTCCCCTATAAAGGCTATTTGCTTTTTTACTTTTCCTTTTTTTTCCCCTCCTTATTTTGTAAGCCTATATTTTTTTAATGCTAGGCTTATTTTGAGTGTTTTGACAGACAATAAGTCTGGGGCATATTCCCTTTTTCATATAAATTTCAGGGGGGGAGAGGAAAACAAAGAAAATCTGTTGTCAAAGTCTTGTATAGCTTTTCTGAAAAAATCCACTTATCTCAAATTACTAGAAAAGTAGAAAAGGAAAAATAAGACTGTGATAGGAAAAGACAGCCAAATATTTTAAGTCTGTTTTAGACTACAAAAGTGGCAGTTGTACTCTGAGCCTGTTGTCAAAATCCAGCATAAAGCAAAAGAAGAAGGAGGTTGATGGGAGAAAAGGTGAATTTCCTATAACCCTTTTTTGATACTCTTCTGTTAATATGAAAAAATTCACATTCACCAAAGTATTTGAAAACCTACAGGTGCAAGGGGCTAAAAATTTTTGCAAGATGCTTCCCACAATTCTGTGATCCTTTGTAAGTAGGATAAAAAAAATTTAAATACAATTCCACATGAGCAGCATTGGCTTAAAAATACACATCTGCCAAAACTGAAGGATAAAGATTTCAACAGCACTCAATTTGAAGCAAGAAAGTTAAGCTTTTACCTTCAGACAGTTCCCATTTCTGATTAAATTCTGTAGCACTCTGATTTCCTTTCCCAGAATATGAAATCAGATCACAGAAAGGGAAAAAAAAGAGATTCCAGAGAGGAGACCATTACTGACGGAAGCCATGTGTCATTAATTCAGTTATAAATTATTAGCTGAAAGCAGCCTCTCAGCATTTGTATTTGATGAACAAAAATTGATTGCTTCAAGGGCATTTCAATCCTTTTGATGTTACCATCTTTTAGTCCACCACAAATCTGAATCCTTAACAGAATGATTATAGCATTATAGTAATCCTAAGAGCCAATACTAAAGGATTTGGAAGAGCAACAGAGATCAATAGATTGAAAAAAGCATGTCTTTTTGAGTTGACAGAGCTGTCTAGCCTGATAGTGAACCTGAAAAAAATAAGTGAAGACTAAGTAAACAAGCAGTCGTGCAGACTGAGCTAAACTGAGGTGATGAGCCACTTTTCTGAATTGTTGAATACATCTGGAAGCTCTGAATATTTCCACCAGATTTAAACAAAACTAGTGGCAACCAAGGGGTATTATGTCCACAATAAAAATAGAAGAAGTTTCATAAATATGTTTGCATGTGTTTTCAGGGCTTTGTGAACCGTTATGGAGGTTGGGGGGTTTTGTGAGTTCAACATTTGTGTTTTGCATGGACTTCGAGATTATTTGAACTCAGATTTGAGGGAACATTGTCTTAATGATTGTCTTCCTTTTAGTTGCTTTGAAATCCAGAATCTGGGCCATATTCCAACATACAGATGAAAGTGAAGTCCTCTCAGCAATTAGATTGTGAGATATACAGTAAACAGAACCATGCATCCTTACCATGTATTCTCTATCAAGCTATAAAATAATGTTGAAATCATGGAAGTAATAAGGAGCTTGTGGATAGTTCAGGTTGTGCCAGCTTGTAAGTAACAAAGTTTTCCTAGACCAACAAAGCAGAAAATGAGCTGAAAGCTAATGCCCTCTTCAACAGCTCAAGGATTAGCATAAAATTATACTTTGAAGAAGGAAAAAGAACATCATTGCAACAGTGGAGCATTGTTGAAGATCAGTGGAACGAAGAGAGAACAGAAAGAGAATAAAAGAATCTTTACACCAGAGTACTGCAAACTGGTATAATGTTTAGCAGATATTTAACAATTCTTTTGGTGTGCTAAACAACAGATTAACTTGATAGTGCTCAAGTGAAAATTCAGAGAAATTCAGATGCAACACATCTGGACAGCATCCCATGGCAAATGGTGAATGGCTAAATAATCTGTTTCAATGGCAAGACATGTAGCAATAATTTATTGTTTTTAACTAGGGCTGTGAGTCTACCAATAATTCTAATGCAAAAACATCTAAAATTACTGAAAGCATTAATGCAGAACTTCCAACAATCACACTTCTTTCATGAGACGTATGTCACTTATACATAACTACTATTAAAAGAGAGTAATAAAAGTCATTTGAAGAGGGGTGTGTTTTTCAGTTCTGTATGATTGTGCATATGAAGACTAGTGAAAAAAAGTGCAGCATGTACCTTTTATGCTACTGCAGATGATTTTCTTTATGGGCCGTAGCTTTTTAGCTTCGTTCATGTTTTCACATTTCTTACATCTGAAAGAGTGGCACAAATTAAATGCACATTAAAGGCATGATTTCGGAACATTGTGTTGAAGCAGATTTAACCCATTATTTTGAAGCTGTGCATGATAACATGTGATCTTTAAGCTTAACCTTTATCTCAAGCTATTTAAAATGTTTTGTAGCTGTTCTTGTCTAAACGAATAAAGAGGATGGTAAGCAGGGACTGGCATAAATAATAGCTGCTTTAAAACAGGCAAAGAAATTGATAGCTCTACAAATGGTAGCCACCTGTATCAGGAAACTAAAGAAAGAGTATTCAAGGGAGAGGAAAATACACTAACCTTCATTTTTCCTTTTTATGGGAATGTAGTTTGAACCGTGCTCTGTACTCCTTCCACCAAATTGTGCCCTCTCTTGATCAGAACTGGAGATTATGATCATGAAAGAGGAGAAAATTCTGCCTATGTCACAGTAAGTTCTCATGAAAAACCTGCAAGCATTGGTGGCTTTCCACAGAGGTTCATGGAAGCAGAGGTGATAAGCAAAGTACAGCTGGTTGACAAAAGACAAGGACACAATTCGTAAACAACAGCAGGTGAGCAGACAAAAGGAGATAACAGTATAACTGCTGTAAATCACAGGATGCTGTGACATGCAGGTAGACTTGTGGGGGGAGGAAAAGAGATTTTATGAAGTCTGAGGTAAAATCTACACCAGTGCTTTCAATAGTGAGAGACAAAAACACAAAGCTATATCATATGACATGTTACAGGTTCTGGGAAAACGTAATATTTTACTTGCAAGGTTAAGTCCCTGAAAATCATTATGTCTTTTTCTTACTGTGTGATTCACATTAACAGAAACACAAGACAGTTTCTGCAACAGGACAGGGGCTTCAGCTGTCCCAAAAACCCAGAACTTCTCTGTCTCCATCTGTTCTGCAAAGCCAGAATGTGTCTGCCTCTATCTGCATGGCATAAACCCCATGTTTATCTTCCAGGCAGGAAAAACTTTTATCATTTTCAAGAATGCTTTTCCTTGTTTCACCCATAACACTTTCTGCTTTGATACAATTTACAGAGAGTAGTAGTCCTTCAGACATGAAGCTACTGTAGAATTTTTTGTGTTTACAGCCCACATTGAACATTTCCAGGGCTGGGACATCCACATCTTTGGGAGATTTGTTAGTTCATGGCAGTTGGGTTGTCTAATTTGTACATTCAATAACAAGATTGTCGTTCCAAATAATACAGATTATAAATGCAGTTTCATTCCTAAAAAAAAAACAAAACCCAAAACCAAATCAGAAAACCACCAAAACAAAAGCTTTATATCCTTTCTATCTATATATTCTGTATTCCTCACAAATGTAAATCTCTATACAGACTGATGTTTCCAAATGTCCTGTTGGTATTGCTGGCAGTTTATAAGTGTACAGTTTGTTTTAATTACAAATGAAAGTTAACTAGGAATAAGAGAAAATTTTTGCAAATATCAAAAGATCTTGTAAAGCTCGGAAAAGAAATTAAAAACGTTGAGATTAAATCTTTTAAAAATATCAGATGGAAAGGGCTTAAGGAGATGAACCTCTCTCCCTTTACACAAGTGCTGCCTTTCATCAAGACCAACTTAATTCTACTGTGATAATCAATGAATAACTCATTCAAGTTAATGTTCTTCACCTGTGATAAGAGAAGGCACAAAAGCACAGTATGTGAACTGTAGAAGGTGTTACTTCTTGAAGTGTCTGAAGGATTAATCTCCCCAGGTTTACTCCCCTTCTTGAATTTACCCCATCGCCTTCTCAGTCCTTTATATGTCACTATGATCTGCAAGCTTTTAGTAGTTGCCTGCTCATACACGAAGTCTTACAGTACGTAATTTATTCCCTCTGTATTCACACAACTTGATAACCACTCTCCTACAGATGACCTGTGGTCTGCGATACTTATGTAGAGTTTTCACAAGTACTTTCAAGGTCTTAAGTGCAGATTTATATATTTCTTTCTTTAGGAGTATTGCTAGACAAAAGAGGTGAGAATTCATGTTGAATTGGGTAAAATATTATTATAAAACTTTCATACCACAGCAATTAAAGTTACATAACATGGACTCCAAAACAACTATCTCATTTTAAGAACTGTATCTCAGGCACCCTGAGGGCTTGTCATATAATTTTGATGAATTGAAGGATAACTACAAATATATATTTATATATATATATAAATATATATATTAGGGTATTTTTTTATATTTAGGATTTTTTCCACTTAAATTTGTAATTGATAGGGGTGAAAAATATCCAGTAACGGTCATTAAAACTATAGGGATTCATCCACCAACATGTAAACCAGAAGTTTTTAGCCAAATGGGAAACATTTTGAAGCCTGGAAGGGAAATAAATCATCACCATGAAAAAATAAACTGTTTCACCTCTGTGATAATGAGAAACCACACGGAGATGACTCATGATTTCTGACTCAATGTATACAAATATAATAGAATAATTGTCTTTTTTAGAACTTTTTGACAGATTTATGATGTAAGGTCAATTGAAGGATTTTGAGGCATCTGTTCTGGTATTATTTTGTTGTTTCAATTGAAGGAAAATGCTGATGGTAAAGAATTAGATTAGTTGTAACCTATGTCTGTCACTATTTTTATCTTAGTGTTGTTGCAACCTTTCTGTCTCTTATCCAAGAAAACTTGAATCAATATTATAAGTACTTCATGACTACGTGTTGCATATACACACTTCATATGGAGTATAGGGCTGGAAAATATGTTAATTACCCAGCCTACTCAGCTATTATTGCAGGCAATATAACTACTCACAAGTTGCCACACCTTTCAATTGTTTTCTCAATTGTCATTGTTCTAGAACATTGCTGTGCGGTGTTGCACTCTTGGATCAAGATTGTTCTTTACCGTAAATAATTCCTTTCTCTCCTTAAGGCTTGTTTCCATCACACATTTTGAGGCAGAATTGACATTTCCCGCAGCTCTTGTTTTGCTGTGTGACACAAAGACAGTTCCTCTAGTTTGTTGCCACAAATTAATTGGATCTTTTGATCTTCCCGTTATCCTCACTTCAAATTATTAGTTGAATTGTATATTTCTAGAATATGGATAATCAGATCCATGCATAATATTCTGGAAGAGTACCCTGGATAACTGTAAAATTAACTCCTCACCTCTGTTGAAAATCTTTGCTTAATAAATCAAGTGACAGAAGTTGCCTTTCCTGTGGTTGTATCCCATCTGTGGATTACAGCCATTTTATGATTAACAAATACAAAGTCTTTCTTCTCTTCTACTGATGACCTTTGAATTTTTATTAACCCTCACAGACACAAATTTGTAATTTTCTCTGTTCAGTGCCATTTCACTGCAATTATAACTCAGTCTGGCTGCTCAATATATTTATACTTCAATATTTTTAGTTCATGACTTCAGGACTAGCACTTGCAGCTTCCTTACACTCCAAAATCTCTTTGTACTCACTCAACATAATCTCCACTCAAATATGTTCTGTCTACAACTACCAGTAACTTCTTGCAGAGCATGATATCAGTTTACTCTAGTTGAGATACACTACACCTACTACATTTAACTTCTAAAAAAAAGGGCTAGTGCATACATTTGTCGTACTTTTTTAAAAACACAGCATATCTTTTATCCTTCATAGAAATGCATCTCACCTCTGACACTATGGTAACAGTAGCTAAATTTATTTTAAATACCTCGACACTAGTCTTACAATTTCATATGCTAGTCCTCTCAGAACTCTGGAAAGAACATGACACTCAGAGTTTATTTCCCCATAAACAGAGTAATTTCAATCTTTTTATTTCATGTAACTGTCTTGCCCTTTCTCACCTCTAATTCATATCACTTGTTAAAAATTGAAGTAAAGTATAGCTTTAGTGGTGGCACATCCTTCCAATCATTTCTGATCCTTTCCTATCATTCCTATCCTTTTAGTGATGGGATATCCTTCCAATCATTTCCTATCCTTATCTTTCTGAAAGGAAACAAAAGTCTCTCAGTTTAGCCTCCCTTCTTCCCTCACCCTCATTTTATTTTTAAGGCTAAAAGACATTTTGTTCTTTGTTTTGAATTCCTTTCTGCTGTCTAACTTGGCTCGGGTTCTGCTATCTTATCATTTTAACTGCTCACTCTATACCTCATGAAATCTAGAATGTAATTTCCTTTGCTTAATAATCTTTCTGTCCAGCCATACTCTCTTACTTAAACCTTAAATCAAGTATCTTTCTCACATTTTGTTCTTATTTTGAAGATGGTTATTTTTCAGGCAGGATGAGGGTGGGCTTCTCCCCTTGGATAGAGTTCCATTGAGTTTTTGATCTGTTGTCCCAAAGCAAAAAGAAGTCTTTTCTGTATTCTGCCCTCCTGGCTCATTAGCCCAGGTGATACCACTGCTGGAATCGCTTAGTTTAGTCAGTGCAGAAGATTTCTAAGTTAAGCAATCAGAATTCAGAAGATATCTGTTCTAAATGTTTTTGTGCAATTTTATTCCCAAATCTTTTCACATACACATTATAAGATAATCTTTATGAACTACATCATTATTGCATTCAGCCTCATCATGGACAGTAATTATTTGGTGCCTAATTCTTCAAACCCATTTTTTTAAACAAATTCTTTGGGTTTCTCCAATAATTACTTGGTAGATCAGCTAGATCCTTCACAGAATACAGACATATTTACTTGCTTTTCTTTTTTGTTGTGCTCATCACCTGATTTTGTAGAGATATCCACTTCCTTCATGTTTGGTAATAAATTACAGATACTTTATTAACTCAAATTCCAAGACCTTGAGTTGCAACTGTAAAGAAAAAAGTTATTTTTCAGAAAATTGTTTGTAATCAAACATGATCAATAGTTTAAGTGATTGCCTAAGGAATTGCTCATGTGAGTTCTCTCATAAGGGAACAGATAGGAAAGAGTTTTATAAGACAGCATTTAACTCATGTAATTGCAGAACACTCCATGTCCCTCTATATCTAAAAAGATGTTGTTCTGTGTGCAAGAAACTTAGGTTCTCTGTCCAGGTCCAGGAAGAAGCTGTGTGCATTGGGTAGTGAATTCCAGACAGAAGAATAAAAGGTTAATTACAAAAAACAATTTATTTTTAAATTAATGATTTGGCTTTTTCATGTTGGAATGAGAAGATTCCTTCCTAGTTCACTAGGTCCTGCTGCTAGGTACCTGACTTCAGGTTTCCACTGGATGACAGACTATCCAGAATTAAGCATTAATCAACAAAAATGTTAAGCTGGTGTTTCCAAGTGTTTCTTGCTAAAAAGCTACAGGTAAAACTGCACAGCAGGAAAACATCCTATCCCATTTTGTCTCTGCTGCCATTCAGTTACCTCCTAACTAACTTTAATGTGGAAAGAACTGTAATACAGCACAGATTCCCTTCTCTAACCAGGACACATCTTTATATCTTGAATCAAAACCAAGGAAAAATTATTTCTTGATAAGACACATAAAACATTAGTAGACATCTGAATGAATCACTACAAAACTGTGAACAAAATTGTATTGAGTTTCTAGGTTAACTGTTTAATGGGTCTAATAGACTCTTCGCAGGATTTTAGAAAAACCCTTTATTAAATTTTCTTATTGGTGTTTCCCTTTCCCTTAAATTAATGGGACTAGTATTAAGTCAATCTATTTTCACTGGAAAAGAGGACCCACAGAGATCAGGTTTTTGAAACAACTGAGATGACTCATTGCTGACTTATATAATGAAGTCAACAGCTATTTTTTCTATTTGGACTTTAGTTGATCCTGCTTTATTTCTATTTTGAAGGCTTATTATTTCACTAGAAAAGTATGAAGATCTGATAAGAACTGAGCCCAGGATAGCCAGCCAATTCCATGGAACACCAGGGCAGTGTGCCATACTTTTTTATTGGAAACCCGCTTTAGTCGCACAGATGGGAGGCAGGTCAGGGGGAAAAGTGCCAATAGAGAAACGTAAGATCTAAAAAATAATGTCCATAGAGTATGATTAAAAATATTGCATAAACCATAACATTGTTTCAGGGGACACTTAAAAAACCAGTTTAAATGCAGTAGAGCAGTTCCAGTAGGAGCAACAATGAAAGGACCATCTTAGATTTTCAATATCTTTTCTATTACTTGGCATGCTCTATGGGATATTGGCCTTTTGCCACACAATTCATGAGGTTAAAGTCCACTTTATGTTTACCCCTTAGCAGAAGTACCCTAACAAGTTGCCTGTAGGGAACATTCATATGAATCTACCCCATTTCTCCCAGTATGCAGGGTAAACAATTCCCAAGATAGAATAATTGGCTCTCCAGCCTAGTGATTAAGACAATTCTTTCAAATCCCTACAGCCTGCTGATTTCAGTATTCCCTTTGTTTCCTGGCGCTCTCAGAGAGACAGGGGAATGAGAACACCAAGTCTGAACCTGAGTCCACTGCCTGTTTTTGAGTACACTCTTAATTCACATATATGTGCTGAGAACTAATAGACCTCAAGGAACCATGTCTTCTTAAAGAAATAAGGTTTTCAAAGCACTTTACAGAAAATTATTTAAAAATTCAGCAAGTGAATACATCATAAAATAATTATAAAAATATGCATAATAATTTTAAGAAAAAAAAGAATAATTATAATTGAGAAGTTATTATTAATTTTAAGTTGTTAGAAAACACCAAGTGGCAGCTTTTAAGAGATAAATCCTGCTTATGCCTTAGAAGAAATGTTGCTGTAAATTACATTTCTGCAAAGAAATGGAGGTATCATTGCACTTTCAGATGGGAGCTTGGCATGAATATGAGTTCAATGTCAAATAAAAGCATCCTCACAAAAGTCTCTTCTATTGCCTAATCACTAACATTAAATTGCACTAGTACAAGCAAGACATATGAATGTACTTAATGTCTCTGTGTGGACTTGATCTGACTTTTGTCCTAAAGCATATGAAATCATTCTCACCTAAATGAGTCTAGAGTTATTCTGTAGTCACTTTTGGCTCTGTGAATGTGAAGCATTAATTCAGTGACCGTGTCATTTGAGTCTCATTCTCTGAAATTAGTTTGTGACTCAAAGGACAGTCAGAATTTGACCAGAGGTCTTAATTTATAAATCTTAGAGCTTTAGTATTCTCTGTGTATCCTTCCTGCTTATTTCTGGAAGCAAACTTTTTACTCTATTTACAACACTCCTACCTTAGGTCCTAGAACTCTTAGAAGTCTTAGAGGTGAAAAAAAATCTCAGAAGGAAATCTGAATCTCATCCCCTGTTTTCTTACTCTTAAGTGCTCAAATTTAACTTCCAGTTGTTTTATTCCAAAGGACAGTAATTTCAAACGTTTCACCATGGAAAGGAATTTTTTTTCTCCAGTATTTCACTTTCTTCTGTTCCACTGAAAAGAGAAGAAACCCTAGAATCCAACCCTAAGAACTCATGTGAGACACATGGAAACCTTGTCTACTAGATGCTTCTAAACTCAGACTATTGGCCAAGGTGCCTAGAGTTTCTGACTTCAATTAGATAATCAGGAAAAGCTGACAGAGTTAGGAGACTACTGTCTCCATCGAAGAATGTGAAGAGACAAATAAACCAACCTATGGGCTCATAGGAAGTGTTTACCAAAAAATCTGAGAGAGCAGACACTGATGACACATTCCCAATAGATGGTATTGCTGTTCCTACATGAGAAGCAATTTTACTTACATTGCATTTAAAAATTGCAACTTCTGCAAAGCTTATATTCTCTTGAACTCCTCAAGGTCAGAATGCATTGTTGTTAAATACTGACTTTCCTTTTTTCCTAATTCTGACTATACTGAGGCCAGAGATAAAACATTGCGTATAATAACATCTGTATTGCCTAATTTAAGCCACTAGAAAATTACAAATTTTTGCACCCCATCTCATTATACTCCCAGTACATGTGTGCATTTTACTATCCAGTGAAAAAGGTCATTTTTGTGGGTACCACTATTTTAAAACCATATTTCAATAAAATTGTTCCAGAATTTATCCTTAAAAGAACCATAGTGCCCCCCAAAAATTATTTGATCCTTAACAAAGTGTTGCCTGTACATGTCTAATTTGAAACTCATTGCTCACTCTACTACAAAACACAGTGGTTAGATCAGAAAAGCTAAGGGGTGAAAGAAAGGGCAATCTATTCTTCTTCAAATTACTAAAAGGATCATTTAAGTTATGTGTATAAAACCTTAATCACTGTACCAAATATTTAAAAACTCACAAAAACTTGCCCAGTGTCAAGAGTTATAGATAAATATGCAAATTTAAATATTTGGGAAAGCCACATCATCCAGATGAAATAAAAATCACTAAGTAGTGTTTAGACAATTATGAGACTGTCATTATCATTCTAGTTAGGGTCAACTTGTATTTATTATCTTATTCCAGTTTCCAGAAAAATCCATTAGCGATGTCATGATTTAAGAAACTTTTCTGTTATACTGACATACTTTTAAGGTGTTTACCACAGAAAAGAACATTTTTCATCAGTTCTGGATGGCTGGAAAGTATTTGATTTCCACAAACCATCTTTACAATCCCTTCAAAGGGATTGTTTGGGCAACAAATTAATTGAACTGAATTCTCTGCCAGCCGAGGCAGTTCATTCCCAAATTCATTGTCCCCACAAATAATTCTTTTGTCTCACAAAATCGAGAAGCATCTACAGGCTTCACAGTTTTGGCACAAGGATGGCCGTGAGTTTGTGGTGTAAGAAGGGGTTTCATCTGGAGACTGTCATTCAAAACTGTTTTGTATGAAAACATAGATTTCTTTGACAGCATTATCACTCTGGTAGCACTGCTAATGGTGGCAATCTCTGTCCAAGGTACTTGCTTCTTGCACCACCAGTCTCTCTCCCTCTAGCAGCTTCACAGTGAGCCAGACCGAGGAGCTGATCCGCTAGAAATACAACTTTCTTCTGTGGGTAATTTCCCAGCGAGATCACAGTTCTGATTCAGTTCTCTTGGTGGTTATGCAGCAGAGAGATACCTACTAAAGGACAAGAGCAGTTCTTAAGATGTTTTAAGCATTGGTGTTTGCCAAAAGCTAGATTGATTATTATCCTTTTTTTTTTTTAACTGAATTCTTATCAGGGAAGTGAAAGCATTTTATTTCAGAATAGGTTAATGCAATACTAAAATCTTGGCCAAAACCCAGTAGTGTAGTGGACTGTTTATCTGCAGAGGTCACAACTCCATATGATTACTCTTAGGGACATCAGCATTATGATTGGTTGAAGATGAGAATGAACAGTAAAAAAAGGTGAAAACTCCTTCTCTGTTGCTTCAACTACTAACATTTGAGATGGGAGAAAGAGGGAAGTGAAAAATGGTGGAATTGGTTTAAATGGTTTTCCAAGAAAATCTTGTAGTATAAAAGCAGGTCTCTAGCCTGGATCCTTCTTCCTAAATGCAACAGAGAGATATGAACCTGAGATAGAAGGAGAAGCTGACATTAAAGATGCTATGGTTGCCTAACATTTGGTCAGCAAAATCATGAAGAGTGAAAGAAGCATTTGGGAATCTTAATCTATGCAGATTTACTAGTGGAATACTTCTCACATTTATTCACCTGTTTCCATTAATTTTTCAAACCCCCTAGAGGAATGAGTGATAGAGGGAGTGGAAACAACCTCTGTATTTAATGGAAACATTCTGCTGCTCACTACCACTTGTCTTCAGTGTCCTCAGTAATGAGGTGATGAAGAAAAGCAAAGACAACTCTAGGGAATGTGTGAAATTCTAGTTTAGAGACTCCAGCTCCTTCTATGTGAGGACCTTTTGGAATTGAATTTAAAAATTTTAAAAGTCCTGAAGACATACAACCACTGTATGAACAAGTCATTTCTTAACATCAAGTGTAAGCAGCATATATATAAAGGACACTATGAAAAGAAGCAGATATTGAGTTGAAAAAACAGTATTGAAACTTTCTGCACAAAAACTATACTGTCAAGAGAAAAATATACTTAAATCCTTGCTTTCATTGAAGCCAAGAGCTTTGAAATATTCAAGCAGTGTAGATTAAGTTATTTTGTCTTTTGGCCAAAGGTTTAAATGCAGTTATGAAAGGTTTCTGCTAATTGCATATCCACTAAAGGGTCCAGTTTTTAGACTTCTTGGAGCTTTTTTTCACCCTGATTTTTCAGAAGAACTTTATCAGATTCTCTGTTGCTTAGTAATTACACTGAACTCAGGGAGTACAGAGTCACAAGAGTCTATGGAGTCATAGTGAAGTTTATGGTCTTATATAGAAGGCTTAAATAGACCATCATTACATGGTCCCTGACCTTACAAGAGGAAACAGAAAAAGTATTAGAATGTATTTATTACACTATAGAATAATGTAAGCTATTAGAATTCCCTTTTACACACATGAGTTTAATACCCATGCTCTGATCCTCAAAACTATTATACCTTACTTCAAGGAGGCGGAGAAATTTGAAACTAATGTGGAAACAATAACTACATAAATATATACTATGGAGCTGGAAATGAAATCTGAAGCACTTTGATATGCATAACATGCTACTACTACTCCTTTCACAGAATTAAACACAAAACAAATAGAAAGAAGCATATTAGTAAGAACAAATTTGTATTGATCAAGTCCCTGGATGACAAAGGAAAACAGATCATGAGAAGAGGGCTGAAAAAAAGACCATTTTGATAACAATACCCAAGACATTTAATAAGGAAGCAACAGAAGAAAAAAAATGCTCATTGCAAACTTACATTTATTTATGTAGCTGTCTTCTCCCTGCTATTCATATCAATAATTTTTCTGGAAAGAAATCTAAATGGATTACATTGCTCTGGATATTTGATATATTATTAATATTAATAGTATCCATTGTAACAATCCACTGAGCTTTGTAACTTTAATGCATATATGAAACAGAGTTTCTTTTCAATGTTATTCTGAAGCAAATAGATATGGGGCTTTTGTATATTCTGCTTACCTAAATGGAACTTTCCCTCATACATGATAGAGGATAGCATCATACATTTCAAAAGTCACCTTGCAACATGCAGAATCTCCCATCAGCATTTTACCCTTACATTGACAGTTAATAAACTTTGTAGTTTGACACTGAGAGATTTTTGATCTTCCATTCTGTAGCCTTAAGTTTAATAATTGCCCCCGTTAATGAAATAAAAAGACAGTGTTTCTTTCAAACATGGCAAACAGTTGATCTCTGCCACTTTGTCCCAAACCTCTGTGCTGCCTCTTCAGCTCTAGATTGTGTCTCAGTTACTCAAATCAATTTTACAGAGGCACACAAGTTTCCCTGAAATAGGACTTAGTGCACCTCCTTGCCAAAGTTCAAAGTTGCCAGAAGTCTGTACAGATATTTAGAAGTATGTGATATTTATCTCACATAAATACTAGTATATTTTATCACAATTTGATAGAAAATCTATGGGGTAGTTCCTAACTGGCTAGAAATCAAAGCAAATTAGTTTAGGGACTTGAACAAAGTATCGCGAGGTAAAACTGCCTGAAAACTTACTCTGCTCTCAACCTACAGAAAATGCTCATCAAGAGCTTATTTAAAGCAGTTTATCCATTGCTGACCTCAAGTTAAGACCATTTCTACCAACAGCAAGCCCTGTGTGACTGGTCCTTAACACAGCTGACAGCTGATTCAGGAGTACAGGCTCACGAGGAACCCTGCACAGCTGAAGCAGTTGTGAGTTCATCACAGCAGAAGATTCAGCTCCCAAGGTGGTGTGAGGTTTTTCCCTTGAGAAGAAAGGAGAAAACAAATATTACACTCTGCAAATGGAGAGTATGCAATGCTCAAATACTTTTGTAAGGAGAGCCTTATGCTTTAAACATGAAAGGATCCCTGTTAAAAAAAAACAGGAAATGTACAGTTTAATCTGGGCTGGAGGATAAGGTCAACAGGACCTTACTGGTGCTAAGAACATTTTAAACAGGGAGCTGTCAAAGAAGGATGCTCTGGTTGCCAGCCACCTCTGGGGGAAGGTCAAGCCAATGCTGTCCTAAATTTTTCTCACATAGTCAGCTTTAAAATGGGAATTTTCTCCTGTTGTTTTTAACTAGTGAGAATTTTCCTTTTCATAAGGGACATCAAGCCTGTTGGTGTGAAGACTCAGTTTGGGGAGTATGAATGATGCTCTTGCCAGCAGTCCATGGTGCTGATGGAGAGATTTATATTTGAGAATGGTCAGTGTCCTCGGCCTGCATCTGCAACGGATTATTTCCAACATTTTTTGAAAGGTCACTTGGTGCGTTTCTGTGTCAGCATTGTCAAGGATTTATGGACAGCAAGTAAAGGTCAATAATGCACACAAAATGGCCTGCCAAAATGAGTTGTGATCTACTAGTGGGTTGTTGCCCTCCAAAGTTCCTCTAAACTGGAGATAACATACAGAAAACACACCTGTTAGTTTATCATGCTGTTTGGCAATTGCTCAACATAGCTCAAATCTCCTGCTGAGCTATGAAAAAGTCCACTAAAAGTCACAATAAGAAAAATTTCAGTATATATCATCTTCATTATCCATTTTTCTTTCATGCACTTCCCCATTATAATGGAGTGGACTTTCATGGGTGTCCAGCGTGTGCATGGTAAAACAGAACTGATTCTATTCAGAGATGAATTTGCCGATTTATGTTTCTGAGCTACAGTATCCTTAACTGTGCAATATTTTCATTAAAAAGATGCTGTCTATCTTGTATTAAATTAAGAAATGAAGAAGTGTGGCAAGTTGATATTACGAGATGCTTTTTTCATGACTAATGGTAAAGGTTGGACTATATTTTCACATCTTACAACAGAAACAGCCAGTGGCTTCACATGAGGAGCAGAGCTCAAGAGATAAACTTCCCCCCCAATCCTCACCACCCAGATTGCATCTAGACCATCACATGTATCAGCAACTGACTGACCTATTCTCCATCAGTTTGGATCCATTTAGCTTTTGGCTTATAGTCAAAATCTACAGCTCTAGGAATTACAGAAGAGGAGGACTGTCTAAATCTCCTGTCAACACACACAGTGATCCACTGAGCTCAGACCCAGTGCGGCAGCCTTCATCACACACTGCTCAGCCTGCCATGCTAGTGGTATCTCACAAATACTGCTAAAAAACATCATCCCCAAAGCAAAGATGTGTGATGAGTACAAAGGTACTCCCAGGAGGGGGGAGTCACCAAGTCTCAGCACAATTACCTCCTCCCAAGTTGTCACTTCCCCTTGTGCAGAGAGACAAAACCCAGACTGCTCTTCTGTAGCCCAGCCAGGAGATCCTGCAATAAACAACAGAGCACTGTTCCTTCTAAAATCCCTTACTATTTCCCCAAGCATTTGACTGCCTTTTCCTTTAGGTTTTCTCTGCCTCTTTAAGACACCAGAAAGGGCACCCTGCTCTGGCTCCTCTCACTGGCCTTGGGTGAGACGGCTGAGTGACTGCTTTCCCTTGGTTACCTATTTAAAGCTGGGAAAAGACACAGGCCCCCAACTAGAAAACCCTTTGAGGACAAGTCAAGTGGGGTATTTTTACCCTGGCCCCCAAAAAAGCATGCAGAAGTCAGGATAGTTACTATGTTTTTGCATCAAATGAAGGTTGCTCCCTCAACTTGCTTCTATTTTTTTGCTGTTACTAAACAAGTTACGGAATTACATCAAAGATTAAATGAAAGTAAAAATGCCTTTTTTTCTTCTGTATTAACCATTTAGTGTTACCCATTTCTGCATCTATACACTTTTCAAGGAAATCAGGCAATCAGAAACCTCCTGTTATGCTTTCATTCTTCAGTCATTGTTTGTGCTGCTGTTCTAGCATGCCCTAGTGTGACAAACCACTAGGCAATAATTATTCTATTATATTTTATGCTACATCAGAAATGTAGCAAGCAGGCTTGCTGTGGTGTTCTCTCCATAAGCTCAGACCAGGCAGGAGTGAAATGGAGAGAATTAATACGAAGAGAAACTACTTTTAAATCTCAGAGCAGTACTTCATTCTGAGTTTTGTTCATCACTGGGATTCATGCCAAGTTTAATGAAACAGAATTTCTCAGTTATATTTCCACATTACATTTCCATCTTTCATTAAAGTAGAGCCAGAAAAGCACTTAAGCACATGCTTAAAACTTCAAAATGCATTCTCAACATATTGCCTAATTCCTGTGATATTTCTGTTCACTGGGGGTCTTCACAAGTTCAGACTAATACTAGAAATTGGCTTTGATTTAGATAAAAGCATTCTTGTCCTAAATGAGGTCAAATACAGCAAGGCCAAAACCTGAGATCTTCACATATGCTGTGGGAGACAGATACTATCATTCTTCCCTATGCAGCTAAAACTTTGGCCAGTTAGACCCAGTATAAAGAGAAATATCTAACCCCTGTGGCTTTCTTGCCACAGACAGCTGGCCCATGGGCTAGACTGGCTCACATTCTAACACTAAGGGCAATGACTACTTCCAGCAGAGTGACTTGCCAAGTACAGGGCTGTCCAAAATGAGCTTTAAAAAAACAGTAAAAGTGGCAGCTTCCAGTTTTTTTAAGACAGCCCTGAGCCTTTGTTGTTATAACTGGTTCCCCTCTGTCAAAGAAAGGGCATTTTGTACTCAAGGATGTTTTCAGTCACTTCCTTAGGGACCCCATGTCCTCACGTAAATGGCAGGATTTCCTAAGTGGTTCATGTACAGGCCAAATTTTAATCCCATTTTAAAACTTCAGTAGTCTTCTTGAGGAAGATTCAACTCCCAGCAAGCACGAGGATATTATTTCAATACAGTGGAACTCAGACGTTTAAAGGGGTTTAAGCTGCAATTTATATCTTCCAGAAAACCTTGCTCTGAGCTGAATCACATACTCCCAGCGTCTGCTCCTTATTCTCACCTATTCTCCTTCTTTCACCTGAGGAGTTAGGTAATGTCTGGCCCAAGTACAGTAAGACCCCCGCCCCTTTTAAAGACCCATCTTATTCTAGAACAACGTTGTTTATGTATTCCATATGTCCTATCATTAGTGTTATCCTTGATTCTCTGTCTCCCACTTTCCTCTTGTGCAATAAAAGAGGTGAAGTAACACATTGTAAAAGAATGTGTTTGCAAGATAGAATAGACTTCTGCCTCTCTCTTTCAGAGGCTGCTGCAAGAACAGAGTTGCTACCTATCTTGCCAATTTGACCCCAACGTGTCTAGGGCCTGTCAGAGCAATTGTGCGTGAACACATCAATCTGTTCATGAGCAATAGCTCTGTGCCTGAGATGGCCATTGATTTTATTTTTTTCCACTGTTACTGCCACACTTGTCAAAACCTGCACAAGTTATTGTTGGTATTGTTAAAAAAGATGTTAAGGAACCTTTGGGGAAGATGTGACTTGATCTTCCTGGAATAGTTTATAAATTTTTGTCTTGTTTTTTTCAAAGTCCTGTATGCCCAGTCAAGGCCAAGAAGATGCTTCTACTTGAAACTGGAGACTGCTTGTTTTGAACATTTCTAAGAAAGAAACCAATCCATTCCAACCAGACCACAATAAATTGCCTTAGATCTGTCTGTGACAGCTCAAAAATTAGTAAGGATAATTTCATCAATTAAAATCACCAACTGCTCGATTTATGACAGCATCTAAGAATCAATGAGCACAGTTGCTCGATTTATGACAGCATCTAAGAATCAATGAGCACAGTGTATATTGTAAAACAGGCTCATGTTTCCTTCTCTTTCTCTTTTATACCACTGTAATTCAGGAATACCTTCTTCATTTGACTCAATTAGTCTGCTGTAAAGCTGTACAAAGGTGGGCAACCTCTGCCTGCAGTGAAGGCAACATCCTATCTTGTGCTGGAGTAGCTATAGCGGGAATCAGGCACAAAGACTTCAAAATTGGTCTTTAACTGCATACTTGGTGCCCAGGCAATGTTAACAGTGTCTGGAAATCTGTTTGTATGTCTCATTTCACTGTCTGCTAGCCATCAGGCCATTGGAAATAAAAAAAAAACAGAAAACCATTGATGGTATATCCTCTCTTACCATTGCATGGAAAAGGGTATAGGAACATAAGCAACCCAAAAACATCTGTCTTTCTGGATTATTTGAAAATAACCTCATCTTAATGAAGATGTAAATGATATCAGAATCTGAAGCATAGACTCTGATGGAAAGAGAAATTATTATTTCTCTTCTGTTTCCTAAGTGATGAGACCCACAGGCACTTCTCTTTGTGTTTCATCCCAGACATAAGAAAAAGACATTTGTAAAATCCTATATCTATTCTTTTCCCTTCACTGAAGATTTGGTGTGTCACTGGTTACTCACAGAAAACCACTGCTGAATTTGCTATAACATTTTTGGAGTGAGGGATGTAGATGTGGGCAGATTCGTTATAGTGTTAAAATTATTTTTCTCTTGCAAAAGATAGCAAATCAACGAACATGGATAAATAAAAGCATACTAGTTGCTAGTAAGTTGTCTGAATCTTTGTTTTTAAGTTAGAGGAAGTTTAAGTAACTCTGTTCCTGCCAATTTCATTTCATGGACTTGTGTCTCTGTTCCTACTACACACGTCCATCAGTTTCCAGACAGAAATATATTCTATAGTTCTGAGTGCCTCTTTGTTATCCTTGTAAGAACCTAAATGTCTCTTGCCTCAGTCCTTTTTCTTTTGTCTGCCTTCGGAAATCTCTTCTATTTGGATTTTTCTACAAGGTGAGGAAAAAAATTAATTAAAATCTATGGGAAAATCAAGACATTTCCTCAAATTGTCCCAGGTTTTGGGAGTAAAACTAATCAAGACAGTGATTAGACCCTTCACAGCTGCAGCAGTTCAGCAACAGGTAACCACTTTCCAGGGAGTGGAGTGTACAACTGGCAAAGTATTCTCCATTCACCAGAAGAGGAAGCTCCTAAAAAGGACAAATAGCTGCATGTGGAATATGGTACATTTGGAGAGTCACTAAAGATCTAAACCTAGATGCACTCATATAAACATTGAAAAACCTCGGGTCACCTCAGGTGCTTGTTATTTTAATATTGCCTCTGACGAACAGTAAAAGTGAATTGGAAGAGTGTGTTTGAAAACCTGTATCTATAACACATTTACACCAAGACATAACTGGACCTCTACACTTGTCTGTTTATTTCACACTGTTTCATTTAAATTACATACTGGCAAAGTCTTCTTTTCTCTAGCATACTCATTGCTGTGTAATTTATAGTGTCATGCATCTCCATTCTGTTACACATAAATTTCATGTCTGAGGCAAATAAAAAGATAAGTGCAATCCATATTGCAAATGCATTGTGCCACTAAATTTGCATGCTTTCTCCTTGTTCTTCTTCACCTCAAGGAATTTATGTGTTCATTGTAGCAATGTCTGATATCACAGTGTGTATCCTTTTATCAGTTATATTGGGATTTTAAAACAAGCTGTTTACTGTTTATGACAATGTACTGTTTATGACAATGTATACATTGTCACAGCAGTCTTCACTATCTCCCCAAATAATTTCCAATATATGGTAAAAATATCTGCTTAACTGAAATATTACAGTAAAAGTATGGACACTGCTTGAAAATACACTTTTATCCTCTAATTTTATTTGTATTCAAGAAGGCAGTCCTAGATCAGATTATTAATTTTAAAAAATTAAACCACTTTACAGATTTGAATCCACTTGTAACAGGGAAAGTTTTAATCTTAGTTTATCTCCTGATGCAGTAGACCATCTAGCCTTTTCAAGGCACATAAAGTGATCTACCAACTAGATTTGAATGGATACTAATGAGGTAACTTTAAATACAATTAAATAAGCAGGTCTGTGAGAGGATAAGCCACTGAATTTCACTCTCTAAGGTCTGGTGTCTTGCGTCTAAGATTCCATGTTCTGATGTTGCGAAAAAGAAAAACTTGTGCCTCACTTTACTTGAGCTCTGGCACAAGATGATCCCTTGCTTGTCTGCAGCATCCTTTTTTTTACAAAGATTTTGGGTATTTAGATTCACATGTGGTTGCATGAGCTTCATTCTCTCAAGAAATTATGACAACTAGAAAGAGAGATTTGGAGATTTTTCACTGGAACAAGTCAGTACAACTTCACCTACCTCAGTGAACTGAAGTGAATTGTTGAGAAGCTGAGCGCTAAAAATAGATAGTAATTAAAATGGAAATATTGGGCTGGGCAAAGTCTAACTCAATGCTCTCCCTCCTCTGCACCTCCTTGAAATACAAATACAATGTAATTTAATTTGAATTAATTATTCACAAGTTCATAAAGTAGCATGTTTTCAAGTGAGCATTAAAACCAGAACTTTAAAGCAGCCATTGTACACGTAACCTGTAATCAAAATAAAGCTAATTCCTTTAGAGTTAAACAAAAAGTTCAGTTCTCACTCTTGACTTTTGGATGGTATTTTTGTAACAGTGCCATTCTGGTGGATGAGAAATAATGACATGAAAAAAGTGGAAATGTGGTTTCTCTATTTATTTCCATCGCCTTCTGGTAAACTACCAGGATATGCTCACAGTAATTTGTAATGTTATGGAGTATCTGTACTTTGCCTATCCCTCTGAAGCCATTACTTAATCAAGTCTTGCATAATAAGTAAATAAACTAAGACCAAAATAAGATCTATTGATATTATTTGAAAATTATATTATTAAATAAGGTCTGCTTAAAAATGTTCCCTGTGATAAATCACAATTTGTTAAAAATTCAAATGAATGAATGTTTTTAAAAGACAGAAGCAGAAAACAGAGAACTTCAGTCCTTTTTAAATGATGTCCATAAATAATAACTTCTTCAATTAATCTGATTCAGTACATTAATCAAACATAATTGATTAGTAGACAGAAAATGTGACGTGTTGATGTGACTGGTGGGGGAGTTGCTTAAGCTATAGAAGTCTTTAAAAAACTCCCTCCCCCAGCAGGGTGATCTCAGGTGGGATGTTAAATGTATGCTCAGCCACTGGCTGCAAGAAGTCACTAAAGCAAACACCGAAGCACCTTGGTGGAGGCAATTGCAGCCTCAATACTATCAACTGGCAGTTCTGCTCAGTGACCCTCTCAGATCTCAGGAAAGGTCTTTTCAGGTTCTGGGTCTCGCTGTATTGATTTCAATCAGCAGCTTTTCCTAAGAGCCCCACTTCGAAATAGCCCTGACAGAATTTCTACTCTCTAGCCCAAGTTTTGTCTCAGGGTTTTTGTTCACATTTGACATCGTTCAGATAAATTACAGGAGTGGATTTTTTTGTGTGTACTTGTTTTCCTACCCACATTTTTTAAAAATTATGTTTGTTCCCAACACAAGTAAATCTTTCTGTTTACTTATGCTTTCAGTTGCTCTATTGAGGGATGCACACTGAGCTGCCTCAAGTGTTGTTTTCAAAATGTTTTTACATTTTTGGTCATGCTTCAGTGGGACCAAAGTATTTCTGTCAACGACTTCATTAATGCCAGGATTTTACCGCTGGCTTTTGAGTACTGGAGGCACCCCACTGGAGGCTCTCTCACTGCTCTAATCCCCACGCTTTCCTCTTATCCTTAACAGAGCAGCAGAGGCTTTGGTAGCCCACACACTCCAGTGGCACAGGCTGCAGGGGGACCAGACACCAGAAGTCAGAGCAGAAGGGCAGAAAATCTGCCCCATTATGCTTCTCCCTTGTGGGAGGCTGTGCCCGCTGCACCGCATCACCAATGGCACGGAGCAAAGAGCATGGGCGACCCAAAGTCACTCAAGCCGTGCTTGCACCTCCTAACTCCTATAGCTCTTGGAATAAATTAGAGCAGCCTAAGGGGCTTTTTGATGGTTAATGCTCTGGAAGAGGGGAATGAGTATTTCAGACAGTAAAAAAGTTTCAAAGTTCTTTTTCATTTGCTGTTTTTTTTTGTTGATGCTTTTTTTAAATTAAGAAAGCTATCAGGAAATCCTCAGCAGAAACTGAGAATGGGTTCCTGATGGCTGACTGGATTTTGCAAAGTTCCGTTTTAAGGTTTGCTTTGAGTAAGCTCAAATCAGGTTGCCATATGGAATTACTCCATGCAGCAATCTGACCTAGAGCAAAACTGAACAAAGCTGAGATTATTTACTAAAATCCTAAACCACTGGCTGTTTTGCATCTCTCCCACACTGGATCTAATTCTGTAAGTAAATAAGCCCATATTAAGTTAAAACCCCAAGTCAATGAATAGACCAAATAGTTGTACACAAGGTAGGCTATTTTGTGACACACAAAACACAGCCATGGGTCAACATTCAAATCTGAGACCGTCTCAAAGCTTGTTGGCACCTGCGGTTTAGAATACTTACTGCTGTAGCCAAGAAGATTGATCACAGGAAGGCCAAGCTGTTCAGTAAAAATAAAATAAAATAAAATAAAAATTTAAAAAAATCAGCTGTTTTCTATGAGCAGTCTGTCAGATAACCAGCCTAATGAAACCATGAGCATTTCTCTTGAGCTCAAGAAACATTCATGCTGAAGAGGGTACTGGAGTCATTCTAATACTTTGCAGTTGTTTTGGAGGTTAAATAGAAAGCAGCACAGAAGAAAGACTCTGCCTTGGTGATTAGAGAAAAGTCAGAAACATAACATCAAAATGCACAGTTTTGCCCTCGATGAAAATAGACTTAACACTTAGGCTGTATTTTTCACCTCACTATGCTCTCCAAATTAAAAACACAAAGGATGCCTTTCACTGTTATTTTTTTTTTAAAAAAGATACAACTGTCCCACAGAAAAAACAGACAGACAAAACACAGTCCTGTTTTTGTTAAAATAATTTATAGCCTGATGAAATGTCTAGTGTCAGAATCAAAACCAAGAAGCTTCAAATGAAAAATGCATCTAACTCTGTCAGAACTGCATAAGCTGCTTGCATTCTCAGCTGTCCCCATCCTGGGCTCCAAACGGATGCAATAGTAAAAGAAAAGGAGCAAAAGGCTCAGCAGACAGCGATCTTAATGTCTTTTGACAGGATGCATCACCAATTTAGAAAATACTGAAATTCAGCGTGGAATTTTTGCTAGCTTGTACATACCAGTGTGGTGTCACCAGCTATCTCCTCTGGCAGAGCAAATGGGCATTCCCAACAAAGTTGCCTTACCTGGTTGGATACAGGCAGGACTCCAGTGGGCAATCATTTATTCTGTGTGATGACAATACTCTCATGCATCTACGCTGAGTTTTACTAGAAAATATGGGAGAAAAAGTATAGTTTCACATCTTCTGACACCTTTTTCCTTGCTTTTCTTACCACTTGTGCAGATAATAGCACAGAAGAAAGGTGGCAGCATAACGTGCTTTACCTCATAAAATAGACAATGCTAATGTAAAAAGGTGTTTTTAAATGGTGGTGTGATGCTCACTGCTATTTCAGCTCTCCTGTACTTGATAACTCTCTACAAGATAGAGGGCCACCTCTTTTCCTATGTGATGAACAGGTAGGCAGGCAATCATGGTAGGTAGCCAAAATCAGTGTAGCCTCAAGGCTGCTCTAGCAGATCCCAAGTATCCAGACAGTTCAGAACTGTCTCAAGTTTCAAGGGAGATAGAAGGAGCTATAGAAAGATTCCAGCTTGCCCTTTGAAAGTGAATCAAATTGTCTCTGGAAATATATCTTGAGGGGAAATTGAAAGCATCCAGCTTGAAAAAGTACCTTAAACTCATCATCATGTTCTCACATCTCCTTTTTAGAAGAAGTAAAAAAAAAAAAAAAATTCAAAGGTAATACATTTGATAATGTACAAGTTTATCTATTTGCAACAGAGCTTTGATATAACTTTGAAATACGTCATACTAACAATTCCCAGGAATATGGCTGGATGTGAAAATTGGCTTCCATATGAAATTTACCACCCAATACACTGGGTACCAAATCATGGAGCTTATGGTCAGTTGAAAACTTGAAATATGCTGACACTTTCTGGGTTCTACTTTCCAAGTGTCAGTTTTGGCTCTGCGTTTTATATTAATACTTTTATTATAGAGTAGGGTTTTTTTTGTTTTGTTTATAGGCTAAAAAATAGTATAGATCAAACAGGAAAAATACAGATAACATGATAAAATTGACAAAACTGATGACAGCTCATGGTAATAATGACTAAATGAAAAATAGTGATGAGATGAGCATCAATTATGAACATTTAATTATTTGCATGTAATTTAATGCATGTTTAGAAAATGACCCAATTTTTAAGTTTCCCTCTCAGATGCATCTGCTTGTAGCTTTTTTTTTTTATTATTTTCAAATACAGGTGTATGCCCTCTGGTCTCAGTTTTCATCTTTACGTTCTGTTTACAGGCCAGAAGAGACAATGTTCTGCAATGCAGCTAAAGTAGCTTGCATATTTGGTATGCTGAAGGCATCTATCATCTTTTGTCTGTAGCTTTTCTGAAAGGTTCATCACCTCCATTCCCTCAACCTGTAGCTTTCTTGTGGCAGAACTAATGCCTGTGAGAAAAAGATTGCAGGGTCCTCAGTATGACATTGACACCAGCTGCACAAAGGAGGGAAAGAGAAAAGGGAAAGCAAGTAATGGAAACTCTTGCCAGATAGCCATTTTCCTCATCAGAAGGAACACACAATTTTCAGGATCAAGAGAAGAAGCTATAGCTGAGCAAGCAAGACCAGGGCTTGGGGCAGAAGGGAGGAGAGGGAAATAGAACAGATTATTCCTGTGAAAGACAAAAACAAGAGCACAGACTGTGGGAGAAAGGCAATGGCAGTGTGTGGCAGAGAGAGGTGTCTGCAAGGAAGAAAAATCCCGGTAATGGTGAGGCTGAGCTGTTTCCATATGTACACAGCCTTGCACCTGGCCTCAGGACCACAGTCCAGAATGCTGTATGCATGCATAAGGCATGGAGTCCTTCAGGCTTTGTGGTGTGGTGGATAGCTCTTTTTACTCACACAGGCACGCAGCAGGCTGTTTGTGACCTTCTGACAGCCAGAGGAGCTGTATCAAATGAAATTGCTGATGCTGAAGCCTCTGATGGTCACCATATGTGGATAGAGGAAGTTCCTGATGGTATTGCACACTTTTATTGCAATGACCATAAGAGCAGATTTCCTCAGTGCAGAGCAATTTGCCAATGAGCAGGGAAATCAAGAGTGAATAGACACCAGTGGGCAAGAGCTACCTTCAGGCACCAGAAGAGAGACTAAGGAGCAGGCATGGAAATGGCAGGACTTGAATTACGGAGAGTTAAGGATGATACTCAGATTTGCTGCAGTGCTTAACATGGAGAAACTGGGACTACTGTTGTCCTATGGAGAACAATGGGGTCTCAAGACTCCCTGTGGATCTCAGTGTCTCTTTTTCAGCGTGAGCTTCAAAGAGAGAGAGGTAGGGCAAAAAAGGGCATTTCTGAAACCCCTCACCTATGAAGACAGAGGGAAGGGAAGGGAAGGGAAGGGAAGGGAAGGGAAGGGAAGGGAAGGGAAGGGAAGGGAAGGGAAGGGAAGGGAAGGGAAGGGAAGGGAAGGGAAGGGAAGGGAAGGGAAGGGAAGGGAAGGGAAGGGAAGGGAAGGGAAGGGAAGGGAAGGGAAGGGAAGGGAAGGGAAGGGAAGGGAAGGGAAGGGAAGGGAAGGGAAGGGAAGGGAAGGGAAGGGAAGGGAAGGGAAGGGAAGGGAAGGGAAGGGAAGGGACAGCATGTTTTGCACAGCTAAACAGGATAGTTTGGTGAAAAAAATGACACCATTTCCTACCTGCATGAGAAAACCAGGACCAAAATTCAGGCCAAAGAGAGGGGGACAGCCTAAATTAGTCCATAGGAAATGCCCACACCATGACTGCAGTTTAAACTTCTAACTCAATGCTGCAGGGTATTCCCCAGTCCCCAGGAGTGCCTCTAAGAACCAAGAACCTACATCCATGCAGGAGCAAAGAGGTGCATCTCCATTTTATGCATTTAATTTACCTGAGACTCAAAGCTGACTCTTCTGTGCATCACATCCCTGATACTTATGTATTTGCTCTGTCTTGTGAGTGGGAAATATGTAAACAACCCCTTTTCTCCAGAGAAAGCTGCTCTCTCACCTGACCATCATACCAGTCTCCCACTACTCTCAGAGACCATCTGTCTTGCATTTGCTCCCTGCAGGGAAGAGACTAAGTGGCAGTGTCTGGGAGTATGGGGTTATATGCCTCAGAAGCTGACCTAGAAAGAGCTGTAACTCAGAATTCTAGCCCAGAAGGACCTAAACCCCAGACCAGGCAAGGGTTGCAGCAGCTCAGATGCTGCACATTGGCTCCTGTTACTCTGGGTCAATTGAAATATCCAGACACAAAACCTCAGGTCATAGCCAGCTCTCAGGCCTGAGTGCAGTTTAGCATAACTTCTCACCTGCTCCTGAGTCAGAACACTGCTCTTCGAGTACACTCTTTTAAGCACCCAATGGGCCTCATGCTCCAGGCTGATTTAGCTGAGGCACAGGGGCTGTAGATGGCTTCAAGAAACAAGGCAGATGATTCACAAAGTAGATAATTAATCTTAATTAAGTTCTTCCTTAGAGAATAATATTTGAGCAGATTGAGGCATCTTGAATGAGGTAGCAGTATCTTATCATTGTGTCTTCATAGTTTGATAAACTCCATTCAAGATTCAGGATTTCATTCAGGAATTAATTTAGGATTCAGAGGAACCACGATAAATTACTTTACCCTGTCCCCTCCCAATGCTAAGAAATACTCTCATAAAATAGATTCCTGAAAATGTATACTATATAGGACGATCCTTAGTTTAAAAATCTAGAAAAACAGACAAAAATTGCATATTGGTAGCTATATTTTAAACAAACAAAAAAAATCTTCACATAATAAATACATCTTATGCACATTAACTTCAAATTTACTTCAGAAAGATATTTACAATATAAATAATTATAAATGGGAACACTTTGCAAGATATTGTTGACATAGCTAAATTATATTTTCTACATTACATTCCAAAGGAAAACTACAGATGTTATGCTACAATGTCACTAGACCCTTTACATTGCAAAGCATGGTATTTGAAACAGTGGCAGTCTGTGTCTTTTTGTCCATAAATGTAACCATTGGTTTAAAGCAAACATGAAATTCTTCATCATGCCTCAAGTGCTTTTTTTTGTTAAATTAGTATATTTTATGCATTGAAATATTTGCCTTGGGAAAAAGTTGCAGTGCCCTAAACGTACTTTTTCTAATAGACTTTAATTCCTTAGAATGTAAAGGTGCAAACATTTTGAGTTATGTGAAAGAGATTTTTTCTTGCACTTTGAAACTTCCCATTGCATCAGTAGCTGAAAAGGAAAATAATAAATGCAGATCAAATCGGGATAAATAAAAAATTTTAAAATGGCATTTGGAATCCTAGAACAATAAGAAAGATTAAGAAATTTGTGTGAGAGGGGAATTAAATAGGGAATGCAACCAGACAAAAAGCTTTTTTCATCTTGAATTTGATCTTTCCTTTCAAATATAGCTTAATAGATGGAGTCATAAATTAACTCTTTTCAATAAAGGATATATTCCTAGCAACTTAGAGCCAGATTTATCTACAGAACTCTTGCATACATAAGCTAAATGCCGCAGTGAAGTTTAATGTCACAGCATTTTCTTTTCATTAATAAATGCCCTAAGGAAATGTGAAATGGAATCACACTAGTGCTCTCACTGTTCTGAAAAGAAGACTATTTCATTTTTCTGGTCTTCAAAAGAACAGCTAAATCCTCCACTATACCTCTAGAAGACTTTCCAAAACTGAAGGGCTACAGAAATCTGGAGGTTTTTTGATTTCCTTTTTTGTTGTTGTTGTTTTTGGGGTTGGTTTGGGGTGGGTTTTTTAGCTTCTCAGTGCACACAGCTGAAATATTTAACCATCAATACTAACTGCAAATAACACAGTTTCTCGTCCACACCATGGAGCTATCTGGAGTTAAGCCAGTATACCTACAGGAAAGTATGTTCATCCACCATTGTCCCTGTAACAATAATAACAAAGCCTGTATTGCCTTGAGGCTCTTAGCTGCTTGAAGTAAACTTGCAACTCAAGGAAAGAGCAGGGCCTGAATCCATTTGCTGCCAGACATTAACTATAACCACCTTAAAATAGACATAGCTAGCTCTAATCCTGGAACTGTCTGCTATAATCCCTGTTACACGCAGGCTTGTATGCAGAAGGTCTGAAACCAATGTGTATGCCACAGCTTTGTTCCATGACTGAAAGGTTACCTGACCTTTGGAACAGCCAGGCTATTTTCTGGGGCGGCTGTGCCTTTCCCAGAAATAGTATGCGACTTTTTATTTTTTCCAACTCACTCAGCATGCTTGCATACATGAACATATGGTGGGTTAACATACTTAGGGACATAAATTAACAAATGCTGCATGTGTGGAGACAAAGATGAGATTCAGATAACAGTGATTGAAAGAGTTTAAAAGAGGAGAATTTCACTGTGTAACCCACAGCGGTATTGCAGACAGATCAACAAAAACCATTTTTAAAGCTTAAGAAATACTTTAGGGGCTCTTCAGCTGGGAGAGATGCACTCATTTGTTCAGAACATAAATAACTTCTTTTATAGAAACACAGCCATTAGAGTTATTATCTTCCATAGCTCTATACTCACATCTGGACATTTAAGGAAAAAAGAATTACAAAACAACCCTCAAATCTGTTATCAGAAGACAGCTTTCCTTCCTTTGCCCATGTTAAGCAGTACCTTACTCCACAAATATTCCCACTTCAATAAATGGGACAAATTGCTGAGTAAGGTTCTTCTTTTAATTTAAGAATTGCTTTGCAAATTTGTCCAAAAATCACAAACTCTATGCCCATGGGGTGTGATTTTATATAAAGACTAGAGGGGTTTTAATTTCTTTAAACAAAAGAGATACACTAAGATTGTAACGCACAAAAACCATAATGCACCATCCACTCACATCAATAAGAGATGGTTTGAAAGAGCTGTGGTCACTCTGTATTTGCAGTGGTTGCAAAATATTAATTTCATGTTAATAGCTAGACAGTATTATGTTAGAGAAATGATGCAATACAGCAATTTCTATTGTTTCTGTTCCAAAACACAACATACATACCTTACTTAAAATTATAACCTTTAGCTAATGTGATACATTTGAAACTTATTTGGTTCAAAAGCCTTTCATTTTTCAATTTTTCAAGGTATTTCTTCCCATCTGATTTGCAGAAAGGAGAAACATAAAAAAAATATTATATCCTTGAAGGATACTAAATGAAAATTTGAATTACATAAATATGTAATGGAAAAAATAAGCTTTATACCATATTGAAAAGCACATGTAATATGAGCTGCAGTGATATTATATGCTATAATTAAGATTGCAGACTTGCTTTCATGTAGCATGTAGCATGCAGAGTCTATGTTTGCAAAACTCAATGCTTTCTGTCAATTAAGAAGAAATTCCTGGCTATCTAAAGAAGCAGGATAGCAAACAAGCTGACAAAAGACATCCATCTCCAGCATACTGTATTGAAGTGCTAAGGACTGCCAGTTGCTGGAATCTCATGAGGAGAGAGAGCATCAACCTTTGCTTGTTGCACAACGTGGCTGCATGTAGAGACATCTCTACTGATTTATTCCATTCATTACAGTGCATTTTTTTGCATTTATAGTGGACTAGAACTACTGAAAATAGGACAAATAACTACAGTTTTGGGATCACTGTCAATAAGGATAGGAGACTTTTATTGCATAGCACACTGGCTTTTTTCCCTAGGTGAAATCATCTTCTGCTGAACATGTTGGTCTTATGAGTCTTCTATTTTTCAAAGGTGCCCATCAGAATGCAAATGCAACAGTCACCAGAGTGTGGTTTCCTGACTGCTTGTGGCCATTAGACCACAGCCAGGGAACTGCAGCTGGTCTGCAGAACTCTGTTGCCTTCTAACTAAAAGTTTGATAGCAAGAGTGCTTCGTGATCCCAAGAAACTTGAGTGCTGAGAAAACCCCATTCATTCCAACGGTTTAGGAGACTCTTCTGTAGTACAAAATAATATTGACACTTAGGCGTGGTTCTATATGTACTTGTAGGGATAATATGACACCATGTACCTCTCTCCTAATTCGCTTTGCAAATTGTGTTTTAATACTGTAAAATGAGACTCCAAGTACAAGTTTATTCATATCATTCATAGGAACAAGTGAAATAAATATGTATCCAGAACTAAATTTATCAAAAATACTTTCTTATTCCTATGCTTTAGGAATATATACAATTGTTAGGCTGAAATAAGTCCATTTTGGTCCATTTCTTCCTCTGAGTTAACAATTGTCAATGTTTTTCTTCCCCTCAATTATTTGCCTTGTTGTTAAAACAAACAAAATCTCTATCTGCTTCTCTTTATGACCTTCATTATCCATTTGGCCAAGAGTCAAATGAAGTTCTTGCCAAATCATTTTGCTCTCATTTTGCCTTGGCTATCATTCAATGCCCTGTCTCTCATTTCTGCCACTAGTTCAAATAGTTTTAGACCATTATTTATCTCTCCTCTGTGCGGAGTTTGGTGCACATCAGCGACATTACCCCTTACTCTTTTCCCTTACAAAGATGACAGATCCAGTTTATTTAAAGCTTTTATTAGATCTTTCATTCTCTTTATCTTTTGCTGAGCTCTGCTCCACCTTTTCTGTTACGAGGTTTAGATAATAAAGACCAGACTGTGTTGTTCTCCCTTGTGTTCAACATGCATTTTACCAGGAACGATCACAGTGTAGTCAACAAAGCTTGCTTATGGGGTAAGGTACTACTCAGTTCAAGATTCACAATCTGCTTTGGAGTGATCAGGACTATATACAGTATTCCAAGTTCAGAGAGGTAATTTCCTCTGCTTTCAAGTATATCTCTACTTACGTGGTTTATAATGTTATTATTTAGCCTTTGCTTCTGATTAGTTTTATTTGGAAACAGTATTTTTAACCCACCCATAGCATGCTGGTTTATATTTAGTCCCATTGATGACTTAGTCCCATATGTTGAGCTTCTGAATGTTACAAATTAAGCTAGTCTTAGAGCTAATCTCATTTTAGTAACCACCTCAGGTCCTCTTTCCTTCACATTGGTGTAAGAGGGAACAGTGGTCCCTCCTGTTGCAGTCAACTTTGTGACCATATAAATGCCATACAAAAAAAGGACAGGTCTAGCAACTGTGACTGCAAATGCCCTATTTAGCATTTTTAGCATATGTTTGCATTTATTTTTTTCCAATCAATCGGTCTCTTTGTTCACGAGGTTATTAAAAGTTAAATAAAAGTTCCTCTGTCTCTTTTGATGTCTTGTATAACTATAGGACAGACCCTGAAAACACCAACATTCTGAATACAATTTAATTCCTTAGAACACTGATTTCCTGCTACTTTTTTATGTACATACGGCTGATTTTAATATCCATAATATTTTCTGATATTCATTAAATTATCTGCTGCAATCAAGAAGAGAATTCATATTTCTTTATCAAGGTCATGCCTATTACTTTACTGTGTTTCAGACAGAGTAGTTATGATACTCTATACTCTCTTAATTTACTCCAAAATTTGATCAGAAGTTAGACAAACAGCCAAACAGTTTTTACCTATTCTTGACTCATTTATTTTTACATTTATGTACTGCATTTGTATTTTAAAGCAATATTTCTATGATTCTATTGAGTTCCTTCTGTGTTTTAAATTAATTCTTAATTATTCAGCCACTTTTCCTTATTTTATAATTATTACTAAATGGCATACACAGCTACAGGGTTAACTGTTTATCTTGGACCACTCCTAATTCCAGTCTATTGTCCCTGCTTCTCCAGGCAATTTTCTTCCATTTCACTCCACTACCCACCGTGGGCAATCTTTCAAAAACACAAGAACCGTCTCCAATCTCTACAGCAAGACAAGCAAGCCCTTTGCTCTCCTCAAAACTACAGTGAGAACATCCCTCTCTTTTTAATTCATTAGAAGTAAATATTTGACCAGACTAATCATAAGGACTCTTTTCCAATCAAGCACATGTAGATAGCTATGTTTGTGAGTACACAAGGACATAACGATTCGAGGAGTTCTCTCTTCTTTCTCCTTTTTTTTGATTTTATATAGGTCAGCTATGGATGCGTGATACCATTCAGCAGCATAACATGCTTGGCCTTTGGAGAGTAAATAAATCACCAGAAGTACATATTTTGTTGTGCATTTTGAAGGAACACATCCCAACTTCCTGTGTGAAAAGCGTGCATAGCAGTTCTGTTGCCTGGTACCTATGCAGTTCAAAAGATCTGCCCTTGGCAGTGTTTCCAAAAAGCACCTCTTACACAATGTGGATAAACTGCTCTGTTAGCCTGCCACAAGCACTCCCTGCCTGGACCTCTTCTATCCTTCTCAGCATGCATGGCACTAACTTTGAGTTTAGCTCCATTTACTCTAACCCTGCATGCCAGTGCATTTTTTTTTTAAAGTAACATGTTTTAACTAACTTATTCCCTCAAACATTAGGTTCTTCTTTCTAGTGCACTGTGGAATGGGAAATGCTGGTAAGGACAAGGGCATGAAAACATATAATATCTTCCAGTTAGATCTTAAAGGTCATTTTTTTTAAGCACAAAAGTTTTTAGAAAAAAAAGTGTCAGCTTCCATTAGTTATTATAACAGATGTTCCCTTGTGTCCTTGTGCTGGATCTTGCTGCATCCTTAAGTGAGAAGTCACATCAAAGTGGGATCCATTACAGCCTAGTGAATAGTTTCTAATTGTTTCAGAGTCATATAGATGCTCCAGGGCATATCCAGTTAGTGTGTAAGCATGCTTATCAAAGTACTGCCTGTGGGAGCTGTAATAATTTGGAGAGGCTGCTGGGTGGTCTCCTTGGGTTTGATGAGGGGACATGTCTGAATGCAGATAGTCTTTAGCAAGTACCAAACTAGATTTTGATATTCGATCAGAACTGGGGCTACTTATCCTAGACAGTGTTGTGGGGCTGTTGTCATAGTCATTTTCATGTGGGCTCATAATCTTTCCGTCTCGCTGCTGGATGTGTTCACAAGGAGGAGTGTTGGCAACTGTTGGGACGCGGCAGACGTCCACTGCCAACTGCTGCTGAGGGTAGTTTGCAAAACAGATAGCGTGCTTCTTCCCTGTGCCATTAATGGAGACCAGTGGGTCAGGAGTGGTTTTCCGCAGCTGTAGCCTGTTTTCTTCTTCTTTAATCATTTGCTGGGTGGCTCTTATTAGAGTTTCAATTTTGCTGGGCTCATGCGGACTGTTCTGGTACTGCTCAGCACGGTATCGGTCGCCTGACTCGCTGGCAGAGCCAGGATCAGGTGAGCTAACAACACTGTCTTCATCCCAGTGTCCTCTTCCTAGGAAAAGGAGAAAGGAGGTTTAAGCAAGCACTGAGCTTTAAGGAGGCAAGTGATCTTGAAGAACTTGTAATCTGAACCTTATTTCACACACAAAAAATCAAGTCAGAGGTGAGTCGTAACAGCCACCAAAAAAAAATCCCTTGCTTTTCAGTGACAAACTGTAGTTTCCAGTGTCTCCACTTGAAACAAGTAACACAGCTGAAAATATACAGAGAGATCTAAGCAATGCAGGTGTATGGTGCCACCTGATATACTCTTGGGTAGCCAAACACCTGCATAAGCCCAGGAGGTATGGCACCAACTCTAAAGCAGCCCTATCTTTCAGAGCAGCTAGAGGTCAGGCAGGGTATCCCAGAGCATGGCAAAGTGCCCTCAATGCCAGTGTTCAGATCCCTGGCCCCTTACTACCTCTTGGCATCAACAAAGTCTGACTGAATTTGGGCCGTGGTAAAACTAAAAAATGCCAGGGAATTACAAACATACAACTTTCCAAGAGCTAAAACAGAGAAAGCACTGAGAAACAGCTTGTGGTTATGTAGAGATTTTATGCAGGTTACACAATAAATAACCACAAGTAATGAAGGAACTCTTCTTCAAAAGCTCAAGAACCCATAGCTGCTAGACAGGGACTCTGTAAAAATATGATGTCATATCCCGGTGCATAAATATTTTCTTTTGAAATGGGAAAATATGACTACATTCTTACCTCTCTTTAAAAAATAAGGTCCATATACATATGAGAGAAGGTGTTCAGCTTGCAAGTAGCTGAAAGGACAGAATCATACCTGTCAGTCCTCACCAGGAAGAAACTGAGTGACCCCAAGACCTAAACGGTCAACATGATGATAGAGGGCTTGATTTGCTGAGATACATTCCTGAAGGAGGGCATGTGTAGGGCTTGCACAGGTTACTTATTCATGCCTCTGTCTTGGCACACACAAAGTCCTCTTTGGGGATGAAGCACATAGGGTTGGCTGACAGTACTCCTCAAAGCAAACCCATTTTCAGACTAGCACATAAAGTTTCCTCTGTTCTGTGTTGGGTCAGGGCATACAGAGCTGTTTGGGTTGCAGACCACTACCACTGTGGTAGTTCACAGTTCACTATAAAAATCAGCGATGGGCTTTTACAATAAAAATATCCTGCCACTGCTGGGGAAGTACTGAACTGTGGAGTATCATGGGCATGAATTTATCCTTCACATCCTCTTAACAGCAGGACCCAAAATGCCAGGGCCAGTCAGGTTTTTATCCCAAAGCTACAGGCAGACTGAAGACCTACTGAACAACGTAACACTTGATATAAAAAAAACCCACCAAACCTGAAGCACCTGAAATTACAGCAAAGCCAAACAAAATAAAACCAAATTATATTATCCATTTGAGTTAATTATTCTTGATAAAGGTATGGAATTAACATCTAGCCCTTTTGCATTTGTACCTCGGTATGATATTTCTACACTCAGCACGAATTATCATGCATAAAATTTGCCAGAAAATTATCATACTTTGCTAGTTTCTCTTTTTTTTGAGAAGAAAAAGCTAGAAAAACACAATATGGCAGAAGTATGGAACAGACACAAGGAAGGAGGCATGTTCCACAGGAAAAGTTGAGAATGGTCCTCATCGGCAAAATTTTCTGCTCCTTTCCTTTCTTGTTTTTTTCTCTGATTGTATTTCCTAGTGCTTGCTATTTAATAATTTTTTTCTAATCTAAATATAATTTTCCTCAGATTGGAGCAAAACAGAACATTCTTTTTTGTTTACAAAGCCTTGTTCTGCAGATCAATGGAATAGTGCTAATGTTGGAATAGTACTAATGTAATTTGCTTTTATGAGTTCTTTAGAGGCAACATTTGTTTTGATAGATTATTTGGAGTAAAACTTTTTTTTTATATTGCATCCATCCTTAAAACCTTGAATTCTGACTTTAGGGCCAGTTACTGTTTTCTAAGACTCAGCTTATAATTTTAAAACCAAGGACCTTTGGACTTTTCCAAACCCAGTATCAGGCTTTCATTGTGGTTTTTTATTAGCTTCAAGCTCTGAAAATGTGCTAATGCACTGAGTTTGCAACCTGTCAGAAACTAAACAACATTTCAGGCTTGGTGCTGAAAGGATGGAGAGATGCAAATTGGCTTTTATTGAGGATAAATGTCTGAAACCAAAAACAACTGTTAATTTCAATAGTCAAATTTAAATAAACATCAAATCATACAGAATCTAGTAATAACCAGTAGGGAAAAACGTCACTTGGAGAACAATTTCTCCAACAACTTTCAAGATTTTTTAATATCTAGCTTGGATTTAACTCTAATTTTTGGCTAAACACATTCCATCTGAAGTGCCTTGATCCTAAGTTGAATAAAAATGACTTTTCTAGCAAGTGGATTATTTTGTTTACATTTTAAAGATCATGCTTAAAATCTCACCAGTCACATGTTTCCATCTTAATTTCACGGGTTGATGAAAATACAGCAAAATTATATTTTGCTTCATATAAGCCAGACTATAAAACTCAACTCTAAGTATTCCTCATCTCCACAGATGCGATCTCTGAGACAAGAACACACATCCAAAGCATCTCATTTTCCATCTTTCACATAGACAGCTGTATGTTTCTGTCATATTGCTTTAGCTGAGATGGCGTCGCTCCTGCAAATCCTTGTTATGTCTTACCATGAATCCTGTGCACTGATGTTATGTGGGGCATACTGTTCTCATACGCTTCTCTGCTCTCAGGGGACGACTTAGTCAGAGGCAATGCTGAACGAGAGCCCCACCAGCTCTCCCTTCCCGGCTGTGTCGTGCCAAGGAAATACCGGCCAGCTTCGCATCTGCCTCCTTCACAGGCCTGAGTGTGGAAATGCGTGTCATCGGCCAGCCTGGAATGGTCCAGTGCGAAGCCATAGCAGAGTGCGCTGCGGTCTGAGTACTGTCTGTAGGCACAGGAGACGTCGTGGTGCTGGGAGCTCGGTCTGTCCCCAGGCTCCAGCAGCTGGGGAGAAGCCGTGTCGGTCAGTGGGCTCCCACCCCACTGGCTCTCATGGTCAGACTCGGATCTCTCAGTGTGAAATCCAGAATACTGCAAAACAGGAGAAGCAGCATGGAAATTACCACACCTGGGTGAAATCTGCAAGTAATTGCGCTGGGAAGGCAGAGTATGTATGTGATAGCGTGTTTTTTGTGAGCGTGCCCACATGTCTGCACCTTCTGATTGGGCTCCCGGTCCTTTCCTGTACAACACCCTGTAATGAGCTCACAGATGACAGGACAGACCTCATGAAAATCTAAAACATCCCATGTCAGCTCTTAACAGCCATCTCCTTTATGATGTGTAATATTAGGCCCAGCAACATCGACGTTGCAATTCAATATATTTTTAGTATATCCAGGTTTTTCTTGTTGCTTTGAAAGCTGTGCTTATGCTCAGTCAAGGTGCTCCAATGCACTTCAGCAAAACACTTCCAAAAGGGACTGAAATAACACTGCTCCTGGAGCATTCTCACATGTCAAATCGAAACTGAATGTATTTGAAGGGTTTTTTTCTAAGTGTTCACTCTCTTTTCCTCATATTTTGTTTGTTGATTTTTTTCTTACTTGGAGTTGTATCTTTGAACTTCCTTCCTCTTATTAGTAGGGAAAAGAAAGCTTCTTGTATATTCTGCACTACCAACATTTCTGTAAGGCAAAGCTCTAAAGCGATGGCAGATATGTAGGAAAAATCCCAGTTCCATTGCAATACAGGAACAATGAAAATACCAGAAACTATTTTCCAGTAAAGGTAACTGTTAACCAAAGCAGGCAGAGAGAGCATTTTTCACCCTCACTAAACCAGGGTCCTCCAAACACAGAAAAGCAACTAGTAGGTATTTGGAAAATTAGTTAGAATAAGAGCCGGAGCATTTGCTTAGAGAGAAGTAAGGGTTAAGTTAAATGTCACAGATTTCTAGATATTAATAATGAATGCTTCAAACTTTTACATAGCTTTTGGGAAAGGAAAAGAATGCTTATTAAACCTCCTAGGATTTAGCTATCTCTTTTTGAAATCTTTTTATTTATTGTAACTGTCAAACTTCACGGAACATTTTTAAATCAATTTCACCCATGATTATGGACTGGGATGAGACCAAAGCTGTACATGCTCACCTCTTCAGCACTGCACACTCATGTCACAAATCAATGTATTACAACATGAAACCTTGGAATTCTCCCATTCCATCACTCACCTTCCATATGCCCACTCTGCCTTTTCTTTTAATAGACCTAACATAAGGTTACCTTCCTTTTCATTAGATTAAGTTGCTATGAAACTCCTCATTATCAGCCAGGATCAAGGTTTTATGCACTTACCAATCGAAAGTACCGACCAGATGTTTGACTTACAGAAACTTAAACCATCTGTGCAACATCAGTAGAGTTTTTGGCATTTAATTGGGCATTTCTTCAGTATTCTAGTTTATATTTGTGAATACTGTTTAGGTTATGAACATGATAGGTTATTTAAAGGAAACAAAAAAAGGGTCATGCCTTTGAGTAAGTCAATTATACTTTGTTATTAGTTCTCAGAAGAATATTCATAGGCAACAAGCCTAGCAGTAGACTTGGAGGAGGTCAGAAAGTTGGTACCATGATACTCATCACAAAGGTTTAGAGAGGATAGGACAAGCATGAATTTTCATGAAGGTTAGATAGTTACAGAGCCACAAAAGGGTTCTTTTAAATGCCAATAACTCAACATACACTAACTAGGAACTTCATTCAGTCACCACAATGTTATGTGGTCCACAGGACCATCTGTCCCTTCTATTATCCTTTCAGATCTAACATCTACAAACTGCTTAATCACAAAGACACTTTCATAAATAACAGCTGAATTATTATAAGCTTTTTTACAAAATTGTGTAGATAAAATTAAGTTTCCAGCCAAAAAAAACCAGAAAATATTAGCAAGATTGACACTTAGTATATTTTATCTAGAATGAAAAATATAAAAAAAGAAAAATACATTTTAATCTGGTTTTAATTTTAGAATTATTTTTAATGGTCTTTTTGGATTTGACTTCTATGAACCAGATTTTTTTAATTTTAAAAGTTAAGCAGAAATATTATATTGTATAAGCCGAAATGCAAATATAGAAAAGTCAAGAGTTCATCTATCTTCTTATTAAAACCAAAACTCCTAGTATGTATTTCTTTTGTGAGAAGGACAAGGAAAATTAATTTCCAACAATATTATAATGAAATTTCTTTTTGGACTATTTTTTATGATAATAAATGCCACAGAATCTTCCAAGGTGAGAACTCTAAATTTCCTGTAGCTTTAGTAGATATTCTTCTATTAGTTCTCTTTTTCTAAGGACACTTCAGTGCCCAATGTAGGTTCTCTTGAAGGGAATATCTTCATTTAACTGAAATGTGGTGCAATTTCTGCTTTTATCTTCAACCTAATCACAAAAGGCCTTTGTGCAATTTTCTTAAAGAAGGAGAAATTATCTCAAAGGGTTTATGTTTAGTATATGTTTAGAAATGCACTGTGTGGTGTCACATAACCATGTATGAAGACCAACAATACTTGACTCATCTTCTTTGTACTTGATGTAAATGAAGATTATTTGAGATCTGACCCATGGAAGCTGCCAGGCCATGGACAGTATTAAATTAACCCAGTCAATTGTTTGTGGCCCACATTTTCTGCTAAGGTTTGAAATGACCACTTACTCCTAAGGTGCAACATAAGCAGAGACAGGGCAAAAATATGTTTAATTCACTTTAAAGCCAGCCACATCTCTATTTGTCACCCACAGACTGCCTCTAGTGCTGCGGTCCAACCACTGCCTCTTCTGGGAATCGGATGTTGACAGGTGGAGACTACAAATATGGGCATGTGTGACATGTTGATGGGGGGAGAAATGAAAGGGTGATCAAAGATATTGCTTTACTGAAATGGGAGTGGAAACACTATCTCTCAAGTCAGAATTAGGCTCCCATATGTCAAGTGATGAAAGACCATAAAAAATTGAATCAGATTTAATGAAAATTATGGCAAATTAAAATCAGTTTGGTTTTTTTTCAATCCCAGTCATGTCTCAGCAGAAAAGTTTTATTTTCTGCTAATTTCTGCTGTCTAAGTTCTATCTAGAGTCAGAAGGCAAAACTAATTTATTACTTTTGTGTTTTTGACAAAATTTAATCAGCAGATATTGATAAAGAACTTCAAACTGGCAACATCTGAAATCCCTTCAGGTGATTTCTGAATTGTCATCTGGCATAAAAACCAACAAAACATAAATTAAATAGTCCTCCAGCTGGTCCCTGGAAACTGAATTGTCACCTCTGAAAATTAGAAATGTCTTCCAGAGTGGTAATCCAGTGTACTATCACAGTGAGAGCACACCAGCAGGATTAGCACTGACAAAGAAAAGGTCTGTGGGCCATCACTGATGCATTTTCATCTGAAGAAAAACTTCAGGAGGGCTAAAGAGACAAGGAAATAGGAAGATATAAATTCCATGTCTAAGGAAGCTTACTTTATGAGCGTCCATGGAAGTGTATTAGGTCAGCAAGCAATCTAATATTTCTTGTGTGATTTTCTTTTCCCTGACCTTTCATTCCTACAGGTGTCTCACTGGCCTGAGGACTGATCTTGTCATACACAGCAACATCAGCCTGCTCCAGACACCACCCCAGATGTTCAAACAACAGATATTATAGATATACCATTTTCTGGCAGTCTATTCAGCTTTTTATCATTATAAACATTAAATATATGGTGAAATCCTCACAGAGTCCTCTTTTCCATGAAAAACTTTCACTACATCAGCATTAGCAGCTTTTCTCTTGATTTGCGTCTGAACCATGAGGAAAAAAAAAATCACAAAGGCAGGCTGCATTGTACTAAAAACATATGCATGCTTTTAAATCACTTTTATCTTACATTTTACTAATGTAATCCTGAAATGTAAAATATGCTCTTTTTGCATTCACTCTTATAGGCACAACAGATGGTGAAAGGCTTAGATTAAAGTAATACAGCATGTCCATTAAAATAACCCCTACTGCTGGTGACTCTTCACCAGACCAGGAGTTATGTTTACTATAAAAAGAGGGGTTTGCTTTGCTTTTGAACACACCAGAAGTTGCCAAAGCTTTAGGCTACAAGAAGAAATTAAAACAAAACAAAACCCAGACTGGCTAGAATTCAGTCTGATTCTGTTATCTTTACCCCATTGCATGATATGCCTAAATAGAGACAGATTGCAGAATTAATCCAAATTATCCATCTAAAGGAGATATAAAATCAATATATCTTTGAAATCTGATGTAATAATATCTACCTATATACCTACCCATGAATATCTACATATACCTATAATATACACCTATTTCCAAAAAATTATGTATGCTGTAATACACGACAAAACCTCCATCCAACAGCTCTTAGGTACATCCTTACCTGCAAGTGTGTTTCATGCTTTATATATGTATATATAAAATCTTTATCCAAGAACTAAGATGAGATAAGAAGCAATAAACATTTATTCAGATCTCACCATGAAAAATTTCCACTGCAGGCAGACAACAGGAAATTTAAATATTTTAAAATTTTAATATTTAAAATATTTTTAATACAATAATCATTAATGGGGCGTTAAACTCCACAGCAGTTCAAATGATCATAATTAAAATGTTTTTCCAGTCTTGTTTCTATTGCCTGTGTGTGGAATAAATGAGGTCCTGGACTAGTTTTTGGGAGCACAAAGATGCAGGGCTAGATTTGTGAGGCCCTCACACTGATGATGATTATATTGAGGGGGAAGACTAAAGGCATCTCAACAATTCATTATTTCCTTTTTCTGCAAATATCCACCAAATCTTCATCTGCCTGGTTGCTTCTGGGTTTTTTTCCCACCATCTCTTTCAGCTCTGCACCTCTCTGGTGGTACTGGACTAGAAAAGCACTCTTCAAGTTCTCTGAGCAAATTCTGCAGTTGGGACATGAAATTTGGGGTTCTCTCCTCTCTGCTTGCCTTTCCCCTGCCTGAGGCCAGTTTCACAGAATGCTCTAGCCCACTGTAGTAACAGCATGCAATGTTAATCAGGTACTGACCAATGCCAGTTTAATGAACTCAGTTTTACTTAAGAGTCTGCAAGACCCACATTATGCTATATTTGCTTTTGCATAAGATTTGAGGGGAAAAAAAAATCAATGCTATCTTAGATGACTGAAACATCTACTTTTTGTCCTAGTAGTAAAAATTCAGCTGAAATTGATTAATATAATTTTCATACTGTACACATCTCATGCACCTATCTGAGGGACACACAGCTGGCAATGTGAAGGATTCTCAGTCAGCACCAAATAAAGCATACGATTTATTTTTCTCTTCAAGAGAGAAGCAAAGTAAATGGTAAGGGAAAAAGAAAAAAGGAAAGTAAAAAGTGGGAAAGAAATTATGTACATTTAAAATCTTGTAAGTGCCCTTGACTTTTAGAAGTACTTTGCCCACTGCCATTATTTTACTAATAAACTTCCTGCTTCCTTTCCTCACCACAGCTAAGGCTACTTTGTAAGCCAAAACCCGTGACCCTGCTGTTCAGTTGTGACTTTTAAGTCACACTCTAATTCTCCTCTACTGACTGGCAAATTACATGGGCAGGAGACTGAGGGACACAGGCTGTACCACCTGCTGCATGTTCTTCACAACAGCTTCTCTTAGTCTTTCAACAGTTTATTCAGTGGTGGAGAAGGATGGGAAGGATGCAAATCCAAGCTGCCAGCATTACTTGTGGTGATGGGCTGCAATGAATGGTATGACCATTTTTCAAGATACTGGCAACCAACATGGCTGCTTCTTTTTGAATGATGAAATATGTGACTTTAATATCAGGCAGCTGGTAATGAGGATGCAAAATGAAAGTGGAGACTAAACACCCTGGGCTTTCAGACAACAATCCCTGACAAACCAAAAGTCACAATGCTGCACTGCTCATTCAGTATTTTTTTCTGGTGACAGAAAGAATAAGGAGGTCATACTTTGAGAAATCAGACAGATGTGGAAGAATAACAAGTCTTTAGCTGCAATTATCCTGAAAGCAAATGACTACTTTGGAAAGGACTGTATAAGGCAAGATGAAATGTAATTAAAATACATCAAAGATAATCCTAAAAATTGAATTTAGAATTATTCGTACATGTTTTCCCCAATTCTTTTAAACAGTTTGATTACAATTGTTTGATGTATTGCATTCAAGAAAAAGGCTTTTTTAACAACCCACAGAAACATGTACGAACAAGTGAGCTAGAATAACCTCTGACAAAAGTTAGATTCTTAAAAGTAAGAATTCATATCTAGGTGCTCAATTAAATATTTCCTGTGCCAAAAGCAGATGTCATTTAACTGACATTCTTACCCTTGGCACATATGAGAGGAAAAAGAAAGAAAACAATGAAATTATGTAGACATTTGGGATCACATTGCACACTCTTAGAGATCCGTTTAGAAAGCATTGTGCCTGCAGAGAAACTGTAGTTATTCATGTCATTATCAGTTAAATATTGAGGCTCTTTAAATATTGTACTGAATACTGGACTTTTTAAAAATACATGGCTCTTCAATGTTATATCATGAATGCATACATTTATAACCAGTTTGTTTATATATCCATTTATATCCTCTTATGTAGAGGCATAAGAGCAGCAGGACTTGCATCATTAGTAAACATAGTGGTTATTTTAACAAACATGTTTTCTGAGCTAAAAGTTTGATAATGTAAGGATACAAGTGCTGTGACATTGCCTGCAGAAAGCAGTTGCGTAAATGTATTGTGTAAGTTTCAGTCCACAGACCCAATTGAGTCTGGTTCATTCTCCAAGCTGGGATATGTTCCTTACACACTAGGCTTGAAAACGAAATCTGGTAAATGAAAGTCTACTGATGTCAATGACCTCCTCCTTCTGTTTTCTTCCTTCCAAAGCCTTACAGATAGAAAAGTAGAGATTTTCTTGTTCCAATTCACCAAGTTGTCTGACTGCTTTCCCTCATCAAAACTCACTCCTCTTTACTGCAATTTCAGGATTAACTGGTATCAGACTGCAGCTTTCTAGATTTGTTGAAATTAGTAAAGACCAAGTAAGAAAAAGCAAGATTTCTCAAATGGCAAAACTCACAGTCTTCTCAAACCAAGTATTTCAAAACCAACATTTTCACTTGTCCTGCTGTCCTCTTCTCATTAACTTTGAGCCCTGTGCTGCTATTGTTGTTGATAATGATTTATTATGCATGCCGAAACATAAATGTTTCCAGCTTTTTAGAAGCAGTTTAAAGAAACATATTCTTGCCTCAAGTTTGTATAACCTGCCATCCCTTATTCCCTTTGAGTAACACATTCTTTGGCCCATTCTAGTTACTTGGGTAAAGTAGCAGTCAAAATCAAGATAATCAAAAATATTTAATTTAGTTTTTCAATGACAGCTACCTGTGGGTAAGGTGATGTCCTTGATTTTGACTTTGTGGTCGAGAGGCGAGATTTGCTTCCCTTTCTATTATCCGTTATGGTCGGAGTTGAATTTGCGTATGAGAATGCCGGCTTGGTAGCAGTGACCTGATCCAGGGAGAGCTGGAGTCCTTTATATTCAGTATCCCTATATGAAAGGCAAAAGTGAAAAACAAACTCACTTCATGTCTTAATGGGAAACATTCCTTTCTTCTTAGTGGGGGGTGGAAGCAAAGGATATTTTTAAGAAGAAAGAATAAAACCATCCAGGGCAAGCCAGTATATCCCCCTAATATATTTATGGAGTATAGCTTACTAAGCAATAGCACTGTTTTTATACTGAAAATATGATTGCTTTTTGTATCCAGCTGTTATCTTCCTGATCCACTTCCTTCAGCAATAAAAAGCAATGGGATGGATATTTCTGAGATTTGTATTACAGTTCTACATTGGTCACACAGCGAAGCAGTAAATAGGATACATTTTCCTCAAAACTCTCTTAACTGTACAAGTACACACTTACCATGTGTGTATTATGTGTGTGTTCACATATGTGTATGGGGGGTGCACGTAACAGCCTACACAGATGACTAAATAAACTGAACAAAAGATTTTTTATGGAAAATGCTTGATCTCTAAGGTTGTATTTTTCATAGTTTAAGAAGTTTCAGGCAATTTTGTATTTTTTTTTCTTCTTCTATGGGTCTTATGAGTGTCTATTCATCCATTTTTAGTTTCTTATACCGGTTTACCAGTCAGAGAAAACAGTTAAGTAAATATAAATCTCGTGATTTAAATAGTCTGTCCCTCACTCACAAAATAATAGAGGTTTTCCATGGGGAGCTGTATATAATGTCAGTATTTGAAGTTTGGCGTCAGTTTCTTCAAACAAAGGAATGCATAAAAGTAAGGAAAACCGGCACTGTTCACAATGTCTTACTAAGCATAATGAGGGCACATGCATTGGACTGCACACATCTGCATGTCTGCTGATACCTGGGGGAGTAACAAATGAGCTCTCCAGCTTTCATGTAGTCATACGGAACCTATTCTGACAATGATTTATTAAAAGAGAGCAAAGCAAGAGCTTCTTCCTGACCTACCTACCTGGAGGAAAAAGAGGAAGGATTCATTTTTTTTCCCCTTTGTGTTATCAGTAGAGAAGTCAGGGATAAGGGAAGAATAATGTTTCTCTTAAGCAGTCAAGGAGGCAACATATTTTTTCACACATTATCCCATACCCTATCTAAACCTAAAGATTAACACTTAATGAATTATATTTATAATATATTGTTTACCTAGCTTTAGCAACAATATCTTGGTCTATAATCACACAAATACTGATGTGTAAGCCATAAGAGTCTAACTTTTTTAGAAAGAAACTGCATCACAACCTAAGCATATTACAGCTTAGTTCATTGGAATGGTTTCAGATAAAAGTCAGAGGTAGAAGAATAACCTTGATAAGTCACTGAAAAAACTGAAAAGGATGAATCTTATCTCACAGCAGCCTCAGATAAACCTGCATAACCAACAGATTAATTCATCACAGTTCTACAATATTCTTTTTTTTTTTTTTTTTTTTTTTTTTTTTTTTTTTTTTTTGGCGTGTGATAAAACGTAAACTTATTGGTTGAAGAGGCTTAGGGTTTTGTGGCAATGCAGACAATGTATATGTGTCTGTGTATACAGAACACATGAAAGTAAATCCCTGACATTAGAACTGCACTGCCTATGCTGTTTCCAGTCCATAGCAGACTGAGATTTGTCAAGTATAAATAGTGCTTTGTAAGGCAAAATTAGTACTTAATGAGGTAATTTCTTCAAATTTTTTGCTTTAATAGAGATAGGTCTCTGTTAGAAAATCTGCAATTCAAATATCCTGTCTGCAGTGAAAGCATCTGAGTATGGGGATTTGTTTGGGCCTCTTTGACAGGTATGGCCCGTCCACATATTTTGAAAGCATTAATCTTTCCTGTGGTTACCCTCAAAATTTTCATCTAGACACCTGAAATTGACAGGTAAAGCATCTGTTTCCATAACTGATTCATAGGAAATTATCTCCATCTTATATGAAACACAAAAGATGACAAACAGTCTTCATACTTAACTGCTACAACGCATGAGATTATATCAATAGCCCTGAAAAAACTACTATCCTCATCCTGATATACACACTCACCCTGACTATTTGAGTATAAGAAGAGGAAGGGTCCTGTGTTCTCAGTGTCAAATGGAAAAAAAATTACCACCAGACACTAAAGTTAATCAAAACTAAATAGGTAAATTTTCAGAGCCTTGAGGGTATAAGGAAGTTGTATTTTGGTTTTCAGCCTAACAACCCTTTTACTTCTGGTTTTGCTGGAGAACCCACAGCTCTGTGCTCCTGCCATTAACACCCCATCTCTGGATTTTGCCACCTTGTAACCATCTGCTGCTTTCCTGTGTCAGTGAAAAAGTTTTAAAACATTGGGAGAAATACCACCCTGATATTCAGACCACACTGTCATTCCAACACTGCTTATCTGCTGTTATATGTGTAAGGGCCAAGCATTCAAGAATATAGAGACTACTTTCTACAATGTTTCTAGGTCATAGGAACCAGGAAAAAACCCCAACAAAACAGTCAAACCAAACTTACCAAAATCTGGCATGCCATTCTGTTACTTTTCTACATCCTTGTTATTATGGTGAGGGCTCACCACACCTTAGAATAAGCAACATAAGCTTGTATTTACAGCCAGTTGCTTAGACAGTAACTTCATTAAAAATATATATAATAAAAAAACTACCTGAAGTTCTTCCTGCCAGATGCAAAGTTTTCCCTTAGAAAAAGAAGTCTCCTGTGCTGTCTTTGCAGATGAAATGCCAGACTTTTTTCATCACTGAGTCATGATTCAATACCATCTAAACCCTGTCCTAGAAGAGCTGCCCTTCAGAACAACCAAGAGAGATACCAGAACACCATCAGCAACTGCCCAAGATAAATACCAGAAGTTAAAAAAAAAAAAAAAAGGAATGAAAATATGGAGAAAGGGTCCAGTGGCCTCAATATCAGATGCAAAAGATGTTCCTCTAAGAAATGAAAACATTTTTGAGTAAATCCATATGCACTGTGAGACAAAAGACTAGAGATATACAAACTACAGCTGGAAATTCTGACAACTTCCTAAAGGAATTTATAAAACTTTCACCAACATGGAGCTATAATCTCCACATTCCTATTCTCAGACACCTGAATCCTCTATTACACAGTAACAGCCACACACCAGTACAGCATCTTGTGTTCTATGTATAATTAAAAAAAAAGGTGGTGGACACGAGCCTCTTCCTCCAAGGCCCTCACCTTCAGGATCCCACAGGGATCCATACAATCTACATCTATCTACATGAGACTGCTGAGAGAGAGAGAGTGATATGGCATGTGTTCAATTGCTAACAGTATGTTGCTGACAATCTACTATTTATCTCATTTTCTGATGCAACTATCATCACTATAAAACATCAGAATAACTACAGGAAATTAGCTCTTAAATGAAGAACAGATGGATCAAACTGAATCCAGACAAGACCAAAGTGATGCTTCTTTGCAAAGGGAAACACATTGAAGACCTCCACCTTTTCATGATGGGAAACAGCCATTCTTTCCACAGTTGGATGGAAATTCTAGGTCATCTTTGACTCTTCAGAGAATGTGAATGCATATGCTTTTGGTAGCACATGGTTCAAAAACTGTATTATTTTTCCTCTATCTTGTTGTTCGTCCTCATATGAGAATCTGGCTGGTATGGTCAATGTATCAGGCACCTACAGACTGGATTACCAGGCTTCACTGTAAGCAAGTTCAGAAGACAAAGCATAAAAACCCCTTGCTACAATATGCTGCTTCCCATTTTCTCATCAGATCTAACTCCCAGAAGCACTTCCACTCTATGCCATGTCTCTGCCTCTCTCAATGCTCTTCATAAAGCCTGAAAATAATCTTGAAAGTATTTATAGGTATACTACATGTACACCACCAAAACCTGAGGACTGATGATCCTCTGTATGCTGTACCAACTCCATTTCTCTGCAATGAACCATCAGAAAGTTGAGCACAAAACATTCTTTACTAAAGACATCTAGCTATAGCAAGTTGCAAAGATGGCAAAGGACAAGGGCTGAAGGAGCAGAATGTTTGGAAGAGGAAGCCAATCTATTTGTACATGACTTGAATACCAGGTGAATCTGTAACCTTTATGTGAAATCTCAAAATTCAGCTTTAGAGCACACTTTCTGCCTACTACCGTGGCCAAAATGTACTATATGAAACAAGGCAGCAACAGTCTAGCTAATCAAAGTTTGAGGAAGAGATAATGAATCACTAGCAGACAGACCCCCCAAAAAATCCAGTAAGGTAGTATCAGAACACCACAAAACTTGAATTTTCAGCAAAGAGGAGAGTTTGCACAAACACGGTGACTAAGCATGTGGTTAGAGCTCACCATCAAAATGAAAAGAAAATTAGGGAGTTTTTTTATATGGGCTTTTTGAAGGAAAAAATATGAGTAAATTGTGAGTCAACACTGATAGAAATAATGTTGGGAGGACAGAGGTCCAGAGTGGCTCAGGACAAACTAAAACTGTACAGACAAACTGGTATTGTAATTGTGTTTCTTCAGTTAATAGTGTGATGTTTGGGACTACTGTAGCTCATTATAGAAGAGAGACTAGACATTAACATTAGACTGCTAAAGGCACAAATAGTTTTCAAGATATTAATACTATCTACTTAAAGACAGTGTTGGCTATGGAACAGAACTTAAGCCCTGAAAAATGCTCTCAAACAGAAAGAACAGATAAATAGGATGTGTCCAGAGGAAGAAGTAAAAGAATGACACCCATTAGTAAAAAATAAATACCCAGATTCATCCAAAAGTACTTAAGAAGGGCAACCAGACTCAAGAATGCATATCATATACACATCCAGAGTTATAAGCAACATAACCTTCAGAAAAGAAGGGAAAACGCTCAATTCAAGGAAAATTCTGCAAAACTGCAAAGGAAAAGCATTTTTTACATTAATACCAGTACATGCCAGAAAGGAAAAATAAGGTACAAGTGCAGTAACTGAGAATACACAGAGGCAGACATTTACTGCACATATAACTCCTTCAAAAGACACTAAATTTAGACACCTTAAAGAAGATTAACAGAAAGTCAGTTTTCATATTTGAAGTTACCGCATTGGATAAAAAGGATAATCATGGAAGCATCAAAACCTGACAAACACTGGAAAACCTACACCCACATCATTCCTTACACATATTAAATAACTCATGAAGTACAAGCTGAGAGTAAAAGCATCATGTGATCTTAGTGCAGCGGATTCCTACATCATGGACACAACCATCCACCTGGCTGAAGCAAAGCAGAAAATACTGTTCATGGCAAGGAAAACAAGGTTTAATTACAATTGATCGCACTATTATTTCTACTGAATACATGATGTATGTTCTTCATTTCCTCTAGTTTTGCTTGAAAAATCTATGGAAAGGGTCATACACACTCTTCATGTCTTTTAGTTAAACATCAGAAAAATCATATTTGTCAGATTTGCTGCCAGTCTAGCAATAGAAACTGTGAAATTAAACTAAAGGTGTTAATGTCATTAATGTTCAGTCTATTTTTTTGAGTTATTGCAGTTTGGCTAAAATCAGACATGAAGGTGGTAAAAATCAGGCACTTTCTCATGCATGTCTCACCACAACACTGCAATATATCATTCTTCTACTTCTAAACAATGCCTGTGACTTTCAACGTTTCAACACTCCAGCTCATGCAATGCTAACCGAGCACCATCCAGCAGATGAGTGAAAAGTGAACAGATTCTGGCAGTTTGCTGTCTTCCTGGCTTCCTAAATCAGCAGATGGTACAACAAAACAGACAGTTTCCTCATCTGCTGTGTCCTCGGTTCATGTACAATGTGTCTCAGAAGTGTTTACAAAGGCCTCGGTCTGCTCATGCGATTTTGTGAGGAGGAGCACGTGCAACCCCTTTAGCATCTTTCAGAAACAGTCAGAATAAGGTTTCACTGAGGTTGTACAGGAAGCCAAACTTAGGACAAAGTGAGAAAAAAGCTATTGAACCTCACTGCTTGTTATGAAACTAAGCAGACATTCAGTTGTGCAACCTCAAAGTTACTCCCTGCCTCAGTTGTTCTGTCTGCCACACTGGATGAATCACATATCCTGAGACTTTAGCAAGCACTTGGTACTTCCCTGAGTTTACCATCAAGGCTGCCAAGAGGACTTTGTTTTGATAAAGTCAAATTTAGCCCAGTGCTGATTTCTTCTGAGAATCCCTAACTTAACTTTGCTGAATATTAGCTCAGAAGATGAGGATAACTATTTGCTATTGCAAATAACATATATTTGGAAAAATATTTTCTGTTTCACCTGTTAAATTTCATCTTTTTGTTGGAAGGATCAATGCACAATAGCTAACATTACTAAGCTAACTCTCAGCTTCAGACTCTGGCTGCTCATCACCACAGATAACAAAAAATACATTTCCTGAGAGTACCCTTGTCACTATTGATGCAAAACATTCTTTCATTATTTCAGAACACCCATGTATTCAATGCAAATGTTTTTAACTATGTCTTATACCATTTATCCTTAATTAAACCTCTTCTAGATAGTTAATCATTAATGATTTCTTTACAGTTGCTGTGCAAACAACTCATTCATGCCTATCACATATCAAATTTCACAGACGTGTTCTTTAATTGGATTCATTTATTTCTAATCTACTGAAGTTCTCACTATAGTAATGCTTGACTAAATAGACATTAAACTCACTTATTTAAACTGCTAAAATAAATTTGATATGTATTCTATGAATAAAAATATTTGACTGAATACATGTAATACCATTGTTATTGTGTACCTAACTAAGCAGAAATTATTGGAAATAGCATATTACATCGCTGTATGATATGCTTGGGCGGCAGGATTTCACAGGATGCTGATGATTTTTTGACAGAGATTATACATTAACAGTTTTCAAACACTAAGAATTTCTACAGCACATTAAGGGATGTAATAAGGAAAAAACAACAGCAGCTCCTCTTGATTTTCATGAAGGTTGTTGCATGTTGTCATTTTCAATCCAAGAACTTTTTCAGAGATAAGTGCTTCACAGCAGTCCTGTCGCCCCATGGCAAGGGAGACCAGATAAACCAGCTAAGATGCTTTCAAGATTGACTGCTCTATGTTTTGTAACAGTAACTGAAGAGCTGGCACAAAAATGGATAAAAGTCCTGTATCTGGGTGTTTAGCAGTCACAAAATACAATAATGTAGACACAAACTATGAGTTGTTAGGGGCATATATAACACTAAGCCCTATCTATAGGGCTTAAGTATGGTCTTAAAACCACACTTTCAGATTTTTCTTTCTAAAACTAATAATCTTGAACTCCATTTTGGTGAAGAAACCTCTGATGTATATGATTCACCACATAAACTGAGAAATTTCATAAAAATAAGAAGCATCACATTGCAGAGAGGTCACTGATACAACACAGACTGCCCTCTGTATAAGAAAATGCACATCATGGCATAATTATTCAGTAAACGGGGATTATAAACATAAGGATTATACCTCGTGTCATACATAAACCTCTCATGCACTGGAATTTCAAACATATGTTCTGGCCATCTTATATTAAAACTTGAAAAAGCACAGGATGAGACAGTAAGTATGATGGGCTAGGAACAGCCTTTCTATGAGAAAAAAGTAATGACTCTCCTCAGACTGAAAAAGAGGTGACTGGGAGAACAAAATAAGAACAAATAAGATCAGTAAATTGTGAGTAGCACAGAGAAGGAAGACATGAGCAGGAGGCAGTTTTTCATTTCTTCTAATGCAAGAAACGGGCTATGAAGTGAGTGAAGAAAAAGGAGGCTTTTATTACCCCATTTACTTAATCTTGGCAAAAGCCAACATGGTGTCAGAAAATAAACAGGTGAATTTGTGGAGAAAAAAACCCCACAAAACATGGACAACTAATAAATTCAAAGATCTCACGTCTGAGAAGACATTTGAATTTCTTGGAGACTGGGAAAAAGTGCTAAGGAAGCATGGATGCATGGGCTGCATGCTTGTCCTATTTTTAACCTCTTTCCAAACTATTTCCCATGGTCACTACCAGCATATGGCTGATTGCCTATCACTGTTCTTATGTTACACTCTATACCACAGTAGTTAAGCAGTTTCATACTTCAATTCCTCTGAAATTGTGAAGAGAGGTCCTGAAAAGTTGCTAACATTACTTTTAATTATTTATTGTAAAACTTTGTGATGTTTCAGGTTTTCTCAACTCCTCTGTATTCCCCATAACTTAAGCTTTTGTTGTGACAACCTTCCTAAGATCCTAAAGTGAACTCTTAAAAAATTAGCTAGCTTTTCTGTGATGACATTCTGGATTAGCTTCTGTGATCTGGGAATAAATTATATGAGAAAAAAAAAAAACAACTTGAGAAATTATTTACTGTTCATTCTATTTGTTCCTCTTTGGGAAATTTTCTATCTGCATGCAGCATAATGAAGATCCCCATCATTCCACCCTGCTTTTTCTGATCAGCTGCACCCTGTAGTGAAGAGGCCTCTTGAGGGCAAATGGATTCGTGAACTCCATCTGGTAGGGTGTCCCATTTACAATAGACCCCTTTCTCTTTCATCAGATTTGTACTTTCTTGTAAGACTTTCACCTTCCTTAGAAGAAGTAATATTTTTCTACAATGAAAGTCTTTCTGTTTCACTAGTCCAGAGTTCCTCAGGTTTGGCCAAGGGAGGGCACTTTGCCTCTGAGGGCTGTCACTTGCCATTAAGAGACAAACCATGCTATAATACTTAATAACAACTTTTCAAATTTTCTTTCCTTTCTTTTGCTAAAATTTTAAGGTAGGTAAGGGGAGGAAGAGAGGCAAGGACTTGCAATGGAATTTTGGATTTTGGGGAGAATGGGTTTTTGGGGTATTTTTAAAATTAATATACCTGTTTCCTCATTTCATTTTTTGCACCAGAATCAGACTGTTTCTTAACTCCTTCCTATCCACAGCCAAACCTCTGCAGCAGTCAGATCCCACCCACATTACTTGCCGCTTGGGTCTAAGTCTGTTCTTATTGGACTCAGCTTGGTCATCCAGCTTTGATAGACATACAATGCAGAGTTTTGTGCTGATAAAAGAGGAGACAGTTAACAAGAAAAGAAAATATCATGAGATTATAATGTAATACATAAGTCTCCATTTTATTTGATAATTTCCTAATAATCACTGAGCTGTCTCCTCAAAATGTAGATAATACATATTTATATTTGTTAAGTGGGTCCATTAAACATTTAAATTTATACTGGATAACCTGTTTGATTCCCTAGACTCTCCAGACCACTGAATAAGTTATACCACCATCTCTTACACGACTGCTGTTACCCCACATCTTCTAGCAAAACCAGAAGGCTTTTTTAATAGCAATTTTTTCTTTCTGACAATGTTAGGATAACAAAAACTCTACATTAACATTCAGTTAGTGGTACAGTTCAAGAAATGTATGCCCATGTGAAAATCCAGCTTATGTAAGTCTCCAGTGGGTTGAGTGTTTATAGGTAGTCAAATACTTAAAAATTTCTCAAAAAATAAATGAAAATAATCTAATAAAACACAAAATATCTAGCTATGGTCTTCTTTAGAAACCTTAATCTGCCTAGTACCTTTGTCATCTTGGTCATAGCTTTGACTAGAACAGTCAGGGCCCTAGTTCTGTTGTCACTGCTCCACATGCATATTCATCAAGGGTTTCCAGATGCTTAGGACAGTCTCTGACTAAGCAGAGACACTCTTATTGTTCCCATAAAACTGTCCACAGCATTCATGCAGATCATCTCCATGGCCAACCTACAACCATTCTCCAACCAACACTACAGCTAATCTGCAGCTGAAGGAACTGAAGGCTTGATTTTGTTTGTGCAGAGTCCAGAATATTGCATTGTATGAGATTTGCTATGCTTGTGGTGGCCACTGCTGCAGCACATTTGGAGCAACCCAAGAGTGCTATACCTGTGCAAACAGCTCTGTGCACCTTCTCTCCTACTGCTTTCTTGAACTCACTAGATAGCACCACAGAAGACCCAGCTGCATGTTCCCGTGTTACACCACTGCAATCACACAGGCAGTTTTCTTTGGAGTGAAGCCACCTCCACACCCCCACTGCTATTTTTCAAACACCAGAGAGCTCTGAGGAGGCTGATTATCTTTTGAAAAATGACAGTTTAACTATCCTACCAGAAGCTTAGGATCAACAGAATTATCTTGCAGCCAAACACCATTCAGAAGTTTGGCTGCAACAGGGATGATGCTATCAGGGCATTTACCCTCAGATCCAGCCTTTCTGTGAGCAAATACTCCATTGAGATAGGCCTCACAAAGCAGTCATTATTATTTTGTTGTGTGTACAAAAAAGTCTTTGGAAACAGCAAGAAAAAAATAGTGTGCAATGCCTTTGGATTGATTTTAGCAATCCAGGGCCTAAATCAGAGAATTTCCTACAGCAGCAGCCCAGGCTACCAGCTGCCAAACACAGTACAGGGACAATCAAAGCTGCAGGCTACTTGGGAACAGTGTGCCTTCAGGGCACATTTGCTTAGTCACTGACAGCACAGATGTAAGAGCATTGAATGTTGGATAGGTTTAAAGGTCTTCACTCTAGGTTATGTCAAAATATCTGCACAATGCTATGGGTGTAGCCAAACTTTAGTTAGCCAGGCGTTTGAGTTTCCATAGCTGCACTGAAGCTTCTGCAGATAATAGCCGTTATTTTCAACATTGCTGTCCCCAAGATTTATACACAGTGGTTTGTAGCTGAAAAACTATGTCTGTTCTCTATTAGGCCCAAATTCAACACAGTAACAAAATGCGTCCTTCAAGCCATCTTTATTTGGCAAAGCCAAGGAATATTCTTATTTCCACCCGTGTGCCTAAGGGTTTTTTTATTTCAAAACTGAATTCACCAGGATACAATCGTGTACTGAAAGTTTTGTCTAAGAACTTTTAGAGCCCGACATGTGCTCAAGTGCCTTAGTAAATCAGGACTTCTGCAATTTAATTGCACTAAGTGGATGATAACAAAAGACAACAACAGGAATAAATCATCTAACTGTGTTAAAGATCATGAGATTGACTCCAGACTTCAACCATCCCAAGCCTTCCGAAGGGTCAGACGCTCTACCCTTGTTCACACAGAGCAGTGCCTGCCTCCATAAATAGTGTCATCAAAGTGAAAGGGGCTGCCTCTGAAGTAACCCACTGAGTACGAACATATGTGCTGGAGCCTGGCCCACACTGTAAAGTACAAAAGAGAGGTGAGGGAAGGAGAATTAGATTTCAAACAGATACTTGCCACTGTTGAACGGACAAAGGAGATTTATTTGTTAACACTTAATTTAGGCTGTGTCAAAATGCCACATTTGTGTACGAATAAAAACTAGTAAGAACAACATAATGTAGCAGGAAGATCTTGCTTCAGAAACAGTTTAGTAACTTATCACACCTGTTGAACCTCAGAATAATTGCAGTGAAACAACACGGGAATGGCAGCAGTACTAAGATGCAGCACAGAGTAACAAGAGCAAACATGCAATGGATTAACGAAACAGAAGCAGAGCTAGTAAAATTGTAAGCCTACTTAAGGAACATACTGCTGTTGTTATGAGAGCAGGACCCAGTTCTGCATCCGGTTTTATGTGGAGTATTAAGAGGGTGGGAGCATGGAGGGGAATCCTTTGATAGCAGTGGACTTCTTGGCTTGTCTCTTCTGCACAGTCACTAACACAGTTCACAGACAAGCTACAAATGTGGTGTACTAAAACCAGCAGATACTCTTCCAGCTGCCTCTTCAGTTTTCTGAACTATCATAGAGCAGTGAAAATAACCATAAACTCCATGGTTCAGAGTGTCTCCTCTGCCACATAGAAGGACCACTGAGACTGACCCCCAAAAGGTGTTGGAGCACCCAGCTGCTGGCAGGATGTTGACAAGCCACAGTTATGCCATTCAGATTGTGGAAGGGCAGAATGAGGATAAAGTGTGAACAACCTCTCTAGAAAGAACAGCTGTGCTACAGTCCAATGCTTCCACGTAAAGTAAAATCTGTGGCAGTTTACTTTAAACCATAAACCATGGTATTTTAGGAAAAAGAGTCCCTGGAGCAGGCCCTGTACCTTTTATCAGTGAAGTGAGGCAGACAGCTGGAGATAGTAATTGTTTCAGCCATTGCCCCTGCTGAATATGTCTCAGCCCTAGACAAACATTTTACAAGATCTGTAAGTCAGTATTTGAAAGGAGGGTGTTTCCGAAAGCCTGGAGCAGCCACACACTGAATGGGAAAATGATGAAGTGGAAAGCATTTGAAGTCACTCTTCTTCCTTGGAATAAAGACAGTTTTTCAACCTTGAATTTCATGCCATGCAAGACTCTCAGCATGCATGCGTTAAAACTAACAGCTGGGGGGATTTTTTCCATAGGTCTGAGCTGCAATCCTTTAATCCTTACTCTAGCAAATAAAACTCTTCATATGAACAGTGACTCTCAGCTCTGGCCCACAGTTTTAGTGCCTTGGCCATTACAGTCACCTGGTTTAAATGTAAGCATAGAAATTTGGAGTGAATTAAACAAATGGTAGCTGAGAAAGCCCCTACATGAACAAAGAAGAACTGCAGAAACGTATTGCGGACACCTGGAAAAGCCTGTCTCCTATTTGCAAGAAATACATAAACAATGTTCCAGGGAGACAAGTCTGTAATAAAAACTAATGGTGAACAAACAGAATACTGCACTGAGTACTTCAAGAGGAGTATTTTTTTTTCTTTGAGACATACGTTTCCCAAGCATTTTGATTTATTAAAACAATTCGTCTATATATTTACATCGCTAATCAAATAATGGGAATGATGGTAGGCTTTCCAGTCTTAGGAAAAAGCACATTGCAGATTGAACAGAAAAAAATAGGTCCCAGTTCTGTGCACGACTAAGCAAGTGGCAAAAGTTCCCCTTAATACAGAGAAGAAGAAGCAGATCAAATTTGTTACTACTATTAACAACTCTTTAGGAAAAAAAACACTCCAAACCTTATCCAGGTAAAGTCATTAAGCCTTATCTCTAGTATTTAAGTTGGATGACTAAGCTTACTAATACAACCAATTACACTAATGATATGAGGATGGTTAACTTTCCTAGGGTGTTCCCTGTCCTACCTACTCCATCACACACTTGAGAGATACAAGGGAACAAGTATCTACCTACGACTAAGGGAAGAACTCTGTGGCAATGCCAAATGGGTCAGTTCGAGAGAAATGTTCAAGCAAGGGAGGCCTGTGAGTGTGGAAACACTGTTTGTGGATTCTCCCATTGACAAGGAAGAGGCAGAGGAGAGACCTGATGTACCAGAGACAGGACAAAAAGAGGATTTCTATGAGAAGCAATGAAAATATATAACTGTAGCTGTCCACAAATATGGGGAGAGTGTTTTCATGTGAAACACAAAATTCCCCAAAGCCCACTTAATATGCCAGGAAGGACATATGCCAGGATGTTTTTGAAGTCTGAGCCATTACACATGAAGACAGCACCTTTCTTATACCATCGTTTCAAATCTGGTAGTACGCAAAGCTATGAATAGTAATAGCAACCTAAAGATTAAGTGTGTAGATACAATTAATGGCTAATTTATTCTAAATTGCATTTATCACATTGTTTGGTAAAACTTTTGTCAATATGGCAGTTATTTGTGAAATAATCTTTCAAATAAATTGCATTCAATTTGTGTTTCTAATCAGCCAGTTACACAATGTAACATGAAGAGGTCATCTGGAACCATATCAAATACATGCTGTATCATTAGGACAGAGATTAGTCACAATTACGCACCTAATCCAGGTTATCTGTATATGACACCACTATTGCTATTCTTTTAAATGCTAAAGGACAACAAAATGTATACAGGAAAACTTCTCTAGCTTTCTCTGGGGAAAAATTATTATAATATTTGCTCATGCTCAGAAAGTCAAAGGATTTGGATTTTGCATTATCCATTTATTTATGGATAAATAAATAATTTATCCATAAATCACACGTATCACCACAACCTAAATGAAGGTTGTTTGCAATCTAAATATAAACTTCAGCACTTTCCTTCTCTATTAATTGACTCATACTCTAGTCCATTTATGTGAAAAACATGCACAGCTAATAATCAATGATATGGTGTCTGTGTGTACAGAACAAATAAGAGAAGAAACAAATATTCTGTGTCTATACTCACATACCCAGAGCAGAATACAATGAAGACCAAATATGTGTGCTTTAAGGACAGAGTCCTTAAAGGTCATTTATATTATTTTTTGATACACTGCTATTACACAAAAAAATCACCTTTTCGCTTGTTGCTGAAATGCCATTGCCACCATGCTTATTTATTTCAGCATATATCCTTACTACAAACATTTGTTCTCATTCCTAGCATTCAAGTTCTCAAAACTTAGGATTTTTGGAAAATTAAAATCACCTCTTTTTAATTTTCCTAAATTAAAATTTTCCTGGGGTGTGCATGGTCCTATTTGCATAAAATCTTTCTCATTCTTCTCTCTTTTATCATCACTCTTACCCAGGGGAGCTGGGAAGCTGCAAGTTAGAGATTGTTGTTCTTCCTGCCCAGCCTGCACTGAAACTGCTCCAGACCATTTCTGCTCTCATGGCACTCAGTATCTGCTCTTTTCCAAAACAGAGAACTCAGGTTCCTTTCAATAGTGAGAAAAACTTCTTTATCCCATGACCAAACCAAAAAAAAAAACCCAAAACCCTGGGGTTTACCTGAGTGAAGAATTACTGTGTGAGAAGTCCAGGGACTTAGCAAGTCAAAAGCTGCACTACATCTTCCAAAACTTATGACCACTTTTGTGATTTACCCTCCAAAAAGACCAAAATTTCCTATATTCAAGTAATTTTTCAGAAGGAGTCATCCCATCTTTCAAGTTCTAGTCTGCAATACCAAATGTTTGGGATTTTGATTCTGTTATTACAAGACACAAAAGCACTAATTTGCACCTCTTTTACTTTCTCCTCATCTTAAACACGCAAGAGTCAGTATAAAAACGTTTGTATTTCTCTTTTGTAAGCATGTTTTTCTCTGCTCGGTTTATAACATGGCCTGGCTCCAGTGGATACACCCACACCTGTCCTTCTGTCAGGAGCTGCACCAGGGGCTCTGCCACACACCCGCTGCCAGGTGGGAAAAGAATAGGAGGGCACACACATACTGCTCATCTCAGCCTCTCTTGGTTTGCTGGAAAAATCCAATGTCATCCTTAAAGAACAGCAGTTTTTATGAGATTTATACTGGCATAAAATACATTAAACAGTTGCAGATTTTGAGCACTACAGGACCTCTGCTCAGCCTTCCTGCAGTAGAGCCTCCCTAATACCAGAGGAAAACCACAGGTCCCTATAACCTTACATTTTCTTCTATATTTTCCCCACCTGCCTTCCTCATTTGAGTGATAACATGCTGACTCTGAATAGCTCATTAAGATAATTAAGCCTGCTCTAGGAAGGAGTTCAGCATTCCCCCAGCCAACTCCATGAGCCTTTCCCTAACAGTTCCCTCCACCTCAAGTTACCCATTTCAGAGGCCAACTTCATCTAGTTTTTTAAAACCAGACCTTTCTCTGCTTACAGTCACCTGGCAAATGCCGGGCTCTGTTCTTCCCCTGTATTTTCTGACTGGCCAGCTAGCCCGAGAAGAGTAATGATAATAATGATAATAGTGATAATGATGACAATAATAATAATTATCTAATTATCCAGTGGAAGCTACACCCATCTCTTGGAGGCAGGGCAGCAAATTCAGCAGTGGCAGCCCTGCTGCAGAAGCAAGCAGAATGTGTTTTCTTCTGCAGCACCCTAATGAAGAGTCAGGCAGGCTCGATGAGACCTCCAGGACCTGAGCACACCAAAACTAGAGTTTTATGCAGTGGCAGTTGCTGCAACCAGTGCTGAGCCGCCCAGCTTCCAGCATTCCTACTTTAGCCAGCCTGGCTCCCTCTCTGCCCTCCCACCGTCCTTCACACTTGAGGCAGTTAATCCAAAGAGTGCAAGGGGAGACTTGGAGGCTTATACCAAGGCATAACCAAGTTGCCCTGTGGTGTAACTTCATTCTCTAAGGGAAATCTTGAAAGATTTCAAACAGCTATAGTCCTCCTATATGTTAATTTGGCTGCAAAAAGGTTCTGAAAATCCATATACATGCACCAAAATATAAAGACTCTGCCTCCAAAGATAAATCAGCTGAAGAACCGCCCTGTTAGGGTACCTCTCCTGAGGAGGAAATCGTCTTCCCTACAGCGCCCTTTCGGAAGGCGGGCAGGAGAGTGTTAGGCACTCAGAGCCCAGCTCCCAGACGGCCGGGGGTTCCTGCCGGGGCGAAGCCATGGACGCTCAGGGGCATCCCTGCGGCCGCCCCCGCGGGTCGAGGCGCAGCGGAGCAGCGGGGCTGCTGCTGAAGGTGCAAGCGACTCGCGAAGAGGCTGCCCGGCCTGGCCCCGGGGCAGCCAGGGGCTAACAGGACACAGGCACACGGGACAACCAGTCACGCTGCTGGGACGCAGCTCTGACCGGCCCCCACAGGGTACCAGGGCACTCCCTGCTTGCCGTGCCAGCCCGAAGTGCTCGTGCCATGGCTAGCAAGGGACAGATCCTGCCAGATGCCCAGCTGTGCTTTCAGCAGGTCCTATGGGGTGCTTCATTTCAACTCGGATCATTTGAGGCAGAATTCCGTGATTGATGGGGATTAAAGCACAGGGAAACAAACTGTAATCTCAAATGATCGTCGAAACTGTAACGTTTCTGGGGCTAAAACCACTCCAAAATTCTAGTCGCCTTCGGGTTCCTTGTTTCTTAGCGTTACAGTGCACTAACTTCTGTCTTTGCGGTTCTCCGTTGACCCAAAGCTTGGACTTAACTGGGAAGAATAAACCGTGAAAAATACAGAGAGGGATTGGTATAGGGGAAATGTACATAGAAATGTGCAAATAACTAGAGCAGAAGTGATAACATCTCTGCTGATAGCCATCCTTACTGAGGAAATTATAAAGTATTACCCTCATAACAAATAAAATAAATTTTCTTCAAAGGGGAATCGCAGTTTACTCACTTACAGCAGAGTGCTGACCAGTCTATTCATTCGTGCAGGCGCAATGACCCATCTTAGAGCACGACTGCTCGTTATCACCTTACATATCAAAGGGATTACACCCTAAAATGCAGGCGCCGTGACCTGCAGCTCCTTTCCCACTCCACCGGCAGCCCCTCCACACATGGCCAGAGCCGTGGCCTCCGTGTAGAGCCACTTCATTTTGGGAAACACTCCTTAAACTGGGCTGCCAAACAACAACTCGCCACCTGTGCATGCGCCACAGTCGTGATGGCAAGATCATGATGCTGCCATGACCACAGTTTTAGGAAAGGGGAGGGTTCTGCCTCTCGACAATTCCAATACCTACATTTGTCTTCAGAGAGGGGAAAAAAAGAAAAAAAAAAAAAAAAAAAAAAAAGGCAGCGGAGCAGAGGAGTATCCAAATACCTAGTCCCAAGGATCAACGTGGGACCGCCGGCCTGACTGGTCCTACTATCCTAATGAAGCATCAGTGCTGCCGGCAACAGCTACTGCCGTGTCCGGAAGGGATACTAATAATTACCATGAAAACACTTAAAAATAGTCCAGCCGAGCTTCACTTCTCTCAGTGGGCCTCTGTGTTACAGGGCATAACCCAGCCATTCCAAAATACAGAGAGACGTATTGAGATATATGGTATCCCAGCACTTACTCTGATTTTTTTTTCTATTTAATTTTAATTTTTTTTTTAAGTTCAACTGACCCTTCTGGTCACTAACTTTCTTTGTGGTTCACTCTAAGGATCGCTCTCCAAGAACAAAAAAGAAATCTCCGAGCTTTGATAGAGACTCTGGATGAAATTAAGAACTTCAAACCCCAGATTTTTAAAAAGAAAAACAGATGTCCTGTTTGTTGAGTATAAATAACTCCGTACGTGGAAGCCTTTCCTTTTACGCCGCATTAAATTTTATTTAATGCTGGGTGCATTTCAACTGAAAAAAAAAAATGGAGGGGGCAGCAAAATATGTGGGTGACAAACCCCTAAATCTTTTCCACTCTCGAAAGAGAAAGAAACAGGCAGACGGGAAACCCTTCATCTGGATGAAAGCCCTCAATCCCTCAATACGTTTCCGAGCAGACCTGGCGAGCGAGCCTGCCCTGGTCAGTGCGGCGGGGAGAGGAGGCGGCGGGCGGCCGGCGCGGCCCCGGGGCAGAGCGGGGCGCGGCCCCAGGTGCCCGCCCGGCCCCCGAAGCTCGGAGCGGCCCCAGGCTGACTTACGTGAGCACGTAGTTGACGCTGACGATGCAGTGCGGGCGGGAAGAGCGGCTGTTGTGCACGATGGTGGCGTAGCTCTGCACCCACACCCAGCCGCCGTGCTTGGCCAGAAAGCGGTAGTACTTGGTGGTCACTTGCCCTTTCACCAGCACTGCGGGGACAAAGCGAGGAGAGCCTCAGCGTGGCTCCCGCCTCTGATTTAATCAGCCCCAGGAAGGGGTGCACACTCCCCCCAGAGCCCCGTGGGCGACCAGAGGGATTTAGGAACCTCTTAGCGGCACATGGGGAAGCGGCGGGGAGGACAAGGGTGGTGGAGCCCCCAGAAGGGCTCACCTCGGTACCTGAGATCGTTATCAAGGGCTAATAGGGGAGATTAGTAGGGGGCCGGGGTGTGTGACTGTGTGTGTGTGTGTGATGGGCTACGGCAACCGAACCCCACACACCCCCATCCCTAAGAATCATCATCGAGATTTTGTTCTATAAATCTGTCCTGGGGTTTCATCTCTTCTCTTTACATTCTCTGCAAGGAAACTTACCGGAAATTAATATCCTTTTTAGTCATCTATCCGTGTATTAGTGTCATTATGATATCAAAATAGAATAAAGTACATCTCCCCGAATCAGGCTCACTACGGCAGTCGAAATTAGATACACAGATAAGGTTTGTGAGACTTGGTGGAAGTGATAAAAAAGTATTTAAATTTCACTGGCATGGCTTTTTGGAGCAGGGAAAAAAAAAAAAAAAAAAAAAAAAAAAAAAAAAAAAAAAAAAAAAAAAGAGTTTTCCTAATCTAAATTTGAAGAGACAAGAGCGCCTGAGATTTGTGCAGGGCAGTTTTTGTCCTACAACCAAAAGAAGAGGATGGAAAAATAGCCTTTCACTGCCGATCCCCTCCGTTTGTCGCCTGCGTCCAGCTCAGAGTTCAGTCTCTATCTAACCTTGTTTCACTAAAACCTGAAGAAGATTTTGCTTATCCTGCCCTCCAGGGAGCTGGCTTTTCACATTCCGACCTAGAGGTAAATCCCAGCAACCCCAAAGTCCTTCTACAAAGGAAGAAGATGGGGGGCTGGGTTTTAAACAAGAAGACGGTCTCCTTACACAAGTGATGTGCGCAACGCAGGTGAAAGGTGTCACAGCCATGGACGTGGTGGTAAAGGGTCTTCTCTATCAAGTCCTGGGGCTCGTAACCTGTTAGCTCAGCTACCCTGCAAGAGACACAAGCAGCAAATATAAGTGGGTGAGAGGACAGGAGAGGAGGCCTGGAGAAGAAGGGACGGGCTAGGGAAATAGATTTGGAAATAAGCCCAGCTCTACCTGGAATCTAAGAATATGAGCTTCATGTCTAGGCTGGCCCGAAACATGAACATATTGCTGTGGAGCTTGATCTCCGTCACGGCGCTGGGCGGCAGCGAGTGGCCGACGGCGACCAAGCCAACATTTTGGTAGCAGCCGTCGAAGGGGGACATGTCCAGGCTGTACTGACGGATCTTCAGGTACCCGCTGCAGTGAATGACCTGCCGGAGACACAGGAAAGTTTGGCGGCCAGCCAGCAGGGGTGAAGGGTGTGCTGAGACAGGCGTCCCTCCCCACGAAGAGGGCCAGGACAACGCCCCTCATGCCCCTGCCGGACCCGCGGGAGCCGCTGACCTGCGTCTCTGCTCTGGCAAAGCGGCACCGTCTGGGAGTTTTCTGCGGTTCTATCGGGGTTGAGGTTTTTTTTTTTTTTTTTTTTTTTTCCCCCGTACTAGAGTTCAGCGTCGATCTAAGGCCCATTAGAGTCAATGAGATTTTTTTCCACTGGCTTAAGTGTTTTTTGGCCCATCTCCTAACTGCACTTTTATTATTCTTCTGTAAAGGAAAGACGCGGAACAGTCCAATCCAGTTAGGACTTAGTAATGAAGAGTGTATGCGCCTGAGAAAGGGTTTACATGTGTGCATATGTCACGTGTTTTAGATATGCCTGTTATATAACTGGAGCAGACGCAATCCATCGCCAAAAAGTACCTTTCAGTATATCTCCTAAATGTACCCTTGCAGGCGACTGCTGCCTACTTCCACTCTTACTTCTCTATTATTAAGACGTTTCCTCTTGGGGTTCAGCAGGTGTTCTCGGTCTACGGTCCGTCGTGACACAACATCTCGGGAGCCAACCCGCTCCTCGGCATTGTGTGGCGGACACCGAGCAGCGAGGAGGTAGGAGAGAGCGCAGGGCTCTCCTTACCGAGCAGAACCATGTGAAGCACCTGGTCAAAACCCTTGACTGCGAGAGCTACCTCTTGCAGCTACCTAATTACCTAATAAAGAAATAAATTAACCCGGGGCTCCCTTGTATCACCTGAAAGCTCTCACAGGGCACCCCAGTGGTTGTGCGAGGTTCAGTTCAAAGACTAAAATAAAATAAAAATAATAACAAAAGGCCCACAAACAAACATCAAGGGGAGCTCGATTGCTTGGTTTTGGTTTTGTGGTTTGAGCTCTTCCACCTGAAACTCTGAGAGAAATGAACCACTTAAAGGAGTCCTGGGCTGGGAAAGCCCCCGTGAGAAGAGGTCTCAGCCCATCTTGTCTCCCGATTTTCACAGTCTTTCCGGCACAGGCACAGGGGAAGGCTCGGGGGGGGAGGGGGGAACGGGGAATCTGGCCGCGGGCACGCACCTTGTAGCCCCCGCAGGTGAGGCCCGCGTTCCTCTTGGCCAGGACGCACTTCATCCTCAGGAAAAAGGATCTCTCGATCTCGTACTCTGGGAAGGGGGAAAGGCAGAGGTGGAGTGAGCCACAGGCTCCGCTGGCTCTGCGCTGTCCCCTACGCGACGGCGGCGGCCGGGCGGGGGCTGTGTACTTTACCCTGCACGAAGTGCGAGTGGTAAGGCTGGTGCGCCGTCAGCACCGCCGTCATCTCGTCATGGTCGGCGGGGTGGATGTACTCGTAAATGCTATTGCCGGTCAGCTCTACCTGTGAGAGAGGAGGAGGAGGAGGAGGGGGGGCTCATCGCCGGCACCGCGCACCCTCTCCTGTCATTCGCGGGAGTGGTGCAGGCAAGCACAGGGGCCAGCAGACCCCCCAGCGTACCTGCGACAAGCCCAGGTGCACCGAGGCAGTCTCCGAGATGTACATGATCTTGCCATCCGGAGCCACAACAAATATGAAACCATCCAACGTCTACAGAAAAGGGTTGAGAATATAAATAAATCAATAGATAGACAGATCCATTAAATACCTGTCCCTCTGATTTATTTTAGCAAACAAGTGTCGATGCTCATGCTCTGATCATTCAAACAGTTGGAAAGAAGTGAGCAAATCTTGGACAAGAATCCTTCTAAAGGGATGTATCCCCTGAGATACAACCCACTTCTCAGAGGGGCCGAGCTCAAAAGTAACGCAAAGTGCCTTGGAAGTATCTAAGAGGTCCTGGCTACCTGGTGATCAATATTTGAGTCCCAGAAATCCTGAATACTTCTATCCTATTTCAAATGTCACAGGGGGGTTAGTGCCTGCGTATTTTATAAGGAGAATTTAAGCAATCAGAGAGAATCTGAAACTCTCCACAGTGTAAATAAGACAGTTTGTCAGGTACATTTCAGCAGACACAGATAGGACTTCTGGGTGGACCAGGAGCAGAATAGGCCCTCCAAAGGCCACACGATTCCACTAGAAACACGTGGTGATGGTCATTGCTAATATTCTTTAGTATTTCAGAGCGCTGTGAGTTTTCAGACCTGCCCTCCCTGATTTGTGTCTCTGCTAATGTCGGTGCCCGCTGAGCCCTTCTGCCCCCGGCAGCCTTCCCTGACCTGTGGTGTGGCAGCCTCTCCCTGCCATACCACTCTGAGCTTCAGAACATCGATGATATGTGAAAAGTCGCGCTCCTGTATCTCTGGCACCCTGGGACACGCTGTGAATCCCTCGCTTTGGATGACGTGTTAGATGATTCTGAGGCAAAGGACCCAGAGGGACCGAGCCACAGCCCCAATAAAACACACGACATTGAATCACAGTGGTTCGCATTTCTGAAGTGGCTCCCCCCCTGTCTACCTCTCTATTAAACACTTGAACAGTTAAAAATTAGTCAAGGTGGCAATTGAAAGCTCAGAAGAGGGAATTATTTCTTTAATCATTAATGCCATATGCCTGTCGTTTCCAGACCAGTACCTGCAAAAGATGGGATCCCAGTTCCCGTCCAACATTATCCAGTGGGCTTGTCCGGCTGGAGTGGCCCCAGGCTTCTCCAAGTCCTGTTATTTAAGACAAAGAAAAAAGAAAAGTAAGGTCAGGAGACGAAAAATTGACTCGTGTGGGCCTGATGGGGAGAAACATTTTTTTCCTTGTATACACTCTAAAACATATACACATACAATCTTTGGAAAGCCTCCAGATAAAAGCCTCTTCTGTGCGTTTTTTTCTCCAACATCTAATTCCTCAGAGACAAAAATACGCGAATACTTATTTTGAGTTAACGGTGAAGGTAATTTTTAAGACCTAAGTGAAACAGCACGCTAGGTCAAAGTGCTTTTCAGTGCTGCTTTTGGCTACTGAGAACTGTCCCCCTTGAACTTCAGAGAAAGCATCCTAGCCTCACGATTTCTCAGACAAATCACTGTCTGACGACACGGACTGCCCTCCCTCCTGCCCCACGAAGTCTGTCTCCGGGATTCACCTCTATCCCTTCCATCTCTTCTCCTGCTGCTCCGGTGGGCGGGATGGTTCCCGCTGCAGGGAGGGGTGATGTGCCTCCATAGAGCCCCTTCCAGAAATTAATCTTTCAGGATTTGTCTGATGTTTTACACGCGTCTTGTTTTCTCCTATGCAAAGTGAGTAGTAATAAAAGCCACGTGGAAGTTACTTAACCCGACTAAAGCTACTCAGGGACGATGCCTTTCCACGGTGTTGTTGCTGAAATAATTTAAACGGGTTAATTAAAACCTTTGAGGCTTGTGCCATGAAATAAGTCTCACTTCGACACGCACAGGCAGTAAGACGGAGTAAGACGGAGGGGAAAGCTACAAATCCTGATCGATGGCTAGGATGGCAGGTCGCAAGGGGACCCGAGGCGGCGGGGTGTGCTCACCCCTGCAGTGCGCGTTGGGAAAAGGCAAGACCTCGTTTTCCAGTTATTTCGAGAGAAGCAGAGGAGGTGCTGACTGCAGGCAGCCGCGGGCATCCCTCGCTATTGACCGGCCTCACCCAGGTGTTTGCCGGTCCGCACAAAGGGAACGGGGCATCCCTGCGCGGCCCCTGCGCGCTCTCCCCGCCGCCGGAGCCGTGTGCTCTTCTCGTCCCCGCCTTTCGCTTCCTTCTCTCCCCCTCCTCCCCCACCTCCTCAGAACAACTTGTCTCTTCCCCACTCCTACACTTTCCTCCTTCCTCCTTAGCTTGGTAGCCCTATAGAGGCAGGAGACTCTCTCCGGCCCGTTCCTCATCCTGCAGCCTCAGCGTGTAGCAGGTCGCCAGTCAGAAATAGGTTCCTTCCCATTAATTCCTCCACGCCAATTAACGGTCAGCCAGCCGCCAGGATGGAGGATCACCTCCGCCCCCTGTATTCAGGAAGGAGCTGGCAAATCTTACACAGCTTCCAGGGGAACAGAGAAAAGCCCACGGTATATTTGTTTTTCCCGAGCTCCTCGGAGGTTCCTCTGCTGGGGAGCCAGGACGGCCCGTCAGCTCTGAGGCGGCTCCTTGCCACGTCCGCCCACCCGGAGGGAAATCTGAGTGACAGGTTTCTTAATTCAAGGCTAAATCTGCACTGCCTGCCTATGATTTAAGTTGCTTATTAATCTAACTTTACGGCTCTAATTCTTCTTCTCCTAAAAGGGAAAATAACCCGACCCCAGCGGGTTAATGAACAGCTCACGGGCATTGCAGGTTAACCTCCCTCGGGAAGGCGGTTCTTCACGGCGCGCTGAGCTCCTCTATATGTTTCAGGTGGAAATCCCGCGCTGCTGGGCTCTGTCTGTTCATGGTTTATAATTAAACGTTTTCGCTTGTGTACCTGAACTGGCTTTTTGAAATCCTGTCACATGAGATGATCCTTTGTGCTGCCCAGATGTTTTCAGCACTTTCAAGTCGGAGACTATCTCTAATCGTTGCCAATCCCAGCCTCTCCCAAATCGACGGCCTCTCCTGATGCCCCTTAAATACTGTTTTTAAAGATTATAAGAGAAAGCCCCCTCCATTAATTTTCACTCCCCCGTCTATTCGCTTTAACATCCAATTTCCTTTTATCAAGGGGGCAAACTGTGATTTCTTGCACTTGACCTACCGCAGAAAATTCTGCAAATCCTTTGATTGTCTATTTAAAACAAAACAAGGAAATCAGCTCTCCCTTTTGCTCCAGGATTACGCTTGGAAACAAGATCTAAAGATTCTCTTGTAGTTTGGAGAGCCAACAGCATAATAGCTTTGGAATAGAAACAAGCAGCTTTGTGAGGAGAAGGATAACTAAATCGTTTTTAGGCGAAGGATTTTCCCAGCTGAAGTGGCCGAAGACAAAGCAAAACATAATCTATTTTGGAAGATTTCCAAGTTATGCCACATTAACCTTAGAAGATAAAATTTGCTTTCTTCCCTGCGGCCCCTCCCCCACCGTGGTCTGGTTTATCATATTTACATAAGTAGCCTTAGAAGGGATGTATCTATTAGGGATCTAAGGACCTAGTGAGCTCACATTTCACTTGGAAATAGAGGGGAAGTTTTACTGTTGCTTAATACTTGATGCATTGTAGAACCATTTCCATTTAAATACCCCCGACCCACGGATTACCTCCATGGACTGGCTGGATGGGTTTTGTAATTTCCTGAAAATGAGATTTCGATTTATAAAACAAGAAACCAATTAGTAACCAAATGAGGCGAAGTAGATCCACTAAAATTGACCTAATCCCACAGGCACCATTTAGGTCAGTTCTTGGCGAATGAATGATGAGCAACCGTCTAACATAAGCTCAAGGCATCACCCAGCTGTGTTATTCATGCAGAAAAAGATTTTTTTAAAAATGTATCGAGCTTTTATTTCAGAATGAATTTGATACTCTTGCCAAAATACATATTATATGCTTCTGCCTAAAGAATTCTTCCTCCTATCTAACAATCTCTTTCACTCGATGAACTTTTTTTCCTGAGAAGATAAACTACGTGTGTAACGAGAAATTGTTTGCTGTTGTGAGGCGGGAAGGGAAAGAGAGAGAGAGGGGAAAAAAAAAAAAAGTAAAAAAGAAATTTAAAAAAAATTAAAGGAGAAGAAAAGAAAAGCATTTTATCCAGCCTATCGCTCATCGTTACCCAACAGCCTTCACCTACATCGCGCGGAACCTGCGCGGAGCGAGCGTGCTGACTCATCGTTTCTCTCGGCATTCTCCAGTGGAAAGTCACTGTGCTTTCCACATCAAAAGGCATGTCCATCGGTTTCATGGCCTCGGTACACCGGCGGGCCCCTGTGAAATGCCTTCTCCCACCCAGCCGTGCCCACCCCCGGCACTGAGAGAGCCGCTCCGCAGCGCCAGCCTGTCCCCCAGGCCGGGCGCACTGCCAGACCTGCCGCGCTGCGCTGCCCTGGTCCTGTCCTTCCTTCCCCTCATCTTTTGATTGATGCAAGCCTTGATGTCGACAGCCAATGGAACCAGGCGCTAGGTGGGCACCGTCCCTATCCAGTGGCGATACTGTTTCAAGGAGCTCCTATGTCCCACGGAAGGGGGAAGAGATTCCTGAATCGTTTCTAATTTGATCTAGGCAAAAACGGAGGAAGGCAGGCGCAGGGAAATGAGACTCCGAGAAGCCAGGGCAGCTCCTTGGCCCTGGTTGATCTCCGGGTTACTTGTCCCTCTGTGAGCATCTGCAGCGCAGAGCCCATCTCGACCCCTTCCTTTGTCTGGCAATAGCAAAGGGGGGCGGGGGTGGCGGTAGGGCGGCCAGAAGATGCAAGCCCTTATCTACTTTGCGCTGATTTGCCGGCTTTTAAAAGCAGTTACGGAGATTTCCCCAGCGGACTCTTCGTCATGAAACCTCAGAGCAATCCGAATTAACTGTAGCGGGCGACTTGACGCCCCCGTTTGAAAACACTTAGTGGAGAGCCTATCCTGAGCTCCAGACCTGCTGCTTTGGGGGCCAGACCCTGAGGCCAGCTCCCTCTGGGGCCGGGAACCCTTGGGTACCCCTCCGGGGCTTGCCCCAGTCTGGCGCACCGCCCGGCCGTGCGAGGCCCAGGGAAACTAGCCTGGAGACGAAGCCCCGTAAGCAGGGAATTCTTTCCTGTTGCTATGGATGGGCAGAGGGAGAGGATGTGGGGCTCTCCCGGAGGCAGCCCGCTGCTGTGGGACAGCGCTGGGAGCCTGCCCGAGGCGGCAACCGCAGGGAGTCTTCCTAAGCCGGGTCCCAGCAGGTCCATCGCGCGTTTCTCTTCCAGGAATTCCTCAAAACTCCCTCTCCGGGCAGCGGCCCTCGCCGCCGCTTTCCCAGATCTCCCCGCCGCCTCCCGGCGGCCGCGGCCCGGGGATGTCTCCTTATGCTTTGGTTTCGCTGCGTTTTCTTTGCCCTTTCAAGAGCCGCTCTATGGTTACAAAGAAGGAGGAGCAGCATCTCGCTCCTCGCCCGCCGGCGCCGAGGGGATGGATGCTGACCCCACGGAGGGCGCGGGATGCGAGACCCCGGTCACCTCCTCCTTGGGGCTCGCCCCTTCTCCGCGGCCCCGCAAGCCGCCCTCGCCGTGCTGGGCAGGCCCACGAGGGTCGGGCCGGGCACGGGCGCCGGTTTCGTTCCACCTGCCCAGCAAAGCCTCTCTACAGAGCGGACGAAAATATCACCTTCGTGAGCGGCTCTTCAAGCAGCACCTTCCCTGCCTCCCACTGCCCCTCGCCGGCGCTGCCCCCGCCTTAATACCAAAGGGCAAGCGGGGCACGAGAGTTGTTTGGGAAGAGGGAGGGAGGACACCTCAGTCTCCATCTCCCACGCGGTCATTCTCCCTCTCTGTCCAGGGGAAATGACAAACAACAGTTCCGGGAGTCGCGGGAGCAAGAAGCTGCACGTCCTAGTCACTGGCAAGCCAAAAGGCAACTGGATGTTGTATCGAGGAATTAGCTTGATTCGATTAACCATTTAATTAAATCGTCTGCCGCCAGCGCTTCGTTCTGCCATCGCCTAACGCCAGACAGAGCTGATTTCCCAGTTAATTTAACAGGCAATGGTTAATGATAACTCAAAATCTTGGCCAGTTGAGGCTTCTGTAAAGGACTGGGTCGCCGTCGGAGGACTCAGATGGAATAGGATAAGCTATGCTTAAAAAAAAAAAAAAAAAAAAAAAAAGCTGCTCATTTCCACTGCCTGCGGATGCCATTAGCAAGGTTTTGCAAAGATTTATTATCTCGGTAAATCACACGTATTCATTTGAAGCCGAGATAAATTAAATTAGCATCCCTCTTTCCTTATAAAAATAATAATAACAGGGAGGAAAAGCCCCGTTGACTAAATAAACATCCCTGTTAAGAAAATGGTAATGGAAATAATGCTGAGGCTGTTCCACTATAGAGAGAAATACCAGGATTTTGGCACACACGGGGTAGCGGAATTGCGCTTTGAAATGCAAACAAATGGAACCATGTCCAAATTGGAGAGAGGGGGAAAAAATCAGGGCATTTTCGAGCACCAACTACTTATTCGTTTCTCCAGAAGACTCGAATTCAAGTAGCCCTGATTTCGAAGAAATAGGGGACGGAAGGATTTGCACCAACGTGCACAATGTTTATATGCAAGTTGAAAAATATTCTACAACGTAGAACGGTCGTACGTTTCCAAAGGAAATACGATTTCCCCACCCCCCAGCTCTTCTCATTAATTATTCCTTCTAAAACATAAATCTAAGGGGTTTTTTTTCAACGATCCTGCTAGTAGTTTAGTTCTGCTCTTCACATTTTAAGTTCACATCAAAACTAGAATTAAACAGAGATTCAGCGTGGAGAGTAAACTGCTGCTTAAATGAGAAAAACTTCTGTAAGAAAATAAACATTGAAACCTAATGCTCAATCATTTCCCTTTGCAGCAAGAAAAACAGCATTAAATCACCTATCCACGTGGGAAACGGATTTTTTTTTTCTGTTGTCTCTTCCCTCTCTAAAATAAAACAAGGTTAAGGGTTTCAATATTGAAATGTTAATCATCCTGATTCGGCGAAAGTTTATGTAAACTGAGTCTCTGCTTTTGTCTCGAAAAGCAAACGCCTCTCTGCGCCAAAACGATCCCTTCCCACTAGGATAGACTGCAAACCCTCCTTTTGCATCTCTGGTCGCGGATAGAAATTAGGACCTTTAAAATATCCCTAACTAAAAAATGAAACCAAAACCCAAACAAAAAAATATTTATTGTGCCACCTGGGTTTTTTGTTTGGGTTTTATTATTTTTTTTTTCTCCCTTCCCTTCCGGATACTGCCGAAGGTCAGTGAAGAATTACCCCGCAATAGTAACAGTGATCGCACTGGTTTTGGCGGAAAAATTTTTTAGTCCTTTGACACTCTGAAGATTTTTCTACCTATTTTTGCGTCCGCGTTACTTACTATTAGCGATTTAATATTGAATTGAAATTATAGTATTTATTTATAATGAACATTAAATCAGGAAGTATTTTATTAAGAAGTCCTACTTGAAAAAAACAAAGAAACAACCCTTCCTTAATGTCCTCAGAAAATTAGCAGATATTCACTCTTTCCCAAGCTGTCTGATGACCGAAAAGCAATACAGGTCTTATAGGCTTTCTTCTCCTGGAAGGAAATGTTTTAGTACTGAAACGATGCAAGAAACTTACGTCTTGCACTTTTCGTCCTTGACAGTTTTAATCTGCTGAAGATAAAGTGGAATTATGGGTAGAAAAAACAACTCAGACGTTTCAATAACTTGTGGGAATTGCACAACCATTACGAGAGAGAGCTCGTAGAAAAATCTCTGTCCAGTTAGTCAAGTTTGTCCAGTGCCACTGCCTTATGTTTAGATGTCTGGGGCTAAGAAGGAAACCCCACGTGCTTATTTTGTGTATGACTCTCCTGGCATTTCACTCCCAGAAAACTCTTGTTTCCAAAACGAACCCGAAATCTACCCACCTTCTTTCTCTATAAGTACCTTTCAGACACAAAAATATGCAGACAAACGCACACTGATTCTCTCCGCCCTCCCCCAGCCCCGCGTGTGCGCGGCGACGAGGAGTGTATATCTTTCTGTACGTGATTATTTACAACCAACTCTATGCAAGCGCTCTCTGGGCAGATGGAAATTTGCTCTTGTACCGGGGAGAGGGGATATGAGTTAATCTGGAAGTGCAGCTCGCTGTTACGGAGACAACGTTTCTCTACCCTGACTCCTCCAAGATCTCTTTTAATGTACGACATTGCATTCCGCCGTGCTCCCGAACCTCCTGCTACCCATCTCCAGTGTTTTGGCCAACTCATAGTGTCTGTCCCGACGCTTGTATCGCTTTCTTCCCCAGGGAAAGACAAACGAAAGGAACCCCATTGCACCCATCCAACATCCCTACCCTGCCTTCTCCGTTCAGAAAAGACTCGTGCTTTTCGAGAGTCATTTCCACGGCTGCCACTACCTGTTCTCCCTTTCCAGAGAAACTTTTTTTTTTTTTTTTTCCCCCTCCCTGGATGGGGGCACTGGAAAACCAGAATAGCCTCCTTCTTCTTTGCCTCCCTATACTCACACGCAGCCGGACAAGCACAAACATACCCGCGACGGAAGCCCAAGCTGCTTCGCCGCGTTTCCGAAGCCCACTGAGCCCCCGGGGTCCCAGGAAAAAAGTCACCCGGGTTCGGCTCCCGCACGGCCAGGCGCAGGAGCAGCGCCTGAAGGCCGCTCGTGTGCGCCTCGCTCGTGTTTAATCGCAGCACGAGCGAGGCCGGGGAAACCCGCGGGGCCGGGGCCGAGCCGGGCCCCCTCGCCGCTCCCCACCTCCTCGGAAGTACGTGAGAGGGAGAAGGAGCCCGCGTGGGACAGCGGGAAAGTCACCCGGCTCCACGTCACGTTGCGAGCCCCGCTCTCGGGCCTTTGTGCCCCGCTCGCAGCGCGCCCCGGCCGCGGCCCCGCGCGGGGATGCACGGCCCCGGGGATGCGCGGGCGGCAGTCCCGCGTGGGGCTGCAGCCCACTCGGCGCCGGCCTCCCTCGGCAGCGCCTCGGAGGGGCGAGCCCTCCCGAGCCTGCTCCCTGCTTTTCTTTCTAATGCGCAGTTTGCCTCTAATGAGGCTGGGAAGGCTCCGCAGCCCCCCGAGCCCCGCTCAGCCGCCCCCGCTGCCTCCGCACTCAAATTAGCATCTGCTGCGGCCGGCAGCGGCCCCGGCCCCGGCGCGCTTCGCCACACGGTTCCCCAGGGCATTCAGGCATCCTGCGCTGCCACCGAGGGACGGAGATCAGCTATTCTTCTCTTCCCGTGATTACTCACAGCCTACAAGCAACACCATATGCTTCTTCTGATCAAACAACCCGCTACATAGGCACCAGTAATTGACGAGACCTGCTCGAAATCACGCAGAAAGGTAGCCTACTGAGACCGCAGGAGTTGACAAATCATTGCTAATAATCCTTTTAGGAACATCATGGGCATCAGGATTTGCAATAGCTTTATTTTTATAAAGTATGCGCTGACAGCATAAAGGACAACTCCGTCTCCTTTGAAACAGAGGACTGTCCTGCATAATGATCTTCAAGGTGGCAGAGCAAATAGAAGAGGAAAGTGGCTTGATGAAGAATTTAATTACTATTTTTAAAGGTTTCATTTAACCCCTTCTTTGGTTGCAAGCGACTCGATGATATGGAAAGTTGTTGCAAGAAATTATTGTAAAATGCACTGGATTGGAAATTACTGCCGTGGACTTTAGGTATAAACGTTCATCCGTAACCTAGGGTGGGAGGAGGGGATTACCTCCCCCGTCCAAATGACTGCCACATTGCATATTTATTATAAAAAGTAGAACTGGTACCAGTAGTCCACAAATTTAACCGGGGAAAAAAAATTAAAAACCCCTCAACCCCCAAAATCAGACAAAACTAGAGCAGAACAAAACCAGGCCATATACACTCTCTTAATTTGTAAAAAATACAGGCCAACCGAGTCGAGATACAGCTACAGAAAACTTATGGGTATGAAGCTGTTTTACGTTGTTTGTCATGTACACTCGCTTTTCAATAAAAGACGCAGTGAATTTTGTATTAGGTCAGCCAAAAAAAAAAAAAAAAAAAAAAAAAAAAAAAAAAAAAAAAAGCTCTTGTTACTTTTTCTTTCATACAAACCACAACTCCATCGAGTTGGTCTAAATAAAAGGTTTGTGAATTTTTAATCCCCCCCCCCCCCCAAAGCTTATAAACTCAAGAGAGTGATAACACGGAAGAACTTTATTCTGACTCTATCAACTTTGTGCTGTTTGCTTTTCTTCACAGCCGATCTAGAAGACCAAAGACGGCAGCTTTAGATCCTAATTCTATTTAAAAGCATAAGATACTTCAGGACGCTTAAGTTTTCTTTGCTAGACAGGCGGGTTATTGCTGCCGTGGAAGTCAACGTGAAGTTTACTGTTGCCTGTCGAGGAGAATCATGTCTAGGCTGGGCCACTAGTTTTGCAGCACTGGGTGGTCAGGGGGATTGAATATGTCTGGGTGCAAAATTCCTGCTAAAATTTTCCAAGGTCGATTAACGCCCTCAAACTGCCCTAATGACCCCCAGAACGAGACACAGCACACTGATGATGTGATTCAGTGTGCTCGACTTATTTATTTAGCCTGGGTGTGAGCACGCCTGCACGCGTGTCCTGTACCTGTACACTGCACCTTTCCTCGAGAGCTGAACTAAGCCTGTAGGACTTTGCATAGACTTATGTAAATATTTACCCATATACTAACTCGCCCTCACATAACGACTATAAATAGGGGTGAATCATGCCCTCTTAGGCCTCGCGTGTGCTTGGTAGGGGATGCATATTTGACTGGGAGACTGGGGAAAAGAAAACCCCGGTTTGCTTTAGAGAACACACAGCAGAGCTCAGTGCCTTCAAGTGTTGACAAAAGTACCATAAGTCTCCAACCAAACTTGTCATAGGAGCTAAAGAGAAAGTATTTACAACAGAAGAAAGTGACAGCGGAGGGCACCCTGTCTCCGAGCACATCCCAAAGGATTGGCCTTTTTTTTTTTTTTTTTTTTTTTTTCCCGTAAAAGTGATAAATGACACCTGGATCAGAATGAAAATGGAGGCCAATAGGCACTCCCACCTACCTTCTGGAAAAACCACCCTCATTTTTAAATAGCTGGTGGTGAGTCTGATTATGGATGCTTTGTCCAGCTGAGAGGTGATAGCGGAGGGCAGGGGTAGTAATTTAGCCAGTTCATAAAATTCACTGTTTTCTTTCTCCCGTCTAGTCCGGGCAGCATTTTTGGACTTCTCTTTCATCGTGTTTTTTTCCCGCTTCCTTGCTACAATTTAAACTCCAGAGATTCATCCAAAGGTGGAAGGGAAACTCATCTGCAATTCATCTCTCCGAAGCATCAGGCGGTGATTCTGAGAGCGGCCATTACTCGGAAAAACCGTTCTGTTGTGTAAATGCAAACAAGTGTTGAAGAGTAAAGGTGTTCTTAAAAAAAAAAAAAAAAAAGTATATATACTCTGAAAAACAGAGTCAATTAGATGGGAAAGGTATTTATCCAATGCAGCTCAGCACTCCAAGCAACAGCATTAAAAAAAAAAAAAAAATTAAAAAAGCTAGAAGATTGAGGCACCAGACAGCAACCAAACGATGTATTTCTGGCCTTTTTTCCTACTCATGGCGGGCAGCATAGCTCCTCGGAAGAGGGTCATAGTAATCCCGTTTTTACCCGTGATCCGTTGTCAATCCGAGGTCCGAAACGCACAGCCGCGGGCTGCCTCCCAGGGCGCTGGGTGACTTCCCCGGAGCCTCTCTCTGTGAAGACAACAGCAGTCCTGGAGTGAGAGAGCCAGTACACGGCGCCGCAGCGGAGCCGCGAGAAATAATAATCAACAACCAGCCTCCGGCGGGTGTAGTATTTTCTCCCACCAGAGGGGAAAGAAAAAAAAAAAGTGTATTTTCCCATCTAGCGCGCCCGTGGAGAAGCCTGCCCCGCACCCTCCTCCCACAGCCCTCTCACTTCCCAGCCCAGGTGTGCACTGCATGACCAGAACGAAAGCGCAGCAGAAAGCAGCCCCCGGCTCCCGGCGTTACCGGGTTTGGTGCCGCCGGGGCTGAGCCGGCCCCTTCGCGCTCCCTCGGGCCGGCACCGCGGCGGCGGCCAGACCTCCCCGCGCTCCGAGCTGCCAGACCCTCAGTGAGGGATACATTTCCAGTCACGGAGTATTTCTGGTTGTTTTCGCTTTCCTTTTTTTTTTTTTTTTTTTCCCCCCCTCTTTTTCTTTTCTTTCCCCTTTCTTTCTTTCTTTTGAATTTCTCCTCTTCTCGGCTACTGTCCTCATTCCTCAGCTGGGGTCGGGGATGTCTACCTCAGCTGCACCCCAGCCAGGGGAGGCACGCTCTGCCCAGCCCTGCCCCAAGCCGGAATCCACCCAAACATCACATTTTCCCAACCAAGTTATCTTTTTTTTTTTTTTTTTCTTTTTTTTCTTTTTCTTTTTTTTTTTTTTTTTTTTCCCCCCATCATTTTCCACCGTGGGGAAGCGACCCACAACCTAGCACCGCACATGACCGCGGTTCTTCGCTGAGGCTGGCAGATTGTAGTGGGTTGTGATCTTCTTTTCACCTACCTTGAATCCCTGAGCCCGGCAGCCTGCAGAGAGCTCTCCTGGGGTGAGGAGCCCAACTCTTTAATTGGCTCATTAATGGCACGGGGAAAAGTTTGCGCCTGTCACTGCTCCTCGCACCGATGGGCAGACAGACATTGGCCGCCTCCCCATCCCCTTTATCAGCTCCCAGGCTCTCCGTCTCACATAACGAGGGGTGGGGTGGGGGGGGCGAGGTTGGTATTAATGAAGAATCCCTAATTTGCGGCTGAGAAATGCCTAATAACTTCTTGATGGCTAAAAGCCTTTTAGCACAACTTCATTTCTTTCCAACTCCCCCCTTGGCCCCCCTCCCTCCCCCCTGGCCGAGCCCTCCCTTAATGCCACTCACGGACCCGCCTCGCGTCCCGTTGGCCGCCGCCACCCCGCGCCCGGCCTCCCAGTGGCGGAGGGGGAGGTGGCGTCACGGGGACACGTTCCCACCCTTCTCCCGCCTCCCCTCTTTCCCTGTGTCCGCCCTCTGACCTGGAGGCGCGGCCGGGGAGAGTGGGGACACACAGACACCCACGAGCACATACAGACGCGCACACATATCTTCCCCCGCGTACCTGTTGGGGGTTTATTCCAGTTGAGGTGGGTACGTTTTGGCCGTCGCCTCTTGGCTGGGCAGCGGGGTGAGCGGCCGAGGTCCCGCAGGACCGCGGATGGTGAGGGTGGCCGCAGTTTTACACACCCACGCACATTTCCCCACCCCAAAGCCCACGGAGCAAGTGGTCGCACTTGGGAGAAATAAGCTGCGGTCACGTCCCCTGCTGCCCCCCCCGACCCTGACCCCCAACTTTTCCCCTGGGCTGATGCGCTGCGGGACAGCGTGAATCGGGTCCCGCGGCGGAGAGGGAGAAGGATGGAGAAATATTTTAATTAATTTTCTTGATACACGCTGGAAAAACAAACCAAAACAATAAACGATCGCACTTCCAGGGAAAGAAAAAAAAAAAAAAAAAAAGAGAGAGAGAGAGGAAAAAACCCAAACCCAAATCCTCCTACATTAGAAGACAGAGCTTCTTTAAAACTGCCCTCAAAGTGGATTTTTTCCCGGGAAGCGCGACTATTCCTAATCTCGTGTGTCCCCTGGGGAAAATAACCCTAAAAAGATGACACTACTCCTAAAACTGCTGGCTCCTGAAAAGAGTAGATAGAGCAGTGAGAGAGCGCCTGGAGTGGTGGGAGAAGGGTTGTAGAGTCTTTCCTCAAACCATAGCGGACTCTCAAAAGCCTGACATAATTGCCAAACCACTCGGTGCGAGACTTCGGCTACAATAACTGTTTAAAATGAGATTGCACTGGCAGGCAAGAGTCGGAGTATCTCGAGGAAGTAGAAACGGTCTCGGTTTTCTAAAGAAGAAAAACAGCAACCAAAAAAAAAAAAATAGCCTTTAAAGCACCTCATCCCTTTTGCTCCGTGGCCGGCTGCAGTTCGAAACGCAAGCAGTGCAGACCGCCTGTTCGCCGCTTATCACCTTAAATCTCCCCTCGGTTAAAAGCTTTCTCTGAGTTCATTTGGGTAAATAAAGGATAGACGGAAAGAGAGGCATTCAACAACTCCTCTGGGTGTCCAGGCGTCTACAAGCATCAGAGAAATGTATCCACGTAGTCTCAAATGTTCTCTTGATTGTCTTGTTTACCGAAGCGACTCGTTGTTAAACAAACACGAACGCAAGGCGTTTAGTGAAGGTAAGGGTAGGAGGAAAAAAAAAAAAAAAAAAAGAGAGAGAGAGAGAGAGAAGTCTTCTTTCTGGTTTTCATTTGAGGTAATTCTCTTCCTAAACGGCACTGATGTCTCTAGGAGGGTATTTAGACATATGGGCAACAACTGGACCAACACTGTCAGGTAGCTCACGACTTATTTGTCAACAAGAGCCAGAGAGAATGTCTTCTATAACACTCTTCATCTGGGAAAAATAAATAAATCAGTAGGATACACTCCTGCTAATTTATACCAGGGAACATGAGCATCCACCTTACCAACCCCACAGAGCCCCATCGAAGCCCGTAGCTCACCGAGGATTCTCTTTCCCGGTGTACCGGGACTCGGTTTCTTCCCCGCAGCCCGCGTGGGTAACAGCGTCCGCACCGGCTCTCCCTGGGTCCGGGGCCCGAAGGTGGAGGGCTCGACGAGCCCCTGTGTAGATTTTGAATGTATAAATGCTACGGTAGATAAAGTACAAGATGTGAAAGGACTAGAGGCCGAAGGGCAGTTATTCAGCTCTGGAAGTTACAGCAATCGTGGACAAAGTCACCTCTCCACCGAACCACCACCGCGGGGTCGGTACGCCGGGGACTGAGCGTCCAGCAGATCTCAAGAGGCGGTTCCCGAATGATGGGAGAATTTGACCGTTTCAAAGATATTAACCTTGTTTTCCTTCATCAAAACAAGTGGCTTCTGCAAGAGGAGATCAGACTTGGCACTGCCCCTGTTCCAGGTGTACCGGCAAAGGCAGCACGCAGTAGTTAAATTCGTGGTTTTCTTATCAGCCGAGAGCCTGCTGTCACCGACCCCGGTGAAGCCCGTCTACCCTGAAAGAAGAGTGCGTGATGCTGTTGAATAAAGGAAGCGAAGGCACCCCTGCGGGATGCCCGCAGCCGGCGTACAAGCCGTGGGAGCGGAGCTGAGGGCAGCGAGCGCACCGGCGGCTCGGCGCGGACACCTGCGGGCCGAGGGGCCGGGCCCCGGGAGCGCACGGCGGCTCCGGTCCCTCGAGGCGGGAGAGAGGCGCTCCGGCCGCCTGAAGCAGATGGATAGCTGTGCTCAGTTCAGATGCAGTTATTCTCGGGCGAGAATCTCCTGGAAAACAGATAATACTGGAAAATTGAATAAACAGGTACTGCAGTGCCATTTGATTTTAAGAGGTGCATAATAAAATGGTGCATCTAAAGAAAGACTGAGAGAAAACAAGGCGTTTCACAGACAGGTTTCCAACTACAGTAGAAAACTTGTGTAGACAGACACAATATGCAGTGTATCTTGCAGCATGTGTGCGTGAGCGTGTGTATGTGTGTGCAGAGGGGGAGGGGGAAAAGCTGTACAATTCAAAGCAAGGAAAAAAAAAAAAAAGAAAAAACCCTACCGGGCCATTTCCCTATAGGACAGATCAGATCCAGTTTCTTTTTCAGCACATTCGGACGTAGTCTGATGTACTTATTAGTTTATAAATTTGGATGCGTTTATTAATCTCCCCTATAGAACAAGGTGGCCATTTCTTGTGCAGAGAGAAAAATCTCTTCGAACGTAAGCCATCACTGAAACACCGCTTTTGTTGGTGAATTAACGACGCGGGTCGCTCTCACGATTTCTTAAAAAGAAAAAAAAAAAAAAAAAAAAAGAAAAACCAAAACAAAAACCAAAAACAAAAACCCACGAAAATTCGGCCTGGTACTAGTTACGGACAGATTCCCACACGCCAAGCCTCCCTCATCTTTGTACCGGCGGGAAGCGGGATCCGACCGCGCACGGACCCTCACGGCCGAAGGGAGCGCCCCGCCACCCCTGTCTGTCCCTGAGCTGCGGTTCACTCGCCCAGCCCCGGGGGTGCCTGAGGGAGTGCGGGCCTTTAGAGACCGAGACTCTTTTTTCAGAACCCAGTAACTTCAGACACACGCACTTGGGTACCCTGGTGAATTGGAGTGTGATGTGAATTTTCATCCATGCCCTCATCAAGGCTTTATTGACATAAATATACACGGCAAATGCTCTTTGAGACTATTCAGAAGTAATTAATATGTTTTAACTGATCTAGATCTTAACCTTCAAGATTCAAGCCATGCTCTAGGTACTTTATTCCTGCTCTTTTGCTAATGTTATTAGGATGTTCAGGGCAGCAGGACAAGGAGAAAGCCGATTCTCTAACACAGGAAGTAGTTAATAAACCCTTGGATACCAGTTCTCAGATACAAGCATTTCTGAATGCATTTCTTTAAAGTAATTACGGAAACACTGCGAAATTTGAGTAATCGACCACTAGTATGATTGTTAGTTATTTTAGGCAACTCCTTCAAACAATTTTTGGCCATATATCCGTGTTAAGAGATACTTTGCAGGGAGGAGAGACACTTCTCTTGACTACACACTCCTTTCAATTTTATTGTTTTTGGCATAAATGTAACGAGATGATTTATATTCAGTTTTCCAGGGGAGGCAGAGGTCAGTACCTTTTAGCCCTTATCTTATTGAACACTCTTGCTAATGATCGGAAGTCAAGCTGTCTTACTCTGACACGGAGCAGCGAATGAAAACATAAACTAAATATAAAGAAACGCAAAAAAAAAAAAAAGAAATCTACTTGATGGCTAGTAACGGTTATCCCAAGGGAAATTTTTTCTTATCTTCTTCATTTTCAAAGGAGCCTGGTACACTGAACACCCGAACCGAGCTGAAATGCCCTTGTCAGGGATAAGAGGTTCGGTAACGACACGGGACTGGAACTTTGATGAAATTGCAAACTTCAGAAAGTGCCTCCTGCCCTCCCTGTGCCTTCACAGACATCCTGCCTAGCTCCGATAGTGCCTTCTGCTGCCCCGATGTGCGTTGTTTCCCTCCTGCTCTCGGACGGTAGCGGCGGTCCGGGCGGTCGCGGCCCCTCCTCACCTGCTCCGAACTCCCCCGGCCCCGCGGCGGGAGGCGGAGCCGAGACCCGCACCCAGCTCCCTCACCGCGTCCCTCGGGGCCTGCCGCACCCTCCCGGCGCCGCCTGGAGCCCACCCCCACGGAGGGCTCGCCTCCCGTGAGATCCCTCTCCCCTGCAGGTCGCCACGGCGCTATTCCTCTCCTCGCTCCTGGCGGAGGCGGGGGCCCGAGGCCCGGTGTGGGCAGCAGCCGGGGAGGGAGGCAGCCAGCCAGCCGGGCCTCGGCTCGGCCGCCGCTCCCTCGCGGGAGGGCAGGGCCGGGGTGCCGGTGCGCTCCCGCCCCGCAGAGCCCCTGCAGAGTTTCTGGGGAGGCTTCCCGGCGGCCCAGGGCTTTGTTCGGCTGCGGGCTCTGGGAGCTCGGCAGCGGCCTCCCCACGCTCCGCTCCGCTCCGCTTCCCTCCCTTCCCTTTCCCTCCCCTCCGCCCCTGCCCGCCCGCGGCTGCGGGACCCGGCACGAGCGCGCTCCCCTCAGCGACTCCCGCCCTCAGCCCGCGTCCCGCTGCTGTCCCGCTGCTATCCCGCTGCTGTCCCGCCGCCCCACTCACTGGCCCCGCAGCTGCGAGGGAGCCCGGCCAGGCCGGGAGAGGGGCCCGCACGGTGTCGATCACCGGGGCTTTCCCTCCCGCCCTCAAGTTTGTGGTTTCACCTGGCTGGGGTCGAATCAGCCCTCCTCACCTCTAAAGGAGAGGCGGTCTGAGCTTTGCGGGGGCGATGGGGAGGAAACGTCGTTTTCACGCTGCTTTTTCTGTTCTGGTGTGCCATGTTGCATTTCACTGTGCCAGTCCCAATCAGGAGCGTCCTTTTGGGGGCCTGTTTGCCCAGGTACGGGCCGACTGCTGCAAGCCAGGGGAGCTGCCTCATGGCAGGGGGAACCCTCCTCGGGACAGGGTACAGCGTGAGACCTGCACTTGTTCATGTAGGCTGGTGGAGCTGGAGCTGTGTCAGGCTTGCTCTACACCCTGGCTATCACTGAAACCTCCTTTTGCAAGGCCTGGCTTTGATTAGTAAAGAAGTTATTTCATTAGCCGGGGGGAAATCTGTCAGCAGAAGCCTGTTTAAATTTCAGCACCCCAAAGAATAATGCTTAAAATAGTGGGATCCATTCCACAGTCTGTTCTTACTATCAACCTGATAATTAACAGGTCACAAATAGACTTGTATCACTGCTTTGTTTCAGTGGAGGAGAGCAGCTTAACCCGCCTTGAGGACACACTTTGCTTTGAAATAACACATGCCCGTTTCAGATGAAATCAATAGAAAGAGGAACCACCCCCCTCTGTTGCTCTGAAACTCTTGTCTTCAGCCTCCTATTGCCTCAGAGAATAGGCTTGATCAGACCAAAAAAGGAGGGATGCAGTGTGAGGCTGCCTGACAGCTCTGGAGCTGGTGCCCGTTCTGCTTGGTGTACATTCTAATCATCATGGTGCTTATAGCTTTGTTGAAAGGCAAGGTGGGGAGTGTTCCCTGCATGGGTTTTTACAGGATCTGTTCTTGTTTTTGTCTCATACCCGTTTGTGGTTGCAAGTTTAATAGTTTTTATGAGCATTGGATGCTAAGCTGGGAACAACCTCTCTTTTCTGAGTTATTTGGTCATTCTGCAAGCCTGTCACTACTCTCCTCTGCGTTCTCCACGTGGTGAATAGATGTCTTCAGAAATAAGGTGGAAGTGACAATGTCTTCGAGTAAAACACTGTGGGACCAATTGCTCATATTAGATGGGGGCATAGGGAAAGAGTACCAGACTTTTATAAGCATGAGTCCAGTTTACAGGCTGTTTCAGAGTATGCTAAATCTGTTGCTGAGGGATAAGGATGTGTCCCAAGGCTTGGCATATGCCTGTGATTAATATGTTTTTATTTAGGTTTTGCGTCACTGTTGAAATGTTTTGTCTAAACCCTGATTTCTGACTATTATTCACTGATAGTGGGACTCCATTTACTTGTGATGGCTGAATGTACCCAGCTGAAGCTAGAGCCTATTCAAAGGACAGTCTTCCCACAGCACCTCTCCTGAGGAGTGTCCGCTACTTGCAGCTGGAGGAAGTTTCAGGGCTTGCTTTCTCTGTGTAATTACTGTGAGACTTAGCTGGTGGATGAAAAAGGAATTAGCATTTCTTTGGTCTGGCAATACCTGAGTGATGTTAATGACACATTTTTGAAATGTGTCGAAGTCTTAGGATGTGCTGGAGTCAGGTTTTAATTTTGGTTTCAGCACAAAATGCTCCTGGTGCATGGCACAACCCAACCACTTGTCAGAGCAGGCATAGTGGAGAGTGAGGAGAAGACTCTGGGTGTGAGGCCCCTGAGTGCATCACTGAGCCTTAACTGCCCTGACCAGCCTCACCTGGCAGCTCCCTGCTCTGCTCCCAGTGCTTGCCTGAGCCAGGCCATAAGGGTTTCTGTGCCCAGTGCCCCTGCAGCTGTGCCTGTACTTCACTAGGCACTGTGCTGTTCTAAACCCTGACCTACAGACTGACTTCCCACCTTGACCTTGGACCTGCCTTGCTACCGTGGACTTGCCTGATGACTTTGGCTCTGGCATCAGCCTGGCTGTCACCCCTGTGCCAGCCCTATTCTCCTCATTCAGGTAATGTGGGGTGGGCCCTGGCTAGTGAGAAATGTCCTGGCTGTCCCACTTGGCTTGTGGTTCCCCATCCCCACAGTCCAGTCCTTGCTGTTTACTGATATTGGGCTGTTTTATTTATTAGAGTGCTGCAGTGGCCCTTCTGCTTTCCCTCTAGGGCAAAGGATTCTCTGCCTCTAGTGGGCGTGTCTATGTTCTTTTGCTTTTCTGGGGGTAGTGCCTGTCTCAGAAACTGTTGCACGCAGGAGACCTTCCTGAGAGATGCCACAGACCTCTTCATAAGCTTGTCTCAGTTATGGAAACTTAGAAAACACAGGGTTGGAAAAGGAAGGCTGTTGCATGGCACAGAGCTTCGATTCCCTAAAAGGAGCCATCTTTTGAGTTGCAGAGATGTGAAAAGGGCCCAAAGTTCCATGAGATGTTAGACTTGCCTAAGTTCAGGTATAGTTCAACACCTAAGCGGTGGAACTGGAACAGATGAGAGCGTAAAGGTTCCCTGCACCTGAAGCTTGCCTGCCATTTTCCATACAGAAAGATTATGCAGGAAGCTCTGACCGCCTTGGAGGGCTGGGGGGGGCTCCACAGGGGTGCAAGAATGATTCTGCCCAGATCAGTTTACAAGGCTGGGACCATACAATTTAAGTTCTTGGAGGCGAGGGCTGTGTGTATCTCCATACAGTGCTGATCACAATAGGATCTCATTTCTGTTTAGGGCTTCCAGATGCAATGCTAGTCAATGTCTATAGTAAACAATAATATTAATAATAAGTATTAACATGCCAAGCTACAAATCACTGACATAGTTTTCCAATATTGCTGGTTGCTTTCCAGTATTGTCCTCCAGCCTCACTGCAGTATATTATATACAAAAGAATTGAAACCCAATAATTGGCGTGTCAAGAGTTTGAAGGCACGGTCACATTTTTTCTTTTGAAATCTGTCTATTGAAACAGACATCACAACAAGTGGGTTCATTGGCCTAATAAACCCTGTGTCCAGTATACACACCCTGTTCTGTGTCCCAGGACATCAGTAATTAGGCTGGTAACAAGGCTGCTGTTGCATAGAATAACCAGTATGAAAATGTTAACAGTAAAGCATAATGGGAGAATAATGTAGCAAAAATGTTAACAGTAGATTTCAGATACAACACTTATTTTCACTTCGGGGAAGACAGCTGAAAGGAAAGCTTTAGCTACAATTTGTTTTCTCTGCTTCACTGAATCTATAAAAAGTCTACAATGACTTAGTTCTTCTGACCACAATAACGTAGCTTTACACTTCAAACAGAAATTCAGCTTTAAATTTAGATTTTAATTTCATGTGTTATTGCAGACACAGTAGAAACTTTACACTAAAATAACATTTCTGCTATAAGACAGGTCCTTTTGTGCTACTGAAAGAAATAATAATGAGAAAGTATTCCAGCAGGAGGAGCTGGTTTAGAAGCAAATGGATTCCATGGCAACTCCTGACTCTACATGACACCTAATAACTAGCATTTATGTTGGAAATTGTCTGTGTTATCTTGTACCCCAGATCTGATCTTTTTATAGGGTTTTCCCCTTATTTTAAAGCAAAAAACTGGTAGGGTGGTGTTTTATTAAAAAATAGATCCAAAAATAAGCATGAAATTATATGAGTTCATCTGCCTCAAATGTTTTCTCAGGCAAGTTGTTTTGAAATGGATTTAATTTTTTTAAAAAAATTATTTCCGAAATAAAGTATTTGCTGGGAAAGGTATTGATCTGTCAAGGGAAGAGCTTCATAGGAAGAGAATACTGGAACTGTGTATGTTTTAACATCATGAGATATCCATATTCAACAGTTTGAAACATAATACAAGAAGATCCAACTGAATCAGACCAGTACCTTGGTTCTCACAGTGCTGAATGTGCCAGGGGAATCTCGTCATGGGGCAGCTGGAGAATAACCCAGTCCTATGGGCAACCTGTCAGCCAGTCTGACTGATTTATGACCTGAAGAATGTGGATTTATTTCCTTCTCTGCTGTGATCCAATCTGTTGGGGGCTGACAACTGCTGTTGTTTGAGTGTGGAATATTTGAACCTGCTATTTTATACCTAAATTAAAAGAAGCCTGTTCTTACACTGTCACATGATAAACAACGTTTGCCTTTGACTGTTTCAGTACCACTTCATGACTGAGAGAACATTAGAGCTGGAATTAACCCTGGAGATGAAGATTTCTGTAGATGCTTTGTGGCCTGGCTGTTTTCTCAGTCAGCTGTTCCTTGAGGGTCTCAAATGGTAGAAGAGCATAGTCCAGGCTTGGAAAAAAGTGGTCTCCTGTGGTCAAATAAAAGCTGATTCAAGTTTGTGTTGTTTATCCCTTTTTTGGTATGAGTTAAAGAACAAAGAAGGTGTGTCTGAAAAAAGCCTTCCTGATTTTGTGATTGTTTGGTCAGGGACAAGTGCAATCACAGAGGGTGTTCTAAGGTGCAGAAGTGAATGGTGGCAAAAATGAGAAAGATGAAAGTGTCTGGAGTAGTCTAATCCTATCACTAAGTGTTATTGCTAGCATCTATATTTAAATATTGGTACCTTTTGAAGATGTCTATGACCATTTAATTTTTGCTGAAGGAAAAGTGTGCTTTTTTCCTCTTCCTGTTCATAGAGATATGATAAGTCTAAAACATGGAATAATCATTCAAAACAGGGAGTACTGGTCAGAAAATATACAAAATGGATGGGTAGAAACTATGTCTTGGTTTAGCTAATCTTTTACTGTAACTTACAATTAGATGTTGGTATAGACTTCCTTGAACAGAGACCCTGATCTGGCACAAAGGTATTTGTGACTAGCACTCAGGATCAAAACCAAACTACTCTCAGAAGGGTTATAACTGATCATAAAGTAAATGTGATTAAAAAAACCCCAAAACATGAGGCTATACTCGTACTTTGGGAATCAATTTGATGATAAAGGCATAGAAATGGAAAATACAGAAAACCCAGGGAAAGGTGCTCTGAGTAGTGACAGCAGTAAGAAAATAATTTTTTAAATTGTTTAGGTGTTTATCTTTATTTTTACCTGCAAGAGAGAAGTAAGTACATAACAGACAAAAAAAAGAAGCATATAAATGAAATAAAAGCAGTACTAGACAGGTTAGGAATTTGAAATGGAGGTGAGGTGAAGGCTAAAATGGAAGAGAGGCCATGGTTATGGGAAAGGAAGAACAATGAGTAAAAACAAAAATTTCAAACAGGGAATTACTTGATTTATCCTTTTTTCTTTATCTCATTACATTGCTGTTTCTCATAGTCTTAAGATTTGTGGTTTGGAGAAGGCAGAACAATTTTGCATTGGTGATCTGAGCTGGCCCCATGTTCTTACAAAAAAAAATAAAAGTGGCAGATGAAAGAATCAAGCCATGATTGTGGACAAAGTATGGCTGTTTTTCTTATTTATTATTGACTGTTCAATTGCAGGAAAATAAAAGGGTGTAAGTAAAGAAATGAAGCGGTAGAAGTTAATTTTAAAAGAGTTTGTCTTCTCCAGTTACGCATAAACCTGATGCATAGGCAGGGATCTGATTCCAGACACTAATCTTTTTTGCTCTTTCAAAAGATCAAAGCAATATTTCTCTTCTGAAAGTTAGTTTTGATGGGTTCTTGCCCTCCTTCAGTAGCAGTGGCATCAGTAACTGCTAACTTCAATGGCTTGTTATTTTCATATTAGTAAACAACATGTTCATGTTCCTAAAATATTTATGTATATTATATAGACACATACAAAATCCTACCATGAATCTATTCTTCCTTCCCTGAGAAATGTTGACTTAACTGACTCTATTCTATTAATGTCACATGCTATACTCCCAAATGCAAGGAAATGGATAATTTTTAAATGTTAACATTAAGTTGGTGTGATATGAGAGCTCCAAGTGCTGGTGTGTAAAATGGAAAAAAGAGCATATGTAGTTAATAAAATTAAGACTATACACTTTCAGGGATATAGCTAAGAAAGGCTTTTGAAGTAGCAAGAATCTCACCCCAAATGCACCTAGAATAGAATTCAAGATGTGAAGTGCTTAAATTCCCCTAACTGGTGAATATGTAAAATTTGGTGTCTCAAAACAGACTGGATAACTGCATATGAGGAGGGAAGCATAGCACAGAGATGGAACACAGAAATGTAACTTACTTTTGGTACCTTGCCTAGGACTAACAGACATATGCTTGTCTGTTTAGAATGTTATTTGGAACCTTCCCCTGAAGATAGGGGCTTGCTGTCTTTCAGAATGAGGCATAGGACTTGTGCGTTCTTATTGAAAAATTGGCTGCATTCCACCATCCCATCTGTTCCCATACAAATTTCCTTCCATTGCTTCTTTCTTCTCTTTTCTGAACACATTTCCCTCTAGTGTGCCCAAATCACCAGGTAAATACTACAGGATGCTTTTGTGGAAGGTGTGCCATCATACAAAATTATTTGGTGTAATGAAAGCAGATGAGATAACATCATAAAACCAAACAGGACTGTTGCCTCACAGCAGCCCTATCTGCAGGACTCAAAGCTCTGTCCCTCCTTGGAAAGGAGATTCTTACCCTGTTTTTCTCATTAGCGGTATTTTTTTCATCTAATTTCATCTTTTCATGGTCATAAGTTCTTAGTCTGTTCCTGTAAAGTCAATGGTTCCTAAGAATTAAATAACTTCAGGACATTACCTACCTATCCAATTCAAGAAAATACAATTTATCCCTGAATTAGAAATGTTATAAAATCTGCAGCTGTTAATCTTTGAGTCCTAGGTTTGAATGAAGGATTAGATAATACTAATGCTGCTGTCTATTCACCAAATCCTTTGAAAGTAATAGCAGAAACAAAATTTAATCTACTAATAATATATGTTGGGAATGTATTTCATCCTACAGTCTCTGAAGCAAAAGGGCAATGCACCTAGAGAAAAGAAACTTCTGTGTGTTTTTTTTTGGTTGCTCAATGTTGGGATTTCTTTCCAGGTTCTGTTCATTTCCTGAGAAGAACCCGTATTTCCCAAAAGGTTTTCACTGATAGAATTAAATTAATCTAGCTGTTTCCCCAAGATTTTAAGACAACTAGATAGATACTACATGTTGTTAAAATGAAGAAACAAAGCATTTGGAATTCTCGTGAGTATCCTAATGTTGAGATTTCTCCATTTTTTTTCATGTTTGCAAAGAATAGAATATTCTAGCAATCCATCTGGACCCATTCTAAAAGAACATCCTTATTTATTAAAGAGATTGGTCCTTTAAGGTCAGCATTCCCTGAAGATCCTGGTCCTGAGGAAAGTTGGTTTAAGCTTCAGTTATTTGAAGTGCCTTTAAGTTTGGAATAGAAATTTTGACTCCTGTTCCAAAAACCAGAGCATCAGAGCACCCCTCTGGACATACTGTCTTGCCTGTGAAGGACACTGAAGCATGATGTGGAAGGGTGACATACTCCTCCCCTCCTGTAGGAACTGTAGGTTCAGGAGGGGGCATGAACGTCCTCTGTAAATTTTGTAGTGGCTGTGCAATGTCCAGGAGCTGGCACCTGACTGATTACCTCCTGTAAAGCACATAGAGAACTAAATGTGTAGTGCCAACTTCTCAGAGTGGTCCTGAGGTTCAGAAACTTTACCAACTGTGATTTCTTCTGCATTGCTGGGGAGCATTGCAAAAGATGACACTGCAATTTATATAATTAGGGGAAGGCAAAGTCCTAATGCTGTCTGACAGTGTCTTGCAACTTCTAAACCTTTTGCTAAGATGTCTTTGTGAAGCCTTCTGATACATATGCTACCATATGTAAACGATGGAGGCCATCCTCTCTTGAGGAGAGCATGTGTTTTCCCAATACCTGAAGGACAGGGCCAAAAGGTATCGTCAGTGTTTGCACATAGGAGTCAAATAAACACGTATGAGAGGCACAAAGGCAGAACTTAACCAGATCTGTGTCACATGTGTGGATACAGTCTACAACTCTGTAGACTTCACTTTCGTCAGCTGTGAGCTTTTCACTAACAAGAAGAACTGAGAAAGCTCCACATCCCTCTTTTCCCAGATTAGCTTCTTTCCTCTTTGAATAAAGTCACATAGAATTAAAATCTAAAATTAAACTGGCATTTGCCTCAATCATACAGCAAACTGTGATCCATATTTTACACCTGTCTCATTTGCTCAATAAATTCTTGAAGTAACATTACATCAAATTTTGAGTTTAGCACAGTAGGACCTTATGATGTTATTTGTAGATTGCATCTTCCAAGAACCTGATCATGGACCAGTACTTCCTCTCTGCTGTGTCCTATAACCAGAGAATGAAATTTCCCTGAAGGTCCTATGCTGGAATGCTTAGTCCAAGGGCAACATGGGAGACTCTGTGAGGAGGGAAGTGGTGGGTGGGATGGGACACAGCAGAAGCATGCCAAGGAAACAGCAACATCCCATAACTGGGGTAAACTGTAAAATAGTCACTTAGTTTAGCTTTGTAGAATTGTAAATGGGGGGGGGGAAAGAAAAAAAAAATACGGGGATTAATGTTGTTTTGGCATGGGTGAAGGAAAATGCCTTTTAATGGAGGTGACAGAATCATCTTGATGTTTTTCCTAGCTCTCCCTTTAGACATTGTTAGCATTTGAGAAAATAAAGAAGGCTTAATTGCAGAACCTTCACAGCTACAAAGGTGACAGTTTATCAGAACCTGATCTTACTGTGCTACCACAATCAGTAATTAGTTCCTAATTAGTTGTATTTGCTGAAAAATACATGATGGGAACTCACCATGTGTTATTGGCATCTGAAACAATTTCATCCTGTTAGCTAGAAGAAAGTACTGCTGTCAAGAATGTAAATTTTCCCGCATTAGCACTGCCTGAGATAAACTGAGTTATTTCCAATCCAAGGTGCAAATTTGCTACTGTGTGAAGAATGTGGTTCATCACATTTCCTGTAGAGATTTAGAGTGCAGTGGGAAATGACTGTGATATGTCTAGACTCCCTTTCCTACTGGTGTTCTTGCCAGTAGTTAATAGCATCTAGTTAATATCTCCATAACTATTTGTACATATATTATGTTATTGAGAGTGTGATTTTTAAAAATGTCCATTTCACCTTTGCTATCATTAAAATTAGTGGGAGTCTTATTATTTGGAATGATAATATTAATCCCAGAACACTTTTAATTCATTATTTCATGGATTTTCTAGCAGATTAAAAAAAAAAAAAAGTCTTTTACTTTCCTTTTCCCTCCATATTCAAATGCACATTTTTATTGAGCATCTTGGTAGGACAAGACTAAGCCAGAGGAGAAGAGCAGCAGTGAAGCCTAATGCATGGCCTTAGTGAAGCTTTAATGCTTCTTATTTTTGAGGAGACATTTTAATAGAGAAGATTGTGATTTTCTGGAAGTAGAGATGTAGAAGAAAGACTTGGAGAGCCTTGCAGTATGGAGCTCATTAGAAGATCTAAGGACAAAACATATTGTAAATATATTTAATTGCAGGATGGTGCAATTAATCCTCACTGTGGAGCATCCCTTACTATAGAGCTAGGAATTATTTATGAAGAGACTAATTTAGTCCAAGTATTACAACTGCTTTGCAGAGAAGTTCCTTTAATATAGAATTTCCTTTCACACAGTGCACATGCAAGCAGCTTAAACTGTTACTGCTAGCAATGTATGATATCAGTAACAAACTTGGTTTGCTCAGTCTAGAGCTTTTTCGCAAATCACTTCAGAAAATGTGTCAAAATTTCTGTGAGCATCAGTGTTGACACCACCAGTGCAGTGCAGTCTGAGAAGACATGACATTTGACAGGATACATTTTTAGAAAGGAAGGTGGGAGTCAGACATGGCTGATAGAAAAGACATAGTATATAAGCAGAAATGGGAGTGATAGCTCTCAGCAGAAGCCCTACTCACCTTTCTGTAGCTCACCTGTCTGTTTGGGCATCCTATGGCAATTCAAACCTTCTGTCAGAAAATACTCCTTCTCATGAAGCAGGAGAATTCTCCTTCTCATAAAACTGCTTGGAAGAGAGAATTTAGAACGCTGCAAAATATCATGACCTTGATTAGCTAATTAAGATTTAGTATCTAAGCATCCACCTCATGCTACTGGCCCCTGTGACATGGGGATGACAGAAGTGACACATGACCAATGAAAGACTTCCTGTCTTCTGGAGTGGCAACCAAAATATCTTTCATTTATTTAAAATTTCATTAGATGCAATTAAGCAACTGAATCGAAAACCTGACTAAACAAATGACAGGGAGTCAACGTGGCTCCCAGAATGTAGATACCAAATGCTATTTCAGGTGACTCGGGTTACTTGAGGCATCCACAGAGGGTGACAGATACAAGAGCACTACATTTCACAGATGATAGTCCTCTGCAGTTGGGGTATGGTCTTCTGGAGCTGAATGTAGAGGTCAGATGAGATATTTCCTATTAAATGGCACTAGATCTTTGCATGTAAGCAATTAAACCAAGGCCAAAATGTGCAATTTAGCTGGAGACCTTTAGGCTGTGGAATAAAATATATATGGTTTGCTTGTGTTGCCTTACTTTTCTCTGTTTCAGTACTTACTACACAGGCTACAATAGTGTCCACAGCACATCATAGAAAGGTGATCCCAAATAATTCCTTCTGTGATAATTTACTGCCACTAAAATGGATAATGTCTCTGAACAGATGAGGCTGTAGGGTTTACAGATGGTGGAAGAAGCTAGAGAAGTTTGCCTTAAATGGAGGTGGAGGCAAGACGAGAGTGATGATTCAAAAGCCGTTGTCTGTAAATAAGCTTCTTCGTAGGAAACTGATGCCTCTGGAGTAGTTATCAAACTGTCTTAAAAAAAATACCATAGCCTCTTTCTTGACTGAGGGAGGAACATAGGAATTTGGACTCAGGCTGTAATGAGTAAGGGCAGATAGATGCACATGGGATACTTTTTTCTCTTTAGGCATGGCCTCTAGAAGCAGAAAACTTGAATTACATAACTTACGTTACTTTTTAAATGCATCCTATTATGTGAGTGTTCAGGTCTTATACTAGGCTCCAGGGTGAAGGCTGATAAGAGACTTCCTGAAGTTATCTTCAGGATGACTATCTGGAGGTGGTCTCTAGAAGCAATGACAAGAAGAATTTTGGGTCTTCCACATAAACCCCTGAATTTGTCTGGGTAAGATTTGGGCCTTCAAAGATTCAGTTTACAACAGAAAAAGACCTGCAGTCGCGAGAATGGCTTTGTATTGCCACTGATACATTCAGTACCTGGGCTAGAACTGAAATCTTAAGTAAGGTTCTAAACAGACTGTGTTATAAGAGCTCCTTAAGAAGAGATGGGGCATGGCAGTACATACCCAAACCTCCTCTAGCTCCTGCTGGGCACTGCTGTGATGCTGTTATCAGACCAAGATGAAGTCACAGAGGAAGACTTAAATATGTCTTGATGCACAAGATGTGCCGGTTTTTTGTTGCTTTCCAAGTTTTAGAAGAAGTTTCATACCTGAACAGGCGTGCACTGACTGCAGCTGCTCCTAGAAGGGGGAGACTAAAAATAAAAACCTACTTGCACACTGAGATGAGCAACTTAACATTAAAAATTTCTGTATGTACTCTTTCTTTCTTTTATCCATAAAGGTGTTTATTGCATCATTGAAGTTTTGGGTTTTTTAAAATTATTTTTTATTCTGTTTGGTTTTCATACTTTTGTTAGCTATTCTCATTTTTCACCATGAGATATCACTGGATTGAACACATTCATTGTTCCTTCTAAGCAGCTGTTTCAAATGTATCAGAATTTTTTCTCTGGGATTTTTCAGCTAAATGTTGATTCTAATCAATTTACTTAAATTAATTCTGTATTACTTTAGACTTTGTCGTCATGACTCCAATACTTTTGTAAAAAAACCCCAAAATGCTTCAAATACGTTTAGAAATGTCACCAAACTATTTCTAAATACAATTAATACGCTAGAAAATACAGTATTTCCAAACCAAAGTACAAATAGCACAAATGACATTACAGAAACTCTTTAATTGATTAATACTGAATACTGAAGCTATTGTCTGCTACTCTGCAGTTAGACTTTCTGTGATGTACATTTACAAAGCTACAAGAGCTAGCATCACTATGTTGGTATGTTGTTTGACTGTGGCATAGTTCTTTTCCCTAATTAATTAAAATTGTTGAGGGACAATGTATTGTTTCAGCCAAGTTTTCCAAAGAAAGGACTTCATTTCTGTGAAAATTTAAACTTCCAAATTAGATGAAACAATTCTCTTAGAAATGGACTAATGAAATATGTGAAAAACCACACTATTGCCTAACAATTTGAAAAAAAAAAATCTGTTTCTTCTGTGACACACCACCATATTATACTGATGTACTCTAAATGGCAAAAGTGGCTTTTGTATCATCTATCCATCTCTAGTGACAATTATTTCTATTATCATCCCACATTCTTAGGCACATTTCTCTAGGTAGTATATTACCTATAATAATGAAATACAACATTTTTAACATGATCAGGGGATGAATACCCTCAAGTATAGAACTGATAATTTTAAAACCACTTCCCACAGTTTAAAGGTGCCAGATACGAAATAAATTTCTGGTTAACTACTGAGCCTTTGCAATCAGCCAGCCTTCTGCTTGCTGCAGTTTGGTGTTGTCAGCAGGTCGAGAGGTGATTAGCACTGGTAAGGCAACACTAGTGGAGCACCGTGTCTGGTTTAGGGCAGAGACATGGAATTGTTAGAGAGAGTCCAGAAAGGCCACAAAATTGATGATGAAGGGGCTGGACCATCTCTCACATGAGGAAAGGCTGAGAGAGCTGGGACTGTTCAGCCTGGAGAAGGCTCAGGGGAATCTTGCCATTGCGTATCTGAATGGAAGACACTGATAAGGATAGAGCCAGGATCTTTTCAGTGGTGCCTGGTGACAGGACCAGAGGCAACAGGCACACCTGTTGGTGACACAGAAGGGCCCCTCTTGAATTGCAAGAAATACCTTTTTATACTGTAAGTGTGACCAAACCCTAGCACAGGCTGTCCAGGGAGGTGGTGGGGTCTCCATGTTTGGAGATGTGGTCCTGGGCAACCAGCTCTAGATGGCCCTGCCTGAGGAAAGGGGTTAGACCAAATGACCTCTAAAGGCCTCTCCCAAAATCAGCCATGCTGTGATCCTATGTAGGTGCAGCATGAGTGTCATTTTTTCCTGGAAAGCTTCTGGTGACAACTCTGCTGTATTTCTTCATCTGGCGACATACAATGAAATGACAGTGAAATGATACCTTGGAGAGGAAATACTTATCAGCTCAATGCAAAGCTGAGCAAGTGCAAATATTAATATCCAGTTTAAGGTCTAGTCTATCTAAATGAAGATGCACTGATGTTTCTGTAAGTACCTTGGCTCCAAGTACTTGCTCAGCATCTTGAATCCTCTTAAGATTGAGGACTGGCCTCAGCATGTGTAGTCTCATCACAAGATAGATGCTGCTACCTTCTGCCTGCAGATTTATGCCTTGCAAGTACTTTCACAGAGCTGGGCATCTCTTAGACAACATCTTTCGCCTGGCAGAACTATTCATTGCTCATCATGTCTCCTGATGCAACCCTCATTTTTGGAGCCTCATGCCCCTTTATTTACAGAAGTTAGTCACTCACTTTAGCACTGAGCCCTAGGACAGGACACCCAATTTTATATGCCTTAGTCCTACAAAATTCAGGAAAAGACACTAAGGAAATTGCAAGTATGTAATATATATGTGTGTGTGTATGTATGTACATAGATGTAAAGAGTACACTTTAATAATTATCTACATAAATTGCATCATTGCTATACTGGAAATATTTTTTATGATTTAGCTTGCCCTTATAACTAGATTTACTGCTCATATAATTAATATAATTTTGTGCAATTTTTCTTAAGATTATCATTTTCAATATGTACTATGCATGAAGAGGAAGTCTTGTTACTACATCTCCTGTATTTTTTACTTAAAAATACAGTGCAAAACATTCTGGGAATATTTTTATTAAACATGAAATATAACACATCCATCAATATTTTGAGCAGCTCTTAGATCAAATTTTGTATTTTTCCCTATAAATCAAAAAAGTTGACTATTTTAATGCTATTAATAGACAGGCTATATAACAGTTTTCAAAATGAAGACAATAGCCCTGAATTTACGCAAATTACAGTATTGTTCAGTCTTTTATTTTGATGTTTTAAAATTCAACCAACAATCTGACTTCTGAGAGAAGAAAGATAAAACAAGAAAAGACAAATCTTCATAAAGGAGTAAGGCCACTGTGGCTAACTCGGTGTCAGAGTTAATACAGCAGTCACTTTCGGTTTCCCTGTTGTCTTGAGGTTTGGAGTTGGTTCCACTAAGGCAGATGCATTTTCGGATGTCCCAGAATGACCAGATGTCTCAGTTGCAGGACCAGTTCTTTTGACTGATTGGACTTTCCAGACAACTTTACTTCAGAGTCAGGTGGCTCCTGGTGTCAGTCCCCTCTGCGGTGCCTTGTGCTGGTACAATGTTCAGGTAAATGTCGTACTGTTGGTCCATGCCAAGGTAGCTGTCACTCATGAGATACAGGGTGTAGATACACCTGAAAAGTAAAAGCAGCATTGTTAGTTTGGGAATTGGGTCTTGACTACTTGGAAAACATAATAACTAAGAGAATTTGAGAGTTTGTCATACTTTCCAGGAGTTTCTGGAGTATAAAAAGCAACGGAAACAGTATTTCGATTTCTGACATATCCAGTTCTTTTCAGGGCGATGAGTTCTTTTTTATCAACTTCTCCCAATATCAAGAACCATCCTTCATCCTTTGCTTTGGGAAATCTAGGAGCCATTGCTTTACTGTCCTGCCTTCCCTGTTGGGGAAAAGAAACAGCTTAGGAAAAGTAGAAATCACCTTTCCAAAATGACATTTTTCCTTGAATGAAAAACAGCTCAAAATCACATTGTCGTCAATTGTTAGGTACAGCTATAATTTAGCCAGACTAAAATAGTGTTATTTCTTTCCAGAAGAAGGGTTAAAAAAATAAAATAAAAAATCACAGTCCACAGAGAAAAATGCAGAATACAAGGTATTATTCCACTTATTTTGTAAACTACTAAAACTTGAATGGAAATACTATTCCCTTTCTGTAATTTTATCTAATATATTCCAAATACAGAAGGGTTAGTTGTAAACCCAGCATCTTGAATAATCAATTTTATTCAAGATTAATATAAAGATAAAAACACCACTTAAAGTATTTATTTGAGTTTGATATAGCAAAAAGAAAAGATTATTTCAGTGATTCTTTAAGACAGTGACTTTATTTCTGGAAGCTGAAGATGGAATGATGCACACTCAATCAACATTCATTTCGTGTTTTGTAGAGGGAAAGGTTTTACTGAAGATTTATATGAAAGAAGAAAGACCACCACAGCAATGAAGCTTTAGGAATAGCTTGATCCAGCTGTTTTTTACAAAAGAGGGATCAAATTCTAGGAGAGGTTTATAAAATAGTGATCACTGCATGAAATGCTTCTGCTCCTTTCACTTCCATGGCTTCTTCGTAGGAAAAGACTCTGCCAGTAACTGGCACAGCAAATAGAATGATGTATGGATCAGAACAAAGGCGCTTTGTTCTTCCTAAAATAAGACCATTTTCCCTTGCAACTATGGTGAATCTGCTGTAGTCAGGACAAAAAGTGTTTTGGGAAACAAGAATACTTTTCAAACATGATTCTTAACTAATGTAAGATAACTTAAGGATTTTCAACAGAACACATGTACCTCCACTATTATCAAAATGAATATATAACACCTAGAGCTGTCCTCCACTTTTATCTTGAGCTCTTTGCATCTTAACAGAAATGCTGGTAATTATAATTCTTAATTATTTGAAATGTTAGAGAATTAATTAGCAAAATTATAACCATGGTGGTCCATATGCTGCTCATGGTATGTAGATGACAGAAAAAGGCCTGGATAAGTGAGTGACAGCTCCATTGTCAGCAGTGCCTGACATGAAGGCAGGTCCAGCTGTCCTCAAGCTGACACACAGGTACAGCCAGCTACTGCTGCTGGGGCAGAGCAGCTGGAAAATGGTGTAGCCCCTGGAGTTTCTGGCTTGGCACACCAAGATTTGCTGAGGGCCCAGTGAGCTGACCAGCCCAGGAGGCAATGAGGTGTGCTTTAAATGGGCAAAGGGCTGGGACTGAAATGTAGGTGGGTGAATTGCAGTGGGAAAGAATTGTATGTGGAAGTTGTTCTAGGAGCTGTTCAAAAAAGCATCAGATGTAAAATATAAGGAAAATATTCTCAGTAAAGGCCTGAGGATGTGTTACAAGTAGAAACATATTTATAGGTGTGAGTCTGGTATGCAGTTTGGAAGCCCCTGTGAATGTAATTGGAAAGCTTATAAATTAGTTTGATTTTTTTTCATTGACTTGGTCTAGGATTTTACCTTAAGAGCCTACTTACTATCTGGTTGCAACCTGAAAAAAAATAATCTTCACTATGAATACAGGAAAGGCTTTGAAAGTGTTTATAACTTACATAATACTTGAACTACAAAGAAACCTATTATACTGTATAAAGCATCATTGACAATGTAAATGTATTATTTGACACTTGTGCACTTGGGAAGGAAATGATAAACAAGTCTACCTGGTACCCCATCTGGGTTCTGTGCAGGTTTATTTGGAGCACATACTCTTGATCAGCATGCAGTTTGATCCACGTCTTGTCATCTCGTGTATCTGTTGTCAAAGAAGGAACAGGTACCTCGTTCTGTGGCTGAACTGCCTCATCCCAACTCCCCTTAATGCTCAGACTGACATTTAGAATTGGCAAACGGCACAAGAAATTCCAAGCCTGTAGAAAAAACAGATCCCTATGGATTACAAGATAATCTATACAATCATTGTCACTCTAACAATAACAATTCAATGTGCAGTCTACATATTTATTCTATATTAATAATATTTATTGTGTATTAGAATATATGTAATTGTACATCTCTCAATCATAAGCATAAAATACTTTTCATTAACCTCTTATGTTACTTTCTTCCTAGCAAATAAAACAAATGTGAAACTCCTCAAGCACATTACATATGCCTTACTAAGATTACTGATGTCTGAACACAGGAAAAATTCCTTACTGCTCCCGATTAAAGTATTTTTTCCCTATAAGCCACTTAAAAACTAGTATAATTAAGTTTTAAATTAAACTTCCTTAACATAATCCATAAAGAACAAGTCACTGCAGTGCTAATTAGCAATAGGCAAACCTCAGAGAGTTCAGAGGATCAGTTCACATAATTAACCAAAAGTTCAACTGCATATCCAAAGTTATCCCTATTATTTTTTTTGAGGTTTTCTTGCATCGATCTTCATGAACTCTCCTTCTTAGAGGCTTCCTGAGGAATTTTAAGTCTCTGCGGTCTCTCTTGAACTGCAACTGGTCCTCAACTTTCTCATCCTTGTGCAGAGAACTGTTGTTAGAGGATACAATCTGTGTAGCTCAACATGACACTCTCTTAGCCTTAAAAGGCATCTTGAATATGCAGCCCTATGTTTCTCTCACTGTGGTCTCTATCAGACAAGGAAAAAAAGCTCTGAGAAGCTGTGACAAAAATGGAAGGGAGCAATGTAGGCTTTCATTTAGTAAAAAAGAAAATCACGTTCACGCAATGAAATTTGTTAGGAAAAAGAAATGGGATTGGCTGTGGAATGGAGGCAGTGATTTGTGGCCTTTCTATGGCTGAAAAGATAGATGACAATGACACTGGAAGAAAAAGCAAAAGACCAAGAATCAACCGCTGCCCTGACATCTTTCCCCTCCACTCCCAGAAAAGAACAGGAATCAGCATATATGAAAAGCTAGAGGGTGGGAAGGAGAAGAAGGAAATAAGAATATTGGTCTTGGTAAAGGACCATTAGATGCCAAAATGGGAACTTGTGGGAATGAAGAGGATAGGCATAGTCACATGGGCAATAGCATGGAACAGAAGTGTTCTTTCTGGAAAAAGACTAAAGCATATTTTATTTTTCAGGTGTGGGTTTGACCATGTAGTGTTTCAACAAAACGTATTTTCGTTTAGATTGTGCTCAATGTATCTGATTACTTTCCCTGTGCCGGAAGGCCTAGGGGCCTAATGAAAGCTCAGTCTGCTTTTTGCAGACATCATTGCCACGAGTCATACTGACAATAATAGTACATGGAGTCATACAGACAATAATAGTGTATGTCAATACATAATTAGGGATACAGCAGCCAGGGTAAGCAGACCTAAGGTTATGCTGCCCTAGGAAAGGCGGTGCTGACTTTCTCTCCAGTGTTCTCCTCACCAGCTCGCTGTGCCCCTCTCCATCCCCGGTATGTTGGCATTGCCGTGCTGGGATTGTGCAGCTAGATAGATCAGCTTGCTAATCATTTTGGTGACAGCATCAACTTAGATCAGCTTAAAGCTGATTGTGACAACATATCCACTAATCCTGCGACTCTGAGTAAGCATGAGCCTTCAGTGCCACTGAAAGAAGTGGTCCAGCCTCCTCCCCTGCTGGCACAAGCATTCACGTAGCCACTTGGCTACGAGCCATTTTGACTGTCAATGAGAGGGCTGATAGGATTCCTCCTCCTCCCCTCGTCCCCAGACGCTCATTCCCACCTCGTTGCCTGAGGCAGACGCAGCGTTTGTGCAGCTGTGCAGTGAGCTGGGTCAGTCAGGGGAGGTGAAAGCAGCACGGGAGGGCAGGACTGCCCATTTCGGCTGCAGCACAGGCTTCTTTAGATTAAAAAATGGCTGCATTACCAGAGCCTGGCTGAACTGAATGAGAAAAATGGATTCAGCTACAAACTAATCTCTCTCTCCTCTTCTGTGTATTGCATGAACACCTGTTTCTGTTTGACGCAGAAGTTGGGAAGACCCAGCTGTGAGCGCTCAGGAGCTGCAGTGTAAAAGCAGGGGACACAGATGAATTACACTGACGTTGGTAAAGGTGTCTTAGCTAGGAAACAACAGGAAAATTGTAACAGAAACTAAACAGCTAGGATTTAAAGAAAAAATACATCTCTCTGTCCCAACTCCGAAAGAAAATGGGGAAAAAAAGCACTTTGAAGAAGGTGAAAAAAATACCACCAACATTCTTAATGAAGTTGTTGTTGCCAGAATTTTGATATATTTAATACAAAAGACGACTAAACCCACCTCCAGCAGATCACAGTGGATGACAACTTGAGTAGTAACATCTCAACTGGCAAATGATGTTACGTTGAATGTAAAAGTTTTTAAGAAGAAATTTAGGGTAGGAACTCTACAGACCCACTGTGTGAGAGTCTCTGTGTGCATCTAAGCAGGGTATTTCTGGTGAGATCAGGAGAGGCGCCCTGATATAAACCAACCTGGTGATTACCTCTTTGGTTGTACTTTAGGTATCATTTACCTTGAAAGCTTTTATGTGTCTCAAAGGACAAGACCTGTTTACAAATATGTTAGAACAAAGTTTAATTTCAGAAGAGATCATAATTTGTTAACTCCTTTAGTAGCATTACCTGTTACCTTCACCATAGTGTGGTAAAGACTATGATTTGGGCTGGTTTATAACACACAATCCCAACATAATCTATTTGTCGAAGGCTGTCATGTCCTCATGCAGCTTTCATAATACAAACAAACCAAAGTAACTCTGAGTAACTTTCTAATTAGAAAAGAAGCATATTTAGTAAGTCATTCCATTATAGCTATTAACACTTGTATTTGATGATCTTAAAAGGTCTTTTCCAAACTAAAGGATTCTGTGATTCCTTGATTTATCAAGTCTTGTGTATTTGAAAATAAAAGGCAAAGTTAGTATTGCTTGATCAATGATACAGTATGCACAGCAGTCTGCCTTTTTATCATCCATGCAATGTGGGGAAAATGAAGAAATGCTTTTCTCACTAAAGAAAAACATCAAGTCGTAGCAGGTGAAAATGAAAAAAAGATTATAGGAACACAGATACTTCCAGAGTAAAAGTAGACAATACTATAGCAGAGATAATATTTATTTATTTTCAGTCTTGAAGTTTCTTTTTTCTCTTTCAAAAATATCAATATCAACTCAGTATTTTAAAAGGTGCTTAATGCCTAAGTGACTTAGAAACTGAAAGAGATTTGTTAAAGAAACATGATTCACCATAAATCACTGAAACATAGAGCTTTGACCAAAGAGTGGGGTTAGTCTAAATAGTTTGAATTTAGGTTGTCAGCTTTTAAAGCTCCCCTGACTTTCAGTGATGTTTAGAATTATAATACTAAATTCTGTAAAATTAAACTCAGGCTCTCATGTCGCTTAGGTATTTTTGGACAATTTTACTGTTTTTTATGCTGTATAGGAAGGCACAGGCGCAAATCACCTCCTTTTAAATATGTCAACATATCCAATATATACATGCACATATATACTATACATATACATTTATCTACCAAGCCCATAGATTCAAAATATCATCAAATGAAAAATTCTTCACAAACCTTTGGGAACATCATTAGTATTTTTGCCAGTAATCTGTCCCCCCAGGACCTAGCATAATATTCCACATCCATGAGCAGCTTCAAGAGTTGCTATTTAAAAATTATTTACCAATCTGCTTAAAAGGCATTTTATTCTTTCCAAATGTAAAATTTCTTCCTTTTCCCATTTGCCTGAAATTTATGTAAAGCTTAGGCCATTTTTACCAGTTTCTTGCTAGTAATCTTTAGTTTTAAGACATGGGTTCAATATACTTTAAGTGAGAAGTAAAAGGAAAAAAATGGTTTTGGCTATTTAGTGGCCATTTATTTGACTCTGTTCATGTCTGGTGCCAGAAAGCTAAGCCTAAACTCTGCAGTCTGATATTCTTTCTTTATAGAAAACATAGAATACAAATGCTGAAGAATTTTTCTCTTGGTTGGCCCCTGTCTGTGTGAGGACTGAAAGACTTTACATATGAAGACACTCAACAGGCAGTCTCGTATCTCAATATTTTAATTTTATGCAAGGTATTGCAATAGTTTTTCTTTTTCCTTTTTTTTTTTTTCCTGTAAAAAATACTTCAAGGAATCTAACATAACTAACATAAAGCTTTCACATTTGTAATGCCCACAACACAGTCATGGCTTTGCTATACTCAATACAGCCATTCCCAGCTCATGGAAATGAAACTTTCTTCCCACATGATGGCAAGACATTATGTTTTTCCCTCTTATATGCATCTGTATTTACAAACATAGATATATAGAGGCATAGAGTCATTTGCAGTGTGAACGTACACACCACATACACACAAGCTATTTTTGAAGAAACTGCTAAGACATTTCAATACCAGCCAAACATATTTATCTGAGGATTAATCTTCATCTATTGAATCAGACGAGAACACTGCCATGCATACAATTATTTAATTAGCAGCCAAATCCTCTGCCAGTCAGCAGCCGTTCCAAGCATACTGATGGGGCAGTAGATGCAAATCTCACAGTAGTACTGCTTTTTCTCATTACTACTGCAATTAGCACTTAAATTGATGCTTTAAACATACTAATTTCTGGAATAATTCAGGATTTGTATGTTACCTGGGATCGCCTCACTGCAGAGACGACACCAGATTGCTACGCAAATTGAAGCACTTTTGAGCCAAATAACCATCATCATATCAGACAGAGCCAATTTGCATTTGCTTTTAAAGATAACAGAATGGCAATTTATGCAAATAAATTAAGTAAGTTTACTTCTGAGTTCTCCCTGAACTAATTATAATAATGTTCTAATTTTTTATCACATCTAAAAGTTGGACTGAAATCAATGTGTATTATGTTAGAAATCTGTTGTTAAAAGAAGCCTTTTTTGATGTCAATACATTTTCTTAATTCAAAATTTTGATGTTAATTTGGTTACAAATGCAGATGTCTGTTATAGACATTTAAGTACTTCTTGTTTGGATATCTTTAAAAGGTTTAACTGAAGTTGAACAGTCAAACTGTCCTTTTAAACCTTCTAATAAAAAACATTTGAAGTATAGCTTTTGAAGTTTTCATCTTTCCTACATTTATTTGAAATCAATAGGCTTTGAATGTGATGAATGCTATGGGATATAGCTATCCTTTGCTGTGAATGCCTTGAAAATCAAACTGAAAACAAGATTTTAGCAGCTCAGCATTTTTGGAATAGTATTTTCTTTCCCTCCCCTGTGAAGTATGAAATTTTCATCTCCTTTTTCTGTTTCAAACAAAAAATGAGTGCTGGATCTTTTATTAAAAGCATTCTCAGAAAAAGCTGTGTTTGACAGACCACTTCAGAAACTAGCTGACATTTGCAATGCATGTATTCCTAGTGCAGAGCTATGAAAAGGTGGATAACACTCAGCAGATTGAATGACCTAGAGAAGCATCTTTAGAGCAGAGAGATGTGGTAATATCAGCCATAAACCACAGTCTGTTACTGCTTAGCAAGGAATAAGTGAGAATAATATTAAGAAGACAGGCAGAGAAGAACCTCTGTAAAGCCAGCAGTACCTTGAAATTAGAGCAACGAATGTGTTGCACTCTATACAGAATGTCACATGGTATTTACTAAAGGATAGAGAGTATTTCTTCGCCCAACTACTCTTCCTTTCCAATCACAATGATAATGGTCACAAATAGAAAGTGTTACCTGTGAAATGTGTGCTGCTTGCAACTCACTGTCCACAATGGAAGCAAAAACATTCTCTTTTCCTTCACAGGCAGCCATTAGTTCGGGAAGACACTCGATAGGTCCTTGGTAACCTCCACGCACACTCTTCCTTTGGCCTTGGCTCCACTTCCTGACACAGACAGCAAAACATATGCCCAGGGAGGGAAAGCAAACATTTGTATTCAGTTGTTTTGGTGGTAAAACTCAATACTGCGTTCTGTTTTTAAAGGGTGGTCATTTATTTTTGATTAGCATTAATTACTGCATCATCTAAGCATCTATAGAGCTTTGCATTATCTATGATATTAAGATGGATACTAATGTAGTTTTACAATGGATTAAAATAAAGAGATAATTAATATACAGAGTTAGATTTGTTAGGACTTGGAACCCTTCCAGTGGTCTCTTGTTAATTTGTCTGGAATCACGGTTCTCAAAATAATCTGTGGGGGTTAATTAATCAATGAATATTGAAAACAGAAACAAAAAATCCATTTGGGAAAGCATCATAGTGAAAGACAGAGTTCTGCTTCTGATTCGTTAACAACCATTCTCGGACGCAACAATGCCATTCAAAAACAATCAGCAGTGGGAAGCGGAAAGAAATTGGAAACCTGCTAATGCTTCAAAGAATTACATACCGAAAAAGGTAAAGATGCTGGAGCTCTATATTTGGCAAAGTAAGAAGGGATGAGTCATGTATCCATCTACCCTGAACCACCATCTGCACCAGGTTGGTTATGTTCAGAGCAGTCACCAGCCAGCCATGATGTGCTGCAACATCCAGCATTGCCTAAGCAAAGGAGACACACAATAAAAAACACATGAATGCAAATGTAATTGCATACCTGGTTCATACAAGGAACATAATGTGATTAATATTTAACATACAGTGATTTCTAGGCCTTAACATAAGAGTTTACTTCAACCTCTATTGATGGCAGTTAGGTACCTTTGGAATTAACCTTGAAAAAAGATGAATTAAATCTGCTATCATTGTCATCAGTTCTTACTCTTGAAGAGGTAATTTACACAGTGGTTTTGGGGGTGAGAACTGAAGGTAGAATATTTTCCTTAAAAATAACTGCTCTTTGACATAACCCAACTCAGAATGAAGGGAAAACAACCTCAACATTTACTGTAAAAGAAAAAGTTACAATTAATAGCAGCACTTATTTATATTTTGACATGAGAGCTTTCTCAGAATTACATAATTATTCAAAAATCCTTGAACTATTTAATAATATGACCAATGTATTTACATTTGTTCAAAAATTAATACTAATGTCATTTACCAGTAGCAATTATTTATTCCATTTGAACTAAGAACTTAAAAAACCCCAGGAATTTGACTAGATAAAAGCACTAAAATTTAGCTTAGTAGAGTATTTGAGGTTTTGTTCAACACTGACACATAAGTTGAAATCGTGAAGAAAGCTTACAAAATAGCTTATATTTTACCTACGGTGAGTAAAAGCAATCAGAAACAAAATGGATTTCACCCTTTGCATTGTAAACAGTTGACTGTCTTGAGAATGAGGGATATTTGGCTGTCTCTCCTTTGGCATCTCTATCCTGATCCTGAAAAGCTTTCCCAAAGTACACAGAAAACACAAGCAACAAAACCCCCCTATCCAGCTATACATCATATATCAAAGTGTTAAAAATCATCCTGGCTTCCATGTCTCATGAGTTTCTGTTCCATTTCTACTTCCCATGTTTTGACAGTACAAATAAGACGTATACTGTTAGTACCATTAGCATAAAGATCTAAAGCTAATTCAGTATGGATTTTGCACTGCAAATGGCCCTTTGGACATGAAAAAAATGGTTCTGCTTGCTTTTTTTCTTGACTGGACCTACACTCTGTTTGGTTAGCCTGAAAGTCAATTTAAGAGTTCTTCCAAGGGAAAAAGCACCAAACATGAATTTTTAGTTTTAACTTCTTTTAATTGTAAATGCAACTATTTGGATATATAATATACTTTTCACCTTGTCTATAATACATTGAAAGAGTTATAATGATTTATGAAAGCATTTCAGCTGGTGAAAAAAATGATGCTATATTAGTTGTCTTGCTTATTTTGTTGTTCAATAACATTATGATCACAATAAAGCGTGGGTACTCATATTAAAACACTCTAATTCATACTGGAGTAGAAAGTCATATATTTAACTTAACATATATTTAGTAGTTCACCATGGAGGGAATTCAATCTTTGATGAAAATACTAGAAAATAGTTTTTTTTTTTTTTTTAAGAAAGCAAGGAACACTGATATATTGAATGGTTTCAACACCTTTTTAAATACCATAGTGCTGTTAGGAGGGTTGTAGTTTAATTTTAGGACTAGGCTTCAGATGTTTCCATGGGTTTTTCTTGTAAACACAAATTATATTGTTTGATACTTACTGCTTACTTAGGCAGCAGATACCTGCACCATTTTAACTTATTTTGCAGCCACCAGTGTAATGAGGAGAAGCTGTCTGTGTAAGTCTTTACATTTAATCAAATGTTTTACAGACAAACAAAAGGCAGCATTTACTTAAGGCAAACTAAACAGCGAAATCTTCTTTAAACAAAGGAGTTGTTTACACACGCAGAGCTATTTCAATTAAATTACACTGATTCTGGAGAAATACTGACTTTAAAGACACAAGTTAGTTTCACTCCCAGCCGAGTCACACAGTTTATTTTAGCAGTTTACAATGCAATTTCAACAGGTTTTTTTTTCCAGATAGGGGTGATAAGATCAGTGACACTTAGAAAAATATTTGAAGTGTTACCCTGTATTACACAAATGTTGCCTCATTTTTCATGAATTGTGGATAAAGGGCCTTTCAGCTAATGAAGATCCAGATTTAATATTTAATTTTTTGGAGGAAGAGTCATAGCATCCTGAAACTCTCTAACATTTCTAGTGACCTTAGAACCAGTACTTCACAACACAACCTCAGTGGTTTCCATTTTCTGTCTTTTCACTTGGCTTGCCAAAGTGATTTCCATCTAGGATTGTTTTCACCAAATAGAAAATAAAATTATTTTAGAAATCACATTTGAAAGGAGCAGCTTTGTGGCCTGCTGATTTAAATGTTGGCTCACATGACATTTTCTCACAAAAGGAGGGAATTGTTCTCAGCATCAGACTGGAGTCAGTCTTTGAAACTTACAAGGTGAGTTGTTGTTTACCTGATATCACATTTTTATGGATATTGAAGACTATCCATACAGTACAGTCCGTGTTTCTGAACAGTTTGTGTTGCTTAGACAGTCTGGTATCAGCCTCCTGTTCTCCACTACCTCATTCTTCTTTTCTGCTATTCTGACAGCCTGAAACATCATGTTGCCCAATGATGATACTGCTGTACATATGTGAAGAATAATGGGTGCACAGATATCCTCTATTTTCCATGAGCGACAAGAAAAATACAGTAAGTTGTATTTTTGGTCAGCATGAAGCAGTGGTATTTATATGTATCAGTGGAATATATATAGTGGTGTATATATATATATATACATCAGTGGAATGCTTCTGAAGATGCCCACATAACACTGTTTACATTTTATTTTTTTTTTTTTAATCTATCCCTCTCCTCCCTTTTAAACAGAGGTTTGAAAAGGGGAAAAGAAGAGTGAAGATGTAAGAGAAAGATAAATCTAAAACAAGCTATACTTTGAAATTAACTGGAGGATCCTTTCACATAGAAAATCTCCTAGACATTGATAGAGGCCTACAGATAGATATCCCGTAGGGAGTAAGGAAAGCCTGTATGTGTGAGACTCTGTGTTCCACATTGTTATAATGAATCCACATGGCAAATCCTCTTTTCCTCCTTATTTTCTGCTTCTTCACCCATAGAATTTATTCACAGCATCTCTATCTGGATGTGAAATCCAAGACAGTGACATTGTGAAAAAGTCAGAACAATGGTAAAGTTGGCTTGTTTCATCTGCTGCCTTGGAAACTTCCATGCATTTCATTTTCCTCTACGTGTAAAACACAGAGATGCTTGATACTTAAATGGTTACTGAAATTCCTATAAATACTCAAGGTAACAAATTGAGTAATTTCCTATCTCCAAATGTAAATATAAGCAACTGAACAAAGAATATCATACAAACTACAAAAAAATTAAAGTATTTAATATTTATGTAATCTGATGAATAACATATTTAGTCTCTAGTTTATCTAGTTGCTACCTGTTTATTTGTTGCTATTTTTAAGTCAAAACCAGTATAATTTTATAGAAACTTGTGGCTTTTAAACCCCTTATTTTGGAAAGTAGTAAATAAATTCTAAATATCTCAGAGCTGGTAGACTGGAACAGATTAAGAGTATTATTCTAAATTGGGAAATGGCACAAATTCGTTACCTGCCTTTCTAGCCTAAGAATTTAAACCAAAACAGGATAATTTCATCAGAGAGAAAAACTTAAAAGAAGAGGACAGTGAGTGCAAAAAGTGAAACAGGAAACAGTAAAAATGCTTTAACTACAAAAAAAAATGCATGTATTTTTTGGTAAGCCAACAAATTAAATAATAAAAAACCAAAACAAAACAAAAAAGCCCACCACTTTTTAACCTAAAGTAGAATAAATGGTATAAATAGATGGAGTCAAGGGAATTATTAGTTGTTGTAACAGAAAATATGTTTACCGTCCTCTTATTTGGGGTTCCTTCTGTGCTTAGAAGAATAAAAGCAGATGCCTATATTGAGATGGATTTTCATGAAAGATTCAGGCAATAGCTCCTAAGCCTTCCAAATGTCATAGTTGGACAGTTACAAGGTAATAATAGCAATTAGTGGCACTTCCTTTACATTTTGTCTGTTACTACCTATAACAGCTTGGCTTGTGCCAATGTGGGAAGCAACGACCTATTAATAACCATGGCTGGGGTAGCACAAAAATGCTGATGATCAGCAACTCATGGATGCAGATGTCAGGTATGGCAAAAACTTTCCTTCTGATGGTATTGGGAATTGAGTGTCAGTATATTTGGATCAAAATCTTTTATTGCTGTCATCATTCCAGGAGTGCATCAAGATGAAACCCTCAGCATCTATGATCAAGTTTTCATCTTATTTTCAGGAGCAGCAGCTGCTTATCCTTAGGTATGGAATGACTGAAACTGATTAAACTGTACCTTTCTGGTCTAACATGAAGCTGAAATTTAACAGTCTATCTCTTTCTAGCCAAAGTTATTACTGATGGTTGGAATTTAAATGATGGTTTGTAATTCCCTAGTTTGAGGGGAAGCAAAGATGGAGGCAGGGTGTGGAAGATGTGAGTGTGTGGCACACCCACTGATAGAAAAACATTGCTTTTCTCTGGTGTTATTAAGCACTCCCTATGCACGCTCAAAATAAATTGGGATACTAAACTGTTCCATAATGAACCTATCTCCCCACTCGCCCCCACTCATTTAGGAGACTTTTTGGGCTACAAAAATATCCTGATTGCTAAATTCTTTATTCTGGAGACTTTTCACAAAGTTTTATAAGTACTGTTTTTGGTATTACTTTCACATCCTTCATTTGAAAGTCAGATATTCTGGGATCACTCTTGTACAACTGGGTAGGTGGCAGGGGACCTGACTAAAACTGGCAGAATTTCTGATCTATCCAAATGACTTACATAGCTTTTTCCTTTAAGATAAGTTATTGAAGTGTTAAAAGTGATACAGCTTGCATCTCATTAACAGAGATTGCATACTGCTTAGAATAATTTCTTCTTCTTTTTGAAGTCACCTGTCATATAACTCTGAATATACTAAGCATTTCAACTTAAATCCTGTAAACATAAATGTTAATATTTTGTGGATAAATTATATTTAAATGTCAATGAAGCTATAAAGATAACTGCTCTGGATACAGAGGCAAGCTAAAGAAGTGTAAGAAATGCTATTCCAGTTAAGAATTACGCCTGTGACTACTCAGCTAGAAGTTGGGTGCCTGCAGTGATGCCACTGATGGCAATGACTTCGTGGATGGGGGCTGAAACTTCAGGTGAACTCAGGGTGAGTTACATGGTGCAAATTCGTCTACCCTTAAAAGATTAATCTTATTTTTTTGATATCGGTGCTTCACAGACTATGACACTTTCTTTAGTGCCTTTATTCATGAATTTGAAGTTTAGTCTAGGACTACATTTCAGTTACATGTAGGAGTATAAATCCATAGATCTATTAAAAACATTAGAATTGTGCCCACTTACAGCTGCTTAAGACTACAGAATTTATGTGACAAATATTTATAGACAATAGACAAAATGGTATGCATTTTACCTTTTTTCCTAAAAACTATGAATTCAGAATAATTTTTTTTGCACATGCTCCAAATGTAAGAAGCCTTCCAATACATAAGATTATATTATGATCCACGTGTGACTTGCTATTCTTCTAATACAAGTAACACATTTTTTCAGATGTTAAAGCATGCCATGTACTTTAAGTTTCATGTTTTTATACAAATCATGACTATGACGCTTCAATTACATATCTCAGAAACAGCAACTGACTTGAAAAGTTGGAATTTACTTAAAGAAGTATTAGAGTTTAAGGTCACTGCCTTTGGTACATTATTTATCAGTAAAACAGGTATCTACAGAACCTTTGAAATTCAGAGGTCTAGTCCGAAACTACTTTTTAGAAATGTTTTAATCTGGGTTTTAATCTGATCTTTCAGATCAATTAAATCACCCTTGCACAGCTGCGTAGTGTCAGCCTACAGAACACCCCCCCCCCCCTTGTACTTCATCAGAGATATAGTGGCATAGTTGTTGAATAAGTTGTAATTAATCCTATTCAGGAGACACTCCTTTTATACTACCCTCTGTATCTTACTTCACTTTTTTTACAAGCATATCCAGTCCCCTCTTCCATATGCTCTGCTACCCCCTATGAGAGACTAATTCTTCATTCTCCCATCATCATAAAGGTCTCACTGATGTATGCAAATTACAACCTTCCTAGCTGCTTTGTAAGACTCCTATCCCTGCATTCATCCTTTAGCCTCCACAGTAACATTATTAGTATTTTCAGGACCAGGGAAAGGACAAATCATTTACTGTCTACATTTAGTGGAGTGTAACCCTTGGGTTCTTACTGATTTCTTTTAAATAGCATTACGGAAATAAAAGCGGCCACAGGGTGTGATACCAGCAATGTAAACTTAGTAGGGCTTAACCCAACATTCAGAACTCACTGAGTGCCAATAGCAAATTTATTTTCAAATTATTAATTAATAAATTGATATTCTTTATAATACCAGTGAACTGTAAAAAGAACAAAAGGTTTTTGATAAGAATCTCTTTGCAATAAATCCTGATTTCCTAACATAAACAATGTCTTAAGCTGGTATTTGTTCCAAATATTACAGAAATCTACCAAACGAATGAAAGACACACAGCATCTTTCTCATAATAAATCTATCCGCTTTACAGACAGTTTCAAAGTAGGAATGAATATTTTGTCAATAATCAAAAATTTTTGAGTGCACTCACAAGAATCATTTTCAACAGCAACAGTTATTCCCAGTAACTTTCTCCTGAACTTTTAGCCCCTTAAGGTTAGCATTCAGGAAGCTCAGCTGCTGTCTAACAAACTTAATTAATCAAAAAGTCATTTCCGAGCTGTAACTATGAGTAAAAGTGCTTCAAGTGTGCTAGCAAGCCTACAAGTTAATCAAAATGCTAATGCAGTACAAATTAAAGTTGTGATTAACATTTCACAGTAGCTGCTTAAGTGAATTGATCACACAAATGGGTTAAGCATTACTCATTTCCTCCAGCCCCAACTGGGAAAAGGTTTGTCATGGGTGGGGGAGGGATTATGCACAAGCAGCACCAAATCATCAATAAACTGCCACCAAGATGCTTCCAGACACCAGATCACTGATTATCCACAGCAAGCAAAACTCCAACACCACAAAGGTAACCCTCCTCCCTTCTCCCACACATATACCTACACAACACAAGCAGGCAGCATTTCCAGCCCAACATGTCAAGGTACTTTCCCTACAAAGTGATCCACTGATGTTTTTAGTATCCCATAAGTGAGCATTGTTGCACTGTATAAGCACTACAAGATTTTTTGATTATTCTATTATTTCCACACTCCTAAATGTGGACTAACAGCCATACAGCCATGAAAGCAGCCAGTATTTAAGTAAAATTGCAAACATTTGTGCTATCACTGGAATATTACTGCATACACAAAGAATACGTGTAGCAGCTCAAGAGATGTGGCCTCTGCTCTTCACTTGTTTCTGAGTAATCCTCTGCATTCTCAAGTTAATTTGATTCTCTTCCCTTTGCTCAGTAAAGCTGCCCATTTATTTATAGTTGCCAATGCAACCATTACACAAAAGCTCTTTCCCTGGACACTTCTGGACAAATCTTACTTACACAACTGTAGAACAGGCCTTTCCTGTAACTCCCACCACCTGCCAGCAAGCAGTTGACACACCTGCACTACCAACACGCAATACATGAGCTCATACCACTCTTAGGACCTTAAAAACTTCTCCACTTCCTCATAAGCAGAAAAATGAAAGATCCAAGGGACATGGCTCTCCAAATCAATAGTTTTAGTGGCTGTTATGAACTGAGGAGGTTTGGGGAGGATGAGAAGTGTAGAGCCAAAGCACATTCTCTTTCTTTGAGTCCCAAGATGGCCAGATGGGCTCCTTTGCCTTTGCATGGCCAGAATTACTTTTGAGTACTACTGCTCCTTCTGAGGAGCCACCACTACCCACCCAACACAGTCTATACTGTATATACAGTAAGTATTTAGTACGTAAGCCGGTTCTTAGCTGAATTGGGAAGCATATTTGTGCAATATTTGACAACTCTGAACATGTACCACAAAGATGATTCTCATAAGAACTATAGCAAAAGTTGCAATTTAAATGACCAGAAACAACTGTTTCAGAATGGCTAAAGCAGTATTATGCACATCACCATCTAGCTAAGGAAACACAGTGCTTAACCCAAAGAGTATTTTTCTCTCCTGTCAAAATCAGATTCTTCAAAGGAGTAACATGATGAGGAAAGACAGGGCATCAGTGATAGCATTACAAGGTCCTTGTTACAGGGATGGGCACATTTTCCATGCAGAGTAGCCTTTCTTCTGCAGTTTGGAAATCTGTTTTCATGTCCATCTTCTCTCAATGCCCAGCTACCCTACTGAGATGTGTTTAACACATCCATAGGTAAACACTTCTCAAAGGTTAGGGCTGAGCTCCATGGCAGTTCTACTCCTGGCAATTTTAAAATATTTTATCAACGATTATACTACAAGTGGAGGCTTGGGGCCAATTCCAATGCAAAGCCAGCAACTGTCACATTATTTCTGAGAAGAGACTGCCCTGCTGAATCTAAAAGTGATGGTATTACTGCCTCAATTATCCATTTCAATTAATGCAAATACAGGCAATAGTCTTAGAACAGCAGAATAAGAACTGATCGCTGAATACACAGTCACAAAATATAAGGCTTGACAAAGGAAGCAAAAAAAGACATTAGATTTAGTTTCATGTATTCTTAAATAAGATAGGAAAAAAGGTGGAGTATTGTCTTTACAATAATAATTATATTTTATTAAAATGTTAGAAAAATAATTTAATTGGAATTTTTATTATTTAATGTTCATTATCCTGAAAGGAATGGAGAAATGTTTGATTTTGAGAAGCTACTGGAGTGGTCAGCACCATCTTAATGACATTTCTAGCTTTTCTCAGTAAAAATAACAGAGAGTGCTAGGCTTGAAGAGAATATCTTGTCTATTGTAACTGTACTAGAGGTATCTGAGGCAAATAAAAATCAAATGAGTTGGCCAAGGTCACACAGTTGAGTTGTGGCTCAAATTTTTTTGAGCCATGGGAACCTTCTGTGCTTTATCCATGAGAGCCTGTCACTGATAACAAATCAGATTTTAACTTGAGGTTTTCAGTGTAGAGCAGGGGGGTTCCTTCAGTCTCGTCAATGCCTCAGTGGCCATTCATTACAGGGATAGGAGTGGGAGCAGATAGGCATTCACATTCCAAAAGATTATACACTGCTATTCCCCATATTTCTGCAGTAAAAGGAAAAGATTCTGCATTTTATCCTGGGTATATAAATACTAAATTTTAACTTGCTAAAATGAATTCCACCTTTATCTAACAAATGCTAACCATAGGAAAACTGTAACAGAATATATCTCTTCCTTTCTTTTTTATGCTAAAATTACATTCCCCTATTAAGTCAGCACTGTAACTCCTCAAATTCTGTTATATGCTAATGACTTCAAAATTTCTTCACAAGTATAAACAAGAGAATTCTAACATAGAGCCAAAACTTTTAAGACATCTAAGGAAAAATTAATTAAGAGTTGCTGCATAATTTTTTCATTGAAGGATAGCAGAATCTTACGTGGAATCAGCAGCTACATTTACCTATGTAATGCTGTTAACATGGTTTTCTGCTGGACCAGTAACAATACTCAGCCAGAAGTCACTAGCAATGAAAAAGCCCAGAAGACGGAGGAATGGAAGGGAGAATGAAACGTGGGATAGGAAAGAAGCCATGGGAGGGAAAGCTGATTCAGGTGAAAGACACCACACAAGATTGGAGAAGTTTAATAGTCTATAATGGAAAGAGGCTTGCTTACATATCATGGCTAGAGATGGAAAATCTGCACTGCAGAGGACCTGGGATAAAGGCCTGCTGTATCACTACCCATAACAGCTCTTTGAAAGATCTTTCTTTCTTGTAACAGAAAAGCAATGCTCATATGAAAAGTCTGTTATTCATGTACCCACCAGCAAACATAACAGTTCATGTTCAGGTCTCAATATGAATACAACCTCAGCACTAAAATAATTTGTAAGCAAAAAAACAAAAATTCAATGTAACTCAAAACCCAATTCCTGCCTCACTGTGGTATTTAACGTCTGACGATGCGCGAGCGTGTGCTCACACACAGAGAACAACACCCACTGAATCTGTTCATCAATGGATCCTTCCATGCTTCAGTTCCTTTTCTCATAACTAACATCTTTTTTCTACCTCTGCTGACCCAGAGTTCATCAGCAGGTCAGTGCTAAGGAAAAAGGTAACAACCAGTATTGAAAGTGTAACCCTGTCCACTGCTTAGATTCTGGGAACTTTAACCTCCGTTTGGAAAGCGTGACTAATAAGATGGAACCAAAAATCTCCCGAGAGATGTAAACCATGTGCCAACTTTAAAATACAAAAGTGCTTGCATGTTGTTTTCCTTTTCTTTTTTTTATAAGTTTTGTTTGTTTGTTTGTTTGTTTTTTTAAGATGCCTGAATATGTAGCATTGGGTAGTCATTAACTGAAGGTTGGAGTGCCAAGGCATAGTATGGAATGGCATTTTTTCTGAACTCCAGTTTAAACAAACTGTTGAATATTTTTGATTTTTTTTTCTAAGTGACTACTATTTCTGAAACACATATGATGCAGTAGCAGGATTAAGAAAATACATTTATCAGCAAAACACAACAAAATAATTAATGAAAATAGTATTTAAGTTTTCCCCAAATATGTAATTAACCCCCTAATGCTTACTCCACAAACACCTAAATGAGCTTTAAATATGCGATTTCTTTGAAACAAAGTTGAATTTTCTCACCTGAGCAAGTGATGCTTTTCTCTGTTAATAACTGAATATAAGGCATAGCAGTTTCTACACTTTCAGCACCACGCTTTTATTGATTTGAAGTATTCGAAACAGACTAGCATCCAAGTACTGCTGGTTGCCAAGATTAGGACTGTGTAGCAGTAACATCTGTGGTGTTATTCGCTTCTTACATTTCCTAATTTCAGTTTTGCTTCATTTGATATTAGTATTTTAGGCTTGTTTTTATTAGTGTAAGGTTGAGCCTTATCCAAATTGCTGGACTGAACTGCACACAGTATTTTCTCTGCCTAGAACACTGTTTAATAGTTTCTCATAGAGCAGTTTTACAAACTGCCAGGCTTGACACAATGATGCTTGCAGTTACCATATTGCCAACAGGCTTCAAACAAGAACAAAGCTTCTGTTTGATAGTTGACAAACAGATCACTGAGGATATTAACATTTGAGCAAACAAAGACTGTAGGAAGAAAGAAGTACTGGCTCTATTTTACAGATATTGAACTCAGAAACATAAAAAGAGTAGTTTGTTAAAAGCTGCCTGATCTTCAAGAACCTGTGAATGAGTCCTTGTGCAGTTCTGCTAAAGAGAAGAATTCTTCCCAGGAGACTCAGAGGGTCAGTTGTTTCCTGTGATGGCTAGAGAGCTCACCTTTCCTGCTGTAACTGTAACTGAGCTTTTCAGACATGGCAGCACTCTATCCTAAACTCCAATCGCTGCGCTAAAATTCTTTTGAGGTGGCAGCTGTGCTTGTGATTGCTTGTTACCAGTACTCTCCATGGTTGGTTTAGTTTCTGTGGGCTGCAACTGCAGTACAACTATAAAAATTCACAGGTCTCCAGGGTGAGTTTAAAATCTGTGTTTAAAAATGTGCTCTTTGACTCTGTGATAATCGGGACATAGAAGATGTATCTTTACATTAGCTAGAGGAGTTTAGGGAAAACCCCCACATGTCACCCTGAATCAGATTTCAAAACATGTTATATTTGTGCTTGGGAGTGACTGTAGTGCTTTTGGGTGCTAGAAAAGTGGAAGTACCCAGGGTAGACAGGTTCTTGGACATGAGCATAACAATCTGCAGGGACCACAGCCATGCCAGAACGACTCTCATCCAACATTCCACAACACAGAGACAGAAAGCTGTTGCAAAGAAAGCAGAGGTCATTATATGGCAACAGTTGCCTCCAGTCAGAGCACCACTGTCTTTAAGTTTGTTTACCTCCAGTTCTGTAAAATGGGAACCATTATGGGCATCCAGTTCCTCCCTAAACAAGGTGTTATAATATCATGTGGTACCAGCTCTCCACAAGATTGCAAGAAGTATTCAGATTCTTCTATATTCCAAATGACAACACTAATAAACAGTAAACCAACAAATTATATACTGAAATGCATCACAATACCTGGCATATTCTGATTGCTTGGTCCAGCACTGTCTTTGTATCAGTTGCATAATCTGGACAAGGCAGCATGGCATGACTGAAGTGGGCTTGCAGCAAGAGGTGTGTTTTTGTGTGTGAACTGTCAAATGAATGGGGATTGACTTCAATTGGAAGGTGTTTGGCCAGTTCACTGTTCATCTGATCTTCATTGTGTCTCACAGGGAGATCTGTGTACTCATCAGCGTTCTTTAAAAAAAAAAGTAAAAAATAATTAATCACTGCAATTAACTTCAGAACAACTATTACTGCATACTGAGGCATTAAAAGTATACACATTTAATTTACTACAGTTAGATTTCAACACAAAAATAGCAGCATTTAAATGCATAGAGAGTGTACTTATTTATCAAAATCACACATGGGAAAACAATAACTAATATAATATTCTCAAATATTGACACACTTATAGATTTTAAACTTTTTTTTCTTCCACATAGCTGATACTAAACTTAGAGAAGAGGAAAATAAATGCAATGAAGTAAATATATTCATTGGATGGATTCAGCAGTAGAAGATGACCCACAAGTATCCTACCTCAATGGCCCATAAAAACATTGTAAAGGTTAGCTATAAAGAACTCAGAAACTCATATTTTCGGTTTTCAGGTTTTAAGTTTTTCTCTTGGCATTCAAAACCCAGTAGCTTTGAAATCTAAATCAAGTCTAAACCAAGATAAGCTCTGATAAGGTTCTTTTCAATTATTTTTTCAATATTCTGAGCAGTCAGTGTCTAAGCAACTGATGATGAGTGATCAAAACGAAGGGCTAACTTTTAAGTAGCTGGTGAAAACATTCTCTGTGTTCCAGAGTGGGACTAATGCTATTCATGCCAAAATGAAAGCTGTGTAACAACTTTCTCACTGTTGCAAAAAGGAGCTGCCCACCAACATGTAATCTAAATGGAGTTATACATTTATAACTTCACAGCGGCTGAGAAGAGCAAGTACAACTGTTTTGGTATCCCAGGCAAAGACGCCAATTCTCCTGCTTGGGAAATCCACTGTCTTTGAAAAAAAAATTCAACAGCAACATCCTAGGAACTATAATTTAGGCTAAAGAGTCAGTTTTGTGACTTAATTGGAAATTTTTCCCTCCACAAAATCCTCTTGTGCATGTACATGTGTACATATCGTTTGGAGTGAGAATGAACTTTCTAAATTATAAAACTTGCAAGTAAGGTAAGTTTTATAATACGTGATATCTTTTCCATCTGTAATTTAAGAGAGTGTATTTCTTTTGTCATAAAGTAAAAAGTCATTTGAGGAGCCTGAAGGGCAATGTCTTCGAAACTACAGGCTTAGCAGAGACCATTAAATTAAAGTGTTCAGGGTTTTATATTCCTCTTAAACTATAGATTCAGTATTTTGCATTTTAGTCTTCAATTTTCGTCAGACTTCCTGCAAATCCATAATAATGAAATATTCACAACAGTAACCAGTGAAGAGTGAGGTAAAGAAAAATGGCAATTTTAGGACACCTAATTGACTTACAAAGAACCATATCCCCTCATTAATATCCTAAGACATAGAACCTTTTCTGACAATTCCTAAAAGCAGTAAGATAGCTGGTTTTTTTACCTCCTTGAAAACTGACAGCACAACATTTTCTATTTTCTTTAATGGTGCAAGGAAACTATGTCTAAACTGTGATATCAATGTAAACGAAATGGTAACCATCAGAAAATTTAAGGTTTGGAAAGAAAATCAGAATGTCATTAATTTATTTCATATCTCAACTGCAGATTAGAAGTGAAGACTGGATAAAGACAACTGCTGCTTAATCCTGGATGTCTCTCCTAGATCTCTTGTGAAAACTGTGGTCATTTATTCTCTGAACCTAAGGTCATAATCTTTTTAAGCCCTATAGAAGGCTGCATGTTTGCTTCACTCTTTTTATTTAACTGGCTTCTCCTTCAAAGATATTTTAAAGAATATTTACCAAGGAGATTTTTTACTCAGTTTTGCTTTGCAGTTTAAAGTAGCAGAAAGAAGGAGGATCAGCCAAGTCAGTCCAGACCAATTGGTACCCCTGAAAATGCATTTTCCCTAATTCTTCCCCAGCACATGTTTTATTTACATCCAAAACACTCCTCTTATTTTAAACAACTTGCCTACTTAATTTCCTGTTTGTGATCATTGACTGTAAGTAAGTGAGGTTCATTTTCTTATCTGCATCATGTAGGTAATTAAAGGAAATTGAGAATGGGTAGTGAAGCTTTTATACAACTGAGAATGAAGCTGAATGGAGGGCACTGAGGTCAGCAGAGTCCATTATATTTTTATGTGAGAGGCCGGTATGTCTGCCCTGTTCTTGTTTGCTTAGTGTAGGCTGGACAGACTACTAACTGCAAATCTGTTTCTCTGATTTGCCCAGCTGTCCTTGAATAAAGACATCTTCCATAGCAAAACGTTAAATGACAGTGATTGACAACTTTGTGATGAACTCTGCTTGTAACCCCCTGCTACTGTTTTCAGGTTGCATAAGAAAAGACAGAATAAAGAAACATCCTTTGTAATCACCTCAAATGGGCCCTGCTGTTCACTCAATATTTTTATTGCAAATCTCAATCTGTTCTGTAAAGGCTGTAGCTTCAACTATTCCACACAATATATGATATATATTGTTTTAGTACATCATATCTGAACACCATTCTTATTCCATGGGTGAGGAAACAGATCAAAATACATATCAATCATTAATCTTCATTCTAATGTCAAGAAACTTAATACAAGCTTCATAGTTAAACCACAAAGCACAGCTGTGCATTTTTCATTTTCCCTTTTTCTCCTCTTAAATCAGAGCTGTTGCAGCCCATGTACAAATAATAGGTTTCCAGGCACCTACACAGTTAAACATAACTTGGTGTATGCCAGGAGATAACCAGGAATTTTAGCTTCAGGTTCTGCAACTGTGCATTTGGTAGTCATGTCACGTCTCTCTCTCCTACATTTCTGTGATGGACTTTCCCAATAATGTCTCCTTTTGGGCATTAGAGACTGCTGCATCATTTCAAGGGTGTAGGAGTCAGACGTACATTTCAACCTGCATGCGATACAGGGTGGTCATACAGGAGACAGTAACTGCACTGCCAGTGAGAAATGTCACACACAGACCTGCATAAACTCGACAGTTACATTTTACAAGGCCAAAGGGCTGTTCTGGTAATTGAATTCTGTTTCCTGCATAATAGCAGCCACAGAATCATCTTAAAATCCTGTCTACAACATCATGTTCCAAATATGCAGCTTACCATCACCCTTTATTTGAACTGTTAGAATAGTCCTAAAAGGAAACAACCAATACTATTTTAAAATATATTTTTTTGCAGTTTTGTGGTACTATCAGGCATTTGAGGAGTCAGACCAAACTAAAACTTAAATAAGGTATCCAACATAGTGAGTACTGTGGTCCGCATAGTCCATAGGGTTAACCCCCCCACCATGATTTTCTTTCTATCCACAGAAAGTGCAAGTTTGGCTGAAATTACTGATTTATAGTGAGAGCTGGGCTATAAACTTATACCACATTTAGATCTCCTAAAATATTTTACATCTGGAGTAAATACATCTTGCCACTTTCTCTACAGGAGAGAAGAGGATACTTGGGGACCACAGACAGAAATGGAATCAAGGTGAGCTACTAAAGCAAACTTGAATATTTTAAGTTAAGTTCAGTCATGGGAACAGTAAAACTTTTAAAGTTAATGAGTTCTAGACTTTAAAGAGCAGTTGATTAATTTGTAACAATGAGGGTCTAAACCAAACCAAAAATAGTTTCTCACATTCCAGAGTTGAACCAGTAGTCTTTTCTTTGGCAATGCTATTGAAACTGCTTTAGAATTCACTGATTGTCTGTATGTTCCTTTCCTTTATATAGATACTGTGAACCCAATCACATCATATTTTCAACTTTAATAAACCTGCAACATATTTTGTTCTCTTTCAAGTTTCCGATGTCGAAAGAAACAAGGGAAAAGCATTCTTAGAACATTTTGCTATAAACAGTTTTTAAACTAAAGTATAAAAAACCCTTGCAGCAGACTAGTATTAAAATTAAATACTAACATAAAAAAGGAGAGAAGACGAGGATTGTTTTTAACTAGTACTAGTACTTTCCTTCCTTACCTGAAACTAAATTACGTAAGATTCTCTAATAATCTTAGTACACACTGAAGGACGGTAAAAATCATACATTTGTGAATAGAATGAATAAGCTACAATAAATAAATGTGGAGGGTTTTTACAGCTGTTCTGCAATGAACACTAATGCATTATGAATTTTAGTTCTCTGCTACCAGAAGTACAATGGTATGCCAACTTATTTTCCCAAGTGAAAACAGCATATTTTTGATCTTTGGAAAACTGGATAGGTGAATATAAGCTCAACAGTAATATTATTGCATAATTAGCTTTTGTCCTTTTCCATTGTACAAAGTGATACATAGTACTCTCGTGCAGCATCCAGACCTGACACATTGTGCCACAATGTATAGGAAGCAGCTGGAATATAAAATTTGAAGCAACCTGTACTTGTCCTCATTTAGGTGATACCTACTTATCCCTAATATAGGATAAAGAAAAGAAACATGGACAAAATAGAGAAATAACAAGGACTAATAGTTCATGAGTAGCTAGGTAACATCTGACTTACAACAAATTCACAAATTCTAATTTTTTCTTTGAGGATATTTGAGCTTCTGTACTTAAAATCATTTGGAATTATGTCCAATTTTATATATACATGTATATCTCCCTTCATGTGCTGAGAGAAATCTCATTTGATCCTATTACCTATATCATGAAGAAAATTTTAAAGATTGGTTAACTAAAGTTCCCAAGCTATCTTCCTTTGCCCATGATTTTCCCAAGAGAAAAAGAACTATATTATGTGACAAAGGAATGACACAAGTGTACACTATGAACATTATTTAAATTAATCAACATATCTATAGCATATTTTATTGTCACATTTTTGAGTGTGAGTTTGATTCATAAGGAAAGACATTACATTTACACAGATGTATCCTGAAAGACAGCTAGAAGATAATCAAGCTTACATTTATATTCAGAAAACTAATAAAGGTGAGGAAAACTGCTTTAAAAAAGAGGGAGAAAAACTAAAAAAAAACAAAACCAAACCTAACTTAAAAGTGGTTTTTCAGCTCATACCAAAAAGTAACGTAGATTGAGAAACAGAGTTGGAGAAGTACTTGCTAGTACTGCTCTGAAAATTTTATATTTGTTAGTGATTCCAATATAAACTCCTATTTTAAGGAATTTATTGGTATCCTCTAAATGTTGTGTTTTGGTCTCAGTTTTATGAGACATAATTTAAACTTCCAAATGCTTGTTTGTTTTTTTTTTTAATAGATAAAAAGGTCTATGACAACATTCCAGTTAAAAGACACTTACAAACACATGTCACTAGTTAAAAGTTTTAAGAACAAACATGATGTGTTTTCAAAATTCATATTACAGACTACAAGGGAAAAAAAAAATCATTTCTGCCAGTTTATTCTGTTTTACCCATGTAAAAATAAACTTTTAAGACAAAATTGGCAGAAGAAATGCTCCAGATTTTCAGGGCAGGCAAGCAGGCTCTGCTAAACCACAGAGCAGCCTGAGGCTTTGTAGAGATCTCAAAAACATGGCTAACATTGTTCAAAAGAAGACAACCACACTTTTCAGGCAAGATTAAAATATATTTGCTACATGATACTGTCATTCATCACAGACACCATGTTTACAAATAAACTCTCTGTCTTCAGACACTGTATAACATCTCCCCATCAGCTGCACGTGTATGTGGCAGTGCAATCAAACTGCATCCAGCATTTCAGAGTCAACCCTGCAGTGCAGTTCCTTCCCCTCGGGCGCCTTCCCATGCCTTCCTTTCCAGGGATGGTGGCTCTCAGGGAGAAAAGGCAGAAAGCAGAACCCTGTGCCAGCCCTGAGCCACAAAGGAGTCAGAGCCACTGACTCCTTAAATAGTGTTTAATGCACTTTTAGAGATAATACATATTAAAAAAAATAAAGAAGTACGATTTCAAAGTGTAACATTAACCCAATTAACTGGGTAACAGCAAAACAGTGAGGCTGGGCTACCCTGGGCTCTGTCTCCAGATTTAAGACTCAACAGAGCAAACACTGGAAATTTCCAGTTGGACACGAGAAGCTGAAGAGAGAAAGTTGTAAAGCCCATCAACATGCAATTATGCAAATCTATTATGTTTTAAACATTAATTTGTAACTATTGCTCAGGATTTAAAATGGGCCCATTTCTGCCATGGGACCCACATAGTTTATAAGAACATACAAGTCAAAAGTTCTTAAAATTCTTAGTTCTCATGTTAGTGATCAGAGAAATTAATTATTAATTAACCTATTATTATGTCAATATGCAATATATTAATTGTATTCTCACACTTTTAACTTTAAATAGACAAGTGCTTGATTTTTGCTTTTAAATAGCTGCATATAATAAACACCACAAATTTTACAGATACAGACATCATAAAAAGCACAACCTAGGGCAATGAAACAGTTGAGTGATCACTTAAAAACACCCTAAAGGGTTTAGATTTCACAAGTTCACCTCTTACTTAAAACATCCAAGCTACAAACTACTGATGACATTCCTGATGACCAGGGGTCAGGAGTCTGAAAGACCTTTGCCACTGCTCACAGAGCAATAGGAGGTCAGCCAATATTAGCTACCAGTAGCAGAGAGTGACTTGGAAGATCTGGGAACATGTGAACTACAAAGTTAAATTACAGACCTCTGCCTCAGCATGGAGTTGATAAAAGAATATGCAAGCATGCTAGCATACAGGAGGGCCAGGATTATTATAAAATAACAAAAAATTGACATGGGAAAGAAGTTCTTAGGACTTCCATACTAATTTGAAAGTTGAATTTCCTTTTTTTTTTTTTTTTTTTTTCTCTAGTTTCCTAAGCATGTTAGAGAAGCTGAGTTTCCTAAGCATGTTAGAGAAGCTGAGTTTCAGTGTAGGGGAAGATCCAGTAATAGATAATACAATCAGTGTAATTGTCTTACTAAATGTTAAAAAAATATACTTATAGAACCATTCTAATTTAGGAAATTTTCCTATTTAAGTTACGTACCTTACTAAAACATTACAACAAGGAATGAATTCATGATTTTAAGTCCTACATCTCCCATTCCATATTTCATAAAGGTTATGATCACAGTCGTAGCTCAGTGCTACTTTTTCTGGCCAGTCCTAATAAAACCAGTCCTAAAAATACATTTTCCCTGAATGTATAGGTACTTTCATAGTATTAAGCCTGTACAACTTTCATAGATGTGGCTTTAGTTTGCTCTTAGGTTTTTAAGTTAAATTACTGCTTATAATTATTCCTGTAATACTTGCACACTTTACAAAAAAATCAATGCAAAAGAAGACTAAATTAGGACAAAAATAAGAGCAAACATCTGGTACTGAACACATGTTATTCACCTAGAATAAGATACTTTGACCACAGCAAATATATTTGGTACAAATTCCATTTATAAAGTGGATTTTCATAATGTGAGAGAATTACTATGTTTTATTGCTGTAAATGGTATATTAGAGTTTTTGCCTCTCCAAAATGCCTGACTTTTCTGATTACTTCTTATGAGAATGCTTTGAAGCTGCACATTTTGAGTATCTTATCATCATTCCACTTTTTTAATCTTAAAACCTAGATGGGGCAGTGACCCACAGCTTACTTTCCTTGCAATCTCAAGTCATATTATAGAAAAGGTTTAAAATTGACTGGTTTTGGCTGTACTGAAACTAATTGTATTGTACTACTACAGAAAAGCCTTTCAGTGCATGAACTCAGTAATCTGCTCACATGGAACTGGGAAAATCTCTCTGAGTATACATTCAAAAGTCTCACTGTCATGAGGACTCTACTTCAGTTCCATTTGGACGTCTGTCCATGTTTTGAAATTGAGCTTGGCTGAATCAGCTTGCCCAACTACTGACTGAGATGATGATAGCATTAAAAACTGGAATAACAAATCCTGGCACACAGCTTTCCCTGGGAAAGTGATCAGTCATTTTCCATCCTTGGCTTCGATCCTCCACTGGGATCTTTCAGTGCAGAGCCCAGACCCAGGGAAGAAGTTAACAGATCTCTGCATTAAGTTAATGCCACTCTGCATGGAGACAGGAGTAAGCACTACTAATTCCTTATGTGAAATGGGGCCCCTACGTACTGTATATGTTAATGGCAAGCTGTAAAAGCTGTGTGCTGAAAACCAGATTTCAAATCTGCTGACCTGTGGCAGGTCCCCTAGTGGGGAGCCACGAATGCACACTGCTGCATTTTTGTACTGGATTAAATTCCGGATCTAGACTGCTATGTGACCAGAGACAAAAGGGAATAAAAAGTTCACGGCGTGAATACCTGTCATCATGTGGTGAAATGAGTAGCAGCCTGCGTTCAAGAGAGGCTCAAGCCCAGAATAACAGAAGAACAATATAAACTGGCAGAAATATATGGGAAACTTGGAAGGTGCCTACATGCACAATGTCTTTTCAGCAAGCCAATGCTACTGGTCTCACTCTGAGTACTTTTAAATGAATATAGTTTAATGTAATAATAAAAAACCACGACTCTAAGAGGAAATGACAGCTGTTGCAAGTAAATTTCAATAAGGGTAGTTCCCTGCTGATAAAAACTGGCACATCTCCATTCATTTCAGTGTAACTATGTGGATTAACATTGCCTGAAAATCTAACCCAATGTTTTGAACAACTCAAGAGCTACAAGGAAATATACAGATGGAAGACACTGGTAATTACAAGGGTGAGAAAGAAGGGCAATTACTTAGGAAAGAAAAAAGTCAGTAAAGGAAAAATATATGAATTCTATTATACAAATAGACAACTTGTGAGTGTTTTGGGATGCTTGATTTGAGTTCTATCAACGTATCTGTTACAAATGACAACAGGTCTGATGCCAAGAATAACAGGGAAAAATGCCCTTGTACCACAATAGACTTTAACAGGACATGCCACTACCAAAATAGTATGTACCATGCGTTACTAAGGCAAATCTAGCCCTTTTTCGATGGCAAGTGGTAATTTTTCTTGGTGATTGTCACTGCACACAAATTTGTGAGAACACTGTAAACTCAGTGTTCCTACACAGACATGTACCATGTCTTGCCTACATGTAAATAAAGAAATTTATCTAAAATACTCTGTAAGATCTGGATAAAAAAAAAAAAAAAAAAAGAAAAAAGAAAAAAAAAAGAGAATGATAACTGATGATTAAGACAGTTGAAGATATTTTGCCTCTGGCATAAAGTTTTAAGAACTTCTTTTAAAAGACAAAGAAAACAGAGATTTTCAGGACCAGATGTCTAGGAAGATCCCATTTGGATTTGAGCTACTTAAATTTGCAATCATGTATTTATACATCTAACAGAGCTTCTGTTTCCCCTAGAATCTGAAAATTAACTAGCTTTGTAGCATCTTCCTTGATCTGCCACCCGTGCCCTGAGGATTAGAGACTCCACCTGAGCTTGTTTTACAAGCATAACAGAAAAAATTAATCTCTGCTGGCAGCGATCCCACTGGGATACTGATGAATAATGATATCCCTCTCTTGCTGCCCTCTCAGTCCACTAGAAAAGCCACTCTAACCCAGCAACGTGGAAACTGCTGAAACCATTCCAGCTGTGGATTAGCAGGCAGTCAAGCATCCATCTGTTCTGTGTGAATCAAGAGAAAGCAAACATGCATTCTTATAGCTAAAGAAGTATTAAAAATTAGCATCTTATATGACTGCATATAGTAAGTATTAAGACAATCATATACGAAAGAAAAAATAATCTATTATCTACACCTCATGTTGTTTACAACTGCTTGTTGCCTTAAGCAAATGATAAACCAGTTGAAATTAATCTCCTTTACCTACAAAACACTGTGCATTCAATGATATAATATGTTTAAGATAAAATTTCTAATAACTAATACTGTGTGCATTAGTTGTACCTAAAAATCTTTTATCAAGAGACATGTATGCATCCACTTCGTAAGCAAACATGGTGACATCCTTCCAGGAGAAACACTTAAGAGGTCTGTTGTGAGAGGAATTTTAGCCATTTTCTCACTCCATAAAGTGAGAGGAATAGACCTGAGATATTTTCTTTTTCTGAAAATGAGTAGTTTGGGTAATCCCTGCTGGCTTGCTACTCTTTTTCACTGGAAGACAGAAAGGAAAGGTAGTGGAAGTAGAAATTGGAATGCGGTCAACCCAATCAAACTAGTGATATCTGATTTGACTCTTCCATGAGTCAGAGGACGGTGGCCTATTATAGACTACGAAAAGCTGAATTTTTAGCAATATCCCAGAAAAAAATTGCATACTTTGACAGTTTTCCCATACATCAGTTCTAATACTTTGCTTGATGCCTGGCTTACATTTGTTAAGTTGCAGAGGTGAAGAAAATGTGCAACTGCTTGTTCTCTAAAAGCAACCTTCCTCTCATACAAGAAATTTCCAAATGTACATACTTTTTTCAAATGCTTTCAAATTTTTTCAAATGCTAAAGTAGCAAATGCTTTCAAATGCTTTTGGTAGCAAAAATCCCCCTGCAATTTCTTCTAACATTATAGGTAGCATACCTAAGTAGCTGTGAAATAAAACATCTTGAAAATATTAGGCAATAGGAGAGGCCTATTTCTTAAATATTTCTAAATAGGAGAGGCTGATTTCTTAAAAGTTCACCTCTGATAATACATAACATCAACATTTAAAGTAAAATTCAATTTCTGAAGCTAGACAGGCCCCCATCAAGAAAAAAAAAAAAAGAAAATGAGACAAAGAAAGAATCTAAATGCAAATAGGAAAATACAAGTGTCATTAATGACTGACCAGTAATCCTCTTACGCTCTTTTTTTAAAATTTAACTACTATGCTAAAGGAACAATATATGCTGGGTATCAATCTTGTATGATGTAATCGTTTCGGCCAAACCAATCTTTATCCTGAAGTTTCTGTTCTAATCAGAGAACAAGCTCCAATGTCATTCTCTTTCTTAACAGTTTTACAAGCAATATTTTCTATGCTGACAGAGAAGAGTATTTTTGTGCCTTTAAACAGCAGTCTATATAGCCCAGTTGGTGTCACTAAGTGAGCTGTATTCTATGAAAACAAAGTAATCAAGGTGATTTTTAACTGTTATAACTTACAGTACAATTGTATAAATCTATCAAAGGCAAAGGCATTATCTAGAAGCCAGTGAAGATGAAAGATCAGCAGGGTGCAGAAGTCCTAAATTTGCTTATCCTGCTTCAACTACAAATTGGGAAGAATAAAGCAGGTAGAACTTGAACTGACTTGCTAAAGATATCCTGAGCTTGTAAGACTTCCTGCTGAAGCATTTGGGACATGAGAATGCACAACCATTTATCAAAGCAGCCTTACGGATTATAAAACATTCAGCTGTACCACAATAAAGATGTTTTTGAGAACTTTGGTTCTGTTTCAACAAACACAAACATTATTTCAACAAATATATTGCATATTTGAAAATATACAGCCATATGACAAGACTGCTGAAAAAAGCCATTTAATTTCCTCTATGAATACTTTGCCAAGTAGTGGCTGTATGTACACAGCTATGCATAATTTGAAATCTTGCATGACGGTGGCTACAATTCTAACTGTCACGCGGTAAGTAGAAGGCATTTGTGCTAAAACAGACAAACAAATAAGTGGTCCATGGTTGAACTGCATGCAGCTTTGAGCACTCACCTAAACCAAGCTCGCTATCACTGAACTTGCTTCTACCATGGGCAAACAGTAATTTGCCACAGATGGCAGCCAATGTTCACCTTTGCAAGTAGCAAGCCAGGACAGTGCTTCTGTCTACCTGGCTCTCAGAATACTTTCCATTGGTATACATGAGTGGTTTGCTACTGTAACTGCATCCTATTAAAGGAATTTATTTCCTCATTTTTTTCTGACAGAAGCGGTTACTAAAGCAGGTGTTTGAAATGGGGATATAGCCTGAGGCTACTGCTTTCTACTACCACAGCTATATACACTTTCAAAAGTTCTTTCCTTGAATGTTGGACTGCAATCAAAGCAAATTAGAAAAGAAAACTAACCTCCCCCTCCATATTATATCCAAGATAACAGTTCTTGTTTTATGGCCTTCATTGTGGCAAATGTTTGTCAGAAACGTTTAGCTACAACTTTAAAATAGATTTTAATTTAGCTTTTGTGAGTATTGATTCAGTCAGGTGGTGGTGGTGTTGTTTTTTGTTTTTTAAATCTGGTATATAATGACAGAAATTAAATAAGAAGATTGGATGGGAAAAAAAGGAGACCTATAAATTGGAGGTTAAAAATTCATGTACACTGGAGATGGAAAGGATTTGTATTTTCTGGTTTTGACTGTAATTCTTTCTTATTGATGCCATAAAAATGGAAGACTTATGCCATGTTGAGTTAGCTGTCACTGGTGGACATTGTTAACTTGATTTACTAATGGACTGTGCTTTCCTGGAAAGACAGCCAGCACATTATCCCTTCAAACTAAAACTCAAACAATCATTTGGGAAAAGAAGACCAGGAAACAGTGTTGTCATGATGTTAGAAAAAAAAAAATTACTAAATTCAAGTACTACAGCAACATTAAAAACTGCTCCATCTACTGGGACTAGAGAAAAATCAAGACTAATTAAATGTGTGAGTATCCATACGAGTACTTTTTCTGCTAAGTACAAGATATTTTTGAGTATACTGGATATAGATGATGAAATTTGGATGCTACTGAAATGCACTGTAGCATTTCATTTTATTTTCATGAATTCCCTGCATCTTTTTCAAATTTAAACTATTAAACACACTGTGATATCATCTAGATGATTCAAGTTCCCACTTGAACTTGATGCACAAGTGTTTTAACACGTTAAAATCCAGAGAATACGGACTATACAAAAATTAAGTAAATTATTCTGGAAATCCCTGTGTTTAGGATGAAATTTATGCATTGAACAGTCCTTGATCCAGATTTACTGTAAAGAAAAGATTTAATTGTAAGAGGTAACACTTCTGTTAAAAATATGCAAAAATATTTCTTCTATTACTAAAATATGAATAATGGCTGAGGCCAGAGCACTGATGTTCATATTGTTGAGAGTGTACCATAGATGTGAAATCAGATACGGAAGTTCTTTAAAGGCAAGCATGTAACAAATTGCTTTCCATCTGATATAAATTTTACATTACAAAATACTTCTATTCTTGACACTGAAATGTCATATTTAAAAAGAATAACTTAATGGATATGGTTTTGCTGTGCTTTTATGCCTGGAAGAAAATCATAGTAGCACCTGTATTTTCTTCTAAATTAAATGCAAATGTAAGTTTACACTAATTGTAAACACTGACTGACTTAGGAAGAGTGATCTGATTTTTTTCTGAAATGACAAAAGAATAGACACCCAGTCTTATATAATATCTTAAAAAATTCCTAAAATCAATGTTTCTGCCATGGCTTGCAGGGAAAATATCAAACAAAACAGATCACATTAGCTTCTTTTTTTTGACAGTATTTTTGTAAGGCATTAATTCCTCCTTCCCTGGTGTTTAACTGGAGACCTGTTGAAAAAATGGTTTATGAGTCAAAAAATCTTTGTGGCCCCTTCATGGGGAACCAAACTAGCAACAGAATCCCCATACAAAATAAAATTATTTTAGACTGAGAGTTTAAATACTCACAAAGAATTGGATACTTCCCTGGTTGTAACAGGAATTGCCAACAATGTTGAAGAGGAAATAAAGCTACAGGTTAATTGAGTTATCTAGGTTGTCATAGTACCAATATCTACCAGGCAATGGAAGACAGATAAGGCATTACTAACTCTACTCATTTGCTATCTGTGTACCTTGAATGGAGAGTGCCTGTTTCATGAACCTCTTCCTTATACCTTCCAAGTCTGGGACTCCAACAATGACAGAGTTTCTGCTGAGTTCCAAATTATTCTAATACAAACCAGTGTCACCACATCAATTTTCGGAAAGCAATACTGGGAATATAGAGGCATGTGGATACCAAACTCCTATGTCCATATTTGTAACACAGAAAGACAGACACGTATGCCCCACTATAACAAAAATACCATGTTCCCTCTCTAAGCTCCCTCTTCTAAGAAGAAGCCCTCTCTCTTATAAAACAGTTTACATGAAAGACAGCAGTAGGCACATGAAAACCAACCAGTTCTCTTTTGTAGGCAGAATTTAACAAAAAGAAATCAGGGATAACATGGAGATAAAACAAGGAATGAAAGATGGGAATGATGTTCTCCCCTTCACTGTCTGGTATGGACAGGTATGACAAATTTTTTGATCAGTAAACAGGAATATTAACCAGATAACAAGGTAAGTTAAAAATCACCAACAATCATGAAGCTAGTGGATCTAAGTGTCACAGCCCTGATCAATCAGAAAGACTTTCTTTCCTCAAGGTACAAGAAATCACTATTTGATTTTAAAAACATTTGTGCAGAAAAAGACAAGAATCATCCTAAAGTATCTATCACTGTTTTTTACCTAGACCTCTTTTTTAATCTCTGCACCTAATTATCAGAATTAGAGGAAACAGTCTTTAGGCACCTGAGGGAAATCCAGCCTGTCAGTAATAATTCATGAACACTTTCTCATCAATAATACTTAATGCAAGAAGCACCATAACTCAACAGTGATTAAGCTCATTTGGATTACTACTGTCTGAGCACAGTTAGGAAAGGTTTAAAGAAAGCTCTGTGGAAAAACATCAAACATTTTCTCTCAGAAAAAATCTACCAGTCTACTAGCACACGCCAGTGACAAAAATAACTGGATGTGAAGTTCCACCTGCAAACTGCAAACCCACGACAGCTCAAACATCTCAGGTACAGATTTACCGAGAGGAGCAGGGAAACCATGAGGGGATTTTCACCCACCTATTCGAACCACTTACTACTGTATATTTCTAACATGACTGTTGGAGCTGTTCCCATGTCCCATACTTCTGGTCATATTACGAATACTCAACCCTCACACCAGACTGGGGAAAAAAAAAAATCATTTAATCTTGTAAAATGCTGGCGGATGATCAAAATAAACAGGTAAAATAAAAACAGAGAAAGGAACAGATACTGGAGAAGACTATGAGTGGTCTTCCACTAAGTGAAAACAAATCCTGCTATTATGTCACTTTTTGAGAGATCCACCAACACTAGAAACTGGATGATTCACAACTACTTTTTCATGGGAGTTGTAAAGATTCCTTGATAATTCACTGGTGATCAATCCTGAATTTTGAACACTTCCATTCAACATGCAGAAATATCAATCTAAAACTCAAAATCCCTTAATCAAACTCAGATTTGACCCCCTTAATACAATCCTAAATTTCTGAATTCTTGAACAAAATCTCGCTTTATTCCACATTTTGTTTTAAACAAACTTTTGCCCCTCTCCAAGCTACTTATATATTTGGCATATATACCTCATTTGAAAAATCAAAATCAGGATTTTCTTTCTTTAAATTGTTTGTGTCTGCCTTCCTTATATACACCAGAAACTTGTAAATATCTAAAGGTTTGCAAGCTTAGGTAAAACTCCAACAAATAATAAGTGTTACATCTATGAAATCCTGCAACTGCATGAGAAATGCTTGGATGGTTATTCTTACAAAACACAGTGCAAAATTTGAAACTTTAAAACTGAGTGATCAGCAGAATAATCACAATTATAATTATTTTTGTAATGGTAACAGGCCTTTTTGTACTACTGCTACAGCTTTCATTTACAGCATCATTAAGATATTCTTCAAATTACTTTTTAAACATCCTTTTCCCTCAGGATTTTCACTTATACCTAATTAGACTACTTACCCCATGCCATGTAATTCCCTATTGCCAAAACTGCTAAATGCTTCAATAAGAAGGAGGAGGGCAACAGTGGAGTGAGGCAGATGTAATGTCATTGGTTAACAATAGAGGTGTGAAGCAACTGCTGTAATTATAAAACTCATTAATGTGCAGTGTTTAGGGGGAAGAAAATGTCCTTGGCAATAACTGTTGAAATGGCACTTCTTTTCAACACTACATCAGATTGAAAAAAACCCTTTCATTTTACATCTCCAACAAGACAGAATAGTAGTTCCACTAGTAATTATGAGAATCAACATCCACATAAAAAGTAAGCAAGAACTGTCAGCTCTAATGGCATCCAGCATTCGTAAATTCTTTTCATCTTTAAAATTGATACATGTAGCACATTTTGACCCCTAAGTAATTTTATTTTTATTCTCATTCCTCTTGAGATTGTAAATTGGTAACTTAGAAAACTGTATTATCAGGAAAAAAAATAGAAAAATTTAAGGCAAAATTAATGAACTTTTATAATCTCTACCCAACATTAGGGTCCTAAGTTTCATCTACAATTGAAATATTTGCCAGTTACTTTTGCAATTTATGAATGCACACAGTTCAAATAGGCAAATTCAAACAGGCAGTACTAACTAGGTTCTTCTATCATCCCTCTTCCATATCCTGCTCATCAGCTAAGGCAGTGTTATGAAATGCCATCTCAAACTTTCCTTACTCAAATTTGTCTGAAAAAAAATCCTGGCATTTCTAGGTGCAGAAAATTATCACTAGAGAGGAAATTTTATAGAGACAGCAGCTGGAGTAAAGCACTCTTCTTGAATACTCAGCATTGTATTATTTAACTTCTGTTCACATGTGGGTATTCTTAAAATTTCAGTTATTTTACATACAGCATATCTAGGTATTGTGGATGATTACCATTTTGAATTCACCCAAACACACTGAATTTCATTTCATATAATTGCAATGTTTTCTGACAGCAGAACAACAGATACTGCAGGGTCAGTGACAGCAATTCCCCTATTTAGGCTGTCTAACAGTTTCCATTACAAAAGATTATTGTGGCCTTTATTTCTGAGCTGCAACACTCTGAATGTTTGCAGCAGGTGCTTTAAATTTATCAGGAAGAAAATTCTCTGTACTAGAAAAGTGGTTTTCCTAGTGTCATAAAATGCTGACCAGTTTTTGTTCAGTTGCAAACTGTTGAATAGCACTATTTTAACTTTTCTTCTTGTATTTCTCCTCAGAGAAGTTTTGGCAGCATGCTGAAACAATAATGAATACAAAAGTAAGATACATGAATACTGTAAGATGGGACTTTAAATTTTGAAGTTAACACTTAGAAATCAGAATATTACTGAATTTAGGCTACTTGTATAATGTATTTAGTGTAACAGAGACTCTAATTGTATAGGGGTAGAAATAAGTTTTCCTGGATAATATTCAGGCACTTCTTGCTTTGAAATATATTCGTACAAGTAGAGTTACACCATGCTGAAAAAGGAAAATTCATATTTATAACTACATAAGTACTTAAAAAGGAAAATGGAGTAAACCCTGATTATTTTATGGTGAGAATGCAATACTAACACAGGGCATCATACACGGTGTCTTTGGCCTTGCATTGCACTTCCCTGTTAAACAGTCTCTAGACTAACTGTGGGAGATGCTGTTATTGCAGGTCCTGACCTCAAGGATCGGGAGGTGGCTAGGAAAAGGAAAAGCAGACATTTCATGAAAGAGGTGTTTCCCATATGTTTCCCCTACTTCCTAAAGCTGCTGTATTTTCCAGATTGTCGCAGGACAAAGTGATGGTCCTCTTAGAGACTCCTATGGCATTTTGGTAATATACTCAACTCAGAAAAGATAAATATCAGACTTGTATAGATCCTGCACATTATAAAGAGATGTAAGAAGAGAAAGAAGCGTATAAAGTAATTTCGATGTACTGGTAAGGTGAAACACTTGAAACATCAAAAATGATTCATCTATATTACTCAAAACAGTTAAAAAATTAAATTAGAGATCAGGGCAGAAAGGCTCTTCTTTATTTTGTGTGCTTTTTTCATATACTTGTGTTTTTAAGAGTAAAAAAAATGTATTTTTAAGAAATATCAGGACTTACTGTCAGAATTAAGAGCAATTCTTCAATATTGCTTTCAGCTTTCAACTGATCTTTGAACATCCCAATGGTTGGATGCTTCAAATAGTAATAGGAGGCAATACGGCCGTATGTCAGGGGCTCAATGCTGCGATTATCCTGTTAGAAGAATCAAACACACAGAGTTCTCAAGTGGTTCAGTATAATGTGTTCCTACATAACTGTGAAACATGTTCTGTCTACTTTTAAGAGAGAACCCCAAATTCAGTGTAATTCAGCCACAACAGTTTTCAACATAAGTCTCACAAAGAGCTCCATGCACAAACTCTAGCATCTCACATCAAGGAGTATGGATCTTGCTGTTCACAGCTTCTAGGAGTGTGTATCTTACTGAAACTTGTAAGGCACAGATTAGTCTTACCTCTCCAACTTCAATACAGTAGGAGCCTTCCAAATCAAACAGGGATTTCTCAACAAGGCTTGAGAGGTACTTATTCATGGTGTCATGGCTCACATCATCCAAGTTATAGTAACTAGATAAAATGAAAGCAGATGCATTACATGAATATTTTTTTGCAGTCTAAAGATTTTTAACAGCATCTTCTAGGAAAACTTAAAAGGCTTCTACAATAAACACATGGAACAGCAAACATCCACATTAAACAAATAAACACAGTTCTTTATAAAGATTAACAAGAAATCCACGATTCTTAAATGGTTTGTGAGAGTAACCAACATAAGACAAGCATGTACATATGGGAAGATGGCAATCTGTCCATCTATTAATAAAAAGGTTGATACAAACAGAACTGGACTGGCTCTGTTTTATTAGTGGGAAAATTTTCCTGCTTCTGCAGGCACACTTTCCTGATAAGTGTTAAAGTAAACAAGCAACACTAACACAAGTAACTGTGTTTTAACTTCAAGATGAAGGAAGAACGCCCACCCAGGACAGCAACTGTCCTTGCATCCTGCAACTCTGAAAGTAAAACTAGGCATATGGTGACATCTCTTGAAAAAGTAAACCTAAACCAATCCAGATGTTGGTGTTTGTTCCTATATTTCTGTGACATTTTATCTCAAAGTTAGAATTGCTAAAAAAAGTAATGGGGTATTTGTTAATGCGGTTACCTCACATGTTCCCCGTCAGACAAAATGTTTAGGTAAACTATATCATCACAATGGCTTAGTTCTCTGTATGAAGAAAAAATGTTTAGAAAGTGGGTGAAAATATATTTTCTTTTTATGTTAGCATACAAAAAAAGACACAGTGATTAAAGTTTGCACTCCTTAACAGTAGAGCTTGAGGTGTATGAAAAGATTTTACTCATATAAACCAACATAATTTCAGGGAGAACATTTACTCCAGATAAAAATGCAGTAAGAACTTGCGTCCCTCGATTCAGTAAAGGCACCAGATCAGAAAGTAACAATTAAGTTCAGTGAATAATAAAGAAAAACTAAGCATGCTTTGAAAGTTTTAAAATTTTGAATTCAAGCAGAGTAATTAAACCATACAATTTCAAAGCAGAATTTAAACAAACCTAAAATCTGATGATTTGCTGAATTGTTAAAAAGCAGAATAAAAAAGGTAGCCCTTGCTCATTTAATTCCGTCAAATGCTGTGGCAGAAATAGACTACTGAGATTGTGCAATGATGAAAGATGCTCCTTTGCTCTACCAGCCTTGCTTTACTGAAATTTATTACTGTTATGATGTACTCAGGATTCCCACTTGAAATAATCCCACTGTCATCGAGAGTAGGTTCTCTCAATGCTATTTTGTGCAGGTGAACAACAGGCTGCAAAAGTGTGTGCTGAGATTCATTTTAGTCAATCTTATGAAGTTATTGCTGCACCTGAGTTAGTTTTTTTAAACTCCTTTCACTGCCACTGGAAAGAAATGTGCACTTGCAGAATGCTATTCATCTGAAGTATTTTAAATATCTGCTTCAGGATAAGGTGAAATGTATTCACTGATTAAAAAAAGAGAACTTTAGACAACCAGTTTGGTTGTGGACAGTGTATTCGGGCAGATGAATCCCATTCTCTGAGTTAAAATCTGTATCATTTACTGTAATGCTGCTGTTTCCAAATTTTGAAGGATGGAATTAAATTTTTATAAGGTACAAACATCCTTATATAACTGCCTAATTTCAAGAATCTTCTAAAGAAGACTTGAATTATTATTTTCTTAAACAAAGTTTTTACCACATATCTCTTTAAAAAGCAGTAGTATAACTGAAAAAGCCCAAATGCTAAATAGCAGTATTGCAATGTCCAGATATTTTCCTCTTGCCATTAATTCCAAATGATGAGATTAATTCTCTGAAGCTTTGAATGTTCACTTATAATTGGGTAAAGTTGGAGTAAACCAGTAGTACCATAAGAAAAATATTTTAAAAAAAGTGTTCTCATAGCAGCCAGCTACATGAGACAGCAATAAAGCAAATATACATGGCAGTGGAGTATTCAACTCTGTGACATTTTATGCAGGTTCACGCTGAGATGATCTGAAATACTTACAACACGCCTATTGTCCAAACCAAACAAACAGAAATATTTGTATTGACTAAAACAATATTTTATATAGTAGCTAGCCTCATGCAAAGCAAACTCATTTGTTGAAAAATTACTCTAATAATGTTTTGGATGCAATCTAAATTTCATGAGTATCCTTTTAAATTAAGTGATATAGCGATAATACAAAATGGTCAAAATTTCTCTCTGCCCATTTTATCTGCCTGACATCACCAATCACATTTATTTTCTGGTTATTAGCAGAAATTACTTTGTCAAGTTTTGTTTACCTTATGAAAATAATTGAGGAAATTAGCTAAATAAGTTGTTTAAGGAGCTGAAAAAATTTTCTATTTTTTAACTCTTAAACCACTAATGATTCATTATTATTTCTCTAAATTGAATAGAATGCTTCTGAAATGCCTATAATTAAGGTACTTTGTTGTCACGGTATTCAGACTTCCACCATATAACTTCAGCACCTTTAACTGCAGTACCATAACATTCATGATAAATAGTGATAAAACCAAAAAAAGGAACATGGGAAGTACAGTGAAATTCTTTCCTAAGACTGTAATGTAAGACACCAATTCCAATAGGATTGTACTCTTGTGCTCTGCCTAATTTGCAATATTTCACTGCGGTTAACTGAAGTCACCATCATAAAGGAATTTACAATATCTTTAAAATTTTTTTTTGTGAATTTTGTATTTCCTGCTTCTTTGTGATTTGTTGTGAAAGGAGTAAATATGTAGCCGCCTAGTGGAAATAAAACAATGTAAAGAAAAAACTTAAATGGTTTTTAATCTTGAGTGAAGTGGTACCAGTATGTTTTAACTACTGTCTGTAATGAGGCAGATATAACTTTGAGCACACCCACAGGAGCTTCTTGGTCATTCAGCACATTTTCCCGTAATAAAAATCAAAGCCATTCATCTTGAAAGACTGTGTTAAAATCATTAGTGAAAACAGAGGTATCATGACATTAGATTTCAATGCTCAGGAATAAATGCAAGTTGAATTCTACATGTTGGTATGTTCCAAGTCTAAAAACTGCATAATACGTGAGTTCCTCTATGAAGCAATATTGCCTAACTATTTAATTACAGATAAAGAATAAAAACAATGCAGTTTCATGCTCACTGCATTGAATCATCTAGTCATTAGTTCCCCTTTGCTATAAACAGACAACCTACTTTTTTATCAGCACACCATTTCATTTATTTCACAGTGAAGCCCAGTTTCACAATAATTGACTTGTCAGAAGCTCTAATTTATGAGGCTGGGCTCTGTAAGCCTTCTTCTATATTGGACTCAACCTGCACACAAGCAGGGTTGAATATTTACAATGCTGTTAACAGGTGCTGAGTTGTTTAATGATTCTAATAGCCAGAAGCGTACTGAGAAAGCCAGCGGGATCACAATTACAGGCTGTTTGAACACAACAATTACTCGTCCCCTGAGAGGTGTGAAAGTCAAAGGCAGTTTTAGCCTAACAACATCTAGCACATGGGCTAGACAGGCTAACTTCCATTAGTAGTCCATAGGGAAAAAGCAGTAACAAACCCCTAGGTATCATAAAAATTTACAAAGTATGTAAAATTTGAACAATCAAAAGCTGAAGGAACTTTTTATTATCTATTAAATAACATATTTAAAAATCTCAAACCCTTGTAGAGCTTAGCAAGAACAACAAACTGAAACATGAACTTATTTTTCTAATCTAAGGAAGTGTGGAATTCCATCAGCTGAGAGAGACAGAGAGACGTGCAGGAACATAAAATGCAGATGAAGTTACACAAAACATTTAGGATTTAATGTGAATGGTGGCAATCATTTCCTGTTTAGCTTATGTAAACCTGACCTGAGATCTCTCTGGGAAATTTTTCATCAGCCTTGAAATGGTCCTGCTATAACTGTCAATGCTGTGGAGTCATTTGTTACAGCACCATGTTTTTTATGTTCAGATTATACGGTGGTAATAGTGACACACATAATGAAAATCGGTGACAAGAGTCAGTCAAAAATATTAAAGAAGAAACTTGCTAGTCAGTAGGTCTTTTGAAACAAATGCACAAAACAGCAAATCCACAGCATCCACTTGATAGCAAGAAAGTGTGCTTTCTGAGTTTTTACAGTTCTGAAAGCAGAATTTTGTTGTGAACAAGTATGGGGGAGCATAGATAGTAATTTTTTTCTAGGTCCCTTTACTGCAGTCATCATTTATATTTACTCCCGTCAGCTTCAGCAGCTGCCATCTTCAAATAGCACCATGGAAATGGAACAGAGTATATGGCACAACTGATGAACCTTCATGGCCAGAGAGAGATATGACCCAAAGTACCGACTCACTTCTGTTGTTAAGGCATTACTGACTGACTCTGGAGTCCGTGACTGGCTTGCAAAAAGGCATTACAGAGTGCACAAACGCTGCAGACAGTAATGTCACCCTGTATTTTACCTCTACCATGTTTTCTTGCATCCATGTATTTGGGTATGCCAGGTAGGCAAACAGATACATTGCTATCTTTAATCAACTTCTAGCATACTGCATATTGTGGTCGTTTAAGAAGAACAAAACCAAGTTCAATTTCTCTGACAACAGCAAAGTATTTACCCCCACATCAGTGCTTCTAATTATATCACTTGCAAGACAGTTTATGTCTCAAGATGCATTAATGAGAAATGAAAGGCAATAGGCACACATAAATTTGTTCATATATTGGTAAGATTTTTCTTTTTCTTATCATATATTCCAACAGACAATTTGCACAGGTAAATAATTTTCAAGAGTAGGAAGACAATTATGTGAATTTCCTTTCTGGATGGGGAGATGCAGTCTTCAGCTTTGTATTCTCACCTAAGATTGCAGCAGACTGGGAAGCAGGAAGCTGTTCAAATACTAAGCAGCCCAGAGCTTCCCTGTCTGACAGACTCAGGAAATCTTTATTTGTCTGAATATTTGGTAAAACTATACTGTGAACTACATTCCTGTACTTTTCACATCACTGTGATCCTAATAATTCCAAAGAAAAAACTGCTTATGAAATTCATAATAATGCCCAGAGCTGTCACTTATTAAATATATATACATGTACATATATCTGTAGATGCATATAGGTCTAAATATCATTGTAAAAGGAAGAGTCCTTTTGCGAGGTCCTTTGTGAAATACCTTTTTACCAATTCAAAATATGGATATTAGGAATCACTGCAGTGCAATATACTTGTCCATTTTAGCTTCTGCTAGTTTAGCTACTGTCAAAATTTTCAATTTTATCTCTTAATCTTAGGTGATGTTACCTTTTTCAGTAATCTTCTGACACAATTCCCAATTAACCATAAAATTCTGAATAACTGTGATTTTGTCACCAAAATACACAGGTATTCCATTCTGACTGACTTCTACCATGACATTACCTGTCATCATAACAGCAGAAAATATATTGGACCAGTATCTAACCATAATTTGTATTCATATGTTTTATTCACATGCTCAGCTAATCATAATGAGAAAAATTAAATTTAAAGTAAAACACAAATGTATGATAAGGGCATCATCAGTCAGAGATTATAATTAGTGCTGCTTTATTCATTCACTCCAAAAAACTTGGTGAAACTTCTATCAGGTGAAAAAAACCCCTTAATAATAATTCTTGAAATGAAGTAATAAAATATTTTTTTCAGGTTTTCACAAGGAATTTGCATAGAAAACCGGTTTTGTAAGTGTGCACATATACACAGACACACTCTCATATAAATACATAAATAGCCATGCACATTTTAATAGTGACGTGATGTGTGCTCTCAGGATATCTAAAAATTAACTTTCCAAATGAAAGCTGATTCTGCTTAATTTTACATATGTTGTAAATTTCTATTTCTCTTTTACTGCACATGTATCTGGAAAATATCACGATCTGATTTACAGAAAATGTTTCTCATAGCAATTTCTCTTTTACAGAAAGTCGCAATTTTAATCTTTTAGAAGGGAAAAAAAATAAATAATCAAGGCACTTCAGCCAAGGAATGGAGATAGATGAGCCTGTCAAAGCAGCCCCTTGCAAAGAACAGGGCCCTTTGCTGATCTGTGTGATTATGACCTTGACTAAGAACACAGTGACTACAGCTCTGTGTGGAAAGGAGTAGACGTTGCACTGCTTGACTGAAGTAATACAGAAACTGTGACTTAACAATCAAATTCGAAAAGCTCTGCATTTAGGTTTAGCTGTTTTGAGAGAAGGGAAGAACAGGGAAGAAACTCTGGGTATGGAGACTGAAACACTTTGATAAACATTTCATTTGGACCACCCCTGTCATTCACATATCATCTTCTGAACAGGACGAGTGTGACTATTTGTCATGCATCTGAACAAAATCAGCACTCAGCTACTCTCCTTCCCCAAAGCAACAGCTCAATTACACCTCTTATCTAGACAGTTAAAACCCATTCCATAGAGTTTGAGATGCAGGGGTTCATCAAACAAGAAAATTAAAATGGTTTGATGAAAAGGAGTATTTTATTTCCACACCCTTAAAACAAACATCATCACAAGTTTAACAAATTATCTCAAGTTTGCCAGGAAAACTTTCATGATGACTTCATGTTTAGAAGAAACCTGGATACTTAGAGAAAAAACATACTTGGATCTCTATCTCACAACAAAGGTAGGTTACCATTACTTCAATAGTACAAATTGTAGGCATTCAGTAAGGCATTTTATGATACTGGATGGGAATAGGATGATCCTACATTTGTTTATGCAGCTTTAATATACAAGTAGCTAAAACTGGCAATAAATGAGAATATAAATCTTCTGCATATTATCTAAGCCCATTATTTTGGGGATTTACAGCATCACATGCAGTGATTTTTATGCCAATGATTCCCAAGGCAATTTCCTAATCATGCACATGGGAATTACTTATTCACCACTAAGATACAATCACCTGCTGTCTGGAAAATAGTTCTCGTTTCACAGTGGAGAGGAAGTCAACAAAACTGCTTTGAGGCAGGACACGATAAAGAACACTTCTGACAAGCAACAAGGAATGGGTATTGCATAACCAACTAAACCAAAACCCAGCAATTGTGCTCTTATTCTTTTGAAAAAAAAAAAAAAAAAAAGCCCACCTAAACCCTAAAGTCTTTGGATTTTTAAGGGCCACAAATAGCTTTTGTCTGATAATATCAATAATTTCACATGCTGTATTATGGCACAGTAAACTCAATTACCATAATGCAACTTATTCAGAGTTATCTCAACAATCACTGAATCGTGTTTGTTACACTCTTGCTTTCCTTGGATGTATCTCATTCAAACACTGACCACGCTGGAACTGCTTGCTTGGCTTTCAGGAGGTCTGAAAACACCACAGATAGTATGTCCAGGAAAACTACTAAGTTTAGTAACTCTGGATGAAACTTGATACTGTTATCATGTCAAAGAATGGAATGCATGCACATCTGTTACATTTGTGCTTGGCGTCTAGAAATGATTTGACAAACTTTGACAGAGTAAATAATATCCTTAATTTTTCTCCCTGCATGACTAAATACAGATGGAATGCTGGGTACCCATGTGGATAAAGAGCTCAACTTGTCAACTGTTCCAACCTGTGTGTGCGGTGTTCCAATGCAAGACTCCAGTTTCATTAGAAACTCATTAGTCCTTCCTATCCTGCCATTATGGGCATGACTAGTCAAGATCTGTTCATCTTGGTTCTCCCTACAAAGACTCTACATCTCATTATGAAGTGCTTTTTTTTCCTTCTCACCCACCCCCAACTTTCTTCCCACCTCAGAATAGCAGAACTTTTGCTTTGAAGTTGAAATTATGATAACTCCAGATTAAGCTGTCCATGACAACAAAGAAACTTTATGCAGAGAAAAAATGGCCAGCAGTCAATGTGCCAACTTCATACTCAAGTGGAAATCTTCTTCTATATTGGGAAGAGATTGCCTATTAAATCAAACAATATTTCTATATTCTACACTTACCTTTGGTATATATGTTCTGTCTTAAAAAAACGTACCTACTGCAGATACCACATGATCAAAGCTCACCAAAACCAAATCAACTACAGCACTTTACCAAAGCAATCCAAGAGCAAGACTTTTTAGCAGTACTTATTCTTTGTAATAAAAAAAATAAAATCTAACATTCAAAAAATCGTAATTCAACTCTCAGAGGAGAAATACTGTCCCCATAATATACATTGTGTTAGTCATGAAGTGAGAAAATTGAAAATGCTTTCTTTAGTTTACAGTTCTAATGCTCTGCATTTTTTATTTCCCAAGAAGACTAGACAGAAATTCTGTTTGTTTTATGGGAGCTTCTCAGCATAGGACTAGATGCAGAATTAAAAACTAATAAAGACATAAAAAGAATTTAAGGCAATTATTTTATCACCTGCAGGCTCCCAGCAGCACTTGCCCATAAAGTACCCAGCAGAAAATCTGGCCATATGCTACGGACATTAAAATGATTTCAGAAATACAACACACTGGAGTACATCAAGAAATACTTAGTGATCTAAATGGTTAATTCATTATTTGCCACATTATTCTAGTGGGTGAATGATCATGTGAGAGGTAACATACCATTTACCCAAAAGAGTGCTGTGGCAAAAGCAGGCTATATTGGTGGAGCAGCTCAGAATGATCTGTATACCAGCTGGGTCTAGGCAGGATGATAGCAATCATTGAAAATATTGCACACATGGTTTCACCAGGATACCCTAATGAAAGCAAACGTTATCACAGAGAAACAGCTGATAGTTATTCTCTCATTTATTAGGAAAGTCCAAGTCTTAATAAATTTTCTAAACAAAATGAGCAGAACATATCAATGTGGTAGCTAAAAAAAAAGTGATATAAAGCATTATAAATACAATACCTGAAGGCATGTGATAATCTGGAATTTTATTTTAGGGATGCTGATGTAGCCCTCTCCAATAGGGTTATTTTATTGCTGTAACTAAGTTGTAAAGTTATCTGCAAAAAATGCATTTCTATTTAGAGAAAAAATTATAAAAAATATGTCCACACAAGTTTTAATCCGCATGTGGGCCAGTAATGCTCCTACACTGGAGACTGCTAAGTATTCTAGGTTCCAACAGCAGACAGATCACCTTTGGATCAACTCTAACCTCAAGTTACCTTGAGATTAAATTGCATTTATACTGTATACTCACGTTGGGTTCATTATAAGTCGACGAAAAAAGTAAGTCCAGGTGATATAATCCATTGCATCCTGCTTAGACGTAATAGTTCCAGCAGCAATTTCAGCGTTCAAGTGGTCAGCCAGCACCTCTAACAAGCTGAAGAACAGGAAACAAAAGGATTTAGCTGACTTTATAATCATAAAGACAGGTAATATATTTTGTAGCGTTGTCCATTAAAAGGTTTATTACTTTTAATCTGAAAATATTATATATTTATCTTCCAGTAAAAGAGAAAAGGGGAAGAAGGGGTAATGTAATTGCAAGGTCAGTCATCTTCTTTACATGATAGTGGAATGAAGCTCAAATTATTTTTTGATTGGACCAAGAATGCACAAGTTTAAGTCATTCATGGAACATATTCAGATGGAGCTACTCAATGGTAACTTCTGAATATTGTATGTTGACCATATGATCATGCTGATTTAATCCAATAGAGAATCATATGGAAAGACAAACAGGAAATGAAACAGTGGCAATAGCTTAGCTAATACTTGACAAATACTTCAGGGCTATTAAAAATACATCAAAACTGCTTCCCCCAGATTTTGCCTCATCTTCATCCAATGTAAAAAAAACACAACAACAAAAAGAAGAGCAGCTACTTTTACCCAGAAAGATTTAAACTCAGAATAATAAAAGCAGCTTAAAATGATTCTTAAAAAAAAAGAATACTCAGTCATTAAACAGAACAAAGACCTCCATTAGGGTATCTAATGAGATCATGCCTGGCTAGAGTTCAGAGAATAGCAAATATCCTTAAGGTTCAATCTAATTTTTCTTCTGTTATATCCTTTTTCTTCTCCCAATGTTCTTTTCCTGTTGCTAAAAGTAAAGAATAATCTGGCATGAGTAGCTGTTTTACTGCTCTGTACTGGTGACTGCATGCTTCTAAGGGTCAGAACTGCAGACACTCTACACGAATTGCCCAACAGAAACTGGACAGACTATTCAATAGCTATTCCACAATAATGGAATTCTGGATTTTCTTTTGTTTGTAATGTGCTGTGTTTCAGGCCCCTGATCAGTGAGAGCACAAGGACTGTTAGGAGTTGAGTACTTGAGTCTTACAACTAATAAGTAGACAATGGCTTTTAGAAAAGACATTAATTAAAAAAATGTGAAGTTTCCTTTTACAAATTGGAAATACTACACAAAACTGATAAATCCGCTCTTTGGTAAAACAGATGGGGAAGCATTCCAAAACTAAAAACCTCCCCAAAACCCCAACCAGTATCTCTTTGAAGTTATGAAATACTCGATCACAAAAGAGACCAAGACAAACCTAAGTTATATAGTTCACAACCTACAGAGAATTTAACAAGATTGTCATTAATACGCAACTCATCTGCAAATTTATCAAATATTCTTTTTTTATAATAAAAGATAGAATATATCAGAACTACAAAGTAAATATAAACACACAGAGCTACTAGTAATATAGACTATTTATAGTCTTCCAACAATGAACAAAGGTGTGATTACTACTCTTATATTGATGATATAATTTCTTTCTTTAGAAACACCACTTCCCAAGGAATCGAGATATTTCCTAGTTTCTGCTAATGCCATGCAGTCTTGATATATCAACATTTAAACATACCACTCTCCTCACCTATTAGCTATCATTTTGAAGAACAACAACTAGACTTTTGTACTAAGTGCAATATCTATTTTAAAAAGAAGTGTGGTTTCCTAAGGAAATGAAGTGTATGTTTCCACATTCTTTGTTTGCAAAAATTGTATGTCTGTCTGTGCACCACCGAAATTAACTTTCAAATACACCAGCCCATTTCAACTACATTTCAAAGGTGGATTACAGACTCTCAAACTCCTACAAGTTTCCTGAGCAGATAGAGGTCCCATTATCACTTATGTTGAGGGATAAAGTTTCCTTAGGAGAACAATACTGTGAATTCTTCGCCACTGAGAAAAGCTTTCAGTAATGTTCATGCTGTATTAGATGTCTGAACATTGCTCCATGAGACATTCCTCTACAGGAGACAAATGTAACTAGTTTGGCTTCTCACTGAATAACTAAATATATTAAAAATACCCAAACCAAGGCACAAATTACATTATGCTGGACAGCAAATTTTGCATCCACTAGGTTCCAAGAAACTGCAAAATGGTGATGTTTCTACACTTCTCACAAAAATCTTGCAATTTTATAGGGAAAAACATGTTAAAATTGTATTACTAAAAGTTTATACCATGTAAACTTGAACTTCTTGAACTTTTGAGATTTTCACAAATGTGATATCTACAATGATACAAATATTCTAGGTAAAAAGTGCTAGAAACTCACCTTGTATTTTTCCTATTTGTAACTTGTCAGAGAACTTCAAAGAGGGTTCTGAGGATCATGGATGGCTGCCCTACAACACTGGTCTTGAAGAACAGTTTGTGCTTTCACATGTCTGAGACAACACCCCAAAATGGAGAGGCATTTGTGGTATTATTTGGGAATGGACAGATGAGCTCAGCAGTGCTTCAAAACTCATGGAAGAAAAGATTTTTCTACATAAAGATGGGTAATTTCTTTTTTTTAAATTGGCTTCCTCTTGACCCCAGTGCTTAGGACTTAACCAGCACAGGAATTTTGTTTCCCTTTCCTCTATCCCTCATTTATAGTATTATTTATGGTTTGATCAACTTTTCTGATTGCTTTAAATTTACCTTGATTCCACTGGGAAAGGTTCATAAAGGAATTTTTTGTAGAAGTCTTTCTTAATATCATGAACTAGAATGACAGCTTTTCCTTGGTCATCGAACTGTGGTCTGCCAGCACGCCCCATCATCTGCAGCACATCTGCCAAAGAGACAATAATGTATAAACCAAATATTTGTTTGGATGTATAAAAAATGTATTTCGGTCTGTAGAATGTACAATATAGGTTTTCTGCATTACTTTGGCCTTGTATACCCTATTGACTTTGACCCTTCTAAGCTTTTTTTCCATCTCAGATAAAGTTATGATGACCTTTCTGTCTGAGACAATCTTCTAGTATACTTAAAAGACCACCCATTACAATGAAATCTAGACTTATATCTAATATAAATTACCTTTATCCTTTTTTCATTCCACATCCATCCCTCATTTTATCACATGCAATTTAAGATGATGAGTAAGAAAACTCATGAAGGCTACAATGACAATTGTTTATCACTTCCTAATTTTCAAACACTTAACTTCAAACTTACACCATTTCCTCATGTAGGCTTTTCTGCTAGATACGATTTCCTAGGTTTTGAGTATTTTAGAGATAAACTGGTACAGGCAATTTCTAATTACTGAGCACTATGATATTTACCATTCACACAGGTTATATTAGTTATTAACACTGGAGTAGAGATGGTTTCATATTGTATGTTGTCCCTACATAACAATATACAGATTTAAAAGCTGGTTCAGTCACGCTAACTACACACCAGTACTTGTAAATACTAATTAATGACTTCTATAAACATTGGAAATACTAGTTTATGCAAAGCATGCTCAACTTGCTACCTGCCCCCAAGGATATGCATGCTTATCATCTATTTGTTTGTCTTCTCTTCATTTGAGAAGTGCATCTGCACGGGTTGTTTTTTGTCTCATTCACCAGAGCTTTGAATCCTTTCTGGTACCTCCAACTGCTGTTTAACTTAGAAGAAACAATGGAAAGCAATTCATAAGTTTTACACCTTTATTTTTAAAGTTTTAATGTTTTGTGTATTCCATATGAGCTCTATCATACCTGCCCCGTATGTGGCTTGAGGCACCTGGCATTTTGAAGAGATTTATTTGAGTTAAGAATCAGTAAGCTTTTGGCCCAGAGCTCTATTGAGCAAGGAAAATCCAGAAAGTAAAGAATGGGATACAGCAGCTGACCATAACAGGAGAAACAAACAGCCCAATTGTGAGTTTTTAGTAACACATTTTCACCTGTGTATAGAAAGCAATGTTTTTTATTGGTTTATTCCTTTTGTTAGCTTAGGAGTGACATTTAGATGTAAAACGAAACTAGTTCAAATCTGCTGCTTCTGAATAGGTATGTGCACAGGAGGCTGATGAAACAACTTCTTGCTATTCTATGTGGTAAATTAAATTGTGCATCATACCACATAGGAAATGGATTTACCAAAAAGCGTCAGGAAATTATTTTTGCCAATATCCACTATGTAATTATCCAAACTCAATATTTTCATTACTGACTATATGTTGCTTGGCTGCTCCTAATCACTGGACTAAACTCCTGAAATATTAAAAAATGATCCAAACTGGCTGACTAAATAAATGACTGTTAACTGAGAAAAAGCCCTCCCCAAAACCTCTGACTTCACTCAAAGAAGCACTCTTGCTTGTTTTGAAATTGCTGAACACTCCAGAGTGATTCATTCTGCCCTCAGCTGCTTCCTTGGAGCCAAATGCATTCCTGACACAGAAAGGTAACTTCAGTAGGGAGAAACCAAGTAATACCATGATGGAACATTGAAGGCATAACTTGAGGGCAGCATTAAAGACAGTATTGAGAAACTTTTGGAAGTATTTCAGAAAGAAATTAATTACATTTTTATTTTATTGCTGCAGCAAAACTGTACTACCTATCCACAGAAGTTCCAGATGCATAAATATTCTCTAGAAAGTTAAAAATAAAAATGCTTTAGGGAAACCACACATGTTTCTTCATAAAATAAGGAATCTGCATTTTCTGTTGCAGTGCAAACAACAAAATCTGAATGCTTCCATCACAGATGGTGGTATTCCAATCACCCCTTCCCCTGCCCCAAGTCTTACTGAAAATTCAGGAATTGAACAACACCCAGTGTTAAAGTTACCTGAATTAAAAAAGGCAATAAAGAGTGAAAGTCTCAGCATTCCCTAAAGGCTTTGTGTGAGCTTTACAACAGATTTCTAAAACAGCACAGTGAGTCCGCACTGTTTATTGAGGCCCTGATTTCTCTTAAATATATTATTTTCTCTATTACTGATTTCTGACAGTGCCATGGATTCAACATAAAATTTAAAACTTCCATTGATTTCTTTCCTCGCCACTTTTCCCCGTTCAGTAACAAAGCCAATCAACGGCGATCCTCTGGCCAGCACGAGCGCGATGCGGGTTCGCTGCAGAGACTGTTTTCACTGAGTTTACGTCAGCCAAAATCTGTCACAAAATACAAGTGTGCATGGCTGAGATCCCAGGTCAGACCAGAATCTTTGAACAAGAGAGTTGGTCTGGAAATTGATCCCAAGTTTCCTGCAGAGCACTAATCACTAAATTAAGCTCTATGATGGGTTACTTGAAGAAGTAACTCCTGTAGTATTTTCAGTTTGAGCTTTTTTTACATTACTAAACTTCTCTTGCTGAAAAGACAGTGCATGGCTAAAAAGATGCAAGCTCTGTATTTACCTAACAAATACCATTTAGATTGTCCTCAGGTGAACACTTTGCTGGCGTAGTATAGGAACATTTAATAATAAACTTTCTCTTCTGAAAAGAGAAAGGGAAAAAAGAACAGGAAACCTGGAATAAATTTAGCTTGTCCTCATTCTTCAAACTTAGTACCATCCACACAAATATTCTCCCTGTCTGAATTCTGAAAAAAGATCTTCCATGGTTCACTTTCTTCAGCTTGTTGAAATCACTGCAGAACAGCTTATGAAAACTGGAGTTTACTGGAGCCAGAAAGCATCAAAAGTCTGTATCAAGCCATAAAATCAAAAATTTAATTTAGCTGCTTATTTCTGAAGTTTCCCTTATATCACTGAAGATACCAGGCCAGTTAAGGATTTTTGTTTACTACCAAGTGACTATGTATACATTTTATTTTCTATTATGTGTGTGATTCAACTGTTGCATTTCAAACCATGGCTAAGTTTATTGTTAAACATTTGTTTCTATTTAGAAGAGGTTTAAGAAATGAAAAAAAAAATTGCATGCTTGCAAAGTTCCTTTTATACAATTACCTAGTTAACTAGATATGGCTTTATTTTGTTCGTTTAATGTCTATTTTGGGTGATACACATTAAAGGAATTTAGCAAGAAAAAAGATCTGTGAAACCGAAATATTTTTATTATTGCATAAAATCTTAAGAGTACTCTTACAACTTGCATTAAACAAAGAAAAAACCCTTACCTCATCTCTCCTAGCCTTTATCCAAATTCAGTTACTAAATAATTCAGGTCATTTGCATGCGCTTGAAATTCATTTCAGCATATGAACATTTCCATAATTTATGTGAGTACCTGTAATGGGATAATCCACGTAACGCCTTGTTTTTCCATCGTAGTATTCTGTTCCTTTAACAATTACTAAATGAGCTGGAAAATTTACACCCCAAGCTAATGTGCTTGTGGCAATAAGAACCTAAGACAAAAAGAAAGATTAATGAGGTATATGTAACAAAAAGCCAACTTTTAAAATTCCATGTAAAACTCATTACAGCAGGATTCAAAAAGAACACATGTACCTGGATTTTGCAGTTCACAAACAATTCTTCCACAGTTTTCCTGTCCCTTTCATGCAGACCCGCATGGTGCATGCCTATTCCAAAAGCAAGTGTAAGCTTCAGATTTGAATCTCTAACTGTGGCTATAATGTCATTCATCTGTAACAGAAAGAATAATTGCATGCTTTAAAACAGATTACTGAGAAATTTTAAACCTCTAGGTTTCTTATCTTTATTTTTTTGTTTTTGTAGCAATGATAATTTGCTCAATGCAGCTTATACAAGCAGAAAATCAGAGCCTTCTTCAGTCTCTGAAAAGACTGGTTTTGTCTAAAAAAAAAACTATATTAACAATGGGGGTGGAATAGAAAATGCACATGACTTTATTGACATGCTAAGTAACGCAGACAAGGAAATGAAAATGCTGAAAATATCTTGACAGGTCTGGCAAATACTGTGAATTCTGTTCTGTGTTTGTTTAATGCAATCCCTCGTATCAAAGGGGTTAGAACTAGTATAAAAACATAGCAAATCCCTGCAACCAGTAACATAATAACAGTCATAAAAAATAAATTTGGCTCTCTCTAATGCCTTTGAACAGATAGACTGTTCCTCAGTTTGGTAATTTTGCAGTTGTTATTCATCAAGAAAGCTTCCTACTCACATGCTGAAATGCAAATTAATTTGAAAATTTTTTTTGGAGTGTGAGTTTGTAATTTATAGACTCAAATTCAGTAGCGAAGTCCAACATTAAGTGTGTTCATTTAAAACTCTCAGAAGTCCAGATAAAAAGCTATTTTTATTACTATTACTAATTCTTTAAAATCTGATGTCAATGACTCTTGGAATCATTTTCCCTACTATGAAATCTATCTTTCTTGCCTATGTTTTCAAATCATAAATTTGATAATAAGCTTATTATTTTTTGTAGATGACCTCAGTGAAAATTCTCTTAGTAACAATGCACAAAACAGTCTTGTTAAGTGATTCTACCCTTCAAAATGATTTTTACTGTTTTATTTCTAAGGTCATTTTTTATTTTATGTGATTTTAATATAATTATAGCCAGGAACTTTAAAATTTATGCTCTTATTAGTGGTTTCCTGGTGCCACCAGCAGTGGCATGATGATATTGCATACTTAGGGCAGAATCATTCATGGTCATGGGAGGTATAGCCAAGGTTAGAGAAAAAAATAGTAAGGCAGAACAAATTAGTCAGGGTAACTGAATAATCTGGACATAGTGTTCAGCCTCATCTCAGACTGAGTTCTGTACTGAGATACGATAGCTGCGTGACTACAGTGATATCTTCATGTCTATTTAGGACTCTGAGGTGCTTCACTTCTGATGTTCAAGATTGTAAACTCTCTAAATATTTCCTGGGTATTTATGGTTCTCAGACCTTAATGTGAATAAAATGATTCACACATCTAAACTCAAGTAACATGTTGCTACTATTATAAAAAGAACCTTTAAAAGGCACTAAAAAATCCAGAGGATATAACAGTCTGTGTTGAGGATTTTAAAACAAACAAACAAACAAACAAACAATATAGATTTTGTAAATCAATCAATTTTTTCAGGGAGAGTAAATTGCAAAGCATTTCAAAAGTCTATTTGTTGAAGTAGTCTTGACTAACGGAACCACAACTGATGGCAGTAACAGAGAAACTAATTTAAAAAAAGAATTGTTCAGCTTTTGACAGATCAATCAATTTCATCTGTCAATGAAAGCTCCTAAACTTTATTTCCTCACACAATGCAGTTGCCTGGATGTTCCTGAGAGTTCCCTGTACTATAACACACGGAAGGTTTGTTATATAAACTGATCTAGCACATACGAAAGAAAAGGGTGCTTACAGAAGAAAAGAGTGAAAGGGTCCATAAAACATTAAAAAGAAAGGGAGCAGAAAGAAAAAATCCCAATGAATTGAGAAGTGAAGAGGGGATAAGACCATTTAGGAAAGGGAAGCAAGAAGAGGGGTAGATAAGTCGAAGAGAGTAAAGAGATGAATGAAAGGAGGATATGTTAAAGGATAAAGTTTATCTATCTAGATACAATCAGCAAACCTTTGATTTCTCTAGTCAACATGTAGACATGTGACTTCAGTGTAGACAACATGAATTATGACCCATCTTAAAGAGTTTTTCTTCTAAGACTAAAAAATGTCTGGATAAAATGGGAACCCATATACTGTTTTCTCTAGAATTATGACAATCAATATTCAGTACAAAAATACTGTCAAACCTATTAATGATTTTTTTTTGCTACAGGTTTATTAAATGGTACTAGTACAGCATAGGCTCCTTACGTCTATGTACACACTTTGAGAAATAATAACTATATATATATTTTTTTTTACAGGAAATTAAGATAAAAAAGTAGAAAACAAAATAGGTAAATAAGTGAAAAACAAAAAAATGCATTTACATTTTAGTCAGTTTCTGCATTCAAGAATTGACAAAAGATACTACATTGCTGAATTAATTTTTCTTCTCCCTACCAAGAAACAGCACCTTACGATAGTTATGTCTTTAACATAAGAGAACGAGCCAATTCCAAAGAAATTTATTTCATTATTCACATCAAAAGAGCACGATACTGGGAAAATAATGAATCTAAACCCCCTTTTCCTCTAGAACAGTACAGGGATCAAATTAGCTGACTGGGATTAGTCTATAGTGATTAGACTGCTCCTTCAGCACACAGCAGTTTTACACTGGGAGCTTTTCCAGTACACAACCTGAGCTAAACCTTTCTGCCATAGAGTTGCCAGCACAAAACATCCTAAATTCACACTGCTGGGAATTTATTCAAAGATGTGCTTCTTGCTTTTACAATCAGTGGTGGTTATTTTTTTCCCCTCTGACTCGTATTACAGCGGCAGCCTGTGGTGCTGTTAGTCATACCTGCAAAGCAGTGTAATTTACCACAGGAAAACTAAAGAACCCTTAGCAGGGGCACTGGCGCAGGCACTGCTATCCTGTCATTTTAGCAGCAGGGAATCCTAGTCATTTTTAGCTGACCCCTTACTTTCACATAAATCACTGTAATAAACATAACTGTTTTACCCATAGGCACAATGCACGGCTTAAAATTCTCATGACAATTTATTTAGAAATGTAACTCCCTTATGTCAGTGTAGTTAAGAATATTATAATTTTCTATTAAGAAATAATGGCACAATTAATAGGTTCATTAACCAGAAACAGACACAGCATTATGACAATAAAACAAATCTAACATTTCTGAATTGTTATGACTCAATTACTATTTATCTCTCTGAAAACTACAGTAATGTAGTTTTACTCACAGAAAGATACATGAAATATATCTTACCTTAAGAACAGAAAAATTATAATAAAATAATACAAGGAAATACACATCTTACTGGCATTAAAAACCCTGTAAAACACCAATGCAGGGAACTTAATGCCAGGAAGGGATTTTTCCCTGGACTCACAGGATCGGGCCCATGCTGAAAAGTTTTGCTGTTTTTTTTTCCTTTCTTCTTCTGAATAAAGAAAAATATCTCCTGAAAACCAATTTCGGAACCTGGTAGCATTGCAAAATATTTGTTCTAAAAAATAAACTTTATTTCTATTTTCTATTCTAATTTCTAAACAAGCCAGATTTTTTTCAAACTACTAAGTAGTCATCTTCTTTGTCCCTGCACATATGTAAACTGTTGAACCATTTACTTTAAGCTAATAGAACTTTTTTTTAATATTTTAAATTTATTATACTTAAAAAGCTTTTGTAGAAAGATAGGATTCCATTTAAGCAGATACATTACCCTGTGCCTGAAATACATTCCAGTCAGAGTATAATTCAGCAAGTTGATGACAATGCTGGCTCCAAAAGAAAGGAGGAGACCAGATTGGACAAGAATGAGCTAACAGATTGTGCAGCCCAATTCTGTCCCTTTGAGTGTGATATATTGTTTCAAGATGCTAAAACCCCATACTTTCTCAAAGCATATCTGTTGTGCTGGTTTTCCCATTTTCACAGAATCCTCATTATTAGTACTCTCTACTCTTTTCAAAGCACGTCAGACTCAGACCATATGCCACTGAATAATGCTTATCAATTGTCTAAAATGCCCAATAGAAGAAAGATCTGCCAAACAAAAGAATCGTGAAAGTTATGAAGTCTTTTACAAAAATAATTACATATTTCACATCTGCTACAGATGTTAAGTGAAATAAAAACATCTCCTTGTTGTAACTAAATGTTAATTTTAATGACACACTTTTGTGTCATAAAACCAACATCTTGTAGAAGGAAGCTGAACTTCTATAATGACTGAAACACTTAGAAATCATTCTTGGGTACTCTCCTGATCTTTAAAGGCAGAGAAAATAAAAATCTTACAAAATTATTTTTGATGAATAGTTGGCTTATACTTCAGAACTATCCCACACTGAACAAGCTGGTTAAAAGAACTCAAATAAGATTATTCAAGGAACATTTTCAAATGTGTTTTAAACAGTTGAGATACATTATTAAACCATAATAATACATTAAAGCATAATAATATAACAAAACATTTAACACTAAAAGACACATTTAAATGACAGCAATATGCCTGTTCATGACACAGACCAGATTTTTCTATTCCTGTTTTATAGCACCACATTACCTCAAAACATTAACATGGAGATAATAGGTTGTTTGATTTAAAGGTTAGAGAAGGAAAAGCCATCTTTTGTCTTTCCAAGAATTCTTAGGATTTTTTTGGTTGGTTTTGGTTTTTTTTTCTTTGTTTGGTTTTATTAACAATGCAAACCAACTATTGGTAAAATTTAATTCCCTTTCATACATATGGCTATGTGTATTTCCACACAGTGTACAAACACACATGTACTAATCCATAATTATTGCAAACATATTTATACAGTCACATGTAAAATGGCAAAATCAGGATGGGTCTGATTCATTCTTTTGGAGTCAACGAATGTCCTGTATTCAAGGGCCCTTGAATTCAGTGGAGGCAAACTATTGCCTGATATGGATACTATTGAATATTACTGCAGGTATATTTGTGCTAAAGGATATTAGTTATTTCTAGAGGTTTCATAAAGAACAGTCTTAACAAGATGCAGATGGCCAAATGATGCACAAAGCAGAACGCAAAAACCATTGCGGTTAAAGTTAAAACTATGTACACTGGTAAATTTCTCCTCCATCCTTGCACTGTAAATATATATTTAAAAAAAAAAATCCAAGTATCTGGACAGGGAATAAATTTTAAAAGAAACCTCACCAAACAAATGAGAAAACACTCTGCTTGTCTGCTGGTGAGAATTGTATTCTAACTTCAAACAATAAACCATAAATACTACTTTTGTATTTTTGTTTTAGGTTAAAAACAAAAAGCTGTAAAAACATTAGAGAAAAATAAATAAACTGAAAACTTGATTCTAATAAATTATGTTGTAAAAAGATTGCAACATTTTCTGCCACCACAGATGTAGATGCAATTTCTGACAGAGAAGGACTTGTTCCTCTTTAGTCAGCTCCTAATGTAGAACAGTGTAACTGATTTTACCCAAGCTGACTATCAGAAACTGGTGGTACTGTCTATTTCCAAAATGATAATCTGAGATATTGTCCCTTTTAACAAGATAAGTAATGGGTCAAAAGCTTGAACATGACAGTCCTGGCTGACAAGTCCAAATTAGAATTTGGTAGGAATGGTACATTTAATGGTACATTGCTAGGAATGGTACATTTAAAAATCCTCTAATGATTATACAAAAAAACCCCAAAACCCCATGGTAAGCATAACATTTTCTTTTACCATGGGCATGCTGGCATCAAAGAACAAAAAAAAGAAATGAAGAACCACTCTATTTACAGATGCAATCTCCTCTTTGAGATGCACTGCCCATTCACATTTCTGTCATGACGCACCTTTGGTGCACCTGATGCACCAAAAGCATAACCAGGACAATCTTTACAGAGTCATGACTAATGAAAAGTCCCTGCCACTAGTGTAGATGGCAAGGAAAACAGCTTCTGCTGCTGGGGCATATTATAAGAGGGATAAATTTTCAAATGTGTACGGACAACACAACATACAGAAAAATTAAAAAACATCTCTAAGGGTCTAAAGGGAACTATTCTTTTTTTCCTAGAGACTGCCCACTCATACTCTGGGTGAACTGTAGCACTGCTGCTTAAATCCTGTAGAATGTCTGCATGTGCAGTTGGAAAAAGTAGTGGTGAGCTTTAAAGCATCAGCTACAAAGCCTGGTAAGTGGGGCATTTCAAACCACATTGGAGGCTTCCTTGGTCAGGCTAAAGTATATGTAATACATGAGGTCTTTGAGTGGCCATTTCTTCACAAAAAACCCATGCATATGGCCTGAAACTTAGTTGGATAGATTCTATGAAACAAATTTAACTATTGTAGTGCAGCAGCAGGTCCAAAGGAACTGTAAAACTGAGCAGTATTAGAAACAGCAAGTGTCATTAAGTACTGGCCAGTTTTTTGAAGATTGACTGCTGTCTCAGCTTTCTAAATACCGTTCAACTTTCTGAATACTGTAATGGGTATGAGCCAAAACCTGCTTATCATGCATGAAATTCAAGGAAAAACTCCAGAACCATTCCCAAAACCTAATGGAGCTGCCTAAAACACATATATTTTTCAGTAGATGCCTGTATAACAAATTTCCTTCTCGACAATAGTTCAGTTGCACCTGTTAGATAATGACTCCTTTGAGGGAAAGAACATTTTGTATGATTCTTCCACGATCCAGGCATGCTGTTATGTACTTTGGTGGCAACAGCTGAAGGGTTGTTTCTGTTTGTAAGTTTTACATACAAATATGTATTCCAGAGGGTTCATGCAAGTTCATGTCATTTAAAATATAACTGATTGATTTATTGCCTGAATTTGATATTTGGATCTGGGTGGCAAAAATGCAAGTGGATTTGCCTGTTATCTGAGAGTACTGTGAAAAGCGGCCTGGAAGTTTGTGAACAGAATCATTCATCACAAGCTTCAAATGAGCCTGGTTTACCACCACAGGGAGAATCTCTGCAGAGATGATGAGAGAAGCAAAGACGGTGGCATAGCTGATAAACAAAGATCTAGTGCTGGTAACAACACATTAACAAAGGTTCAGTGCTGGTCTCTGCTGATTTCCAGTCTCTTCCCCACAAGGCCTGAATCTCTCTGATACCATCACAAAGAAGAACAAAAGAAAAATACTTTTAATGGCTGTAAGAATCTGTCTCTACCTCAACATCAGTCCTTTAGATGCTATTATGGATGGCATTGTTTTAGAACATTTTAAGAAGCCTTAAGAAATCTACTGGGAAGCTAACACAAACAGACGAACTTTTAGCCATCATGTAACAAACCCAATTACACCATTAAACAAACTTAACTAATGAGTTCTCAAAGGAATCTTATGTCAGCCAAAATTAATATTATACAAATAAGGCTGACTGAAGAAAAATGCCATGGTCTGCTGTACAGCTTGTTAACTTTGTATACACCCATGAAAAATGTCTTATATCTCAAAATACTTCCCAGTTAAGAATTACAACTATTTTGAAAATAATTTGTCTGTAAGTCCCCCTAAAGGAACAGTGGTTGGCAAAAAAACCCAAAAAAACAAATGGAAAAAACTGACAGGAAAAAAAAGTGCTGTTTAAAAGGCAGAAACAATTTAATTCTTCTAAGTGGTCCATTTTAATCCCATATGGCATTGAGAAACACTTGAAATTTTGGACAAGGCTTTAAGACACAGAATAGCTACTACAAAGCATTTGCTAGTTCTACTATTCAAACTTTAAAATTTTATGGTGGTCTGGAGAGAATTTTGTCTATTTCACATCTAAGCTTGACTTTAATATTACTTGAGATTAAATTTTTAAATTAAAACCCCCCTAAATTATGATTAGTTTTTATTATTATTAGATTATTATTAAAGAATTAGGCAGGTTATACACTATGTATGTAGCACTACTAGAGCTTTGTCCTTTGCTTCAATGTCAAATGAAACTCAGGCTAATCATGCTCATTTAAAACACAAAACTACAAACTAGTCCCATAATTGCCCAAAGAAATGTCCACTTGAAATTGTGGGTACTTCAAACAGAATTGTGTTCTGCATAATAGTGGTAAGATATAACAACTTAGAACTTAATCCTCAGTCTTTTACATTTACGTAATCAGACCTGAGTAACTTGGTAGGTACCTCATGCTCCAAACATTCAGCTTATTAATTCAAATACAAATCATATGCAAATGTTATTAAACTAATAAATGCAAAGTCTGCTTGTCCTTGTTGGCTCCTATTTCAAAACCTTCAGAGGCTTATTCTGAAACATGAAATTCAAAGACTCCTAATAGAAAACCCTTTTCCAGCAAGTGAAGAAGCTTCAGTTACAGTTCTTTTTGGAATAGCAGTGGCTCCCAGGACATGGGGAGACTATTCATATTAATGCAAGTCATTTAGGGCAAACTGCCTGGTGCATATTCTAATTGTAGGTGAGATTACTACAGTAAACCAGCACAAGATACAAGAGTACTCTACTAAGTAATAACAACTTGGATATGAAATGTTTCTAACAAGTTCAAGGAAACATTAAATAGAGGTTATACAGCTAGAAAAGCATCATCAAGCTGAGATATGCTTTATTAAGTGTGGTTTATCAGCCAAGACAGCCATTTTCTGTTTTAAAATCCATCCAAAACAGGAAAGATAAAGATGTTATGCTTCATCTCTGAAAAATCCCATTTTATTTTTTGGCTAAGAGCAAAGAAACACAAACAATACAATCCAGAAACCTATACTTTTTTGGTATATAATATTTATAATTGTATAACCATTGATAAAACTGTTGATATATAAATATTCATACAGTATTTAACTTGGATTTTATATTTATGATTCCTGCATTTTGCTGTGTTTTGACCATAAATTATCATAGAAATTCCTAGTAGAAGATTTGCACTAATTGGAAAAAGCTAGTCTCCAAAATGTAGAAAATTTGAATATTGAGCAGAAAAACCTTTTTTGCAACAATGATATACTATGATCAGGACCATTAGTGCAGAGTGAAATAAATAATACTGCATTCAGAGCAGGTGCTGAACTGAGTGAATTAAATATAATCTGGTATACAGTTTGAAGAATGCAGATAAAAAGAATATTGAATGGTTGCTTATTATTTAGCCATCATTCATCTATTGCAGTAAACAGAAGATTAAAAAAAGAAGAAAATGTAATTAAAGAGTATATTGCTTGAAAAAGAACAAAAATTAAACCTTTCTGCAAGCATTTTTTAACATCTGAGTGTTTGACTTTGCAATCTTTATATTTTTAAAACAAAGATACTGGCAGAAGCTTTCTTTACTTTTTTTATATCATTTATTTCTTTCATTGATATGCAAGACTGAACCATTGCTAAATGATTGGTTCTGCAGTATATCTATCTAGGAATATAGGTGGATGCATGTATATACATAGGTATATATATTCACACAGATACACATGCATATATATATACATAATGCATCTTATGAGAATGATGATTTTTCTCTTAAAACAGTGAAAGAGATTTGGTTTAGATTTCAGCCCAACATCTATATATCACAGATGTCCAGCTGTAAACTTTAGAGAGCACTAGCCCTCTTTCTTTTTGTCTTATCTTGGTATCAAAGACTTGCACCATGTGATATATGTTGTCTGGGACCATGGAACTAGCATGAATAAGATACGCAGGAAAAAACAAAGATAAAAGAGTTTGTGTTCTGAAGTTCAGCTCTTGCACAGACGTTTCTATAGCCTTAATGCTGTCACTACTTTTAATTCATAGGGAAATTTAGCATATGCACAACTCTTTCAAGATCTACCCTCAAACAACTCTTTTGTTTCAGATGAATTTTTTTTTTCAAACATCAATAAGATAGAAGCAAAGGACAAATAAGGAAGGTAAAATGATTCTACCTCTCTTTCATCCATCTTCAGCCATTGTTTGGGATCATCCTCTGTGGCTAGGAAAGCTATGAGATCTAAGGCAGTAAGCCGTGTCTGACGTCTAGATGACACAAAAATAAGAACAGGCTTGGCTGGAGAATGACTCCGAATTGCTGTTGAGCAAAACAGAATTTGAGAATTAGACCCTTTAATGACAGAAATGAATTTCTCTTTGCAATCCCATGACAGCTGAAAGACCTCCCTGCAGATGACACTGAGGTATGTCTACTGAGCCTCTATTCTGCTGGATGGATACAACTGAGGTGAGAATACACCACCTCTGAACCAAAGGCCATAAAACTACGCTTAGCTGAGTCTCAATTTCCCTTCAGCTACTTCAGTGAACACTGTGAGCTAATTAAGAGAACCATTTATGAGAAAAAAAAAAACAACAGCAAAACACCACAAAACCTAGACAAGCCTTCCAGACTTCACGCTTGCCAATTTCTCTATCTCAGCCTAATAAGTATGTTAATGTTTTTTATACACTGTTGGGATATGTTGTCTCAGACTCTGTGCCATGAAGGTCTAAAATTTGTTTTCTGCCTGACCCAGAGCTCAAACTACATAAACTCAGCCTACAGAGGCTCACTTCAATCTACCAGTATCAGAAAACACAAAAAAAAGTATAAAGTGACTTTTCAATAGCTGCTGTGAAAGTGGGCACGACAGTACAAGAGAGCTTTGTTTCTGTGCCAACTAACTAGTCTGATATATTTAAACCAATTATGATGTATTTAAACCAATTACATTTTGGGACTTTTTAAAAAAGCATTTTCTTGCTCAGCCCATCTTTGAAAAGTTTCAGGTTGCAGTGAAATTTTTATGGTCTCAGGAATAAGTATTGCCATGAAAATGCTAAAATAACCTTGACTGTATCATGTCAAACAAGTCGGGAACAGTGCATTCAATAAATCATATTTATACATATTTTCTAACATCAACAAGCACTAGAAGTATAAACAGGTGTACCTAGAATTTCAAATACTCTCTTTAAGCCACTTATAAATCCATCTGTGTGTTTTCTCATGTAATTCCCATTCAAGCAATTAAATTTATGTATTGTTAATTTCTGAAAACTATTTCATACTGCCCACCAGCACATATTACTCTGCAGTTCATGAATACTACCCAGCATGTGCTCCTGCATATACACACGCAGTGCAGTTGTGAAATCACTGAAATAGGATAATTCATGTCTATTTATATCTTACATATGCCAATATATCTATATATTTTAAAAGCCCAACATGTAATGGATTTTTGTTGCTTCAGGAACAGGTGTGGCAGAACAGCCCAAGACAGATTTATTGTTCATTAGTGTTTTTGTACAATGCTCTTGTGGAGGTGTAAATAATCCGAGCTGTCAAGATTGGTCTCTAGTCCACAATCAATACTTTGCTTCTGTCATAAGGCTAATTAAAGCAGCTAAAAAGTCCCCTCACAAATGTCACCTCACAATCAACAGCAGTTCACATCACAAAATTTATTTTGGAGGTTATTTTTAATTGATATAATAAATATTCCTTATGTAACCTAAAAAAAACATGTTCAAACAAAATACAAGAGACCGTTTCTTAAATCTATACTGCTTGCCAGCTTGGTTAAGAATAAAAAATTGGAAACAGAAGCATATCTGGATGCACTACAAATTTTGAATTTTATGGTTATTGCTTTGAAACTAGAACTATAGGAGGTTAGCCTGACTTGCAACTTCTGTTCACAATTTCTTTAATGCTCACATGCAGTGGTCCATATGAAAATACCTCAGCAGATTAATAATATGAATGGTTTTACTGCTTTCTAAATTTTAAATATTTTTACACAAATATTTCTTTCTGGTGTCAAATGCTAAGAGAAAACACATTTTATTTCCCCTTCACCAACACTAATTTTATTCTTCTGTTCTAAATACATGGCATTCCTCTGTTACATGTTGCATTTGCAGCACACTTTATGTTTCAGACAAATAGCTTTGGGCCATTAGCAGAGCAGATTCTCCCAATACATGCCAAGAGTACATACAGTAACACATGTTGCAAATGTGCTGCAAATGAACTGCGTAAAGTCCCTTTTTCTTTCAGAGAAAGATAGAAAAGGTCTAGGAGCTTGTTGCTTACCCTGAAAAGCAGGTTTGTTCATGCTGGCCATGCGAGGACAGTAATGCTGGCCAGGGAAGCCCTGAATGTGTACCTCCAGAGGAACTGGGCGCACTGATGGTCGGAAGTTGAACAGACCCATCTAAAAGAGAACATTTTTTTCAAGTTTAGTCTTGAATTGTCGTACCAATTCTATTTTGTTTTTCTGCGTGACAAATACCTATCCATTTTTGAAAACATTTTTCGTACCTGATTAATGTTTAGCCAGTCAGCAAGGTCTCTGGCATTTGCTAAAGCAGTGGATAAACCAACTACTCTTACTGGCTTCTCAGTGTGAGATGAGATAAAGTTTGTTCGAGACACAATGACTTCCAATACTGGGCCTCTCTCATCCCCTGGTAAATGAAAAATAAATGGCAAAACAGAAAAAGGAAAGGTTCAGATGTCAAAAAGTATATTCACATCATAAGTAACAGCACACTTCCTCAAATTTAGCAGTGATTCCGGTCAAAAGCCGCAAAACATGCTCACCTAGAAGATGGATCTCATCTATGATAAGAATGGCAACTTTTTGAACATAGCTTCTGTTCTGCCAGCTTCTGCTGACACCATCCCACTTCTCTGGAGTAGTAACAATCAGATCAGCTTGGGCAATAGCTCTCATATCAGGAGTAACATCTCCTGTCAATTCTACAACCCTGTAATCAAGAAGGACAGTGGCTTGGCTTTACAAAGCTTTAAAACATCTTAACATTAAAATATTTACTCCTTAAATTCCTAAAAGAGGAAGGAAACAAAAATAAACAAAGCAATTTTGCTTCTTGTCAAGTACATTTAACAGGATTTTCAAAATTGTTTTAAGTAAACAAACCTGTCTTTGTTTTCCTAGTAAATACCATATAAATACCAAATACCATAACTTAGCAAAACCATATAAAAAGAAGAGGACGAATATGAGTCCAAACAAACAGTAAGCTCTTCAAAATGAAGATATCATAATAATGGTATGATGTAATGTGAATCATAACATCCTGTCACAGACAGGATGAAAGCTTTCATGGAGGCTACCAAGTTGCTGCCTGCTGTTCTGCATGGATCTCTGGTTTGCATAATGAGGCTAACCTGCAGTGTGTTTTGCATTTGTTGGTGAAGGTCCATTAAGAATGCCACAGAGATTAGCCTGAGATTAATTTTTGAAGATGATTAGCAGATTTTTTCCAATTGTTCCAATTGTCATCGCAGCATTTGCGATGACCCATCATTTTAGAAGGATCCTTTATAATGGGTTTTAGACATTTCAGTGACACATTCTAAATCCAGCTGAACATCAAATAAAAATTCCTCTAAGTTATGGGTATATCCTGTTCAAGATTCTAGTCACAAGTAATTATAAATTTCAAAAAAAGAAATATAACCATAAAATATTTTTATCTCATTGTTATGATAACAACAGGAATATTACTGGTAACTTCATCTACACAGAGCATCATCTCTTTCTCTTGTGGCATGCTTTGAGCTTAACTTAGGAAAAAGGTTATATTCAGAGAAGGTGAAGGCCCCAAATAATGCATTCTATGCAGAAAAATTTTAATTCAGGACACTATAAATTTTGGAAAGCATCAACATGGCTGATATACCTTATAGATCATAATGTACTCCAACACCTGGGAAGATCAGCAGGAAACTGATGTTACCAAGGAATAAAATGATACTAATTTATATATAAAGGACATAGTGTGATTACTACTGTACAGCTCATGCAAGTCCTGTATGTTCCTTACAGCTGAGGTTTCTAAGGAGAGCTTATTTTGACTTACATTTTCAATTTCCAAGGATATTGTGGAGTGAAATCTGAGCTTCATATTTTTTATACAGGCAAGCAATGAGAACAAAAATAGCTGGGTATCAAAGTGTATCCCTTTCTTAGTTTTGATTTTGATCTATCACTTTCGATCTATCATTTTTGATCTTAGTTTTGATCTATCAGTGACTATTGATAGAACTTTTCAAGTACTAGAAATTTGAAGGACAGTATAAAACCATAACCCTTTTTGAAATACTCATAAGTATTTTGAGATTTTATTCATACTTGATGAGCTGATCTTTTGCTTCTCATTTCTCTGATTAGGTAAGGAGAAACATACTTTTTACCGAGCTTTTCTTCAATCCTAACTTTCCAGTCCTCAATCCTCTCACGGACGAGTGCTTTTAAGGGTGCAATATATACGGCCTGCAAAAGAAAAGACACCAAACTAGAAGTTGAAAAAGACACCTTTATTAAAGTGTACCTACAACACATGGTATTTGTGAGATTTGAACATACTCATATCCTATAAATTAAATAAGGTCGGAGTTCCTGAAATGCCCTACAACAGGATCATATTTAAAACAGACATAATGCCTGAAAATATTGCTTTTTTTCCTGAGCAATTAAAAAGCAACTAAATTCAGATAAAGAATAATTTCTTGAAATGCACATTTTTATCCCACCTTTTAAAATCAAAACCCACTTATGCGAATAACGGGGTGTTTTTGCCATGACTATAAAACCTGCACGTTAACATTCTGGAACAGAAATAATCTGAATTTCTAGCAAGCAATATCGTACCAAATTTCTAGTAATGTCACTAAATTATTAAAACATTACCAATTAAATAAAAAAGCTGATTATCTTAAGCAAAATGTCGCAATATTTTTCTCAAAAAAGCCTGTAGTGCAGAGGGGAATATGCTCACATGTACAAAACATATTTACTTAAAGATTTACGGTTAAAAATTCTAAAGCTCTTGAACATGAAGAAAATGCTACATGAAGAGTTCACATATATTCTTTGAAATATATAGCCAGGCTTCCAGCCTTATCAAAACCTAAAAGATATATTCCTTTGAGAACTGGCTATTTTTTATGTCTCACAGATAAATTGAAAGTGTACGAGTGACTTGTTTACCTCACTTGGACTAACAAATTACATGAAGATATTTAAATTCAAAGATGATTAAGAAATTTATGTACACAATATCTGCTAATAGAAAGGTTATACTTTTTGAAATCTCCCAGTCCGATAGAGAGATCTTCTTGAAAGATTTTAAAGCTAAAATGTGGTTACCTAAGACAATACGGCTAAGTTGAGAAGCAGATATATATACACTTTGAAAACAAAACTCCAAAAGGTGAGTTGGTCAGCTTTCAGGCAGTTTAAAACACAGGGGGGAGCTGGAAGAGAAAACTGGCTTGTAGCAATTAATTGCAAATATTTGTTTAAATAATAGAGAGACTGGACTAGTTGTATTCACATGGAAGGGAACTAATAGCTATAAAACAGTACCCCTGCTAATAGATGAAGATTAAAGCAGGAAATGCTGTTAAGTAAGGAAGAAAAAGATCTGGCCTGCCTGCATGCCATTTTTTAGATTTAACTCTAGCTGTCAACTGATTAAAATAAATAGTTGACATAAAAGTATAATGTATACAATACACTACCATTTTGTATCCATACACATATAGAATGGAGAAAGTAAAATTCAGTTCCCCATAGTCTTCTTCTGGGCTTTTTTATTACTGAAAAAATGCTCACAAAATGATTCTAGTAAACCTGTTTTACAAACCTTTGATGTGGGATACTTGTTAAAAACTCTAAAGATGGCTAATTCAGCTGCAACCGTTTTTCCAGAACCTGTAGGAGCTCCAAGAAGAACATTGCAGTCTGTGTGATAAAGGGTATGGAAGATCTGTGTCTGAATAGGGTTGAAGTGTGTGAATTTGTACAGAACTTCATATTCACGATGTCCCAAGGCTGTGATAGGCAAAGGCTGAAGATCCAGAAGCTCTAAAACCACAAAATAGTCGTAAGTGCATGACAAGAGACGCCATGACATGACACAGCTTGTTATGAAGATAAACATATTAATCAGGAATTTAGTGGGAAACAATTTACATTGAAAAATGTTTTACTTAGTATCTCATATGAAAGAGAGTACATATTTGGTTAATTGTTCACTTTGATGAAGAAAAATGAAAGTTGTTTTTACAGCTCTGAAATAGTTCTGCAAGCAATTTTTAAGTACTCTGATAGTTGTGAGCTAGCTATTTGCATATGCTAATCTTTTTCTTATACCTGTTTTCTTTTTACCCACTTGTATTAAGTTCTAAACTCACTGCATTAGATCATATATATGTCCAGCTTCTTATGACAACAGAATGTGGAGTGCTTCAAGTTCAAGGGAAAAGATCTATTTAAGAAGGAAGGATTCTTTGGAGTTTCCAAGTTGATGGAGTAATACAAATCAGATGACTACAGCTAAATTTTGCATCTTATCCTTTAAATGTATAATTAAAGACATAATCTTAATAAATAAACAGCTTTTCAATATATGATTCTCAATATATCTTGAGGGCATCTGCTATCCAAACAATTAGAGATTGTGGAATTTGGAAGATGATAAATATAACCAGATTGGATTTGGAATACTACCAAATTAAGGAGACTGCAGTGATTCTGCTATGCAGATGCTTGCTTTGAAGTTTGGGTTGTTGGGTTTTTTTGTGGCTGGAGGTCTCCTTGTCTTTTCAGGGTGCTTCACATTAAGGTATGATATGGGAGTCATAAAACCTACTGAGGCAATGATGCCTAATATTCTTCACATGCTTTTCACTGATACCTTATGGCTGTTTTATCATTCCCACTGAAACAGTGATTTCTTGGGCTCTGTTGAGGAGAAAGAAGGGTTTTTTTGCCTAACAGAGCCTCTACGTACTTCATTGTTGAGTGGGAAACAGATGGGAATTGAAATCAATTACCATAAATCCCGGAGTCTCCAAAACTGGTGATGTGTAAATATCTTTCTGTTTCTTCTGAATAGTAGTCAGTGATCAGTCAATTAGATAAAAAGGTTACACATGCTTTTCCAGACAGCGTAGGTACAGTATAACAATAGCTAAACACTTCACAAACACATGTGAATTTATGCATGCCAAAGGACAACACCGTATGAGAACTCTGCATTTCTGAAGGCACTCAGCAGACTGCTGGATGAGCCAAATGTAATTACAGAGGAAAGGTTTTACAATGACATCAGGCCCAATGAATGTATAAAGCAATTTATGTATCCAGAAAAAAAGAAGCAAAACACAAACATATGCTTCTGTGCCAAGTGTTAAAAAAGGAGGGGGAGGGGAAGGCCATAACTTGATGAGATGACATGTGATGTTCAGTGCTGTAAGTGTACTTGCTATGATAAACATACCTTAGCAAAAATAGTAAAACTTTTCGTATTTTCAAAATTTTACCATTGTTTGTTCTTTGCTGAATGCCATTTATTAGACTAAGATTATTTTTAGCCAGTCCAGAAGAAAGGTAATGCTTGCAAGCAATAAGCTCAGACATACTGTAAGACAGAGATTTGCTTTGGTTTATATGACAGGTTCAGATTTCTCATGGTTTATAGAGAATCTGGCTGGTGTTATATTAAGATGAAATCAAAATTCCTGCATTTTGTTCAGGAATTGAAAAGCTTTGAAAGCTGGAGAAGAAATATCACAAAGTGAAATTCCGTATTTTTTCTCCAATGCAGCATTAGTAAGAGTTTTATTGCACTACCATAAAAAACCCAACAACAACAACAACAAAAAACAAAAACAAAAAACCAAAACAAACCACAAAAAACAATACGAGCAGTATCAATTAAAGGAAAATGATCAAATTTGAAGTTACCTGTGTGGGGCGGATGTCTCTCTGGAAGAATCAAATGTTGAAAATTTATGATACATACAGCCTCTGCTCCTAACCATCTATCAGACACAGCCCGAATGTAATATTGAGAAGGAAGAGGTTCAAAAATTGGGATTGTGAACACCAGCAGCTGAGGTTCTTTAGTAATGACCTAGTGCAAACATGTAGAGAAGAATTACTGCACAGAAAAGTCAGTAACTTGAAAAATCATAGTTTGCCCTCACTTCCATAAGCATTGCTAACACGAAACAATTAAGAATGTGTGCAAATGTTTACATCTTTATAAGTATTTTCCTGACTGGAATGATTTTATTTTCCACAGTCTTCAAAAGATAAAAATAAGGCTGGCTCTTCATCTTGTTCTTTAACAGAAAAAACCATTAGAGTCTTTCTATATCAACTGAAAATAACTGTCCCAGCAAAGGAGGAAGAGAAAAAGGGATATTTGAGGTTAGAAAACATTGTTGTGGAAATCCAAGCTGATCAAGTACATCTGAATTTGAAAGCCGTACTGCTGATTTGAAAATCTGCTAAGGTCAAAATACTGTCTGACTTGACAAATCCACATCTCAATAACTTTTTGTCTGGCTATGAGATTCTGAATGAAGTCCATTACCTGTTTCTTTTGAACGATGAAGTACTCTGAATGATAAATGTGATCATTAGTAGGGTCTTCTACCCAAATCCACCAGGGCTCTCCAACACTGCCATGTACCTTTATGAGTAGAAGAGATATCTTTGTTTTAGTTCCAGCAAGATTCTCTAGGTTTGCTAGATATAGTGGATGTATTTCTGAATGATATAGGCTCATAAAGGAATACAGAAGTACAGAAATCAGAGGTAACAGAAGAATAACATTTTTAATCAGATCAGTCTGCCTAAAGATTATGCTTCAATAAGGGTTTGCTTAAGGTACATATAATATAAAGGGACATGACACGAATGCAACTGAAAGTAGTGCTTAGCTATTTATAAATTTACTTAACCCCAAGGGTTCCCTCTAGGCTCCTAGGAAAGAACATGTTCTCTTTATTCCTCCCTGTGCTTTTGCCTTTGGGGGTCTGTATAGAGGATTGTCGTTTGCAACTGTTTGCTCATTTTTCAGTCAAAAACATTTTCTCGGGAAAAAACTGGACACAGAATTGTGACATTCCCCTCCTCTCTCTCATCCCCTCTCCTCTAGAAAGATACAGCAAGTGCATTCAGAAGGCTATAGATGTAGCCATTGCTACAGGTGAGTGAGAAGAACATAAATAGAGTCGTGAGTTGATGATTTCCCTGCCATCTGGCAACGTGTCTTTTGAAACCTAGATTTTTGTTTGCTGTGTTGTGTACCTTACCTTGTAATGCCAGCAATGCCAGAAATCATAGCTAGGTATGATGCTAAATTAAGGGTTTTTGTTTCTTTATCAGAATAAATAATCTTTGCCAACGTACAAGCATTTTACTTAATATCTCGGAAAACAAGAAAAATGCATGGTAAAGGAGTATGGAAGACATACTACTAAATGAATGCAGATTTCTAGTGTTTCTGATGAGGATCTGTGACAAGTTGCAAAACCAGGAGGTGAAAAAAAAGTTGGAATTTTTCCTAAACTTAATAGAAAAAAAGACAAAGTGCATAGTTGTTTCTAATGGCAATTTTAATGCTCCAGGAATCTGGTATTGATTCACACAGCACACATTATTTTCAGCATAATTCATTACTGTGTCTGTGTCAGAAAACAGTCTGTACTGGGTTGTGAAGACAAAACTACGCACAAAGAATAAAACTAAGGTGCTTTTCTTTCTTTTTTACCACAGTTCCACAATGGACATATAGACAGACAGTCATTCATTTTTATCACATTTGAATATCACTTCCAGTTTCATTGGGAACTGAAGCAGTGAAACTGAAATGACACGCAGGTGATATCTTGAGAAGTGACAGTCAGACTACTATTTCATCAGGGTTTAGGAGCATTTAAGAGAGATAAGAAGAATTAAGAAAGGCAATTAAGTTCAAAGCTCAGATATTTTATTACTGACTGTAACAGCAACCTAATTTTGGAAAGTCCCGTGAAAAAACTGCATAGGGTAAGTAAAATAATCTGGGAACAGATTATCCAGGATCTTCTCCAGGAATGATTCTCAAGAACTCTGGGGAGCTCTTAAGAACTGGCAGATATCTGAATTTTGGGCAACCATCTCCCTAAAACTATGTGTCTGATATATGACTCAGCTAATTAATATTACTTGCATTATTCTGCATTTCTGCTGGACTCCTCATGGACGCATTACGGCTTAAGTGCTCTGTCTGGGTATGTTTATAGTCCTTTCCTTCTAACAATAGAATAAAAATCTGGGATTTGGCTCACATGCTTTTACTGAAATTAAGGGCTCCCTGTACTGAAAACTAAAGATCAAGTCGATGTCACATCTCCTGACCTCAAAAACATCTCTTCTTTCTCTTGTAACGTCAAGTGCAAAGTTTGTGATGAGATCATTATAGAATTAATTATCCAGGTAAAGGAACAATCTTAAACCCATGAAATGTTAGCCAAGCAGGGTATTTCAGCTAAGCATGGTATTTAAAGTTTTCATAACTGTTTTTATTTGATTACTGCAAATCTTTAGATGGGATTTTTTAGCAAGTAACTTTTGTACCAAGTACAGTGATACTGGTAAGTTTCTATAGTAATCTTCTGAGAAGCTTATTAAAAAAATGTGATGATAGAGAAGCAGTTTTAGTGTCTATGCTTGAGACAGTTACTAATTTTCAGAGAGTATCAAAAATTAAGAGCTTTAGTTATTTACTGTGATTGAAGCTTCATTTACTGAAGAAATAGGAAAATCAACACCACATTACAGAAAAAAAAAAGGGAAAAAAAAACTTTTCCAAGTTTTTACCAGTTAAAAATTTACCAATAAAAAAATTTCACATACAAACATCTCCCTAAACTTAATTGATAAAACAATCAAAATGTTTCCAAAGCAATCATCAGAAAAACTATGTAAAGGGATCATGGCGGAAAATAGATTTGTGACAAAATTTTCCTCTAAATTTAGAAGTTCAGAATCAAAACAGCAGTATAATTTTGTGTGGACCCCTTTTCAAACTGTAAAGATATAAAACCTAGCTTTTTAGAAAAACCTGACAATGGATTGAAAAATTACTTTGCATTGAGATAAAGTTTAATATGAAGAACAGTAATTTTTTTTGTCTTTAGCAGATTACAGGTAAAGTGGATGAAAGTCTGAACAATAAAAACTTGTTTCAATCCTAAAAAGTAATGCTTTATTTTCCTTCTGAATTACTGCACATAAATAAGGCAAAAAAAAAAAAAAAAAGATATTCACATTATATTTCATGTTAGGAATCCATTCAGATATTTCTTCAATAAATCTAGGTGGCAAGTAAAATCAAACTTTCTATATTTTGATTGCTAATCTCCCATTTATAAGATAACATGGTGAAACTTCTACAAGGAAATAAAACACCTTTCATCACGGAAAGTAAATTTTAAAGCAATTTAAATGTTTGTGGAATAAAACTCTCATTTCATTATGATTAAGGAAAAATGGCAATCTAAGGGATTTTAAAATTAATTTTTAATAAAAGAACAGACACTTAATATCTACATTTCAAAATAATTTATCTTAAGCATAAATCTCGTAAGCCTAAATGGAAAAAAACAGTGTTTGCCCACAGAGGTATATTTTTTCCCCGTAAAAAGTTTCAGAAATAATAGCAACAATACAATGCCCCCATGTGGACATTTATGCTTCATTTAGATTTATTTTAAATGTCTTTCTAATAAACAGATTCTGAATCAAAGGATGTGCATATAGCTAAATGTGGAACTGGTACAACTCCTTTCATATAAATTTGCACTATAAAATACAGATGAACATAATGCCAAATGTATCTCAGTTCTTTTTGTTCAGACAAGTCCCAGCAGATAAAGGCACTGATATTGTGAATGTATATTTGTGAAGCCAGGAGGAACAGGAGAACCTGGCATACATGAACCACATTTCAAGGCTTTTCTGTTTGACATTCATTCGTAGTTCAGAGAACCATTCATGTCTCCCTTTCTCTTGCTTTTCCTTTCTGGGAACACAACTCTAATCTGTGTGTGACGACTACTATTACTGTGAATATTCAGTATTAGGCATTTGCCTCAACATGTTGTACACCGCCCAATCTTACAAGGATTAGCAGAAACAAAAAGATGATCTTTGCCTGCTTTCTTCAAGAGAAGTCATAAAGGTCATCCCATTCCTATTATCAAATTTCCTTTTTAGCTAAAATAAATGCTTTTCTAAAATCTAAACAGCTATGGACTCCCAGGGATCATCTCCTTTACTGAAGTTAAACTAATGCTTCTCGTCTTGCCTCCTGCTCCCTCTTATTTTACCTGGTCATTCCACGTGAAGTCGGGAGCGATGTTCAGCCGAACTCGGAGCACTGTGCGGGTGATTGGCTGGATTGTTGCTTCCATTACGATGGAGGGTATTTGATGGACACACTGCTTTACCTTTAACCCAATTTTTACATGATGCAGCATGTGACCTGCCAAGAACACATTAGGTGTAACAAGTTGGCATTTCCAGGAAAAGTATACAACTCTGACTTTCAAATAAGCTTCTAGAGAGAAGTATTATTGCTTGCTTGTTTTGCTTCTGGGTACGTAAATGTCTGACTCTCTTGACCTGGCATGTCTGAATATTTTGTAATACTTAACTTGAATTAGCAATTTAGAGCATTGAAAAAATCAGTATTAACCCCCTTGATGGCCATAACTAAAGGGTTAAAATAACTATTAAGAATTCACACTGAAAATATTGTATCAAACTAGTTCCCTCTCCTTCACTGACTTTCTGACCAGGCTCTTACCAAGCTGTATAGCTCTTTTTCAGAGCCCAAATACCAACTTTTTACTTAATTTGAACTTCTACAATTTCTTTATAGTGATTCAAAGCAGACAGAATGCTTTTCATAGAACTGAACAAAGGTACTTTATAGGTTAAAAATGCACAGGAGTAAACATCTCACAGCAGCCTGATCTGTCAGAATATACCAGTGTGTAACTGAGAAAAAGGAAAAATTAAATGTTACAATGTTTTCTTATTTTCTATTGTAAACATGGTAACCAAGGCAATAAAATTATTCAATTTATTTAGAAAAATGTCCTACTTGTATTTTACAGCTCAAATCTCTGTTCCCTTGTTCTTCATTTTGAATATAAAACAAATTATGTAGCAGTAATTTCTTTTTGTACTGAAATTATTCCACTTGCTGGCTTATTTAGGAAAATATGGCTTATTTACTACATTTTCACTGAAACTGTTAATGTAATTATGTGAAGCATGTTTTAGATTTCAGTTGTGATGGTCATAAATACTCCCTGTTAAAACCTACCTTACCAATTACCACTGATATCTTCTGGTATCATTGTGTGGTTCTGTGCATACTTACCCATTAAAACAAACAATTAGTTTTTTTTTTTAAAAAAGAGAAGTCCTATTATTTGCATTATGTGCAAAGTGAAAAGGTGATACAAACCTTTTCTTGCAATTACAAAACATTTATGAGCATAGCATCTTGAAACTGCTACTTTTTAAAACTGATACTGACTTTCCCTTTTCAGTTTTTCCTATTTTAACAAATTGGCAGACAGATTTGCCTCACACAGGTGTTTATACTCTGAAGTAAAGATGGTGACCCTGCTTAGGAATCAAACTCCTAAGCAAAAGGTTCAATACATATTTAATCAGTTTAATTCGCAGTCAGTAAAATAATTGCACCTCCAACAAGTGGGTTATTAAAAACGAAACCCATTATGTTGGTACAATTTGATGATAGATGCAGTGTTACAGTAGACTTGCACAGCAACTAGCTTTTGTAATAAGAGGTAAAACTTCAGAAATCATGTTAAATAAAGGCAGATGACGAATATTCAAAGATATGACTCAAAAAACCTATGTAGGCAAGTATCCACTGCATGGCAAAAATCACTTTCTTTATCACATTGGGTGAGGTGAACTGTGTTTGTACAGGACAGCACTGAGGTTCTTTTACAATTATGTGTCAGGGGAAAATAAGGCTCCTCTCCCAACTTCTACAAAATATGATAAAACTCTTTCCCCTTAAGCCCTCTCCTTTTTTTTTTTTTTTTTTGTAATCATATTATGAGAAACCATCAATGGCATTTAGGAAATACCAAAACCCTCTGAACAAAAGCTGACTAAGAAAATACGCATGTCTAAAAAAAGAAAAAGAAAAGAAAAAAAATTTGCTTATTCTAAAATGTTTGTCATCTGCCTTCTGAAAAAAAGGGGACTGTTTATCTCAGCTAACACAGTGATTTCCTGGCTTTCTGGAAACTCCATGTCTACATTGCAATAGCTTATAAATTGATGTTGATCAAGTCATTGTACCCTGGAATCCAGGATCTGTGCAGAAAACATGCTCTCCACCCATCTGATGCTTTCACCTCCCACTAAGCCATGAGCTGAGTGAGCCAGCTAGCTCCTGTCTTTTTTACTCTGTCTCCAAGGTCTCAATAACATTTAAAAAGCAAGATTGAAACTAGCCCTGTGGAGTAAGGAAACAAGGCAGTGCCCAGAAGTTGTGCCTTTTCTCATTTCGACACGGCTTAGAATTCAAAATAAAAATAAGGTGGCTCCCTTCACATGCCTCAGAAAGACAGGCCAGACAGGAGGAAGTGTGCCAAGTAACAACTTCACAGAGATACACAGATGAACTTTCTTTGATATTTATAAGGCTGAAGTACATGAAATATCAATATGTACCGTCAGCAGTGACCTATTTTCACAGTCAAATCCCATGTCTCATACACTTAATATCAACCAAAACTAGACAAATTGCAGATGCATATGGATACATTTCCATCCTGTCAGTACTGGTTCCAATACACTGAAGGCAGCAAAACTGGTTTTGTATTTTTACACAAAAGTTCCTGCTTCTCAAGCGAGGGTATGGAGAGAAAGAACAATTAAAAACAAAAAACAAAAAAAAAAAAAACCAAAACAAAATAAAACCAAAGAAACAAAGAAACAAACTAAAAACAGCTCCACAAAACCAAACAACAACAACAAAATAAAAAACCCACTAATACAATTAACAGAAAAGAACACTAAGCATTTAGAGACATCAAAAATATACAAAAAACTAAAAGATGTGAATTAAAAAGTGCTATAACACTTCTGAATAAAAAAAATATAATGCTAGCACCTCAAATAAAATGCAATGCTTTTAATACAGTCAATATAAATATATTAAAATGCAGTTAAAGTAAGCATCTAGAATTTTGCCACTTTTTGTTTAACTTATCAAATGAAAATACAGCCCCTAATTCTGCAAACTTTTACATATTTATTTAACTCTTTCCAGTCTAGATTAGGGACATAACAAAATTTTCTAGGCTAGGAATGTAGTTCTGCAAATGAAAGAAATATTAAGTTAGATGTGACAGCTTCTAAGGAGTGAGTACAAATGGTATTTTTATCCTAAAATTAGATTTTTCAAAAGATGGCAGTTTGTTTATCAACAGGTTGGCAATAGCAGGTGCAAATGAAGTCCAAATAAAAAAAAAAATAACACACTAAGGAAAAAGAAACGCATTACGAGTGAATTTTTTTTTACTTCAACCAGCTGGTGGGCAGTTTATCCACAACAGTTTATACAGACTTACTAGAAATTGTCATTACATCTATCAGTAGGCTTGTGGATTTTCTCATTATTGGACTGTCAAATCCTTTAAAAAATTCCATTAAGGGTTTGTTGCACTGACACCAGTGACAATGAATTCTCTATGTTCAATGAAAATTAATGCAGTCTTTCAGAAGAAGGCTATTTACTGATAGCATACCTGGATGTAATAATCTGGTTTTGTTCTTTTTCACGTTATTAGTTTAAAAAAAAGGCTATATTGTGCCAACTGGCAAAAGTAAACAGATGCCTTTTATTGTAGTGTGTTATGTAAGGCGGGCAGAAAGGGAAGCACACAGGTCAACATAAATATGTGTATATATACACATATATATGTAAATATTTATCAATAGACATCTCTTTGGTTCTGTGACTACCAGGGCATGGGCTGCCCTCATCCTCAGAGCTGCGCCATTTTACAAGCTGTGGAGGCTGGAAAAAACCTTCTCTATTGGACAAACCATGCAAATCTGTGGTACGTGGCTACACGGCTCCCAGACCAGAGTGAGAATACTGATGCATGGCTCAGATTTAGTTCTTACTCGCCCATTGGTTTCTCATGGTTTAAGCAGATCAGCCTTGCTGCTTTCTCACCTATTTCATCCTTTCTCATGTCCTTCAGCTTGTCTATGGTGAGATTCTTCTCTTCCAGCTTGGAGAGGACGGATGGTGGCAACACTGAGAACTGCCTGAGAGGGCTGACCCAGCCCCAGAGCCGCTTGTCGATGACTTTGCTGAGGTTCAGTAGCCGATAGGTCATGGCAGGCCAGCGCTTCCTCAGGGCAATCTCAAAAAGAGCTCGAACAATACGAGCTGCATTCTGGAAAGTGAAAAGGAAAAAAGAAAAAAGCAAAACTGTTGTAATTCTCCCAATATTCTTTGTAAAATGAAAAGGATCCCATAGACTCATCTTTGACAAACTGTAACAATAGATTTTTCTTTTCAAACTGATTTCAAACATTTTTGAAAACTATTTTTCCATCACTGCCTAGTGGCAGAACTACCTCATGGCTGCATTCTGAAATTATGAAAAGCAACATGTGCAACCAATTAAAATTGTAGTGTCAGGTCTGCCATGGAACTTTGATCACAGTTATGCTAACATTATGGAGTTCTAAATTTATTGTGTATCAATCACTTCTGAAGCAAATTCACTTAATGTACCCCCCATATAACAGACACCTGCAAATACACTTAATATGAAAATTCCAGTTTTATTTTTTTTCCAGTTTATGCTTCTATAATAGCATCCCATTTCACACTGAGTTTCACAACATTTGCACAGAAGCTTAACAGTAGTGACTTTTAAAAAACATTTTGCTATATTCTGAGAATAGCGTATAACCAAACTGTATAAATATGCTTTGGACTTGGAAAAATAATTATTAACGTAAGTTTGAATGAGGTCAGTCTTATCCTGAAAACCTAAGTTATGGTATTCCTTTCATAAACTTTTCAAGCTGTATCATGCAGCTATGCTTCCCCCCCCCCCCCCCCCCCAGTACTATGTCTGGATTAGGAATTATGTTCTTGATTCATTGAATAGAATATAATCATTCCCTACTGGCTCTGCTATGCCAACAGGAATAAAAAATAGAAAATTATTTGGTTGTGATAGGAAGCATATGTTACTAAAGAAGCACATCCCTCTTATTAGAAAGGATGAATAATTTTCTTAATTGTCACTATCCAAGTAAAAAAAAAAAAAATCACACTTTGTAGCACTGGTTCCACAAGTACAATTTAGGAATATCTGAGAACACGACATTGCCTCACTAAACATGCTACAAATGAGACAAATAAAAGCAATTGCCTTGAAAGCAAAGATTAAAAGGATCGTACTGAAAAGGACTTTGCTGTGCAAGTACCACAATTTTTGTGATGTGCACAATCAATTCAGCATTTTCTCATTTATACCAATACATGCTACAAAATACAAACTTTCCTGAAGAAGATTATGCCACCATGAAAATGTTGCTAAAGACTATGTATAATTTTAAATATTTGAATCTCATCTTTAGTACCAACTAAATGCAACTTTTAGATTAACTCTTTCCAGAGCAGTTTTGTAAGGATGAGACAAAAATAATTTCATGCAACATTTTTGCTGACTGTAAGAAAAAAAAGAAGAGTGAGAGGCAGACAGGCTAAAAGGTACAACTTTTGGGGGGTCATAGTTGTCTAAATAGATCTCTGTGTCCTGTCCCTCTATGTATGTGCCTGTGTGGTACAGTCAAACCCTTTAGGTGTCAAATGAAGCCAACAAACAAATACAGATACACTAGTATGTAAATCTGCACCTTTTTTGCTAGATTACATCTAGCAACAGAATTACAATAGCACATCCTTCATGAGTAAACCAAGGTATGTGAATCAAACACAAATTATGTTTTGCAGAATGAAGTATAAAAATCCACAAAGCATAAAAATAGATTACAACAGTTTTTCACATTTAGAAGAAAACCCTGAAATGTAGAGAATATAATTTCTGTGCAATCACAGTTAGAGCAACTAAATATAGTAAGACTACAGGGGTACTACAAACAAAACATAACTAACAAAAACTGCCATAGTCTCCCAAGGTAGCCTTTTGCAAAATTTTTCTACTCAAGTGTTATAGCTCAAATGCATGCACAAACACAAGGCTCTGTTTTTCAAATAAACTTGTACAGGAAAGATGCAGATCAGGGTCTACTTGTATAATTGTAAATATTTGGGAGAATTAAAACAGCAGAAGACAGCAACAAATATGTAGAAAATACTATTTTTACCTGTGCGACGTATGCAGAATCCGAAATAAGGGAGAAGCTGTCCATCTCCCCTCTGCTAATGTATGTTTGAAGGAGGATATTAATTTTTCCATAATTGTTTTCCACACCTCCTGGAGCAGGAAGTTCACAGAAATCATTCAGTAAGGTATCTAGCTCTTCTATTTCTTCTTCTCTTACCTAAAACACAATTATGCATTATGAAGAGGCTGAAGCAATTTGATAAAAAATTTTACATTGAAATCAAATTTTCCTTATAACATAGTTTTATTACTTTTAAATGGAGTCTCTTGTTTAAAGGAGGAAAAAAATAAGAAAAAAAGCAGTAAACCCACATCTTCCACAATGTGGCTAATAGACCGTAATTGAAACTATCTTAATAGGGACACAATTACATTTTGTTATTCATCACCATCTATTAAGGTTGCCATTGACATACAAAAACTTGATATGCCACAGAAATTGAATCCTGTGACCTTACCATCCTTCATCTGATGAGATTTTATTTTTTATTTGACCAGACTGAAATTTCTGTCCATCTGGATTAGGGCAATCTTGAATTAACATTAAATGTACTCATTATAGTTACACAGTTTGCATGTGGTATAATACATTTTTAAACTCAAAACTGTGAAGTACTATGATTCATCGCATTAAAATTTTCACTGTTAATAAGATTAAGTCTTAATATGAGTAAAGAAATATTAATACCTATGGTTTGAATAATGCATAACATTTCACAATCTAACTGATGACCCTTACATGGCAAAACTAGCATAAATCTACATATTCTTTGACTTACTGATAGTCTGTTAGTGTAAAACTTATTTAAAGAGGGTAAATGTTTGGTCCCTGCAGGGAACCATCTGAAAGTAATTTTCATTTGGACCTGACTACCTGACATACAAAAGACCCTAAGACAATTGGGTTAAAATCCCCAACTTTCTAGTCACTAGTCTCACAGGAAAGAAAGACGTGAAGTACAGAGCATCATAGATGACTCCACTTTCAGGAGAATAATATGCTCTGCTTACAACAGCATTTTTGATAATTTTTTTCTGCTCTGGCACAACCCAGTACAGGTCTAATCCAGATCTGTATTTCAGCTACTGGTGAGTTACATATCTCAAAATTCAGAGTTTTTAAAGGCATTATGGAAATGTGACTCATTTATCTAAAGTCAGAATTTCTATCACACACAGAGGGGCAAATCCTGAGTTACTCTTGTGAAAACCAGTTACTAATTTTAACATTCAAAGCTGCTCAACAAATGAATCACAAAAATCTGGAAATGAGGGTGCACTGATACCACACCATATAAATCTGAGAAAGTAAACTAGAAAAACTGTGCTTTAGTCAAGAAGCATCACTACTAATTTTATTACAAATACAGAAGCATATTTTCCATATGCTTTCCTTTTAAATATTAAATTACGCTAAATTTAGACCTAGTCAAGCAATATCACTATCATAAAAAAACCCTTTAGCTTGGAAAATGTTCCATGTATGACTGTGAAACCTCACTGCTTATTATCTTCTATAATAGAAGAGATTACAGCAAAATAGAATTTCTCCATTAGATAAAGAGATGGTAATACCCAGACAATGTGTGCAAATATGTAAATATGTAGATGGTGAGGGATTCACAGTGCCAGCTCGCGGAGCCAGGTGAATGAGAGCCAGCTCTGATCTGCAAGTTGTATAATTGTGGTAAAATGGCAATGAGCCCAAGCTAACAAACCCTGTGGAGTCTGGCTCGTACCTCTGTGCGACGGAAGCATGGGCAAACAAGCTCATGCCAGCTTGGAATGTATTGCCTTGTGTCCTATTCACACGGGAGGCAAAAAGGGAGGTGGGAATTGAACTGAGTACAATGGAACAGTAATATTCTAGCCTGCATAAAATCTGTTGCGACAACTTTCTAGATTTCATATTTGAATTTATGAGAATTTATCGTTCTGCCAATCTAATATTGTTCCCTGCAGAAAATACATCAGAGTTCACTTCAGTGAGTCCTGCCTCATTCCTGATAAAGCAAACTGTAGAGGGAGACATCCAACAATGCTTTAAACTTCAAACAGAAAAACTACCTCATCCCTAGGCATGCTATTCAAATGGACACTTAGCTTCACCTGTTAATAATTGAAGAGTTGAAAAATTCTTAAAAGCATTTAAAAGCATTATTCAAGGATCCATAACTAGTTATTGAATGTGCACTATAGTTCAAGCCGAGCTGTGTATAAATTCGAGTGAGAGCATATTATGTTTACTTAGAAAACATTTTATAATGGTGCTTAGCATTTAACAAAACTTGAGTCTGTAAACAATATTTATTGAGCAAGTACTACAGAAGTGTCCAGTTTCAAGACATTCTTTAACTTTACCTTTATCTGTTCAAACTCTTCAGCTTTTGATACTATAGCAAGAATATCACCTTCGGTTTTATGAGCATCAAACAATTCATTGAAAGTCTATTAAAAATAAAAGGAATGGATTTGTCACTGAAAATAAAAATACACATATAGCAGGCAACAAAGAAACCTTAGCCAAGAGTTTAAAACGCATAAAAGGCTAAAATGTAAGTTATTGGAAGACCAGGGTGATGCAGTTTAAACAAGAACAAATTCCATAATGACTTTTCAGCAGTTTCAGAAAAACAGCCCGTCCCAGTGCTTTGGCCACCCCAAAATCAAGAGACATGCAATATGGCCATTTAAAAAAAAGTCTAGGACATTTATTCTGACTGAATAAATATGTGAGACTAATTACACACAGCGATAGTAGACAGTTAAACATCATTAATGCTGAGTCTTTAGCTTTTATTCAGAAAAAGACTTAATTTGCTAAAAAAGAAAATGTTTCAAGATGAATGTGTATGTCAAAGCAAGTTTCCAACACTACAAAATTTTGTATGTGTTTAAAACACAATCTGATTACAGGGCCAAAAGTTGTTCAAGGTTGTCAACATGGTAAGACTTTCCCCCAGAGAAGGTCATCTGTTATCAGACACTACACTACAATGTGCTATCATGTACTAACGGTGGCACACACCATGAATACCAAAATGTTTCTTATAATTCTCCTAAAAGAAGTCAGAAAGACTATAGAAATTTCAAATCTCATGTCACACAGAGTCTAATTTTTCAGTATTACTTTTTAGTTTCTTTTTCCTATGCCCTCTCTTCCCATTTCAGTAAATATGATTTGAAAATGCAGTGAACAAATCAGCTACATATTCTGTAATATCTTACAACTATTTTAGTTATACATTAAAAAAGAAGAAAAAAACCCTCCAGAAACAGGACATCATCTTTTACCTCTATAGTATTGTATTTTATATAGTAGTGGCTGGCAGTTCTGCCTAAATCTGTTGAAGAAAAAAAGCCAGTCCGTTCTTCAAAGCGAATCATGCGGGCTTTGTCCAGTTTTCTGCCAACTTCAATAACCAATTGCTCTCTGTGCTTTTCTAGACCTGGATCCATCTAGACATGAAAGACGCACATTTATTTGCATCAAAGAAGTGCTAAATAAATAATTTTCTGAGATAACCCAGTCCCACAAAGTCAAAAATCTGATAAAAGGAAGGTACAGTTATTAAGTCATGATTTTCTTGAGATCACACTAATAACAGTTACATTGACATTACTGAACAAAATCTGCATGTACAGGACAAAATAATCAGAAAAAAATTTGTTTTACAATTATTTGGGACTATCAGTACAATATTACTTATGAAACAGTAGCAGGATTATGAAACACATTTACATTAAAATTTTTGAAAGATGTTTTAATCATAACATATTCTTCATTAAATTATCATTACTGTATCAGTTCATAAAAATATGTCATCTTATGGAACCTTCTGTTTATGAAAATGGCTGAAGATTCACCTTCCTGTGTAGCTGACATGAGGATGTCTTTAATTGCATTGTTAATAGATTAAGCTTCAAATTGCATGGCTCAAATTTTTCCTAGCAAAAAAACTTCAATGTCCCCAAAAGCCTTCGGTATGTTAATTGGGATATTCTAATTAGTGAGTTACAGATGTACAGTAACATTCATGTTAAAAGCACACCAAGGAGCTTTCTGTGCCCAGCACCACTTCTATTCATTTCCAAGTTCAGGAACTTGGACATTTTGTCCAACTAATAATACACATTATCTCATTAGTACATAAAAGGCTGGGCAAAACTCGCATCTGAGTAGGACTGCTGTATAATTGTGTGTTTCCACATCAGGCATCTGGGATACGCACACTGACAGGGATGAGTGAAAAGGGATTCATAGTTATGTTAACCTTCTGGTATATGTGCACCTGAGATACGGCTCTAATTAGACAAGTAATAATTAGTTGAAAAGACTAAAACCCAGTTCTAGTCCACAGGCAGTATTCTTATTTCCGAGCTCGTGTACAGTTAAGATTTCCTACAGAGTAAGTCATACCAGCCCTCTTGGTAAATCTGTAACAGAGATACATGACCAAGACAGCAAAAAGGAGCAGGCTCTAAGGATTGTTATGCCTTGGTTTGCTCTGGTTTTCCCTGGACCAGGATTCAGTTTCACCTTTATGCAGAAGTACACCATCTCACAGTTGGTGAAGCTGCAGACAAACGTAGTCATCTCCACAAAGCAGCTGCAAGACTAGTTCCTAATATTCCATGTTTGCCAGTTACCCTGAAGCTGTTTCTCCTTAGTTATGGCTTGCCTTAGTTTCAGGTCAAAAGCTAAGATGGCAAAGGTCTAGACTTCTTTTCTCAATAGTGAGTCATGCATTGAGGTCAGATTTCAGAGCAGAGTTGGTCAAAAGAAAAGTGATCTAGATGCCAGATGTTCAACATTTCTTAAAACTATTGTGGGGGAAAAATTAAAAAAATATCAAAACGACTCCCTTCTCCTTTGGCAGTCCAAAGTACCTGCCAATCTTTTGTCTTACATAAAAGCTAAAGCTGCAACAGCACACTAACATTTTTTACAAAGTTTTAACTTTAAAGGAAAGGTCACCAACTTGAAAAAGCTGTGAAACAATATTTGACTTTAGAGAATCCATAGTTAGAACCCTGCTTGTTGAACTTGCATAATTAGAAATCCTCAGAATAAAGGATCCAGCCTAGAACATCTTTAAGCTGTTCATTTTAAAATGAGCTTTGGCATGTCCACAGCAAGAAGATCTGGAGTGTGCATATGGAAATTTAAGAATGCATGAAAAAGTACATTACTATTCCTGATAAAGTACATTATTATCCATACTTTTTTCTCTAACTTACTGAGAGCAATATTGGGCAGAAGCTTCTCTAATTTTTATATCTAAACATAAGTTTTATGGTGATAAAAAGCTCTGCTTAACTGTGGGAACACCAAAGAGTGGAACCAAAAGGAGGAAGAAATAGACAAAGGAGTTTAAATAATCCAGGCACCTTTTCATTGCAACCCCAGAAGTACGCGAAAATGCCTGTAATTCATACTACAGGCTTCACTAATACAACATTTGCATTTGTTCCACGTTTTCCTCCCACTCTTTGCTTTCTCTTGCTGCTCATCATTAATTCTGGCCATTTTCATGAATCAGTAAGAGGCATTATTGGCATTTCTGGCAAACAATTTGAAAAATCACGACTCAAAGCAGTAGACCTGCAGTAAGTAACCTGCTCCTGGGTGCAGCTCAGAAAGACCCTGTAGACAACACGAGGGGTATCAAAGATGTGCACCCTATTGTGTGGGTGCCCTGAAGTAATTAATTACTGGATGTCGTAAGCACCAGTGGAAAGCAGATGGAGAATGAGTTTGCATCATCTCAGTCTCATCAAATAGCTAGGAAGTGTGATCTATGAGGGATATGGGGATTCTGAATGGGTAGCACTGACTGTCAGTAAAAACAGAGATAGAAATTGGCATACTGCAGCATTACTAAAATACACTAAGACATCAGTTATGAAAATTGGATACCTATACCCAGAGTGGTCTAATTGACCAAAGCTTTGGTTATACCTGCATCTGGCACTATAGCATCCATATAGTCTCTATCACATGTAAGCCTTGACATTTAAAACTGGTTTACCTAGAAAACAAGGGGAATTGCGCTGGTTTTGCTCCTACATGAATGGGTAACACTTCACATTGATATAATTTGTTACTGTTTTAATTCAAAAATATGAATGTCTAGTATTAGCATAACAAATCGAGTAGAAAGAAGGTTAGGGAAAGAGTGTAACAAGTGCTGGCAATCCTCACTTTCTCAGCAGCTAAACAGAAACACTAGAGCAGGGGAAAGGGGAGAAACTCCTGTTCATTTTTTAAAAAATCTACTAAAAATATTTCTGTTAGTGTTTTGTTGCTTTTTGCATTTATTATTACCATGGTTTCATTTCTTTTAATCTAGAATTTGATACTGAAACAAAAAAAAGTATTTATAGTAATGGGGCAACAACATTCTTCTCACTAGCGAATCAATTTTTGCTTCTCATTTATCTATTACTTTGTGGTCTGTGTTATATACTGTCATATTAATATATGGTAATGTACTATATGTCTTTTAATAGCAAAGAAATTTGAGATGACCGAGGTCTAAAGATGTCTGCGGAAGCTTCCTTAAGCAACATCACACCTATTTTCACTGCAGTTTTCACTATCAGAGACAAAAAATATCAAAACACTGTTTGCTGACATTTACCTCTGAATGCCACCATGACCTAACAAACTGCTGCTCACAATGTCAAACTAAATTATGAAGTCACAAAATGGATTCTTGACATGAAATAAACTGCAGTTACCATATAGTTGTTTGACCTGCATTAGGCTCAATTAACTGTGTCTAACTACGTTAACATTAAATGCTTATAAACAGCTGTACAAAGGTAATAATATTTACATAATCTGTAAACTATTAATCTTCCTAAAAAATTACAGATAATAGAAAAACTTGGAAAAAACCCCTTATGCATATGTGCTCTGATTCATATCACAGCATGTAATGCTTGTAAATAAACAAAAAAATCCAAACAAATTAATAAAAAATCTTATTATTAATAAATCATATGAAAGAAAATATCACCCAATTAAAAACGTTATTTTATAATTTATAAAATATTATGCCATGAAACATTCTAAAACAAGAGCTGACAGGGGTGAGGGGGAATCAAGCAACTCAAAAATGCTTTCTTTTATCATTTATCATCTAGTCTACAAAACTGAAACACTGAAAACAGCCTAAGTTACAGTAACTGAGTGATAAGAATGAATGGTGTCCTTTGGAGCATAACTTGACCAGTTAAAATGTATTTTTATGTGAACAGAAGGGGCCTCATAATTCAGTGTTAAAAACACTCTGCTATAGAAAATATCTTCCTTTTTCCAAGCACTTTAAAAGAATTGCTGATGTCAGGTTAAGTAGAGATAGCAAATATTTATCCTCACATCAGGGAAGGATTAGACACTTAGAACAAGATACGGATTTTTTTAAAATGCATTTCATACCTGATAAGCTTTGTGACTGATGCCATATACTAATGGATTTGCTCTCATCCGTACATAAAGATACGTGTAACTTATCCACTTTACTGCTTCTTCCACATTAGTTACCGTGCCAAGAGCAATCTGGAAATAGGAGACAAAATTAAACATATATGTTACAGCTGTACATAAGTACTTGGCTGAAAACACACGGAATTCAGAGTATTAGCACAAGATTAAAGAAAAGTGTCGGAATATTTCCAACTTTAATAATTTTGAAATAATCCTAAAACAATAACTTGACCAATTTACACACCTTTATCTTGTGATCATGTAATAACATGGGTTGCTTTGACACAATACTATAGACACAGTGACCATAAATGATCTTTCCTATACCACTTATGATTTTTACAATTAAAAGATGTTATTGTCCAAGCTTGTTATAAAAATAAAAAGACAAACAAACCAAAATACTTCTGTAGTGGATTTGGCCAAGGTAATTTAAAGAAGAGTACTTGAAAAGAAAAGTATCTACATTTAAAAGATTAATTTCATCCGGCCAATGTGAAAGCACTATTAGGTCCTAAACAAAATGATACCAAGAATCTTTAGGTTTTTTCCTTCCTCATACTTGGCAATCTCTTGATGCAGAACCTTAATAAATAGTTTTCTCCTTTTGTAGCCACAAGTCAAACATACAGGTACCAGCTACATTTTTGTTATATTGAAATATAACAAAATTGAAAGGTAATACTTACAACACACACACACACACATATATATATATATGAAAACATGCATATTTATATTTCAAGGCTAAATCAGGTATGCCAAACCAATTTTTGTACTAAATGACTTTTTTTTTTAAATTCAATACTTTTATCACCAAATTGCTGACCACACACTCATTATAACTTGATAACTTCAGCTTCATTTTGTACTGGTTACATTCATAAGAAGCATTTTACCACTTAATTCCAGTTAACCTGATTCTACCATAAGAATTTAATATTTCCTGCATGTCCCATGACAAAACCTTTTTTGGTTGTTGCTGGTTGTTAAAACAAGTAAAAATCCCTCTTACCAAAGTTCTGTGATCCATTACTACATTTTTAAAGCTATTTTTTGTTTTATTGGTGTTTGAATTTCATATAAATCTTCCACGTGACTTGGCAGAAATAATAATTTTAAAAAGCCTATAGAACTGAGTACATATGCATGTTCAGACTGAAGCACCTAGACCTTAATAACAAAAGAAACATTCTTTTTCGAGTAACATAAATATCTGGCAAAAAATAACAATGAAAGCCATATCTGCCCTAAGTGAATTTTAATCCAGCAACAACTTGTTAATACCGAAGTCTAATAGCATGGAGTAACCCTAGGCTTTGCTTAACACATTTTTCAAGTAGTAGTTTGTTCTTCAAAAGCATATGGAGGTTGGAGGAAGTCCCACTGTATTGCTTTTCAAAGTATATAGCTACATAATGCACTGAAGTAGCTACAAAAACATACAGTTCTTCATAGACTACTACAGGGAGAACATGGAATAGAGCCTACAGGTTACTCTTACTTCATTTGCACACAGGTTATTTAGAGCATTTGGTTTCTTTACATGACTCAAATACCTTTCAGTGCACAACCTGAAGTAGCTTAACAACATAGTCCACTAGAAGCATTTTCAACAGTCACTTTCACAATCATGAAAACATAATCGTGTTACTGAGGACCATGAAGTCTGACAAAAAAAAACCTAAAACAAAACACCCCTCACTTTTTCTTTGCCTCATTTGTTCAAATATCTTATTCTATTCTATTCTATTCTATTCTATTCTATTCTATTCTATTCTATTCTATTCTATTCTATTCTATTCTATTTAATTATTTTAATAAGTTAAAAGCAAAACTGAAAAAAAAAGCAATTGCAAAATACAGTCGAGTTTCAGATACGGTACTGAAATCTAATATTGCACTTTCCTTCTTCCCCCAACTTCAATAATACTATGCAGTCAAAAAAACCCAGAGTAATTTCTAAATATTTGCTGCCATCTAGTGTTCAAGTAAAGTTCCTATGGACTGAAAACTTACCCTACATCAGAACAGTATGAATGATCCAAGTTTTCAGCATTTCCTCAATCGTGTATTAGTTATTTAGTTACAGATGGAATGATTGGTGAGTAGAAATATTTACTATCTTGACATTGTATTGTCCAGCTGCACCAGTTGTCATAAAACACTTTTGATTTTTCACAGCTCAAATGTAAACAATGGTGTTCCACCACTCACAGAATATAATTTTGAGTACTGTATTTATCCAACTCACTGTGCAATTTTAAATTACAGAAATAATCAACATCACACAATTTGAGCTAATTTTGCAGTGACTGACGTTGCCATCATTGAGCAACATGCTTAGCATCATTTATTGTTATTTATTTTGTTTTTGTACTCTTTTTTTTTTTTTAATGCTATACCACAAACTTTATCAAGCTGAATATTTCAGGGGGAGTGGTTTTGATTTTCAAAAAAGTGTAAACAGATATAAGTAGCATGACTTTTGGGCACCAGTTTTTGCAAAATGAGTTTATTTTCTCTGATATTTCTGTAGATTAGAAAATGGCATAAAAATAAATAATAAAATATAAACTGAATTTATTATATAGCATAATATATTATTTTATCTTTTACATATATGTGCTTTTTTTACAAATATAACGTCTGTTGTTGTTACTATATAATTGAGTCAGATTACACAAAGAAAAATTTCTATATATGAATCAAATATTTGTTGTAAGGTAAGAGAGCAAGGAACCTCTCTTACAACCTAATAAACAATTTTCTGTGTCTATTGGAAAGCAGTGGATTTTAAATTACTATTTCAGCACCACAGGACTATGGTTTTATTCCTGCCAAGCTTTTGAAATCGTTAATGCTACTAGAATTGTCTCAAGTTGGACAGAAACTCCTGTGTTTTTCCCCATATCCAGATCACGCATTCAGTCACTCAGTTCCTGAGTAATTTTTTTTAGGAAGGACTCTGAAGGAATTTTTCATCTCTTCTGAGAGCCCCTTCTTTCAAGGCAAAAGATTAAGAGGTTTGTCCAGACTAAAAAAGTCACCACGTTCTACATTCCTGGCTTCAGAGGAAAATCACAATCACGTGCAAGTAAAGGCACACCCCCTGGAGAAGGTATATCTGCTGTCCAGCACTGCAAATCATTTCCTAAGCTCTCTGGGGAAAGGAGTTGTCCCAGCAACAAGCTGGAGTCCAGCTGTGGTTGTCAGGGAGGGCTCTATCAGGTGGAAACCATTAGGGAAGGAATGGTGACCTGCATCCTACGAGCTATTGATGATAGTTCCCAGATAAGTTAAAGTTTATGGTCTAATTAAACCACATCCCCTGCATCTTATCTTTCTTCCTGTACTTCCAGAAAAGACAGCCCTAGGTACTTTCTGTTTGCCAGCTGGTCAACTGCCCCAGGACTTGCTCCTCCCAACTAAGGACCTTAACCAGCTGTTTTACTCCTTTTTACATTCTATTATGCCCACTGGAAAAATTTCAGCAAAAGAAGGAAAAGGTCATCTTTCACGCCTTCATTGATCATCATTTTGCTAGTTTTTAGGAGAAAAAAACCCCACAAAACCAGCCCAAAACTCAGATCTGCAGGACAGAATTCACAGTGGACTGACATGCTGATATACACACGCAAAGTCTTAATTTTAGTGTCAACTCAATGAAGTTGGATATATTTTGTAGTTCTCCTAAGAACAAATGCACTGAAGCATCAAGATCAGCTGTCTCTGAGGCCAAGTAACAGCAAGTGCTGAAGGGCAAAATGTGGCAATGAGGAAGAAGCATCATACAAATTTCTTCCAAATTCTATAACTACTTTATCTCAAGGTCTTTAGTTAAAGGTATTGGCTTTGCACTTGGTATCTTTAAAGGAATTTTTATTCCATTTTTGGACAGTTCTTAAAGTACTTTTCTGGTTAGAAACAGCTCCCTGTAGAGAGTTCCACTGTCTAACCAATCAGCTGACATAATTTTGTTTTCTAAACCTGCACAGACTCATTGCAGCCAAAACATCCTGGTCCCAGGAGAGATGCAATCTTTTGCCGTATTACTTCATCTATTACTTCACAAAACTCTGTCATATAATCTTGATTTGCCTTTGCTCTCTCCTGAAGCATACCGAAAAACTGGTGGGTTCCTTTCATAGAAACTGATTTATCCCTTTGCCCATCCTCTCGGAAAATATTCTGCTGTTAGAAAATATTTTGTATATGGGGATTAGAAATACTGCAATTTTTTTTGCACTATTGCTCAAATTTTCTCTCCTGCACGACATAAGTCTAAGTATGAAATTCAAGGCCCTGGATTTTAATTAGCAATAATGTGGCTCAGATTATATGCTATATTATACCAAATACCTGAATCATTCTTACCATCTACCTATTTCTGCCATAAGACCTGGTCTAGATAAAATTCCACATATTCTTGTGGAAACATGAAGTCTTCCCATACTTCCAACTGTTGCCTTCACCTTATCAGCCCTTCTTTCAGCTACTGGTGTGTCCATAACAAATTAAGAATTTAAACAATTCAGCAGTGCTTCTGGCCTTTAATTTGTTTCCCTTTACAACCAGAAAATGAGCATTTGGATTTCCTGAATGACTTGTAATAAAAGCAAAATCTGCTCCTACAATATGTTGTTTTATTATCAGTATTTTATTATCCATCAGATTTCCTGGTGCTAACAACAGGCTCTGTTATGGAGAAGATGATAGTGGTCATCAACATACTTGTCTTTTTTTTTTGTAATAAATGAGTCAAAATCCACATATTTTGTATCCATACAGTGCTTTGCTACTACATAAGGGCAGAAGGTGACTAAAATTGAGTGTGCTTCCGAAGACTATATACTGATTCATATGATGGCATATATTTTAAAACGTGGTTTTCTTCTAGAATGGCGCAGCCTGTTGGAATAGTCATCTCCAGATAAACTTAACAATTTCTTCTAAACCACCTGTATCTTTCTCAGAGAATTCCACTATCTTAGATCAAGTCAGCATACAAAGAAGTTTAGACTAACTCCAATGGTAAGGAAATGATAAAGTTACTTTCCAAAAGACCAAATAGTTCCTTGTCAGTGCTCGTATTATTGGTTACCTGTAATCTGGCAGTTACTAATTTTTCCTGCGTGTTATGAGAGAAGGATAAGTAATATCACATATGTTGCTTTCATGCTGTTGCCACAGTATTGTACTCCATTGCTATTTCTACTAACAATCGTTTATCATAGTGATTAACAAAATTCTAATGGCATCTTCAGCTTCTGTATCACTTTATGGAATCTGGGGTAATTTTAAAGCCATGAGTACACTTTTCAGATTGTTACCATTACACAAATTCAGAAAAAAAGACTAACTTTCAAATATTTAAAAAAAGTAGCAAACTCCTCTGCTGTGAAGGAAAGCCTACCCAGTCCTTGTTTCATCTTCTACTTCATGTATCTCAAAAAAACCCCCCAAAGCTCTTCTATGAAATCTGGCTGTATGTTTTCCTAGGCAAAAGACACACAGTATCCCAAGACCAGATAACTCTCACCCGACTTACTGGGCTGCTGAACAACAACCACAGATAATCCTGACCTACATAACCAACTTTAGGATGTAAATTTTTACTGTTAATGTGTAAGTTGCTATTACGCAATTTTAAATTACTAAAATTCCATACAGTTCCACTTAGAGAATATTCAGAAGTGTCTATCTCCAGGATCAAGTGTTGTCAAAAGGAAATGGTTAAGGGCAATATATCTGCCTGCTGCAAGTATGCCTTCCATTTACTTTTCCTCTTTTTTTTTTTTTTTTTTTTTTTTTTTTTTGTGGTAGAAAGAGAGATGGGTAAACTGCAAAAGTGAAGAAAAGCTAAACTAAATAAATATGCAAAAATTGTGTAGATAAAATAAAAAACATCTTTAAAAGACTATTCTTAATAGACCAAATAAACCTCACATCTTTCAAAATGATAAGCAGTTTTTTATCACTGGACATTTCAGTTTAGCTAAACTGTTTGATTTAACTGAACAAATGTCCAGTGGCTGTGAAAAAAGTTAAAGCCAAGCCCATTATTCTTCCTACGCTGCAGTGAAATATGTCAATTTGGTTACATATAGAAAGACAGGCTTTAATTTTTTTGTGGATTTTACTTTTCAGTTATGTAGAACACTTACTAAATTCTGAAAAACTGCTTCTGATTAAAAGGTAAATGCTGCGTAGCTACAGTTTTATCTTAATGGTACTTTGACCCTCCATCCTACTTTGAATACCAACTATCTTCTGTAAAAGACCCCCCATTTTCACATATGCAGAAGTTCACTTAAACATACACACCTACACACTAACAGTAATAAAATATGTAAATGAAAATTATATTAAGTGTGACAATATTGCATTTTTGTTTCAAATGATGTCAATCCTTTAAAGTTTGCTAGTTTCTCTAAACAAATCAAAGATTACCTCTGCATTTAAGTTGTCTGCAAGGCTCTCAAGAAACTGGCTTTCAATTGGGTTCTGCTGTGTAAGAAGAGTCAGGTAATGACTGAGTTTATCATGAGTTGTAATAATGATGCCTTCTCCGAATTTGTCAAACTGAGGCCGTCCAGCTCGACCAAATATCTGCATGACATCTAAAATTCCAAGGTCAACAAAGGAGCCTCTTTTTGCAGCATATATTTGTGTTCCCTGGTTGAGGAAAAGTTAATAAAAATTAACATAAATACACATGAATATAATCCTGATGAGCTGAATACTGAAATTAGGCAAATATAGCATGATTTCAGAAGTGTACTTTAACTAATCCTTTCATAATCTTTGATATATTTAAATCTTTACTATACAAACTAAACTCCCACAGGAGAGAATCAGTTTAATGAGATATAAATAACATTTCAAGTCAATCAGGTATTTCCCCTCCAGGCCCAAAATTCACAAGAGATCTCGCTATCCATACTTCACAGGTTTCTTTTGAGACAGATAATCCCTTGCAGAGTAGGGAAGCTCTTACCTTAATAACAACAGCATGAGCAGGTAGATTGACACCCCAAGCAAGTGTAGCTGTACAAACCAAGACTTTGATATGTCCATTAGAAAACAAGTTCTCAACCAAACTTCTGTCCTGTCGCAGCATTCCTGCATGATGGATACTAAATCCATCTGGAAACAGCTCACGTAGCTGCTTATTTCTGGATCTCTGTACCTAGAATGGACAAGAACAGCAATTAAATTAACTTCTAATTACGGCACAAGAAGTATTGTATTAAAAAAATACAGGAAAATTTTGAATATTACTATGAGTCCTAAGAAATAAACTATTTCTATTAAGATTGGGTATGATTAAGATTTCTGTTAAGCAGGGTATGAGGTCTGTGAGCATTATTTCTGGGTGCTGGCTTTATCATGCTTCATTTAGGCTGAACACTAAGTTATGAAAAACTAATATACTTTCCTAATTTGCCACAAACAATTCTGATTTTCTGCCTGTCTCTTCCACATTCCTACCTGCCGCACTAACTGCCTTCCAGAATCAATTGCTGCTAAATATGACACCAAAAGGGTTGTGGCAACGATGATTCTAATCTTCCTCTAAACCAGATTTCTTTATGTTTGTCCATGGAGAATCTCTACTTTTCCATAAACCACATGAAAATTAAATAGTATTTGACTCTCGCTGTATTTTCAGCCATGCATATTACACTGAATTATTTCTAGATAAATTTAGATTATTATTGTTGTCCTTGTTGATGTTGTTATATCTTCACATTTACCATTTCCTGACACACAGCCACCTAAAAGTTGATTTATGGGATACAGAGTCAGTAGAGCAAAGCAAAACATGGTTCACAGTACTGGCAAACTGCCAAACATGAACAATCTCTGCAAACACAGAAATAAATAGGGAGATGGGAATGCAATTATAAAAGGAGGGCATGAAAAGAAAAATATTGTAGGAAAAACACATTTTTCAGTTTCTCAATTATCCAGCTTCTCAATATCTGATCTTTCCCGCTTTAGCAGTAATTATTTACTATTCGTTTAAAGGAAATCAAACTCAGATTTTAAACTACACATGACTTTTTGGCAAATTTAATTAACTGCTGTAGTGCTTAAAAATGAATAAATGATAAATTGATAAAGTGGCCCTGCAGTTCATCAAGCTTATTCTTCATGAGCTAACAAATGGAAACAAATATTTCATAAAGAGCACAGATGCACCAAGGTTTGCATTTATTGATTTCAGCAACAAAATTCACAGAAGGTTGTGGAAAATTCAGTTCAGTTGCATACCTAACTGTAACACAGAAATTTGCATTGATCTTGATTAGATCTGGAACTTGATGTAAGCATTTAACTATGAAATAGCTCTTTTCTTAAATAAAGAATTGATTTGATTAAATTAAAGAACCATCGAAAAGTCCATTTTTTAGTAGAATTTCTTGTATTGGCATCACATGCCTATTTTATATGTATTAAAGTATCTACTTGTCAAAAACCACAGTTATTCAATATAAAAAAATTTTACACTTTAAATATAATCTTAGCCAGAAAAGCAGAATCTTGCTCTCAAATCCTCACAATTTAAAAACTGCATACCTTTGTTTGCAGCTTGATAGCTTATGCTGTTTAATGTATTGAAAGACAGGGCAATACACAAATGGAAAGCTAAGGAAACTTGTTTATGGTTTTAGGAAGTACAATTTTATCAATTTAAGAGAAAGGAACTTGTGAATACAGTAAAAAGAAAGAGGAAGGAGAAAGGTTTGTGCCAGAAAATGTATAAAGGTATGGCAATGCCATTCTGACTGTAATTCAATACTTAAAAGCTTAAGCTTAATCAACTGTTCAAAAATGCATAGGTACACTTCCATGTATCCATCTTGTTGCATTTAGAGAGAATAAAAAGCTAGTGCTAAAATCTACCATACATTCTGAAAAAAGATCTTTGTAATATTTAGTATGTACAGGTTCATTTATTGAATCTGTGAAGTGCTAGACTTCCAGGTGACACAGCTAACAGGTTAGAAATACGTGATTTTTTTTTCCAAGACTGAAGATGATGAACTTTTTTAAATGAAAAAAATCACAGCTCAGTTGTGACAGAGGAAAAAACCAAATGCTGAGGAAATAAAATTCCTATTTATTCTGGATGATTTATTAACTGCACAGAAATTGAATTAATTTTCTTCCCATAAATTTGTGTTCACTTCGGATTACAAAGATACGAGGCAAGTTAGTTCAAGAACAATGATATAATCCAATTTTATAAAGTTCACTTGAGAAAATAAAATAAAAAACGCAACTCCCATATCTCAGTGATGCCTTGAAAGATTGCTCACACAATGTATCATTTAATGGCAGCATATCCGCTTTTAAACAAACATTTTAAATCCTTGTGATAATGAACTGTGTGGCTATTGTATTTAATCTGGATTTTAATGGTTACAGAGACAAAAAAATCAAGAACTACTAAATAAAGGAAGTGAAACTATAAAAAGTGATACTGCTTCTACCTAGTTCTATTACAGAATAAAACTAAGAGGTTTTGCTTAAAATTTATATAAAATGTTACTAAGTGCCTCAGGTGTATGGAGAAGTTGTTATTATGAGGTATAGCACAGGTCTCCTGATTAGAATTGATTTTCTTTTCCCTCCCGTATTGCTCAAGAGGGCTGTAGATTTATGACCTTTGCTTACATGTGTGTGTGCATCTAAAACAGTATGTGTTAAATAAATTCCCAGTTTAGCTTGCTGACACCTATATTTCTCCTTTAAATGTCTTGAATTTCATGCAATTCTTGATTAAGACACATTAAACATGTCACAATTAGACATAGAAAAATGTCCTGCTTAATTTTAACGAGAAATGATGCATAAATAGCAGGAGGCAAAAAACCCCCAAGTTTCTACTAAAGACTTATGAAAGATAAAACACTTCCTTACCCTTTTCATGCATCTGGTATCATAAAGGTATCATCATTCATAACAACTCTAAGGTGCATACTCTTTGAAATACTCATAGGGTGAACCAAAGAATGATTTTTTTAATAGGCCTATAGATACCTTTTTCTTATTTTATATAAAAAGATAAGAAAGAGCAATAAAGCTTGATTATGAGAAGCTGCCAATAAATTCATGTAAGTGAAACATGAATTTATGTTTTGTTTTGGTGGTCTTTTTTTAATCTCCAATTTCTACCCTCATCTAGGACAAACAAAGTAGATCATCACTACTTGCTATGATATTTTTTTTTCTTTCTGTGGATTACTCATTTTTATTTTATGCTTACTCATTTTAAAGTAATTCTTGAAATTCTGAATTTGGGTGTTTTTTCCCACTAATAATGCAGTTTTTGACCCATGTATTTTCTTTCAATAACAAAAATGGCACAGACTATTCTAGCAGTTTTTGCATGATCTCCTTACTATAGCAAACTTCATGCTCATGACCATACGACTCAATCACAATTTCCTTTCTGTGGAGTTCACTATAGGGCAGCACTTGCAGTTTGTTCAGAATGCACCATTGTATTTGTTCACTGGTTTGAGCAATTCTGAGCAATTTATTCCCATCCTCCATTCTCTACACTTTCCTGACACCTTACAAAGTAGCAGCTCTTAATTTTGAGGCCTCATTAGCCTCACTTGATGAGTGTTGGAGCTCAGATAGCACACACATCACAGACAGCTGCACCAAAGAAAGTAAGTAATCTTTTGCTGCAGCCTTCAATAAACAGCAGTTATAATTAGTACTACTACTGTGTGATGAATACAGTTCAAGTATATCCAAGTAACTATTTTGTAACTTTGCTCAAGACATCTGAAAATGTAATTTGTAGGCTGACCTAAATTGTTTTGAGTCCCAACAAGACAAAAGCCTCCTCTGCCTCATTCATATTACTGAAACTGCTGAATCTGCTCTGCTTGGATAATTTTAAGAATACTGACTGTCTTTCAAAATTTATGAGATCAGGGTAGGATGGAAAAAGTGTCCCTCTACTCCAGAGGTAAAGGTCAGCTGACAGAAGCAGAATGAAAAGAGGGAAGCTGAAGACTCCAAGCATAGGCTCATTCCTGTTCCATAAATATAAAAGAGCTACGTATGAAAGAAACACAAAGAAACAATCAAAGGATTGCATGACCATTCACCATTTTTGCTCTTCAGAATTTACTACATTCATATTGCATACTAATTTTCCTATATGTGTAAAAGTTTTATTCTTTTATTTCAACTTCTGTTTCAAAGGGGAGAGATCAAAACTTGGATGGTGTAAATAAAATCATAAGAGGTTTTCTTTAAAATATGAGTTCAAAATACAGTCAATTTTTGTTATGGGGAAAAAATATGAGACTCCTTTACATGCAGTTAGAGGAGTACATGAAACCTAGAAAAAATACTAACCCATGGAAGATAAGCAGTAACATTATCTGACAGTTTATGACAACAATCATGTGGAGCAATACAGATTTGAGTCTAAAGGGAGAAAAAAGGTATGCATTTGATTTTACTTGTGGACTGTCCTTTTATGAATTAGAACTGTTTTTGTATTATCCCACTTGTATTGTCTGCATAATAAGTAAGCTATCAGCAGCTGTTTCTAGGACAAGGATAAAGCAGCATTTTTTGGGGTAGCAGTAAAATCTTACTTTCCTAGCTCTTTCCTGGGAACAGAGGCATTAGCTTCACTGACTGCTCACCCTGCAACCGGGTCCTGTGAAGAACCCAAAAACTACTGAGAGCTCTCCTCCTCAAGATGACACACATGACCTAGCAGATCATTTCTGGAGGGATGCAGGTTGCCCAACCTGCTATTCTACTAAATGAATATGCATGCTCATTCTCTACATCTTCACTTCTTAAATGTATCTAACTATTCACTTTGTATAGCTATCCTGAGGTACTATCTCTGTTCAATACTTACTCTTTTACTGGGATATAATTAGTTGGTACCTGGCAAGACATTATTTGAAGATGATAATTCTAAAAAACAAATGTGAATCAGTTTGAATTTCTCCTGGAAGAGTCAATAATCTAATTGCCTCCCTCTGCTAATTTAAGTTCACTGTATTAAAGTTAGAAGTTTTTAAACCTAGGAGTTTAAAAACTATGAGTTTTTATGAGTTTTTAAACTATGAGTTTAAAACCTATGAGTCTGATCAATTTACTGATACCATCTCAGTTAGTTCTGTAGAGTGCTTGAAAAACACCTCTGAAGGAGAAAGAAAGAACAGTAGTGGGACTGCTCCAATCAGAACATTTTAAAAAGAATTCCTATAAATTATACTTTGATTCTCTTTTTGATTCACAAAGGAAGGAGGTGTAAGGCAGAATTTCTGGCACATTTTTTCTATTGCCCTGGCCTTACCACTGATCCTAACTTACTGCATCAGGTTGCGTTTCATCCAGTTGGTAGCTTAGGGAATGATGACTACCAGTTAAAGAAGGGATTGGCATGGTGTCCAGAAATGTCTTGCTTTTTTCAGCGTGTTCTTTTTACAATACACTGTTACATCATAGCAGCCTCATCTTTTTTTCACTGGAAAAGTTACATGGTACATAGAGAATGAATTATTCTATGGGAAAAGGAGGAAGAGCCTTCAGATTTAAAAATTGAGCAAGAGGTAAATGTTTAATGTAATCTTTGATTCCTCAGGTCTATAATCTATAATGCATTAGACAGAAGTGTTTACAGACCTCACTGTTTAGAGAAGCTAAGGAAATGTAGTATAATGTTTAAAATGTTGCATTTTTGAGCCAGTCAGACAAGCCATGAATGAAAGATACGTGGATGCAACTCTGACCATGCACAAATGATGGATTTGCAACAAGTCACCGAGGATGTAGGCATAGTTTCCAATAACCTCACTTACTGATCAGCAAAAAATTCCTACAAACCAAAAAAAGGAACTGTTTGTATAGACAATACACTACCTCAACCTGAGACAGAATTTTTTAACATGGACCAAAGTAACCTAACATTTTACTTCAAGCCAGGCTACAGTGCCTGTCTTAAAAGTGAATAAATTACCAATTCTCAGATAAAAGATTTAAGAACTTAGATTGAAAAATAATTCCAGCAGTAGGTTTTGAAGAAAGGAAATGTTCATTATAACCACCCAGTTTAAGCACTACCTCTCAATGAAAATAACAATATTTTTCATATATTCTACAATGATAAGCATATTTCTTTTGTTTATAGGAAGTGGAATAGAAATTATATAGAGAAAAAATAGGAATTATATAGAGAAATTTTTGTACTGTTTCAGTATGCCGAAAATCTGGACTTCTCCAGATCTGTGACATTTATCTGTGACTAAATAATTTCAAATTTTATTAAGACAAGTGTCATAACAGTTTAACAACAACATGAAAATGTACATCAATTAAGATTGAATTAATTGTATAACATCGCAATTTTTAATTGCATGCAAAATCATTTTAGTCAAAATCTTTCTTTCTCATCAATTTAGAATTCAACCACTCTCATTCTGGAAACAGAGGCATTAAACATGTAAAATACAGCAAAGTATTTATTTGTCCCCAGCTTTTGAGACAGTAAGTCCTGTTGTCATATTTGTTAACCACTTGGAGTACACAGATAAAAAACATCAATCTTGGTCTGTTTTGCTGACAGCAGATGTTTTCAGTGTGGTGTTATAAAACTAGCTCGTAGGAAGATCCACAGCATGGAAAGAAATTGATAGGGAGAGGGTGTGATGACATGCAAGGATGAATTTTTACTGGTTTCTCTTTGAACACTGACAACCTCTGGAGACCTGGTTAAACCTTTTGTTGCTGTGCTTAACTGCAAAGATTTCAATATTTCTGCCTCAACAGGAAAATGATACTGCGTAGTGTCTATAAAAATATTTGTTATATTTGAGAACACATCTTTTGCTTTGTAATACTCAAAATTGCCACTCTGCTGAGCCATGGCAAGACTGAATGTATTTTTAGCGAGAAACAATGAAAGCAGAAAGTCTTAAAGTTCTTTCCAATACTCCTGCACCTTACATAATACATATCATAACTATTTTTACTGCAACTCCTCCTCAAAGGCTGAACTGAATGAGACATTAATAAACCTGCAAGAAAAATATTTTGTGAATATTAAGTGTATTTCCCATTTCATAATTAAACCACAAATGTCCACTAAACTTCACAGCTATGCAAAGCGACAGACTGAGGATTCTCCAGAAACTGTTTTTTTTTCTCAAAATTCTTACAGGTAATGGGAAATGTGAAGCATGAATTTACAGTTTACATGGTTTTCACATAGTTGTAAACTGGCATCATTATGAATGACCATGAAAAGCTGAACCTTATCTTAAACCAGGAAAGTAATTTTTAGAGAGATGAACACTATTAAGCATTAAATGTCTTTTGATTAGGTATTGTGGCTTGGTTTCTTCACTCTTCTAACTGTTGTCCTACACAGCATGGGAGATAAGCACAACAATACTATGAAGACAAGAGAAAAAAACCCAGCAGTCACTAAAAGTGACAGAAATTCCTAAACTAAAAAAGTCACAATTATATTTGCCACTCATTAACTAACTTGAACCATGTAACTTGAATTTAACAAGGAAAAAAAATAAGAAAAAACAAACTGGAACATCAGACCATCTGCAGCACTGTAAACCCAAGTTTTTTCACTGATAGCACAGTAATATGAAGACACATAAGAAAATCCATGATGTAACTAGCATCATTTAAATGTTTTGCTATATTGGTAGGGTAATATTAAACAAGTCTCAGAACTAAAGACATTTTATTCCTCCTGTGCCTTGGCTATTACAGAAGAATTTCAGGGATTCCTTAGTAACCTTTGTAGTTCAGGGTTGCCGAATGTTAAATCTCACAAGACAAGCAGCTTTCAGAACTCTCTAAAGGATACGAAGGATCACACGTGTTTATGCCTTTTGATATTGCAATGTTTACACAGTAACATTTGATTAATTATATTAAGTGGTAATTACTTACTTTATTTGATATAGAACGAACAAACAAAAAATCCATTAAGAAACTAACAGACCTTTAAGGGGTGAGACCAGTAAAACCTAATTTCCAATTAATTTTATATTCCTTGTGCCTCTAGCCCAACTCAAAAACTTGCCCCATCTGGTTTCCCTAACTTCATCTCTCCCAGAATTAATCCACTGCATTACTGTTTCATAAACTTTTCCACTGCACCCTCAGTACAAAATAATACATCTTTAAAATGGTATCTGTAAGGCTTAGGGCGATTTTCAACACAGCCATCCAGTTATTACTAACACCTTTGACAATGCTGTTGTCTTTTTTTGCTACTTTTATTCCAAATTACTTACAGCCTACTCTCGAGTTCTGCAAATTCAGCGCACAACTGTGAAGAGTGTGGACTATTGAACACCATTCAAAATCAGTTTTAAAGGTAACATGATGTCTTTAGGCACCTGACAGGGCACAAAAGTAGCACCTAATAAGTGACAGAACAAAAAGGTGTCTATTACTATGCTCTTATGGCCAGCAGACTTGGGGATTTGGAGTCAGTTTTTCAGCTAAACTAAGGCAGCTATTAGGCTTACTGCCAGAGGAAACCAGCAGATGCAAGAAACAAGCACTGTGCAGGCACCTGCAAACAGCTTAATTTTACCCCCAGATCCCAGTCTAGTGTAGGATATTTTCCCACAGACCTCTGCTAAATTACAAGATCCCTTGAAGTTTCAAACTCTACTGAAAAAAAATCAGGTTTTTTAACTCTCCTCTCTTAAAAAAAACCCCTTCCCCTCAAATTCAGCCCTTATAGTACCAATATTTTATGTTACTTACTAACACTTTGATACTTCATGAAGCCTGCAAGATAATTGCTTTGTAAAGTTTAGAAATCACAGAGATTAACCTATTTATGAATAAATAAATATGGCTTTGAAAGACTGTTTTCTACATCTACAGTTCTTTAAGCATTTACATAACTTAGCACGTATACCTCCCACCCAAGTCTGATATTTTGAGCTAAGGAATACTTCATTTTTTTGTTCAAGCAATTTTATAACATATTTACAGAGATTTGAGAGAAAAAAAATACTGCATTGATGTTAATTTATCCATCTGCCATGGGGTTTATAAACAAGATTAGAAACCCTCTGCAAAACTGAGGAGCTTGCTGTTGTTAAGATATTGTAATTCACATGCTGTTATTTTAAAGTAGGATATACAGTTTCTTCATCAAGCAAACTTTGTCTTACACAGCAGGTAAATCTCAGGGAAAATACAAGAAAATATCTCATATCAAACACACCATGGAGAGCAAATTTTTGGGTTTGGGGAGAGGTAAGGAGATTGTTACTTCATCACTTAACATGGTACATAGCAGCACAAAACAGGTGAGAGGAGAGCTGCTGTGCTGATTGCTTGCACAGTCCCTCTCCAACCCTCATTAATTTCAATTTTTCACACTCTGTTTACTTATCTTGCATACATTAGTGCTAATGACTGTTCAAAAGTGTCAGATGCCACACTATGAACTTCATTTTATTTAATATTTTAATTATATTAACATTCCTCTGTACAATCAGTTGTCGTATCTTTTAAAATCATTACAACCTTCACGCATTTAGTCTCCTTAAAAGAGCTTTTCATTTCATAACTCTACCATCTTTTAAGAGCCTGTAAGAGACTGAAATGTTAAAGGTTAGTGTTAGAAAGGATTCAAAGCACCTGGCCATTTGTGGAGCTGGCAGGGTGCTTTGCTCAGGCCAGGTTTGCATGCCCGCTCCACCAAGCAAGGGCAGGAGCGTTTCTGTATGTGTGGTGGTGAAACCTCTAATCCCCACAAGGCAAACAGCAAATAATGCCAAGCCTTGCCTTAGTGTTGTGTACATATATTAGTCCATATAATTTTTCACTTGAAGTAATAACATGGTAGAACAGAGTATCTTTTTATTGTTTTAAGTAGAAAAAATAACTGAGGCTGAAGTAAAACCACATTAAAAAAAAAGCGATTTCCCTACTTTAAGACTGAAAGCTAATGCTATATATGTAAAATAGTTCTATAACTATCACTGCAAACACATTCAAAACATATCAGTAGCTTTCCTAGATAAACACAACCCCTTGATCTGTGCAGAACTGAACCACACACCATGGTTCAGTGCCAAGGCAAATATCATGTTTGCAGCATTATGTGACACATGCACACTAGAGGGTTATTATCAGGATATCAGTCTTCAGTGGTTTTAAGATGGTAATACTGAATTATGAATTAAAATCAGAATAAAAGGAGTGAAGATTCTTTGACTCTTGCACTCTGAACAAACTTTTAATTAGTGACACATAGTTTTAAAACTTTTAGTTGCACTTGATTTTCTCATTTTGCATTTTAAAACTAACATAAAATACACTATATTGTATATAAAATGAATGTAGACAACATAATGTATAAGCAACAATATAAAATACAGAGTCAGAAAGGATGAAGAAGACCTCCAAGATCATGTAGTAACCTTTGATGGAATATCACCATGCCCATTAAACCACACTGTGAAGTGAAGTGCCACGTCCAAATCTTTTTTCAATAACTCCAGGGACGGTAAGACCACCATTTCTCTGGGCAGCCTGTTCCAACGCTTGAATACCTTTCTGGTGAAGCGATTTTTCTGCATATTCAACCTGAACCTCCTAAGGTGCAACTTGTGGCCATTTTCCCTTGTCCTATCACTGGTTGCCTGGGAGAAGAGGCCAAGTTTCACCCAGGAATAATGTCCCCCCCAAGCCTCCATTTCTCCAGACTGAACAACTCCAGCTTCCTCAGCTGCCCCTTACAGGACTTGTGCTCCAGACACCTCACCAAGTCTGCTGGCCCTTCTCTGGACTCGCTCCAGCACCTCAATATCCTTCCTGTAATGAGGGGCCCAAAACTGAACACAGATCTGATGTGTGGTCTCAATAGTGCTGAGTACAGGGGTACTGCCCTGGTCCTGCTGGCCACACGATTGCTGACACAGAGCAGAATGCCTTCCTGGCCTTCTAGGAACACTGCAGGCTCATATTCACACTGCAAAGCAAAGCTGGATATCATATAATATCATCATATCATATCATATCTCAAATCATATCATATCATACCATCACTTATCTTTAGGAACTGGTTCACATATCTAAGAATATTTTACTTTGAAAATTCCAGTCTAAATGTCAGAAGTTATTCAACAAAGGTATCTCCTGGTAATTCTATGTTTGGATATCAGCTATTTTTTTAAAAAAAATTGATTTTTGAGCTCCAAATATGGAATTGCCAATTCTGTTGTCAAATTTTACATGGAATGAAAAGAGGGCCTACGCTTACCTATAACACAGGTTTTACCTCTGCTAACCCCAGTGACCGCTTGCTAAAGGGAAACCTACTGAGCCTGTTTTCTATAATATTATATCAGTCTTTCTGATAATACCTATAGAAATGGACTGATGACTTTAAATTCTTGGCACAGCCTTTTCATTCTTGAGATCAACCTAGAACGTACTTCCTACTCTATTTCTTCTTTGAGAAGGCAGCATTTACTATAAGCAGTTAGTTCCATCATACTTATTTAATTTGCAGGCTGCTAGTATGGAAGGTAAGAGGGCTAGCTAATGCTGTCTGGTGCAGAGAATATCTCTAAGTAACTGTGTGACCATTTGAGACAGGCCACTTGACATCAGCTTGATATGTCAGGGTTCAGTTTGAGATTAAAACTCCAAGTGTCTACACAGAGATTTGCACATCTGCAGGAGGAGTCTGAGCACCCTGCACAGTCCGTGGGAATCAGGCAGCAAAGCCTGTGCAGTGTTTCTGGTCTCCCCCATTTCTGCTCATGGATGAACTCAGGCATTCTCTTGGCTCCATTGCCTGAAGTGCACTGAACTTCACCAAATATAACAGCAGCTCAGACACATCACACATTTGTAGTTAGCATGTGCAGTCTCCTAAAACCCATGTGCTATAATTTTAGCTGGAAAAGCACTCCATGTTTCAAATTTAGACTAATGAACAAGAATTATCCTGGAAAGAATAAAAGACAAATTAGACCCTCAAATAACTTTCCATTGCAACAAATTTCTATTGTAACTGACTCAGGTGGCATTTTCCCAACACTCCCAGATGGCACATATCACTAATAGCTCTTAATTATCACCCAATATTCCAAATAAATTGGAACTTAAATTATCTGCCTTCACACTAATCTCTGCTTATTCTGATACTCATGCATTAAAATTAATCAGAGCATCCTACGTTTTAAATGTTGAACATAACAGAAATAAGGAACATCATAGTAAAAATAGGACTAGAGACTTTACATTCTTTATATTGATGACAATGGCAAATTAATCAGGGGAAATACTTTATCACAAACTCACTTCAGACTTGTTACAACCCCCAAATGTAATTATGCAACCCTAAAATTACATTCCTATAGCCCTTTCTTTGTGATGGACAAACAGAAGTACAAATTCAGAGTCTGGCATCACCAGACTCAGCACAGGTCATAGTGCTACTTGAAATATGACAAAAATCAGTTTTTCTCCGTATGACAAAACTGATAAGAACATACTCCAACTGAAACGTTCCCAAACTGTGGTCAGACAAATAATGGGATTAAATTCCTAGTTAATCTCAATTTTTCCCTATGAAGAAAAAGGGTAAGAGATGTTAAGTGATTTTTTTTCTTATCTGTGCAATTTTCTACAGTTATTGGTTTAAATTTTAGCTTGAGAGCAAAATTCCAGACTTTCTTACATTTGATAAAATGAGTTGACTCTGAAATCCCAAAGTTCTCATTTTTCATTTTCGTTGAAATTCCTGAGTATAAATTCAGTCATAGGGGAAAAGAGATTTCCATTAATACCAGAAGTAAATACAAACTTTATGAAGAATTTCACTCCTACCCTGCCAAAATCCCCAAAGAAAATGCTTTCTAGAGTATTGGCCCTCTTACAACCTCCACCATTAAATACAGTACATACTTTACACTACAGAAGAGAAAACTGAGGAAAATCTAGATTTAACTGATGAACTCCCATATTTACATCAGCCCCTTTACATTGACAAAAAAAGCTGACATTTCTCCCTCAGAAAAAGACAGAAACTCATAAAGCCATTTGGCAAATCTCAGTTCAAGTGTAATCAATTAATCCTCATGTATTTTCTCCAACTAATTCCTGTTCTGATGCCTAAAGCTAATTTCATACCTATATTTTATAAAGGGGAAATACAAATTTGAAAGATATAGATTTTTCCTATTTACTATTAAGTGTTATTCTGGTAAACAAAACAATGACTAACAGACAGAGAAATACATGCTTAAAGCTGTCAATTTTTTAAGCTTCCAAAAATATGCATTGTTCAAGAAATTTTATATCTTTTAAGAAAAAGTGAAAGCAGTCTGTATTATATTACAACACATAAATATGTATGTGTACTATAAAAGTAAATTATGCATTATAATTATTACACTAGTATCTTATCTGCCCTGCATTTTATAATATCATCTATTAATGGATGTAAGAAGAGGAAAAGGAAAGATAAAGAACTGAATAAGAAAAACAATTACCTTAAAAATTTCATAAAAATGAAAAGAACCCATCTGACAGGTCAAGAAGAGAGCTGTACGTCAGGCAAATGCCTGGAAGTTGAATGTATTTTAATACTCAGTCATCAAAATGCTCAGAAGTGAAACAAGGATCAAGGATTGACGACCACAAATAAGCGTCATTTATGTGCATTAAAAGGTAGGGCCACAAGATGGCTCTCAATACTCAGGATTGAAAACTATGACTCAAAAAATGAAACAAAAATCTCGATTTCCGTTGTTTTCTTAAAATTGTAACTGGTATCTTTCACCTCCCTTATTTTAGGACACATTTATTTCCACACCAGGAAAATACTTTGAAGATATTTTAAATTCCAGCAAAGAGGTTTCTAGGCTCAATCTGTAAAAGCATCATTTTCCCATAGTCAATTATTTCTCCCAAAAGCAACGCCTTTTTGACAGTTGGAATTCACATATACATAATTGAAATAACCTTATAGATTGCTTTCGATTAAATTAGTTCTCAACTGTTTACCAATACTAGTTCTATTTCATGATGAAAACTATGAAGCTTCTACCTAGAACACGAATTTGTACATGGACAGCATCTTGGTTTTTTCTGATATGCTCTAGCTATATTCTTTAGGTTGTTAACTCTCACTTTATTTTTCCTTTTACAGGCTTATTAATAGTTGTGGGTTTTTCTGGCAATCTTTCACTCTTTAATTTTGTTCTGAAAATATCTGTTTTCATTCAATATCTGATTTCCTCACAAGTGTGAAAATCTGAAATGTAAACAAACTGGAGCAGGTAGGAAAAATTAATAAATAGGGCTATGACTGACAACTCAGTAAATCTGACAGTACTCAGTAAATATGTGATGCTGAATGAAAGAACTGTAGACCTGTACAGCACTCTGAAAAGTACAGGAGTCTCTTACGACATTCATCTTGAATATTTTCCTTAGACAAAAGATCTTGGTGGTTACGTCAAGAAATGTGCCCCCTCAGAGGAACAAAACCTAAGGGAATACCTGAAAATAACCATTACAGCTGTTTTGTAACCACAGGTCAATGGAGGAAGAAACTGGGTACATTTTCAATATTACAAGGCAATGCAAACACTTTTTAACTGAGCTATAACAATTGAACAAAAGCCCAGAAAATAATTTCTGATTTAAGGGATTTAAAAAAGAATTATAAGCAATACTGGTGTATCTATATAAGTGTTTTAAATCCCTGATTCACTGGACAAATTTGCATTTTCTTATTGCTTTCAGTTCCAGAAGCTTGCAGAATATCCACATCTGCAAAAAGTTAAACACTGTGCTGTGTTTTCTCTATGAAACACTATTTTGTGCTGTATTAAGTTGTGTCCTCAGGGCTTACTCCAAAGCCAACAGACTATTTTCCATTAGTTTTGGTATGTTTTCCAATGAGATCCTTCAACTGTAAACCAGATAGGACTCTGTTCAATTATTCAGCAATACTACAGTTTAAATGAAAGCAGGGAAATACAATATTAACAGTTTCAAACACTTCAGATTTCTGATTGTTGTCCTTGATAAACATACAGAGCACAATACTTGGAAAAAGCGATCAGTAGAATCAATGACTTTGCCCTAGAATTCTCCATTTGATTACAAAATTCATGCATATCAAAGCAAATGTGAAAGAAAAAGTGCAGCATTTTTCATCCTTGATATAATGGCCTTTAATTCCCCAGCTTTTATTATTATTATTACACAGAGTTTTGAAAGGCTTTTGCAATGTTTTTGGTACTCCAAATTCAACAACCTCAGGGTTTGCCCCCCTGTACTAGGTTTTTAGCATTTTGTCAGCAGTTCTCAATACTTCAGAACTTCCAAATGTGCAAGTCACAGTTTTTGTCTTAGAAAAAGAAAAAAAGACAGAGAGGAATCCCTAGCACATTAGTAGTTACTAACTAGAGGTCATAAACACAGCAATAATGGCAGCAAATTCAAGTTTCATCTCGTAGTGTTGGCACTCACAGATCATTCAACATCCACAGTAGAAAAGGGCAGATCCTCCAAGTAGTTACCAGAAAGCAACATGGCTTCTTAAAAAAATGCTGGTCAAGATCTTTATTCAATTAGATTAGATCCTACATATCCTTATTTGGGAAAAAAAAACCCACTACAAGTGAAAAATGAGCAGCAACCAGCAAACATCACCCCTCAAAGAACCAAGATGCTGCAAGGTCTTGTCACAAGTATTTTGCTGGCGTGCAGGGTGGGTTATTTCAGGTCTTGCTGAGTTCAGGCAATCAACAGCTGTACACATAACAACTTTCATCAGGTAACAAGTATCTATGTTTCTTGCGTGAAGATATTTTTGACTGTTAGGTAAAAGTATCTTTTTTTTTTTTAAACTTGGTTTTAGCTATGAAAACTTCATCTTGGCTTTAGTCCTGTTGTATCTACTGGGAAACATGGACATATTTGCTAATTTTTTTTTTTTTTTGAGAACCCTCGCTAAGCTTCATCAAAATCTTCCCCTATTGAAGGAATTTGCTGGCTGGCCTATGTTCACATCCATTTCAGTGACTCACATTTTCACAATTTCTGCCTTCCGTCACCGAAAAGACTCACCAGATGAGTAGTGCAAAAATTTTAAAATCCCTTCTGTAGTTTTCATCCAGAGGCAGCAAACCATCACAATACAGGAAAACTTACATACAAATAGCTATTTTAAGTAATGCTTCAAACATGTTTCAATGTTCTAAGGCTTCTCAAGTCCTAGAAATTTAAAGATTTTTCATTTTTAAGCTTTGCTGGCTAAAATTATCTGCTTGCACTGTTATTGTCCAGAGATGAAGGTCTGATAGGTAGAATGGGGAACACAATTTTTTTTAAGAATTTATAGTTCAGCACTGAAATTCACAAGTCTCCTAACACTGTCGTTTTCCTATATGCACTCTTCCAGCATCTTCTCACAAACTATATACTTCCAAATTTGCCTTCTGTATTTTTAGTAATTTTATTTTCATTTCACAATACACAGTAAGCCTAATTTTGTCAACTACAAGTTTTCATTACAGTTTATGCCCAGCTTGTGTATACTCTACACTTGTCAAAAACATGACGCTGTTAGTCTAGTTCCCATTAGCATAATACATAATTTCTAGTTCTAGCTTTTTACTCAAATGAGCCAAAAATTACAACATGGTACATGTAGAAAGATGTATCCAAATGCATATTTATATGATGTTCATTCAAAAAATCTCAGTTGTGGGATCAAAATACTGGTTTTCAGATTTTTATGCTTTTTGGGAAATGCTCTATAATCAGTTTCTGTTGGTTTTGATGCAACAATAAAGAAGTTTCTGAAATAATTGAGTTGTTTAAAAGAGAATTGGCAAATTTAGGCAAAATTCTAACTCTACCTTGATAAAGGTGACATGCTATGGTATCTGTACATTCTAAATAAAGAGTAGCAGTTTGTGGCTCTATACAACAAAATGCTTTCCTCCAAGACAACAACTCCCAGCAAGCAGGATTCTTATGATTCTTGTCTGACTTTCGAAATTCTAGTTCAAAGAATCTTAAGATGATTTCAAAACAACCAAGATAAAAGTAGGTACAACTAATTTTGCAGGTACCAAGGCTTCCATAAAAGATAAAAAAGATACAAAAACCAGATACTAACTATACATGCAATAAAACTTAGACTTCAGAAAGAAATATATGGCAATAAATATTTGGCAGTTCTCTAAAAATAAATCTCCACAACTTTCCAGAAGTATGCTTAATTATTTTTTTAACTTATTTTGTTTTCTCCAAAGCACCTCTGGCTCTCAGTATGTGGAATTACCAGAATGTGGATCCAATTGAAATCACTCTCTCTTTATGTTTTCTTCTAATTACTCTTTCATTTAAAAGTCTTAAAAGTGTGTGCCCATTTTACGCATTATTTCCCAGTTCATCTTAATTAGATGTCACTGCCAGCTTCAGTGCAAAACCACATCTGCCCAGTTCTGATCAAGTCTATGTCTTGTGCAAATAAACTAAAGGAACAGTTAAAAAACCCAATGAAATTTGCCTACATGATGGTATTTGGAGGAGTTGGAAATAGAAAGTGGATGACAACTGTAATAGTCAACATACATATATATCTGAACAATTCCATCAAACCATAAAGAAACTAATACTTGAAAAGCCTTATTATTTTGAAAATAAATCAAATCAAGAATATTAACTGAAATTTAATATTATTCTCCATTTGTTCATAAAATCATGCTTTCTAAATGAAAAACTGAATCAAGCATCTGAATATAACTTGGTGAATCTATGTACTTGCACTGATTCTAATCATGTTTTTAAAGAGAGAGTGTGAGATAGTTTCCAAAATTGCAGTGATGTTTTCTGTCAACTCAGATGTTTATGAACATGTATTTTTCAATTATAATGGGTCAAGCCCTTAATTTTTTAAAAAAGCACAGTTCAAAGATATCCTATACATTCATTGTTTTACAATATTAAAAAAAAATTACATGAATCCTCAAGGAGCAAAAGGGACACAGTCAGTTAACAGTGATACTCTGAAAGAAAAACATCAAGGAATTCTAGAAGAAAGAACATACATTTATTCTACAGGATAACCATGAACTACAAGTTTTGTTCTGAATTTTATTTCAGTAAAGACAACTACAAAGGGTGTTCTCTGATGGCCTGAATCTTTAAAGCAGTCACCAACACTTTAGAAACCCAACACACTGCATCCTTCATTTACAACCCTGAAAAGCAGTACTTTGTGATGAACCTTTATATGTCAAATGCGATGCTAGAAAAAAAACTAAAATCAAATACAATTCACTGGACCTTGTAGAATTTACTTTATGTAGAAGAAATCAAACATGTTTTCTAAAAGAATGTCAATCACTGAACAGCATCAGGCCTGTTGGAGGACAATATAACCACCATGAAATACAAAGTACAACTGATCAACAAGCAGCATTGACTGTCAGCATACAATGCAGAAACCCTTCAAATTGCTATTAACTTTTCAATCATTACTCTTCATAATTACTGTAGCTACACTATTTCCTGACAAATTAATTTCTAAGTAGATAGGATCTCTTTAAACACTATTTTCTAGTCAGCATATGATTCCCATACAAAGGTATTAAAACTGCATATGATCAGAATAATTTGTCAGTATGGTTTGGTGCATCTTATGCAGAAAAAGTGCCTGAAAGATTGTTGTCTACAGTCTCACTGTGAACATATTGCATAAGATTACACACAGCAAACTAGAACTAATTGGGCACATTTTGGAAAAGGAAGCAAGACCTACGGGTCAGTAGTAAATTAAAGTGCTTTTTTTCCCCCCCTCTAGAACAATCCCTAAGGATTGAAAGCAGCTGCAAACTGGCTGAACCAACCAAGCTCTTTGGGCTGAAGAGGGGCTAGGGCAGAGAGCACTTATGCTGACTTGAATATTATTTATAATTTCTTCTTGCTGGAGTGCTCACCATTAACCAGGTATTGCCTGCCTTTGACCCTGTTAAATGGTAGAACAAAATGAAGAAAAGGGAGCTTTATCCTCTCAAGATACCTCACATACTTTTAATATACACCTGAACTTGATTACACATGGTGAAAACAAGCACTGACAAAAATGAAAAGCAGGTAGTAGGCTGTGCTACTGAAGTACAAAGAGTGCAATCCTGGTCCCCAAACCTGTGAATATTAAAACAATCATACTGGTTTTGTTTTTGCTTTTCCCTCCCAAATGTCCCAGAAGTTTGTAATTTGATTCTTTACCATTAGCATACCTATTTGATAGCCAAATATACTTGATACAATGAATGAGACTTCAAGTTGAAATCCTCTAATCCAAAGCTATCAATTAATAACTACTGGGAAAAGACATAGCAAACCTTCTGATCTGGATTATATGTTAAAGCATCCTAGCAGCAAACTGAAGGAGATTTTTCACAGTAAGAGGAAAAAGGAATGTTGCATGGCTTTTCTCTCTCAGTGCCCAGAAAGAAGTGAAAATTTCAGGAAAGACAAAGAGATCACAAATGCTTATGTAAGAATAAGAAATAGCTAAGAATGCATAGGGAAGCGGGGAAAAGTATTAAACCTTTAATACATTCACTTATTTAAATCAGTTAGTCTTATAGTAATACCAACATTTATGCTGATTTTAAAAGAAAAAAATACACATATGCTGCTACTGACTGTGCAAACCCCTGTAACTGCAGCAGCAACCAAAAAACTTGTTAGAACTACTCATTACAGTAAGCAATGTCATAGCCAGACATCAAGGAACCTCTATTCTTCCGATATCCCACAGAGAAAGAAGTTTCAGTATATTTTAATCAGTCATTTAAAAGAAGTCTTAGATTTAAAGAGAATTACCTATTAAAGACATTCTTTTCAATAGTATAACTTTGAATTTCAGTTTCTATATTTTGAAGCCCTAGTAAGACATTTAAACAAATTTATTTAAGGTCTGAATTTACTGAATGCAAAGTCTGCACTACCTTGCAGAAAACTGTGGTAGACTTCACTTAAAGAGAGAAGTCTAATCATGTTATAAACATGACAACAGTTTCAAACGATCTTACTAAACACATTTAGTATTTAATAGGAAATTTTGTCAACAATGAAAGGGGATGCTATAGGCAACACATTATCCCAGAGTTTATCAAAGCATTTCCATGGAGGATTAGTAAGAAAAGGCATTAAATCTTATATTTACAGTGGTTAAATCCATTACTGATTTTAACCTGAATAACTCTGAAATAGCTGAGAAGTTCTGTACAAAAGCATAAAATGTCTTTTAGTAGTTCCTTGAAGAAAAACATCAGCACCCCTGCCAGCTGTATTTGCAACCTCAGAGATCATTCTAGAAAAAGGCTTGCTAACCCATTTTTCTTCTAGGAGATCCATTACTAATGAGGTGCCGCTTCTGGATGTAGAACAAATATTCATGAGGTGGCTTTCCAGTGATAAACAGAATGAAACTAAGCATTGTTGCATATCAAGTTGACACTCATGATAGATAAAACAGAATATACGATCAAGCCCATGGGTTAGGGAGGGAAAATGTCCATTTTATTTTTTCACAGGATAGCAGAAGACTGTTACTTGTTACATCAGTGCTGTAACTATCAGAGCTTGAGAGACAAGACAAGTCTGAAATCCTCGGATAAGAGACTGATTTTCAGAAATATAATTGATAACACAATTCAATCTATACCATATATTTTATACCTTCTGATTCAAAATAATAACACTAGAAAATTCCAGCAGACTGTAAACAATACACAGGAATACATGGTGCATCAAACTGAAAATAGAACTACAAACTCAAAGCTGTGCAAATACAATTTCTAGAATGACACGTAAAAAAGTAACTATTATAATATCAGAAATATACATCAAACTTCAAGTGGTTTTCCCTTTTAAAGGTCAGGAAAAGCAAAAGCAAAAAGAAATCTATTGTTCATGTCAACCTTTTATTTCAGTTTATAACAGTTAGCACTTAACTTTAATAACCTAGGAATACTGCTAAAAAACCTGAGCAATATTTTTCTATTGCTCATAATACATCCCTCTGTAAAAAGGTCTTCCCAAAATCTAAGTGTCCATCTGAATAACAATGTTAAATTCCACAGCTCAGGATTCATTAAAATAGTGGAATCACTCTATACAGAACACATTTTTCCTTACCTTGTGAATTGTTAGGATGTATCTTATCACAAATTTTGTCTCTGACCTTCAAGCAGCACTACTGAATAAAATACCCCATGAAAGAAATACAGAGAGCTTTATTCCCTTCTCTGAGAGATAATTAGCAAATATTTTTCAAAAGTCAAAAAATGTAGTAATTATAAAACAAATAGGAAACTTCAATATATATTTGACATTTATTATAGCCTAATGTATTTGAATACATATCCTCATTTTATTTTTATAGTTTTTTTAATGGCATATCAAATATTAGATATGTTATTAGTAAAACAAAAATAAAATGAGGATTGCTCTGAAATAATTAAATGTCAGACAAATGATTACACATTAAATATTTGATGAATGCTCTCTAAAAATCAATTTCTAATAGTTTAAAAATGTCTGAAAGATAATTAAGAGGATTAGTAATTGCTTTCAGATTTTTAAGACCAGTAAAGAATACAATGCTCTTAACTTTTCTGTTTTTTTTAGTTCATCCTGTGAAGTAGCCTTCACTTCCATTTGCTGTGTCTAGACTAGAACATGCATGATTTGAGTATTACTTATTCATGTAAGTCATATACTGGATTTCAGATGATTCTAAGTATGTTATTCATCCATTACAGTGAAAACTGCATACAGAATACAAAATAAGGACTGTATTACTTTATCAAGATTATTCTCTGCCAGGTATTGCTAAATTTCATGTCAAATGAAATGGCAAGACTGAATGGCCTGTAGTCTGCTAAATTTGGGAACAATGCCAGTAAACATCCATTTATATAAGATAGCTCTTGTCAGACAAACATGATATTATCATTATGAAGCTTAGATTAATCACTCTCCATCACACAGCACTGATATAATACAGTTAGGCTTCTGTCAGAAATTTCATTTATATAGTGTGGTATTGGGAATTAAGTACTATATAAAATGAATTTCATTTATTAAAGAGATTAAAATCAGGCAATGATGATCAAAAAGATTAATTGTATATAGGAACTTTCATATGACAGAATGTCAATGAGGTTCTTCAGAGATCCAGTTTGACCTGTGGATATTTAATATCTGTACCAGTGATCAAAAACTTAAAACATGAACATGCTGATTAAAGGTATAGATTGGAAATCAGAAACATTCTGAAGGAATGGTAAGTGCTTGCAAGGACAGATCAGTTCCACACCTCCCCTTGGGTCACCTACAGATGAGCTTGGAGGTATTAGGAACAAAGAAACCGGGTCATGTTTAGAGAATGGATTTTAAAAAGAACCCAAAAAAGCTCTTAGAAGTCATGTTTTACTGTGTCAATACTCAACTTATTGCATAAGATGTATCTGATTTACAGTACAAGGTGCAAAAACTGCTGTGCCAAGTCAGACACACAGTCTGCCTAGAGCAGCAGTTTCTCTGAACAGCAAATGCCTAAGGAAGAGGAGTGTGAATACTCTTCCCAGTATAATCTCTTTGCCACTGAAAGTTTGCCACTGAAAGACTTTGAGTATCTTGATCTACCTCTAACAACAACAATATGCAATTTAAATGAATATAAACTTTCTCAGGGAAAAAAATTACATCAGTGAAGAGAACTAGCATAAGATCCTGGGTCTAGAGCACTAGGCAGGCCAATTCAGACATGAAGAATTACACCTGTCAAAGCTATAAACATTTTAGAAATTGTTACTGGAGCTCAAACAGAATTTTGTGCCTTGTTCAGTTCCCTACATCACATTATAGACCTTTCACAACAGCTGGTACTTCTTGTGCAAAAAAGCTATGAATCCATTAGTGTGTCCCTGCAGTATTTCTACAACTCTGACTTGTTCTGTTTAGAACCACAATTGTCTGCAATAACATTTTCTTTTCTTTCTAACAGTTGTAATGGCAGAAAAGCGTACAGATACAATTCCTGATGACAGTCACTGAAGTCTGTAGATGTAGGCTCTCTGTGTACACCTACGTGGTACTGAAGTTTGTACCTTATCCAGTAATGCTCTCCAGCATCTGAACTACCACCGAAGGAGAGAACTTCTACGCTTTCAGGCTACCTGAATGTAGATGTGCATTGTACTGGGTTCAAACAGATCTATTCCAGCCTCTGATGTTTAATTCCAGGATGGGTTATTGGAAAGAAAGCATAAAGTTAAGGAAAATAACCAACTTCTTTATACCCAGCTTGACTTTACTGTGCCTTGTGTCTTTATTTGTTACACTCAAAAATCTTTAAAAATATTTGCACTGAAAGTTCCTATGACAAAATACATGATGGTAAAGCCCTTTGGTAAGATGCACATACGTTACCGGCTCTTAATAAAGCTACTTCTGTTGGAAATATTTACTGCTAACAAAGAAAAAGAAAATTTAGATTGAACAGTAATAGTTTTAATAACAACCCACCACATGCTCTAATCACTGAAATCTTTGGTGTACTCATAAGTCTTCATATGTAAGAGCCTTAATTGCTCAGCAAAATGTTGCTAGCATATTACTCATTTTATGATTATTGATGGCTGTTTATGCACAGTTGCTGCCTTGGCAGACTATATATCTTATTTGATTAGTATCTTTATTGTGCTAAATAAAAATATGCCTCAAAAATACATGCTGTGACATAATTGTTTCAATACAGTATATTCGCATTAGTTTAAACAGCAAGTTTCTGATGAACAGAGAACACATATTCCCTCAATATCCTGAAAACTCCTTTTGTAGACAAGCGGTATTAGGTACCAGAGTCAGAATCAACACAATACTTAATTTTTATTGTAAATGAAATGAATATAATTTAGCTTTGTTTGTCAAATGGATCCTGAAAGGGGACAAATGCAACTATGCTGGGAAAATTTACTGGGGGTGTTTTGCTACAGATTTCAGTATGACTAGGTCTTCACTCTGGTATTCCCATTATTGATTTATTTACACGTGTCAGTGGAGGAGTCCTTAAGTACACTGCAGTATCTAATTTGTATAAAATAGTAACAATAGTACTAAAAATTATATTTTCCCCAATATCTAGATCATACTTACATGCATAAAAAATAAAATAATCTGAATTTACACTAATATAATATGTGCATATGACACATACTGATCACTGGGAAGAATTGAACTAATTCTTCTGTCTCTACACAGCCACTGCAAGACTGAAGACAGACACAAGAAGGTTATGTGATCTTTGCCTGAGAACACAATACCCTCTCATTCATCGCTATATGTCATGGTTTAGGGGTGATACTCCCCAATTTACTGCTCCCCACTGAGAGTCTCCAAACCATGCACTTGCTTGCTTCTCCCCCTCCCACAGGAGAATTGGAGGCACAAAAGGTGAAGATCATGGGTAAAAATAAGAACAATTTACTGGAAACAGCAATAAGAGAAGAAAACTAACAGCAACAACACTAATGACACAGGGTATAAGAAAGAGGGGAACAATTCTCCTGTGATTGCTGGAACTGGTGTTACCAGACTACTCTACTGCACCTACATGATCACCAGAAGGAACCCCTTCTCCCCAGAAGACACTCACTTCCTTCTGCCTCCAGCAATGATGTGAGTTGGTATAGAATAACCTCTAGATCCCCTCTTGGCCACTGAAAAAATTAACTTAGTCCTAGATGGAACCAGGACACTGATCTTCACACCTCCTCCTTCTCATCTGCTTATAAATTTGTTCTGTTATTAAGAGTCACTGTTCTTGTTCTTGCTGTCCCAGACAATCATCACCAGCTTGGTTTGTAAGTGCATTTTGCCTCATCTTCTGCACTCCTCCTAGGTACTGATTTATAAAAATTTTTAAAATTCTACTGGGAAAGATTCCATAATTTTACACATTACAGTTTCATTCCTCAAGTTTCTCTCTAAGAACACTTGGAAGTATGTACCATTAGTACTGATCTTGTCTACAGCTTGTGCTGAAAAAGGATGATGCTTACATTTTCATATTAAAAGAGAAATATTCCCACATAAGAATTCAAATGTTCTTGGGAGTTTGCTTAGAATAACAAGTACATTTCACATGAACCTATATTGTGACAATATTTTACTAGCATATTTTACGAATAGCATCAAAGCTTACAACTCAAGTATTCATTTTCATTTACCTCTCTCTTTCCCAGTTTCTTCCTCACTTCCTGAATCATGATGCCAAGTCATCACTACTTTCAGAACACCTCCCTATTCAAGCCATTTCTTCAGTGTAAAAGCAGACAGATCTGTCTGCTTCATAGCAGCTTCCCAGCAGATTCTACTGTGTAATTCCCTAAGTAAGTCAAAGACTGCTCTCCCAAAGACCAGAGTCCTAAGTATCACTGTTTACCATCACAGCATTCCTCTGAATACAGAGTTCAATCCCTACAATGAAATTTGCCATTCATGGAAATGGTTGTCACCAATTCTTGTGCAGCAAAGTAGGGGCCTGGTTGGACTCAAAAGGGGTCTCTAAGTGTAGCTCATGAACCTCATGCATGGCCCGAATAATGCCAGATAATAGTTGAAAATGAAGTGGGGAGACTTCTGCCAGTATCTGTTACAGCAGTCCTCTTGTTAGAGGGTAGAAATGAGCTGAAACACAGACTTCTTGTTTATCACAGCATGAAAAAGGTTTATTCATTTTTACAGCTTAGCCATCCTGACCCTAACTATTTACTGACTCTGACTGCAGCAAGCTCATAGTCTAGGTTTTTTTTGTAGGCTCTGACTGCCGCTTATTTCCTGTTAAACTATGACGGCACGTATTAGTTTGCAGACTCTGACTGCAGGCTTTTACCTAGCTAGACTATGGAGGCAGGTTTTAACAACAGACTGATTTCACAGCAGTGATTCTCTCTCCAGGATCTTTCTTCTTTACGATCTTGTGTTTTCTTCCCCAAGGTTCCTCTTCTTTTATGATCTTCCTCCTTCATGATTCCTCTCAACAGATAACCCACTTCCTTTTATCACACTTAGCTTTAGTGGCGTAGCTGTGACTCATTAGAGGTGAGGCTGTACTGGGTAATTAACACAGCTGTTACTTACAAGGGGCAAGGTCGCCTATATTCTCTTCTTCTAGAAGTATCCACTAGTAAGTCCTAACCACTACCTCTGCCTGGACAGATAGTCCACAACAGATCTCAACCAGACCTCTCTGTCCCTTCCTTTCTGCTCTAACCTTGAAGCATACAGGTGCTGCACACATCCAGTTTCATTCTGGGGCTCTGCACAGCCAAAGATCAACCTAACAGAGAACACAACTCCCTCTCCTTCACTTCCCTGTCTGTCCTTTTCAGTACATAGCATATGATGCATTGCCTCAGAGATGAAATCTACTGCTATTTCCACAAGTAATAAGCATTATAGCACATCAAAACATATTCATATTACACATATTCCAAATGGGTTTAGGACTTTCCTCTGTGACAGTTTTGTGGTTTCCACCGACACAGGAATATGCTTTCTAATTAATTTAATCTAATTTGGTTAATTAATGAAAAGTAAAATTAAAGACACAGGAGCTGTTTTCACTGACATACAACAGTGAGTTGGATGAATACTTCTTTGACAGATATCTCACAAAATATGCACTGCTGAAATAAGCATAAAATTTTTCTTAATTTCTTTAGCAATAATTTTGACTGTCTAAATAAGCACTAGTATTTTCAACAGCCTAATTTTTTTCTTGTATTACCATTAAAAATGAACATTTTTTTAATAAATGAAGAGTTTTAAATTTTGTTCTAAGAAATCTAATGAAAAAGTTCAGCATTAATTAGTGTTCAAGTAGAAACACGGGGTCTCCAAGTTCATGTTTGATGTTACCTTTATAATGCAGCAGATAGTAGCATCTACTAGAAAAAGAGGGGCTTTTAAATATGATATTTTATGAAATATAATGACATCAACTTATTAGAGCATAATCTTAAAATATTTATTATAGCTGTCAGAAGCATCTTGCCAAAAAGAACATAATTTATCCTGATTTCTCTATGTTTCAGAAATCTGATTCTACACACTGTAACATCTATGCTCCATTCACAATTGCTAAGACTGAATGAATCTTTTCACATTCTCTTCAGAGGTCTATAGTAAAGTAATGTATTTATTACAACTAATGACAGACACAAGAACCTAAAACCCTCAGAAGATTCTTATTTACAGGTCCAAAACACTGAAGAGTTTATCGATATATTTGCCAGTTCAAGAAGGTATCTCACATACGTATTAAAACTTTTACAGTATGTTTCTCCTCTATGTTCATGGGGAGAAATCAACTGTGGAAAGAGAAAGAACCTTATTTTTTAAGGGATGTTAAAAAGACACTGCTAACTCTAATCTTTAGACTTCAGAGTTGATATCACCAAATACAAATGACACACAGAGAACAGAATTAAGAATTGTTATGGAACTATTTTTTCAGCAGATACACTGTCATATTCCTTGAAACTGGTGGTCTAGGGACTTCCTGAGCTGCAAACATGAAGGTTACTGTCAAGTAGCACAAGTTGCATAAAACACAACAATTATCAGCTTTATCTTAACAAACTGAAAGTAACAGGACTCTTTGCTCTTCCTTTACTATAACTCCTCCTGTTTCCCCATTCAATTCAGCAATTTCACGACTTTTCAAAGCAAAATCTTCCCAGAAGCTCAAAAATGCTGCATCTATTCCCATGCTGGTCTGTCTTGTAAAAAAAATCAATTCCAAGACTGAAAAGACTACTAGTGTAAATTATCCACTTACCTGTTTTTCAGCTTGTCCATATTCTGATCCTTGGGGTGACAAGAAGTGACAAATATGACCATTGTTTTTTGCTTTTTCTCGAAGAGCCATAGCAGTTCGTACTGTAGCATTTCTAGCATGGACAAACACCATCACCTTTAGACAGAAAGAAACAGGGCCAATGAGAAATAAATAATAAAAAAAAAAAGGTTTCATCAAATAATGAAGACACTTTAATTACAAAATATTCTCTATGGGAATGACAAAAACTAGTTAATACATGGCATACTGATGAAAACTAATGCCACTTAAGGGCAATTAAAGGATGATCCTGCCTACACTGTACTTAATATTTTCAAAGAGCTTTTGAGAAGGTTGTATTTTTTTTTTTTTTAATTCTTAAGTCTTTAAAAATAGGGAACAATTGTTGGCCATAAACAGTTCATCTTCACAAAGTACTGAGATTAACATTGATGTAAAGAGTTGTGTTATTTGACACATCCTAAATGATCTGGAAACAAATAGTGGGCTGATAAACATTTTGATGCTACAACTTGGCTATGCGAGAAAACAACAACCAATCAAACAGAGGAGAATTACTGTGCAATGCTCACAGTTAAAAGCCCACGAGAATATTGCCACTGTTAACAGCAGGACCACTAATACAATATTCAAAAGCCATGAAAACACTAATCAAAGTGTTTGAGAGAAAAGTTTTTACATTTTTTTTCATGCTGTTAACAATGTCAAGAGATCTCAAAAAAGAGTTGGAGTCTTTTACCTAAAAACAACTAAAATATTCCTCTCTGGTTACTGCCTGCCATAATATATGTCTAAAAACAATCCTGTGAGCTTTAGAAACTCTGACAGTCAGAGGCACTCTGACTCCATCAGTATACACGTTTCAAGAACTAGAATGGGACAGATGGATTGGGACCGCGATCCATTTTATGCTGAGTTCCCTTTCTCTTCTGCCTATTATACTCAATAGATTCCAATAAATTCATAAAGTATAAACAAGAAAATGCATATGTTTCTGCTTTCAGTTAGCAGAGGCTTGGTATTGACTTGATAAAACTTCAGTTATGATTTCTAAAGCTTCCGCCTACATGTATGACAACATCTGACACAACAGCAATCATTCATTCAGAAAGACCTAAGACCTTAGTCTTAGGAAATAACAAACAATACATTGTGGAACTGTCCTCTATTCAGAAGCCTTACTACAGTTCTTACAGACACCTAATTTTCAGATGCGCAGCACTTTTCTTTGATATTTATCTGACACTGTTTTAAAAGTAATAATTCCCACCTGAATTAATTGACTTTTTTGTATTAAATGATCACATATCAACATGTGAAAAATTTAAAGTGATTGCAAAATTGTTGTCAAAAAAAAAAGAACTCAGACAGACAACAATCCTTGTACATCCTGTAATCCCTGTACATCACCATATGCTTTTAAAGAACCAGCCCTAGCTAAAAATTGACATATAACACCTTGTTGGATGTTTTTTCCCGAATGATGTCAGTAAACATTTATCAAATATACTGTAAGACAGCAATATAGTCTTAGGAGGGTTAATTTAGCCTGTCCTAACTGTGTCAGAGAATATTATATTTCAGTGGCAAAATCTCTGTGCATTACATTATGCAAATAAGTTAGGAAAAGTAATTTAGAATAGAGAGAAGTGGTTCCACAGTTACAAGCTGTGTAATTAGATCTGTACTTTGCAGTTCAAAGCCAGCTCTGGTGTATATAGCCCTAGTGCTGAAAACGTCTGCTGCTGCTCTCCTGAAACCAAAGCTTTTAAATAATAAAATATACACAAGAAAGGAGAAAGTAAATGTCTCTAGCTAGGTTACCTCAGAGTTTTTGCTAAGTATAAAACAAATGAAACCTTCTCACTGAAAACTGTTTAAAATTCACAGCAGGAACTGCTTGCATTCCCCAAAGAGTTGCATATTCCAGGTTTTAATCTTTATGCAACATGTTAGTGCATCACCAAAGCACAGATAAGTGTGCTATTATTACTAAAAATGTATAATCAGGTACTTGAAGTACCTTGAAATACGTTTCTTCTGCCTTGGACAGCAAAGATGCTTGGATTAACTTCTGCTACCAGAAAATACATATCCCAAACTGCTATTCTCTATGACAGCCTTAAAATGCTGCATTATTTTTCTGGGGAAACATGCTGACTCTTTCAGTTATCTTTCCATCTTCTAATTCAAAATGCTAGTCACTTGAATGTTTGAGTTCAGCAATTCTCTTACTGAACATCTCTCCTTGATGAGAGAAGGCCTAGGTTTTGCCATCCACTTTGCATTGTACCTTTCAAAGAAACTAAGATGAAAGAACGAATTTATTTAATTCAATGTTGATATCAATTATATGGCAAAGAAACAAGCATCTGTATTTTAGCCTCAAGACACTGTTTGGCTTTGCACAATTAAATCCTTATAACATGTTCTTTTATGTGGTTCTTGATCTGGGTATTACTTCTACTGAAAATGAACAGTTAGGGATATTGAGCAACAGATTAATCTGTCCAAACATTTTCTCCCTTAAGGCTGGCACGAAAACTCCTCCAAGTATTTCACAAAACTCAATTCCTAATAAGGCTTCAACACTTTACCCCAAGAACTGCTAATGGCACCTATTTATGTTGAAAACATCTCCCTCCACATCATTAAATGAAACCACCTCACAGACTAAGCAAAACTCACTAACATGTAGCCTGATTCTAAAGAGTAATAAACCTGCTTTTTCTCTCATGCTGAGATTTCTCTGTAACTGCCAAGATATAGCTCAAAATTGCAGTGCCCAACACTTAAAGAATGAAAAGTGTATTACATCCAGAATATACATGAAAACAACACACACAGCTCACTAATGGCTCCTGATCAAAAATTATGCTAAATCAGGATATCTTAGATTACCAGATCTAACTGATAGCATAGCAGTGTATAAATGTGATTTCCCATTCCTCTCACCGAATTGGGTCACTCATGAATAACTATCCAGAACTAGTAACTAAAAGAACAGTAATAAAATAAGAAATTTCATAAGCTGACCTATACCAAAGCTTTAAAAGTTTAACATAGAAATCATATTTTTGCTTTAGCAGATTTTTTTTATTTTGCATATTAAAGTCTTTCTGCATATTAAACAACACCATGGGAATGGAAAAAGCTGAACAGGCTGACACTTACCAAGGCAACAAGAGATTCTGAATTTACTTTCTAATTATTTTAATTAATGTTACTACATCTTGTATTTAAAAGAAATATTGATATAATTTGCAAGTGTACTAAGATCTTTTACTACAGAAAACTGAAAGATTACTAAGCTGCCTACAAACTAGTGCTAATGAGACTTTTTTTATATTCTTCCTTTTCTACAAAAAATTCTTGACAATTTAAAAGCAGACTGCATTTCATAACATTAAATAATGTGGATTGGAACACATAAATTTTTATTCAAGGTTGAGAAGTCAAAAATGCCCCTAAAAATTTCAGCAACACACACCATTATAACATCTGTACATTCAAGAAAAATATTTAGGAAACTGTGCTGAAGAACAAAGCTGCACAATACCATACAATATTTTCACAGAAAATATTAACTAATAACAAAAAAAATACATAATGTTTCATGAGCTAATCAAAAGAGTAGGGTAATATATTTTGAACTCTTGATAGACTACCATTAATCACTCTCTAAATTTTGATTTATTCACTCAAATAAATTACTTCTAACCATCCCTGTTTAGACAAAACCTGGGATTTTTCAAAACACTCTATATAATCTCATTTAAAAATCAATTTAACATCACCTTTATCTAACTACCTTCCTATTTTGATATACTGGGTTTAAGGGGTAATTAGTCCATTGCGTAGATATTTTTACTATTGCAATGCGCACTTGCTAATTTATTTATCTGCAATAATACTACTTTTTAAAGAAATATGCCCTATAATTTCAATTTCTGTATTTCTTTCAATGTGGAAATGTATGTTTACTTAAAATGTGACTACCCTAGTGAATGTTTTATTGTACAGTCCCATCTAATTTTTTTATTGCTTATGAATCACAGAATCTTTTGAAGAGAACTACAAGGTTTATCCAAGTCCTACTCCTGGCCATGCACAGGACAACCCCAAGAATCCCACAATGTGTCTGAGAGCATTGCCCAAACACTTCTTGAGCTCTCTCAGGCTTGGTGCTGTGACCACTTCCCTGGGGAGCCTGTTCCAGTGCCCAACCACCCTCTGGCTGAAAAACCTTTTTCTAATATTCAACCTATGCATCATCTCCCAAGTCACCTTCATGCCACTCGTGAAACTACGTAAAGGGTTCTCCTGGGACCTTATACTGGAAATTCTTTATTTTCTTCCTATTGGCCCTTCCTTCATTTTGCCTTGTGTGTTCTAAACCTATCCATAAAAAATGCTTTATTACACAAATTTTGAAATACTATCATATTTCTTATTCTTAATTTTCATTTCTCTTACAGTAAAGGTAGGACTAAAGATAAAGTCTTTGTTATGATCTTTCCATTTGCCTCAGGGACTCTGGGATTCCTAGGTAAATCTTACTAGCAAGAACAAAGCAAAGAAGATATTGAACAGCTCAGTGTTACAGATGTTTTATGTCACAAGGTTTGTTGCCCCATTCAGTAAAGAGCCATCATTTTCCTTAGCTGCCTTCCTGCTGCTGCTCTACTTGCAGAAGCCCTTCTTACTGCCCTTTACACACCTTGCCAGTTTCACCTTCAAAGAGAGTTTGGCTTTCCTAATCCTTTTTCTGCAAGCTTGGACAGTGGCTTTATATTACTCTTGGGTCTTCTGTCCTTGCTTTACTCTCCTGTCAGCCAGGAGTTTCTTTCTCATCCACACTTGCCTTGGACCATTTTGCTTGATTTCCTGCACACCAGGATAGATTGTTCATGAGCTTGGAAGATCTGATTCCTGAAAATCCCCTAGGTCTTGCAGACTACCTTGCATAGGATTCTTTCAAGATTCTTCCAACTGCTCTCATGCAGTTCAGGACAGTGCAGCTTTTTGCCTTGTTCCTCCATTAGAACCTTGAACTCCACCATCTCATGGTCACTGCAGTCAAAACATTCCCCAGCATTCAGATCCCCAACCTGTCTTTCACTTTTTGTAAGTACAAGGTACAGCACAGCATCAACCTTCATCAGCTCCTCAATTGTCTGTGCTGGGAAATTGTTACCAAGGCACTCCAGAAAGTTACTGGATTGTTTTTACTCTGCTGTGTTGTCTCTCCAGCAGATACTGTGGTGGTAAAGTCTCCCTGGAAGACCAGGGACTACAAACATGAGGCTTCTTCTAGTTGTCTGAAGAAGGCCTCATTTACTTTACTCCTGATCAGTGTCTGTAGCAAAACCCCACAACAACATTGCTTTTGTCTATCTACTGGCTAATCTTCCTCCTAAATTCTCAGTTGGCTCATCATCCAACCCTACGGAGCCAGAGCTCCAGGTATCCCTGCTGTGCTCTCACACACAAGCAAGTTTCTTGCTGCCTTGACCTTGCCCAAGATTGTTTCCACCCATTTGCAGCATTCAGTCATGCAAGGCATCACATCACATCTCTGATCTCAATACCATCTTAGCTCATCAATTAGGGATGCAGATTTCAGAGAGGTACCCAGCTATGCATATGCAAAACATGACATTGTGCCATCTACCACTATGTAATATGGAAAGATATAGGGGTTTGGTGTCATTTCTATTCAAGGCTGTGAATAAAACAGTTATGGACTTTAAGTGACAATGAGCCTCTAGCATTAAAATAGGAGACTCCCATTAACATCAAAACTTGACACTGAAGAACAGCCAGTGCTCATGCAGCAGCACTTATGGGGATGCTTCCAGTGAAAAGTACTTGCCCATATGAAACTACATGACTCTGCCTTTATACAACAGATATACATTTTCCACTAAAGAAAACCTGCTTCAGGACATTAATAATAGGATCTGTGCTATCTTCCATTTGTAGCATTAGCCAAATCTATTACAAATTGCAGAGGAAAAATGAATATAGTGAAAATTAAAGCAGAGGGTGAATTAAAAATAAGACAAACAAACAATACTTTACTGACTTCTACAGGTAGTAGAAATTATTCTGAATTTTAATTGACAGGATAGAAATAGAAATAGCAGTAGCTATTCTTGTATAGAAAATTAAGCAAGAATAGCTAGCCTATTACTATGCAAATATATGTCATTAGGCAGTTAACAATTGCACTTTTGCGGATGCCAATGGACTTGAATGACAATTATTATTCAAAATTATAAGCAGCTTTTCACTGTATCTTTTTTTAGAAAAACAAGATCATGCAATAATTTGTTTCAAGCATTTCCCTTTGTCCTGTTTTGACACTAAGTATTTTGACTTTGTATAAAAAAAATATGTTTCCATGGTATATTAAATTATATTTTCAACAAATATCACTGTAGATTAGGAGTTGTCATATTCACCGTGCCTCTTCTTATGTTTTCAAATTTATTTATACTTGCATGTATAACATTCATAATATGCAAAAATGACCCAGGAGTCAGTAGTGATAAGCAGATTCTATTCAGCTTTAATAAAGGAAAAGAACATAGAAGATACTGGAAGAATCTTTATATCTACTCCCATTACTTTTACTTAAGCAAAAAAGATAAATAAAGTTGCCATATCAATCTCTCTATCTTCTGGTTTCAGTAACATAAACCTACTAAACAATTAAAAGAACACTCATGGTTTCTAATTTATTTCTTATCAGTACTGATTTCAAGATAAACCTTTATCCATATTTTCACTCCTAATCAACAAATTTTCTATATCATCAGAAAAATAAAGAACTGCTTTCAAGGACAAGCACTGTTTTTAATATGAAGCTTAATAAGTAATGAAGAATTTAAATTATGCATTTATTGTTAACGGTAGTAAACTGCGCTAGAACAAATAGAATCTCCCTCTAAACCCACATGCTACACACCTAGTCGTTCTCAAAATATCCTAGCCTAAATAGGAGTATCATAAATACCTCATGATTAAAAGGCATGCAATTATCCAAATGTAATATATTCTGGAAACACCTTTTCAGGAGCCACAAAGAAAACTCTCAACATCACAGAATTACATAAATGAGAAACTTCAAAGTCTGGAAAGTGATTAGAAGTCAAAAGGAATTTTGTGATGCATCTTAGTGAAAATTTATTTTCCATCCTCATGGATTCCTCAAAATACCTTATTTTCTACAGCAACCTATGTTTCTGTGTATTCGTAATTGAAACTCACCAATGACATTACCATTGTCTCAGGTGACACCTGTTGAAAGTCTGTGACAGGCATAAGGTCTTGGTGGAGAGTAGCTGCTTTGGTAATAATTTACAGATGTTTTTGACAAAACCCAGGTAGTTTATTTGTATAGTTGATACTATCATGGTAAATTAAGCACACAGATCTATTTCTTTCAGAGCTACAGGGCAAGAATTTTTAAAAGCTTTGGACCACTGACAATGCTTAACGTATCTTTTGGAGTACCATGTAACCTTGTCATTGAATTCCTACTGAAAAATAATGTGGAGCTGACAGAAATCCACAGACAACTTCCCACAATCTTGTAAACTGCTAGTGGTCCGTAGTGTCTTATCTGAAAAACAGCTTTTAACATAGAGCTACTAAAACTCAGCACATATGGCTGCAAGACTGGTCAAGCTGCCTTTGCCCCACTTGCAAGAAGAAAATCTGCAACTTAACACCTAGGTCATCCACAAGAGGCCAACTGGCTCAGGATGTAACTATCTACCTATTACTTCATTTAAATAAAATTTTAGGCATAAGAAGTTGCTCATCTGGAATTAAATTTGATTTTTTTTTAACGATTCAATGCAAATTCATAATATCAGAAAAAGACTGATTTTAAATAGTAGCACTTGCTACCACTAAACAGCTGTAATTACCAGCACTGACAACACTGTGTAGCTGTGAAAGACTGCAGACATAAACCGAACATCTCATGTACTCATAATCATTGAGAAGATACTAAACTGGTGTTTCTGGTCTACATAAATTCATTGTGAACACCTGAGTACACATACACAGACAAACTACTATATAAATACAAGCATACATGCAAAAATTAGCATAGGGCATAGAACATTGCACACAAACATTTAGAAGGCTTCCTAATTGAAGAAATATGGGGCTTTATACACATAACTTGTTATGGCATCCATTTCCAGAAATTTCCTCAGCTGTTCATAAAGGCAGCCGACAAAGTATATGTCGAAAATCAAACAAATTTGACCAGAAAATATAGAGGAAAGTAGTACACACATATCATTTGACAATAACATGAAGCATTTGGAATAAAACACTTTTTGAAGTGCACAGCACATCAATATACTATTTTCAATTAAAGTAAGTGTTGGGGGTTAGGTTTGTTCCTTCTTTCTCTAAAGAATTTTTTCCCCATAAGTTACCAAGGAGACCAAGTGTTGGATATTTGAGAGTACTTAGTTGAAACAAAGAGGTGGACAAAGTTGGAAGGGAGAGATAACGCAGGTAAAAGACAGAGCTTGAGGCAGCTGTGGGCTGTTCTTTTTCCGGCGTTCAGGGAGAGAGAGAACGGCTGTTGCTGGCTGGAAGAGTTTCACTGTGGCCAAAGGGATCCAGTCCTGGGAAATCTACTATCACCGGTTCGGCCTGAACCCTGAGCCTCCTCTGCCACCCGCGGGAGCTGGGCCGGCCCTGCCTCGCCTTCGGCTTCTTCGGCGCTGCTCCTCTTGCTGCAGTGTGACCCTGCACCCCCTGCCTGCCGAGACTTCCTGCCCCTGCCTGCCGGGACACTGCCACCCCAGATACCAGCCCGGGAATTGCCACTGTTTCAGCTTGGTGCTCTGAAGATCCTGCAGGGGCACCGATACCAAACTGCCCTGGGTTTTGTGAAACAAAGCCCTCAAGGTTCTTGGTACTGTTTTCTTTTGTTATTAATGCTGTAGTTGTTGGTGGGGTTTTTTGTTTGTTTGTTTTGTAATACATACTAGTAAAGAACTGCTATTCCTATTTCCCAAATCTTTGCCTAAGAGCCTCTGATTGTAAATTTATAATTGGAAAAAAAATGATGCGGGGGGGGGGAATGTTACACTCTCCATTCCAAAGGAAACTCCAGCTCTTACCTGGCAGATACCTGTCTTCCCAATGCAAGACAGTAAGAAATAAAATTTCACTTATACAGGCATAAGATTATATTAACTATTATATCCCTAAAGTTGAAAAGGCAGTTATAGTGGAAATGAAGAGCATAAATAAATGATGAAGAGGCAGAACGTAAAAACAGTGCACCATCACTGAATTACTTTGTGAGTTTGTTAAAGAAACCACAAAGAAATGGGCCCTAATTGTGCAAAAACTGCAAAAAAACCCAATCCAAAACCTCAGTTCTTCATTTAATCAGCTGACAGAGAAATAAACATTTAAAATCATCAGTCATAATTCAGCTATTCTGCCAGGTCACTTTACCTTCTGTATTTGTGTGTTTTTATTCATATGTGCGCCCACATATAAATGTAGAAGCAATATATACACATATATATGTAAATAAGCTACACCAGAAGATGAAAGAGAAACAATCTGTACAGATACAGAGGTACGAAAACTCAGGCTGAAATAAACTCTTTAAAGTCTAAAATGAAAATCTAGGAAAAAACCCCAATCTAGATGAAGAATGCATGTTAATAAATTCTGTAATTTCCCAGACATATTTGTCCAAAACATGCTATAAACACTATTTCACCCAGGAAAAAAATACTAGGACAAGCTTAATTCTCAAGGTACTAAGTCCCAGAGAGACCGCTAAAGAAAATACTGTTTTATTAAATCTTATCTCAAGACATGGCTATAAAAGCATTGTCAACAGCTCCAGTAACTAAGCTTATTAAACTTTTATCTTCACATGGCTTCTGCAGCCAAATAACAGCTGGAAAACTGATAATAAAGAAATTTAATCCATCATTTTTACAGATGAAATTAATACCTGTCAAATTCACTGCTGACAATTTAATGTAATAGATTTAAATTAACTGCTCTGTTTCTTTTTTAGTTTAAGATAGCTCAGAAAAACAAGATGACGCTTCTTAGTACTGCAAAGTTCAAATCAATTATTGTACAGAGAGAACAATTGCAGACAAAGTGAATGGTTTATGTGCAATATGCATCACAGAACCAGTTCTGACTATATAAGTTTAAGTACAGTTTGTTTCTGATCTGAGACAAAAAAATTCCTGATTTGAAAGAGTAACGTATTAAAAATCTGTGGAAGGTGACACTTAGAAATTATTCCAAATTTTTTTATAAATGTATTGCACCTCAAAATTATTTCTAATGAACTAAATGTGGACCAATAGTGTAAGACAACATGTTAATTAAGAACATAAATTCTAATTAATAAAGCAATCTTGATCTCCAGAAAACTGCATAGTAACCACCCAATGCATAGACTAATTAAAACTGTTACAACTATACATCGCTCTATTCTGCAAATTCATTTAAGCTTAAAAGCTAGAAGGTAAAAGCTTGTGACAGGTAAATCAGATGCAGTTGAGACAATACCGCAAAAGCAGAAGAGAACACAATTCAGCCAAACCTAAAAAACAAGCTCAAATGAGAAGAGTAAAAGCTCAAAAACTAACAATGTACTTGAAAAAGCACTTTCTTCAAAAGGTTAAGAAAACTGAACTGAAGTAAGCACTAAATGGACAGGTCGAAATCACCACTTGTAGTGCATCAACAAGAACAGATGATTTGTTTAAAGCTGTTCATTGTTACTTTTCATCCACATTTTTCATTCCAGTAAGTGAGATTTCGAACATGTTAATACAAAAAGGATTGTTGTATCTCTACTGGTTTGCAGTTATTAGCTTTAGTTAAGTGGAGTTGTTGCTAATTTTGTACAATTAGTACTGCTGCATTCCCTTTGTGAGTTGAGGCTTCCAATACCATACAGCATTTCAAAAATCCAAGTTCTTTGCAATAGACAACTTGGCATCTTTGGCCTCTAGAAAAGCTATTCCTTGCATAGTGAAACCACTTCTTAAAAAGCCATGATGTCTCCTCAGTATTTATGTACTGACACCTTGAACCATAAACAGCAAGGGCAATGAGAACCACAGAAAGGTGTCAGAACTTCCACAGGACAGCCAGCTTTTGCTATGAACTGAAAACACCAAGCTCAGTGAGAAAATGAACTTTCAAGGAATCACAGAATAAGCCGAGCCAGAAGGGACACTCATGGATTGTCAAATCCAACTCTTAGAGTTTCTCTGAGTACCAGGCCTTGTGAAAGAAAAGATACTGGCATGTCAGACTTACACAGAAAACTCTCAAAAGCAATGGGAAAACAGGAATTATTGTCTTAAAAAGGAAAAGAGGTTTCAGAAGATAAGAGAATGCCAACGGCACTCTAAGTTAAAAACTGTCATAAACAGACAAAATGGCAAAAGAGCAAAGTGCATTGGATATGGAACCAGGACTGAAACTTAGACACATGTGACTGAAGACCAGTAACAGAGTCTTGAAAGTCAGCAAAAAAGCCATACAGGAAAATAAGGTGCAGAGAGGAAGTGTAAGAGACCTGCTGAAAGAACACCAAGGGCAAAGAAAGCACAGAACTTCTTTTGAAGGTGTAAGTAATACCAAAGAGAATCACTTATAAGAAAAAAATAACAAGAAAATGGAGAAACAGAAGAGGTGCGCAGTCTGGGGAGAGTGGAGAAAGAAGAGTTTTATGACTGCAGTTTGAGGAAGAACCTCCTCTCAAGGACTTCAGCAACAACACTTCTAACTGGTAATACAAGAAATTTATGGGATTTTTTGCTTAAGTGAATTTCAGACAAAAAAAAAAAAGAAAAAAAAAAGAAAAGATAGCAAAGAGTAAGGACTCATAACAGCAAAAATATTCAAGAGGTGATGGGGACAATGGAGAAATGTGAGATCATCTCCTGGTAACCAAGCTAAAGAGATAAACCAGCAAAAGGTCAGTAAGAGCAGGAGACAGTATGGGTGTGAATTTATGAGTCAGAATGAAAAATAGCTAACTCTTTAGGATACTAACTTAAACAACTGAACCTTGACAAAGAGAGCAGCAGTTCAATATATTAGATAAAGGAATTTAACATTAAATCAAAATCAACAGATGATAAGTTTCAGAGGAATAACCAAAATCTTAAATACATTATTTCTCAAAACTCCTAAAAATACTGGTATTTCTCAATCATAACGTGACAAGGGTGTCATGCTATTGTCATAAATTGTTAAGATAAACACAGCATGATATGCATTGTCCTAAACTGGTTATTGGAAGGAAAAGATTAAAAGCAGAAGAATGGTGTGGAGACGGTAGATTTGCTCAAGTGACCTTGCAGCTGGGATTGCCTAGGCCTGGAGATTAACAGTATGGGAACTTCTATATATTATGTCTACTGCTGTTTACACTCTGATTTGAGAAGCAGAATATCTGTGTTGAGATAACATAGGTGTTCACAGAGACTTGGAGGCACTTTCATGGACAAGCCTGAGATTGCTGTCCTGAGAGAGAGATCAAAGCCCAGGAATCATAAAAAGCAGAGGGAGACTACAGCACGGTGGTACAATGTGTGGGCCCCTGGTTAACGGGTGCTTACAGCAGCCCCACTGCCCATCAGGATGGGCTGAGCCCGGCAGTGCTGTCTTGGCTACCCAGGTGCTGCTTCAGGGTCCTTCAGCTGGCAACGTAATGAAAACAATAAACTCTTGGCATTTCAGCCTAGGCTTGTGGTTGTTCTGGCCACCGGCCTGTGTCGACACACACCTGGCCAGTAATGTAATGTTTCATTTTATTATAAAAATGATGCTGACATTTGCAGTCTTCAGTCACTATCTTTGTTGATCTCATGAAGTTCTCCACAGGCTGTCTCAGAAAGGTGCTACTTGCACTACAGAACTTGTTGCCATTGGATGCCCTTCTCACAGGGCTGTAGAACATGAGGGTTTTTTTCAGCTTTGTATCTGAAATAATCCTTTTGGTTGATGTGGCCCACTACTGGTGACTGTCTGAAAAAAGACAGCTGTAATAAGACTGAGGGAACAATAATTTTCAGTCACTTAGCCTCCACCTAGTCTTCAAGTGAAGAGCATCCCAGAAGAGAAATGCCAGAAAAATACTTCACCTGCAACTGGGCATGGAATCATATTTTCTGACAAATGGTGCACAGTTTTTTCTTTCTTCATTTAAAGAATCTTTCGTTTATTAAGAGGTAGAAATAAAACTCTGAAAGTGCAAATTAGTCCAGGAAGATCTAACATCTCTTTAGATTGTATCAGAACATAGCAAATTCAAAGTATGACATGAAAACAAATATTCACCAACTATATCAAGCATGGAAGGACAATCCCAGAAAAGCAGTACTAGATGTTTTTACTTAAAGCTGTCTTAGGAGGGAGGATCTGCCAGAGAAAACTTCCAATAGATTTCTACATTGTCAGCAATCCTTCCAAATGAGCACAATTATTTAAAAAGTACTTGGAAACCTTTGGGACATTTTCTGATCTTCTTTATCATGACAGGAAGTTGCCATAATGAAAACCCCAGAAAAGTCAGTAGAACAAGCCATCTAGCAAACTTCCTCAAGTTAAACAAGAGAATTGTGCTATAAGACAAATGTTATTGTTTCAGTTGCATTTGGTAATTCAAAGTGAAGCCGACAAATGAGATATCTCATTAGTTTGAGCAGATGGATCAAAATTAAAGACTGAATCACCAATTCTTGATTTCCCAGTAGCCAGGAAGAACTTGAAGTCTTGCAGAGGATGAATGTTGAAAAATCGACCTAAAAAGCTTCTCTCCATCTGTCAAAACACATGCCTATAGAATGCAACTATTCCTACCAACCTTAGACTTAAAAAATGAAAATACACATACATCTAATAAAAACACATGGACATGTAACTGTAGCCAAACCTCACACTCCAACCTACAATATGACAGTGACACATCAGCATGAATTCCGTAAGAGTAAATTATTTAGTTCTGCTATGGTAGAATTCTTTGAGAATGAGTTAACAGAACAGTAGATAAACAATGCTGAATTTAATTCATTAAGACATTCCAAAGACTCTGGTCAAGAATCTTAAAAGAGAAAACACTGTGAAAGCTTGATGGCTACAGGAAGATCTACATTAACTCAAGCAACTTTAGTGAGGGGAAGTGTTTTTCTCTGGCTCTGGTATTTCTTTCTTGCATTTCAGTATAAAACAGAACAGAGGTTTTAGGCTCTCTGGAGCATTGCTAATGAGATCTGTGTCTGTCATACATTATTGCCTGAATAGATGTAAAATCTCAACCATGTCCTGAATGTCATACAGATACACAACAGCTATGGAAATTTTTTCTTAAGTATTTGGGGGAAAGAGATGAATACATCTTTTTAAGAAATATATTTGGAAGCAACCACAGCTTTGTTAAAAAGCATATGAAGATTGCACATATACAATTTTAATAAATACAAGTTTTTTGGGTAACACAAGCTAAGAAAGGCAACAGAGTATGATGATAACAGTCTATGGTGAACGTGGACACAAGGTAATGGGTTTCTGGAAATTTAGAAAATCAAAAGGCATTCTTAAATTGTGAAAAGACACTGAAGAAAACCTTTCTAGTGTAATATTAATCATATTTGCTCATAATATTCATCTTCCACTATGGGGCAGGCATTTCAATGTAGATATATCTACATGACCTCTTTTTTTTACCCCTTTCTAAACATCTATAGTTGGTCTAATGATTAGACAGATCATTTATCACAGCACACTTATTAAAAGGAAAACTCCAATTTTTCATGTGGTACAGTACTACATATTATAATTAGACAACGAGCTGATATGCTTGATTCTTCATAGTCAAAGCCTGTATACTGTTACTTCGATATAATTCATTTCAGGTCATCATACTTTGTTTAATAAATATCAAGACCAATATGAATTAAGTAGTCTGAAGAAAAATCCAGTGTAACTGTTTGCTATTTAGATGTTCTAAATGAGAGTTCTGCAACATAGCAGAATGAACACTTTCAAACAAAGAAAATTTACAATCAAATGAATCAAATTAACCAAAGAATTCTGAAATCAAACCAACATTTATATAGCATGGGAAACCACACTTCTGCTGTGTCCAAAATTACACTTCTATGGCTGTTAGCTTAAAATACAATTTTCAGCAACAGAGATCAGCAGTAGTGTCCTTTGCTGAAACTGTAACATTAAGTAGACTACAGTTCTTCACTTCACCTCTTAAAACTATAGCTCATGCCTTAAAACAAAACACTCATGCATTCAGCTGCTAGCACAGGAACTAAAACTATTCTTAAGAAAAGCTACAAAAACATCTCCTACTTGACCTGAACAACTTACTGTACTTGAATCTTTTCAAATAGTATCATATATGTTTGCTTTTTCCCTCAGTGTGCAGAAAAGAGAGGGGAAGAAAGGTGCAGTAATTATGACAAAATAGCATATAGACTCCCTGCTGGGAATACAAGATACATTACTTAGATACTACTGATTTAAAGACTCTGCCAATTGCACTTCAGCAAGTGAAAATAAACAAAATCAAGAAAGAAATAAAAGATAAGAAACTAAACGTACTTCAGTGTAATGAATGTGGTAATGTTTGCGCATAATTGACAATGAGGAGAAAACAAACAAAAGTTCCCTTGGTACTGCTAAAAAATTTCATTAACAGTCTTCACTCAGGAAAATAACAGTATTTCCATAAGTAATCTTCATGAAAGTTTTCTGAATACAACAACAATAACTGGTATCAACAAGAGAAGATAAGTGGAAGAATGGAGTAAGAAAAAAGCAAGGCGGGGGGGCAGGAGGACTAGGAGGCTGTTGCTGAAATGTTTTTTCCGTTCCCCAGTCATAAACCAACTGTTCTTCTTTCAAAAAACACAATGAATTTTTTCGTGGAAAGGAAAAATTGTGCAATTCATAGTGCGGACTGTACAGGACAGAGTTTCCCTCTTTTATATATTTGGTACTTACAGAAAAGCCTCTTCAAGCATCATAGAGCACTAGCATTTGTTCTTGAAGAGGTGCCATACCTGCTTTACGTACGAAGTTCTAACAAAAATGAGACATTGTGTGGGAGTAATTCAGGACCACAATCATAACAGAGTGAGAAACTATTCAGACAAATGAGTTAGGCCCATATTCTTTGTTGAGGGGAACGTCAGACTTGAAAATTGACTGCAGAAACCTCTATTGTAAAGCAAAATGAAGGATTACTTCCTTTAAAAAGAAAACAAAACACAAATCCCAGGATATTTCAAATGACTTATGCTGAGCCCTTACACACCATGTCTTGAACGCCGCATAATTCTCATCCCTGATCTCTAATACAAAAGACTAAAATTTGAAAGATATAGGAAAGGCTAAAAATAATAATCAAGCGCTTCGTTTTTGCTTTTTTGTGTACCTGTTGTAAGATCTCTTAAGTACTGACCTACTTTGCCTTGTAATTTTTAAAAAAGTGACACAAATACACATTAATTACTTTATGGATATATAAAGTACTGGGAATTTGACCTTTGCCAGAAGCTAACACTATTTAGTCAGTTTACATTTCCTGTAAACGGCATGCTGTTTCTATGAAGTGTTTGTAGGGTTAGAGGCTACTTCTGAAGTGACATATCACAGAATAATTCCTAATACATCACTGTGATTTAATTTCTTTATGTATGTTCTGAATGGAAACTAAACTAAAAAATAAATACCTGGTGTCCAGCCATTATTTGCTTTAGCACACTTTCGTAACATACTTCATCCATATGATTCAGCTGCTGCACCTGAAAAACAAACATTACAATCCATATTAAAATAATATCTATCTTTACAGATTATCCACTCCGTATCAAGCAATTTAGAGTGATCCATGAAAGATAAATCTGATTACACAATTAAATTTACAGTATATCAATGCCCATTCCAACAACAGCATTTTGCTTTTAAATTCAAAAATAAAACATGAAAATACATAGATAAAATGTAAGGGCAGTTAATAGAAAATTTATTATGTGACTTTGCTGGTGTTTTTTAATGACCACAGAGAAGTAATCCAGTTCTTTAATTTATCTGTTTCATATTAAGGAAATATTCCTTAATATTATTCATATCTTACTTCTACTAGATATTGAGGAAATATCAATTTAATATATCTTCTCTATAATTAAGACTTTCTATTTGCTGTACAAAAATAGTTTTTACATTGCATACAAGTTTTTTTGTTTTATCTCCAGGAAATTATGATAGCTTTTTTTGCCATAGAGAACAGAGATTTCTTCATAGTTGGGTCATGCACAGAGAACACTGTGAGCACCATGCAGAGAGTTTCCAATTATAGATAAATAAAATGCCTAAGAAAGATTTCAATCAAAATAAAGAGTATTCTTCAACCCAATTTAAAGATTTTTTCTATTTCTTTAATGCATTACAATATAAATAGCATGTATATACTTGAGTGCACCTCAGTATTAAGGTTGCGACAAATCAAAATAAATAAATAAACTCCAATATCATAGCATTTGTGCAATTATGTCTTATAACCAAATTGTTTTGGCACAAAGGAATGTTCTACAAAAGCAGAGCATGTACAAATTTCAAAATGGAAATTTAATACTTGGAGTTACCTAGAATAGATGAAAGTTGAAAAACACAGCTTTAAAACAGCTTTAGAGGAAAGAGAACATTTGTATTTGAAACTGTACAAATTTAATAATAAAACGATGAGAAAAATGGGCATGTGTGCTAGAGACAAGAACCCAGACTAATCATCCTTAAAATAAGAGGTTAGCATTTTATCTAACATGTTTTTTCAAATAATAGTTATTATTAAGGAGAAATCATTAAAGAGAAACTTAAAAGAGCACTGCATAGACACATGGGCATATATATATATATATATATATATATATATATATGTACACATACTAAAAAATTAATACTAAATTAACTTTACGTATTCTTTGCATTTATACCTAAAGAGAAAAACATGAACATGCGTACAGAAAAAAGACTGATATAAAAGAAAAATATCTGACATTAACAGACCTTGAATGAAGCAGCCAAACCTTAGTCTTGGTGCCATATGCTCCAAGAATTTCAACATACAGAGTTTTAAGAGCTTTTCTGGATAGCTTCTAGGCATAATAAATACATCAGGCTGCCCTTGCCTTTGAAAGCTTGCCTACAGTTTGCATGTGACTCTGTAAATTGCTAATCAGCTCCAAATTTCAGGCGAGTATTTTTGGATGCAGGATTTCAGCAAACTGTGGCAAAGCATCTCCTGAAAGTAACCAAGAGCCTTCTATCTCCTTGCAACTCATTAGTGTGCATACAGACATAGCACTGACTGCACTTGCTGATGGTCTGCAACAACAGCTTTTGAGCCTGTGCTTTCTTACATTGCTTTCCTCCTCTCATGAAGACCACAAGGATGTTGATACTGGCAATAATTAGGCAGTTTTAGTATTAGTATTATCCTGATTAGAATCCTTTTTCAAAGAGGCTTAATACTTATACGTTTTGCTTGCTGTAAAGTGTATTATCTTGACTGTAAAATATATTTTGCTCTGTAGAATTGTAATGACAATCTTCTGAAAAAACAAAAGGAGAACTCCTGGCTGTGGTATTACCAGAACAGTCTGCCAGGTATTCACATTTAAGAATAACTATTACCTGCTAATATTTCCTCATCTCATTATGGTTCTTTAGAAAATTACTGTTTTTTTAGTAATTTCAAATGTTACAAGATTTACTTATATCTTTGATTTTTTGAAACCTAAATGCATTTTAAAGTGAGCATGAAGAAAGAGAGTATTTTCTCTTTTCTTACTATATAGTGAAAATAAACTAAATATTAGAATCAAGTAGAAGTGAAGGATGAATTGAAAGTAACAGCAAGGAAGAGTGAAGGTAGTAAAAGCCATTAATGAGGATTAAAATATGCAAATCATACTAAGCACCATATGGTAAACTATTCTTATGCATATGGATTTGTAACATCTCCCTACACTTGTAAAATAAGTTCCTCTCCTGCACTGCAGATGGAATAACTATTTAAATAACCTAGTAAGAATGGCAAAACATTTTTTTTTACAAATACTAAATAATATGCTATGATTGTTTAAGCTACAAAATCAACTTTTGATTGAAAATGTCTTGATTTTTATTAATTTAAGTCACAGGTGAACAATATTTTTTGAAAAGTTAAACTACATAAACCTTAATTATAAGCTAATGAGATGCATGGGAAATCTATGAAAAGTGTATAGTCTTGTATTTAAAAAACTATAATTTACATGTCAAGTGTCACTTCACTAATGATTTTTAATAAGAATATGATACCTGACCATTGTCTTAATGAACCAATGTCTTCCCGAAATGAGCAATAGCACTAAGATTAAAGAAGCTTATTTAGGAATTACTTTAAATACAGTTTCTGGCAAATACTTATATATGATAATGAATGACTTAGTATTCTAAGGTTTTTATTGGTAACTTTAGTATTAATGCATGCTGTGTGTGTATATATATATATATATGTATCTCTATATTTGTATCTCCAGATTAAAAAAATTAGTATTTTTCTTATAGTATTCCTCATGCATCTTTACAGCCAAACAAGATGCACCACATGGAAACCTGAAATGCAAGAGGCAGAATAACCAGCTGCTAATGTGACTCCGCAGTTGAATGCGGTGACTTCTTCACCAAGCAAAATTTAGTAGTGAAGAAGAGGCAATGCAAAGCTAAATAACTTTGTATCCAGCTGCATCAAGGCCTGCTTACAAGTATGGTAAACTGAAGAAAGAAGATTCTTAAAGCACCTTTCAATTATGTATATCTTTATACAAAAAAAAAATTCTTCAAAAAACACCTGCAGTATAATAAACATACCCATATGTACGTGAAGCATGATCAAAATAAACAACAAACAGCAACCCTTTCTTCGGCATTCACGATTCCTTACCTTATTGGTTGTCTTGATTCCTATAAAGGTTTGTCCCAGAGGTACAGGTCGGAAACGGCCATCAAAGTAGAATAATCCAATGTAGGGATTGACGTGTAGAAATGTAGCAACATCAAGATAATTGGGTAATGTAGCTGAAAGGCCCAAAATCCTAATCATGCTTTGTGTAGATTCAACCTATTAAAAAATGAGGAAAACTGTAAATTTTCCAAGTGTTGTAAGCCAAGGAATCAAGCACAGAGTTTTAAAACACCCCTTATAAAACATTAATGTGAAAGAAACAGTTAATACTTTCTATAAAAGGTGAACAATACACGTGAGTTAGTGATTATCCTATATTGAAGAAATCAGTGCATTCTGCCATTCCATCAAATCTTGCTTATTCACCTTTCTATTTTATTGTACTTTTGCCCTCCAAAAGGTGAGCTAGTCATTAACTGACTTGGAGGAACAATAGCAGAAAACTGGCTTTGTCAAGAAGGGATAGTCCAATTTATAGGCAAAACCGTGACACGTGATTTGGTGTCTTCTTCCTTAGTCCAAATCAGACCAGTATTCTGGAAAGAAAAAGGAATCTAATTTTTTGCCACTCCTCCGCCTTAAGTTTTTGCTTCCACTACTCTCTTAGACAATGTATTCTCGTTCTCTGTAACTGGCATTTCCTTCTAATTTCTTCTTACTTTTTAAAATCTTTAATTCCTCAAATGTTTGGTTTATATGCCTTCCCATAAGGGGCAGAAATAGTGCTTTACAACTAAACATTTTGTTCCATACAAAAGCCTGCATATTATATGTGTTTTCAGGTAATTTTCAAAATGAATGAAAGCACACAGAAGACCTGAATGAACAAAGTACACAAGAATTTTCCCATTTCCTTCTGAAACATTAGGAGTTGCGTAGGCTGGCTCACAACTAGCATAATTATTTAAAACCAGAGTTCACAGTAATTTTATTATAAAGGCTTTTTAGACACTGTAACTGAAGCCATATGTAAGGTTCTCAACTAGTCTCAAATGGGTGAATGCCTCAAGATGAGTAAGGCTAAGTGAATGCCTCAAGATGAGTAAATTCCACCTGGCTTAATCCTATTAAAAATATGAGGTTTTCCTTAGAATACAGATTTTGATTTACTCAGCTGTTTGGAGTTCAAGTGAAAGGAATACAATTAAAATGATTAAATTAAAAGTTTTTAAAATAGATGATTAAAAAGCAAATGGAGAGCATTCTCAAGGAAAACAAAATAACACCACACCATAACCCAGACCTGAAGAATAGGAAGCACACCAAAATATTAAACTAAATCTCAAAAGGAATCATGGCCCCAAACACCACAGACAACAAGCAAACAAAGTAAACCACTACATTGCCTAGTAATAGACATAGTCTGTGGCAAAAATTTGGACACTAAAACTGTGGCTGCAAACAACTAAATGACACGGGAAAGCTGCAGAGCAATTCTGCATTTGCACAACAGCAGTTTTCCAAAGGAAAGCTGCATGTACAATAAAATCTGATATGTACGTGCAAACTGGGACAAATGAGAAATTTCATTTTCTGAAGTCTTCCATCTACAGGGAACACAGTGTTCAAGAGAACAAAGAAACTTTTTCACTTCTTACACACCTTTTTAAGGCTGGATGATGTGATGACCTAAGGGCTAAAGTCATCATCAACCACACAGTTTTGAGGTGTTTGAGGTTTTTTTGAGAGGTGGGGGAGGTATGCAGGGTGGGCTGTTTCCTCTTTTGTATGTTTGGATTTTTCTGGTTTTGGCAAGGTTCGCTGGAGTACCACATTCTTCTGCACTGACCTCAGTGTCTGCAGGGCTGTTTCTCATGTTTTCTCCCTCACAACACTTCTTGCACAGTGTTTTTACCCGTTCTTAAACATGCTTTACCAGAGGTGGCACACCTCTGGGTGGTCAGAGCCCACTGTAACAGCCACGTCCGGCTCATTCAGCCACAGTTATCCCTCACCAAGGCCAGGCTGCAGCCCCTCAGCCAGTACCTGGGCATCAGTGGTGCAAAAGTTTTAATTTACTTAGTGTTTATACACCTTATTTTTAAGCTTCAACCTGTAAGCACAATTACCACTTGCTGATATATGTATCCTATAGATTGTCCACAATTGCCTGATAATAAGTACAGCAATTTCAAAGTGCAACTGAGCTCCCATCTGGAAAGTATTCCTTGATTTTGCTGAATTAAATAACAATTTTTTTTTTCAAATCTCCTAAGAGCCTGAAAGCATTAGTTTGAAAGTATGCTCAGTTCCATCTGAAGGCAAGAAAGCAGTTCAAGTATTTAAAAAATTAACAAGAATACTGCTTAATAACCATGGACATATGCATTTTTACAGCAATTAAATGTAAGATGTTTTTTCAAAGATTTCTTTTAAAATAAAAGCAGTGCCTACCAAACAGTTAAAATTTACTGAGCATTGCCACTTTCCAAACCTTAGTAAAACAAAGAAGCCGCTTAATGTCACTGACCTGGCAGCTGACCCTGGAGCTAAGGAACTTATTGAAAATCCCGAATTAACACTCCACATGATAACTGAAGCTGACAGTAAACACAAACAAGTAATTAGGATTACTAATACATTTAGACCACATTTTTTAAACTCCTTCAACTAGACCAGGTTGTTCACAGCCCCAGCACTTCAAGGGATAGGACATCCACAACTCTGGGAAACCTATTCCAGTGCCTCACCACCTTCACAGTCGAGATCATCTTCCTAATATCCAAACCTACTCTCATTTAAAGCCATTCCCCCTTATCTTATCACTACATGCCCATGTAAAAAGTCCTTCTTCAACTTTCTTATAAGTGCCCTTCAGGTACTAAAAGGTAGTAGATGACCCAGGTGCCTTCATTTCTCCAGGCTAAACATTCCCAGTTCTCTCAGCCTTTCCCCAAGGGGAAGATACTCCATCCTTCTAATCATGTTATTAGGACTGCAAATCATTCCATCAATTTCTTTTGAGGCCATGCAAACAAAAAAAAAATCTTTATTTTTTTACCATCTACTTTTATACTTGCTCATCAAAAATACATATAAATTATGTACATATATAAAATAATGAAGATGCAAAAAGAGGTACACTTACACTGAAATAAAAAATGTACCATAACAATCTTTCCAATTATTTTATGCTTATATCAAATTCAAACTGTAAATTAAACACTTATGTGTTTACTTTATGCATGATGATAGAGAATGAGGGGCTTTTATTCTTTTAATTATATGTAACAATATAAAAACAGCAGTGACTAAAACTGCAGTAGACTTAAAAAATAAAAAAACAAGACTACCTGAATATGCAACCACAATACAATTTATTTTTTGCATTTTCTCTGTGATTATAATTCAGTTTCAACTATGTATCTATTATTCATCTATCCAAGCACTATGGAAACTTGATTTTCCACAAGGTTTTTTAGAATTCAAACACATTTTATAACAGAGTTCTCTGCATACATTTTTCGACTACTTTTCTAACTTCCCCTTGAAGAGCAAGCACTAACATCTTTTACTCTCAGGTGCTTCTAAAGAACAGTAAGCCTTGAAAGTATACAGATGCCTTTTGTAAATACATTCAAAAATTGGCATTTTTCAACTACTGCATCACTTACAATTTGATCCTAGAAATCCCAATTAGAGATTATGCCTTCATTTACAAGAAACCATGAACCCACAGCCTTTTCCTGAAATGGCAGTAGAAATTACTGATAACACATTTAGGATGACAAAGTTTTCTGGTTACATTGCATATTGGTGGCTGGTGGTAGGCAGCTAAGTGCCTTTTCTTTACTGCTGAAACACAGCCTCTAAAATTTAATTCTTTATATGTGTTCAATTATCCCAGTAAAATAATAAGGGACATTTGAAACTTATGAGGCTTTCCTTGAAAACCTGAACGGAGACAGTATTTGCACATCCGGTTCTTTAAAAGCCTTACTAAGTTTCATTGGTTGGATGTTACACTGGAAGTGAGAAGTAAAATTGCCATTGTTATATTTAATTGACATATCTAATTAGTACATCTAATTCAGAAACATTCTTGATGGCATGTGGAGAATTGACAGCATGTCCACCAGACACACTCACAGAACACGATTACCACGCCATGAAATTTCACATATGCACAAAAAATAATCAGAGGACAGCTATCCCAGTATCGATTTTCACATAAGCATCATCTGCGTTTATGCTGTAAATGGATAAAGGATCAGGCATGGGAAGTGCCTCTCTGGATTGTAAATTGATCACAGCAGGATCATTTTCTTCCTAATACATTTTAAGATTTGCATATCATCCCGTTACATTACAGCCACCACTTGAGAGCATACAGACTGTGCACAGAGATACTCTTTTATCTGACTTCTAAAGTTCTTCCTGAACTTTGTGATCTTGGCAGCCTTCCCATTTCCGTGTATTAAAATATCACATTCACAGAATGAATTACAATCAAACTGGAAAGCATATCTCTGACTGCTCAACTTGAGCACAGAATTAAGTGAAGCAGACAAGTTAACACATTTTAATCTTTGAAGAATTGTCTGCTGGTCAGAAATTAATCTGATATTCAGATGACCCAGGATCACTTCAACACACCCTCTACAGTCAGTCTTTATGCCCTTCAGATGTACACTAAAGACAAGATACTCAGAAAATTAGACACGAGCATTCCTTAGTTTTTAGTGCAGATGTGCAAGAAGATGAATTCTTAACTTAGGTTCCTGAGTCCACTGTTCAGTGGTAGTAAGAATAAAGTTCTGCATATGGGGATTCACATTAGTTATTAGTTGTACACTATCATATCCACAGAATGGCTTTGTGTCTCACTCTGGCACTGGATCTGTGCTATTTATCCAAAACAAATGAGAAACAGAAATGGAAAAAGAACTGAGTAGGGCAACAAAAAAAGAGAAATGTTTCAAAATTGCTAAGTAGGAAGTTTGTTACAATGTTTCAACAGTGTTTATTTGTTTATTGCTATTTTGTTTACTAGTAATGAAACAGTTAAATTGTCAAAAAGTCCACATAGGTGCAGTTGTCTAGTCTGAAGAACAGAAATAGAAAAAAAAGTGAAATTGCAAACCCAAAGTACATAGTAAAAATGCAATTACTAATACAGTTTTGAAGATTCTATATAGGACGTTATCTACAACTCACTCTGCACAGAATGCATTTGTTACTAGGCAACCATCTAGTTAAGTAATTTTATTAGTTTTACTCTGCATCCAATGAACCCTGAAAATACTGTGATCTCAGTCCTCCATTTAGAATGTATTTAAAAATCTAGAGGTACTGAAAAAATGTAACCACACAGAAAGCACTATTAGAAGCCATATTATTCTCCCTTAGCTAAATATTAGGTATGCATTACTTTGTCTTAAGAAATGACATTTTGCATATATCTGTTAAGAGATTTCTATACCTGGCACAGTGTCAATTTTTCCTGACTGACAGAATGCCTTTTCATGCTATGCTTACTGTTTTGTTCCCAAACTAAGAAACAAAAATACCTCTGAACCTTTCTACAAATTAGTTTCACTGCTTTATCATAATATGAAAGACCACAAAATGTATGACAATCACTATTACATTTTAAACTCTAGAGTTGTATCACTAAAATGGAAAAACAGTCACCTATCAAATAATAAAAAATGAGATCCAGAATGACTTCCTGACATCCCTTCCATGCACAGTAAGAGAAAAGCCTCTGAAGATTAATTCAAATGTCTGATACATAATACTTTCTAAACAATGGAGATTAGGTTTCATTTTAAAAAAGTAGTTCTAAAAAAATAATTTTTACACAACTACAAGGTTGTGCAAAAGATAACAAGATAGACTTAGACTCATGTAAGACTCATTAGACATATGGCTGCACAACATACTGCCTAAAAATAACAACCCAGAGTAGCAAAAAAAAAGTATTAAATTTATCACAAGCTGATGAACTGACAGACTTTAAAAGACTATATAATTGAAAAGCAGCCATTAAAAAGGGATTCCTCTAATTGCTTTCTAAGCCCAACTCTATTCAATAATTTTATTGATGATATGCAGTACAAAACAAATGGTGACAAGAACGGCAGGTGACTGGCAGAATTAATATAACTTATGTGTGTGTCAGCCACACAGATAAATCTAGGCTGATAGCCGCACTCAAACTAAATTTCTTTTCATTTAGCTCTTACTATAACAAGCCACAGCTGCAAAATGAGACACTATTCTCAGGAAACATTCTTATAGCAATGAGTTAATCCTCCAGCAACTATAAAGAGGCTTTTTAGAGGATTTAACAAACAGGTACCTGCATGCAAGCCCCGAAGAAGATGTGTTAGCAAATTAAGTACATGCAGTTCTTAAAGGTATAAAAGGGATAGAAGTGCATAATTAAAGAGAATACCTCTGTATCTGCCAGAACCAAACTAACACAAAAGTTCTATCTATATCCAGTTTTGCTGACACGTTTTACAAATACAATTGTGAATATAGGGAAGTCCAGTGAAAAAAAGCCCCACAACACTATTGTTTGAAATGGAAAAATTATTGCAGGAGGCTTCAGTCACCTTGTTTGGTTTATCCTTTAATAAAAGATGCTGAGTAACTTGATTAGTTTATATAAGGAACATCAAAGAGACAGAAGACTAATAGAAGTCACTCAAGAGGAGAACTGAAGAACCAAATGAAATGCCACTGTCATTCTAGTCCCAGAAGACCCATATAGGAAGCACAGTGGGCTATCATTTGACACAAGACATACAGATCTAATCTGCTGGTTTTATGTCATTAGCTATCATCTTGACTTTTTTTTTTAACTGATCAAATTATCAAAAATCAAGAGTGGGATCCAAAGCATATAAAAATTCCTGATTAGATAACAATCAGACATTTGGCTTTGGGCGAGAAACAACTGAACTTGTCTGTCAGTGATCTTTAGTTAGGGGTAAAAGAGGGAATGAAAGGGGCAGAAAAAAAATAGGTAGAGGAAATAATAAGGCACTACAGATATTTAAAATGCAAAGAAAGAGCAAAGAAAACGACATTACAGCTGAAAGGAAAAGCTCCTTAAATTAGGTAGCATGAGAAAAGAAAGGTCAGAAAGGAAACGTGAGAATTTCCAGGGGAAGAAGAACTCCAACATCCCGTGGTCACTGCAGTCAAAGCTGCCTTTGATCTTCACTTCCCCAACAAGCCCCTCCTTTTTTGATGAGTAAAAGGTACAGCACAGCACCTCTCCTTGCTGAGTCCCCTACTGCCTGGAGGAGGCATTTCTCATCCATGTGTTTCAGGAATCTCCTGTATTCCTTGTACTGATGTGTTATCCCACCTTTAGTAATAGTAACTTTGTTGATATAATACAAAAACATAAAGCAACTGAAACTTAAACTTGAAGAACAAGACAGTGCTAAGAATGATATTTGTATGTCTAAGATGGCAGCTTCGATATCCCAAAATCTGAGAAAGCTTTAAATTTGGATCTTCTTTTATTTATTTTACCATTGACATATTGAGAGTAGGTATCAAAACTTGTGTACAACTCAAGTATAGTATTCAGTATGCTTTTTTGTGAAAAAATACCCATAAGCAACAAGGAAACCATCAAAATCTCTGAATAATTATAACAAAATACTTCAGTGGCCTATAAAAATTGTCAATTTTTTTCTTTCAAGCTAATAACCTTAGTATATTACAGTAGTGTGTAAAGTTTGATTAAAAAGTTTAAGCATTTCAGTTTTACATCTGCATTATGCTCTGGACTAAAACTTTAAACATCAAAGCTATAAATTGGATTCAAATAAGTTGTTTGATGTTATACCTACAGTATATAACAGAGCTCAGAGCAATCTTCCCACCAAAATGTTTAGCAAAGTCAATTTAAGTCACTTGCAAAAACATTCTCTAAAATTTGAAAAGTGCAAACATGCACAAATATGCCCTTCATTCTGCTATGAGTAAAACTGTCAGCAATTCCAATATATATGCTCCTTCCAGGTTTAAATAAAACCTAATTCTAAAAAATGCCATGAGTTAAAATGAGCGTGTTAAAGTCTTACAGTAAGTGGTATGACTCAGTGTTCATCTGGGGGAAAGTACATCAATCATTCAAGTATTTTGAGGTACAAATTAGGACAGACCTGCTAATGCATCAGGATAGTCCCGCTTTAATAATGCATTTGGATAGCTGCATTTTTACCTCATATCTCGGATCTCAAAACATTTTTTTCTGGCACAGTTGTAGGCCCAAGCATCTAGTTGAATACTAATTCTTAAAAAGACAAAAAGACCCCAACCCAATCCACTGTCTTTTTTCTCTGTTGTACACCATCTAAAAAAACACCCCTCATACCTCCAACGAAACAAGAGAGATGCTTTTTCTCTAAGACAGACAAACCCTGCAAAATGTAAAAGGCCCTACACTGTACATCCTGACCTGCACAGGAATCATCACATTGTCTCACATACAAGCTAGGGAAGTGTGATCCAGATGGAACTACAGGTACATGCATTACTGGAGTCACTATTAGTGATTTACAGAAAAGGCTGAAGTAATATTCAAAGGAATTTATCATAGTTCTGTTCTAGAAGTGATACAAGAAATGACTGTTCCTGATCAGATCAAAAATCAAACTACTTGAATGCACTGTCCCCTTCAGGAGCCAAAAGTGACAGTACAAAAAGTGGGAAAACGTTAATGATATCTACCACAATAGGTGTCAGTTACTACAGCCTCCAGTCTGATCTAGAGACCACTACTCTGCAATAGATTTTTGTTTGAATTACTTGTCCCTCTACTACAAATTAAGAAAAAACAGTCAATATTTTGGATGTCTTAAACCAGTATACAAATCAGGTAATTGATTTCAGCAATTACTGCAGTGCTGTAACTGACATAAGAATATTTCAGATTAATACTGTCCTTTGGTGCCTTTTTTTCATTTGTTTGTTTTTCAAGAAGCAAATAATTATTCTTACTTCCAGTGTGCATGAATACTGAACAAGTATGATACTTCCATATATATCAATGACAAGTAAGTTCTGTAGCTACTTTCAGAAAGGCTGGAGAGGAGATTGAAATCATTGAAGACAGAAGGACATTCCCCAGGGATGGGCTGAATATCCTGGGTTTTTTTCGTGCTCCAGGAACATTTATGAATTTGTATCAAAATACATAAAATGGAATTACAGGTAAGGAACAAAGCCAAGGAAATACAACTTTTTTTTTTTTTTTTCCCCACAAAGTAATATTAAAACATTAGATGTGATTTTTTTTACACTTTGAGCATCTATAACAGTTTTTTCACTAAACTCCAGGGATATTCTCCTGAAATCAGAAACATTATGTTGTCTTTTTTTATTGACTGCATAAAAGTTCCAGTAACTTCAGAGTTGTGGATGTATACTGCAAACTTCAAAGAACTATGCCTGCAAGCTCAGATGCTGAAGTATAACATTTCAGTGTAATTTTAGAAAGTAATCCTCTTATTATTTGTTTTCATATTAAAGAAACTCAAAACAATTGTACAAAACATCTCCTGTTTCTTTGTCCCTGGGCTCTCTGGGAGGCTTGCAATCTGAAATATTTTTGTCAGCAATTGTTTTCTACAGCACAATTCTAAGAAATTCTACAAGCACTTCTGCTTTCTTTTTAACTGTGGGTTTTTTTAGTGTACCTTTATACTGTAAATTTTCCCTCTCTTAAGCTACGTACTTGTAAAGATACATATGGGTCTCCATTACTGTCTATCTCATCAAATTAGAATAAATAAGGTAGTGAGATGGTCAGTTTCAAGATTTGTGTATTTTATTTCCCGACAGTTTCACTTAAGGAAGGGTTGCAACTGGGTAGCTTCAGCTCCAGATGAATTAAATTCCACCTCGGCAGGTAAAACAAGCCTTGAAATCCTAGATTAAAACACCCTATTTTAAAAGAGCTATTTTTAAAATGAGTGCTGAAGCAAGATACTGCTATATTACAATACACGCACTAAAGACAGGATTCAGTACCCAAGGCATAATTGCCTCAGATTTTATATTCCTTAAGTTACCTGCACAGGCATGCTAGACACAAAAGGGAAGGATCTATGGGAGATTTGTGAATCAGAAATGGAATGTCAAGCTCAGTAATGTAGAACAGATAAAATGGCTCTCACCATCTATTTTGGACAGATGGAGCCTACCTTACAAAATTTCATAGTAAGAAATTAGTAAGTCTTGCAATCTGACATGAAGAAAATGATTATCATGGTCACTGCTAAAACCTGAGATGCTTTACTATAAAGACACCTAAGGAAATCAAGGTTATCAAAACCATTTAAGAAAGAAAATACATCACCAAACAGCTCAAATTTAGTACCTTTGAAGTAGTCTAAAGGTAGCTTCTTCTAAAGAATTGTTACTTATATTTTTCTTTATACAGGAACTTCACACTTTTTGTCCTGGGTTAGGGCAGACATCCATTTCATTGTTTTCTTAGCGGAGTTGGAACCAGATGATTCAAAAAGCCTTAACAAGGTTAGTGTAGTCTTACCAAGGAAAAAAAAGCATCTTGAAAGCTAAAAGGCTTCAAGCATTTAACATGCTACAAATACAGCCATAAAAATAACTGTTTCATTTTAATTTGTTAGAGGTTACCTGTATAGATAGAGTTTTGCTCTTCATGACCAAAAAAAAAAAAAAAGGAAAGAAAAAATGCACTCTATCCTCCCTCTTCCCATTTTTTATTTATCTTAAATCCTTCCTTTTTATCCAGCCCCAAATTCCATGTTTTAGTTTACTTGTAAAAGCACATCTTACCATTGAGACCAATCTTATTTATTGCCTAACTCTGAATTCTTCTTTTGTACAAGATTCAAGGAAAAAATTCCTTTTCTACTTTTTTCCATTTCAAATCTTGATATGTAGAAAATGTCAGTAAATCATGAGGAAAAACAAAAGGACCCTTTACGGTAGACTAAAAATTATGTAGAATTTTCAGCACAGAAGTGCTGAAAGTTTTACCTAGATTTAAGACACTATTCTTAATTAAAACACAAAAGAAATTCTCTTAGGAAAGCTGCTAACATAAAATGAGCATTCCGGGTAAGAAAATAATTTCAATTTTGCTTGTGTTAAAACTTTAGCCTGATTATTATTTGCTTAAAAATATTTAATTTTCCTGTTACTTTTACAGTAGAATAAATTAGGCAAATAAATGATATGTAAGGAAACAGCACTGTAATAAACAATGCATTTAGGGATCTGATAGTTGATACAATACAGAAAGGAAGGTAGAAGACAAAACAATTTCTGCATTCTTAATACACAGCTTTAAAACAGAACAGTTGTAAAATAAATTGTAAACTGCCTAAGCATTGCTATTTAATTGTCTAAGCAGTTACCCTTTACAGTGATATCTATCTATTCTTGACCGAAACAAAATTATTTTGAAGATTTTTTTCTCTCTTACCTGTCGCAAAGTACGTGCTACTATACTTTCGAGTACTGGTCCTCTGTCTTCATGTAGTAGGTGAACTTCATCAAGGATCAAGAGTTTTACCAGCTGAGAGAGGGCTACATCACCAACACTTTTCCTTGTCACTACATCCCATTTCTCCGGAGTCGTCACAAGCATCTATTAGAGCAGAAAAAAAAGAAGAAATATTAAGCATGTATAAATTTATAAAAATATAGTAATTTAACATACAGCAAAGTAAATGCAATGTAGAACTTAAAGTTATCCTAAGTTTTACCTACTTTATATATGAGGCAGACAGTTTAGTGCATCTACATGTGTTGGATGGCCATTAGTAGGATTCCGTATGGAAAACCACATGGAAATGTCAACTAATGACTTCAAGCTACTGTGCTTCATTTGTATACATTTTCTGTATGAAAACATTGAACCAGCTATCCAGAACAAACTACTTATATAATCACTTAATGGTACTACCTATATAATCACTTAATGGTTGTGTTTCACTAAAATCATCTGTGATAAAATATTTCTAACCTTCTTCACAGCACAGTAAAAAACTATGACTCTCTCCTCACACCTAAGCTTGATAGTTTCCAGTTCCCCATGAAATGCTTTCTCCCTTTCTCTTTCAAGTTGTAAATTTTGATATCTTGATCCTTGCATTGGTAAAACAGATTGAACAACTTCCACCAGTCCTGGATATGTCACTTCCAAACTTCATTGTTTCATGTAGATTTGTCAGGCCAACTCTCCAGCCTGTCAAGGTCCCCTTATATGACAGCACAATCCTCTGGTGCATCAGCCTCTCCTCACTGTCTGCTCAGCAACCCATACATCAACAAGCTTCTTTATGAGGATAAACTATCAAAGGTTTTACCGAAATCTAGGTAGACAATATCCACTGCTTTTCCCACATCTACTTGGCCAGCCATTTCTTGCTAGAAATTTATCAAGCTGGCCAAGCATGAGACTTCCCCTTGGCAAAGCCAAGAACACTACTCATGATGGGATTTTCTTGTCTTTTATTTATATGAAAACTGTTTTAAGATTAGCTGTTCCATCACCTTCCCATATGAGGCTGGCCAGACATGGGTCCTACTTCTTGCCCTGGTTGAAAATAGGAGTGACATTTGCCTTTCTCCAGTCTTTGGTCACTTCTCCCAGTTATAACAGCTGACCAAAAATTATCAAGAGTGACACTGCAATGACAGGAGCCAGCTTCCTCAGCACCTGTTGTTGCAAATCAATCAGACTACGATCATACGTGTCCCCTGTTCTCTTAAGACTTGATCTTCTTCCACCAAGGGTACACCTTAATTGCTCCACACTTTCCCCCAGCTGCTGGAACTCTGGATTCCTCAAGGCCAGCCTTGCTAGTGAAGACTGAGGCAAAGGCTGCATTCATTACCTCAGCCTCGTCTGTGTCCTGTGCCATTCACAGGCCCCCTGCCTCATTCAGCAATGGGCCCAGATTGTCCTTAGTCTTCCTTTTGTTGTCTTTCCTGTTTACTTTGATATCCATAAGCAGATTCAATTCTGTCTGGACTTCAGCTTTCCTAACTTCAATCCTGGATGGTCAGACAATGTCCCTGTATTCCTCCCAGACTGGATATCCTTGCTCCCTCACTCTGTATGCATGCTTCCTTTTTTTTGTGTATGACCTGGAGCAACTTGTTCATTTATGCTATTCATTCATTTCTGCCCAAGTTCCTATTCACTGGGATGGACCACTCTTGAACTTGAAAGAATATTAACCAGCTTTCTTGGTTTCTTGAACTCTCTCTTCCTTCCTGGGCCTTATCACATGGCACTTTTCCAAGCAGATCTCTGAAGTGGCCAAACTCTGCTCTCCAGGGTTGTGAGTTTCCTTTCTGATCTGCTCCTCCTCAGGATGCTGAACTCCAACATCTAATTGTTGCTATGATCAAGTCTGTCTTCAATCTTGACAAATCAAACAAGTTCCTTCTCGTTTATGAGATACAGCGAAGCACCTCTCCTCCAAGTCCTATCTACAGAGGAAGAAGTTCTCATCAGTGCACTCCAGGACCGTCCTGGATTGCTTATGCTAATGTTTTTCAAAATATGAAAAAAATGTTTCTTACAAAATGCATTTATGAATTCTTTTTATCCTCTTGGTCTTCTCCATGAGATATATTCTGATAGTATTTATTAATTTTCAGAAAAATATTTTTTCCCTGCACTGTTACACAATATTGTTCCAGTCCAATTATTTTACCATCAGAATATATCAGTTTTTACTAATTACCAAGAACTACTACTGAAGACACTTTGTGATAGTACAGAAAAAAGACATTCATTTCCTGCAACATTTAAAACTTTACACATGAAAGACTCACTGAGCCACTATTATCTCAGAGACTGGTGGTATCCAGGGGGTATTTTCATGGTTTGTTTAAATATTACTGGGTGTATTTTTTTAGCAAATACAGATTTTACAAATGCTTGTACAAAATAGTAGGTGTAAAAATGTATGTCCATAATTTAGGAACTGAAATGTAACACTGCTACAGATGCAGCTGTTAGCACTTTAAAATGAGCCATATCAACCACAAAATATTAGCAGCTGTACTTCCACAGAACATTAATTAGCAAACAGTGAGGGAATATATTTAGCAATGCATATTAAGGCTTTAAGGTGTGAAATACTACAAATGCAAGCTACTTAGCTAATTTGCTAAATCTAAATTGACAACATTCAGATCACAGCTTTTTTTTTAATGTCAGTCATGTTATCAGGATATATATTTAAAATTGTATCATTAATTCTTCTGTTTCTGAGTGATGACTAAATATCCCTTATAATAGTGCTTTACTTTGATTTTGTTTTAAAATAGAAATACATGCAAAGCAATGACCTGAATTAAAAGCTATACTAAATGAGACAGTATATTAAGTAAGAAAAGAGATCTCCAGATAATGTTTCGCTAGAGAATATTACATTTATTTTTCAGACAGAAATTACAGCTGGGGAAAAAAAATTCTCAAAAATCCCACCCAAACAGATCAGCTTTGTAGCTGCAAATTATAAATGGAATTCAAATATATAAAATGGTTTTTAAAAACATCAGCTAAAAGAAATTGCTATCAGCAAAGACTAACAAAGATTATTTTTTGCAATTAAAATAATAAACCAAACAGCATTATGAGTCATCGCATTATTAGTTTTAAATGCAGTAGTGGCATTTCTTCTTATAATTAATTTTCAGAGACAATATATTTTATCCTTTAAGTTTTAAAATCAAAGCTCAGATTCAGGAAAAGGATTCTGCTATTTCTTAGGGGGCATGAGAAGGACACAGAAACCAAATATTAAAAGATCTTTTTAATATTTTCTTCTATTACAGGGATGTGAGTTCTCAGCACACTGAGAAGTGTGTTCATTTATATTGCTATTTCACCACTTCACCTCTTTCAGTATTGAAATCGCTAGAAAATAAAGTGTCACATTTGTTTAATGAACTGCAACTCATGCAAGATATTTCAATCTGGTTTTTGTATTAGGATATGGCTGAATAGAAATGGGTTAACTGTCAATATTTTACTGCCAAGTAAAGTTTCTCCATACATGCAGACTTCTCTTTTCCCAGTTTTTTTTGATTATCATTTGTTATTCTGCACAGACTTTTTCTGTTAGGGAAACATGGGCTTTTCATAAAGTCTTTTGTCTAAAGTGAGGATTGTCACTCAAATTCACTGTTACACCAAAAGAGTTACCTATTTAAAAGACATAATCCGAACTCAAAATTATGTCATTTAGCTTCAAGGTTATTTAACATATCCCTAGATGGTTTTACATAATTTTCAGGTAAGAACTAAAAAAAAATTTCATTATTTCACTTTCAAAAATTATGTCAAAAGGGACAACACTAGGTGATAACTTCAACATCAATTTACAAAATTTCAAGAGACAATTAAAATGCATTTTTCTGTAATTGCATGATTTGCTAATTATTTTTGTCAGGTTCTCTTCAGTCCCCTTTGAAGCCAGATTTCATGGTAAAAGGAAGTTACATTTTCACTACAATTTCAGAAGATCAACATGTTGAAAATTCTGGGGTTTGTCATTGTTTGGGGGTTTTCTGAATCTGAAAAGGCTTATTGTCTTACTAAAATCAAACGATCTTCCAATCATTTCTACAGGGCCAACACTCTTTTCCAGGAGTTGGCACAGCCTTGAAGGTTTACATTTTCAATAGCTTACTCTCAATTCTTTGAATTTCTTTGCTACTTTTAAGTTCTCCCAAACACATTTTGCCCATGACTAGTGCCTGTTTTCTGCTTGAATAATTAGGAGACCCATTCTGAGCCTAGAAAAACAAGGGTAATCACCTCAAATTTACACTCCCACAGGTCTAAACCACGTATGAAAATATTTCAGAACAAACTACATAAAAACTTAGTTACAACATGCCATACTACAAAATTCACTACTTTTAAGTTCAAGACCATTTTTGAGAACAGTTTTTGTCTTTAGCCACTTCAGCCTTCGTCTGTCACTCATCTGACCTGTTGTCCCTTTCATAAACACAACAATAAATCAAAACTGAGACACACACCCTACCTCACCCCCAACTTCCTGACTACTATAATTGCAATAAAATAATCAGAATACACCTGGATCACTCTTCCTATGTGCCAGATATCATCAGAACACGTCTAAAGTACTGGTTGACTCTGATCTCAGCTTAAACATCAACTAGGATGACAGGAAAAAGCCCCATGCCCTGTGCTTGAGGATGTTGTATTTTAATACATGGTTACACAGATTTCTGTAACATAAAAAGTAGAAAAGTACTTGGTACTGAGACTGGGTATTCTGAGTATCACCACCATTCCAAAAATAAGCCTGCATGCTGCCATACTGACAACAGAGCAGCAGCAGTCTAGTGCCTTTACTCTGCACAAGATGTAATATGGGCAATATGTAATATGAGCCCAAATATGGGCTCCTTTATAATATCAAAATAGTGAAAACAGACTAAAATGGTACACACATACAAACTTTCAAACATTCGACATATAAGTTTGAATTCATACATACTGAGCATTAGAATCTATCATTCTTCCTAGAAAGAAACTGTAGAATAAACTCAAGATTATAATGAACAAATCCAGAGGCCTTTGCATCAGGAAAATATTGTGGATGTCAAATGATGACAATAATAAAGGTCGTATGTTATGGGAAGTTTCCAAAAAGAAATTATCTTCCCAAAGCTGGATCAAGATCCAAAAACATGTCGTAACCATATGTCATCTCACACCTGCAGCCCATATTTTCATATTTAACACACCTATACAGAAGCACTTCTTCCTCTTTGAAACCATCAGAATTATGACAAATAAACAGCAAATATTCAATTTATTTTATATTTCGCTGTGAAGTTCACGATATTACTTCTCAAAGCATTGATTAAATCTGCAAGAAATACATGTTTCTACTGTAATTTCATCCTTTATTTGCTTTATCCTCTTAACAGCCACTTCTTTTTCATTTTGCATTAACATTTCTTTGTACCTTTCCCACTTTCTATAAAGTAACTCTCAATATAACAGTATCCTTAGGAAAGAAAAAAGAAAACTGAATCTTATTATACAAAAAACCACTCTGATGCCTGTGGCTATGTGAGCACTATTCTCTAAAGACTCCCTCCTGTGCTCCTCCTGCTCAGTGACCAATGATGCTGGACTTACTCACTTTGTTATTAGCACAAAAAAGTCCCATTGAAGATATGACAGCCAAAACTAAGGGGACACAAAGAGACAGAAACAGCTAAAATATAACCTGGAATCAACTGAAATATTTATAATGCACTGGAAAATACAAATTAGTTATTTCAGGAATTTGCTTTTTAACAACATAAAACCATGATTGGATACAAATGTGAAGAATTTTATCATTTGCAGATTAGAAAGAATTCTCTTACTAAAATTAAATGCGACAAAATCAAGCATCATTCGAAATAGGGGAATTCGGTAAACTTTCAAACAGAAGTGTTTTCTGAAGTGTCTCAATGCTGGAGAAGAAACAATTTTAAGGTCCCATTCATTAGAATACACAGTTTAAGAAAAAACAGAGCATATGTATGAAATACAAGCCCTAAGGGTCTAATAGCCTTGGAAGGCTATGAACCAGCCCCTTTCTATGTTCTGTAGTAAATTTGTCTCCACAACAGTGACTTGCCATGAATGGATAGCAGTAAAGAATTCTGCTCTAGCCACTGCTGCTTTATCGTTACAATTCAATGACACTTTCTCAAAGATCGACTTCTGTCGATTTCTATTAGTAGAACTTCCTTGTCTTTATTGTTTTCACCTTGCTACTGGTCTTCTCTACACTCCTGCTCCTTTACACACATCTACAACTTCCCCATATCTCATCCTAGAGGAAGCTTTGCTCAGTCACAGCCAGTGCTCCTCATCTTCTGACAGCTTTTTGGCAAGGGGGCACAGACAACCTACACAGTTTACTCAATTCATGCTGTAACTATTTATCTTGGTGGCTTGTTCTGGCAGGAAACTCACTGCAAGATCTTAACTTTTGCAAAAATGGAGACACACAGAACTGCACACAGCTACACACATCCACCCAGAGCAGACACTCATTGGAATGCAGCATATTCTGCAATTCTGTAGGCAGAGCTGCTATGCTGGGGCTTCATATGATTTGAAAATATTTCCCTTCTAATAAGTGTTACTTTGGAGCTTCTCACAATTTTTAATATTAGATAGCTGATATCACACCCTACGAGGGACACATTGCCAGTTTAGCACTCTTTGATGTAAAACTCCATCAAAACATGTTACATGAGCAGCAACCTGCAAGTCATTTTCATAATGCTGGTTTTATTCCTCTTTTTATGGCACTCTTACTCTGTGATTTATTCAAGCATTTAAAAAAACCTCATGTGAGCTGGAGCTCAGGCAGGGAGTGGAATAAACATACAGAAAGTAAAGCAGAGGGCAGCAATTCAAAACGAGAATCCAAGGTAGGACATAATAAATAATGAATGCAAGTATTTTGCTCTTCATAGATCAGAAACAACCATCTGATGCTGTGTTTAACACAGTTAAAACAGAATTAGGTTTCTAGTAAAGCAGATTCCTTACCATACAAAGATACGCAGATGAGGAGTATGCCCATGTAGTTGAACAGATGATGTTCTAACAAATCTGAACATGTATTTGTGGTTTTAAGTAATGTCAATACAAGACCATATATAGACACACATACATACACACATATATACATATATGCATCTTAGAAACATTTAATAATAAGACTACACTTACAAGAAGTATTAACATAAAAGACTGAATTTATCATGCTAGGAAGACTTACAAAAGAGGTGCATTATATTGATGTATTGACATTTATTAGAAGCAATTAGTAAGTCACCAAAGTTAACAGCAATTGTCAATCAACAGCAGAAATCAACAAGGGATTGTAACAGCTGTCTCTTGGAACTTAAAATATCCAGTGACTTTTTAACTGAAGCAACATAACTCTGTTCAGCTTATTTTATTTTATAATGAGTCCAGGAATGCACCATGGTTTAGTTCCTTTACAGAACCTAGCTATTCCACCTAATGAAAAGTGATTGACAATGTATCAGCACATTGACTTAGCAGAGCTGAGATACTTATGACACATTCTGTTGAATTGATTCTTTTCAATATTACTTTATTTGTTGCATACTCAGTTTCATAATTATGACTTACAGATTTAAGGCTGTGTGTGAAGATTTAAAATTTTATGCTCTCAGCACAATCCTGGATGTCACAGATACGACAAAATTCATTTAGAAGTTCCAGTACTACTTTAAGACCTCAATACAGCAGGCTCTGACACAGTAAAAATAAACTGGATAAGACAGTACAACTAGTAATTTCCCTTTGTTGCTAATGTGAAAGTCCTTAAGTTCTTTATAATCATACTAAAAGAATATGGAGTAGTTTTCATGTGGACTAGTTACATTAATCTGAGATGAAACCACAGAAAACAATGTGTATTATAATCACAATAGTTATATTGAATAATAGGATATGAGCACCTGCTCTCTGTATTCTTTTTTCCCATGACAAAACAGTCTGTTTAAAGTCAGAACAAACCTTATTTTAAAAATCATAGCAAGGAAGAACAGCTTGCATGATTCTGTGAAATACATTTCTGATATTGTAAGATATATAATTAGCTACTCAGACTTCAGGTTTAAATAATGATCTAAGTGTTTTAAAGGAGCTTGATCCAAAACATTACCCTCTTTTCCTGTTTGCTGTTAATCAGTTCACCAATTACAGTTTTACTAACCTCTGATATACTACTGTCAGGTCTGATTGATGCCAAAAGCTCCCTTAATCAAATCTGACAACTTAGAGCAAGTGCCTGTCTCTTGAGACACTGCATCCAGCCTGCTTGTTTTCAAATCTTCCCAGTGCTATTTTGCATTTCCTTCTCCCCTAGCCCTTTTTTCATATCTAATAGAGACACAACAGAAAAACAACAAAACATGACTATAGAATACATTTGTGTATGTTTTGATATATCATTATAGCAATACTTGGGGTAAGATTGTTAGTTTAAGTATTTACAAGGAAAAAGTAAGAACAAGGAGATTTTTTGAAAATTGAAGTTTCTGAGAAATCCAATATTGTTGCTTGCTTGGTGGTTTTGTTTGATAATTGTGGGCTTGTAAGGAGTTTTTTTCCTTTTTCTTTTTTTTCTTTCATAGCTGCAAGGAAGAGGGTTTCAAAGTTGTTACTCCTCTGTTCTACAAGGAAACTTTAGGCTCTGGTTGCACAGCTTCAGGAGACAAAGATAAAAGACTACCTCAGCTCCCAGCTTTTTCAATTTTTTTATACTGGTATGCTTTTAAGATTCATCACAGGGGTCCTCTGTATCTCATAAACTGTAAATATTAAAAGGTTCAGAATAACTTTTGTTGACATAATGATAACCTTTGATTTATTTATTCGTATTTTAAGATTATCTAGATTTTTCCCCCCGTTCTGCTCCTGTCAAGCCTTACCCCAAGATGTGGATTAACCCAACATTATGGGAAAAAGGACCAAAGGGCAACAGTGACATTTTGTTTCAAATATCCTTTTTCACACACCTTTACTCAACAGTTTTATTTTCTATCACAGATTTGTATGTAAGAGGGAGCAAGTTCGGTTTCCTTGTCTCCAATCAGGTTTTTTCAAGAATCAATGCAAATCACTGATATGGAGGCATACTAAGTGTAAGATGAAAAGAAAAAGGCCTTGGTTCAGCTGAGATGCTGATATTAAACAGATACTGCATAAGAAGTCAATTTTGTGACACCTGTTTACCAAATGACAACTCAAACACCAATTCATTTGCTTGCATGCAAACGAGATTTCATGAAATTTTCCTTTCAAGTTTACACTCCAGAGAAAATTATGTCTGCTAATATTAATGATAACCAGTCTTGAAGGTAATTTTAACAGACCTACAGCAAGATTTTCAGATTTATATTGTCTGGTTACATTAGCTAAGAACTAGCATGCCCTTTGGATTTCAGCAGGATTCTTCAAGCACCAAGAGGAAATATCAACAGTTTGCTGTTGTAATGACAGGATCAAATCCCAGAGTTCCACAGGAGTCTATGCACCTCAATACCATTGCATATTTTCATGAGTAATCCCAGTAATAGACTACAGATTATATCCACTAAACATTACATTCATATTACGCTGGACAGAGCTGTAAACACATTGGAGGATGGAGTAAGAATTTTAAAATGTCTTAATAAGTTAAAGAACAGATGCATTAATGCACGAGTCAGTAATATAATTTCAATATTCTACACTGAGGATAGGATTTATCTTACCTATCTTACCAGCTAATTTAGAGAACTGCCCTCAAAATTAGATGTCTAGGCTCCCTCTAGCTGGTTCAATTCATCCATCTAAGTATGAATCAGCCTTAGAAGTCTTTTCTCTGTTGTGTTCTCCCTACGACTTTATGCAACCAGTTTAGACCAGTTGCCTACATGGCTAAAGCCAAAGTAGATGCATCTGACCCTTAGGAATAGTCATCCAACAAATGCAGGATGTAAAACAACTGGCAAGGCAATAGCTGGACAGCAAAAAGAGAAAGAGCAGATCAGTCTGCACATGAACCAAAAATGCTCTACTGATGCAAAAATTGAAACCTTGAAGGAGAAATGCTGCTATTTGGACATGCTAAATAAACCTTGCACTCTGCTCGGCAGCAATATGATCTCGGGGCAATGCATTATGTTCTGGGCAACTTATTTCAAGAAGCACAAACTAACTGAGAGTCCGGAAGTGAAAAATGAGAATGACTAAACATAAATGAAGCATGACCTTTACAAAAAGTTTAAATAAACTGATGCTTACGCTAAATAAACATGTCTGAACAGAGATAACTACAACTGCAAGAGACTTTGGAAAGCAAATAGCGGTGACTGGGGAAGACAGACTTCAGGTAAGGAAAGTGGTAAAAAAATTTGATTAGGATGTAGGCTGAAAATAGGTTTCCATTTAAAAAAAATAAATCTTCTAACAATGAAGATAGGTAAGCCCTGAAGGAGATTTACCAGAAAGTTTAGGAAAGCTCCATGATCAGTGTGCTGTAAAATGAAATTAGATCAATATTTATCAACAGTGAAATATATATATTAGTTTTCTCAGTAGGAATAATCAGAATAATTCTCATACTATTTTGTATAGTTTTAAGATCAGCTTACAATGTAAACAAAAAACACCTTTCAAATTTCAATAATAAGTAACTTAAGTAACTATGTATGATATATTGCCTAGATAATATATTCTACTCTATATTAGTAATTTAATATGCTACTAATAAATACCCTGCTAGTACTGCATGCTGTAATATAAACCACTAGGCACTTCATGATACCAAAATGTTTTGTTATAATTAGAATACTTTATACTAATATCACATACATTCTGATTTTATTGTAAATTACACTACATTTTATTATAGTTATTGTATGTAAAGTGATTCTTCAGTGTTGGAGGCGCTTAAAATTTTTCTTTGATGTAGTATAGAAAAAGCTGTAGTCTAAATGCAGTCAAATTTAGCATTGTTATCTGCAATATTTGTAAGCATTAATTTGAAGTATAATGTCTGGGGTACTCCACAAATAAATCACAATAAACGCTAGACAACCTAAGACATTCTGTTATGTACAAAATGACAACTTAGGGGATATAAACTCTCAATTCCCCTGATGCTATTTTGTAATTTACTTGTATTTTCAACTGACCAGAAGCAGTTAAATTTGAAAAAGATCCAAAAAGAGGCAAACACTCCCTGAGCAACCTGTCCTCAAGTCTGCTCAAATGAGCTATCTTTTTGCAGAGGAATAGTCACTCAGCAGGCACAGCTGTTATTCTGCAATTTTTACATCTAAATCAAAGATAATTGGACTTCTGAGTACATTTAAATTGTACTCTGGGAAAAGGGTCTAACTTAATGCATCATTTGCATTAACTATAAAAGACTGCGTTTTCATCCTGTAAAATTTACTGTGCTTAAAAAAGTATTTGGAAGTGCAAAACAGTTACTGAGTAATTTTAAAGATGTGTAGACACCTTTTGCACAGAATCTCTTCAGTTATAAAAGACCATTAAACCAAACAGAAGTAAATCATTCTTCTAAATTCTTCATAGATAAAATATTAATGGTAATAGAGACTCCTGAAAATTACTTTCCTCCAACTTTTACTGAAGATCTTCAGTGACAAAAAAGCCTGAGACAAAATCTATAATATTTTATTTGGTGTTTTAATAAGTTCATTAGTTAATCATATGCAGATGAGCTGTTAGTTCATACCACAAAGTACTTCAATTTCAGATTTTCTGATAGTAGTTTAAGAACTTAAATTGAGGCATTCTTTATTGTTACTTACTGAGATTCATTGTACTTCACAATTTAACATTCAGACAATTTTAAGGATTGTATTTTAAGGATTTTTAGTCTTAATTTTACATATAAAAATATGAAAAGAAAAATGCTTATTAGCATTTCATCACTAGAAAAGAAAATCTGAACATTTTCTAACAAAATGTCATCTTTAATGATTACACAGAAACATTCTAACAGGCAAAATAGCATCTAAAACCTTCCTTGCTCATCTTTTACTGATATATGCAGTAAATATCAGATAGGCAATTCCATCAAAATAGACTAGTTTTGATTTTCACAGAATTACAGCAAGGATAAGTTTGGAAGTCACCTCTAGAGATCTACTCATCCAATCCAATCCAATGCACTGCTCAAGTCAGCATAACCTAGAGGAGTCTGCTGAGCACTGCATACAGACATGTATGCAGCATCTCTCAGATGATACTTAAAGTCTTTGAAGACTCCACAGCTTGTCTAGACCAACTTCCAACATCTGAAAAACCCCACAGGAAAAAAAATCAAGTCCCACATTTACAGAGAATTTCCTGTATTGCAGTGTGTGCCCACTCTTTTGTACTCCCTGGGAACTGCTGATGTCTGGCTCAGTCTTCTTTACACACAAATACACAGTGTACTCAGATCACACCTATCTGAGCTTTTCCATATCCAGATTGAATGACCCCAACTTGCTTTGCCTCTCCTCACATGTCAGATGTTCTATCCCTCAAAAACCTTCATGCCTTTTTGCCAGAATTGCCCTAGTATGTTCCTCTCATAAAGGGGAGCCCAGAATTGGACCCATTACCACAGATTTGTCTCACCAGGGCTGAGCAGAGAGGAACAGCCACCTCCTTTGAGCTGCTGGCAATACCCTTCGGAAATGCAGCCCAGACTGAAGGGGATGTTGCTGGCTCACATTCAATTTGTTTTCCACCAGAATATCCATTATCTTTCCTGGGAAGCTGCTTTCCATCTGACCAGCCCCTAGCCTGGATGGGTTCATAAAAATACTCCCACACTTCTGTGTAGGACGTGCCATGAACTCTGGAACTTCACAAGATCTCTGTTCGCCCATTTTTCCAGTCTCTCAAAGTCACTCTGAATGACTGGGCAACCATCTGATCTGTCAACCACTCCTCCCAGTTTTGTACCATCTGCAAAATTCCTTTGTTTCCTCACAGAGGACCAACACGACTTTTCAAAGGTAATCAAGAATGACCTCACGATAACTTTGACCAGGTCCCTCAGGACTTGGGAGAAAATAACATTAGATTGCATTAACTTGTATCATGCTCAGTTTGTCTGCACATTTCCATACCTGAATTTATTCCACCAAGCGTTGAATTTTCCTTCTCTGGATTTTCCCATTTGTCTCTGGGCTTGGGATTGCTGAAAGCCAGGCCTAACAATTAACGGCCAAAGCAATGAAAGCATTAAGTACCTCAGCCTTTTATATGACTTTTGTCATCAGGTACCCAGCTCCATTTAGGAGAGGTTTTCTCCAATTTTTCTTTTGCTGTACACCCAAAGAAACCTTTCTTGTTACCCTTCACGTACACTTCTGGTCTTTTTCCTTACCTAATCCTGTCTCTTCATGCTCAACATGCACAACTACAATCCTTCCAGATCAACTGTTTCTGCATCCCCCTTTCCCATGCTTCCTTTCTATATCTGCTTTGCATCCTGTAGGTCTCCTGACAATCTTGGCGAACTAGCTGATCATCAGGATGAGCCACTCCCGAGTTTGGAGGAATTGAGCAAGAAGTACCAAGGATAGCTAAAGAGTTTTAAAGTCTGAAAGACTTTGAGTTTCCACCTAGATTAAAAAAATACTGAAGTAGCTTATTGGATTCATTAGTATCACTTGCTGCGTCATTTACAATGGAGTGCAGAAAATACTGCTGTAATGTGCTACATTACTTATAATACCCTTATACACAATGCAGTTTCTGAAGGACATTAAGTGAAGACTCCAACTCAAGAATCATGCTTCATGACACAAAGGTATTGAGCTCACTGAACATATTACAGCTATAAAACTGGATCTATAATTTTTGTGTATCAGCACACAACGGAATTAAAAGTCTTTGAAACTCTACTAGACTAAATTCTTCCCTCTCTCCCACAACCCCAATGCCAAGGTTACCCAATCAGCATTACATTTATTTGTTTTGAGCGATGTAGCAGTAAATACAACTTGGCAAGTATAAGATGGACAGTCTGAAACACAGTAAAGCAAGCCCAAGAAAGTGGAAGGAGTGGCAAAGAGATCGTGTGCTTAGAATTGTACCTTTGACACAAAGCAGTAACATTCAGTTTTCACTGTCACTGTTGTAAGTATGTTCTTAAATGACAGAAAGCCACAGTAAAACCAGCACACATCAAAAACTGGTGCCTGTGAAAGCACAAGAAACAGTCTCAAGTCTATTACTGAATCTTATGTAAACTAACCACCTTACACTGGGGTCTCTAAATGCAATAGCTGACTAGTCAACACAAAGCCATTCATATATCTATTTATATGCCCCCCATTTGAGGGGGATAAAAGGAAATAAATAATATCAAAGTAATAGAAAGAATAGAATGCTCAAAAGCAGCTTCCTCTCAGGAGCTTCATCATTCTGCTGCAGAAGTGAGAGAAACTCAGCAGCTCCAGCCAGGCTTTCTTCTTCCCACAGACACATTTTATTACACAGAAGCCTCTCTGATAATGCCACTAGATTAAAATATGCCACTCACAATCTAGTTTAAAACATTACAATTACTTTGCAACTCGTGATTCAGTCGTCACTGGATGGTCACATCACTGCAGCAATACACCTAAAAATCCGTCATGTCAAGACAGAATTTGATTCCACTAGTCCCAGTCATGCACAAGTGAAGAAGGGCCTTTTAAAAAGTAATTTAATTGCAAACCAGGCAACAGAGAAAGAAAGATGCTGAACCCTTAAAAAAAGACTTAAGAACAAGTCCTCTCTCTTAACATACATCGTATGTTCTATTTTCAGAAAAACTTCAGCATCATTAATATCTGTTGTATGGAAGTAACAGAAGCAATAATCTAAGAGTAATCTTTTACAGACACAAATTTTAAAATTGTTTACTAATTTGATATTTTCAATACCATATTTTTAACATTTTACTTCTGCAACATTGTGTCACAATGAACTGTGATGAATCATTGACAATGAATTTTGACCTCTATAAAAACAGACACTAAATGTATTGAATGTCATAAATCACATGTATTTTCAGTGCAATTTGACTTTAAATGGCAAATAGGCAGACTATTACCAATAACCATTTATATACACATTAAAAAATTATTTAAAAATTTTTTAGCTAGTACTGCTTACAAAAATATTTTGAATTATGTATTTGCACCTGATTTCATAACCATAATACGCAGAAAAATTTATTTAAGATACTAAATGGAAAGCTATTAAATCAGATCTTCCAATTTTCAACAACTAACTTACCTTGTGTGCCTGATATCTCCATTTAGCTTGAAAAACAAAGAAATCTACTTGATTCACCTGTAGGTGACACTGTTGGTCTTAGCCATACAACCAAAAAGCAACAGCATTCCTGCAGTCTGGAATAATGGTGTTTCCAAACCAAAATCTTTTTTGTTGTTGTTGTTTTTATATTTTTACCCTAGTACTTTAAAGTTCCATTGTGTTGTGGTTTAATCCCAGCCAGCAACTGAGCCCCACACAGCCACTTGTGCAGTCCCCTCTGGTGGGATGGGGTAAAAAGTGAGGGTTGAGATAAAGGGTTTAATAGGTAAAGCAAAAGCTGTGCACACAAGGAATTCAAAGCAGAACAAGGAATTCATTCACCATATCCCATTGGCAGTGGGTGATCAGGGAATCCATCATGTCTAACAGTGACTTGGGAATACAAACGGTTCCTCCAAATGTCCCCCTTCCTTCCTCCAGCTCTAAGCTTTGGGGTTTGGAATATCCCTGTGGTCAGCTGGGATCAGCTGTGTCCTCCTCCCAACTCCCTGTGCACCCTTGCCCTTGGGGCGGGGTAAGAGGCAGAAAAGGCTTTGACACTCTGAAAGTGCTGCTCAGCAATAACAAAAACACCGTGTCATTTACACTGTTCCCAGCAAAAATGCAAACCACAGCCCATACTAGCTGTTACGAAGAAAATTAACTCTATCCCAGCCAAAACCAGCACAATTTTAATACCAAACCGCTTCAGAGACAGTGATTTATGTAAGTGCATAAAGTACAGATATATTAAAACTGAACATGCTCTGATAAAGCCTAAAGTAATGAAAAAGTGTGCCCACTGGAGGGGAAAGAAAAAAACAAGAGTATATACTTGTAGCAAGGGCTATTCATCCAAATCGAGTATTCATATTTGTTCATTTAACTGCTGAAGTACAATGCCAAATAGTTTAACGCTTACAGGCAAAAAAAAAAAAACACTCAAAACTTCTGGTTTTAAAACAGTTTAAAAAAACTTCTAGTAGCCAAATCAGGCATGAATATAACTACTTCCAGTAAAAGGGAACACACTACCAAGAATGCAATTACAAAACAACCCACCTCATATCCTTTAACTACAGGATACATAAAACAAATTCTTTTCCTATTGTTCAAAATGTCTGTAATTTTATCTGGCATCATTTCATCTAGGTTTTTACTGCTAAACCAAAAATTAACTCCCACCTTTCCGCCCAAGCAAAATAAAGATTTTAGCCAAGTGAGTCATAGCAAAGAATGCCAGTCAATTACACACTTTATCACAGAATGAGACATTTGATTATTAATCTCAAAGTAGGTTAGCAAAAGCCTAAAATTAAAATTAAAATTCTATAGAATATGCACTTACAACAAGCAAGTAGGCATGTTAGCAAAATAAACAACTGTATCTATTTCAAAGGTAAATTATTTCAAATAAAATCTAAATGCATGTCTGAAGAGCATTGATTCTAATTTCTGACATGTAGAAGACTGATTTTAGTAAAATCTGTCATAAATACAGAAACTAATTTAGGTCACAGCACATTCAGTTCCTTATAAAGGACTACTATTTTTTATTCAAACTGCTTCTGTTTGATGATGTATAAGTACTTTGCCCCACTGGCAAAATCTTAGCTGTCACAGGCACATATATTAATAGAAGAGACATAAATCAGAAGGGCTTCCAACAATTTCACTAGGGTACTGGAAGACTGAGGCAAAAAAATAAAAGGAACTACAGTGCTGAAAGCATAGAATGATGGCATCAGCCTGAGAAAGCAATGCAGTTGTTCCAGCAACAAAAACAACAGAAACAATGCAGACAACATTTCAACTAAGCAACAACCTTATTGACTGAACCCACTGGAAAATATCCAGCAATCTCTTATACAAGTCAAACTTCATTTTATTTCCGAATAGGTTTCATCATCAGAGACAATCAAGAATCCTACACGTGATGTCGTAGAGCTTACTGCCTCTATTTCTGAGGGTTAAAGAGTTCAGTCAAACAGTTAACATTACAGGCCCAAAGTTAACTCTTTGCTGTTTAACATCAAAAGTTTTCACCTGCTCTACTATTTCCCCAAGTTGGTGTAAAGAAATAAGAAAACTGGGAAAAACCATAGCCTTCATAAAAATGGCACCCACAGAAAACCTTCTTCCTTGTCTTTAAAGGTCAGGAAATAACACTACAGTGCTAAAAAATTGAAAACTTGTTCCAGAGGTGAGCTAGATGGGCATACCAGCATAACATTAAAAAAATTAAAAGCAAGACAGAAATAAAAAAAGTAACTGTGCCATCAAGACTCCTTGCCTCAAAGAGATCCTGGATAGTGAATTTTTTAAACACAGTTTTCCCTGAAGATAGCATGATCAATGAAGCAGGTAGCAAAATTTCATTTTGCACACTATGAGAACTTCTGAAACAAAGGAAATTCATATGGAAACAACAGTGTGAAGTGGAGATGACTCTGTGACACAGAAATCCAACTGTATAAGAAAGATTTTGATCCTTCTGGACTCAGGCCTCCACTTTAGCAAGGATTTCTGTTCTAAATATTTCAGTATATTTCTCTCATTTGAAAGGTAAGGCTTAACCTCATTTAGAGAAATAAAAACTTCTTTTAGATTGTGCATAACTTTGAAAATTCAGAAGAAAGAAAGTTTTCTTTCAGCAAGGTTGTACTAAGGAATATTCAGGAGATTTTCACAAAAGGGAGGCAAAGTCCTTCTTCTTTCTTTCTTTTAAACTAGATTTTGATACCTTCCTATCCCAGTCCAAATTTTGATCAAAAGAAGATATTCTGCTATTGAAACCAGGGGTGTGCATAGAATCCAGCATTACTTTACATTCTAGGCATACTGTAAGAGGGAATATTAACCAGGTTAAACTCTATTTTTGAAACGAACAACTTGAAAAGCAGAGGATTTTTCAGTTTCAGTAAGCTTTATAATCTCTGGATCACTTCTGAAGGCCACTTCATGAAAGTTTTACTCCTCATACCAAAAGAGATTTGTAGATTTTACTACATCTAACACATCCAAAGCACCATTTTGTTCCCGGAAGGAACCAGACAGGCATCTAAAGTCAACAGTAATACAGATGTTTGCAACAACCACAAGTGAAAAACCAATGCCATGCAACAGGAGATGAAGGTCGCTTTGAGAAGACTAACATCAGAGTAAGTGCTTACAGGGATGGACAAAATATACTGGATAAGCAAAAAGGAGATTAGATAGGGACAAAGCACCAAGAGACGAGAAAATAAAATAGCACTATCTTGCTTCAAAGACACTTTAGATTGTACATTCTATACAAATTTTCAGTGTAAGTTCTTCATATAATTTTCACAAAATACTGCAGTAATACAAATAGGATACAAATTGACAATATCAACCTTTTTTAAAAAAAAAGTGTTCTACAGTTGTTTTCTGTTAAAATGCAGTACAATACAATATCCTGTGAATTACTGGTTTGGGAGAAGAGCTGTCAATATTCTGAATTAAAAACATTCATAATTCTTTCTCACAAACTGAAACATTTTTGTATGAGTATAGTGATATGCATATCAAGACGACATCATCTTTATTACTGTAAAGAATCACTATCTCATGTACTTATGAAAAAGAAAAATCATAGTATATGCATATTCAGCCTCTAATAGTGGGCTTTGTATATCCATGAAACAAGAAGCACATACATAGCAGAATATCACAGAATAGAATGCTCTAAAATTTAATAAAATGTACACAGGAAAAGTAGCAGGAATCAACCTCACTGTTTGCTTTTACTTAGAAGCATCTCTATACCCTAATAAAGTGCAGGAAATGAGAAACATTATATGAGAAAAATAAAGCTGTAGATCAAACAGCAGGCACCTCAACTTTACAGCCCCTTTTTGCTTCCAATAGTTTTGAACTTGATTAGTTTTATATTGTAGTTAAGAACTTGAGAAAAAAGCATTATTCCACTTTATTAGTATCAGATTCCAATAGGGAATAAAGCCTTCAAGACTTAATATCAGAGTCTATCAGCTGACAGAATCTATCAGAGTGATCATCCATATTACTCAGAGGTCCTGATGCCTTTTGTCGTTCTCAGAACTACTTGCCCTATTCAGCTATGATGCTTTTGTGGTCTCTGCTTCACTTCTCACTTCTGTCTTGCCATCAAAAGTATAATTAATCAGCTAATCTTTGAGATGTCAAAATAAATTCAGTCCTTCAGGCTATTTCCGCTTGTCAAGAAAAGCGTTATTTCCAGTTATCAGACAAATGTATTTGCCAATGCAAATGCAGCTTACACAAATTTTCTTTTCATTTACAACACTACTGTTTACAAAGATACCACTGATACTGTTGCATTACTCAAGCTTTTCAATAAGAATTGCCCTTTTGTTCTAAACTACTCTTACTTCAAGTATTAACAGCAGGGTAAAGTTAAATAGAAAAATCTCCAGCTAATAAAATTTGCAATAAACTAAACAAAATTCACTTGGACTTTAAACACCAAAATTAAATTGTCAGTGAAAGCTGTAATCTCATTTAAAAAAATTTTAAAAAACCCTAAAACTAACTGAGCTAGAACTAACTGTGGAAGGTCAGCCACCACAGCTGGCAGATGCCCACGCAGCCACTCTCAATTCCCTTTCTTTCCTGGACAGAGGAAGAAAGTAAGATGGAAAAGCACACGGGTGAAGATAAAAGACTGGGAGGTCATGCACCAGTTACTGCCATGGACAAAACAGACTTGACTTGGAGAAAGTGACTGTAAATTAAAAATAGAGTACAATAGTGAGGAAACAAAGACAATACCTAAGAACCTCTTCCTACTACTCCCGCTTCTCCCCAGGCTCAACTTCACTGCTTGTTCCCAAGTTCTCTACATCTCAGGGGTGGCGGTTATAATCAGTCTGTAACTTCATCTCAGACATTCCTTCCTCACACTTTTTCCCCACTCTGCTGTGGATTACTACCACAGCATACACCTTCACAAACTGCTCCAACATGGGTCCTTTCCACGGGCACAATTCCTGGCAAGAGCCAGTTCCTGCAAGAGCTCTCCATGGGCCACCTTTTCCTTTACTGCACCATCGACCTGTTGCAGTGTGGGGTCCTCTAGGAGCTGCAATGTGGACATCAGCTCCACCGTGGCCTCTTCAACGAGCTGTGAGGTAATCTGTGCTCCGGTGCCTGGAGCACCTCCTCCCCTGCTTCCGCTCTGACCTGGAAGCCTGGAAATCCTTCACGTTTTTTAAACTGATCAACACGTTTGGCACTTGGCAAATTAAAGTTTATTTGGAAATCTATGAAGGATGGTTTCTTAGCAAAACGTGAAGATAGTTTTCATCTAAACTGTGAGTGATGTGAAGAATTAACTCCGAAAGCAATGCAACTTTAGTTTATACAGGTTAATGGGAAGAGAACAAATATGACAGCCAGTTGCCTATTTTCTAACAGTGCAAGTCTGGTTTAGCAGGACTTCCTTCATTACCCAGACATGACAGCGAAAAATGTAAACTTTGAATTAGATTTCTTGAACATCATGGAATTTTTTAGAGTTCATAAAGAATGAAGGAGGTTTTTTGTTTGTTTACTTTTTTGCGTTTGGGTTTGTTTTAGTTGGTTATTTTTTAATGGGTGAATGTTCCTATACTTTTCCCATTTCCTGCCTTCATTAAGGAGGAATGTTTTAGAAGCACTTAGAAGGTATGTTGAAAGTAGACTAAAGTCAGATACAGCTTCTGAGTTTCTTCTGATAACCCCCCCTTCTTTAATCAGACATGAGATTAATTTCTATCAAATCTGTGACAGAAAAAAGACAGACATATGTGGAGTCCAGCAGAAACCTAGCAGTTTTGGAGATGTCTGTTTCTGTGATGTTTTTCAGGCCCACGTTGTCAGGCCCAGTAAATGCAGATCAGTAAATGTATACAACTCTTTCTGTGGACCCTGAAGTACTTGAGGACTATGTAAACATGTCCTAGGTTGAAGTATATTCTATCACCATCTTCATGAACTGTTGAAACCAGGTGAGGCAGTGCTCCCTGCCTCCTCCACTCTGGCTTATCTTCTGTTAATGGGCCCATCAGCACCTTTGCTACACAGCTCACAGATAACCCCCTCCTGGACTATCTCCTGTTAATGGGCCCATCAGCCCTTATCACATGACTCACCATCCCATTGTGAGATGCTCCGCCCAGAGGGAGGAACCAAGCATTCCAGCCTGGATATAAGCTGAGACTCTGAACACCAGAGGGGCGCTTACCCACTGGATTCCCAGAGGACCCGAGCTATCAGACCTTTCTACAGGATCAGTGCTTCAGGAAGACCACCTCATCTGGACTGCTTCCATCACTACGCTCAGGTTGTATTCTGACTCTGTCAGTGGTCTTTTGTATTATTGCATCTATTCTAGTTTACTTTCTTTCCTTTTTTCCTATTAAATAGTATCTTTGACTTGGAGCCTCTCATTTGTTGTGCTTTCAAACCACTACAAAACATTACAGAAAATCTGATAATATGTTTTAAATGAATAGCCTTGCTTTCTGTATAAATATTTTCTTGATGAAGAAGAACCATAACAAAAATAGAAATGCTTTTCTTTTAAGAAAAATGTCTATATTCCTAAAGAGTTAAAAAAATATTCAGTAGTTCAGAAGTGGCAGAATCAGCACTATTCACACAATTACAGTTTGATTCATTTTCTCATAATATTTATTTAAAAGTAAATCCCCTATTCCTGCTGTCTGAATCCTTTTAACTCCAACAACATGAGACTGAAGGAACAGAGATATGTAGAGGTTTACAGGCTGGGAAAATTAGCCTGCTTTCACAACTTGACCAGATTTGTTTCCAACTACTAAATAATTTTAGCAACAAAGAAAGCACTTGTGATCTGGCCTTAACACTAACACACATGTAGGAAGTAAGGCTTCGGACAGTTTGGCACACCTCAAAGCAAAAGAAGAGATCTAAGACAAATAAAAGTAATTTTGATTTGTAACTGCAGATCTGAAGCACAAAATAAAGCAAAAATTTTACAGAAAACCCATTTCAACTTCAAAATGGCAGCCTCACTTATATGCATTTATTTGAATTAGAATGCAGGTTGTTGACATTGATTATACCAAAACATATCTAAAAAAACCTGCTGAGGTACAGTCTAAGGGTGAGAAACATTCACACTAACTGAAGATGCAATAAAACATCAGAATAAATTTCCTTTAAAAAATCTATATATATTTAACAGGGTGATTTTTAAAAACTATTTTTAAAGTTTGAAAAGGTGGAAGAAACTTTGATAAGCTTTTACTATGTTATTCCAAGGATCTTAACTTTGTTTCATGCTATCTAGGCATTAAACAATAAAAAGAAATTATCTTCTACATTTTTTATGCCCACTAACTTTGTGCTAAGGCCAGAAGGCATTTCTGCACTCTGTAGGGGCTACCACTGTTTTGCACAAGTTAAGGTATGATGCCATTCATCCATTAGCTTACAACATACCGTGCCCAGGGCAAGGCACTACTTTCAGACCTGGTGATTACCTATAAATCTGTACTGCTCCAATTCCAGCTGTATTCTCCAAACTTTCAAAAGATAACTATAACTACATTGTATTTGTTGCAAATACAAGGTCAAACCATTCTGTGTTTCTGTGAAGGGAAATTGTCTCAGAGTTTTAACACACATCCTACATGTTAAACTTGTAACTGGCCTTCAATGCATAAGATGTGGGGAGCAGGTTAGAAGACTGACTGAAGAGTCAACAAAAACTATTTTCATTTTTCTTTTTAAGACAATTTCATTTTTGAAAAAATCAGAACCTATTTTAAAAGTTTATGAAGTGTGTTGGAACCATAGTAATGTTAATGAACATTCAATTATGGCATGGAAGTAAAATCTTATCATGAATAATACCATAGAAGTATGGAGCAGCAAGAAACATGGCTACATTCTGGATGGGTAAAAATGACAGCATGGAAAACACAGAGAGAGTTATTGCTGGAAAAATGTGCCATAGACCTTTTTAATTGGAATTTTTCAAAAATACTTAAAAGATTTTACTCCATCATAAAGGGAATGAAAATTTAAATTTCTCATTACCTTTTTTTGGCTGGCATTTATATCTTTAAAAATATTTGTAGAAAAAAAAATAGATGTAGCTGCCACTGTACATTAAGGGTGCATTCCCGAGAAGGGAGACAGTTACCAATTTGGCAGATAAAGCAATTTTTCCTCATCAGGATAAGCACAACAGCTACATGTAATAACTTGCAAAATACACACCTTGAAATATATACAGGCAAAGTATGAAGGATGAAGCAAGCAGGATGGAAAGGAAGCAGAAAATTATCAGGATTGTCACTGAAGCACTATTTCTTACTAATACCTGACAATCACCTTGTTTTACATTTTTCACTGTGACTGATTTGATTCACCTGAGGACAAAAATAAAGATGGTAAAAATGCAACTGCTCAGAAAATGGGCAGAAGACAACTATCACAAAAAATACATATCAGGCCTTCAGTTGCCTAGAAGTACCAGCTGAGATCTTTTGAAACAATTATCCAGCCTAAAACACCAGCATCTACTTTGGCTGATGGTCCTACTCTCTGCCTTTTACTCCCCATATGATATATACTGTCCCTGTGTATATAAATTGTGTGCATGCATGCATCTACCCACTGTAGCATTGATTCTTACAGGAAAAACTGCTTTTCTGTTAAACAAAGGTACTTCATTACTTACACTACTAAAGGCTAGAAAACAGAGCAATGACTGGCAAAGCAAATCTGAATCTATAAATAAAGCAGCAACACCTATAAGAGTATTCCTGTCTGAGAAATGAACGCATTAGAGAAGCTGACAAGTAAAATGAAGTTTGGAATCAAGAGTCAATTTAATACAGGGTAAAAAATGCTGAAAGAAACCTGCTTGGATGAGGTGGTTTTAAGTGCCTAGTTGAGCAAAGAAAGCTCATGAGTTTTCATAGAAAACAATATATATACAGAGCAATAAGCAAGACGCAGCACAAGAAAGTGCTCTTTCCTCAGTTTATAATATGCTACATATTTGCTGTGTACTTTGTTACGCAGCAATAAAACATTGCACACTGCTGGGCTACAGAATCTTCAAGAAGAGTGGCAGCAATTACACTGGTAACTCTTGGATTGGCATCATCTCTCATCCTCACCTTCTATATTTCTGATTAATCATAAGACTGACTAGCTATGACAAACAAGAGAAAAAAACATTATTTCACTGTCCCAGAATTTTAGCCTTTATATTTTTTTCCTTTTAACCTTCCCAATGTTTTGAAGATGAAAGACATAAAACTTTGAGCAAAAGCAAGACTGAAATTAATCAATACTTTAACTATAGTTTCTTTGAAAATGTAGGAACTCAGTTTTGGGTCACAAATATAGTGACTTCCAAATTTTTCCTCTTCTGGAGACCATTCTTCTTCCACCTCCATTCTCCCCCCAAAGGTTTCAAAACTACAAATACACTTCAGATTAGTGTTTCTATAATATGACATACATAGAAAACTGTAGAAATCCCTTGAAGATAAGTTTGAGGCAAAAAAATAGCTAATTCCAAAGCAATGAGAAGAGTCCATGGCAGGGGGGGAAAAAAATTACCCACATCCTCCCTTCTCTATTTCTTCTTGATTTTTAAACATCAATCTGCTTTAGCCTCTTCTCCACAACAAATTTAAGAATTGTGCTAGTAATGACATTCTGGACTGAAATAAAAGAAGCAGATAGTAACTTGAGTGTAGGAAGACTAAGTTCCTCTAAGTTATTATTCTGTATATATTAATAAGTTCCCATTACTAAAGTAATAAATTTCAGCTTTGTACACTATTTCCTATTTAAAAAATTAATACAACCTGAAATATTTTTTGCTTCTTTTATTCCCTTACTTTTTTTTACTGGATGTAAGCTGAGTACTAATAATGAGGTGAGATGGTAGAAATTGTATTGCTAACTAGAAGAGCAAGTATAAATAGCATTTTCCATTTTACATTTATTCTGTTCATCCAGCTTTGTCCTTACACTCAGAGCAGGCTTTTCTACCGTCACTTTCAGTTTCAGCAGTGATTACACATTATCTCTCTCCATTAAAACCATGATCTACTTGATTATGTGCCCTAGCTGAAAAGTACTGTGAAAACAGGAAGCAATTTAAAATGGTAATTTGGTGTATCTAAATAATTTCAATTACTAAAAGTTCCTACCAAACTTTTTTAAAATTTTTATTTTGTAAACTCAGATTTTAGGTAGATGGTATTGCAAAGTCACTCTGATAAAGTATCAATGATTTTACTGTCACTCATTGATATTGGTTTGCTATTTATTGGTTACCACAGTATTGTGACTGTATGTATCAATATGTACGCATATACATATCTTCTAATTGTTATTCACAACTTCATACTGGATTACTACTGCAGTAGTCCTCCTAATTATTAATTACATACTGACATATATCCTTGTTATGTGAAGGGTTTTTCTCACTCCATTTAACATGAAAATGTTTAACACCTCAAAGCTAAGACTGCCAAAATATCACTCATCTGGATCAACAGTTACTACAAGTTACATTTATAAACATCCATATTGATAATACAACCAGTTCTCTTTTCTGTTTCTTGAATGAAGGCAAAAGGGAAATCACATGGAACTGTATGCACAAACAGGTATAAAAGAATCTTAAGGTTTTGGAAAAATGGTACTTCACTGACACAAATAGCATTTGCCTTAAATAAATATGGCAAAAACTGTCTGTAAAACAAAATCTCCTAACCTCTGTTTATGCAAACCTATTTAAAAGGCTAAACCCACAAATTTTATTCATTTCTATGAATGTTAAAATGTTTAGCTTAGTGATGTCTTATACTTTCAAAGGACAAATGAGGAACAGTAAGATCAGCCATTAACAGGAACCTACAGTTTTTGTTCGTTAGGGTTTTCTTGTTTGTGGGTGGTTTTTGTTGGTTGTTTTTTTGTTTGTTTTTTAATAAAAAAGAAGGCAAGTGTTATTTTAACATATTTGCAACAATGTTGTTAAGAGCATTTCGGGTTTATTTGGAACTCACCATTTGCAGACCAACCTTTAAACTTTTCAAAGATAGTTTTTACTGAAGAATTCTAACTTATATCAGTGTACATAATCACTGTAATTTATAGATGTAGTAATAATGCGTCAGCTGCTTCACCAATAGCGTTACAAGGCGTTTGAAGAGCAGTGTATCTATGAAAAGGTACAAATACACACACAGGACAGTATTTTAAAAGATTAATCATACCTGTGTTCGCAGAATTTCGCCTTTTGACAGTTGCATATCACCAGTCAGCTCTTTCACAGTAATGCCAAGTGGCTCCAGACGCTTGCTGAAGTAATTTGTCATTTCAGCTGCCAAAGCCTTCATAGGAGCAACATACACAATCTGCACCAAAACAACACTCACTTGATAAATGAGCAAACCCCACAATGTCGTTTGTTTCATGGCAACCATTACAAATCACAATTTATTGTGAAATATGATGCCAGGCGCTTACAGTGAAAAATCTTAATAGTGATATATGAAAAGTAGTTATCTTTGTTGGATAAGTGTGCAGCTGTTTAAAGGACAATGGATTTTGTTTATACAGCCTCATCGCTTTGAAAATTGGTTCTGCATGAAAGCTAAATGCATTTTCATAGCTTTATATTCACATAATAAGATTTTTAGAACACAAATAAGAATAGCTTTAACAATAATGAAGTAAATCAAAACTAGCCTTATCTTTAACTTGGAAAAGTCTAATATCCTTGACAACTTCCTGATTTCATATTCCATGTGTAACATATAATAGATTTTACCTTACAAGTTAAAAAGTTGTTATTTGGTTCTTTAAACTCCTACCTTAAACTCATCCTTTTTGATAACACCATGCTGGACATGCTGGCGAATTTCATGAAGGATTGTAAGCATGGCAATGTTAGTCTTCCCAGCTCCAGTGGGGGCACAGATCAGCATGTTCTCATTTGTGTTGTAGGCAGTCTCAAAAACTATAGACTGGATTCGATTTAGTCTTTTCATGCCTTTAAAAGCAAGTTGTCCAACCTGTTAAAATAAACAATACACATATCTTGGATTTTTCTCAGATGTTTGTACATGTGTGTGTATCTACACATATATCAATCATATTAATACCAATCATGGGCAAAAGAACACATAGAAACAAACTCTCAGATACCTGTCATAATATATTTATTAATCCAAGTTTTTTTATTCTGAGGGTACCACTTTTGCACGATCCTCAAATAGGGAATCAATAAAGAAAACAAATTATAGCACAATAACATTTGCTAAAATTAATCAAAATCTTTAGCCTCATACTAGTTCATGACCTATTCATTTTGAACTCAAGAGTGGGACCAAACTAATAGGCAGTAAAATATGTAAGTATTAGTAATTAAACAGCATTAACAAGAAAAGAACAATATACATCTCAAAATCTAAGATGACAAACTATAACTACTCAATTGGTAGATGAGGCAGCAAAACAATGGAACTCAAAGTTCAATTTTGCAAACACAGACATGAATTCAGTAAAAACTTTCAGTTGCTTCTGATAAAATCTCCATCTTGCAACTGTTCATGTTCATACCTTTCTCCAATCCACAAGTTACAGTCACCAAAAAGAACATAAAACTTGTATGCGTAGTTCAAAACAAATTCAGAGAATGTTTTGAAAAAATGAATTTTATAGTTGATACAGGAAATTATGTTTATTATAGTTTAATGCATGGTTAAATTTTATAAAGTACAAATCATCAATTACAGTAATACTTCACTTCTATTGGTCTCTGTGAAAAATTGTATTTTTACCAGGAAAGAACTTCTGTACAGAGACAGTGGCAATTTCTGCATTTGAAATTATAAAACCTTTGCAACTGAAGAAAAGCCCTTAAAATATAGAATTAATTTTCTAATAAACTTACTTTTTCTTAGTTACTTTTCACAGATGTTTAAAATAGACTGCAGAATACGTAATTATTTTCTTTCTAGATTTAATTACCTGCACTGCTTCTACTACAAAGAATGAAAAGTATCTTACTGACATATTTTGAGTTTTTACTTTACTCATAGGAAACAACAAAAATACAGTAAAGAACAGGCCTCAAAGAATCTTCTGAAGATCTCCTTTTCCATTATTCTGTGCATTTTAATTAATTTACAGTGCTTTTTTATGGTAAAAGCCTCTCCAATACCAAATATTCTTCCTAATTCATTCCAATAAAAAGCAAATTATTTGAGCAGGACTTCCCCAAGTAATGCAAGCTTAGGAATGAGGGATTCATCAGCTACTTACATCAAATACTTCACTTAATTTTGCAACAAACAGCACTAAGTCTATCATTGTGCTGCAGTTTCCTTGTGATGATGATACAAATTACAAATTTAGATTAGTAGACCATTTTCACAAAAAATGAAAATACTCTACTCTTAAATCTATAGGAATGACGTATTTAATGACTAACCAACTGTAGTTTTATTTCAGATGGCTTTGAACTTGAAAAAACAGCATTCACTGATATAGAAGTCAATGAAAATGGTATGCAATCAACACTCTCTCTGAAAAATGTCCTTTTCAATTTAACAGTACCTTTGTCTTAGAGCTTTTCAGTTGAAAACTTCCTATGCCCCATTGAAAAAGTAAGTACTAATCAAATCATGAAGTGCATTTGTATTTGTAGGATTGACAAATCTCAAACATATCCAAATATCTATTTTATACCATTGTCTTTGGTGAAGAAAAACAAAGAATCTAACGCAACTAATTCATGCTCTTTTCATCAAGTTTAAGTTTTTTAGTGGCTAAATTTCAGGATTACAACAGTTTTCACTGTCACTGTTCTTGTAGTTTACTGTGCTTGCAACGCTACTGGAAGAAAGCTTATTTCTTTAGCATCAAGTTTTGTATACATAATGTGTATTTGTGTGTCATCTTCAAAATTCATTTCATCTTGATGACTGAGACTCTTATTAATGGTTTTCCTGGAGACCTGCAGAATATCTGGGTGCTATCAGGGTTCAATCAGCTATTTGTATTGCCTCCTTAGGCATTTTAGGTTTCTAACTTGCCTGTTACTTCATTTTGAGATTTCTTGACAGGTCTTTGTAATAGGTTATATTTTTCCTTTTCTCTCCCATTCCATCGAGTTGCTTTTAGAGGCTATTGTAACACTGCATGAAGTTCACACTGATGAATACCATTTACAGCGTTTATAACAAAGGATCTACAGAGAGAAACTCACAAATACAACTGGTGATTACAGAATTGAACTAATAAAATACTACATTACACAGTATTACATTATTTAAAGAAGCAGTTTTTAAACAAAAGCAGAAACTTTGCTGTCTAAACGAAGTCCAGCCTAAGTATCTTCAGAAAAGGATGACAGGAGTTTTTCACAGTCACCCAGTTGAATGTGTGGCTTTACACATACAGATCACCTTACAGCAGTGTGATTGTTAATACCCTTAAATATATCTTAAGTTTTCTTAAACTAGTGCCTGTAAAAATATGCTGTTCCAGCTTCTCTTAAACTCAAAGTGTGCAGAGTAAAGTACCTTTTTCCTTCATGTTTGGCAGAAATTACATATACTATAGCCCTAGGACATGCAATTGTAAGCAAAAATAAATACATATTTAGAAAAATAAAAGTGATTTCATGTCTCTTTTCCTACTGGAAAGTATTAACACCATGGATTAAGACTGACTTGATAAGCAGCAAAACAAAACCAGATGTTCCAGAAAAAAAAAACCAGAAAAAGCTGTGTAGCAAGTTAGAAAAATTAACTTCAGCCTGTTTTCTGGAAAGATGCTAAGCCTATTGAAACAGGAATATTAAGAGCAGAAGAAAGGGCAACAAAAAACCCCCCAAAACCAACCAAAACATAAAACTGGTTAAGAACTAGAAGTACTTCTTTTTCGTAATGATATTCTGAACCAGAACCTAGTTTTTCATTCAACACACTAATTAATTCTCAAGCCAGCACTCACAAATCAATATACAACATTCAGAATCCCAAAACAGTCAATGAATAATCTTTGAAAGTTGACTCTGCAGGAATATACTAAGGATTAAAAAAGCTACATGAGAAAGTATCTCCAAAGGAAAAAAATATCCTAAGACATCTTCAAACCAACTCCCCATTAATTGAAAAAAAATTATCTTTCCTCTAAATTCCATTTTATTCCATGCAGTAAATACAAGTGTATAATCCAAACCCAGTAGTTTTGGCCTGATAAAATAGTACGGCAGTATACAGAAATGCAACAGTTTGCATGGAAGTCCACAGTCTGACAAAGATACTAGAAGATTTGGTTTTGTAAATTGTCATTTTCACATACTACATATTTTTAAAATGGAAAAAAAAAATTTACCCCTCTGGCACATAAACATCAGCCAAGGCTTCTACAGACCAACTCCTATTCAGATAAACCACTGAAATCCCTTCTTGCTTAAAGAACTGGTAGCCACTGGATGGCAGAAAGTGTTTTTTACTGAAAATTAATGAGATGCCATGTTTTTGGACTTCTATTCTACAGCCGATTTATCCCTAGAATTCAACACAAACCATAGGAAGTTTCAGTAGAATACAATCTGAGTGTTCCTCTCAACTAACAGGATTTCAAGCCTAAGAAGATGCCATTTTTACACATGTATGAATCAGTATGAAAAGCCACTGAGAAGCAAGTCTTTCCACAAATCAGATGTTACTCAAAGCAGCTGTGATATGAATGAATGAACCCTCTGATTTTACTTCAGTAAGCTTTCCAATTGTTTCCCATGTAATTTATTGTTAGAACTAATGCATTTATGAATAAATGAGATTATACTAAATCAAGATATTCTAAATCAGAAATTTCCTCAGAAAGGTATTTGTGTGTTGGTGCTCTGACAGCAATTTAAAAATACAACAAATTTGTTTAAGTCATTAAAGTAATATATATGAACGAGTCCACACAGTTCAGTCTGCAGGCAAGCTTCAGCTCAGAAACACAACTGCTTCAGCAACACAGTAGTGGCAGTGTCTGCTCTAAATAGCACAGACTATCAGCACTTAAGACAGAGTTTTAGTCATGCAATTCACTACCAAGACCTTGTAGAAATGCTCTGTAATGATGACATCTTCTGTCACATTATAACAAAGTAATAAGATTACTACCCATTTATCTTAGAGATAATCCATTGCATCCATAAGCCAAGGTTGAGCTTTCAGCATTTTCCCTACTTACTGGCTTTATTTTAATGTAGAACTATTTTATGCAAAGTACCTTATATATCTCAGGTGAAACAAATCCCATTCTGCAGTCAGCAGTTCTACTACACTTTCAGTTAAAAAGCTAATTGATCTAACTGGTAATAGTATGACTAATCCATGCTTTTTTACATAAATCCCATGAAATTCAGGATATGAAGCTGTCATGTCCCTTGTTCTGACACAATCTCTAGGTCATCTTTTCCCTTTGCTGTCCTTTGGAATGTTGTTGGTTAAAACACATATGCACATACAAACATGTTTTTATATGCATGTATAAACACACATACACATTTTAATAAATACATTCCCACTATCCTTCTGAATTAGGAATAATTAGTAGTCCCCCCCACTTTCTATTATGCATCTATACACTTAAAGCACTTTTGTGCCAGCGTAAATCCTATTTTGTTACTGAAGGTACGCTCAGAAATAAACAGAGACTACACCGGGGAATGTCCACAGCTTCCCTCTCCTGATGATACTTTCCATATTCTACTACTTCCATGAAAAAGTCGTAGCTTGTGGGATTAAGGAACAGAAATAAATAAAAATGTAACTATATAAATAGCATAAAAGTAAAATTATTTTTATATTATCTTACGAGTACTATTTGAGAATGTAATTTCCTACCTGCCCCAAAGACTGAAATGTTGTCTTTCAAAGTGCGCATATACATTTTAAGCAAAGGCTCATAACACGCAAAAGAAAAACTGCATGATGTTTGGATCTGCTCCATTTAGCACCAAATCATATCAGTGAGATTTCATTGGACTTAGGGGAACAATTTTTGCAGGAACAAGTAGCATACACAAAGATATGAAAATTATACAAGCGTACCAAATAGAGCTTATGACTGGCTTTGGGCCATAATCAGCATTACAATTTCTTCAAGTAAGTACAAATTATATCTCACCCAGAGTGTAGTACCTGAAGAGTTATGTGCTATAAAAGAAGCTTGGAGTAAAACACCTTAGACAGATGCAAATAACAAAGGGCACCAGAGAACCAGCTGCTTATTTCAGCACCCTACCTGCTGCAAGTGACTAGCCTAGAACTGAAAGCAATTTTTGTATGGTATGGGCTATTAGGGTCACTGTTAGCAGCAACCACAAATCACAGAGTCATCTAACTTAGAAATCATCCAGTTCAGCCTCACTGCTCAAAGCAGGACCATTTACACCTATGCAGTTGTGTTTCAACTATCAACAAGGATGGAGACTCCACAACCTCTCTCAGCAAGGTGTACCAGTATTTGACCACCTCACAGTTAAAAATTACTCTTCTATGCTCAGATGAAATTTCACGTGTCTTAATTTGCACCCATTTCCTCTGGTGCTGCCACTGGGCACCACTGATGAGAGTCTGGCTCCCTCTTTGTAAATCATTTTACATCAGGTATTTATACACATTTGTCAGATTCCCCTTGAGCCTCCCCTTCAGCTCTCTCACATTCTCCTCACACAAAAGATGCTCCAGTCCTTTAATTAAATTAGGAAGTCAAAAGAATTCCTAGAAATGACAAATAACAAACCATAAGGGTAAAATTATACTCTGATGTCTTAGAACAGAGAATCACAGCCCATATAAGACTTCTTCAAATATGTTTTTAATTGGAATTAAACATCTTTTAGAAAACTACAGAGTCTTTATTTTAAAATTATCACCACATTTGCTGGTTAATGCAGTAAGTATTTAAGTAGCAGCAGCCATCAGAAACCAGGGAAATTTCAATACTTTCAAGTTATATTAGTATCTTTAAACTCAAAATAAGTGCCGCAAAATTCTCCTAGATTCTGACAGAGTACACTAGAGTAAAAGGTAGCATCTTGAGAGGGAAAAAAACCTGTACATTCATTCTATATTAAAGGATCTCCTCTGCTTAAGTTACCATAACACAAAAACTATGAAAATTATTACAATTTTGCTTTTTTTGAAATGCTGCTTCTAAATCATGATGAACATTCCCTCTCTAGACCTTTTAGACTTGACATTTGCCAAACATTGAGAGTTTTATTGAATTACTCAATTCTCAAAAATGTCAAAATTCTGGACAGTTCATAACAGCAAGTGCTGGTCAAGAAACAAACTTTCACTAAAGAAGATCCAGACTCCATCCAGAGAAGTCCAGAACAGTTCCATTAAAAAACAAATTGCAGCAAAATTTAGGAGTATAATATTCTCCTACCGCCTATGGAAACATTGGCCCTCCTTGAAAAAAAGAGCCAGTGAAAACCAAAAAAAGCCAAGGAACAAAAAGCCTCTATCTCTGGTTTTGTGTGTTTTGTGGTTTTGTTTGGTTTTAAGTTTTGTTGGTGTTTTTCTGCTGTTGTTTATTTGTCATCAGTCCTGCCTTCTGCACTCTTGAAGAAAGAAGAATAATCTATTCAAAATCAAGAGGTTTTGGGGGAAATATATGCCCATACCTTCATATATGCAGCTAAGCGTTCACATGCATGAAGCAATTTCAGCAAAAATCCTCTATAGTTACATTGTCATCAACTTTATACATAAACTATTCTCTTGATGAGCAACACAATACAAACAACTGCAGCAGTCATATCTTTTCTACAGACTTCTGAATTATTCAAACACTTACTCTTGTACTAAAAAGACAACATTGAGAAATCTTCTTGGGTTCAACATATAGATTAAATCCGAAGACATCTGCATCTGTATACCCCAAATCAGTTTGAAGGAAATGACACGACAGCACTATGGCATTGTAAGGCTTTTCCTTCTCAGGCTTGCTCTGAGTTAAAAAACTTGGGTGATCTCCTCCCCGCGATGGGAGAACTGTATTGTGTTCATCAACCCATCAACGACAAAAGATTATAGACAGAGTGATTATACCCTCTGGTGTTTTGATTTGAGGAAATGGATAACAAAGTGTTTTAGAAAGATTTTTCCATAAAAGCAACTATTTCTACAGAAAATGTGCATACGTTTTGGCATCCAAACAGACACACAGGAGAGATTCTGATTTCAGTGACATTGCTGCAAACTCAAAAATATCCGGTGTCAAGAGAATTATTCCAGATTATAGCAATGAAATGGAGATCAGAACACAGCCTCCTCTTGGAGCTTTCTGATGCCATTTGTGAATTACACACAAAAATTACCTTGAACTAATGCAGCTGAAGGAAAACTGGCAACAGTTGTGGCATTTTCTAATAATCTCAGAAGTTAAAATCTTATGAGGATAGAAGGATTTGGGTTTAATTTGATCACATTTCATCCATATTAAATGCAACCAAAAAATAGTTTTCTTTCTCATAAAATTAAAAATATCTTAATGCTGTGCAAAACTAAAACTAAGGGAGAGTGAAATACAAAAAAATGTACCCATTTAAAAAAATATTTAAAATCTACATTCAAAATATCTACAAATTTTTAAGAAACATTTTAGACATCCTGGCCTGCTATGTACTGACACCTCCACTATCTCCCCGACTTTTCTAGACAGAACAATGAGGAAACTGATGATGTTTATATGCTACAGTCTATTCTTCAGGTTGCGTTGTGGGGTTTTTTCCAATTCAGAGAACACTCTCATAATTTCTTATACTTAAATACAAGTAAAAGAGACTCCTAGCTCTGTTGATGGCATATTGCTCTCATAATTTATTCCCCTGGGAAAATACAGTGCATTCTAAGAGGAAAAAAAGATCACTATTAGATACACACAGACTCAAAAGCAACTGCCATCAGAGAGTAAGTATAGAAAAACCTTTCCTAGTTGTTCAATAACATAGACAAGGCAAGGCAAAGGAACAAAAAATAAGGAAAGACAACAAGGGCATTGAGACAGTAGCTACATACATTCTGGCTATTCATGGAAAAAAAAAAGTTAGGCTACTAACATGCAACATAGAAATTAAAGTCCTTTTTTCTAACCAGTTTAAAATGGTTTCAGCTAACCATTTCCTAAGTAAAAATGTCACAATATGTTATGAAACTACATAAAAATTACTTTTAGGAAATTGAATGCTTCTATGAATCAACATTTATGAATGAGCTGGAAGAATTTGGAAACAACTGCATCATATCAAGAGAAAATTATTATTTTTCTTCCATATTCTGGTTGCAGTTTTAAAAGAACATCACTACTAACTTAAAAATCTAAGCAAGAAGTTGTGGTGATAAGGGCATATATTCATCTCAAAAAAGGTGTGGCTACTCCAACTAACCCATACATACAATTGGAAAATTTAGTCAAAATGGAGAATACTGACAAAAAACAGCAGGAAATCTTTGGCCAAACCTCAAATGTAGAGACAATGAGGAAGAGACAAGATTTCAGACAAAAGGGATCAAAGTCCTAACCCTCTCATTCCACACAGACTTACGTGAATTACTGAGGTATGGATCAAGATAAAGACACAAAACTTTCTGAAGGACTGCATCCAGGCACTTACATTCAGCAATTCTCAGGAATTAATAATCACAGTATTAATGGAAGATTAGTACTCTGAAAATTACAGATTCACAAAACTGAAATGCTGAGTAAGAAGGTAGTTCCCACCTTGCAAATAGCACTACAGACTTAAAGCTTTCACAGATACTTCGTAAAGTGCTGTAGGCTACACCTGAACCAGATATTTTGTTTTCAAACAATCACAGCATGGGCCAGGTTGGAAGGGACCACAGTGGGTCTGTGATCTGGTCCAACCTCCCTGCTCAAGCAGGGTCACCCAAGAGCACAGGGTACAGGATCGTGTCCAGATGGTTCTCAAATATTTCCAGCAAGGGACAATCCACAACCTCTCTGGACAACCTGTTCCAGTGCTCAGTCACCCCTACAGTAAAGAAGTTCTTCCTTGAACTCAGGTGGAACCCGTGCATCAATTTTTACCTGTTGCCTCTTGTCCTGCTTATTGGCAACACCGAGACAAGCCTGGCTCCATCCTCTTGGCACCCTCTCTTCAGATACTGACAGACAGTGATGACGTCTCCTCTCAGCTGTCTCTACAGTTTGCTGCTATAGTAGTTATTAATATGCAAACATCTTTTTTTTCTTATGCATTGATGCAAAATTTGAGTGAGGTATTCATATTTAGCCTAGATGATGCATGTGGCAACATGCCAAAAAGTCTCCATGTAAGGAATACGCACAGCAGGAAGACAATCTCAAACTTAGAGGTCCAGAAGGACAAAGGTCCACAGGTGTCAAAAACAAGAGGAAGTAGAATCAGGAACACAGAAAATTTATCTCCAACATAGTCTCAGATGACTCAGAGAAAAAAATGTCCATCCCGTTCAGATTCAGGGAACACAGGAGAGAAGAAGGAATATTTGCAAGTAAGTTTCCTTCTTCATATTATGTTTTATGATAAGTAATTCCTATGGATGACTAAATAAAATCATCTTCCTCTATATTTTGTTTACTGCAAATGTAAATTTCTTACTTCCCTTCTCCTTATTAATTCCCAACAAGCTCATATAAGGCATATTTATTTATTAATACAAAAACTAAAAATAACTTCACTCTTATTTGATGTGTCGATTTCCAATGAAAGATTAGGTGGTATAACTGAATAGTGAAATAACTGCAAGATTAGGTGGTAGAATAATTTCAATTTTCCAATAAAAATTCAGAAAAATGATTTTGTTGTAAAAAGATACAAAACACACACACACAATCTTTTGCTACTTTAAGAGACTTTAAAACACTTTTTGCTCCTTGTTGTTCTGCCAACTCAAACAATGGGTCTTCAAAAAGTTTGTAAGTTTCACTGTATTAGCATTTATTGTGTGATCTTGAGGTTAATGGAAACTGTAAGTCTGAGCTGAATAGCCCATCTTCTAGTCATACAGCTCCACTATCCCAAAACATTATAAAAACATTTAAAATTATTTGGCGATTTCTCAGTGGATCCCTTGATGAACCATCTCAATCTCATTTCTATCACTGAAAGACACAACCAATTCTTACCTAAGATAAAAGATTAATTACTTAAGGAGCGTACAGAAATTTGTATTAATTAAAGACAACATTAAGATCAGACAAACTATAACTTGTATAAAATATTTTGAGTGAAAGTGGATCATTTAAATGTTGCAGCACTTCAGAACCAGCATATACCTCCCTTTGAAAATTCTCACTTTGAGATTACATTTCTTAAAAATTAAAAACAATTTTGGTCTTTGGTATAATTTGAATTAGAATTTAAGATACTATCCTGTATTTCACTTTAAATGAAGACCTAATACTCCTAAGAATGAAAATCTGCCTTCAGGGATACTATCAAAGTAAAGCAGACTATTGCATTCTTCTATACTCATACCATGAAATTCCACTGAGAAGTGGCTATTCCCTAAACAGGATGCAGCAGAAGCACATTATTCATTCTCCAGTCTTAATTACCAAAATAACTACAACTACTTTGAGTTGTTTTAATTAAAAACTTTACAGATTTCTGCATGTGCTTTACACTAAAGTCCATATTCATGTCACTGACATATATGTGACCCCCTAAAGAATGAAAAATTAACACGTAAAAAGTTGCTTTCTCAATTTAAATATTTCACTTGTTATGATCATTTAATGAGGCAAAAAACCCCAAAAAACAAACAAACAAACGAAAACCAACCAACCAACCAAACAAACAAATCTGCAAAGTCACCAGGTAGACATAACTGGATTTCAAATATTACAGTGATTAAGTACAAAGGGAAAAGAATGCTGTGAACCAAAAAGCTGCATTTCTTTTGAGCTACATGCAGCTGCACTGTGTAAGAACATGTCTGCCTGAAATGCTTCTTGGATTTCTACTGGTCATTGGGTTTACTCTACAAAATTCAATACATAAAAATCACCCAAATTACAGTCAGCTGAACTTCACAAATTGGAGCATAAATATTATCATCCTTGAAAGCAAGGAACCCTGTTTTTAAGAGCAGAGTAACAACATTTCATATTACTGTATAGTTTTGAAGTAAAGATCTCATTCAGTATTTTATTTTTAAATGACCCTTAATTAATTCAATACTATTTTATGCATGCAAAGGCATTAGTTCTAAATGTTCCTGTAGAAGTGACTATTTAATCTTTTAATGTAGAAGGCACTTCGGAACAATCTTTTCAAACTATTTACTTTAGCTTATGTTAACACGACAAACTATTTCTTCCTACAAAACCTAACAAAGCCCAGAAAAACTATCAGAATGCTTTGGAAGGTAATTATAGCTGAAATTAGTAATAATTTTAACACATCAAGTAAAAATGAAAGAATGGCAAACAGAAAAATATTCCCAGAGGATTAACTATTGCTGTCATAACTTCTCCAAAGTTCAATTTTCTTTTCTATTTCACTTAAATTCACACTCCTCCTACCCTAGATGGCAGCCCTGTTTTACAGTATAGCTATTAGAAGACTTCTTTCCTAACTATAGAAGACTTTTTCCTAACTAAGAATAGTTAGCATTTACTTCTACAAATATACAGCTGTTTTGTTTTCATGAATTGCAGCTAAACTAGCAGCATTCACAGAAGTTTTCCTATCACAGGAAAATTAAATAGATGAGGGATGACAACCTTGTGCGATAGGGTCAACAACATGCAGGAAAAATAAAAGAAGAAATACCAAAAGACAAAAAGTACAACAGTTTTAAAAGCTATTTGGAAAATTTGTCTAATTACTTCTGATTGTAAAACTTTTTTGCTTGTGCATTAACATCAACAGTGAATAAAATGCGCTACAACAAAAAAGGGAACACATACTCTCACAAACCCCCCAAGATACGTCTCTCAAACTAAGCCAAACAAAAACTGAAAACTTCCTCTTTGGTAGAATAATCTCCTCCAGACTAGCTGCATCCTTTAGTAGCACACCACACACAGTGTAGATGAGAACTTCTGGCTGCCAAATCTGGGTTTGTATTTTATTAAAAGAAGAATTTAGACTAGTTATAAGAATGAGAAAGTTGCTCATAAGGAGTGCTCTTCTGCACAAAAAGGAAAAAAAAAAGGCTTATTTTTTTCTTCCTTTAAGTATTCAGAACGAGTTTTATAGGATGAATCTTTACACAAATTAAAATCCTGACAGGTAAAAGCAGGTACTTTGTTAGATTACTTCTAGGTACAGGCAGATGCATCTACTCCCACAGTGGCTCAGCAGGTGTTTTTCAGCAGCTGGTGCCCTTTACTGGTTTGCCTTTGTAAGTGTTCCCATCAGATTTTCAACTATTTCAGAGGCAGCACTACACAATATACACACACTCGGCAGCTGTGCAGGAAATGAAACAGGCTTAACATTTTATTCAAATCAGATGCAGTCAATTTTATCTCATGTTAATATTAAAAAGTCCATTTCCTTATTCATATTTGCTACTTGCATGAAAAGGAGCAACCTAAACAACGATTTTTGTTTGTGACTCTTACAAGACAGTATCTACTAAATATTTTAAAGCAATTTTTGCTTAGTGTATTACACACAGCCATGCTAAAGAACAGACTAAAGGAAATTCTCTACATTCACCAATACAGATATCCCTATTAGACTCTGACCTATATTATCTATTAATTGCTCCTGTATTTGAAATTCTCTGCCCAAGAAGAGATAACTCAAGATTTTACAGAACTGTTTTCAAAAAAATAAGGCTGCATGTAGAATAAAAAGTCTCTTTAAATGAGAAGATCTGTTGAAGTTTCAATTACAACCTTGCTAATGAAAGGACATTTGAAAACGTGATTTTTTATTCACTTTTCACAAGAAAAAGCCTTTTTCTTGCTTATATAAACTTACTAGTGGGTTTTGCCTGTTGTCATTAATATTGAGCCCTTGAAAATAAAAATATACATAAAAACACAGCTGAGACTGATACAACAAAGAACATATTTACCAGTTTTTCACAGCATCCTTGCCCTTCTTAACACCTCCAGTGTCTTAAATGTGGCTTGTTCATGTAAAAACATCAAACTTACAAGATGTTAAAAGGGTCTTATTATGAGTATATAAATAAATAAGCTAACAGAAAAAGAAAAAATCGATAATCTATTTGTCAGGACAAAAGGGTTCAAAGTGGAAGATCTGACAAGGATGTAACAGTTTCACTCAAAGTGACCTTGCAGCTGGGACTGCTAAGAATCTTAGTGTGGGAAAACTCCATTTATTATGCCTAGTATTGTTCATCCTCTGCCTGTTTTGAAAAGTATTCTGAGAAGATTCCTGTGTTGAGATAACACATTCTCACAGACATGCTTGAGCCTCCTGCTGGGAGAGAAAACATAAAGGAACAGACTTGTGATAAACTCAAACGTGCAAAGACCTTTGATATAGTGGCCTTTGGTAGTGGGGCTGCTACCTCCCCCTTCCCTCTGTGTCCATTAGAATGAGCTAACCCTAAGGGAGGCCTGTGTCCTGTCTGGCTCTGCCTGCTGGGATGAGTTAAGTCTAAGGGAGCTTGTGTCTCTGTGTGTTGCACAGCCCGCATGTTGGAGGGTAGAAATGAGCCAAGACACAGATCCCTTCTTTATCACAGCATGAAAAGGGTCCTGGTTTATTCCTCTTTACAGCTCAGCCATCCTGACTCCAACTATCCACTGACCCTGGCTGCAGCAAGCTCCTACTGTAGGTTTCCCTTGCAGCCTCTGACTGCTGGTTATTTCCTGCTTAACTATGACTGCATGTATTGGTTTGCAGACTAACTGCAGGCTTTTACCAAGATAGACTATGGCTGCAGGTTCCAACAACAGGCTCTGACTGTAGACCCAGACTGACCTCACAGCACTGATTCTCTCCCCCCAGGATCCTCCTTCTTCATAATCCTCTCTTCCTCAAGGATTCTCCTCCCCCTGCTAAGCCACTCCCTTTTATCACACTTACCTTTACTGGATATAGCTGTAACCCATCAGGGGTGAGGCTGTATTGGTAATTAACACAGCTGTTACTTATCAGGGGTGAGGTCACCTGTATTCTCTTCTCCTACATCTGCATGTTTCTGCCACCCAGCCTTGCTGGCGAGGTAATGAAATAAATTTACTCTTTGCATGGCAGCTGTGGTTTGGTGGTCACCTGTATGTGTCAATTCACACAGTATTATGTGAACTGACATAACAGAACCTGGCAACTGATTTTTAAAGAAAAAAGATAAATGCCTTGGTAATCTGAAAAGGATTAAAGCACAAGACTACAAAAGGTCTTGAACTAAACTGCACATCACACTAGGACAAATGCAACTGAAAGAACAAATGATCAGATCATATTTTAAGCACTCCATTTTAAGAGACTACGAGGCAGATAATGGCATTATATTACAGCTGAAAAGCAAGGAGAAGCCTATTGGCCAAAAAAGAAAAGACAGTCTTTCATTGAAAAGTCATCTGAAACATATGTGTAGACTGCACATGCTGCAAAGGAAACCTTCATTCAGTCTGATTCCAAAATGATCCAACTTGCCCAGTGTCAAACCAAAGGAAATAAATCTGCTGTCAGTCTACCAAAAGGTGGGTCTACGGCACAGGTAGAGAGAGAACACTGTTTTGGAATAAGAAAGAGTTGCATTGCTAACATCTATGCTAGTAGCTTTTTTAAATCAGAGACATATTGTACAATCTGGAAAGACTTGCAGGTGCAAGTGGTTATCTATCAATTTCTCCAGTAATTCTGGTAAACCAAAATGATAAGAAAGTATTTACAATACTTTCCCATTCTTATGGGACAATAGTTGTCTTGAGTTATGTAAACAAAAAAAAAGTGTATTCTATTTCATCTGTTGAAAGCAGTTGGGGACATGTTCTTCTTTATCTCTTGTAACTCCAGGGGGGAGGAGGCGAGTGCCTTCTGATAATGGGCCAGCTGTTAAAACTGGGTGGGGCATTGTTCCTTATCTCTTTCCACCCTCCATGGGGATATCTTCTGGTAATGGGCTATTAAAGCTCACCAATGACATGACACATTACATCATCCCATTGTGAGATGCTCCACCCAGTGGGGGTAGCTAAACTGTTCTTACCTAGATAAAAACTGAGACGTAGGAACACCAGCTACTCTGGTTTTCCACTGGATTCCTGAAGGAAGACTGGACTTATCTTAGCATTACTGAACCCTTTTTCTATGGGACCATCTCTTCTCCAACAGAACCACATCTGCCACTGCAGAAGTGCTTACTTTAGACTGCTTCCAACACTCCAACCAACAGGGTGTCAGGTTGTATTTCTGACTCTGTCAGTGTTTCTAGGATTTTTTTGTTTGTTTTGTTTGCTTGTTTTTTGTGCTACTACATTTTTATTCTTAATATTTCTAGTAAAGAACTGTTATTTATATTCCCAAATCTTTGCCTGAAAAGCCTGTAATTGCAAAATTGTAATAATTTAGAAGGGGGGGAGTAGACATTCTCCATTTCAAAGGAAACTCCGTGGCAGATACCTGTCCTTCCAAACCAAGACAATAGTAAAAGCCTGTTTTCATTATACTTTTCTGGTGAAAGTTCTCCTAGTTTGTATAAATATAGTCTATTTTTAAATGGTCAGATTACAGTGATTTGATCCACATCATGATACCAAAAATAAATGTCTAATCATGTAAATAGGCCAAAGAAGATGTAGTTTAAGCAAATACAGGCTTACATCTGATCAATTATATAATGCTTACCTCCAAAACTCATGTGAGATGTGATGTATTTGCTTCCTTTACCTTCATTCCTCCCCATCCCAAAGGATGTGAACTGTTTATTACTGCCACAATGGTGGATAGACACATATTGTTCCAGTAAGTGGAGGCTGCTGCTCAGTGAAAGCAGCCTTTTGCTTTTCATAGAATCTGACATAAGATCATGCTTCAGTTCTCATCTGCCTCCAATTATTCATCATTCCCTATTTTCTTGCATCCTACATACATCTCATAAAGACAGCGATTGGCTTGACTGTATTTTTTGCATACAGATCTTTCTTAAAAATAAAACAGTAGAAATCTGGTAAGCTGAGGGAGGCAAAGAGAAGGATATATAAAATAGTGGTCTATTAAAAAGCCTCAGTTACTTTAGTAATCAACTCTACATTAATGGGAAATATATATATATTTACACATACCCCATATACATGTTGTACATATGTGTTTTACATACATAGGCATAGTTTCTGAAGATACTTTTAGCTATCTAAAATGTATATATTACTGTCTTTTTTACGTCTATGATAATGTTGGACTAAGAATGGATGACAGACTCCAGAGAAGTCACACCTGCCAAACACAGAGATGCTTTGGAGAAAATAGTTTCAATTTATTATCCTGCATTAAGAGAAGGGTCCTCTCAAAGACTGTAATAATATCAAACGTCTTTTTGGTGAATCAGAAATCACTGTTTTCAAATTCTAAAGATAAACCACAATCCTTGCCAACAAGTACCACTGCATTTCAAAGTATTATTTGATAATAGTAATTATAAAAATATAACACTATTCCATTCCTTTTTGTCTTTTACTATCACTGCTTCAAAAGAGAAAGGCTTTATGCTCAAACCAGATCTTTTGAGATAGTTCATTCTTTTCTGTCTTGTTTCAGCACTAGCTTAAGCTCTTATTCTGATAATATTCTAGGAAACCTGCTTTATATATTTTGATACAGACTTCAGATATGCAAAAATACTCTCCTATTAGGAGAAAGCAGGTATAGGTGGAATTATGTTTGGAACAACAAACTCAGATTATTGGAAAAAATTATCCATCTGTGAAGTAATTCTTAATCACATATTTATTACTTTATATCTACCTACTTCATTACTAATCTTCTCCATCGGTGTTAGGTTTTCAACTTGTCAAACTCCTGGTTATTGGAGAGTGGTCATAATTGCTGATCCACTCAAGCTCTGCTCCTGAGAACTCTCCCTCACTGGAGCTGACATCCACTTGTCATGTTAAATCAAGGAACCCAGACTTTCACATTTCATTATGCAATTAATTCGAAGTTGTACTACAACATTCACACAGCCTTGCTATCCCTGCAATGCACCTGTACTTCAAATACCATAACAAATCTATTTGACATGACCATATGAGATTTCTTTTTCTCTAAACTATTTAAACATGGTTTTTTTGCTTTAAAGGTGTTACACAAAATAAATAAGGTTAGTAATCTGGCACGCATTAAAATCAGTGATCCTATTGAACAAACCCCCCCCCCCCCCCATCTTAATGGCAAAGCCATATAGGAATAGTAGAAAGGTTTTATGAATCCAGAAAATCATTATGGTACCATTTCTAGTATTAAAGGCTATATCAATAAAGTAAGACTTTTTTTAAAAAATACTTTTTGATTTATCATAAGGGGAAGGTGTTCTCCATTGCTGAAAGAAAAAAGAACTTTCTAGCACTCAGGAAATCATACAGTCACATCTATCTGCGGTGAAAGCTGCAGTCAAGTGAGGCACATGTTTAAAACTACTACATTCAACGAATTATGTTCAAGCACAGCAAGTGACTTTCAAAGGTGAATTAGTAGCCAGCCACAGAGCACATTTGCGTTTCTACAATGTGAGATTACAGGTAAATTTTAAAATCAGAATACCACTTTACAGCTTGCACATACATCACAGCAACAGATCTCTTTGATGAAGAGTTAATTAATTATTTCTACTAAGAAACTGGATTGCCTTAATGGAAAATATGGTAATTTTATACGAGATGGACAATGAACTGCTGGTTTGGCATGAAGCACATATTTTTGCCTGCTTTTAGCCAAAGTGATAATATTTATTCCTAGAATTTTAATGAAACATTGCCTAAAAACTTCATTTAATGGCAAGTGAAATAATCGAACAATTTGATGCAGAAATTTTACATATAGCATCTAGAATTCTAAAATCATGATAAGATACCATTGACTTAACATATTGAAGAAAATTAAGCCAGAATTTGTAGGCCTAAAGATTATCACCAGTGTTGAATCTTAACTCCAATATTTTTGTTCACCTGGTATCGCACATGAATTCAACCTCCTTTGAACCCCCCCGTCGTGAAATATTAAGACAGACTGCAAACCCTAATATACACTACCAGCCATTAAAGCAATTGTACCTTGACCTACATCATTTTTCTTTTCTTCAGTTGGGAGTAATGATTACAGGACTTGTAGATTCTCCTCAGAGCAATTTTTGAGCATAATTCATTGGATAAATGGCAAGATTTCAATATAAAGCAATATTTTTTTTTATTTATTTCATACGGTTCAGCTATCAATTGCTGTTTGGAAAATATGCAACTAAAATATGCACTAAGATCAACTCTGGAATTAATGATCCAATATTCTGGATGTGAAAAATGTAACTTATCCAAAAAACATGCATCCTTCTATTCAGTAGACTTACCTTGTACAATTCTAAAAACAAGAAAACATTACAGGAAAAGAGAGAATATTGATTTTGTAATAATTCCTTCGCATAGTGCAGAGGGAAAAAAACCCTCTCTTATTTAGATCATTAAGCAGTGCTAGTAAAAGGAAATGGAAATAACATGAAAAAAAAAAAATCCTACCCTGAACATCCACTTTAGGTAAAAAGCTGAAGCAATTTTTCACCATCAGCATTTTTTTAGATAAAACCTGTTTTCACAGTGTTTAAGAGTAACTTTCCCTGGCCTGAGTTTATGACTTTAAAGGTACATTTATTTGGCAAAAAGCCTGGCACAAAACTACCTTTATAGTAAACACAAAAAATGTATTTCACTAATGGTCAAGCTGCATGTCAACTGAGCAAAGATAATAAAGCTAAGCTTGTGCTTTCCCAAATTTTAAAATTCTCATTATTGAAATAAGCTAGCTGGAACATCACTTGTACAAATAGTAGAACCATAATACTTCAAATTAAACTGGTGTAACCAATCAGCTACTTATGAATCACCTGTGCTTGAACTGTGGTAAAACCCCAGTCCTCTGAGAAATAATAAATGTCAAGAAAAATAGGTATCTACAAGGGGGGCTGGGATTTGTTGCCTTTCTGTAAGGTAAGACCCCTTTGCAACTCCTTCCATGGGACACAGTGAACCCTTCTACCTCTGAACACCAGCGACATTCCCAAGCAGCAGCACAGCTCCCTCCATGCCACCAGCTCCTGCTCCCAACTTTCCAACAGGTAGAAAATAAACAATATGAGATGACACAGGTGGAGTGAGATTGTTGGAGGAGGTGACACAGCAGTTCAGATCATAATGGAGAAAGGTAGGAGACAAAGCTGAAAAAGGAACAACACAGAAAGCAGGAGAGTGCTGAAGCCAGCTATTTATGACATGCTATGGAATTTTTTTATGGCTGCTAAATCGTGCAAGGTTGGTCACTCCTGATCTCATATTTGCAGTGCATAATGGGATTAGGTAGGAATGGTAGCTATAAAAATTTGGACCTTTGTCAGTTCATATGAGTTTCATCTTAGCACCTGTGTTCTTTCAGGCAGTGATTTCACTAATCACAAAGTCATAAACTTTTTAGGAAAACTCTGACCCTTTGCAAGGAGGTCCTAAACTAAATATTTACTTTGAAAATACCAGCCATAAGATTTCAGATAATATAGTACTAAAGCTAGTGTTATTTCTTCACTCTGGAGTGCAGTGGCAGATGCATCCTGGCTACACTGCTAATTCTTTAAAAAAGAACCCTGTGTTAATATCTGTCCTGGTTTAAGGCATTGCTGCTGCCTTTGGTGTTGGTTCACAGAGGTTTTGCCATTTTGCCTTATACTTCCACATTAGAAACTATAAAAAAAGGAAGCATATACATGTTTAAAATACGCTTAATATGTGGTTTGTTAGAATTAGTGTCTAGAGGAAAGCATTTCTCTTATCTCTTCTCAACTTGTGTTTAGAAGAAATAAGAAAAGCTAAATCTTAACTAGTATTTAAATTATTTAATATGCAAGATTACTTCCAACTTACATGATGCAGAGCTTTAACTTCTGGCCAACAACTCAAAATATAAATGAACTGCTTATGAACTCAGTTCTGATCTTACGAGTTTCAAAGATGAAATGCAATGGTGTATTCTGCAGTAAATGTTACACAAACACTCTCCTCAAACTGCTGACAATGTGATCAAAATCACATAGCTCATGAGAAACAGATAGAGTTCTTAAAATTATTTTCATGTAAATGAAAACATACAGACTAATAAGAACAGGAAGAAGAATATTTATAATTTTTAATACTGTCAGGATTTCCCCAGTAAGTGCTTATAAAGGTCAATATGTAATACTCAAAACCCCAGCAACAATAAATGGGCTTGGTTGTTCTGTGCCTTTTTTCCCCTGTGGATTATGGGTTGCAGGTATATTGACTTGTTAAACAGGCTGAGTACCTTTATCTCTAGACTAAATGTCTTACATCAAAACCCTACCACTAATGGCACCTCACAGCAGTGAACAGCAGCAGAACTGTCAACTTCCTCATGATGCCTTTAGAAGTTCCTATTAATGAACTATCTAGTTGTATTTACTGTAATATCTACTCCTCGCCCACCTACTCATATTTTCGATAATCCTGCAAACATATCCATGCAGAGATACAATAGACCTGTTTTATGAACACCTATACATGAAAAGGAAACACCTGAAAATAATTATTTTTCTGCTTTTGCTTACACTAGTTAATCAAAAATAAAACATATTGAGAAAATCTTCATGCTCTCTAAGCCGACTCCAGTTAATTGGCAAAAATTTGAAACATCAACCAAGGTGTTTCTGAGCTTAAAGATTTAAAACAGCCATGCAGAGAAAACAAAAAAAAAAAACCAAACAAAAGAATTTTGCCCTAACAAAGACACATCTTGACAAAGTATGTCTTAGCTTACATATTGGCAATTCCAGCCTTTTTCCTTGATAAAAATTTTCTGTTAAACAAATTTCAAATCGATGAGTCTCATTAGTGAAATCAAGAAGCTGAGAAGTCCTGCAGCTGGACAAACTTCATAAATTTGTCATCTGTTGTTGCAAATCAATATGAAACTTGGGGACAGGAATTACATGCATGTTCAAACAATCAAACTTGTATTTGTTGTTGACACTTCTATTTGATCTCATATAATAAGAATCATATCAAAGAGTAAAGTTCTGAAGAAGACTGTTTCTCTTTCAAAGTTTCAATGTAAAACTGAAAAGCAGACCTCTTGATGATACACAAGCTACAAAAAAGAATTACTGATTAAATTTGCATAAATGATGCATTTTTTAAAATTTATTTTAAATATTATAGGTCAAAAATCTGCAAACTTCATTTTAGATAGGTATTTTTCTGTCTGAACCGTATTTTTTCTGAAACCATTTACTGCCTTTTGAAATATTGGTACTTCTTGCAAAAAGTTTCCAGATTAGTAGGTAGTATTTAGCTTAGGAAAATGATATTTTATTGCAAAAAGCTGTCATGCTGAATATTGTCATATAAAATGACAATAGGTGCAAGTGGCTGTATTTTTCAATCTGGTTAAGGGCTGTCAGTCAATTCATAAACACAATATTAGGTATTGTCACCTAAGCAGAAAAGAATAGATTCAGATTCTAAAACTGTCTTCTGCTTTGAAAGAGTTGAATCTTTACGTAAGACAATCTTTACTCAGAATCCCAATAAAGTGCTCTGCGTATATTCTCATTTCCTGCTTTCCCAGAGAGAAAAAGGTGGAAAAAATGTATCCATGTTATATGCTGCAGAACTATGAGACATAAAACCTTCTCTGTACACAGAGCTTGCTTTTTAAGTCTCTGTTCAAATCAATACCAAATCTTCCACTTTTCAATAGACTTGACGAGGAGTAAAAAGGTGCCTGTGATGGAGTACTGCAAGTTCTGGACTGTAAATAACTAACAAGAAATTTAGTTCCCTTATCTCAGCTTTTTCACCATTTTAAATCAGTAAAAGTTGAGATGCTAACATTTGTTTTACCCACATTTTTCCTCTCTGCTCTTTACTTTCTATCATCAAAGCTTATTTTGAGGTGACTCTGCAGCCCATACAGTCTGTAACACCATATTCAACACCCCTGAACCGCATCAGACACTAAGACTGGTGCAGAATAGTGCTGTGCAGTCAGAAGCCAACCTGTACAGGGCAAGGTATAGAAGCTCAGATGCACCTTCTCCTCTGATCTTCAGAAGAGAGCAGAATCATTGTAATACTTTCATTTCAGTGATCCAGATCACAGCTCAAAACCATAAATAACTGAAAATGTAATGCCAAAGAATTTGAGAACTGCAACTCATGAACAAGTAGTTCAGATCAGAAATTCCTTGAATCTGAGTCAACATGAAAAGGATTACAACACTGAAGTATGTTCCCCAATAAATATTCTTAAAATTAGTCATGAAGAAATTAACTGTCTGCATTTACCTATCACAGACCACCGGAAAAACTGGCAATACTTCCAATACAAAGTAAAAAATAATTAACTATCTTTGAAATGGTATACTCACCTCATCTAAGTCTTTAATGTAAACAATTTTCTCTTCAATACCAATAGGCATCGGTTCACTATGGGGGATCTTCACCTCTTCATACATTTTATTGTTTTCTCGCTGAACAGATTCTGGTAAGAACACCTAAAAATGTATTGCAGGAAAATTAATTGAAAGTGTGAAAACAGAAAGTGTCATCATGTGTAACTCACTTAGAACAATGCTTTATCACTTTCTTTCAAAACATGAATCCAAACCAAAAGCAAATCTTACTCATTCATTTTATAATTAGCACTGAACCCCCCAAATGGCAAATAATCAGTTTGACTACTCAGAAAACAGTCTCAAAACCCCCCAAAAGATAACTCTATTTTATTAAATTTCAGAATCCATTAGGTCTAGAATTTCATAAAGCATTTCTTTTGTTAAAGTCAATTCAAAGGTATCCAAAAGACAGAAAAATATTAAGAATTTAAATTACCCTAGAAATAAAAGCAACTACATTAGCTGAAAATGAGATTATTTCTTCCAGAGTCAAAATAAAAATAGAATATATCAAAGTGATTAAAACCCTCTGAAAAGAAGCACTGCTTCATACATGGGATTCTGAGAACCCTGCTGCACATTACTCATGGGGAAAGATGTACTGTTGGAGAAGGGTCATGCACCAACATACCTTTGCACCCCCGATGAATGCTGATGTTCTCATAGCTTCAGCTCGGGAATCATAGACATGTGGATAACGAATTTTTTCAATGCTTCTCTCTCTCTGTCTACTTAGGACTGGCATACTTCGAGCATTCAGAAGTGCTAGCTCTCTGTGAGCAGAAAAATACCTGCAGTAATTCTGCCCATTTCAGGCTGCCATCACAAAAACTGAGCATGGTATATTAAAGACAGAGCAGGAAATTAAAGGAAAAAAAATTACAGTGCTATTCTCTGGCACCAGTTAGACCAAAACTTTAAAACACACGGTTTAGATAAAATTCAGAAGTGCAATCCAATAAATGCAGGGCTTTCCTAAAAGTAGTTTTGACTATTTTTAAGCAACACAGCAACATGATTACACAGTCAGATACCAGTCTCACTATATTTTTCTCAATACAAAATACAATAGCTTATTTGCTCCTTATCCTCTCCCTCCTCTACTCCTCCCACTACCTTCTAGCTGACAACTTGGAAAATAGTACCCATTAATCTTGAGAGAGAAAAAGAAAGAGTTCTGATAGATTTAGTACAGACTTCATAAATCCTAAGCAAGTAGTGTGCATACAGGAGCTAAGAAAGATAGCCTACCCCACTAATCTGAAATTCCAGCCCACACAGATGAGATCAAGAAGATTCTCATTAAGCAAATCACTGCTTTCTTTCCTGAAAATTAGGTTTTCATATTTAAAAAAAAAATTCTACGCTTGTAATAAAACGTGACTTGAAGTCAGAATCACCTAATCACCAAAGCAAAATAGAAGAAAATTAACTGTTATGATATGTCAAAGTAGCAATTACAACAGAAGCATTTCTCAACTTTTGGGATTTATTACCTTTGCATCCGCAGCTCTTTGGGATCAAAGCACATTTGTCCTTCTCCAGAAACTTCTCCATCTTCCCCAGCTTGTTTTTCTTTTCTGGCATTTCGTTTTTCTTCCCGACGATATTGTTTCATTAACAACTTTTCTTGTTCAGACTGAATTGTGACTTGACAACCATAATTTGGTTTAGCATTTTCTCCTATAAACTTCTTGCACTGTTCTGCAATATGATAACAGGCATGCATCTCCATAAGTACTGGATTCCATATTTTTTCCCCAGTTTCATTCTAAAGGTTTGGGAATTTGATGTTTGGTTTCATGCTTGTTTTGGGGAGTTTGTCTGTGTGTGAGTGTATTGTGTGTTTAAAAACAGTTGAGCTTTATGTAGACTGTGCAGCAGTTGGCCTCAAGACATCTCAAAATACCACCGGGTGATGTTCCAAAGACAGACTATTTAATATACACTTAATCCCAAAGCAAGGGGATGGACTAGCAGCAAAAGGAAGGACATTTTTAGTTTTCTGTATTTAGAATAACTTCATCTACAGTGGAAATGCCACTTTGCCCCCTATCACTGCTCTTACGTACATGCACTGATAAGAAGGATGGTGTGACAACAGACTAAATAGGGTGGGTTTTTTTTAAACAGCCTCTTCACAAAACAATTAGTGTATATATACTAGATAACATGATTGTATTGAAAGGATAGTCACAATGCAATTTCCCTGAACTACTGAGAAAATCTATCCTACTCTATACAATCACAAGGGCTCCTTCATTTTACATTGATAAGCAGCAGGATTATCAAGAAGAATCAGAACCACAGAACAATTACAATACACAATAAATCTAGGGTAGCAGGGAATCCAAAAAAACTCAGTTACATTCACCTTTCTGAGATCAGTACTGGCCAACACTGAAGACATAACCAAGTCTTTTATATACAACAGAGAGACATTTATTTTGTTTTCATTTCAACAATATTGGTGGTTTAAAATGTCATTTTTCAAAATTCTGCAAACAGATTTGTTTATATAAGTTTGACTGAATATTAAATACATAACTCAGTTATGCTTCATATGTACTTCTGCAGCCAAACTCTGAAGTGAAAAACTTGAAAACCTTTTTTTCATCAAATAAACCCACTTGACTGAAATTTTGAATAATTTGTGCTGCTTAGTTTTCACCTACAGCAAGAGTGAAACTCCTACACCTCACAGCATGCATACTGGATAAGGCAATAATAACTTGTTAAAGAGCATTGAAAAAATTCTAATAAACTGTCAAAATGTCCACATTAATCCCATCACGTCTGCAGCTTTAACCCTTTCTCTCGTATTAAAAGGGGACAACAAAGGATGCAATTTCCTGACCAAATTTAATTCAGACTAAACACACCAGGGCAAAGAAATGTTACTTGATTTGTCTGATAAGCACATCACCTTTACTGTCATGGAAGTAAATTACATAAGAAATAGTCAAATACCACAGCATGGTACAAAAAAGCAGTAGATGTAGTTTCTTGACCTGTGCTGATTTTTTAAAACACAAATTACTCTAAGTTGACTAAATTTCTGCAGACAGAAATTAGTCCCTTCCACAAGTAAAATTTTGAAAAGATAAGACTTCCCAATTAGAAATACCATTTTGATCAACTTGAAAAATAAACCTTATTAAAATTAAAAGACTGAACTCAGGGCCAAGAGAATCTTCAGTCTCAGAGAAGATACTTTAAGTATCACTGACTTTTTTACCACAGTTAAAAAAGGATTCTCTCATAAGTGAAAAAAGGCATAAAATCAGTTATGCTTTTCTATTGGCTGAAAAACATAACATTGAAAATATTCTTCCTCCACATTTTAGAAGAAATTACTGTGATAGATTTCACTGATGGCATAATGAAGAATAATTTCATAAAAGCTTCCAAAGTACTAATTCTGCTAAGTGAGAAGAAAATACCCCTGTAACTAAACTCTGTACATAGGAGAAAAATACATTAATTCCATTTCTACTGAATGTATTTTAATTTTTTATTTGATTACCTAAGAAGGGAAAACTATCAGGACAGCAAGTCTTGTTATACAGCAAGATATTTGTCTTTGAAATCATGAACGGGTAAAACTAACAGTTGTTCTGATGAGTTTAGACTAACCATTAGCACAGCAAGAGATGAACTTCTGAACACTTGCTTATGTAACATTCCATTGAAGACAAACATTAAAAAGGGGTCATTTGCATTTTAGAATTATTGTGAAGATATAAGTCCACCACTACTGGCTCTATTGGCATTTTTCTACCTCCATGTGCTGTGAACATGCAATGGGTTGCATGGTGCTCTGTCCATGTAAGATTTATCCCAAGTCACAACCGATATCCTATCAGATTTACTTCTGCCAGAGAAGAAAGTAATGACTTGTTTTAAAACAACAATCTGTAAAACTTATTTTAAAATAATTACTCAGTGCAGACAAATTAACTTATAAAAGCAAAAATTACAGTACAAAACCTGAATCCCTTTTTCCCCCCTCTCACTTATTCATGCTTCAGCTTGACTTTATTATTTTCAGAAGTGGTTGTTACCATGCTTTTCTTCCCCCAAGGCCTACATTAGATGACAGTACAAAGTAGAGAGGAAGGAGAAATGCAACTGAGGAACAACAGAAGATCAGATTATTTCCAGAGTAATCCATTAAAACAGGAAAAGTGCAACTGTTAATACATTCAAAATTTGCACATGCCCATAGGCAGTTGAAAACAAAATAAACATAAGCTATCTGTATTTGTTTCTTCTGTATAATCAGACTTTCTTTGTTAAGGCCAGAAATAGATTCTCCCGTTGTCTCCTGGGAATTTTTTTGCTTGTTTTTTTAATTACACATGGAAATACTACTGTTGGAAATACAACAGAACAATTAGAAAACTACTTTTTATCTGATTTGGAACAAAAATTTTATAGACACTTACCTTGGAGAGCCTGGAACCTGTTATCATTTGCACAAGCCAAAGATCTTTCCAGAATCAGAGATCTGTTCTGTAGGAGTTTCTCTATGAGTTCAAAACCTTCAGGGCCTAGCAGTTCAAATAACTACAAAGAAAATAAAGTCATAAGTCATATCCAAATGTACATGAATTTATAAACAGGACTGCAATATTTCCATCCTTGGCAACACCATATCTGTTGACAATATCTAACAAATTAATGAATTTCAACTCCCAGTAATTCAACACAAAGGGTATAATTTTTAATACCAGGTTCTCTATTTCAAAAAAGAGAGAACTACAGAAAGTTTTCAGTTGGAAATATTTAAAAATCTATGAACTTTGTTTATTAAGTAAAACTCACTTTCTCTTGGGGATTCTTGTATAAAATTTAACTCAAGACTAAACTTTACATGTCTTTATAGTCATTTACATATGCCTTAAATTTACTTCTCCATAATCTCTGCAGATGAATCAAGAGAACCAATGCTTTCTCATGAAAGCCAGGTAGGTAGGAAGTTATTCCCTATACAGCCAACAGGATGTGTAGCCTACTGCATTTTCACAGGCTTAACCTACAAAAAAAAAAAAAAATCATAGATTGTGAGTACAGTAGGAATATGAAGAAACAGTTAAGATGACACTAGTACTGACTTCAGTCTTTAGTACTTGTACATTTAATCCTCTGTGTAATTCCAACACATACTGTAAGTGATGTACACCAGAAGAGAACTCTGTGCTAGTAAGTGGTATTTTGGCCCAATGATTTTCTTACTCAAATGATTCTCTTGTAGCAGGTTAGATAAACACAATTCCCTATTTAAAGTTCCATTTTCCACATAATACTGGGTTTTAATGGAAAAAAAAATCCACCCAAAACATTAAAAGCACTTTCATCTCTATCTTATCTACAGTTATTTTGCCAAAAATCAAAGCATCACAGTAAGCCGTAAGTTACTCAAAACCCATTCCTGATTTTTAACACTGCTCAAAAGAATTTTTTTCTCCATTATTTTCAATTTCTAAAAAGTAAAACAGGACAGTTTTTCCTTAGTGCTTTTTGAATTTGCTAGTAATTTTATCTATATAACTTCAGGAATCTGGTAAGAATACAATGTATAATGTACTTTGATGTGATGTTCTATGAAAGAGTAAGACTTTGGCACAGTAGGATTGAAGTATTTCTGTTCTAACTATAAAAGGAGAGAGAGGTCTCTTACTGTCCTGTATTTAATTTGCCAACTCCTTAAGAAAGAGTTTTTCTGTGGCTCTCTATGACTATTCCCCTTGGGGAACACCTTGAAACAACTTTATGTTGCCTCTTCATGTATTTGCAAAATTCTGAACAGTGCCAATGGCATGAAATCAATGATCCCTTTTTTTCAGGCCAATCTGTACATCGTAATACAAGCTGTTATTCAAAAATAAGGGAGGGGGAAAACGAGAAAAAAGTGTTACTCCAGGCCCTCAGGGGTTTCTAGAGAGACATAAGGTTTGTGCAAATTAGTACAGTGATGGTGCAATTTGCAGAGACCATGAACTAACAGCTGAAAGGTTTAAAGTCTTGTATTTCTTTCATTAGAGCAACCAGTGATGGCAAACTGGAGAAGCAGTCTCCAGAAAAACTAAAATAAGAGAATACAATAAAAGTGGACAAAGAGAAGATTTTCAAAATTAACAAACCATAAAAATATAGAACAATGAACCACTAGTTAAACATCAATTCTTCTGTCAGGGATCTCAAGATATGGTGGATTATCCTTTATCCAGCCTTCACCAGCACTGATCATTAATTCTTCGATTTTGCATAGCTATTTACTGTCACTTTACAGCCACATTTTAACTAATATGATCTAAAGCTATAAGATGACCTTGTTTTACATTTCAAAAGAAAGTGGCAATTTAAAACTGGCAAATTTGAGTAGGTATTTTCCAGGGGCAAATGTTTAAGACAGAGAGGGAAAAATAATCACCAAAGCAACAAGAAAAGAACTGCATTTGAAATAGCTTAATTGTATAAAGAGCTGAATGCAAACTTGTCTTGACTTAGCAATGATTTGTTGATTGTGGAATACCAGCAACACACGGAAATGAAATTCTTTCAATTCAACCAGATCTGGGCTCAATCAAGGCAGCAGACACAATCTATGCGCATTCAGACTTAGCATGATGCCCCAAAACCCCCAAACTCAATCACACACCACCACCACCATCAGAAGACAAATAACACACTAGCCCTAAAACATCCAGTGTAGATCTCTTTCTCTGCACACGACTCCAAAACATCCCTCTCACAGGAAGTTGTTAAAAACAATCCAGAAGTGTCAGAAACCATGGGATTTGCAGAGGAAATAGACGACACCCTGTTTTTTGAATAGGACAATGTTTTCCTGTCCTGTTTTCACAATATATTCTGAAACAAAAACCATCCGTATCATACCCTTCACCCAATTAGAACAGCAGAACCTCACATAGAAGCAGCAATGTTATACAATGCATTCTACTTCATGGTCAGAGATCATGAAGCAAAAACTTGAGCCTCAGTATGATGGGCTCAATGGAAGAGCACCAAGGTGAAATTGGATGTCCTGCTCTCCAGACATCCTACCAGTCAGAGAGAGCAAAACCCCTACAATACTACATGCCAGACCTGTGTGGTGAAAGTCACTCCATTTTGCCTTCTTGATGGGTGGACAGATACTCATTTGCTACCAGAAGTTTGAGAGGCGTCTTGGTCACCTAATTAATCAATCTTGCTGCTGCCTGAATATAAAGGAGGCTTTCAGGATATTTTCAACAGCTTAGACAGACTAAGCTCATTGCTCAAGAATGAGGGGAAAAAACAAAAGAATACAGAAGACCAGAAGCAATGACCTGTTCTTATTGACATGATATCTCCCATACTCACCAGAAGCCTGCCAGAGCTCCTGGGTGGAAAACAACCATTGAGAGCTAAACCAAGTAGAAGTACTGAGAGACAGAGAATAAGTTACAGAGCAGGATCTGTTACCACCTACCACTGATGGCACCAATAGTGACAATGCTAGAAAAAGTTTGCAAAGAAATAACTAAACTTGAGAACTTGCAAGACCAAAATACTATTAATATTCATCTTTGTTCATACTGTAGGAGTAATCCATTACTTTCTAGTTAGGGTACTAATAACTATCAGAGAATACTGATGTTTCAAAAGTACAATTCTTAACTTATCATTATTTGACACTTATGAAAACAAGTCCATCCAGGAGGCTTATTACTACCAAAATCAGAGCAGGATCATGACAAGTAAAATAAGCCCTTAAAAATGCCTTCCCCCCACCCCTCTCTCCTTCCCAGCTCGATCTCCTCCCCCAGTGGTGCAGGGAGACAGGGAATAGGGGTTATGGTCAGTTCATCACCGGCAGTTTCTCTCACTGCGCAGGGAAATCAATCCTTTTCCTGCTGCACCATGGGCTCCCTCCAAGGCGAGACAGTTCTCCAAGAACCTCTCCAGTGTGAGTCCACCCCATGGGCAACAAAAACTCAAACTGCTGCAGTGTGGGTCACTCTTCATGAAGCGCAGTCTTTGAAGGACAGGCTGCTCTGGTGTGGGTTCCCCCAGTCCTACCAAGAAACCTGCTCCAGCATGGGCTTCTCTCTCCACGGGTCTGCAGGTCCCTGCCAGGAGCCAACTGCTTGATAACTTTTCATCTTAGATACATTATCACAGAGTAATTACCATCATTTCTATCTGGCACACCCTTGATTCATAGCACATCCATCTTTGGCTCTCACAGAAGCCACCCTTGAAGCACCCCCTGCTACCAAGGCTTGACCATGTAAAGCCAGTCCACCAGGGTAGGTACTAGCATTTCAGATTTGATATGTTATCATATATTCTGGCCTGAAAAATCAATACCCAAGACCCTGAGAGCAGGCAATGGAATCTGGTGAATATTCATAGTTGACTTTCTATTAAGTTATAATGAGATAAACTAGACAGTGATCAACAGATGGAGAGGCTGTGTGTCAATCAGCAGGTTCTTGAATCCCAGCCAAATTATTACACTCCTCTAAGCCAGGTAAAGCCAAAACGCAGCCCTGACTGCCTTCAGTAACAAAGCTTTCACATGACTTCAGCTACTACTTCATAACCATAAAGGCATAGATGAGTGAGATATATGGTCACTGATACTTGTTTGAGTGATTTTTACATTTTATTTTATGTGCTTAATATCAGGAAGAATGCATATTGAGTAATTAATGTAGGAACAAAAGGACAAGATGTGTCATACTGCCTATTAAAAAGGTGAGGCAAGGTCCTCATGCAAATGATTTCTCCTGAATACATGCCAGCTCTATGGAAAAGGCAAGGAGGCAGACAAGAGTTCTACATATAGACAGCAGTCTATCTGCCAGAGTTACCAGAAAGGAGTTGAACCCCATTGAGACACATAACATAGCAAAGATTTTCAAGTAAGGCTAAGACATAAAAAAGTACATCTTTATGTTCAAGACTGGAACGAGATTTTACTCTGAATGTTAAATAGGTATTCTTCTCTTTTCAATTCTATAAAGTAAAATTTACAGGGAGCTTCGGAGGTCCTCCAATATGAGGCACAGAACTGTGAGTAATACTTTGACATCATAAACTATCTGCCATCAAAGGGCATGTTCTTGACTTCTACATCGTCCTTGAGGTAGGAAAAAGCCCTATAAATCTCAGAAAATATTTTGTTTTACAAGTGCACACAAAAATAGACTATGAACAGTCCTTGTACCTTGCTTGAGTCTTAGTACTGTTCTACAGCAATAAATGAAACAGAAACCCAAATTCAGCCAACCCATGGTTTTCCTCTGTACTTTTATATCCTAACAGCAGGTCTTGGTTACAGAGTCCCACCTACACAATTAATTGCTATCCCTGCATTTTGTGGTTTGTTTGCAGATGATACTGCTTTACAAGGCACAGTTTTCAAATAGCTGTGGAAGAATAATCACCATAGCAAGATCTCAGGTTTCTTCCGTCCTAGTAGCACTGAAGCAACTGAAATGACTGCTTCATTAAAAAAAAATTATAGGGTAAATAGGACATTTTTCTTGGGCTAAAGGCTTATTGCAAAAGCAGCCTGGATACAGTACCTAGTATACTGCTTAAAAAGATACAGTAACAAAAACAAGGACATTGAAGATAGAGGGTTTTTTTTAATGCGAAAAATTCAACACAAACTTCATGGATATAATATATACGCTGATTGCTAATTACTACTGTGCTGAAAAGTAAGAGACTATCATTCCCTCTAACAACTACAGACTATAGAAGAACACTTTGTTTAAAACCAAATCTCAGATGTTTCATCTTTTCATGCTTCTTGCTGGTTGATTAAAATGAGACAAGCCAGATAAAGCATGATTCCTTACCATTCTTATTAATAACAGGTATTAGGTGTGTTAGAAAGTAATTCAGCTCTCAGATCTGCCTCTCTTTTTTTTAAAGCCTGGCTTTTTTGAATAAAACACCCATTACCTTTAGTCCATCTATACAGAAATGATCTTCCAACCCTACAAACCACCTAGGAGACTCAGCAGAGTCAAAGTAAGTTCAGCTTAACTGCACCAGTCTCACAACAAACAGAACAGTAACCAGACACTTCAAGCCCTCTTAAAGACAAGTTGTTGATAACCTGTGTGTCTGCACAATGCCTTTCTGATGGCTATTCCTTGACACAGAGGCTGGAGGACTCTCATATTGCAATCTTACTGAGCACAGCAATCGGATAAGGCAGAAGAAGCAAATATTCTAATGAACAAGGAGTGGCTGGTTCTCAGACAGCCTCCAGTGGGATCAAACATCAGCTTCGAGAGGATGAATCAAGGTACTCCTTCTTATCAGAGAGGTCTTAAAGGCCTGTCTGTGAATTAAGTTAGCCTGAAATTTTTGGATTTTACTATCAGTTGGCAATTAGAAGGAAATAATTAACTAAAAATTTAGAAACAGGTATTCTTACTCAATCAAGTTTTGTTTACTTTTCCCATTACTGCATTTGCAGTCCAACAAAAACTCATGGAAATCTGGTCCTCATTATGTGACACGTTTTTAGTCCAGGAGTACAGGTACAACAAAGGCATGGCCAATTACTCTTTTTCATACCATCTCTCCTCAGCATATTGCTATTATACTCTATTTTTATATATTTTTGTATCCATAGATGACCATACAATTTTACTCCAACTAGTATTTACACTAGTAAAAATATATGAATCACAGCGAGGAAAACTCCAAAAATAGTATTAAAGATGAGAACAAATGTATTAGAAGACTCAGCCTACAGGTACAAGGCTTCTTTTAAATCAAATTGAAATCTATAGTTAAAACACTGAAATTGATCAGTTACAGGAAGGAAAAAGTGGTTTTCTTACAACAAGGCTTAAAAAGCCAGATTATCAGATTGAAAGTGTATGCAAATATTGCTTAATAGGCCTAAACCTATTTATTTGACTATCAGTTTTGATTACATATAATTCTTTAATATTTGTCTTATAATAAAAAAGCACAATCTGTCATAGCATAATTTGAATTTGATGAAAATCTTCCTCCAGCTCCTTGTGCAAATCCATACTAAAACTGCCTACCATATCTGAAAAAGAGGCAAGCACAAAATCACAAATCCTAGCAAATTTTCTCAATGTTTTTATGTGAAAATAAGTAGACAGGAGAGCTCATCACCACCATCATCCATGTTTTAAGAGTGATTAATTAGAAACTTAGACAGATGCACTTATTTTGAAAATTTCAAATACATAGCTACAAGGCAACTTCCCCCAGTTTATTTAGCCTGAAGACTTCAGCAATTAGAAATAATGTCAAACAGCAGCTACAAACAGCAGACTACTGACTTGCCTTATGAAAAGCAAAACCTGAAGACAAATTGAAATGTAGAAAACCTCACTGTTATATGATTCCTTAAACTAGTGTTTATCTTCAGAAGTATTCTGGGATAAGCTATTAATGATTTTTGACATTTAAAAATGTCCTAAAACCACATAACCACTGCACTTGCAACTTTTCTTACCTGTTCCTTAAAAGGGCAAGGAATTCTGACATTACCCAGAAGAAAACATGTATTTATGGAAGTGATTTCTGCATCAGGATCAGTTCGGGTTTTTTTGAGAGAAGAGGATTTAAGAAACTTCTAAAATGGCAATGGTTAGCACAGAATTCTATTCTGGAAAAGGCAAAAACCTGCAGGTTATCTCAAAGGGCAGCAAGTCCCAAACCCACCCATTTCAGGAGGAGGACTTGACTAAGTGTAGGTCCACTACCCCAATGTGTACTGACAGAGTAAAACAGAATACCAGCAAGCCAAGGAGCTAATTTATGTGGCTTAACAGAGGTGAATGATGGAGAGCAGCAAGGGATCCTACTACTGGAAGCCAGTTTTATCCTAATTAGGATAGTCAAGTCAGAATTTTAATATCCTCTGCTGGATGCAGCAGGGTTACCTAGGGAAATGGGCTATGACCACCAACCCCAGGCTGTGAACTCCAGCACCCTGGGCAGACATACACACAAAGTGGGTGAGAAGAAAACAAGGTAGGCTTTGGCCTGAATCAGCATTTTATACTGTTTTAGGAGTGGGCAGGAATAGGGGGAAAAAAAAAGGATTTCAGAAGATGGAAGATTATTTTAAAGGCTAGCATTCCAAGAGAGCCAGGGCTACCACATCACTGTGCATTCAGCAGTGTGTGAACTAACAAGTGTTAAGCCTCCTCAGTAACTTCCAGGTTTGACAGAGAGACAGAAGTGTTCAGGACCAGTAGTGGAGACAGATTTGAATGACTGCTCTTTGTGCCTCCTGCCCTTATTCCCTGGGAGGCTGCAGCAGGAGCACAGTGGCGCTGGCATGCACCAGTGAGCACCAGCACAGCCCCAGCACAGCACCAGCACAAACTCTCACTCAGCCAGCAAAGCTGCAGCACTCGCTGCAACAGAAACCAGCCCTGCAGGAAACCTGGTCCGGCCACTTCCACAGACCAAGCAGCTGTGGGCTAGGGATTTCTTTGCAGGTTTTCCCCCTCCCCACCTTCCATAAAATGATTTGGAGGAAAGTGATTTTGTGCCTGGTTAATAAGAGAGCCTTAATGTTTCATGTGCCATCTGACTGCATTTCTTGCAGAACTCATATTTCCTTATGTCTCTGTGTGGATGTGGGAAGAACTCAGCATCAAAGAAAATAAAAAGGGAAAAGTTCCATCAGCTACACACTGGCTTTCTCTAAAAAAAGATTGCATTAAGTTTAATAATATATTGAAACTGATTCAAAAGCTATCATTAATAGATCAAGCCTCATACTGGCTCAAAGATACAACATGCTTTCTCTCAGTACAAAACTGAAGTGAAGAGTTGACAGGAAAGAGGAAAAGTTAACTGACAGGAAGGACAGTGAACAGCTCTCAGCACCAGGATTAAGCCTACCATTTCTTGGCTCTCTCTGTGGTTCTTTCATCATTTCTTAAGTTCCATCCCTAAAAAACAGCACTCAAATGCCATTCAATTGGGTTTTTTATGAAGGGAGACAGCATGTTTCTGTTTTCATACAAAGAAAAAGTTTCGTATCGTCTGTGGGGTTTCAACAGTCCTTGGACAACAACAAAGCTGTATACTTCTGGATTTAAAAAAAGCAGTCCACAACTGAAAAAGGGGAAAAATATATCCAAAATAAGGATTATTTTCTCTACATGAAAGGGGAGCAGATAAGCTCTATGGTCAAGAATAATGAGACCCAAGCTTTCTATTGTCTGTATATAAAACTCTTGGTAATGTTAATAAAATTACAAAGAATATATGAGCTTGAAAAGCCAGTCCCATGCCAAGTTAGAAGCTTTGATGATAAGATAAAGATAAAGCACCACAGGGGTGATCCACATATGCTTGTACTTTCCCTAAATGGATACTGCGTTTATGAGCGAGGCAATGGGGAATAAGCTTTGTGATATGTTAATTTGTTAGGGCTAGAAAGTCATTATACTGAACAAAAGGAAATGCCACTTTGACACTTTAAACCAAACATGTTTTATGAGACAAGTTGCTTTGACATCAAAATATCATACGTCATGCGAGAGTACACACACACAAAACTAAAAGCTAATGTCATAATTTCATGGTACATTAAGAAAAATGAAGATTAAGGTACATCAATATATTATCATTTGCGAAGTTTTCATGTGGTGTTGTATATATATAGCAATGAACATTTAAATAAGCTGATTTTAAGTCAAAATGTATGTTAAACTGTAGCTTTTGGAAATGTTCTCTCAAAGGAGCCTCACACCAAGAGCTCTTACACTTCCTTATTGATTTTAACTATGAAATAATTGTAAGAACAGCTTGAATTTTCTACTGCGTATCAACTTCTATAGTAAACTAGTGTGTGAAGAGTTATTAAGCGACAAACCTAACAAATTAGTAAACAGTTACATGAAAGGAATACAGTTGCAACAGAAATTTATTCTGATCTCGGGGATGTTCCTTGGCAAAAATCTAAATTGCCCAAAGACAAAAGAGTAGCCACATTGCTTTCAGAGGGTTTGGAGATGAAATCCTGTATAAGTTCAGGAAGAACAAAGACAAATAATGACCGAATAGAAAGTATTAAAAATTACTATTAAAAAAATTGCCCTGGCTATGAGCACTTCCTTTTCTTCATTATGTTTTGGATGCTTAAAAAAACTACTGCATATTGCTCTTCCATGTTTTCTCATAAGCCTCTTATCTCTGATACCTAAGATAAAGATTCATAACCACTTGTAAACATTCAGACAAGGATCCTAGATAAGTTTCCTAAACTTATAGCTAACTTTACGATCATGGGTAGATTAGTAACAACCACAATAAGGGTTGGCTGAAGAGTTCTTCTCCAGGAGCAAATGATGAACATTTCTGTAAATCAGAAAAGTACTTCCATTTCTTTCCAAAACAAACTGTTTATAACTTTTGAAGTGCCTTATATGATTTTCAGATAACATTTTAACTATCACTTCAGACTTTGTTCAATACTGTAATAACAAGGTACCCAGTGAACAGTGTCCGAAAATAATGAAAAAAATAGCAGCAGCAGCAGAAAGCATGTAACAAATACAGGGACATGTCAATACAACTTGTGAAAATTTCCATTACTAAAGAGCACTAGTAGTCTATCCATGACCTACGTAAAACTGTCAATCAAATATTTATTGAAAAAATACTAATCAACTTGTGATTCTCAGTGGCTGCTTAAAGCCCTTACAGGCAACTGAACAGCCATGTCCAAATGGAGCAATTAGGTATCTTACAGCATCCTAAAGGACATCTCACAAGGAGTAGACAATTGTTTCTTGTTTAACAGTTCTGAGAATTGATTCTCATGCACATTTTTTTTGGTTACTGCAAGTTGTGCTGGAACTGGAAACCAACTTCCCTGGAATATGAAAGTTAACTGAAACCCTTGGTGAGATTGTTCTTGCTAAGATGAACAGACAATATTGATGAAATATTTGTTTTATGCTGCCAGTCTCTTGCTGCCTCCCTCCCTCCTTCTGAGTGCCTTTTCCTGCAAGCCACAGTCCACTGATGCACTCCTCCCACATGAAATACGTTTGTATTACTGCTATTTCTTCGCATCCAACCAGACTGGCAATTATTTTTTTCATATTTCATTGCCTCGGTTTTCCATGCTTTATTTCACATGCTACCTTCCACATGATGAACCTCCTTTTCCAATTATTTCAGCACCTTCTACATACAGTAATGATGAAGTCATCTCTTGAAACTGCATTCTCTACCAGTAAGCATTCTATATTAACACATTCTCCACTTAAGATCAACTAAAAAATGTAGTTGTAATACTGAAAGTATCTGGCAGTGCTCACGATGAAGACTTTTAACGTCTTTACAGTGGTATATAAACATACAAATGTTGATGTCTTTAAGATATGTTCAGTCAGAATAAAACTGTGATTCTGGTTTTGGGAGGCTTTTAGTATAAGTATCTACATAGCTGGATGAATATTTTAATGTTTTCAGCATCTGCATTCTTTTAAAGAATGACAATTTAAGTTGCATGTCAAGCTATTCAACATTTAATTTGATTACTTAGAGCAAGGAGAGTCAGTAGACTCCACATTCTAGAATTCTACTTGCAAATTCCACTCAGCTTGTTTGCACAGTTTTGTTTTGTCCTTTAATGAACTTAACATGAGTACAGAAAAGCTTAATCATGACTTCTACGTGACAAAATCAGGTACCACGATTTTTTGCCATTTCTACAGGTAGTGTCCACAAATTAATCTTGACAAACTGAGGTCTTCGATAAACACTGCTGAGTAATACAAGATAGTAATATACAACTATCTATACAATAGGAGGCATTCATACTATATTTAATAGAAGTGATAGTACAAGTAATCTAAGATGCTGAAGAGCAGAATGCTTTTGTTGCATTTCTGCAGAGTTCATGCCTAGCTCCAGCACAGCATTAACAGGCTAAGCTTAGAGGACTAGAGAACTTCTGCAACATGACAGAAATACACACGTGAGACACTCAGTTTTGACATCAAATATCCAAGATTTTTCCTGTATTAATGCATATTTGAAAGCTGTTTCACAACACCTTTTATATTCACATAATAAAGATAATAGCTCATTAAAAAAATTGTTAATGATCTCAACCAAAGGCAAAGTTTTTTTACAACCCCCCCAAATCTATTTTGCTTTTTGAACAAAAAACTTCTTGTAGGACTATTCTCTGTTCACACGGGTATTCAGTGTTTGTTACATGGTTTATGTAGTTATTACTACATCTGCTTATATCAGTTTTTCAAGACTATTTGATTAACAGTGTAAAATTCAGCAGATTAACTACTCTTTACCATTTTATCTAGTTTAACCAGACAGTGTGTAACCAGATACTCAGTTCCTCTGTGGGAAAGTCTCATAAAAATTTCACAGCACCGTAACATCTTCTAAGTGTCAAAATTTTCCCAAGCAACATAGAAATACATGTTAGTGCAATCCTATTTTGTAACAGTGCTATTTTGTTGGTTGTGGGTGTATAATATCAGCTAGATATGGTTCAGAAATTGCCTCTGTAAGATAACTTAAAACATAAGCACAGACTAGGACAAGCAGTAAAAAACCCACCTTCTGAAACCAAGGAAAAAAATCACCAACTGATTTTAATGATGCTTGTATTTTATCCCAGAGGTCTTGCCTTTGTGCTTACACACGAATAATTATTCTTTTAAAATATATTTAAATTTCCTATTTCTTACACTTTGGACAATCACATCAGGCACTTCACCACTGACTTCAGTTTCTGGCTAATTTAGTTTTTTCATTCCCTAACTGTACTGTTTACTTATGCTTCAGTATATAACACTATTTATTATATTTCAGAAGGCGCTTCCCACTAAATTTTCTAAAAATTATGTATTAACTCTACTTATATTGTACTCAAGTTCTGCCAAATTGCATTTTGACATCAAAGTTGACTTTCTTCCCCTAATAGTGGCTTAATGAAAACTGAGTGCAGGGAAAATAGCAGCCTTGTGCTGGGATCTCAGAGCACTGTTGGTTCTGCTTCAGATGAGTTAGAGAAGCTGTGGCTGGGAATCCTATGCCCGAAAAGAAGAGCAGCAGAAAAGTCAAGCTTTGGCTTTGACAGGGAACAGATAACCCTCTGGGAGCAGTGAAGCATACACAATTTCACTGATGTGCCAAGCTAGTGACAGGTAGAACTGAGTTTCCGATATCACAGCATTTAGAGGAGCCAAGCCTTTGCAAAGTCCAAAACTTGGCATTCTACAAAGCAGCAAGAAGCTGACACTTCAGGTCCTATTTTGCTTAAGAAAAGTAAACATCTACTTTCACACCTGCACACTGTACTTTTCTGATGGTGAAGGTCAGCTTGTAACTAGGGAAATGGCTACATAGAACATGCAAACAAGCTCCACTTGCCCTCTGAGCCAAGCAATAGTATTAGGCAAATATTGAGTCAGAGCCAATTGCGTTGTGCACAGACAGTGAAGCCCGTTTCTTGAAAGCACTTCTGTCAGAGTATACACAGAATGTCAGATGAATGATCTCAAAACTAGCACCTGAAAAAAAATTTGTCTGCAAAAACATGAAATGCTAAAGTACTTTTCACAGTCCACACTGTAACATGAACCGTGAAGAGTTCAGAGCTCTTAATATAAATTACATATTCAGACTGCTCAGGGAATCACTCTCAATACAGACCTGAGAATTATGAAACTGAATTCAGGTTTAGAAATGTAAGCTAAGTATTTCTCAGGTCATCAGATTTTTGGATATGAATAGTTAGAACACAGTTTTTATCTGCAAATGTTACACTGGAAAGCAATGAGCAAGATGTAAAGAGAGAACAGTGTCTGCAGTGTTTGCTACTGACAAGCCCCCTAAGCCACTAGCAGGAAACAAAATCTACACACACTTACCTGGTTTTATTCTAAAACAAAATGCTTGTGGATGCTTGTGGTGTTGTGCAATGTTGTATAAGCTCTTCTATTCATTTACCTGAAGGAGTGAATAAGTGTGTGTAGTCTGTAGGAATTAAAAATATATTTTGTAGCTGGTTTGTATTACGAGCTCTAAAATACACTTTCTTATTGAACTGCATTTCAATGTCATCTCAGAGTCTTATGTTTGTCTTAGCTTACACATGGAAAAAAATTTTAAATGTTCACATAAATAATGTCAGGCTTTTAAAGGGTATTAGAAATTTAGTCACATGAATTAAGACTTTATGTAATTTTCTCTTATAAGAATAATGACCATTACAGATTCCTGTTTAATACAAGAAACTAAATGAATTATATTCTGGACAACAAATGTCTGTAATTTAGGTAGATACCTAATTTAGGAGACCAATTTAACACATCTGAAATTGAGGTCACTTTAAAACCTAATTGAGATTACTTGCAACACAAGGACTATTTATTTCCTGTATACTATAATTCATTAATTAAGTTACACATAAGGTTAAAATGTAAGTACTTAAAGAGGCACACCCCATTTGCTTATTATGAGATTCTACTAAAAACAAAGTTATTACAAAACAGGAAGCTTTTAATTTAAACAAACACAAACATATTAGTGTAAGGGATTGATTTTTTGGTAAGAAATTCATGAGGGAAAATGAAGACTTAAATTAATATGGAATTAGGTATAAATATACAATTTTTCTCCAATTACCTCTATTTTTTCATTTGAAGTGACAGAATCATGGAATGGCTGAGGTTAAAAGAAACCTCTGGAAATTACCTGGTCTCTTGTGCTGGAGATTCCATGACCTCTTGAGCAAACTGCTCCTTCGCCTGACCATCCTCACAGTGACAAAAAAAGTTTATGTTTACATGGCATATCCTGTAATATGATTTATTTATACTGTCTCTAGTCCTGCCATTGGGTATCACCAAGAGAAGTCTGGCTCCAGTTTCACCACACCCTCACCACCAGGTCTGATCAGATTCTCAAGACTTCCCTTCTCCAGGTTGAGCAACCACAGCTTCCTCAGTCTCTTCTTGTATCTCAAACGACCCAGGCCCTTCATCATCCCAGTGGCCCTTTGCTGGCCTCAGTCCAGTTTGCCCACACTGGACACCACTCTACAGCTTTCAGGTTTTACTTATTCATCCTACTGCTCAAACCAAGCCAAGAAAATGCAGTAGACTGTGATGTTAATTTAAGAAGTCTAATATTTAAGTAGCAACTACAGACAGTTTTCAAAGTTTTTGCTTTGTGTTTGTTCTCCATTATATGAACAAACTGAACCAAGTATACCTCTGAATAAAATACTATAAATAATAAAGTAAAAAGACATGGGAATCCATATAGTCTTCAGATTAAGAGGCAAGTACTGATGAAAGTCACCCTAGACACACATTTTGTCATGATCAGACTACCATGTGAAATGAAACATCACAGTTTTTTAATTAAAACTTTTTCACTTTCAGGGTGTGTATATGTATCGTTCAAACAAGAGGGGACAGCACTGGATAAAGTAAGTGATGGTAATCTAAGAACTGTGGGGCTTTTTGAAAGACAGTCATGACAGAGGAAAGTGGTATTTACCCAGCCTTACAACATACAATTTTCCTTGCAAGCACTGCAAAACACCGAGTTTCCCCTCCAAAACATCCAGCAATTGTAACAGTGAACATTATGCAGGAAAATTTCACCTTTATCAACCCATCAGTTTTTAAGAGTAAAATACTACTCAATATTTAAAGATAAAAAGATTTCTGGAAAAAAAATGGTCAACTGTACCTGAAGAGCCATGAAAGTATTATCCATTATCTCTCAAGCTTTTTAGGTGCCATTCTGATCAGAATGAACAATACTGACCAATCCCAGTTTACCGTGACTGATGTGCCCTATGACTTGCAAACTGTAGCGGAAGGCTGCTACTCCTATTGCCAAATCTGTTTTGGTTTAGACAGGAAGAATTTTTAAAAACGAAGTATCGTTGCTGCAGGCTTAAGGATATACAGTTTAAGAAATTCAACTTAGCTTTAAGAATCAAGAAAACACATTGAAATCCAAGAATCTTATTAAGTTCAACAAGGACAAGTATAGTCCAGGAGTGCAGCACATGCTGGGATCTATCCATCTGGGGAGCAGACCTGTAGAAGTGGAGCTGGGGGTCCCGGTGAACAACAAGCTCACTGAGTGAACATTGTGTGCTGTGGCAAAGAAGCCAATGGGATGAAGGGTGACATCACAAGGGCATCACCAGCACAGAAAATGAAGTCAATGTCCCACTCTACTCAGAGCTTGCCAGGCCACACCTAGAATACTGTGTCCAGATTTGGTCCCTTCTATATTACAAAGATGTGGGCAGGCTGGAGAGGGTCAGGAGAAGGGCCACAAAGATGATCCAAGGACTGGGAAGCCTGCCATGTGAGGACAGACTGAGAGAACTGGTTTGTACAGCCTTGAGAAATGAAGGCTTAGGGAAGACCTCATCACTGTGCTCTAGCACTTAAATGGTGCCTTGCACAGAAGATGCAAGAATCTTATTTAGAAGGATTCCCATGGAAAGGATAGGGCAATAGGCACAAGTTAATGCTCGAAAGATTTTTACTGGACACAAGAGGAAGATTTTTCACAATGAGAAAAATCAGTCATTGGAATACTCTTTCCAGAGATGTGGGGGATTCCCCAGCACTGGGCAGTTTAAAGATTGAGGTGGGCAGGGTGCTGATCTTGTCAAGACCACACTTTTGCTACAAACAGTTGGACCAAATGATCCTTGAGGTCCCCTCCAATGTACTGTTCTTTGATTCTATTTATTGGCTCATGTCCCTACACCAGGAAATAATTTTAGTGTATTTTTCTTTGCAGGTGTCCAGGCATATTTTCCATTTGGAGTTCCAGGGACCAGCTGACTTCACTATCTAGGTCCCTTACTATAGTACAGATTTTCCTTTTGAAAGGAAAATTTTGACTTTTCAAAGTTAGCAACAATACTTTAATTCAATTCAATTTTAAAATTAAAATTAATTTTTTTCCACAGTTAAAATATTATTTTGGATATAAGGATAAAGTGGTTAAAGAGAAAAAGGCATGTATATAAAAATGATCGCACTGAAGCTAGGAACGAAATTCAGAGTTCACTGTTAAAACAGCTTGAGTGCAATGTAATTTTTCATAAATCTTCAGAAACTGACATGAAATTGTAGGTCAGGGATCACACATCTACAAGGGCAGTAACACAGTGTATAAGAAAATATAAATACAATTGGAGATAAGTTAAAGAGATATATTTGGAAAAGAATCAAAAAGACATTCAGGTAACTGGCAAATGGCATAAACATAGCATGGACAGACTCATGATACATCATTTGGTCTAACACTCCATTATAGAAAATGAATAAATAGCAGTTGTCTCACATCTGGACTTCATTTAAAAGACTGCAATTTTCTACATGAAGACTTGTTAAACTTGTGAAGATGAGCATTAACAGAAGAATTAAAAGTTGGCAAGGAACTGCCTGAAGGGTAAATGAAAGGAAAGGCAGTGTTTAAAAGGCATAGCATCATCTGGAAAGGAAGTTATAAGCACAGTTCTCTGGTGCTCATTTTTAAAAGTGCTTCGAGAAAAAAAAAAAAAGGACAATTGTATCACAGCACAGGAAAGGCGATCATAAAACCAGCCCTGAATAAAGTCAAAAAGCAGAAAACAAGGGATCTTTTTAAACAACCAGGCAACAAGACTGGAGCAGTCTTCAGGGGAGAAGTTGGGACAGATTTTCCCACATTCTTTTGTTAACGAGTCTTCCTCAGTTTAAGATAATGTTTTATTGAGAAAAGATGCCTTCTAGATTCTGTGAAAGTTTAAACAGACTTTGCTTTCCTTTACTCTCCTGCACTTTTGCAAAAAAGGCTGGTGGCAGACACAGAGGAGCCTCCTGCCAGTTCATTGAATTGACAAGTTAGTTAAGCTCCCCTTGTTCTTGATCCCATGAGCCTTTACAGGTTCAACCAACAAAGCATATTGGCAGACATTTGTGGTGGGATTAAGGTAAGGCAACAGAAGCAATGTAGATGAACCCATGTGGAGAAAAAAAATATCATTATCCTGCTACCAGTGACAAAGGCAGCTAAAGAAAACTTACAGGCAGAAGCCTGAGAGACAACAGGGATCCACTTACAAGAGACTGGGGAAAACTGTCTAAAAGTCTGTTGCTACATCAAGCATTCAGAGGCAGACAAACACCACACTGAAAAAAACTCCCACCTAATGAAACAACAAAATAATCTATTAACTTCTATTCTGAAATAAGTATGACAAGAACTCAATTTCAGTAACAAAGCAGTAACCTTTTAGCTCTAATGAAGAGCATATTATTGGACTGAGCTAATAAGGAATACATACAGGAAGATGTGCTGCCCAACTCATGACCTCTTTTTTTTCATCATATAAAACCTATATTCCACTATTTGGACTTTTCTGATTTCAGATCTACTTTGACTTGAAATTAATGTTTTTTCAGCCTCAACAGGAGGATTGAAAACCTTCAAGCTCCACATTACGACCTCCTGGCCTCTTACTGTAGTTTTTACTACCTGACTATTCACAGGTGCTTATGACAACAAGAAAACATATCTCACATTTTCAGTTGGAGTGATGAATACTGAATTATTTTTAGGAATGAAACAAAAAGCCAATGTTTGCTTCACACCACAACAGTTTGCAATGCCACTGGATTGTACTTACTGATAGAAACCCTGGATGCCACAGTATATGTTTATGCTAACCTTTTAATGCAAAGAGATGAAAACAGCCATAACTGAAATCTTGTGCCTGGGCTTTTGAGTTGGAAATTAAGTGCATATATAGAGATAAGTAAACATATGTACTATTACATAATACTCAAACTACTGCTTACAATGTAGTTTTCTTGAAACAGTTCTGCTGTTTCGTATCTTAGCCTAGTGTTCTTCTAGTCATTTTTACAGCCTTTAAAGTGATTTTGTCTGGGAAATACCATTTAATTTAATTTCCTAAATGACATGAATATTCTTAATTTTATTTGGGCAAAGTTCTTGCCTTGTCCCAAGAAGAATAAAATGCACACTTTTTCATAATGGATGCTGTATTAATATGATCTTAACACAATTCTGTTTGCATCTCCTTTTTCCCCCTAGTTATTTTATTTCTACAGGAAATATCTTCCTGTTTTGTTATGAAAAAGAGATAATGTACCTCTGCCTTAGTGTGAAAATAGAGACAGGTATTTCCAAAACAAAATTCAGAAAAAAATTGCAGATATAGTAGACAAAAGTTCACAGAAGAAAGACACATGGTCTAATCAGAGGGATTAAACTCTTCCAACTTTCTCCTAGTTACCCAGGGAGATGCTAGGTGGCAAAGCCGCTCAAATGTTCTCAGATGGCTCCAGTCTTCACCATACACTAGAAACTGAGGGCTCTAATTGAGGAATGCACTGAATACTAAGTTTTAATCAAATATAAAACTAAAAAAACACAGCAGTTATTGGCCAAACTCTGTAGTTGGCTATAGGCTGTAGGCTTTCTCTTCTTGTTTTTAAATAATGATATTGTTACCACATCATTACCATCAACAAAACACATATGGTCATCAACAAAACTTGACACACTCTGAAAAGTATGTAGCTGTCATTTAGCTTTACTAGACTTTATGTCCCCAATGAAAAGCACATGTCCCAAACACTTGGAAAATAAGTTATAACTCCCTTACCACTCCAATTATAAGAATCAATTTTCCTCTAATTAAGAGTCACCAGTGATATGCCAGATAAACAAACTGTCCCAAAGGAAGAAGAATGGAATGTTCTTGAAGAGTGAAAACAAAGAACAAAGTATTTTTTCTACCTCGCTAACCACTTTAAACATAAACTATATGCTGCTGAAAAAAGCAACTAATTTCAATTCCTTGTAGAGTTCATTAAGTAGACAAAAAACTAAATAGCGTGTATGTGTGCCTACAGATACACTATAAAAAAACCCCCAAAACAGAATGCCACCCCATAAATTATCTAAACTGCTCATATTCTTAATGTCATCTGGCACCTCAATAAAATTTGCTTAAGGATCAAATATAATTGTCTTACAGAAGTCCACTTGCCAATATCCTCACCACAATCATGTCCTTTTCTTGTTTAATAATAAACAGACAGTGGTATCATCCGGTTTTAAAACATCAAAAAGTATTTTATAGATCTGGATTTTTATTTATGAAGAATTATCCTTTCATATCAATAGCTTTTTGTTGTGCTTTTTTTGTTTGTTTGTTTGTTTGTGGGGTTTTTTTTGTTGTGGTTTTGGGGGTTTTTCTGGGGTTTTTTGTTTTGTTTTGTTAGTTTATGAAGAAAAAAAATATTTTGTAGCTCACAGACACTTTAGGCTGTATTCATTCCACCAGGAAATGTAGGATGTTCAATATGCATGATCAATCAGCTTGTTATGCCATCTCACATGGCAAGCCTCTGACCTAGTTCTAGAAATGGGTTATCTTCAGGTTTAAAAGCACCATCTGCTCTTAATGATGGCACCAACAATATTACAGTAATAAGAAAAAAAAAATCCCTAAGTGATAGTAAAATCCAAAGCCCAGAAGAAATTTTCAAGTCATGACTATGCCTGCAGAGAGCACAATACAAATGCCAGCTAGCTTTACAAAAAGGTGATTAGGTTCAAATTTGTTGTACTCCCTCCTTGACCCCCACATTGTGCAGTGAACAATGAAATAAGACTGTTGCAAGGAAAGGCAACAGAGGGGCCAAAATAATGAGAATGTGGAGATCTTTTTTTATTACTAGGAGTTTTTAAAAACCCAAAGTAAGATGCAGTTTTCAGACACTTCAGGAAAGAAATTCTTTTCCTCTCTAGTGATGCAAATGAAAGAAACTATTCTTGCTAAGTTAGTTTTCAGTTCTCTGGCAGACAATTTTTTCATATTATCAAATTAAAACTTCTGTAAAGCCACCAAATCAGAAATTTTGCCAAGAATTCTTCATTCCAGGAACTAATAGAAAGGAAGTCTTTATTAGTGACCTACATAAAAACTGACAGCTTGAACTTTCTGCCAATTGATTTAGCAATCCATTATGATCATAAATTTGCAAAATAAAAACTGTTATTTCTTCTTGCTTCAAGCCAAAGGTTTAGAGCTTTTCCTTTAACATTTTACAAATTAAACTTGGACATTAAGTAGGCATTATGCAGAAGTATGGAATTATTTCTGCATACCCAATAATGCTATTGGAAATGTCTTCAGACACTGATCTAGAAAAAAAAATTGAAATCTTTATCTCTGTACAATTAATAAACTTCAAGTCCCTTTGACAAATATACTTTTTTTTTTGTGTTTCACTTGACATGCAAGTTTTTAATCCAATCTTCTGACCCAAGACCCGTTCAGTCTTCCATTTTCATATGTCTTCCCATGAAAACATGGTATGACCACCCAAAGTATGAAACTGTTCGCAGACACGTATTAAAGTATTATTTTTCAAATATATTTCAATGCAGAAGAAATTAGATCAACTTCCATTTATATTTAGCATCTGTAAGAAAATATACATGCCCAGAAAGCTCAAGGGACAGCCAAAATGTGGTCCACAGATTACTAAACAAAACAATAATATGGCTTCAGCAACTATACTGTTACACATTAAATACCCATACACAGTTATTGAAACCTAAAATGAAGTACACAGGTTCTCTTCTCCATCACCTACTGTTTGTATTCAGAATAATATCTACAACTACAATGGCTAAATTCCTGAAAACATTCATTATATTGTCTTTCACAGGACTGTCTGTTCCTACTATCAGCTGCCTTTTGATAGCAAATTTTTAAATTTAGAGTCTGTCTGAAAAGTCATTTTGAGAATTTAAGTACTGGATATTTTCAGGGAAGGAAAGCAGGGCAAGTTAAGAAAAATAAAGTAAACACAACAGAAAAGTGCAGAGGGAAAAAAAAATTACCAAATTGCAGGAATTTTTCCCCTACGCCATTCAAAACCAGTTCTCCCTTGCCTAGATTAATCCAATCATCTCTTGCGTACATACCTGGAAAACATCTTCTCCAGGCTTTAATCATGCTTCTCCCCCTTTCTATTATTATGCTTATCTTTCAACTCCAGCAACTGTTCCCTCTCCCTCACATTTTCTCTGCCCCTCTTGTAACAAACCTAGGCACCCCCTTTCCTCATCAAAAGAAACAAGACACTATATGACAAAATTTTTAAGCAGCATCAGCCGCTCAGCCTCCCAGCAACAGGGAAGCTCCGAAACTGGAGATGAAACATGTCTAAGAAAGTTCAGCTTGCCTTTGCAAGTTCCTCACAATTTTATAAGCAGTTTAAACTGGGTTCCGCTTAAAAAAGAATGGAGACGCTGAGCAAATGGCCACCAAAAAAAGTATCCTGTCCATTGTGAGGGAAAGAGATTACTCATATCAAATTGATGCTGTATCCTTCTTCTCCCTGGTAAATGGTGATGCTGCAATGAGATTTTTCTCAAGACATATTAAAAAAAAGCATAGACAGCATAGTTGGATAAAGTATATTGACATAAATTAATATGAAATTATTGTATATTTCTGTAGCATTTGAGTATATGCAATACGGTTAATGTGCTAGTGTACCTCGTTTTGAAGTTCATCGGCACTTTTGGTAGAAGCAAGGATCTCATACAAAGTGCAGCAGAGGTCTTCTGTTGTTGGCCCTCCAGGGTTACCTCCTTGAGATTCCTTCAGATACTTTCCAACTTCACACCATAAAAAAGAATCATCTATTTTTTCCAAAGATTTGAGATTAGATTTCTCATCACAGTAGTTCTGTAAGTGATTCAGCTGGTTATTCAAAAATTTGTTATAATCTAAGCTTATATTTTTCTGTGCATCAGTCTCACCATTCACAGGCAGCTCTTCAGCGTGATCCAAATCATGCATGTCAAATGAAAACACTATATTTTTACCAAACAACACTCTGTTGTCACAATTTCGCTCTTCAGCCAACTGTATGAGGGCCCTAAGCTGTTCTTCAGTGAAGTGAGAAGCAATCCGAGTTGTGGCATTACAAGCTGCAGAAGCAGATGATGATGGAAATGGCCCAAACATCTGCTTGATCACCTTAGTCTCATCATGGCCAACGCATTCTTTCCCATGAAATGTCTTAAAAAGAAAAACAGCTCCACTTTCAATTGCTTCTTGTCCATTTTCAGCTCCAACTGTTAACAAAACCAAATGCAACTTAATACACTTAATACTAAGAGTGTTTCATTACCTGTAACAAAACTGTAATTTAAATTCTTGCCACAAGTCTCATCAGCAGAGATATCAAAAGAAAGAAGACCACAGCAAATAAGAATTGTTGCAAGGTACTGAATTATAAAAGCATATGATAATAAAGCATCTGTCTTCATTATCCTTCTACATACTAAAAATTTATAGTAAGAATTACCAAAGCTTTATCTTTCTGAGCTAGAGAAAAAACTTCCTAGAGGTCTTAAACTCACAATTGTACATTTATAAGCAATTTAACGTTAACAAATTTCCACTTTGTCTGACTATTTATTCACTGCCTAATCTGAATATTCATAACAGAATAAATATACAGAAATCAGCTGGGAATTACTGAATTCTTGTAGCAATTCCCAGTAAAATTACTTCTGAGTATGTGCTAAGTTAGAAAAACTGCTCAAAAAATTAAAAGCAAATAAATGTATGAATTTAAATTTCTATCTACAAAATATCATGTTATGCAAATAATATATTATTATAAAAACATGAATGTATTTCTTACACAAATATTCACAAAGGTAGTCAAGGAAAACTCCATGTGATGAAGCAGTATGCCACTACTACAAAATTTTACAGGTCACCAAGCCTCACCCAAATGAAATCAGCCAGCATACTGGGGTTTTTGTTCATTTTAAATGAGGACAACTTACAACATTTTTTCACTTGTGACTTAATTCAACTTAGATTAGGTTTAACACCAGAAAAAGCAAGGGGTTTCTTCCCCACAATCTAACAGGAGAGAGAGAGCAAAAAACATTAGCATAAGCAGATGGAACAAAGCTGAGTAGCTAGAAATGTAACATATAAATAAATAGAGGTGGCTACAAATTCAGTATTTAGCTTGAATCTTCCTATGGTGCACTTTGAAAAGCTGAAAAGTTCAAGGAAAGGACTGGAGGTGATATTTATAAGATAATTATATATCTACATATGGAACATACATGACATAAAGATACACATATATACAATAAATACATTAAAAGGTCTCAGAGAAAAAAGGTGGTTCAGCCCCTCCCTTTTAGCATTAGCTATATAAGAAGCACAAAAACAACCCCCTACATCTAAAAACTTGCCATTTGTCTGCATGAAGCTCACCCATATATTCCCAACATACAAATACATATTATTATTTAAAGTCACTTGTCTTGGAACAGAAGTAAAGATTACTAAACTAAAAGACAAATTGAAGCATTTGAGAAAAATCTCTTGGGTTTACTAAGTGGTATTTCTCCTTTATTATCGACATCTCCTGTTTGTGAAAGCATCTCTTGAAAAAATACTACTCCTTCCATCTCAACAAAATAAGCCAGACAAGATGGCAAGAGATGCACTACTAGAAGCTCCTCTTTTTGGGTTTTTGTTTTGTCTGCCAGTCAACATTTTAGTCCAGTACCTCTTGTGATTAAAATACACACAGTGGATATCTAAAACAGCTTTCTCAATGGATATCTATTATCAGTACAGATGGCATCTTCCCCTACTAACTCCATGGACTGACAGTTGGTACAAACTCAATCCCCATCTCGCATGACTTTCCCTCAAGCCTTGTGTTGCAAGTGCCAGGTGAAATCTGTGCACTGTAAGGAGAGGTATGTGGGTTAGAGCAGAGAGGTGGCCCTTCCCAGGGGTCTGTCTCAGAAAGGCTGCAGCCACATACTTAAATTCCAGCACAAAGAGGTTAAAAGTCTAACTAATGGTACTAACCAGAGTTTAAAACTTTTTGTCAGTGATTCGAGAAATACTCAAAAATATACTTCTGATGACTCAAGAAAGCAATAGCCATTTACAACCATGAATAGCTTTAACAGGCATCTTCTGCAACTGTACAGCACAATTGACTACTACCACATGTTAGACACGAATAACTTGCCTAGCCTGTTTCTAAAGCATGTTTTTAGACATTTGTTTCTTTGTCGATTTACAAGGTACTTCCAAAAAAATGGTCAAGAACTAGAAGTGCAAGTGTGGCAGGTTAACATTTGTATTGTAATAAAAATCTCTGGTCGGTAGTACCAAAACCAGGCTAATATATTTATTTTTATTAATTCTCTCTGTCTTTTTACTAATGGTTCTATTCAAGATATTTGAAAAACAATCAGAAAAGGAGGAAATTTACCTATGAGACTGACAGGGAAAATCCTGAAAAATGTGACAGCAAGAGCTTGAGCCATGGGCTCAGTTTATGAGCTGATGAAGTTAAATTTTGCTAAAAGCAAAAGCTGTATTAGGTTTTGTCTGTCAATCAAAAACTGAATTTCCAATCAAAACTCAATTTTCCCACCTTCTTTGCCATAATGTATTTCAGTATTAAAAGTTTCATTCCAGATGAGTGAAATAAAATTTTACTTCTTTCCTCAACACCAAACACTTCAAACAGAAAGCATTTCTTACATTTTTATCTGCCTGCACAGCAGTACAATTTTTCATGATACCAATTAAGTGGAATTAAAGCAGACAACATCAGGATTGTTCTTTTCTTAGAGTACTGCTATTCCAAAAGAAAGAGTTGGTTTTGCTTAATAACCGTCAATCACAAACCATAACCACACTCTACAAAACAATACTATCAAAAAAGTAAGAACATCCATATAACAATGAAATCTTAAAACAGAAGCCCAAATTGCACATATCTGTATCAGATGAAATGGAGTTTCAAAGATATATCAGGGCAAAACTGGCATCAAGGTAGAACCAAAATTATACTAGTAGAGTATGCAGGCAGAAAGCAACTTGAACCTGCTCCCATCCCCAAATAAAACAATAAAAAAAGAAAATAAAATTAGACTACTAGAGAACGAAGACATACCTATTTGTTTTGCAGCTTGTAAGATAGTTTTTAAATCACCATTTACAGTTTGGTATTCTTTTTTGTCCAAATTGTCATCAACAAACTTTATTATCTTCTTCCAAGTAAGATCGGACTTCAGCAACTGGGCATGTAATTTTGATCTTTTAGTCTGAAAATGCAAAATATTTGGGTTTTTTAGGTTTATTTCAAATTAATATAAGGGGGTTTCTTGAAAATTAAACACCAGATAAAAACAATTCCTTCCAATTGCATTCAGTCAGTATATAGTACTGACTGCAAGCACTTTTCCTTTCACCTGATCTTTAGACTCTTTCCTGAGTGTATGAAAAAAGGACACACAAAAGCACACACACCCTCTCACTACTTTACTCTTTCCAGAGCAAAATTCTCTATGAAGCCAAACTCTTCCAACTTCAAGAGATTTACAGTTCCCAAAATTCTAAACTCATTTCAGAGGTTCCCACAAGGCATTTATTGCTTTAATGCATTATTTCTTCGGAAGCAAAAGAAGTACCAAAATGCATTGAATTTAGTATTAGAAAGGAAATGTTTGGCTTCCCAGCTCTATGCAAGCTCAGAGCTAAAAGCACACCAGCCTTGCCCAACTTCTTGAAAGAGAAGTAGCACAGCGAAGCAAGCTTTTCCATATAGCGCATCATGATTGTAAGGGCTAAGTATAAATCACAAAGCTACAGCAAATTTCATTTTGAGTGAGGACACTTATGAAGGAATGTACAAGAAACTACACACTCTGCCCTTCTTGCTTGCCTACTCTTATAAAATAGCAATGCAAATGAAGAAAACAAATTATTCTTACTATAGCTATGCTTTGTAAAAGAAAAAAGGCTTTACCGTTAAGTCAGCTAATTCTTCACTGTAATCCTCATGTTTAGTGACATTTGAAAAGGAGCGTAAAGCGCCTGTAAGACGAGGCAAGGCCATCTGTTACTCATTCAGTGATCCACAGGATGAGAAATCAAATCCCAGTTCAAGTACCTAGATGAGAACAAAACAAATAACATGGCTTTATTAATGTTATAAATACAAACTTGCATCATGAACTCGAAAGACCTTTTTGAGCTAGCAGAACTTGGCAGTAATTCCAATTAAGCCAGTTAAAAAAAGATCTCTTAAAATGATGATAATCAAAAATCAGTAAAAGGGAGGTGAAAGGCACAGAGCAGAGGCAAGAAATGGTAACATGCAGAGGTCACTCAGCAGGTGATTCTTTTCTCTCCTCCCTAAATAAAAGTTACCAGCAATGAGGCAAAGTGGCAATTATTTCTTTAGCACCCCTAACACTGAGTATTACAGTGAAATCTATGTAACTGAACTTTAGCTCCCAATGGCAGTAAGTGATTACAACCTACGGGAAGATTTCCTCTGAGACAGCCCATGCTGGGAGCTTCCAGGTCATTAACAGCCTCTGGCACTGATGCAGAGAGAGGCATCTTTCTTGACAAGTGCTTAGACATTTTTAACCAGCAAATCAAGGAAAGAAAATTATGACAGGAAATAAAGATTGTCAAAGTCATAGCACTGAACTATTATACGAGATAAAGTGAATAAAAAAGGCTACCAGACACTATGCCTTGGGATGTTTTCATCTCACAACTGGAAGTGCACACACAGTTAGAGCAGGACTCTCTTCAGAACTACAACTTATTTCTGTGCAGTCTTATTTCCTCTGTGGAACAGGCTCATATCTATGCACGAAAACACAGCTGTTCTCCATCTGAAATTGTACTTCTCCCAAGCCTTCTTACTGATACTATTCTCAAAGTTATTTAATTTCAAAAGGTGCCCACAGCTGAATTGTTTAATGAACCCTAATGTGCAGCAAGAGTTTCTGATGGTAGCAGATAAGATACAGAGTTAGATTATTTTTGAAACAATTAATGATACCATTACAAACCAAATGATCTGCATCATTCTTAGCATGCCTGAAGATCAACGTCCATCCAGAATTTAAAGACCTTGTAACAGAGTTAATAAAATCACTTCCCCCACCAGTCATACAGTACAGAACTCTCTGCTTTTATCTAATTATCCTTCCCCTTATTTAATGACTGCATTTGTATTTTAGCTATCAGCTTTGTAATACAGCACAAAAGAAATCCAGATGCAGCGTTCCAGTCACAAACAGAAAAATGTCACTGATTTGTCAGGTCTACTTGTTTTCCCACCTTGCATTAAGATGCTTTTTGAGAATGATTTTACAACAGCTGATATTTTGGAGACAAATGTTATAACAATGAAGCTACAAAAGGCGAAAATACAAAAACCTTTGTGAAGGGCACAGAGAGCATGTGTTCAAGCCTAGAAGCAGACAGAGCCAAGCATCACTGCAGCTTTTTTGATATATTCAGTGAATATCTAACATGTAATTCATACCAGCATAGCTCCTAGTGTAAACAGCCTGTGAATATTATAGCCACCATTATTAGAAGGGAAGTAAGGTGTCCAGACTTTGAGGGTACATCACTTTTGCACTGTTCTAATGACAGAACTGCCATTAGCTATGAGAGCTAATGGGTCCATTTTACCTATTTATTTTATAGCTACATTCAAATACCTTTTTCTGTAGCATTATGTGCCTTTATTAAAAAAAAAAGTAACAACATAAGTAATATTACATTAATTGTCCTTTCTGAAACACCATGCACAGTAATTTATGAAAGTTAGAATATACTTATAAGAAGTTCACTTTTCACACACACTTATAAATTTCAAAGCATCTCCAGCATGCTCATTTATTAGGAAACTGAATTTCAAATGGATATTTCTTTATCCTTTATTCAATTCTGTTATTAACAGCTCCTGAAATAGAAAACCTGAAACACCAGAAACCAAGTAAGGGCACACTGTCCTGACCACAGGCATGGCCAAAGAGCCAAATCCAACCTCGTAACCCTAATCTTGTACCAGTAAATGCAGCTCCACACGTGCCTGTTGTGCTTTCAGAACTTGCAGGTGTTTGAGGGGGCTGGTCTGGCAGAGCAGTCACACAAGGCTTCTGCATCTCATTTATAGTCAAACTTCACACACCCCCTTTGCTTCTGATACACGACACCCACTCTCAGCAGGGCACGACAGGAAAACAAAACCAGCTAGTAAACGCAATCCAGGAGACAGTGCAATTAATTACTACACTGTTAACACAGAAAACCGAGGTAAAATTTATAAACTTTGGCTATTATTCTGCAACATGTTAGAGCCAGCTCTGAACACTAAATCAAAAACCATATGGCCCTATAAGATGCAGTGTAAATTAATGTTTGTTTTTTTAAAAATGCATTACCTGCCTTCACATAAAGCCTCCTTATGTAGATACCTGCTCGCATCACTCTGCTTTTAGAGTGGATCAGCTACTCCTTGTCTTTCCACAGCCATCATAAGGGTAACTAATTCCTGCTGGTTTGAGAGAAATGTATGTTTGCCCACAGGTGGATATGAAACATCTGAACTACCAAATAATCCTGCTAAGATCTGCTGGTTTTGGAACAAGGACCTAAAAGGCAGCAGCAACTAAATCCTCTTTACCAGGGCGCACATATAGAAGACGAACTTTTGCCATCCTTCTGCCCATTCCCCTTAAAGAAAAGTATGAGATATGTACCATCTTAAATCATTTCCGTAGGACAAATGGAATGGGAATTTAACCTTCAGATCAGTGTGACTTTACATGGTAAAAATATTTCTTCTACTCTCCCACCCGCAATCAAGTAAGGCATTTTGGATGCATTCTGCTAATGATTCCGAGAACTATCTGAGACTTCCTGCCTCTTTTAAAAAGCACTTAACTTTCCATCAAGCCTGTCTGTAAATCAGAAAGAGCAATATCCACCCTTCTAAAGCTTCGTGAAGATGAAAGTAACTTTTAAAGTCTATTTTACTTCTTTTAAAAACAAGTGTGATTTTAACACTGAAACTTTTTATAGGAGAAAGTAAAACATAAAAACAGATTATACTCAGAGTTCAGGTAAGCAACAACTAAAAGTTTATTGTTTGACAGTAAACATGAATCATAATCTCAGCAGGTTTTTCTCCATCAAAGTGAAATATTAAAAAAAAAAAAATCTAGCAATACCACAAAGGTAAAGAAAATTATTGAGAAGTCTTTCACTTCATATTTTCACAGGCTACTTAGGTTTTCCTCCAACTCCTGGCCTTCCTATGTTTTTAATACAAGCAAATAACAGAACCATTTCTTTCTCTCCTCTGAAATATTACAGAGATTACTGTAAAAGACATATCCTTTTGAAATTTACTGAATTCCTGTGCTCTCTAACAGATCAAGCCAGCTGCCCAGTAGGGCTAGGAGAAGCTGAATGCTCAGATCTGGTACATCAATTCTCAAGTTGAACAGAAATCTTTCTTCCCTTACAAAGGATGGAAAAACATAGCATTGACACAGCTAAAAATCACAGGTAAAATCCAAAGTCACACGACCCTAAAGTACCAGCTTCTGAAGTCTGTAATATTTTACCTTTTATTTGTCCTTTAAGACTCCACAGCAGTAATTCTATTTTAAGTATTTAAGGAATATTAAGCCACGTTCCCAGATTTTGCCTATATTACTTATAATTCTTCCAACTATTAACAAGTTTCTTGCTGCCTATGTAAACTTGCAGTTTATAAAACCTCAAGAAGTTATTACTAGTAACTAACCTAATCAAAAAACATTATATAGAAAAAGAGGCTTTAGACATTGCTAGTGAATAGCAGGTCGCTACTGAACACTAAGTACTTCAAATGGCATTTTCTCTTTCACTTGAGAAAGTGGAAACAAGTCAAATGAAAAAGAAACTAAAAGGGCAAAAGATACCCCACCCACAAGGCTATACAAAAGCTAAAGGGACAGTGAAGGAACTTTTTTCTACATTTTTAATATCTATCAATCAAACAGTGAGACCATAAGGACACATTAAGACATTTTAAAATTTATCATCACATACAGTATTTTACTTTACACTACGACGTAAGAAGACTAAAAATAAATCCCCAAACATTAAATTTTACTGATATGAACACATTTTTGAATGGCTACAATTAACACATTGGTTAACACAAAGGTAAACTTGATATTTTATTTACAAATGAGACTCAATATTTAAGAAACCCCAAACAACACATTCTTCTCGGTTTACATCCTTTCTACATCATACACACCAAAGGAAAAATATTCCAAAGCAAACACTTTAAAGAAAAAAAATAAAACCGTTGGATAAAAAAGCTATTTTGGACCTCTGAGTATATTTTTATTAGATACAATAAAATTTCTTCTCCAAGGACGTTTCATGCAAAGAGTACAGATACACCCCTAACATCAAAGTTGTTAGCCAGGAATAACAGTGGTTTAATGTCTGGGACAATAATCAGAAATAGCAGGTGAACTAAAAGCATGACACTAAAACAACTGTATTTTCCAACTTCATATTTTGCACCTTTACAAACAGTGCTGCCTGATGTAGTAACAACTGTACGCTTTCAGACATCTCACTTTCTACAAAAGGCCCAGACATCACCCTGGAATTCTCTTAAGTTGTCTGGGTCAAATATTGCTGATCTCCAGTCAAGACTGGGTCAATCTTTAGAAGGGCAACAGCAAGATTAAGGAATATGTACTCAGGAAGAAACAGTGGCTTCCTGACACACAATATTCACCTCAGCAAATACCAAAATTCAAACAAGTCTCTCAGCATAACAAGGAGGCATAACAGTGCCTTTGTGTGCCATGGTTCACATAAGAGACAATCTCAGCATCTTAACTACAGAAGTCACTAAACAAACAAAAAACCCTAGAAAATCAAATAATGGAATTACAAGTAATTTGTTCAATACAATATTAACCCTTTCCACACTTTTTCACAATCTTAACCATGCACATGGGATTACCAGCTGCCTAACACTGTGCCTCCTTGCATCAGCAGGAGAAGCATTTCCTGTGATTATGCCTGATACTGTTCTGGGATGATGCCAAACATGTGGCTTGGCTCAATAATGTGTTCATTTTAGATGTACTTTGAGACAGTTACTAAGGATTGCTGTTGTTAAAAAGAAATAAAAAAATTAAAACAACCCTTTCTTCAGAATTAACTCATCTTCCTTTTCCAAGAACGTAAAATGTTATTCAGTTGTTAAACCAAAAAAATGTCTGTAGTTTTACACCTCAGCGCCCTAACTTTTAAGTTCCCTGCAGTGAGAGACAAACTGTATTCCAAGCAACAGAAACTTTGAGACTTGCCTTACACGTGGAGATGTACTAATAAGCAAATTTCCAACTTCAACATATGCAACATGTATGTTCATTTAAACACTAGGAATAAGCCACAAATACAAGATGGAGATGGTGGAGATATCACTTATTTAGTTTTGCTTTAAGTTTAATAGGGGGCTCTCTGTGTCTCTTTTACACACCATGTCATCACCAGAGGTTGAAAACAACCTCAGGGGTTTCAACTTATGCTGTTTCCAGAAAGGCTTGTCACAAAAGGAAGGTAAATAGGTATGTACGTGTTCAAAAGAAGGAAAGGGAGGATGAAAAATTGAGAGAAAGAAAAAATTTTGAGCTAATGACAGCTAAGTAACACACACATTGCATCTCACTGCGGATGGCTGAGAGGATGTGGGATGCACTTCAGCAAACGTAAGTGCTATAATAATACATGTATAATACACAACTGCGTAACTGCTGGGCTAAGAGCATGCTGGAGAACTTGTTCAGATGGTAGTAAAAAAAAGGTCTCTGTAACACGCTTCTGTAGTGAACAGCAAGCAGAGACAAGGATAAAGCCCTCAGTGTGATTTACTGGCCATTACAAGGTGCAGTTCTGTGAGGTTTTTAAAGCCTCACAGGGATGTGTTCAAGCAGTCAAATCACTTACCATATTTATAGACAGCTAAACAAATGCCTCAAATACTGTATTGTCCCCCAGTTCTAAATAACTGGATGCTTATTAGCCGCTCAACACCATAATTATCCTTCATAATTAATGCTGATTTCCTTCAAAATAGGGTTTCAATAAGCCTCAAGGTGGGAACTGAATAGTTTTGTATCTGGAGCATTCTCCCAAATGTTTTTGAAGAAAACACTAAACATCCCTTTTGAGAAAAACATAATTTATTTCAGCATTTACAAAGGATCTCAAATGCAATAAAATAAAAGACTAAGCCAGGTACACTAATCCCTAAGACCCTGCCTGTACATTACTACTCAAATCAAAACAGAGGTGCAATGAGTAGGATTGCTGTCTTACTTCATATAAACCAGTAAGTCATTCAGTTTCTTTACAGCAAAGTCATTAGCGATGTCCATGCTACCTGCAAAGACAAGATGTCAGTTCTGAAGTAACCATCTTGCAAACATCGAAATTCCTTCTCAAGGATATCTTTAGTAATTAATTATGGCTAATAAAATCTTTGCATCTTGCAGACAACACACAGTAGCTGTGTAAGCAAAGTGCAACTTATGCCAAGCTTCACATTTAATCTTACAGAACAATTATTATATGAAAGCACTGAAGCAGGATTTCTCATTTAGAGAAAATATTATTATTTTTTTTGTGTTAAGCAATTTTATCACAATAACTGGTAATAAGAATGGTAATGCTGGCAATCTGAAACAGAAAATCTGCAAGTACCTAAACTAGGGTATTATTTTTCAGAACAGAAATATGCGAAGTTTTAGACCAGTTAAGAAAGAAGCTGTAGATTCTACAGCCCTTCCAGTAATAGACAAGAAAATTAATTTAATTGTCATGTACTAAAAGTAAGGAAACGGTCTTGAAAAGAAACACAGATTCTGGCCAACTTGGGCGATCTCTAAATTAAAAGTTTCCCAAACTATCAGCTATAAATAAAGTCATCCTATTTCCAGCAGCTTTTGAGTCAGACTTTTTACCAATGGGTGCAGTAAATAATACAGAAATATGTAGAAAATGACTCATTACAAAAAATAGGAACCAAACAAATGCATCAATTTGTCCACACAAATGCATCAATTTAATTAAAATAATGCAAGTGTGTCATGCAATTTTAAGTGTTTGCTGTGTTTTGCAATATTTGAATTTATTGTGTTCATTTAATTTTTATATAATGTTTGTAGCATTTTCTAAAATATGTCCTTTTCACTTTTTCTATCCTTCAGTATGTTATTTGATACCTGTCATAATTTTTGAGGAGGGAAATAAGAACGTCATGGCAGAGTTTGCAGAAATCTCTTTAGTTAGTATCTTTCCAATAACACACAGCAACTGGAACCTGAAAGCTGTGTAGTTTATCCATAATTCCTAAAAATGTTTTAATTCTGAATCTACTATATTACCCTTTAGTCTTTCTAACACTCCTCCTGAAAGTCCCTGTTAGAATACATAAATTTCCAAAGGTATGTCCATATAAACGAACCACTCATGGTCTAGCAGTGCTTTTATCCTTATGGGATCCTTGTCACAGAACACTTAAGGTTCAGTCCAGCTCAGTGGTTAAAAAGTTACAAGTCTGTATTTCCTACCAGAAAAGGAGACAGAGGCATATCCAGAAGACAGCTCACTGACCTAATGTGGTGAAATATGTAAGTGTAGTGAAGATCCATAGAGTCCAAAAAATGTGTGTCGACCGCTTGGAGGACAGGAGGGCTCTGCAGAGGGATCTGGAATGGTTGGATCGGTGGGCAGAGTCCAACAAAATGAAGTTTAATGAGTCCAAGTGTCGAGTCCTGCACTTTGGCCACAATAACCCCCTGCAGCGTTATAGGCTGGCGACGGTGTGGCTGGACAGTGCCCAGGAGGAAAGGGACCTGGGGGTTCTGGTCAGCAGCCAGCTGAACATGAGCCAACAGTGTGCCCAGGTGGCCAAGAGGGTCAATGGCATCCTGGCCTGTATCAGGAATGGTGTGGCCAGCAGGAGCAGGGAGGTCATTCTTCCCCTGTACTTGGCACTGGCGAGGCCACACCTTGAGTATTGTGTCCAGTTCTGGCCCCTCAGTTTAGGAAGGATGTTGAGATGCTTGAACGTGTTCAGAGGAGGGCAACAAAGCTGGTGAAGGGATTAGACTGAGGGAACGACTGAGGGATCTGGGGTTGTTTAGCCTGGAGAAAAGGAGACTCAGAGGAGACCTTATCACTCTCTGTAACTTCCTGAAGGGTGGCTGTAGACAGCTGGGGGTAGGTTTCTTTCTCCAGGCAGCAACTGACAGAACGAGAGGACACAGTCTTAAGCTGCGTCAAGGCAAATATAGGTTAGATATTAGGAAGAACTTCTTCACTGAAAGAGTGATATAAATACTGGAATAGTCTGCCTGGGGAGGTGGTGGAGTCACCATCCCTGGATGTGTTTAAAAGGAAACTGGATGTGGCACTTGATACCATGACCTAGTTGAGGTGTTAGGGCTGGGTTGGACTCGATGATCTTGAAGGTCTCTTCCAACCTACACATTCTGTGATTCTGTGATTCTGTGAAAAATCAACCTATCAAAAGCTTTTCAGTCCAAATCACACCAGACTTTTAGGAATGCCTTCCCTTTCAGAACTTCCTCCTACTGCCTGGAGGCAATACTACCTCCTTCCCCACAAAGAGAGGTGTAAAGAAACCCAAGGTTATAACAGATGCACAATGAGCTGTCCCAAGCCAGACCACTGCCCACTTGATTTAGCTTAAATATGACTTAACATTGGTAGGATATAGGGGTGAAAAAAGTCAAAATTTCAGCCTAAAAATTCAAGTAAAAATTTAATTCAAGGTCTGCCTTGCATTATAAGTATACCCCTACAGCCTGAAAACATGCTTACTTCAAGGCAGAAGCTCTTCTACAAAGGAAAAAAATAAGTTGATTAAAAATATATTCAAGCAACACTATTGGATAGATACATAGTCACATAATATAATATTATTAAAGGCAAGATCCTTTGTCTTCTCTTCAGAGCTTACATTCCACACAGGCACTTCAAACAGCACATCAGCTGTTTGATGACTAGCAAGTAACAGCTTTCTAATTGATAATTTATCATTACTGCAGTTTAGAATTAGAACTTTAAAAAAAAAGGTAGTGCTGCAATGTTACAAGTGCAAATTAGAATCAAAATTAACAAATGCTGCCAATCCTTCCTGGGCTGTCTGTCTATAATGCTAGCCATATATGCAAGCGGATATGTTGAGAAAGACACCTGTACAATTTCCTACAGTGAGGAAATCCCAAACCGTCTTTTCAAAGCTTGCAAACATGTCTGTTCATTACATAAGGAAATAAGGGGAACATAAATTGAGGCATAATATTATTCTTGGCGGATATAATAAAAAGGGAAATAGCCCCATTATGTTGCTAGTGATTTGAGGAGGTTAAAACAGGATTTTTCCAGCTGTACATTTTTTTTAATGGCTGCATTTCTCAAGTCATAGTCATATTCTGCTAGAATGTATGCAAAATTTCTTAAAACTTATTTTAGAAAATTGCACTGTAAGCTAATATATACAAACATATTAAACAAGAATCACCCATTGAACAGTTAAAGGCCTTTGAACAATTATGAGTATTTAGCATGGCATATAGGCTGCCTGTTCAGATACAAAGAATCAACCCCCAGAAACAAAAATGCTACCCTAAGAGGAAAATTATATAATCAAACTTTATTTATGTTCATGTTTTGGAAACAACATCAATGTGTTCCATATGATGTCACGCTCAGCAGTAAAAACTCTGTGAAAGGAGAAGCAAGGGGTGTGGGGAACAAAGACACATCCACTCACGGTGTTTGTCTTCCCAAGCACCTGTTAAATGTCTGCTGTTTTCACCCCGATTCACAGGCAAAGGGAATGAGTGAGAGGTGGGGGCGTTGGAATTTGGCTAGTGGTTGGGGTCAACTCACCACAAATCATAAATTCCTTACAAGAAATTGAAGAGAGGACTTTCATAGATCCTCTTAACTCTTCCCTAATCTTTCAAGGGGGGGGGGGGGGGGGGAACACTAGAATAATGGATTCATTAAGGTTGGAAATACCTCCAGGATCATCAAGTCCAACCTGTGACCAAATATCACCATGCTCACTAAACCGTATCATGACGTGCCACTTCTACTCATTTTTTGAACACTTGCTCCCCCTTAGAGCAGCAGCTAAGTCTTGCTATTTCTTGAACAAATTAATCAGAATCCAGTTTCCAAACAGAAACTCACTAAATGACACAGTTCAGCAGTCCTTACCAGTTTTAAAGAAAGGAGCGGTTGTTTAAATGGCAGTCTGGTTTACAAAATATTTGAACTCATGTAAGTCACAACTGTACAAAGTCATCTACTTATTCTCACAACTTCTCAGAAGCCAGTTTACAGTTGGAAAACTGAAATTTGCTCCACAATTCACCTGACAAATGCTTCAATCACCAACCTATCATTCCACAAATCATCTATTCTTGCTGTAAGACCTATTTATGTTTAAAATTCAGGCCAGTAATAACAAATTCAGTCTATTTTTTAGGCCAAACATCCAACATGCCTTTGGGCAAACAAGAGTACCAGACGGCTCAGTGTAAACACGTGCCTTAGAAGAAATGACGGTAAGGTCTAGGGAGGTGTATAATTTATACGCATAAGTTCTGCATACAATGAAAGGGGAGAGCCAGCAGTTTTTCTATCCCTAAAGTATCAATTAGGTAAAACATTCTGCACCTTGCTTTTAAAGTTATTTTTCACTAGCACCCCCTAGATTTAACGAGACAGAAAAAGAACAAGAGTTTTATTTCGTATCTCAGAGCTGGGCTCAGCAACAGGTTGGCCACCAAACTCCAGTCCACATGTTTATGTACTGAATAAAGACAGAAAACACCAACTGCCCTTTCTGCAATACTCAAACAATCCACATTGCTATGGAAGCCTAACTCTTTCTTGGCTTCACTCCAGCCAAATGGATTTTCATTGAACTATACGCAGCTGTCTACATCTTCAGGAGGAATATCTATCCCTAGAATAAGCTCAAGAAACACCCAGCATAGGGATCTTTCACGCCATTGGTTAATTCAGTGAGCATCATTACCACAGAACCATAGGGTGCTGCTACTGCTTCTTTCAATCACGTTTTTAGGTGTCTGTGCAGTGTTGGGGTGGCCTGACCCTGGCCAGCAGCCATGCTGCTGACTGCTCACCCCTCACAGTGGGACAGGGGAGAAAACAGGAAGAAGAAAAAAAAACTTACAGGGCTGAGATACAGACAGTTTAACAGAGGAAGAAAAGGAAAAATACACCACAAGTGTAGGAAAGAAATGCTCACCACATCCCACAGGGTGACCAATGCTACAAGCTCCAGTTTACTAATTTCTAAAAACCAGACATCTTGAAAGCAAATAACCCACCCTTTCTTCTTCCTCTACCTCTGTTTTTATTTCTGAGCAATACACAGTACAGCACATCCCACTGGGCAGTTTGGGTCCACTGTCCAAGCTGTGTCCCTACACAGCCCCTTGCCCACTCCCTTGCCTACTTGCTGGACAGGGAGGGTGGAAGAAAGCTTTGATGTGCAGGCCAGAAACAGCCAAAACATTGCTGTGCTATCGACACTGTTTTAGCCACAAATCTCAAGCACTTCGAATGTGATGAAAGTTAACTCCTAAACCCGGTATAGGAATGTGCTCACATTGGCATTGTGCAGAAGCAATCAAATTCCTCAGAGAGAGATGAGCATAAAGAATGCCCTGACTGTGCATCCTCTTATGGGTTGTGCTTGCAATAAACACAAAATTACTCCTTTCTGTGATGTGATGAGGTATTTAAAAAGCAAGAAGGGCTAAATACACAATGACTGACTATTGCTCATAATGTAAGAATAAGGAGGTACATGACAAAATTTAATAGTTTAAGGTGAGAATAATACCAAGTAGAATGCCTTTCCTACAAAGAACATTACTGAATTTGGGAATTCATTGCCACAAGATGCCAAAACGACTAAAAGTTCAGGTATGCCTGCATGAATTAATGGACACCAAATACCTTGATAGCCTCTGAACTCAACAGCTTAGAAACAGATAATCAGTTATTTAAATCACAGATTACTAAAAGATAATTTGAAAGTGAAGGTATAATTGGATCTGTCTTCCCTTTTTTTCAGTAGATCACCTAAGCACATCCTACTGGCTGCTACAGGAGAGAGACACTAGACAAACATTTTCTTTGAAAACAGAGGTACGGGGTAAAATGACAGAGATTCTCAGCATTACAGTTTGGGATTTAGGTGTCTAATGTCTCTCAAGCTGTTTCTGGGTCCTACCCTTGTATCCTTCTTTTTTTAGTTCAGACATCCGCTGTTATATTCCTAACATCCAGCTACACATTATAGGTCATTTGCTAAATTGCTTTTGATTAGGTAAGCTTATCTGAGCTACAGAATAGATTTTGGTCTCAGTTCTCTCTTCAAACATTAAAGTGTAATTCAGTTTAAGAAAATGTGTAGGCTAGAAAGCACTCAACACCAACTTCAACAATTGTTACTACAAACAATTTACCAGGAAAACAGTAAGCTGTTATTTGGAGTAATGAAGACTTCAATTTTCTATGGAGAAATTTTGTAGGAGGGAGAAAAGAAACCTGTTCACCACACAAAACACCCATATCAGCTAGAATTAATCCCACCTATAACAGCTTCCAAATAAAATTTACTTTATAACTACCCAGCAAAAGACAACATGCGACTTTCCTTCCCCCAACCACCTCCACACTCCACTAGCAGCTCCTCTAAGTATGTAACAGAAGAGGAATGAAGCATGCAAGAATAACAGAGACCAGTCTGAGCACAGTTCAGTATTTATAAAGGATAACTTTTTCAGAGAAAGCACTGTAGGTTAACAGGACCTGCAGAAATATACACCAGCCTTTCATGAAGGATGAGTTTTCTATAAACTCTGTAAAAAAATATTTTTCAACTATAAATGTTCTTCCTGAAAACAGAAATAACACTATGCAATTGAAAACTGAAAATTATACTGACAAGCAAGAGACTTGCAACTGCTTTAGAGGCAAAATTACAATCATTTTGACCACAATCACAGAATGGCTAAGGCTGAAATGGACCACAGTGAATTATCTGGTTCAACCTCTCTGCTAAAGCAGGCCCATCCTAGAGCACAAGGCACAGTGCAGACAGCCTTGAGTATCTCCAATGAAGGAGACTCCACAAACTCTCAGAGTAACTTGTTCCAGTGCTCAGTCATCTACATAGTGAAGAAATTCTTCCTCATGCATAGGCAGAACTTCCTGTGCATGAATGTGTCTCCACTGCCTCTTGTCCTAGTGCTTGGCACCACCAAAAAGAGCCTTGATCCATCCTCTTGAAACCCTCTCTTTGGACAGTTATACACATTTATGAGGTTTCCTCTCACTTGTCTCTTCTTGAGGTTGAACAGGCCCAACTCTCCCAGCCACTCTTCGTAAGAGATGTTTCAGTCCTTTTATCATCTTCATAGCCCTCCATCAGACTGCTCCAGGAGCTTCAGGTTTAGCTTCAAAGCAAGTTCTGTAAACACAGAACTGTCAGAATAGAACACTGTCGTTTGACAATTTCTTGCCTTCTCTCTCATACAGTGGAAGTCGTGACCTAACCTCTTCCAAAGGCCAAGTCAGCTTTTAGAGAAAACTGAGGTCTAACATGTAAACTAGTTTATACAATGCATAAAGGCCCTAGCTGGGTGTTGGTCTGTATTCTGAAATAAATATGATGAGAGTTCCTCCAAATATCTACACAAGTAATTCCAAGATGATGCAAGTTTACTCTCCTCTGGCCAAAGCAAGTCAGATCCAAAGGAAGTCATTTTACTGCAGCATCTGCTGAAAAGCAGCATGTGTTCAATCAGACTCACCACCTAACTCTTATCATCAGTGCCATCTTTAGACAAAGGACAGTTTGCACCTGACCTGATGGCTGGTTTGGTTTCCTTCCTCCTAAAAATTCACCTCTGCAACCTACCACGTGGACATACATAACTCTTGCTGCACCATCTCTGAAACCTCCGATATTTTTTCTAGTCATTGCCTAGACTCAAGTCTAGTCTATCCTCTGGAAAATAACTAAGCCTGACTATTAGATTTCTTCCCTGCAGAAGTTACGTTACTGATTTCACTTCAACAGTACTGCTTTACAGTCAATTGTTTAAAAAGTTGTAAGACTTTAAGGGTCTACACCCTTAAAATACGTATTTTAAGAACAAAAACAAAACCTACATTCAGAAGTCACAGGTTTTAAGCAAAGGTATTATTTGAATTCCAATATGACACACACTCCTGAAGCACCTGAAGCGCAAGCCTGAGGACGCTACAAGACTGTCACGTGTTTCACAAGCAAAGCTGTCACTTTACCACTACCAGCCAAAACGAAGTAGTACCCGAGAGGGAAAAATACTCTGTGTGACCACATGCTTTTTTCGTCTTCATTTCTCGGTCTCTACATTTCTTAATGCCAGTAGGCAGTACCGAGAGTACACTCGACAGCGGCGCGTTTCCCACTTGGCCACTCCCGCCAGCGCCGTTCCCATGAGCGAAGCCCCGAAGGCGCCCGAGAGGAGCGCACGGCACCCGGGCCCCCAGGAGCGGCCTTGCATCACCCGCCGGGGCTGGGGCACGGCCGGCGGCACTCCGCCAGCCCCGGCCCCGCTGCCGGCCCTGCCCGCCGGAGACAACGCGTGGCACCGGCCGGCGGCCCGGCTGCCCCCGAACGCCGCGTCCCGCCGGCAGCGCAACGGCGCCCCTGCCCCGGGAGCTGCGGGCAGAGACCCGCACAGCGGCGGCGGGACGCCTCCCCGCGCCTGGACAGGCCGGTCCCGGCGGTCCCACAGTCCCCCGGGGTGCCGGACCGCGGCTCCGCACGGGCAGCGGCGCAGAGCGGCGCCCACCGCGGGCCCTCCCCGGCGGCCCCCACGCCGCGCCCGCCCGACCCCCGCCCGCCGCGCACCTGCCTTACGGCCCGCCGGTTCCGCTGCCGCCAAGAGCCGGCGCGGCGCGACACTGTCGTACGGCGAGCGGGCGGGGCCGTGTCCGGCGCGGCCCGCGGGGCTCCGGTGCCCGCGGCGGAGCCGGGCCGGGGCCGCCGACCCGCTCTGGGCCTCGCCGGTGCCTGGCCGGGTCTCCGGCGAGCCGGCGCCGCGCTCAGGCCTACCTCGGCTACAGGCCGCGCCTCCGCCGCGTTCTCTGTGCAGACAAAACGTGTCTCGCCGGGATGTCGCGGCTGCTAAGCCCGGTCGCCTGCCCCAGTTATGCCGGCGTGGAATACGCCGTGAGGGCAGCTCCCAGCAGGATTTCACAGAATCCATTACGTTGATAAAGACGTAATCTTCACCGAGCTCAGCCTATGACCGAACACCAACCACCTTGGTAACCTAAACCATGCCTAAAGTGACGTGTCCAGTCTTGCACACCTCCATTGCCGGTGACACTTCACTTCCCTGAGCAGCCCATTGCGGTGTCTAATCATCGTTTCTGCCTAGAAATGTTTCGTAATGTCCGAACTAAACCTCCCCTGGCACAGCTTAAGACTGTCCTCTTGTCCTGTCTGTAGTTGCCTGAGAGAAGATGCTGATCCCCACCTGGCTACGCCCTCCTTTCAGGCAGTCATAGAGAGCAGTAAGATTCCTCCTGAGCCTCCTTTTCTCCAGGCTAAACCCCAGCTCCCTCAGGCTCTCCTCGTAACACTTTGTGCTCCTGTGTCGCTGCCTCGGGCTTTCCTGGATGTGGGTGTCCGCGGCCTTCAGCCCTCAGAGCTCTTTAGCAGCTCATCCACCCCTGCACACTTAATTCTTGCCAAACCATGTGTGTACCTCAGTGTGTGCCTCTAGAGCTTTTCTACACTTACTTAATCAGTTTTATGATTTTTGAAGCAAGCTTTTTAAATAAGTGGCCTATGTCCTCAGTTGTATTAATACTGTATATATGTGTAAGGTGATGCTTTTCAATAAAGATATTATCTGCTAGATCTTTAGTGGGCTAGAAGTGCTAGGCATTGCATGGAATTAATTTTGTCAAATGCAGATGATTTAACCTAGACTTTTAATATGTGCCTCAAGAAAAAAAAATTCTCATTTTCTTCAGTATGTACTAATTCTTTTGGATGACATGTGACGTATGAAAGTGATAAAAATATTGATAGAGAAGACTTTACCTTAAGAAAATTACATTCCTACTACATGAAAATCTTTGTCTGTGTTCAACTTGTACATTTGCTTAAGAATCAATGGAATGACACAGATTCTTGCCATCATGCCCTGAGATCTAATGAATTGTACTGTAAAAATGCCAGTGCTTCTCATTTATCAGTAAAGGGAGCATGAAAAGACCAGCTAAGGTATAAATGAATATATACTCATCTACTGCTTAAACTCACCTATAGGGAGATAAACAAGGTGAGTACAATTTCATTCTGTTTATGGACCTAGATGGACAGAAATGTAAATTGTGGGATCAACTTAAGAGGAAGTTGTTTCTCAGGGAAAACAACTTGTTTTTCTCCTTATTTCTTCTTGTATCATTTGTTTGATATCCATATCTTTAATAATCCTCTGCTCATTCTCTTCTGTGTTGTACCAGATCTTTGGCAGCATTTCAATATTCATTAGTATCTAAATCTCCAGTTCACTGTCTTGTCCTTTATTTGGCTCTTATGCTTCTTGCATGTCCAATAAAAAGGTGTAGTCTTTCTCCATCTTTGCATCAAATCCTTCTGGCATAGCCACATGAGTAGTTTTAATTCAAATTTGAGAAAAAAGTTTCAGTCAAGTAGGCTCAATATTGTAAAATTGAGAAGGAAGACACACATTGATCTTAAGTTTGCAAAATACCCTGGAAATTTACAGGAGTTAATTCACCAGTGTACTCCTCACTTTATGTGGTCGTTAACCAAGTAATATTGCATTTGGAGTCAAGCCAGTGTTGTTCACCTGGGGAAAAAATGGGTACTCACAAGACCCAGTCCCAGTATATGGTCACTGTGAGTATTGCCAGCTGATGACACTTGAATTATTCTCTGCAAATGCATCACAATTTATGGACTATTGAATTGACTCTCTTTTTTTTTTTTTTTTTAACAACTAAAAATTAATGCTTATATGTGAGCCATGAATTTTAGTTACTTGAAGAGTACTTCAGATTCAGAAAATAAATAGATTAGTAATTTAAATAGCCTTGCCTTTATTTTTACAATGGAAAACTTATTAAATCACTGTCTTACAAAAAAATCAACAAATTCAGCTTCTGTTGAGACTGTAAGACGAACCTAGCAGACGTCCTTGAATCAGTATTAATCTCTGCTGTGATGAGAGTAACAAGCGTTCAAAACTAACTGCTCTCTGCAGGTGTCACTGTTACCAGCACTGGGAGAAAAATCTTAAATCAATGTTATTATGTGACAATAATGCAGGTTCCTCAGAAAACATTCCAAATCTCTATTGCCCATGATTACAAAGTAATCATATCCTGCATGCTGCAACTGCAATGCTAGCAAAAGTCAGTGCGTTGGAGGTGCTGTTATTCAAATGAGCTGTAATTCTTTACAGTCATCTTGTTCCCATAGATTTTAATACTTTATTTAAAAGTCACCGGGAGGAGGAGCTGACCTTGCTCGATCCCAGGTGCCTGCTGAAGCCACTTTATCGCTACCCTTCTCAGCTGGACAGGATGGAGAAGATATAACAAAAGGATTGTGGGTTGAGATCAGGACAGGGAGAGATCACTCAGGAATTACTGTCAAAGGGAAATCAGACCCAGTTTGGGGAAAAATTATTTCAACTTATTACCAATCAAAATCAGAGTAGAATAATAAGCTATAAAACAAAATCCGAAAAACACCTTTCCCTCATTGCTGCCTTCTTTCTGAGCTGAACTTGATTCCCTAATTCTCTATTTCTGCTCCTGACAGTTGTGCAGGGAAACAGGGAATCTGGGTTGCAGGTAGTTCATCACATGTTGTCTCTGCTGCTCCTTCCTTCTCAGGGGTTGGATTTGCTCCATCATGGGGTCCCTCCCACAGAAGACAGTCCTTCATGAGTTTCTCCAAGGTGAGACCTCCCCAGGGCTGCAGTTTTTCATTGAGTGCTCCAGCATGTACCTTCCGCACTGCTCCAGTGTGGGACTCCCAATGACACCACAAGTCCTTCCAGCAAACCTGCTCCAATGAGGGCTTCCCACAGGGTCACGGGCTCCTTTGGACATCCACCTGCTGGTGTAGTTTCCTCCTTGTGGGGCTCCACTGTGGACGGTTTTTTTTTTGGGTAGCAGGGGAGTAGCTGGTCTCACACAGTCTGCATCATGGGCTGCTGGGCAATCTCTGCCCCGGTGCGTGGAGCACCTCCTCCCCCTCCTTCACTGACATTGGTGTCTTCAGAGCTCTTCTCTCCAGCTGCAGTTGCTGTTGCTCAGGTTTTTTTCTGTCTTCTTAAATCTGCTATCACAGAGGTGCTACCTTCAACACTGACAGGCTCAGCCTTGGCCAGTGGTGGGTCCATCTTGGAGTTGGCTAGCACTGGATCTGTCAGACACAGGGGAAGCTTCTGGCAGCTTCTCACAGAAGCCTAACTGTACTTCTCCCCGCCCCCCTCCCACTACCAAAATTGGGCCACACAGTACAGTTGCACAGACATTATGAGTGGTCTGCAAGTTGAATACACAGTGTATCATAAGAAAATACTGCTGAGAAAGGTGTAAGAAAATAGATATCTACTGCTGCATAAAAATTCATAATTCAAATTTCTTCCTTGAGACCTGAGCCTTTTATAATGTCATGCAGGCTACGTACATCATCTCCATTATTGCTGGTTCTTATGCACCGCTCTTTGACTTCAATCTATTTATGTTATCTTCTACTGGATATGAATATACCTGGATTTAACCCCCAGTTGCTTTTCTTTAGCACGGTGAGTTTTCAAAGCAGTCTTAAATTTTGTCCATAATTTGTTTTTCAAATTAATTAAACAGTCTGATACCTCTTCTATGCTGGTGAATATCTATGTAGCTAGAATGGAAAACATGTTTCTTGTTAGTCTCCATTTATTACTTGTTATTTTTTAAGTGTATTTAGAAGTGCAACAGGATTTCTTGCTTCACAGAGCGTATAGAAACACACACATTATCGTAATTTGACAGAATTCTTGAGTGGCAGTGGACAAATCTTCGTTTCTTTTTTTCTTTCTTTCAGTTGCTGAGCCTAAATTTAAACAGTTACAAGATTCCTAGCAATCCCCACTACTGCAATTTTAATTAAAGCTTATAGAATTAATCATGAATGAGTTTACATATTAAATGTTAAATAAGCAGTTAAATAAGGGAAACATTATAATTTTGCCTTTTTTTTTCTTTCAGAAAAGAAAAAAAAGTGCCTTTTATTTGCTTTTTAAATAAACATGTCATAATCTAATAGAAAATTTATACTATTATATCCATAAAGAAGCCTGAACTTGGAAAGCATCATAGATATTTTAAAAATATTTCCCAATATTGATTTAGAGGATAATTTTAGGAGACTTCTTTAGCCATCATGTTTCTGTACCTTGGTCATATATCTAATCTGATTGATACTTGCATAATTTCAAGACAAATGCTCTGTGTCATGTTTCATGAATTTGCATTGACATATTTACCAGTTCTTTATCAGAGGAAAAGGAAAGAAGAAAGTAAACCAAATAAAAACATCTATTCATTTGGAACATGAAACAAGTAACATTTCTTTTCTGAAAATCACCATATGCAACAGTTTATAAATAGAATAGAAAGGAATAAGAATAGGAATAGGAATAGGAATAGGAATAGGAATAGGAATAGGAATAGGAATAGGAATAGGAATAGGAATAGGAATAGGAATAGATAGAATAGGATAGAACAGAATTGATTAGTTTTAATTGGAAGGGAACTACAATGATTATCCAGTTCAACTGTCTGAGCAATTCAGGGCTGGCCAAATTAAATCATGTTATTAAGGGCATTGTCCAAATGTCTCTTAAACACTGATAGGCTTGGGACATTGACCACCTCTCTAGGGAGCCTGTTCCAGTGTTTGACCACCCTCATGGTAAGGAAATGCTTCCTACTGTTCAGTCTAAACCTCTCCTAGCACATCTTTGAGCTCTTCCCACATATCCTATCACTGAATGCCAGGGAAAAGACCTCAGCACCTTCTTTTCCACTTCCCCTCCTCACTAAGCTGTAGGGAGCAATGAGGTCACCCCTCAGCCTCTTTGTCTCCAAACCAGGCGAACCTGACATCCTCAGCTGCTGCTCACAGGATATGACTTCCAGCCTTTGTTCCAGCTTTGTTGCCCACCTCTGGGCACATTCAAGGACATTCATATTAAATTATGGGACCCAGAATGGCACACAGCACTCCAGGAGACACTGCACCAATGCCAAATACAGTGGAACAGTCACCTTTTCTGACTCTCTGTGCTGTATTTGGTGCATCCCAGGATGTGGTTTGCTGTTTTAGCTTCCGGGACACAGTGCTGCCTCATACTGCATCTGCTGCTGGCTTGTACCCCCAAGTCCCTTTCTGTAGGGCTCTCCATCCATTCCTCTCCCAGTTTGTACTTATGCAAATGGATAGAGTAAAACTTTGAAGAAAATGACAACTGATGTTTGTGGCAGACAAATTATCACCAGATTTTAGTCTTTTTGAGAGATATTAACAGGTTTGAGAACTTGTAACTTACCTAAATGTTGATATGACACTGTCTCTCCAGAGAGCTGATTTCTTGGATAGTATTTTTAGTAAACAGTCATGAAGTATAGAGTTGTTAGTTAAACTCAGGGAGAATGCTAGAACTGAATTCCATGTTTCATCATTTGTTAATTTATTTTAAAAATTATTTACAAACTGAGAAAAAACTATGTGTTTGTCATGAATGGCAATCAGAAAGAATCTATGTTGGTCTGAAGTATATAGACAGTGTCTTATTTCTTGCTTCTTTTCATTCCTTCATTAATGATTTTGAAAGAATGCACATTAAATGATTCTTTTACATAGATAATTTCAATGTGGTGCTGAAGTGAATTGAGCTGAAAAGTTAAATCATCATGGTCAACAGGATACATACCTGTTTAGGCTGATATTAATTGTTAATACTGTAGAGTCACATTTGGAACCTGGTGGGTGGACCTAACCTGTTTCTCTATGACCTGGTGGCATAGAGAAAAAGGGGTAGAACTGGTTCTCTCTCTCAGTTGTATTACTGCACTGATTCATACTATTTGTGTTTCCTTTAATAAGGTGTCAAAGAAGAGCTGCTGAAGAAAGTAGTTTGTTGTATCAATATCTTATCCCTACATACTGGATAATGCTGAAGAAAGGCAAATATAAGTGATTAAATCACATGGTTTGGGAGAAAATACTGGAAAAAGCAATATCATTATGTGCCCATTGTACCTCCCTAGACCCAATTCCCCTTTCTTCCTTATGTCAATGAAAGTTTGTAGTTTCAAACCACGAATACTGAGGTTTATTCTTCTGTATTACTTTTCTCAAAACATTTGCACTGTATGTTTCCAATATGATACATTCCTCAAAAGCAAGGTTGTTGTGTTGTAGGTTATGCAGTCTGATGGTGATACTTAGACCAGATCAAATTCATCTAGAATCACCTCAGAGTACTACATCTTCCCAAGGAAGTAAGAAAAGGCTTCTCTTCTAGCCAGACACTGATCAAAACGTCCTTTTCTCATTTTAATTGGTAATTGATCCTCTTAAGGCAAGTCCTGAGTGATCAAATCTGGAGAAAGACAACAGTATTCTTGCCAGATTCAAAAAATGGGACATAATCAGAATTTGCTCAGTCAGCTACAGTTGCAAATACCATCTCAACTCTGTTTTCTGCTTACTTCTTCCAAGTACCACAGCCTTGCAGCAAGACATCCTTGTGAGCTCTGCTGAAAGTAGAGCATCTTTTGCAATGCCAGGTGCTAGGCTGTTGTCTGTTACGCTGCTATGTGTTTGCCATTCTGGCTGAGCATAGTGCCCTGAAAAAGAGGTTGATTAAGGGGTTTGTTTCAGAAATGAATATGGAGGATTAGTAGAATTAGTAGCTGTTAGAAAATGGCAAAGATCTGCTGTAGCTTGATGGTTCACTCCTTCCACAAACTGCTGACGTGTGTATGTCTTTGTATAGATAGAGAAAAAACCTCAGGATTTTATACAAGTTTCTTTCAGATACTCAGATTATTGTAGTGTCTTTCTTTGTATATATACTAGGAGGTTTTGTAGAGGATTTTTATTAATTATCAAAAGAAACCCAGAATGATGTTACTGAAAGTTCTGCTGACACAAGATGAGATAGTGCTGTAAGGATTCACGTCACATACACTGCTGGGTAGGAAGAGGCCATTCCTACCAGCAGCAAAGCAGAAGCACCAGAGACATGATAATTCCTAGATATGATAATTTTAAGTCTTGCTTAGTCACTAACTTGGAGAATGACTTCAGGCAAATATATTCAAAAGATATTAAAAAAATAAAGAATATTTCAACATATCAAATCAGATACAGATGGCAACATTGCCCTGTTTGGAAATGGAGTTGTCAATGAAAAGAAAAAACAGTGAAGTTGAGAGACAGATAACTGCTGCCTGAGGACACTAAAGAACATAGCTGTCCCAGTATAAGATGAGTAATATCTCGTGCTTTGTAAATTGCTGAAGCTGGTGTGTTCACTTCTGACAAAGGACAGCTGGCAGAAAGAAATCAATAAATACAATTTTGAATAGTAAGTCTTTTGTTATGGACGCCATAATTTTTGACTTATTTATTCACAAAATTCTATTAGCCAAAAGACTTTTCAAAGTACTTCTATTAAAAAAAAGATGTTGAGATGTTCCTGCTGAGATTATTTCTTTGTTCCTCATAAAGGATATATAAGAATTGTCCAAGTGTCCTTTAATACAGATAAAAAGCATGATTTTTGGTGTGATCATCATGTCCCTTCTCCCTTTTGAAGATTATTCAGGGAATCAATTACTTGTATTGGAGAGGACAATTGTCATGTGAACTGAACAGTGAGACCCTTTGACAGAATGGTCTTATTTAAAATGTACCAGTTAGTTTGACTGGAGGGATATGATGGGAGTTTTTGTCACATGCTCACACATTTCTATTAGATTATATGGTAAAAAGCTGCACACACAGAAGGGAGCATGGAGAGACAGCAGCTGGCAAATGTACCAGAATTATGTCCCTGGAGGGTATCTTGCCCAGACCCCTGCCAGGGCATCCCAGATAAGCTTCAGCTATGTGCCAGGGTGACACCCATCAAGATGACTTCCAGAGTACCTTGCAGATGGAGGTGGCCACTGCATAAGGGTATGGGACACGTTATGAGGTGTAAGGGAAAGAGCATTTTCTGATTGCAGGAAACTTAAAATGGGACATTTTTTGGAAGGAAAGAAGGCAGGGAAGGAAATTAATCTAGGTGATTTGGGGAGGAGCAATCACAGAGAAACAGAAGGATAAGGGAATCAAAGGGACCACTTGCAGGCAAAAAAGGTTGGTACACTTGTCTGGCCATGCCCTATCTGCTCAGTCTGTCCTATATTCTTACCAAATTATCCATTCTCTCACACTTTTCCTAGGTTCCTAGGTATGTGTGTTTGTGTCTGTGAATGTGTGAAAAATAGTGAAGATGAAGCTGGACTAGCCAGCACAGAGGTGCAATGGCCAGGGAGCCAGTTGTGCCTCTCAGGGTGAGTCCAAGGGAGAGTTAAATACTGAGGACCAGGAGAGTCCCAACCCCCTGTGTGTATGTGTGAGTAAGGGGCTCTGCATCAGCAGCTGAAGTCGGGCTGGGCATCAGGTGCCAGCAACAGGGAAGACTGGGACCTCAGGGCAGCTACTAGGTGCAATTCCTTAACTATAATCTTTTATTACTCCACAAGTTAAACTACTTCACATTTTTGCAAGAATGCATTTCTTGAATGATGAATATAATTTTTGAAGTAATTTGCATTGATTACAATGCAAATAATATGAGATTTGTTAGTGCAAAAGGTAGCACACTTCCTTACATTGAAGGTCACTCACTTTCCTCTGTAAGTGCCAGATCATCGCGTGATCAGCAACTTGTCACTTTTTTCTGGCAGGATAGAACAAAAGCCTACTGAATATTTTGAGTCCTATTCTTTTTTTTAATGAAGCAAGTAGCTACAGAAGAGCTCAGGTACCCCAGGAAGGCAAGGAGTCATCACTGATGACAGTGTTGAAACAAGAAGACAGAGAATCCACCAGGCATTAGGGAGGTTTTTGTAAGGAGTGATGTACATTGAAATTAGTTACATGACACTCACATGGATCTATGCACTTCAGGAACCTTCAATTATCTTGAAGGGAGGCAGAAGACAAGAGCCAACGTAATCTTCTTAGAGTCATTCTAGTAGCCCTGAAAAGGCAGAAGATACCAGACAGTACCACAGTTTGCATGACTAGTATGAAAGAGAAGGTTTCAGTTTGTCAAACATTTATCCTGAGATGGTTGGATAATAAATACTGCAGCTTACTTCTCATAGAAAGAAAGTGGTGATAATCTTCTCCACTGGAGATTAGCTGTAGCAACTATGAGACTATTAACACAAAAGTAGAAGAGAGAAACCTCATAAGAATGCAAATGTAGAATAAACACAAACTCAGGATGTTGTGATCAAGGTCAACAGATGTGGAAAGAATTTATATTTCAATTGCTATATGGTGCTGCTGGAAGACAGTAGGCAGGAGGAATTGAAAATTCTCACTGATTAGAAGAAATTTGATATAACTAGGATTGCTAAAAGCTGATGAGTTGATTTGCATGATTAGAACATTAAAATCAGTGGCTATTACCTACTTAAGGAGAACAAAATAGTGAAATGAGGTAACAAAGTACACTGAAGAAACATTGTGATGATAACTAGTACAGTCCAGAAGGCTGAAGAAAAATTAGTAATTGTCAGTTAATGCTGTAGTCTTTGGAGGTATATTATTTAGAGATCTCATTCAGGCCTTAAAAAAGCCTCCTTTACCTTCTTTTAAGCATGACAGATGACTGTTTTCTAGCACGAAAAATTGTGCTCCCAGTAGTTATTTATCTATTTTGGTCCCCATTGTAGCAGGTAAAGATGCTTTAGTCACCTGGGCCAAATCAAGACTAGTTGATAGGATTATATACAGTTTGGCAAACAAATGAGCTAGAAGTTGGTCTTGATGATCCTTGTGGGCCCCTTTCAACTCAGGCCATTCTATGATTCTATGAGTGTTTTCCATTAATCAGAAATAACTGATGAAAATTTACTGGTGGACCAAAATTATTTAGTCCCACAGTACAGGCAAGCCCCCTCTGCCTCACTTGTAAAGTGAAAGTTAGAAGTAAATCACAGTATGCAACTTACAAAATACTAAATAGATACCAAGAACTGCTTGGTAGAATTATTACAGGAAAGAAGCTGAAGGAAAGTAACAACACAGGGAAAACATCCATGATAGCTGTGCTAACATTAATAAAGTAATTTTTTAAGGGTATGGAAAACCAATCAAGCAGTATGTATACAATGGATGGCTCACTGGTGATTGTCACCGAACACGACTGTCCTGCATTTTGCAAGAAGCACAATAAAGGGCTTATTTCACTGGAAGACTACAAAGTTTTTCCATTAGTCACTAAGAAGATTATAAACACATGTTTTGAGAGACAATTCTGAATTTAAGTGGTTGTCCTGGGTTGAAGTATATTCTATCACCATCTTCATGAACTGTTGAAACCAGGTGAGGCAGTGCTCCCTGCCTCCTCCACTCTGGCTTATCTTCTGTTAATGGGCCCATCAGCACCTTTGCTACACAGCTCACAGATAACCCCCTCCCGGACTACCTCCTGTTAATGGACCCATCGGGCCTTATCACATGACTCACCATCCCATTGTGAGATGCTCCGCCTAGAGGGAGAAACCAAGCATTCCAGCCTGGATATAAACTGAGACTCTGAACACCAGAGGGGCGCTTACCCACTGGATTCCTAGAGGACCCGAGCTACCAGACCTTTCTACAAGATCACTGCTTCAGGAAGACCACCTCATCTGGACTGCTTTCATCACTACGCTCAGGTTGTATTCTGACTCTGTCAGTGGTCTTTTGTATTATTGCATCTATTTTATTTTACTTTCTTTCCTTTTTTCCTATTAAATTGTATCTCTGACTTGGAGCCTCTCATTTGTTTTGCCTTCAAACTACTACATTTTTGGCGCCCAACGTGCGGCACAAGGCACTGAGAAAAGTCAGAATTACAATTTTGTATTGAAGAAGACACCTGTTCGCTATGATGCTCAACATGCTTATATGTGTCTTATATCTATCTCTCTATATTTTTCCACAACTGGGGTACTATCTGCCAGTCTTAATGCTCCTGCGTAGACCAGGGTATGGTACTAAAATTGTTTTAGTGATCTATTATGTCCATTGCTTGATAAACTCCGAGGCAATGAACATTATTCAAAATATACACCCACTTTTGTTTTCTTGTTCTGGTCTAGGATGCTACATCTGGGACCTCAACAATCTCACCCAGCCCCTGTGGGGAGGGGTGAAGAATGATTTTTTCCAGCTTTTCAGGCATGACACAGCAGTTTTTGAAAATATGGAATACCCTCTGGATGCCAAGGACAGCATGATGTTGTTGTTAGTCCTGCTTTGTCTTCTCTGCACGGCCCGCACCATGCTTACACTACCTAGTGTGATACAGCATGTTCTGGAGGAAGAGGGAAAAAGAAGCAGAGCAACAATATCAGTGTCTACACAGAGTGTCACAGAGGCGAAAGGAACCAAAGGCAAGGCAACAGTGTCCTCATCTATACAGACCCTCACAGAGGAGAAAGAAGCCAAAAGTGAGGCAACAGTGTCCACATCTATGCAGACTGTTACAGAGGAGAAAGGGACTAAGGGTGCCATCAGCATCTCCACACAAACCATCACTGAACCGGAACAGCCTAAACCAGTAGCAGTTGCCCCCGTTCAGAAGAAGAAATCAAGGACCAAATCAGTCCGCATAGTGACTGATGAGGGTGCAGCAGGACCTTCACAATCAGCAGAAGAGACAGAGCCAGAAATCATCACTCGCTCTCTATCTCTGGGTGAGCTGCGTGACCTGCGAAGGGAATTCACCCACCAGACCAACGAGTCCATCCTGACCTGGCTGCTCCGCATCTGGGACGCTGCAGCCAATGACACCATTCTGGATGGAAGTGAGGCCAGGCAACTGGGATCGTTGTCCCGGGATGTGGTCATTGACCAGGGGATTGGGAAAAGCCAAGAACCTCTCAGCCTCTGGCAGCGACTGCTAACAAGTGTGAAGGATAGATACCTTTGTAAAGAAGACCTCCAAGTGAACCAAGGAAAATGGAACACAATAGAACAAGGTATCCGATGCCTGAGGGAATTGGCTGTGTTGGAAATCATTTTTTCAGAAGATGAGAGATTTCCTAAAAACCCAGATGGTGTCCAGTGCACATCACGGATGTGGTTGAGATTTGCACAGCTTGGACCTGAGATGTACTCACGTTACCTGGCAACACTGCAATGGAGGGAAGGTGAGGACAGGGTAGGTGTCTTGGCTAATAAACTAAGAATTTACGAGGACACTGTCACTGCTCCAGTTCGTACCCATGTCTCGTCTGTGGAAACAAGACTGGCTGAGCAAGTCCGGAACTTGATTGAAGAAGGCCATCAGAAACTGAAAAAAGAACTTAAGGAAGAAATTTACCATATCCAACCAGAGCCAATGAGAGTCTCTGCCATTAGGAGCAGGCGCTCCCCAGCCAGGGAGAGAGGATACACACCACGAGGTAACCTCTGGTCTTTTCTTCGGGAGCATGGAGAAGACATGAGGAAGTGGGATGGAAAACCCACCTCCTCCTTAGCAGCCCGGGTACGTGAACTGAAAAGAGAAACACCTACCACAAAGAGCCCATCTAGAATCAATGTTGCTCCGGTCTCTCGTGCACAGAACTCCAGACGGTACAGGAATGATGATATGACTGATTCTCTTGAAGGAACCTCAGAAACATATTTACAAGAAGAGAGCAATGTACGCCATGACCAGGAATAAAGGGGCCCTGCCTCTAGCCAGGTAGAGGAAAAAGGGACAATCAGATCTACTGGACTGTGTGGATCCGATGGCCTGGAACATCTGACCCACAAAAATATACGGCTCTGGTTGATACTGGTGCTCAGTGTACTCTGATGCCATCAAGGTATGTGGGAGTGGAACCCATTTCCATTTCTGGGGTGACAGGAGGATCCCAGGAGCTGACTGTACTGGAAGCTGAAGTAAGTCTAACTGGGGACGAATGGCAGAAACACCCCATTGTGACTGGTCCAGAGGCCCCATGCATTTTGGGCATAGACTATCTCAGAAATGGGTATTTCAAAGACCCAAAAGGATACCGCTGGGTTTTTGGCATAGCTGCCCTAGAGACAGAAGGCATCAGACAACTAAGTACCTTGCCTGGACTCTCAGACGACCCCTCTGCTGTGGGACTACTGAAAGTTGAAGAACAACAGGTGCCGATCGCCCGAGCAACAGTGCACCGTCGGCAATATCGCACCGACAGAGACTCTGTGGTCCCCATCCATAAGATGATTCGTGAGCTGGAGAGCCAAGGGGTGGTAAGCAAGGCTCGTTCACCCTTTAATAGCCCTATATGGCCCGTGCGTAAGTCCAGAGGAGAATGGAGACTGACAGTGGATTACTGTGGCCTGAATGAAGTCACACTACCACTGAGCGCTGCCGTACCAGACATGTTGGAGCCTCAGTATGAGCTGGAATCCAAGGCAGCAAAATGGTATTCCACCATTGATATTGCAAATGCCTTTTTCTCCATTCCTCTGGCAGCAGAATGCAGGCCTCAGTTTGCCTTCACCTGGAGGGGCGTGCAGTACACCTGGAACCGACTGCCGCAGGGGTGGAAGCACAGTCCCACCATTTGCCATAGACTGATCCAGGCTGCACTGGAAAAGGGTGAGGCTCCGGAACACCTGCAATACATTGACGACATTATCGTTTGGGGAAACACCGCAACAGAAGTCTTTGAGAAGGGAGAGAAGATCGTTCAGATTCTCCTGAAGGCTGGCTTCGCCATCAAGAGGAGCAAAATCAAGGGACCTGCTCGAGAGATCCAGTTTCTGGGAGTGAAGTGGCAAGATGGACGGCGTCAGATTCCCACTGAAGTCATCAATAAGATCACTGCAATGTCTCCACCGACCAACAAGAAAGAAACACAAGCTTTCCTAGGTGCCATAGGCTTCTGGAGGATGCACATTCCCGAGTATAGCCAAATCGTGAGCCCTCTCTACCTGGTTACCCGCAAGAAGAACGATTTCCACTGGGGCCCAGAACAGCAGCAAGCTTTCGCCCAGATCAAGCAGGAAATCGCTCATGCAGTAGCCCTTGGCCCAGTCAGGACGGGATCAGAGGTGAAGAATGTGCTTTACTCTGCAGCCGGGAGCCATGGTCTGTCATGGAGCCTTTGGCAGAAGGTGCCGGGTGAGACTCGAGGACGACCACTGGGATTCTGGAGCCGAAGCTACAGAGGATCCGAAGCCAACTACACTCCCACAGAGAAGGAAATCTTAGCTGCCTATGAAGGAGTCCAGGCTGCCTCAGAGGTGATTGGTACTGAAGCACAGCTGCTTCTGGCACCTCGACTACCGGTGCTGGGGTGGATGTTCAAGGGAAAGGTTCCTACCACACATCACGCCACCGACACCACGTGGAGCAAATGGATCGCCCTGATCACGCAGCGCACCCGTATTGGAAACCTGAATCGCCCTGGGATTCTGGAAATTATAACAAACTGGCCTGAAGGTGAGACCTTTGGATTATCCTCTGAAGAAGAGGAAGAGCAAGTGACACGGGCCGAGGAAGCCCCACCATACAACGAGCTACCAGAGAGCGAGAGACGATATGCCCTTTTCACCGACGGTTCCTGCCGAATTGTAGGTGCTAACCGGAAATGGAAAGCTGCTGTATGGAGCCCCACACGACGAGTTGCACAAGCTACCGAGGGAGAAGGTGGATCGAGTCAGGTCACAGAGCTTAAAGCTGTCCAGCTGGCTTTGGATATTGCTGAACGAGAGAAGTGGCCAAGGCTCTATCTCTACACTGACTCGTGGATGGTGGCTAATGCTCTGTGAGGATGGCTGGACCACTGGAAACAGGCCAACTGGCAGCGCAGAGGGAAACCCATCTGGGCTGCTGAGATTTGGCAAGACATCGCCACCCGAGTAGAAAGGCTAACCGTGAAGGTTCGACACGTGGATGAGCACGTACCCAAGAGTCGGGCTAACGAAGAACATCATAACAACGAGCAGGTGGATCGAGCTGCCAAGATGAAAGTATCTCAGGTTGATCTAGACTGGCAGCACAATGGAGAATTATTCCTAGCTCGTTGGGCTCATGATGCCTCTGGTCATCAAGGGAGAGATGCAACGTATCGATGAGCTCGTGACCGAGGAGTGGACATTACTATGGACAGCATCTCCCAGGCTATCCATGACTGCGAGACCTGTGCTGCGATCAAACAGGCCAAGCGAGTGAAGCCTCTGTGGTATGGCAGACGATGGTCAAAGTATAGGTATGGGGAAGTCTGGCAAATTGACTGCATCACCCTTCCCCAAACCCGCCAAGGCAAGCACTACGTGCTCACCATGGTGGAAGCAACCACTGGATGGCTGGAGACCTACCCTGTGCCTCATGCTACTGCCCGGAACACCATCTTGGGCCTGGAAAAGCAGGTCCTGTGGATACATGGCACCCCTGAGAGAATTGAGTCAGACAACGGGACTCATTTCAAGAATGGCCTCATAAGCACTTGGGCCAGAGAACACGGAATCGAATGGATATACCATATCCCATACCATGCACCAGCTGCTGGGAAGGTGGAACGCTGCAATGGACTGCTTAAAACTACCCTTAAGGCACTTGGCGGAAGGACCTTCAAAAATTGGGAACAGAACTTAGCAAAGGCCACCTGGATGGTCAATACCCGAGGGTCCATCAATCGAGCTGGTCCTGCCCAATCTGAATCCTTGCATACAGTGGATGGAGATACGGTCCCTGTGGTACACATGAGAGGTATGTTAAGAAAAACTGTTTGGATTAATCCCACCTCGGGCAAGGGCAAACCCATCCGTGGGGTTGTCTTTGCACAAGGACCTAGTTACACTTGGTGGGTGATGCAAAAGGATGGGGAAACCCACTGTGTACCACAAGGAGACCTTATTTTAAGTGAGAACTGTGTATAGGATTTCATTATATATATATGTGTGTGTGTGTGTGTAGTTTAAGGAAGGTATTGATTTGGGATGATGTAGATGGTAATAGAATAAGGGGTGGATAATGTCCTGGGTTGAAGTATATTCTATCACCATCTTCATGAACTGTTGAAACCAGGTGAGGCAGTGCTCCCTGCCTCCTCCACTCTGGCTTATCTTCTGTTAATGGGCCCATCAGCACCTTTGCTACACAGCTCACAGATAACCCCCTCCCGGACTACCTCCTGTTAATGGACCCATCGGGCCTTATCACATGACTCATCATCCCATTGTGAGATGCTCCGCCCAGAGGGAGAAACCAAGCATTCCAGCCTGGATATAAGCTGAGACTCTGAACACCAGAGGGGCGCTTACCCACTGGATTCCCAGAGGACCCGAGCTACCAGACCTTTCTACAAGATCACTGCTTCAGGAGGACCACCTCATCTGGACTGCTTCCATCACTACGCTCACGTTGTATTCTGACTCTGTCAGTGGTCTTTTGTATTATTGCATCTATTTTATTTTACTTTCTTTCCTTTTTTTCCTATTAAATTGTATCTCTGACTTGGAGCCTCTCATTTGTTTTGCCTTCAAACTACTACAGTGGTTTAGACGGAATTTCAGAAGGTCTGATTGAAAGAATATTTGACCAGCTGATGTGCACTCTTAAAAAATCTTGTAATAGAGGATACCTTCCAGAAGACTAAACAAGTGGATATTTTGTGACATAACTAAATAAGAGACTTAATTCTTGAAAGAAAAATTAATAAGGAGGTGCTTTAATAGCAAATTATTCAAAAATTAAGTAATGTATATCACTGTGGATTTACTGAAACTAAGTCATGTAAAATAACCCTGATTTCTTTCCTTAAGATTATGGATTTGATTGCTAAAAGGAGTTGCTTGGATGTAACATACTTTTATTTTTATAAATTATTTGACTGTGTCTTGCATGTTATCTTGATTGCAAAATCAGCACTACGCAAGCATTTAGTGAACTGCTGAACTGGCTAATGAATAACCTATGAACAAGTAGTTATCAAAAGAAAATCAACTCCTGTGAGGTGTTGTAGAAGGGTTGATAGTGGGTCTGACACTATGGAATGTTTTCATCACTTCCCTGAAACTGAAAATTTGTCAGTGTTAAATAAAGAGAGCTTAGAATTATCCCATATGACTTAAATTTCTAGGTAAGTTACATTCCATCACACAAAAGATATTTAAATGCAACCAGCCATGAAAGCTATAAATATTTAAGACACTTATATTTCAAATTACAGACAGTTGAAACAATATATCCACAAACTTTCAAGTATCTACCCCATTCTGTGATGTTATGCTCAACCTTCTACTGTCCCTCTGGGTCTTACAGCAAGTTATCATCTTCACAAGACCCTCACTGGGAGGAGTATGATGATGATGAAGTCTTCTGCCTCACTCAGGGATCCACTTGGCATTATTTTTGTGTTTGCTAAAGCAGTCACCACGTGGCTCTTTCTCCATTGGTTCTCAAGGCAATTTTAGATCCAAATTCACTGTATTTGATGTAATTTATATGTTTTAAACACTTTTTCTTTGCTCTCACACCTAAAACTGATTTTGCTGAGCTCTGAATGTTGCATTACTTTGCAAACCAGTAATTGATCACCATTGCTACTCATGCATTTTTGGTCTTACCTAGAAACAGAGGCCAGACAAAATTAAGATAATAAAAAGTGGCTATGTTTATTGAAGGGCCTTCAGGTACATTTAGGGCAGACAGAGTCCCCCAGGGGCTACGCCCAAAATAGACGACCAGTCATGGGTTTTCACACTTTTATAAATTTGGTCTGTTTGCTTATTGGTGATTAATCTTCTAGTTACAGCTTCAGGTATTGAAGTCATTTTACCCCAAGTTTGCTCCCCCCCCCACTCTTGTTTACATCCCTCAGGGCCTGAGACAGTAAGATGTCCTTGATTCCAAGGCCTAGAGAGGAATTGTTTTGTCTGACCAAAATGTAAAGACAGTAGCTGGCACTGTATATGGAGCCTAGAGTTATACACTAAAGAATTACAGGATTACAAATATATGAAAAATATAAAAGCTAAAATCCTAAGGCATCATTCCTTATTGCAAGTGGCCTGTGCTGTCTCCTATGTCTGTCATTTTAAGGTTTCCAATATCGTCAGATGTCCATGCTCCTCTACACAGCATTTCACACTAGGGTCATGGATAAGTTGTTGCATAAGCGTAAGGTGTTCTTACAATTTATTAGTTTCAAAATGTATCAAACAATAGAAGCCATTTGTACCATTGTATGAAGCTCAGTAGAAATTAAAAAAAACCAACACAAAACTATGTAGTATTGATGTGGTCATTGGGTAATTTCTGTTATCTGGTAAAACAAATCTCCAGGCAGGCCAGGATTAGTCTACACAAGCTTGTTCTGTCCTGGTGCCTGTGTTATTAACCCTAAGCCTGTGGTCTGGTGTAAGCAGTGTGACAAGACCTTGCTAGGGTACGATATTGTGCTAGAAATTACAAGGGAAAACTCTTTACAAGTCAATATTAGGGTTGATAAGACTTGGGGTTATTCAGCCCAGACAAGACTCAGAGGAGACCTTACAGCAGCTTTCCAGTACCTAAAGGGAACTTACAAGAGAGCTTTACTGTGAGGGTGGTGAGACACTGGAACAGGTTGCCCAGAGAAGTTGGGGATACCCCATCCCTGGAAGTGCCCATGGTCAGATTGGGTTGGAGTTACAATTCAGATTAGGTTGGATGGTGCTTGGAGCAACCTGGCCTAGAAAGTGTCCCTGTCCACAACAGGGGAGCTGGAACTAGATGATCTTTAAGGTCCCTTCCAACCCGAACCATTCTATGATGATTGCATATTTCATATTAGGTTCTGTTTGACTGACTCTAACAATGGTGATTTTAAAAGTAATTTAATGGAGAGGATTTCTTCTTGATAAATTGAGATACTGTTGCCTTTTGTCTCAAAATGCTTTCTTCTGCTAAAAGCAAGCAAGCAAATAAAATTACTTTTTGAATGCACTGTCTAATATTTCCATGGCAACATTAAAAACTCTCAGTTTAGTATTGTGAAAACAGAAAAAAACACAATATTGTTACCTAATGACTTGGTTCAAGTTAGTATACCACAATTTTAAATCATCTAAAGAGAAATTAACCGTGAAACATCTTCAAGTCAGTTGTCAGCAATTACATGGGTGTTGCTGAAACAGATAAGTTTCAAACACCAACTTCTTTTGACTGTTTCAGTAGTGTGTTCTCTGGTTTGTGTCTGTCTTTGGCCATTACTTCTCTAGTTCTTTGGGGTGTTGTAGCCACAGCTGTCACAGTTTTTAGTCTGCATTATTTTGGTACATGAGAAATAGTTAAATACTCTCAGGTTTTAGTGGTGGAAAAACAGTATCTGAAAATGTTCCTTAATTCTGAATGTCACTTTCCTTTCTGGTGTCAGTTGAAAGAACTTGACTTATTTCAAGAATTACTGTGCGAAAAGGCAGTGTGTCTCTTACTGAACTATACCTGATGCGTTCCCTTCTAAAAGGTGATTTAGTACTGGCATCTTTTGTAGGATCAGGGGTGCCTGCTTCTCCCTAAACAGTGAAAAGCCAAGCTTTCAGCAGCAGTTCTAGGACTGAAATGACCATTAAGGACTATTCCTAAATATTATCCCACAGTGTAAAACAAACTATAAAACAAATGTCCTAGTTTTGGCTGGGGTAGTGTTAATTTTCTTCATAGGAGCTGATATGGTCCTATGTTTTGGATTGGTGCTGGAAACAGTCCTGATAACACAGGGATGTTTTAGTTACAGCTGAGCAGCTCTTGCACAGCATTGAGGTTTTTTCTGTCTCTCTCTCCACCCCACCAGTGAGGAGGGCTTGGGTTACACAAGAAGCTGTCAGGGGACACAGATGGACAGCTGACCCCAAATGACTGCAAGGATATTCCATGCCATATGGCATCATGCTGAGCTTTAAGCTGGGGGAAGAAGGAAGGAGCAGACATTCAGGGTGATGGTGTTTGTCTTCCTGAGCCACCATTACACATGATGGAACTTTGCCTTCTGGGAGTGACTGAACACCTGCCTACCCATGGGAAGTGGCAAATTAATTCCTTCTTTTGCTTTGCTTGTGTATGCGGATTTTGCTTTACCTGTTAATCCATCTTTATCCCAATCCGTGAGTTTTCTCACTTTTAATCTTCCAATTTTCTCCTGGATTCTGCTGGCGGGGAGCGAGCAAGTGACTGCATGGTACATAGTTGTTGGCTGGGGTTGAAGCATGGCAGCTAGACAAATAAACAAAAGCAAAAATAAAAAACAACAAAACCAAACAAAAACCCCCTAAGCAAACAAAAGAAAACAAAGTAAAAACATCCCTCCCAAGATTTTATTGAAATATATATACAGAAGTTAAAGAAAACAATTTAAAAAACAGCATAGATTTAGCATTCTTCTTCTGTTCATCCATCTTGAAAGAAGAAATATTCTTTTGGTTTGATTATGCATTCAGATTCTATGCACGTAATTTTTTAAAGCTTGATTTATACATCACAGCACAAGAAAAAACCACGTAAGAAGCCCATTTTTGTGCAGGTTTTTTTTCTGAAGAATAGGGTCATTAAGCTGAGATGACATCCCTATCATTCTTTAAATGTCTCTGAATATTCTGTTTGGAGTTTTTAATTGTTTTATTTATCTCAAATCCCTGTCTTATGATAAATCAAGCTATGGTAATTTTGTCTTGTCATTCAGAAACATTTTCTTCAGTATATGTATAAAATGCCTATCTGTTGTTACCTTTTGTTCTCTCTTTTTTACTGTTGATGAATCTCTCCTTTTTTTACAGTGCACATTCTATTTCGTTGGTAATATTAATCACAAATATCCAGGGACAAAGTTCTCTTTACCTGTTGCTGTAGTCATGGGGATTAAGTGTCTGTATACATTTTCACATTCAGTAGCGGCACTGTCATCATTAGAATCCCAGAATTTCATAATGAGACTTTTTGGTTTAACTGATAGAGGTGTTCATTATCCTTGCTTTGTTTCTGTCATAGTGTGCCACCTCATTTTCCTGCACAGCAACTGAGCTGTCAGCATAAACTTTTAAACACGGCAAAACTCAATGTAGCAATATCTATGAAAAGAATTGTTGACATCCAGGTAACAAAACATCTTCCTGTAGACTGGTGCTTGTCAGTCAGAAGGACTGGAAGTATTACCATCACCATCAATTCACATATGCTTGCTGCTGACTCCACAGAGTGATTTGGGAAATCCAGCATAACTTAGAAATCAACAGGTTCTGACTTTTGCTGTCACTGGTGCAGTAGATCAGTTTAACTAATGTAATTGTCTTTAACCAAATGACCGTCTACTGCCACTGAGGAACAGAAGTGCAAATTTAGCACTATTGATTTTTGCCAGGTCACATCAGTGACTATTTGGCTCAGCTTTTTCAGCTTTCCAAATACAAACTGTGCTACTTGATTTGCTTAATTATAAATGTAGCAAGCATTCCTGAGGTGATCAGCTAATCAGTGTGGGTTTCTATGTTCATCAGGTCATAAAACTCATTAATGGCTACATTTAGCTTCCTACTGCTGTTGACAGGAATAACTGTTTCTTTTTGGTGCCTTATTTAGCCAAACACTGAAAAGAGAGAAGTTTCTGCAGATCAGATATAAAAATCAGAATAAATAAGTTACTTCATATTTAAGTAGAGTGCTGTAGATAATTAACTTACTCTTGAGTTCCATAAGATAAATTCAAATTTCTGTTGTTAAAAAAGTGTTTTCATTATTATAAGTAGCCTTTTCTTTTTAATTTTGTAAAATAAGTGGGGTCATTTTATATAGTTTCTAGTATAAAATGGACTTCTTCACTGCACTGCAGTTTGTCCTTCAGACCCTGGTACTGAAGCACTAACTCATTTGGTGTTTCTCAGCCTTAGGAATATGTGAAGACCTGGCAATATTACTGGGAAGCCTGGCAAAATGACAAAGATCTGGTAACAAATAAAGGTAGCAATACCCTGAATTGAGTATATCTGGCACCTTCTTGCAAAGGGCAAAATGCTTCCCCTCCCATTCTAATCTCAGGAGCCCAAGCAGCCCATATGCAACTGCCCCATTTAAATTTCTACTTAAGGGAAGTCATTACGTTGTAATGGGGATGGATCTTTTCTAATGCTTGAATAAAAAAGAGGGCACTGAACTCACCCTTTGTGGTAGGAATATAAAAAGCACAAGGCAAGGCATTACAGAACTCTGCTTCCAAGTTTTCAAAGCCTCCCAGCAGAATATTTGAAACAACTGAATAACACTATGTGCACATAGGAGAGTCAGCTTTCCTTTCTGATTTAGCACAAGTTTCTTGGAATAAAAGAGGCACTTTTCTCTTCAGAACAAAAAATACATTTGTTTTAATTATGGTCTCAATGTATGAACAAGCCAATGGAAAAGAAAAAGATGGGGAAAAAAATCAGTTATCAAAGCTCCAGTATGTTTCATGATTAAAATAGCATGCTATATTTTGGGTTTACTGTTGTTTTCACAGAAATAAAAGCCTATGAAATGGAGTTGAAAGGTGTAACTGCTGCTGGGCAATTAATATTGGCTGTACCTATACTATCTTTTTTAGGCTTACCAGGTATCCCTTTGTTTTTTAATCCACTGAAATAATATCTTCTGGCAAGCCTGCTTTGTGTACATCACTCCTGCCTACTTTGTCTTCTCAGCATCTACACTTCCATCCTGGGCACTGCCTTCAGAGGTGGCCTCATGCTGTGTCTTGGGCTGTACCCCCGCAAGCTTGTACTTTAGAATGAGCTCTTACAGACAGCAGCCAGGACTCCTGGTACCTGATGTAGATCTGGATGCTTTCGTGGCCCAGGGCTTGCCTGGGGCTTATATGCTTTTCTGCAATTGAACTGGACTTACCAAGAACATAGGTGATCAGAGACTGTTCAGCATAGAAACTCTTTTATAAGATTTTATACGACTATAGCTTTTTTTTTCTCACATTGGGATTTCTTCTTTGTTCGGATACAGGGACATAGCACCTTCCACGGTTTAGTCCTGTAGCCTAGCTGGGTTAGGATTTTAAAGACCATCTGAGCAAACTGCTCTGCAGCATTTAAGTTTTCTTTGGTGGATCACTTGTGTCAGGTTTTATGGATCATCCATGTTAAAAATAAATTCCCCACAGATTTTTGTGTACATTCTTCACTCAAACTTTTATTTATATATCTTTTTCCATATTTTTTAGCTATGATGTCTGACTCTCTTTTTAGTTTATAGAGACTTTAAAATGCAGATGTTTATAAAAGATTATGGAAAACTTGGGGGTAATATGGCATTTTTGTCTCCAATTTTGTTATTCATGTCTGAACCTGAAAACCAACAGCAGTGCAATTCTCTGATGTTGCCAGAGGAACTAAAATTATTTCAAATTATCTAGAGGTGACAATATCAATTGTGCTATCCTTTTTGAAACTACAAATGCAAATGTCTTATATATCTTCTGCAATGCAAAAAGCCATTGTAGATATGGGCTTAGACAAAATCCCCAGGAACCATAGCTAGCCAGACAGATACTCCTCAGCAAAAATATAGTGTCCTTAGGTGCTCTAAACAACATTCTGCTGATTCTAAAGGAACTTCTATATGTAAACTAAGATCTGTATATTCATTTAGCTAATATGTAAACAATAGCTTAAATTGACTGCTATGCAACTTACTAATAAATTCACTTGAAATAATTTTCAATCTCTGTTGAACATGTAGTATTCAATTTTTTTTTATTATAACATCATTTGTGTATATATTTGGTTAATTTTAGACAGTTTTTATAAAAGGAAAATGTCAAAAATTATTTCAAGCTCCTCTGTAAGAGGCTTTGCAGCAATTTGATCCCAAACTTGCAGATTTCAATTAGAATTGAAGGTTAAATGCAAGAATTGTTTACAGAACAACAACATATTGTTGTTCCCCATTCCTCCTCTACTGTCTATTGATTTTTGTTTCATCCCACATCTTCTTCAAAAAGTTTCCTTATCCCAAATGCATGAAATGCGAAATCAGATGTCTGAACAGAAGTTTTCTTTGAGAAAAAAAGAAAAGCATAGAAAAATGGCCTTTTTATTTTTTTTTCTTCAGATTGTTTTCTGTTTTCACGAGGCAAACAGAACAATCTTAGTTTTACTAAGTTTTACTTTTAGAAATGCCTAGAACTAATTTTTTATTATTGTTCCAAATAATATATCAATTTCAAACACAAGAGTCTCTTGTCTCAAAAGGAGACTAGAAGCGAGACTGGAGACCCCTGGCTTTACATGTCACTGGAATGTGAAGATTTTGCTTTTCCAGTGGAATTAAATTAATAATATAAGATACAAGATATTAAGAAGAATGTATTTAAAGATTAAAGCTGCTTGCAAGTGTAAAACTAATCTGCATCCTGGCACTATTTACTAAAGGAGTAGAATTTTTATATTTGGTAAAAGTAGTTTGGTCAGGGAGGAATTAATGAGTGAGTGTAAATGACAAAGTGATACACTTCTTTTCATATCTTTTTTTTAATATCTTTGTGCACACACAACCACACAGACACACACAGTCTTACGGGTGCTGAAAATATTTTTCCTATTTGCTTTTTTTTGGTGAACACTGAACTATAAAAATAAGTATGAGGTGAAGGATTCATACAGTTATTCTGAAGGAATCTCTATGTATTCCTGCATCTCCCTGGCGTAGCAATGAGCTTGCTAAAAATTTAGTGATATTGAACATTTCAGAATAACTATGAATGATTACCTCTGTTTCTGACTTGGAGGAGATCAGCTGCCAAAGTGGAGAGTGCTGCTCCTGTGCAGTCTCTGGCCTGCAGAATTTTTGACGCCTATCCAGAATACTGGCAGGTGACAGGAGACAATGATTGTTTGTTTCTTTATTAGCTTGCTTACAGAAGATTTGGTGCTGGCAGTAGTTGATGAAGTTGCTAGTGTCTGCTAAAGATTTATTTATTCTTCGACAGACTCCTGTATGTTTTAGGTTAAGTAATCAATTTTCTGTCAAAGGAGGTGTTATCATCTGCCTAGAGGGGGGCTCAGCTCCTCATTCTTGTATTTCCCTGGAAGATGACTGGGGTCATAAGGGCTACTCTTGGCAATTTCCTTGACTGTCAGTTTGAATGAGCTGGATATTTGCAAAGGTGGTACAGTTTCTCAAACCACACCCAGATTTTATTTTTTTATTGGGCAGTCATATACCTGTATTTAATTTTTTCAGTCTCAGGATGAGATTTAACACGTATATTAATATAACAAAATGAGATAGCATTTAACTGAAATATTCATGGTTTCAGCATTCATCCCTCAATGTGGTGCAGCATTGATTGTTTTTGCCAGACAGTATTCTGAGCAAATGTTAATAGGCAAAACAGCTGAAAGAGGACATGCCTACTGAAGATACAGACTGTTTTTCAGTAGTATAAACTCTGTCATTTAACTGTTAGCAACATTTTCAACAATATTATGTGATGATATATTCCTTGAGAGGTGATTTAGTATTTACTTGAAATTATAAATATTGCTGGTAACATATCCAGTAATTTGTGCACCAGAGTGGGCTTGTGTAAGCCTCAGGTTTAAAGACACCAAGTTAGCTCTATACATGTGTAGAGTATACAAGTATACAGAAAAAAAACCTGTATTACCTCAGTAGGAGACTGTATGATGTCACATTGTCTGGAATGTCCCTTTGGTCAGTTGGATCACCTGTTCCAGCTGTCTCCTCCCAACCTCCCAAGCACCTCCAGCCTCCTCTCCAGTGTGGCAGCACAAAAAGCAGAAAAGGCCTTGGCTCTGTGTAAGCCCTGCTCAGCAATAACAAAAACATCTGTATATTATCAACCCTGTGATCAGCAAATCCAGAATACAGCCCCGTAACAGCCACTGTGAAGAAAATGAACACTATCCCAGCCAAAACTAGCCCAGGGTATCACTGGAGTGATTTTAATTTGTGTTTAAAATCTAGATGGCTAGCAATGGCCATATTCCAGTAAGTCAATGGAGATATATTCAATATCATCAATGAAACTCAGAAAAGAATTTGGCCCTGTAAAGGGTAGTCACCTAGAGGCTCATCACCTGAATCATGCTCTGCAATCTATATTTTCTCAATATCTATTAATTGTAATAGGGTCTTAGACAGCTCATGTGCTTTCAGAAAATTCACTGGAGTTTTTAAATTATGAACTAAATCTTATCCTTTACGCTGAGGACCTATCTTTGCCAGGGTCCTCAAAACAGAAAAAAAAAATAAACTCATACAATTACTCCTGTGTAGATAATGTGGTTAGCTCTCATATATGTCCTGAAAGGTAATTCTCCTAAATTTACATTTCCTTCTAAGTGTATTTCTCTTCCTGGAATGGGACCCCAGATGACCTTGATTCCTGTTTTCAGAAGTCAGATGTAGTTTTACTGGTTTACTGCATTCCTCATGTAGAGAGTATCAGAACCTCAGAGCCTTCTAATTTCCAGCCTCTTGGAACCCTTGAGTGTTCATACATAGATTGTTTCATATGACAAGTTATAGCAGGACTGACTGGTTACATGCTGGGGACAAGATCCAGCAAGCAGCTTCATCTCATATGATTTAAGACAGTGATACTCTCTTCCATGTTAGTAGAGAACATTTTATCAGTATTTGGGTTATCATCTGTGGGTTGCAAATGCTACTTTTCTCCTTTACACTTTGGGCTACATCAACAACCTCTACTAGTTTTCATTTGCATCTTTGCCAGAATAATAACTGGGAACTACTACAGCATCACTCTGGGGGCATTTGAAAAATTTCCAAGTGTTTGAGCCACTTTTGCTAATATTCTACCACTGAATCTCTGATACCCATAGGTATCCTCAGTATTTTCCCCAGTGACACAATCAACCATGTCACTTTGTCCTCCAGTCTCTCTGCACTGCAGTGCTGCACTGAGCTGACACACAGTGCAAGTGTTAAGATTTGCAGAGCTGCCTTGATGGGAAGCTCTGAAGTGTAGACTTGTGCTTCAGTAACTGTGTGCCACATGCCTGCAGCAGACACACAGCCCAGAGGCAATTCAAATGCAAGCTAAATGTGGAGGCCAGAGATGCTCATAACTCTGCGTTTCAACCCACAGAAGCTTTGCAAACGCAAAAACAAAATTAAGTCTCTGAACAGATGATCACTGGAGATTTTCCTGAGTTTGTACTTCTAATGTTCAAGACCGAGTAGCTGGTATAACAAGTATAATAGCCATTCCCCACATTGCTTTTGAAATTAATCAGTGCTGTTAAGGTTCAGATAATGTTTACTCATTCAAAATTTACATTACACCTGTCACTTTTACTGGGAATTTTATTTTAGATTAGAGTTTCTTATGTTCACATGATTTATGACTTCTGTAATTTTTCCTTTTACTTTTTGGAGGAACCTATTTCAACAAAAAAGTATGAATGTAGAGAAAGTGACATAATTCCTCAGAAAATAATTAAATTATCTGTTCGTCATGTGAGACAAATGTACTGTCTACCTTTTTTATTTAAATGCTATTTAAGTGTTTCTTATTTCAATCATGTGGTGGCAAACATCTATAAAAAATGGTTAGCACTGTTTCACTATAAAGATGTTCTCAATCAACAGAATTTTAATTCTTCTCTCTGTAGACTTCTGTTCACATTTAGTTTATGACTTCAGTGTAGAAATCCACTGTGGGTTTGTTTTTTTTTTACTCACTTCATTCAGTTAATATTTAATTCTATTTCACTTTGTCTGATCTTGACTTCAGTATATCTGGCTATGTAGGGAGTAGATGTCACAGCTGCTTCTGTCAATATTACCTTTGTGCAGGTGAAACAATGTGGTTGCTATCCCAGATGAGTTGGTGGCCCTGAAGTGCCAAGACACTGGATTTGATAGTTGTTGACTAATTGGATAGTCATGTAAATAATTGATGTTCTTTGTTCCATAGCTAAGCCTCTCTTCCATAAATCTTTTTGAAAGGAAAAACTAGAGTAGGAACCTGTCAAATTTAAACCATCACACTATTTGGATAAATAAAGTGGTGTTTACACGTAACCCTGAAACATTATGATCAGTTTTGTGGACACCATGATTCAGGAAAGCTGCTGGCTAAAAGAAGAAATATGCTCAAGCAAAGGGCAAACAAGGGAAATGGACCAAAGTATGACTAACAAGTTGCATATTTGTGTTTGAAGTGTCACTTTCAAAACTTCTTTGCAATTAAAAATTAAGGTAATTTTGTGTTATCTATTTAGTACTTGCATGTGAAACGTATCCCCACATTTTACATCTCTAAAGCACTAAGAGAAAGAAATCTAGTTGTGGTTGGGTATTTGATTTTCTTTCATTTTTGTTGTCTGCAAGTTAAAGGGCTTTGTCATTTCCCCATTTTTCACAAAGTTTTATCTCATGGGAAGAATTTTTTTGGGGCTGGGTTTACATAATTAACTTTTTGGGGAAAAAAGTAATGAACAAAATAGAGAATAAAACATATGGTTTCTTTAGGAACACAATGTATGTTCTGAGAAAATTCTATAGCAAGGTGGATTGCATGAATAGATCGTTAATATCCAAGACAGATGATGTATACAGAAAGAAATGCATCTTTGCTGGATTTAACACTGCTTCATTCACTGCATACTGACTGAATAATGTATGATTGTGGTATTAAACTGGTAGGAAGAAAGCATGTTTTCACACCTGGAGGGTTGCATCTGAATGGTAATGTCTCACAGGAAAAATATTGATTAACTTTAGCCTTTCAGACTGAAGGAATTAGTTACATAACTTGAAAGTGTAATATGTATCTTATATTTTGTTTAGGCCATTTCCTTACAGTTTACTCTAAAATGTAGATAGGATAGGATGAAAAAATACTCTTGCAAGAAATGTTCATAAAATCACAGAACGTTTGAGATGGGAAAGGAGGGCATCTAGTTCAATACCCTTCATCAAGCAGGGTCACCTAGAACCTATTGCCCAGGATCATGTTGAGATGGCTTTTGATTATCTCCAAGGATGGACACTCCACCTTTCTGGACAACTTGTGCCAGTGCCCAGTCACCCTCACAGTAAAAAAAAAGTGTTTCCTGAAGTTCAGAGGGAATCTCCTGTGTCGCATTTGTGCCCATTGCCTCTTCCCCTGTCACCATGTCCTACTTTCAGAGCCTCACTCTCTTCTTTGCACCTTCCCTTCAGGTATTTATAACATTCTCCCTGAGTCTTCTCATCTCTAGGCTGAAAAATTTCAGGTCTCAGTCTTCTTTTGCTTGAGAGATGCTTTAGTCCCTTCATCATCATCTTGGCCTTTCACTGGACTCACTCTAGTAGATCCATAGCTCTTAAATACCTATCTGGTTTTTATCCATCTCTGTATCTATCAATTTCTGTCATTTTATTCAGGGTATGTTTCTTCCATGTTGCAGAAGGTTGCAATGAACTCTTGTACCTATAATTTTTTTTACACTCACATAGAGAAAGCAAGCTGTAACTCGGAGATTTTGTTCTGCTGCACCTATATTGTTAGTCCTGCCATGTTTTTTCTGCTTCTCTGTCAACTTCAGTGCTATAGTTTGGTCTGTGTAGGTTTGTTTGAGCAGAGGGTTTGCCGACAGATGGGAAGCTGTAACTACCTTTGCATTCTTCTCTCAAATATACCAGTGTGATCCTAGACTAATATGGGCTCTGTGGGACTACAGCAGACTTTTTATGTTAGATAGAATTTGGTATAAATTTTAATTAGCTCTATATTTACCTTATACAAGACTCCACAGTGTTTTTATTGTAATCTCTGGTATGAAAAAATCCTCACACAGAACACTTAAAGATTATAATATTTATACATGGGCACGTCTTACAAGTGATTTTGACAAATCAAAATCAATCCACCAGCTTATTTCACTAAAATTTTTGCTCTAAAAATACTAATAAGTATCTCTACAAATACAAAAATTTATAGGAATGAACAAGAGGAAGGTAAGTTGTTATTTTTAAGGCATCAAGGCAGCATCAGTAACTATTTTTTCTAAAATAAAATATAAAAGATGGAGTTGTTATAGGATCTGGCAAGCAAATATGCTTATAGTTTTGGTTAGCAGGCTGTTCTCTGCTCCTGCAATCATTTCCAAAAGTTTTTGCCGCTAGCAAAAGAATTATGAGACTGCTCTCCATTCACCACATAAAAGATCATAATTTTGAGCAAGAAATGAACATGTGCCACATGATGAAGTTTGTCCTTCCTAGATATCTTTATCAGAGCATGCACATGGCTTCCCCCTCCCTTCCCTCTGTTGAAACCAACCACAGTTTTGGCAGGGAAATGATACACTGAGTTCAATGAATGCATCCCACACCCTGTGTATTAACTGAAACAGCTCTGTCAGGCTTGCAGTTTATCATTCTTGCGTGGCATGAAGCTGGGAAAATACCACCTGCAGACTCTCCCCTTGTCTTCTTTTCACTCTGCTACAGTAACACATTCTTTGTGTGGTTCTCTTGACCTTGGACCATGCTTAAGGTGTAGGGTACATGCAAGGCACTGGAAGACAAAACATGTCTGATCTTGGTTCTGAACTTCTCCCACCCACAGACAGTCCATTCACCAGGCAGACTGTGAATGGGTGGACGAAGAGCTGGCAGTAGTACAGCTGGTGTGCCTGGCTACCCTTCAGGGAAAAAACAGGACGCTGGATTCTCTCTGTGAAACATACTCTGGGTCAGTAAGAAGCAGGACAATTTGTGTGATCAAGTGAAGAACCTTCTGTAAAAGCTCTCCAGGACTTTGGATTGAGCAGTGCCTTACAAGCCTGCCCACATTACCTGGAGCTCCAGGCACATAGTACTGGAGGAATATCCCACAACTGAGAATCTGGGCAGGACACTGCCTCTAAGCCTATACTTTAGTATCACTCAGCATACCTTCAAATGTTCTACAGCTGCCCTCCCAGATTTAAAGATGCAAGTATTCTTCAAGTCCCATGAATATCGTCCTGTATTGTACTTTGGGTCTGCTAGAACACTTCAGATGACCATGGGCACATGTGTTTCTTAGTTGTATTTCTGCCCTTGGGCCCTCCTGATGCTCACATGTTTGCACAGAGTAGATCCATATTCATGATAAAGGAGGTGTAAACACTTCACAGGTCAACACCTACATTTGAGATACCTGAAGTTACGTGTCTAATATCTGTAAAGAACATGTGTAATTTTCTAATAATTATGTGATTTAGAGTAGTTGACTTTGGAAACAGCTCAGTTGAATTAAGTACTTTTCACATTTCCAGGTTTGCCAGGCCTATTTATATCATATGAACTTTGCAGTTGAAAATTTTTGTCAGTTACTCAGTATTCTTGCAAAAGTCAGCTTTCTTGGATGATGGCGTTCGTCAGTAAACCTAATAACCTACTGGAAAGTAGTAAACACATTACTTTTTTCAGAGGGAAGAAACTGTACAGTAAGGCTCAGACATGTTTATTGTAGAACGGTGCTTGCATTTTTGCTTCTATTGTCCATTTGTAAGCGTGTCAAGCTATGATTTCCTTCTACCTTGGAAGGAAAGTTTTGATTTTATCAGTCCTAACTAGCTGAACAGAATAATTATTCCTTCATTTAACTATCTTTAGGAACTACAAAGTGTGATTATCTTATTTCATATAGGGGTCCAATCTTAAGCAATCTTTGATTAAAATATATAACACCATTACAATAACAAAAATAAACCTTCATTTATAATCACTTTTTCTGTCTGTCAATAATATTTTACTTGCTTCTTTTTTCTAAAAATGTCAATGTTTTCAGTGCAAGTTTGCCTTTGAGCATAAAAGCTCTGCTTGCAAAAATAAGATTTGTAATTTTTGTTTTGATCCTGTCTACATTTGTCAGCAAGGCTTCCTTCAAAACCTTAAAATAATGAACCTTTAATGTTCCCTGATTTCATCTCCCCTTTCCTGTCTAGATCCGTGTTTCTGAGAGACCAGGAAAACACACCATTAATTTGTGGTAACGTATCCCATCCAGGATATGCTCCCCTCCATTTTACCCTAAATGAGGTGTCCTGGTTTATGGCAGTCAAAGGCAAAAGTCACCCTAGGACAGGGGGTCTTCCTAGGGCATAGTCAGTGAATTTATCACAGCTTTGAAGTCCAAAATATAGAAAACATTAAGTCCAGCAGAGAAAGGGGGAAGTCAACAGACATCTAACCAGTAACTTAAGAAAAACATGTGGGAATAAACTTCTTTGCAGAGTAATGTTTTGGTAATATGTAAATTGTCTCCTGATTACTGCTGGGCATCCTCTCTAACAGGAGACCACTTGAATTTAGATGAAAGAAGTTGGACAGCTCTAGTTTTTTATGTGTAGAGTGCTGGGGAAAAAAAAAACAAACCCAAAGCACACAACAGCTGCAAAGGACATCTGTGGCTACTGGGTCTTCTTCCCAATGCCCAAGTGTCCTTTCTGGGGAATCTGCTACTAATGATCAAAACCAGTCATCAGGTTCACAAGTTGTCTGATTTGTCAGATTGCAAGGAGTGAGGTTTTAATCTGTTTGATTTGTTAAGTGGACTTTTAACTCAGTGAACATATTTAAAAGTCTACACTTGTGTTAATATTACTTATATACTGCACGAGCTGCTAATGCAACCACCAGATGTCATTTATCATTCTCTGCTTGAATTGCTTTGAGATTTGCAGCCTGTACTGTACCTTTTTTTATTGTTTCACTTCTGAGATTATGTTGAATATCTGTCTGACCACAACCGTTTAATGAAAATTACACATAAAAGACCTATCTTAGTAAAGAAGAAACAGCTTCAGTGTTAGGTAGCTCTTTTTCTCAAATGAACTTGTATGTGATACAATTATTTTTAGACAGTTTTCCCTAAATATTATGAAATGATCTGAAATAATTACAAAATCAGTGATGGCAATCCAGTGGCATTTCAAAGTTATGGAATTGCTTTTTAAATGGATGTTCAATGTAGGATCTTTGTTCCTACAGGCTGTAAGCACTGAGCTGAAACTAATGACAGTCAGTTACCAATGGCTTTACCTGACAAGTGAAGATTTACTTAATAGTGTAATAGAATTGAAGCCAGTGGTATTTACCATTATATCTTTCCCTTTGCAATCAGCAGTGGGTTTTCTTCAGTCTAGAAAATAGTATGTCCGTAGAGGGTAGATAACAGACTTTTTTTCTATTTTGACAATAACTTCTGCTTGGTAAGTCACTTAACCTCTGTGCCTGAGACTCACTAGCTGTTAAACAAAGATAACGATATTTTTCTTCTTTTGTAAATGACTCTTCTGGGCATATGACAGAGCAAAATAGCATTCCCATAAACATGGGTACAAGGTATAAAAATTACAGAAAACAATGGCTGTCAAATGAAAAGCAGTTTTGAGAGTAAATCCAAATGGATGACAGAGACATGAATGCACATATGCACATAGAAAATGAAACTAATGATTTCTTGGAGAAAAATCAGTGTGATGTAGGCTTATCAGAACTGATCTGAACAGTGTGTGTAGTTATGGGAGGAAAAATCAGAGTTTACTGAAGGCTTAAGGCAATTGGGCTGCTGACTGGGGTAGCAATATGCAGAGAGTAGTGAACTGCCTGTCCTTCAGATGGGGATTGGAAGAGCTGGTCCATCCCCATCTGCTACTATCACAGGCTGCACCCTGCTAAGGGAGGGGTTGAAAAGTATGGGAAGCGACTGCTTCTCCCTCAGCAGCAACTTGGGTATGGTCCCTCATATGGGCAAAGTCATCCCCTCCAGTGTATTCCACGGCCTTTGACATGGCTCTGGGAACCTTAGCAGGGTGATATAAGTGGTATATGTAAATTGGTTGAGGGAAGTGGCTGCAGGAGGAAAGGAACAGCCAGGAAGATGAAGTCAGTGGAGCAGGGAAAGAAAGGGAATCCTACAGGGGTTGTTCTTGACTTGCCTTTTCTTGCTTTCCTTCATTTCTTGTTTACTCCCATGTCACCTAATCTGCTATTGCAAGATTTTGCTGACTAGGGGAAAAAGACATACTTGAGAATCTCCAGGATATGTTAATGTGGAGTTTAGTAATCAGTATGTAGAAATTTACAAAATAGATTTTATAAAACCCAGTGGTGGAACAGAAAAATCAAGGATTATATTTTCCCCTAGGAACAGAATATACACTGCTGTTTTCTCAGTAGAAACTTCTTTACAAGTATTAATCAGACTTCAGAATATTTTGCATTATTGATTGTAGTTGTTGGAGGAATAATGAACAGTAATTCACTTGTTTTATGTGTCGCACATTGATGAGATTCAACAGGAATTTTATTATTTAAGTTAGATCAGAGAGCATCTGCACAGTTCCCATCTGTGCTCTGAGTGAATGACTTGCCAGCTGGGTTAGCTACATCTATGGAAAAATGTGGAGCCTGCCCTCAAGGACTATTTGAATTTCTCAAGATGAACTAATACTAGCACATATGTAAGAGAAACAGAATATATACTCACGTCAGTGCTGAATATCCTTTTTCTCCAGCCTGTCAGAACTTGCCAGCTGAAATTAATAATCACAATAGATTTTAAGGACCATGATGGTTAGTGATTACCTGGTCTGCCCTCCTGAATAACATAGCCTGTAGAATCTCCTCATAGTGATTTCTGCCTCAAGCTCTTAACTTCTGTTTGTGCTACGTACACAAACATAAAGAAAAACAGGATGCTTCCCAAACATTGTCCCCCCACTTCAAAATGACGGGTTGGGTATTTCCCTTAAATTCAACGAGGAGCTACAGTGTGGTAATAGTGACTCACTAGGTGGCACTCTTACTTCTAAATCCATACTAAATTAAATCCCAAGATTCTATTTTAAGCCTTTTTAGGGCTTTTGTAATAAGTAAAACACTGGGTTCGGGGGAAGATATTATTCACAGTCCTCAAATTCCTTACTCCTTATAGTTTCAAAGTATTATTTAAAAGAACTCAGTAATCTGGACGTCCATTATCCTTTCACTCTTACATTTTTTTTTTTTTTTTTTTTGGCCACATCCTGTGGCTTTTTTCAAACCTTTAATCATTTCCAATGAGTTAAAAGTGTAGAACTCAGCTAGATTAAATTAGGCACATTTGGGCTGGGTAGTAGGCTTAAAAGAAAGGAATCTTGATTACCAAATGTTGCGTAACCCGTCTTTGAATGGAAGAACTTTGCATGTGGGAAGTCTGGCCAATTCATTGCTAAGATGAAGTAGATATGACCTAGATAATTGCTTACTGTTCTCTTCCAGAGTAGGGGACCTGTGGGCTATAGCAATTGGCTTCTCTGTTACTGAGTGGGTTAAAATCTCTGCGGGCCAAAGTCTCAATCAAGGACTTCAGTCTGGACCAAGTATATGCTGTCCATCTGAAGAAGACTGTAACACCTAAAATGGAGGGATAATTCCTGTTTCTAGTGAACTCTGCAGGGAAACTAAAGCATGGTGATAGCATTGCAGAATGTCCTCTGTGAGCATGTGCGTTCAAGTGGCATCAATATACAAAAATCTTCCCCAGGTTTAGTTTGTGTGAAAGCAAATTGATTGGTTCTCAGTTCGCAACTTAGTCTGTAAAACACTAGCAAATCTAACGTATGAGAAATACTGCAATTCCAACTTTGCAAGGAGCTGACTGTATTAAACAGGTCATTCCAGTAGTATCATTAGCATTATTTGCAAAAGTGAGCACAAAAAGAGATAGGCTTTCTATCCTATCATATTACTAATGTTAGTTTTTTAATATTGCAGTGTACCAGCATTTCTTACAGAACTACTCAAATGCACATGTGCAAGGTTGCACTTGTGATTTTATTGTAATATAGATTATTGTGACACTGTTTTAGTGCCATGCAAGCATATAAGAAAAGAAATAGGTGAGTCTACTTCCATTTTGGCTGACTGAGAGTACATCCACATGAGCAAATGGTGTAACTGGAGCAGATCAGAAAGAAAACCAGATAAAGATAAAGGTCCAATGCCCACATCATATTCATCTGCAGGCTGTTGTGTTACTTCAGATTATCTCTGTAATGAACACCACTTCCTGGTTTGAATGCACTGTGTCTATCACTTTGGGGCACAGCTTCTGTTTCAGTTTCACCTGAAAACAAGACAGTTTCTATGCTCCAAGACGCCTCCACAATATGAATGTAAGTAAGGATGATCAGAAATTGGCAATAAAAGACACGCACGTTCTGAACTAAAATACCAATGCAAGAGCACCCAAGAGCACCCTGGGTATCTTGCTTTTTAGTCCAGTGGTAGCATCCACGGGACAGTACTATGGGCTAATGGATAAGTAAGTAGCCAATATCTTTAGACTGAGGGTTTTTTTCTGGAAAAATCCTTTTCAGCAGGAATAATCTGGTCTTCTGAAGTTTAGTAGATTTGTTTTCCATTTTTCAATAATTTACCTTAAAAGAGAACTTTTGATGATGGAACCACATCTTGAGATTCCAGTGCTTATAAATATTGTTCCTCATTAGGGGGTAATGTTGCATCATTTTTCCTTAAATTATAGTTAGAAACGAGATTCCAGACCACACTGTGTTTTCTATTTTGACATATATGTCTTTATAAATATAAATAGTTGCATATTCTAAATAATTGGCATTAGCTTCATGTATTTTTGCTGCCATTTTTTGCTTAATAAATGTCAGTAGGTGACAACCATGTTTTGTAGATGCATTTGTATATTACATTGATTTATTTGCTCAGATATTTATGAACCCTCAGTGTGGCAGGACAGGAGCTTTGTTATAACAAGCCTCGTGCTTCAGGGATTCAAGGTGACAGATTCAATTCAATACCACATACCCTGAGTCTTCCTAGAAATGTCTAAAACTTGTAACTGCTCATTTATAACCAGTGAATTGTATATATGTTGACACATTATATATATAATTTTTCTTTCAACAAAAAAAGATTTTCTATATAGTATATTTGAGCAGAATTGCAGTGTCTTCTGGCAAAGTCATCTAAGAATAGCCAAACCACTAATACAGGAGAATTAAAATGGTTTTCCAGTTAGAGCAACTGAATAAACACAACACCTGCTTAACATACACACCTCATTTATAGATAAGCTGCTATTACTGGCCTGTGCCTTAATTTCTTCTTTCCTTGAAGGTAACTGATGGAACCCACTGAGACACTGAAGAAGAATTTACTTTCTTTTTTTTTGGATCACGTTTAGTGGTTGGCACTATAGCAGATTCAGTTTTCTATTTTCTTTTATTAGAGAGGGTATCCACGCCTTTCTTGGGTCCTACATTTACTGCAAAGCTTGTGCACTTTTAGACTTTTTCACTGTAAAAACTGTGATGTTCTGTTAATAGAATGATAATGAAAAGTTCGCAGGATAGAGAACTATTTTATGCAAATTGTTTCATCCATTGTCACATTCAGTTCATAGATTCTTGTGGAAAATTTTGCCCCCATGAGGTTGAGACCTCACAGTCTGCCTTCTTCAATTTCTCTTTCAATAAGATCTTTTCAGAACAAAATTCTGATTAAAAGAAAAAAATATATAATGAAGAGAGGAACCTGTATAATGAAACAAAAACACTCATCTGGCATCATTTAAGTGATTTCATTGGAATACTGAAACTAAATGAAACCTTCTTTCTTCTGTGCTGTATGCCTGCCTTCAAAACAATATTAGAAATTAGATGAAACTCTCCCAGGCAGCCATTGTTTTATTCTATTGCAGAGTTCCTTGCATATCTAGGCCATAGGAACGTCTCTAGTGAATATTACTAGGATAGTAGGTCTTGAACTCAAAGAAACTCTAGGAATGGTAAATTAGGTTTCACACATATGAGACACTAAAATGAGAACCTGTTCAGAGCCTTGAACAATATTTTATCATGTGCCTTTGACTCCTTGGGCTCACCAGTGAGTTTTAAATGCGGCATGGGCTCAGACTACTTCCCTGCTTGGAATGGTGTTCCACATATTGGCTCAACCTGAGTTTCATAATTGTTGGTTTGTTTTGTTTTGTTTTTTTTTTTTTCCCCTCAGTAACCTATTAGGGAGTAACAATATTCATGTGCCAAAGTGAAATCCCCCCAGAAAATTATTCTGACCTTCATATTATCTCCCTCATCCTCTTATAGTGCTTTGATCAGTGGCCAAATAAGTAATGTTGACAAGTTGATCTTTCGGTTGTTATCAATGCACATCTGAGTTAACAACCCATTAAGCAATTCACACATCCCAGAGCCCTGAGTGCTAACTCATGCAGATGTTACAACTACCCATGTTCTGACCTTGTTTTATCTGCAAGGATTAGAGAGGCGTGCTTGTTCTAATAAAAGTTTATAGTACTGAAGAACATAATAACAGTACCAGGAAGCAAAAGAAACAGATCTCACTTAATTAAAGTATTTGCTATTAGTAACTAGTTCTTTTTTTAACTGGATCTAAAACTGTCCCTTGAGCCAACCTACTGTGAAAAAAAAAAACTTTACTTCTTAATGAAGAGTGCTTTAAGCCATGTTTTGAACTCAGCTGGGGAAAAAGAGAAGAATTATCTAAGAGTTATAATGAACTGTGGTAATTGAGATGTCACTTGTGCTAGGATTTATTAAGAATAAAGAACTAAGCAGAGATAATTATTATATCATGTCATTGTTTAAGACTGCAATTTGCTTGTAAATTGTTTTGTGCAGGTCTGCTATAGTAGGGATCATTTTGTCAGATGAAAGCCAGTTATGCTCAACTGTCCTGTCTCCAGCAGTGGTGAACAGTGGCTGTTCACATCAAGGGGAGAAGAGGGAATGCATATCTAATCCTTTCTTGGGTTTCTGTCCCATTGTCCAGCGATTTCTACCACGGCTGGTAGATATTCAAAGCCTCTGGTGGCTCCCTCGTGAACTTGTCCAGCCCATGATACCAGCATTTTCAGCATACTGTGACATAGATTCTACATATTATACAGTACTGGCTTTGGCTGGAATACAGTTAATTTTCTTTGTAGGAGATCATGTGGTGCTCTATTTTGGATTTGTTACCAATACAATGTTGATCAGTGTCAAGGCCTTTTCTACTTCTCCCACTGCCTCATCAGTGAGTAGGGCAGGAGTGGGCAGGAGACTGGGAGGGGGCATAGCCAGGGTAGCTGACCCCAACTGACCAAAGTAAATCCCATGCCATACGGTGATGTGCTTAGCACTAAATCCTGTAAGGAGGAGGGAAGAGGAAATGGGGATGTTAGGAGTTATGGCCTTTATCTTTCCAAGTAACTACTATGGGTGATGAAACCCTAAAAATGGCTGAACACCTGCCTGCCTGCCCATGGGAAATAGGGAGTGAATTCTTCATCTTTCTTTGTTTATGCACACTTCTTTTATTTATTAATCTGTATTTATGTTACTGCATGAATTTTCTCACTTTTACCCTTCTGATAATCTTCCCCAGCCCAATGTGGAAGTGTGAGTGAGCAGCTGTGTGGTGCTTAGCTGCCTACTGGGGTTTAACCATGACACATACCATACAACTATACATTGAGTGAATAAACACTTTTTGATTTGCCTTAGCCTACTGTCTGATGAAGTCATTTGTTGCCCCCTGGTTCTCAAATGGGAAGAAAGAATGAATAATTGATTAAAATTCTTGTCTTTTTTGGCGTCTGAGTCCTTACATAATAAGTCTTTATGGGAGACTTTGTAGGCCTTGGATCATCTCTTTTCACTTAAAATTTTTGCAGATCTGATAAATCCATTTGGCTTTGAGGTATTTTCATACAACATTGCAGATGTGGGTACCCTGTGAAGTTGGTAATGGCATAATGTTATATTCTCTCTCTTCATCTCAACCCTCTCAATCCTTTCTTCAATGACACTGACTCAACAGAGCAGTGTCTGAAGTCTTAATGCAGGTGATGCTGGGAACTGGAGTTCCAGTCATCAAACTGAAGACTGGAAGGGATGTCTGCTTGGGTGCTCAAGTCTAGGATGTTGCTTGAGTTATGCAGTTATGCAGATTCATAAAATTATACAGATCATCTGTTTTACATGATGCTATCCATCCAAGGCCATGTAACCCTCTCCACCAATATTTAACAAACATACGGCTTAAAATAAAACAAAAAATCCATAACCAGGTGGTGCCATTGAAAGAAAAACAGAAAAGAACAAAACAGGCACGTCCTACTATAATGTGTTTTGAGAAAGGTTATGGGTGACCCTAGTCAGGCTGAACCAACTTATAAACATAATTACTTAACCAATTGGCTTAATTTTCTGTTTCTCATAATTCCAATTTTGTCACGCAATCATTTCTATATGCCACCCAAGCATAATTCTAAAGCATTTTAGTTTCATTTCTCATGCTATCTTGAAAGCTGCCCTACAAATTAATTTCTTAGTGGCCAGAAGCTTTATTCCAATTTTCTGTCATAGATATGTTTTCTGCTAATTATTATTGCTTCTTAAACTTAATTTAATTTAATCTGGGAGACATTTAATTTTTTTTTACTATACTTGGCCAGACCTATGGTGAAAACTTAACCTCAGACAATTTAAAATGTTAAAAATACTCTATATGATTTCTCCATTTCAGGTTGTTTTACTGGTTGGGTAAGTATTTTAACAATTTGGTTAGCTGTGAAGCTTCAAGTTTAAGCACTTTGATAGGAACATACTAAGGAAAAATACATCTTTTATGGTACATACAAAAAGTGGAAAATGTGTTTTATAGAAAAAAAATCCCAAATTCAAATCAATTTGATGAAATTCTAAGACCAAATATGTGGAAAATCCATTGCTAAAAGATTTTCAGAAAATTAAGTGATAGAAAAATATTTGTTTAGATCTCCTAAATGAATTATTAGCTACTGGCAAACCTTATAAGATGGAAAATATTAGAATTTTCCTATTCAATATCTTTGTGGTTTTGATAGCTATGATTTCTTGAAAAAAAAAATCTTTTTTGAATCAACAGGATGCTTAAAAAAAGTCTCAATTTCAAACACTGGCAGAAGACTAATGAATGCACTGGAAAAACAAAAAGATTGGTCTGAATATTTTACAAGCTTAGGTTGTGAAATTCTTTGATCAAAGACTCTCAACTATGTCACAGCATTAAGTCAAAGTTTCTCAAGTGTTACATGAATCTAAAGAATTTCTATTGTTTTCAAAGGATAATTTTTGCAGGCTGGCTTTGAAGTGAAGAAAACACAATTGGGCCTATAAGTAGGTAATCTGTAGAAAACACTTCAGTTATAAAATCACATAAAGCCACTTTTGTTCATTGATAACCATGTGAATATAGGATTTTACACTGAATAGAGTATTTGTATATTAAAATATATGCAAAAGTATTTAGTTTCACAGCCATGATCAGGAAGTGAATGAGTGAAAATACCGTGCTTCAAAACAGAAATCAGTGTTGCTTTTTCCTTGGGTAGACAACTGCTGGTAATAGCTGGTCTGGTGTCATTATGATCTGATACAGCATCAAATTAAACTGACATAAGATCTGTTACTTTAGTACATAATAAAATTTAAAAACCAGTTCAGAGATTTTCTGAATAATAATTTTGGTTTCAGCTTGCCAGAGTAGGCTGTTTGAGTATTCCAAATCTCACTCTTAAGAATATAATATTGAAGTCACTGTACAAAGAATTCATTCACTTTCCAGATGGTACTAGATAATGCAGCTAGATATGAAATACATTAGTAGATGTACACAAATCAGTGAAGGCTAACACAGATTTATTCTAAGATAAATATAATGAATTGTTGTGGAACTGATGTGATTACTGTACTGTTAATTTTTTCTGTCACTTACAGGAAGTTAGCTATTGCTTGGACTACACCTAAATTTCAGTTTATTGTATGATAGAGTCTGATAAGTTAGGAATAAAGTTTGCTGTATAGAAGTGAATTTAACTATATGTACACTGAAATGTTGAATTTAATTTAATATATTAATATAATCCCATTTCTCTGGTTAGCAAGCAAAATATAAAGAGAGTACTACTCTTAAGTTAAAATGTCTGATCTGTTTTTCAGAAAAAAAAATTCTTTCTTCTTGGAGTGAAAAAAGAGGCTTCACAAAACAAGAGGTCCCTAATTTGCTAAGATATGTTACAAAAGAATGTGATAGATCTATCTCAGGAATTGGATTCTAGCTTCCAAAGAGAAGCATTTGAAAGTCCCACTTGACCAGACAATGTTAATGGTAAACTAATACTTTGATAAAAGATAGTTTTGAACGTTGTAGTAAGAAAAGGTTCAGCTTGTTCCTTATTTCTCCTGAAATAAGTCCTTCACTGTGTCAAGCTTTAACAAGAAAGAACAAAATATTTGTATTTTGTGCTTTCCTGAATTTTTACCTCTGTGTTATTTGGAGCTCTTCTTCCTAAACACTACCCCCCTCCTATTCCTTGAGTATCCCACCAAGGTTTACCTTATTTTTGATTTGAGAACTGAAAAATAGGAATGGATTGACTTGAGTAAGCAGCATATGGACTGTCCAGAAGAAGTGAAAGATGTACTTTTCTCTGCCAAAAATGTCCCCTGGAAGCCCTGCCCCTCCCATAAGTTCCTATACAAAAGTCCCTCCCCTCCTCCAGCGATGTGCTTTCTTTATGCACATACCATGTTTTTCTGCCCAGGTGTCTCCATTTTCTATGACCTCACAGCCGACTGGTTGGCACAATGCCCCCTGATTGGGAGGACGAGCTGCTCCATCCTGTTCACCCAGAGGTATCTCACAACAGACCCCTTCCCCCCGCATACACGGGGCCACCATTTTGTTCAGCTGCCATTTTATGGCAGAGAGCTGCCATTTTGTACCACACTGTAACCCATATTGTGTTTGTATGGCCTTGCCACTGGCTGATGGCTTTTTGGGACAGTGTGATGCCCTCTGTGATCTCAGACAGTGCCAAGATTGGTCATCAGGGCAAACTTTGTTCTCTGTCTACACTGGAATGATGCTGTGCCATTCTCCTTTCACTAAATACACTGGGCTGCAATGTTGTTCCAGCTGATGTTTTATGGCAGGGAGGTGACATATATGGATACGTCATGACTTGTGACTGGCTGCCTATCTGGACCACAAATGCCTATCTAGAGAAAAATGCACATTTATAAATATTTTTTTTTTATTTCTCTATATAAGTTTATATATAAAAGAGTGTAGATATATGGATAAAGATACATATTATTTGTTTATACTTGCACTTCATGTGTGTAGATATAGTATGTATACATACACATGAAGTTACATACATTAAAACATATGTGCCTGAAAATGTAGGTACGTAATGTACCATAACCTCATAATAGATAATGAAATTAATAAATAAAGTTTTAATGTGAATGGAAAGAAAATACATGAAATGTATAAGGCAAGTGTGATGCCTCTCATTTTACAAGGCTGGTAAATAAGCTCTGACATGTTGGTTGGGATGGGGGAAAGTTCATGGGAGGGGTTGGGGGCTGGCATCAGAAGGGTGGATGGTCATAAGCACTTCGGCATGCACCAAAAGCTATGGAGCCATAGTCCAGCAAGGAATCCCTGTGAAATTCCTGTTACGTGCAAATCAGAGATGTGCAGTAAACTGGTCCGAGAGACCCTGCATCCAGCCCCAGACCACTGCTAGGATGACCATGCACCAAGGTGGGCTTTGGGACTTTGCATCTTTCTGGAAGACACAAGCAATACTGCCTGAGAAAATGGAAATTCTCAGCTTCAGGAGAGAATGTAAATGAGGACAATAAAGAAAAACTGCAAAGTGATTCCTGAAATTCCCAAGTGAACTAGGAAAATATTTCTGATTCTCTGAATCAGAAATACCAGAAATTGGTATTTTGAGGTAGTTTTCACACAGAAAAGGCAGGTGGTGGTGGTAGGGTAAGCTCCCTTTCCCCATAGCTGTGGGGAGTTTACATCTACCTGTAGGACCATTACATAGTGGAGGTTGGTACTATATGTGTTTCTTTATCTTTAAGAAAATCAGGTTCTAGAGAATTTCAAAAACTCCAGCTAAGTGACTAAAGTGTGCCACAGTCTATTCACCTTCCTGTCTGGGCCTAAGGCAATCAAAGGAAGGAGAACGGACACAGAAGAGAGAGCAGTCTTTGAGAGATAAAAGGGAAGAAGCTGGGGAAGCCTGACAAGAAACCACCTGCATTCATACCCTCTTTGTTCATGACTTTAATTGCTCGTTCAGTATTCCCTTTCTTACATGTGTGTACTAGCTGCTGGTTGGTAAACATGTCTGTGCCACTACTTCTGTTGAAAGTTAACTATGCCTCTGGGAAGGTGGGAAGCTTTGGGGGCATAAACCCTGTGTCAGAAGCTGCTGAAAGCCAAACAGATATAGCCTGAACAAAAGCCAAGAGGAAACTTGAATCCTACAGCTTACACGAGGCTGCAAAAAAGCACTTCGAAAGAGAAAAGGACTAGAGGTGAATAAAACATTGAGTTCTGCTTGTAAATATTGATGTTTTTAATATATTTAGAACTACTGAAACTGTGTGCTTTAATAATATGGTTATTTTTCATTTCGTTTCTTCACATTTTAATGATTGCATAAAAATGTCACTGTTTACATCTCTACACATTACCAGTGAATATTTTTTTTTTTTTTTTCATTTTATAAGATTTATTTGAGGTGATTTTGGTCTGGAAGACTGATGGTAAAACCCACACATAATTATAACTTCACTATTCTGATGAAAATAGTTATTAGAATACATGGTTCTCCAGCACTGTGGGAAGATGACAGAGGATAAAAAGATAATGGTACAGAAATTATAGGGGAAAATACTGTTGATACTCACTGGATGGCACATGGCCAGCGTGTGTGACCTCCCACATACAATGCAATCTCAGGAGTCTAAATGAAAGGTGGAGTGCAATGGAGACACTACAGCCAGGCTCTGTCAAAACCTTTACAGAAGAGGGAACTCAGTGGTACTTCCTAGCTAATAAGCCCCACAGCAGCTGAAAACAAAGGGAGTAAAGGAAAGTCACTCTCTTTGAACTGACATGTCTCTATCCCAGGGTTATCTCGGGTACTATCCTGGGATACTCACCCCCAAGGTAGAGCCACCCCTCACTGAGTAAAAGGTATCACCAAAATCCCTCAAGATCCAACTAAACATAAAGAAGTAGCATAAAAGTGAGTTTAAAATGGGGGGAAATGGGAGGGAGGACTCCACCATAACTTCTGGGATAAGTTGATGGGCTGAACCTGTCTTCTCCCCCAAAGAGACGCCTATTCTCTATCCATGCTGAATGATTATCTAGAACTGGCTTTTATTGTGGATTAGAGCTTGTTAGTACATTGCTTTGACTTAATATATTGCTTCAAATATATTTTTGCAATCTGATAGTATTATTGGCAGTTCTCAAGCCTTAACCTGTCACAATTTTATTAATAAAGAGTGCTTTCTGAAAACTGTTAGTGAGTCCTTCAAGGGCACTGGCAGTTGCCAGCAGTAGGTAAAGGTGTGAAGACCCAAGAGGAGGTTTCTCTGTTTGGTGTGTGACCCTGAGTAAGCCAGTGGAACAGATCCACTGGGACCGCTTAGTGAAGGGTCCCATAATGGGACACTGACAGACTGGTCAGGCACAAGGGTCATAGCTTTCCTGGGGTGCTGACAGACTTATCAGCACTAAGGGTTTGAGTAAATCCCCCCCTTTTCACATAAAAAGCATGTACAGATTATTCTTTACTTTCATTCATACTCTTGACTTTGAAAGAAATATAAATGAATAAACTTTTAAACTATTCAACACTTTAAACTCCCTATGCACGACTTTGGTTGCTTTGCAATTTAACATTCAGTGCTTTTTCCTCCCTTAGTATTTTATGTTCTAAGAGAAGTAATTGAAGTACTAATTTCTTCTCAGCAAATACAGAAATTCTGTTTGGCAGAAGGGAAAACTGTGACCAAAGACGAGATGGAAATCAGAAGTTTACATTCATTCTATCACACTGGTGTGTCTGCCCAGGAATGATGTTTTCCTTTACCTGGGTATCTGATTCAAAAGATTCTATTAGGATGTAATAATTCTGAAAACCGGATTTTTCTTTTGTCTAACAAATATTTCTGTTTTTAAGCTTTCTTCTAGGCTATAAAGGTACAAGAGATATACTAGGGATTTTCAGAAGCCTATGGAACACATTTTAACTATATAGTCATTTTACCATGGTAAAAGTGGACTTTTTTATTTTACCTTTGTGTGGACTATAGTTTCGAGAATTGGATAACATTTCAGTACTGCTATGGAAGACAACAATCTTAATCAATACAAAGGCACAGAGAGATTGCTCTATCACTCTTTAGTGATTTAATTTAAGTATCTTTCAAGCTTACAGTCTTACATTTTTGCCACTAGATTTTTATGACCATACTAATAGTTCGGAAACAACTTTCCAAATTATCTTGTCTGATGTATAAATGTTTGAATAGTTTTTTTTTTTTCCTATTATGAAATACTTTTTTCTCCAGCTGAACAGTACTACCATAACGTAAGGCAAAAGATACAAATCTTGCATGAATTGTGAAGTTATGTTTCCATGTTTGGTATGGTATGAAATGCTCTGTGTTAGAGTCATGTGGGAAAAGCATTCTACTTATTCATATGAACTCATTTAAAATGTCTGCCTGATTCTTGCAAAGTTTTCCCTTTGACACCCTGAATTTCTCATTAAAGGGATCTGTGAACTAAGCTTTATATTTACTATCAGCCAGTGTTTAATATGCTGCTAATCTGAGGAAAGAGCCAGCTGTCACTCGTGCCTAGAAATGTTGCCTATGGAACTTGCATGAAGATCTTTTTCTGAGGTTGAGTGACATCTCTGTTGAACCCAATAAAGTTCTGATGAGCCAGTAAGGCAGACCTTGACAAATATGAAGCAGGACTCTTAGTGAAAGGGTATTATGACAACTCACAGGAGGAATACTTAGAATATTATTTAAAAATTAAAGAAATACTTGTCTTATTAGTCAACAGACTCGTTTCAGTGTCTTCTGTCAATGGAAAATTTTTTTCCAATTTGTCTTGCATAAAGAAGGAGGATATTATATGGGTAACAGAAACTGATAAACTAAGGAGAAGGCCCACCATAAAGCTTAACAAAATCAAATAAAATGGGGATAAAATATGACACTAGATCAAATTAGAATTTACAGACAAAACAATTGCATAGAAAGACATGAACTCTTATCTTCTTTAGAAATTCTGAGATGGGAAAGTGGAAAATTTACTACAGCTAAAGAACTTCAGTGGGAAAAAAAATGCAAAATTTACTAAGGCTGAAATACTGAGGGGCAGTCCCAGAAATTTTGAGCTTTAGAGGAAAGCTCATGAATCATAAAATACAGCTGTCATTTTATTGTGAGCAGTACCAAAGTGGTACAATGTATTAGAAAACAGCACCCAGGAATCCCCAGGCCTGTGGAAAAAATCATCAAAAGCATTTACATTAATAAGAAGTGTGAATGAATATGAAGAGGTGGGTGAAAATACCTCTGGACATGGTCCTCTCCTGGCCATCAGGGAGATGTGGGGACTGTGGGACAGTCACATGAAAACACATTGGCTGTCACAATTTACAAATGGCTGCTCACAATCATAAACTGGCACCTCTGTGCAGACAGGGAAGGGGCTTCCCATGATGGCGCTCCTCGTGGATAAGTGGGAAGCGGCAGCTGGTCCTGCTGGACAAATGTCATGAGACTCTGACCGTGTGTGGTATGATATTTTTCACAATAGAGACCCTCAAAGACAGAAATGGTGAGGGGGGGGGGGAGGGGGGGGTCCATGGGAGTCTAACCTGGGGATGGTGAGGACTTCTGGGATAAGGGAGAGGCCATGTAACAGTAAGAGGGGCAGGGCTTTCACAGGAAGATGGCTGTGAAACACCTATCACTGCATCTCTGGAAGCAGCCTTACTCTGTGGAAGGTGTCCATGTGTCATTTGGCCAGGCTGCCTTTGGGGAATTATTGCCAGTAGCTGGCTAACAGGCACAGGAAATAGAGGCTGAGTTTTTCTTCTCTCTGGTGCATGTGAGTTTTGTTCTCTCTCTTCACCTACAGATTTTCATAAACCTTGTATTAATTTACTGGTCCGGTTACATCTAAAATTCAGCCTTTAGATTTGGCTGAAACTGACAGATTTATTCACACCCTTTCCTGGCAGATGGGCACAGTGGAGATTGACAGAATAACTGTTTAGTTTGGCATTGGGGCTAGCAGAAGTTTAGATATGAAGGGACAGAGGTGAGTACCTTCTGAATGTCACCAGTTTGTGTGAATGGGTCAAATATAAACTAATGTGGGAAGTAGTGCAGAGACAGTGAAAATGGACAAAAACACATAGTTGGACTGAATTCAATTTATAATTTCTGGTAACTAACATTGGATGACTAGATGTTTTGCAGCACTTAGCTATATCCTTCTCTAGCTCTAGATCCATCAGAAGTTGACTCATGGAGCTGGGATAAATCATAGAATCACTTAGGTTAGAAAAGACCTTTAAGATCATCATATCCATTAACCCAGCACTGCCATGTCCACCACTAAATCTTGTCACGAATGCCATGTCTACATGTCTTTTTATTACCTTCCAGGCATAGTGACTCTGCCATTTCCCTGGGTGGCCTGTTGCAGTCCTTGACATCCATTCTGACATATTCCAAGTGAAACTTTAACAATTACTGCACTCAGTAATAATGTTTCAGGACATTCCCTTACCACTCCAGTAAACATTTTCACAGCTTCTGCTCCCTGTGCATGTTTTCTGTGGATCTCCAGACAGGTTACAAACTGCAGGAACTATACATAAAACTGACTTCTTACATGATTTAGGGGAGTTAAGTAGGTCACTAGTGTGTTGTAAGGAAAAACTGCAGCAGAGAAGCTTGTTCAAACTTGGAGTCTTTCTTCAACAGAGTATAAGGAATGTCAGAAATGGGAAAGAAGATGAGAACCACCTGACTGCCAGCCCTGTGCATGTTGTTCTGATTGGAATAGAAAATTATTTTTTCTTTTCAGGGACATATTAAATAATGTATTGTGCTTTCTTTTAGCACAGCTCTTGTATTCACATTGTCTCATTTCATTTGTTTTGCAACTAAATATTGTGACAGTCAGTTATTTCTGTCAGTATTGCATGATTGCAAGTGAAATGAACAGATTCATGTGTCATAGATGATTGAATGGATAACTGTCCTGGAGCACTGTAATAAGACCGTAGGAATATGACATCACAAAATGCATTGAAGTTGGCAGATGAAAGATGCAGCCTCTACTTTTTGCTGTCCACATTTATGTAGCTTGTACCACCTGCTTCCACTATATTTAGGGCATATCATATGTACTACTCTCCAGAGGGACTGCCATGGGCTTTTGTTTCCTACTTTCAGGGATTCACATTTTATCTCTCTAATAGACTGGAGATAGTGGTAGAATAGTGAAGTCATCATGCTAGAAAATGTGAACAGGGCCCTCAGCTTTGGTCCAGACTTTTGAAAACAGATGTCTGCTCTAAAGTGGCATAACCATTGTTATCTACCAGGTTGCTAATGCTGAGAAGTAATCACATGTTACTTTGGAACCTGTGGCTGAAGTGGATTTTCAATGTCCTTTTTTTCTTGTCATTTAGAGGTAATACCGTTCTGACTGTCCAAGAGGGACACATGCATATACGTATTTTGGAAATAATGGTGTATAGATTAAGTCCTTCTAACCTTCTTGGCTTCTTTTGCACCATTGGGGTGCAGTAAAAAAGACTTGGCTTTGTGCTTCCGAGTTCCCAAGTACTCCAGGGATGAGCACCAGAATGAAGAGAAGTTCTTGGCCACTAGCAGCAAGCCACAGGCAGCCAAATGCCTGCAGCTGCTCAGCTGCTGCTTCACCTGTCAGCTTCTCTATGAATGGAGTAAAAATTGTCAGTTCAGCATGAAAGAATAAGAAAAGGCAAAGCTGGCAATATACTAAACTGATTGCTTTTGAGCACTGATGAACTGTGCTGGAAACAGTTTTGCTTTCTAATAAGACACAGAGGTTCCCTGTTTGCCTTATTCCCTGTGACTGAAAACCAGGCTTCATTAAGATAGAAGATCCACTGATTCTTTGTGGGTGTGAGAACAGATTTTGTCATTCATTTTGTGTGTTGCTGCACCTATTCAATCTGTCTTTAGTTTGCCTGGATACTTAAGTGATACTGCGTTTGTCACTACAGTCTGAACAAACCTCAGGAAAAAGCAATCAAAGTAAAGGCTTAAGAATAGTAGGAGAGAGAATGGAAGATGTCTCTTTTTCATGCAGATATTAGTTTACTGACTGTCACAATTTTGTAATCTTTTGTGAAGCCATTGCCATCTGGCATTTATTTTCTTCACAGACTCTGATCATTGTGACATAAGGATACCTATGCTGAGGACAGCTGTGTAGTGAAGAGATATGCCACATAAGCCTATTGGGACACTTGAAGAATTTTGTCATATAAAACTCTCCAGATCAGATTATCTTTTATGGAGATCTATGCTGCCAGGATTAGACTTCTTTCAGTAATTTGCCTTTTTATTGAAATTTGCTAAACTTTGGTTTTCAACTTTTTTTAAAGCCCTAGTTTCTGTCGGAAAAAGCTTAAATACAACACACACACACACACACACGCCACACACACACAGGCAAAAAGAAATAGAAGAATCTTACATTTTAAGCCATTTCTGCAGGGTTTATTGAGATCAAATTCATGAGTTTTCTAGCTGAAGTTGATAATTACTGAGCCTAAAGCTGGGCAAGCTCAAAATTGATTCTATATTTATGCAATGTATGTAAATAAGACACTCAGAAATGCAATACTGTGTGTGCTGAAGTTGAGATTAGCCAGCATGTGGAATATGTATGTACATATATTATGTAGTGATATGTCTGTTTTGTGGTTGTGTTATGGCTCTGGTGTACTGAGGCTTTCAGTGCACAGATGTACAACATGCTGTTGCCTTCTGTCAAACAGATGTTAGTGATGTGGTAGTAAATATGGTAACAAATGCAAGATTCTTCATAACTTGATCAAAAAAAGCAAGATCTGCAGGAAGGAATGATGAAGATAAAGACTCTAGGACTTAATCCTCTGAATTTGACAGGATGGCACAAGTCAAATGAGAAATACTGTCTCTGCTCTGGATAGCTGGGAAATTCTGCATTGCTAAATTTTGGAAGACAGAATAAACTAAAATTATTGTACAGGTTCTGGATTTGAACTCTTCAAGTGTTTCAATTCCATTTTTTCTAACAAGGAAGGGAAGCATCAAGTGAGTATCATATGTGCATCAAATTGGCCCTCATGACTCTTACTACACAAGAAAGAATTTTGCAATGTCTATAATAATGTTAGCCACCACTTGTTTTCTTCAAATAACTTACGTGAAAAGAGATACAGAAGCAAGGAAATGTGGTTGTCATCCACTATGACACAGTGTGCCTACAATCACCATGCTACCTTTAAGCAATGCTGTGGGGTTACCATTAGCCTGCTTAACTTAAAAAGCCAATACGCTCTTAAAAGATTGAGTCAGTGTAGAATGAAATAATCAAAATAAATTATATAGTTCACAACAATTCAGTGTGGAAGAAGTGTTGACAAAAACCAAACTCTCCAAATTAGCAACACCCAGCAATGAAGCATGTGCTACTGGAGTGACTGAAACAATTATGGACATTGGTATGCTTGAAATTATTCAAAATGGCTCAACATCCTCTGAATAAACATGATATGGCAGAGGATACTGGAAACTGTGCAAGTGTTATGAACAGCTTAGTGTCACCCTTCAGAGCTGTAAAACACATTTGGAAAAGTTACTAGTAAGCGTATTCCTATTTACCTCTATTGCATATTGATTGACTTTTAAATCATATACTCTGGAGCAATGACATATATTACCTTTTTTCTATTTTATTTTATTTTATTTTGTTTTATTTTATTTTATTTTATTTTATTTTATTTTACTTTATTTTATTTTTTATTATTTTTTATTTTATGCATAGCATTTTCTTTATCCTGTGGTAATAACTAGAATATGTGGAGACTAAAATAAAGCAAAAGGCAAATGTGTATATGAAAAAATGTGACTTTTTTTTCAGACTATTCTTTAACTACACAATGTTCACATCAGAAGTAGGACTTTTCCCCCACCCTCCCAAGGTTCCATACCATATTTCAGTGCTTGGAAGAAATTTCTGTGAAATTTCAGTCAGGTATTCCTGTAAAAACTGTACCAGGAAGAAAATTCTTGATAGAGTTCGAAGTTAAATGTTATTATTGCCCAGTGTCTCTTTCTAAGGAAATTATATTGGCTGGATACAAGTCCTTTTGTATCAGCTGCTTTGTGTGTCAGAACAAAAGTCCCCTATCTTTCCGAAACTGAGGTAATTTAAAGCACAGTGTAAAATCAATTGCCAGTGCTTCACAGCTTCTCTTTGGACCACCTTAGGATAGTGATATGTTTGGAGCTCTGGCTTTTGTAGCTGAATTCCATTGTTCATCCTGGAATTTTACTTTGTTTTGAGACTTTTTTTTTGCAAGCAGTTTACTTTTTCTGCCCTTTATTATGTTTTGGGCCTGAAAATCTCGTTTGAAATTTTCAACTAAAAACTGAACTTCATATCGTTGCCCCTGGAAATAGTTTGCCAGTTTGGGTCCAGCACTGTGGATCAATGACCTCAGTCAGTCCATGTTCCAAGTGATGACATTATGTCTATACACAGTCATTCAAAAGCCTTGATGTTTTCTTGCTAGCCTCCACACTTGTCAGTGTCTTGACATAGTCCTTCAAAATGGATTCAGTGTAGATTTAAGTTCCAGATTCCTTCAAATGAAACATATGAACAATGTGCTCTCCCTACAGCTTTTATATCTGAACTTCAAACAAAACCAAATTCTAGGAAAAAAAGGGTTTACTTTACTGTGTTACTCTGTCCTAGAGGCTTCACTTCATGTTACCTGAGGAAAGAGATTCATTTTATTACTCCTGAGCTCTGTGAACAAACTTTTTCTGGAGTTAGGCTATTCTCTGTTTGTGGTATCTGCAAGGTGCTTTTTCAAAGCAGATACTGATGTCAATCTAAAATTGCGCTCTTACATCTCTACCTGAAAATGTAAGTATGAAAAACAGAAGGTTTCAGGACTTGAATGGTAACACATCTGTCTCTCAGACTAGTTCTCTGTCAGCCAGTGTAAAACCAGCCCACGGTACTGCTCTTAAAGTTGGTTTCAGAGCAGGGCTGCAAAATCACAGTGGAAATTTCGACAGTGTCATGAATATAGTTGAAATAGTAATCTTTGAATCCTTAAATTGCCTCTGAAATAGAATCCATGAGGCATCATGTTGTGGCTGAGAATACAAGAGCTGTACAAGTGAAAATGATTTTAATAGGAAGGGAGGGAAGGGAAATAGGGATAAGCTTGCTAGGGAAAAGAGGCACTAAACTTCATTAGTAAAGCTGCAGCATTCATCTTGCTGCAGAAGACATGTTTTAGGGCACGAGTTATAAATTATGGTAAAATCTACAAATTATGCTCAATAAACATGTAATATAAACTATAGTGTGTGGAATTATGGGACAACTTATTGTGGAGGTAAAATAGATCCATTTTTCACTCCATTTTGTGGAGTACAATTTTCTGCTGATATCCAAGAATAGTAAAGATGCTTTGAAATCATGAACAGAATCAATATGAATTAGGTGGTTATCTACAATAACACCAGAATTTGCCACTAGATTGCCTTGTTTATGTTTTCTTTGTAATGCAAATAGGGAAAACAAAATATTTTGAAGGTGCAATTGTTCCTAAGTATCATTTTGTAATAATACTAGCTGTAGTCCTAAATCTGTAACCATTATTCTGTATGACTTTTTGTGAAGAGATGAATTTTTTGCCATAAAAGAAAAGGAAAGATGTGTCTGTGAAAACTGATCAGTGTGTAAAAAGAAGACTTTATAATTTTTAACTTTATAAGATCTGTATTGTAGATAGTGATTTGGCGCAATTACTAATTTACTTACCAATTCAAACTTCAACTATTATTTGCTTTGATAGAATTCTTTAGTTAAGATTTATAATTGGAGAGACAGATGATTCCTTAGACTAAATAAGGATTGATTATTATTGGTGGCTAATTTGATTTATAACCCGTTCAATACTGAGAGTTACTGCCCTGATGTATTTCTAGTTTAATTTAATATTTATAGAGAATAGGGCTGTAAGGAGCTTCAAAAGGTCATCTCATCTACTTCAACACTCCATACCAAAGCAGGAGCACTATATCCATGTCGTTAGTATTAATAGTAACTTAGCTTTGATGTAATATTTTCTTTATTTCTCATCATTGTGTTAAAAAATGTACAACTTGTGTTAAATCAATAAGCCACATCTATTCAATCTTTTGTATTTCAAGTAGTCAGTCTAAAACCTGAACTGCTCTCCTGCCCTTCTGGTCTTCACATGGAGTCCTGCCTTTTCCAGCTAATTAAAAGAGTGGGTTTGGGGGGAAAAACTAAAACTAAAACTGCTTATAATTCTGCCTATCTTCAGAAAAATAAAATAATCAAAATAAATCTGATTTCCTCTCACCTAATCTTCTCTACCTTTAAAACAGAGATATGAATAGCCTCCTTCTTAGAATAGTCTGTCAAGGTATCTTTGCTCAAAGTATCCCATTTTTTTATCAAGGCCAGTTTTCCTTCATTCTCATTTTGGCTGTTTAAATTTTTTCTGTATGTGTATTGCAGGTAAGCTGATGAGGGTGGTGCCAAGGTAGTGTCTATGAATGGTACTCAGTAACAGGTTTGGGAACTGCAGGGGTTTTTTGCAGGTAGTTTAGAGGCATTATCTTGCAACTATTCATGTTGTGAGCTTATACACAATAAGGTTTATATGCTACACTACAAGTGTTTTAGAAGAAGAGGATGTAGAATATCAAATAACTTTGATATTTGAACTCAGAGTAAATTCTTTTGGAGACCCTTCAGCTGCACTACATTATGGTGAAACACAAGGTATTTATGTGAGGTTTTCTCTCTGTATTTAATTTTATATCAAGAACAAAAAATTGGTTTAGAGTATGAGATAAAAAACAGAGCAAGGATTTATGAAGCTCATGAAAATCACTGAGCAGATAATCTTTGGCTACAACAAAGAATTGCAACCCAGAGAATTCCAGTGGACAGCACTTTATCAACAGCAGTGGCTGCTTCTTTTTAAAGAGTCTGTTTTACAAAACGCTTTCTATTCTGTGCTTCTTTATTACAGATTTAGAGATAATCTAACAAAAAAAAAAAATCTATTTTTCCTTTGTTACACGTGTGGAGATAATTAAACTGCTGACAGTAGAAGGACTTAGCAACACTTGTGGGCAGTGGATTTGCATCTGGTTAATACATGTTAATAAACAGACTTGAGTTACTTGTGGAACTTATGGAATAGATAAGCCTTTGGTCACAACGAGGAATTGTTGTGCTTCATCTGATGATGTGGAGACTCAGTTAACACAAGCTGTAATTATAAATGTCCAGGTTGTCCATCATGCTTTGTTGTGTACTCAGTGGATTGAATAGGGTTTCCTATCACACTTGAGATCTTCATAGGTTGATGCATCCCAGTTGTAAAACATGTAAGAATTCCTATTATTCTCATTAATTTCATATATTGATTTAATCTATATTATGCTATAAACTATGTGATGCCATTACGTTGACCTTGCAGCTATTACATTGCCACAAAAATTTTTTAATGTGTGGATGTTGAAAGTTTATGTTCAAAGTATACTCTGACAAGGAGAGGTTTTGGTGTCTGTCTCTAATGATGTAAGAAGAACTGTTGTTACTACCATTATTTTATTTATTAATTTAAAAAAAATAAATGAGGGTTTGGGGTTTTTTTTTCTGCCAGTGTTTTACAGAAATATATGGATTATAGAAAGGAATAAGGAAGTGATCTGGGATCTCAATAAAATTAAGACTTGGAAAGATTTCCTTGTGAAGTGTGATTGATTCCTATTTTTGTAGCTTCTTGCATGAAAGATTCAGAGCATTAGAGGTTTAAACTTTCAAAGTTATAGGAAATTGAATATGAATATCTAAATTTTTAAGATTTATTATGAAGAAACAGGTATTATTTTTCAATCGTGACTGTCAAAGATGTATGCTTGATTAATTCTATGTCAAAATAATAGGGCTTTCAGAATTTAAGGCAAAAGGGAAGGGAGAGCTTCTCTTCTTGTGGACTATCCTAACGACACCACTGCATGCAAAACTTAGACTGAGATTGAGTGAAAATGGAGTTAAGAGAAGGAGTTTTGATCAGGAACCCATCAAATTTTTTTTTGAGATTTAGATGTAAATTAGATCCTGTCTAGAGCCCATATTAGGAATTCATCACACTGAGTGCTGAACTTGAAGGTGTCCCTGATACTTGCATCGCTGAAGTACAGGAATACTTGAGACCTGAATTCGAGGCTAAAACTAAGGAATAACCCAAAGAAGAACATTCTTTTATTTTCCTTAGAAATCATGAAGCATGAAAAGTCATTTCCTTCTGTTGCAACTGTAGAGAAACTCGGCGACTCTGCTTTTGTCAATAAGTCAATCACAGCACACCATAAATAAGCAAAGCAACAAAAAAAAATTCAGTATGAGGGAAAACAAGTAACACCTGACAGCTATAATCAGGCTGCTCACTGAATTTCAGAAAGAAATGGTGCTGTTAGAGTGCTAAGAACCTGGATGAGGTAGGATTGAACTCTTCTGTTGAGCTAGATAAATAAAGAACAGTCAAAACAAATAATGATTAAATTATATACTTCACCAAGAGAGGCTAAGGACTGATATTACCTGAAGTGTTTGCAAGCCTTTATAGTTGAGGAGGGGTAAAGTCTTATAATAGGCTTGGACATATTTTGAGGAATATAACATATTCACTCAAACAGAGGATTTCACCTTCCTTTTTTTAAAGAATGAATTCTTTGATTTTTTCTGTATAAAAGTAGCTACAGTCCTGGAAGAATGTTTTTAACATGCTATATTTTAAGGGCTTCCACAATAATGAAAAATAGATTTATCTTAAGAAAAAGTTATGTATTAATCACATGATTTACAAATAAGAAAAACAGCCCAAACTTTCTTAAATCTGATACACCCTGCATTGTTCATCCAATTACTAAGTTTTATTATTTTTCAATGTAATCACTTACATGTTGTTAACTGGCTCTGAATATTCCTGTTGATTGTCATGTAAATTCATGAGCTGTAATCAGCCATAGAGTAATTTTGTTCAGATCATTCTCAATGAATTTTTATAAAGAAAAATCATAATTACACTAATGAGCATTTTTATGCTCAGTCATATTTTTCTAGTGTGACAACTTGTGACAAGTTCTGCGACAATGGTTCTGTTATGCTGGAGATTAATTTATTCTTTAATAATTAGCACCCAGGCCAATGTTTTGTGGGTAGTCTTCAAATGGAAGTAGTAAATAGTGTAGCATTTCTATTACTAACATGACATCATTTTACTGTTCTCTGTGTAGATCAAGCTTTTCATGTGAAATATATTATTTTTAGTTAGTCTTGCTGTGCTTAATAAGGAAGCACTCTGGATTATTTTGGTTCTTCTGATTTTCACATATTGGTAATAGGCATAGGCTGATGTTTATTACATACCTCTTCCTCTTTCCAAAGTTTGTATTTTGCCTAGGAAAGAGCCTTTATATAATGAATTGCAGAAAACTACAAGTAAGTAAGAGATGACAGCAGCCTGCTTGCTCAGTGTGTGCACAGATAACAGATAATAGGTAGCCCCAATATGGTTCTATTGTAGGCACCATCCTGTTCAAGGTCATAATCCTGTTTTTTTGTGTGACTGATATATAACTGTTTGAAAATCACCTTTTTCCTCCCACACAGATTTCATTCATAGGTAGAACGCAACAATACAAAGATAAGTAAAGGAAGTACTATCCAAGAATAAGAAGCAACACGTTTGTTATCTGTGTCAGTAAAATAACTACTGGAATGTGGAACATTGCATCCATTTTTTTCTGTCCACAAAGTAATACAGTATCCATCAACTGGTGCAAAGTGATTGACTATGGAATTACAGTCAATTAAGGTCTCAATATCTTGCTTTTCTGTCAAATGTCATAGCCTCAAAATGCGACATAAACAGTTCATCAAATAATTCACCTAATTTTTCAGCCTTGCTGCTATTCTCATTTTTAAACTGAATTCTTTGAAGTAGTTTATTTTTTTAACAAATTATTTCTCTTATTATTCAATACCCAGTTACAAGAGCAGTATTATGCCCTAATTTCCTTATATTCTTCACATATAAGAAGTATAAAACTAGAAGTTTTACTTTGTACTGTAATTTTCATAGCACATAATATTGCTGATTTCATATCCTTGATATAGCTTGTAACTACTTCAGCAACTGAAAATCCAATTCTCAACTGTTCATGCTTAGATTTACGTGGATTTTGCTGTTGTAATTCCAGTCAAAGTACACTGGCATATAGCTGTGTACTGCAGTTATCACTGCAACTGTGTATACTATTTACATCTGTTTCAACGTCCCTTTGTGCTACTGGCACAGTCTAATGAGGAGCAGTTGCCAAGTATAGGCATGGGGACAAAGTTTTGGCAGATTCAAGGAACTGTATCGTTTCAAGGAATGTATAGTATTTGCTCAATTTGCATCCTTCTGGGATAAATCATACCTGAAGTTAATTTCTAAGGTACTAGGTTAATAAATAAAACGTAGGTATTAAATAATAACTATTTGAGAAGATGACTAGTGAATTGGTGAGTCTCCTCTTTTTTGAAATCCAACAATCCATTGGTTAGGTCAGCATAGATATTGTAAACCTAAGTTCAGGTCTGTTTTTTTAAGGACTAGGTTATTAAGAAGGCTTAAGAAACAGTTCTCCAAGGCCATGGGATGCACCATGTTTAAATTACATACATTAGTGTTTTGGTTCAGAACAGACGTCCTTTTTCACAGAGGGTTTCCACATAGCTCTCCACTTGGATACACACTGCCCCAAGGTCCAAAGCACACAGATTAAATTCTTCTGAGGTGAAATGAAGCTGGGCAACATCTGAAACCACCCTGAGCCACTTCTGGACTTAACTCTAATCACCAGTTCTTCAAAAATCCCATAGCTCTACACTACTTGCTAATGTACTGCCATATCCTAACTTGATAAAATTATAGTAAGGTAGGCTAAATCTTAGTTGTTATGCTGAAATACTATTTTATATTAAGAAGGTATGAAATATTTTATTAGGTATTGTTAGATAACTTCAAGTTTTTAGTAAGAATTTCACTTTTTCATGTTAAAATTGGTATGGGAAAAATTAGAGCCCATTACTTAATCTCATTTTATGCTAACATTTCCTTGTCTTCTCGTCATTTAGGGAAAATTTGTGATAATAACAGAATAGCATCTAGTTCAGTTGGCAAACCTAGTTTCTTGCACTTATGACCTACTAAATATAACTAAAATTCTTATATGAAAGAGAATGCCATTAAGATGAAATAGCTGTTTGATATTGTTTCTCTGTATTTCCAGTAATGAGGATTAAGATGTGTTCACAACTCTCTTGTGCCACTTTTATGACACTATTTTAGGACTATATGCATTGGTCTGATCCTCCAAGATGGTATAAATCACCCTTAGGCAGTATTAGGTAATTTAAATGCAAAAGCCATTAGAATGGTTGTCTTATGAGACGTGCATCCTCTTAAGTCACCTCCAGTATTACAGTGCTTGTGATACATGAGTTAAAGCTGACTCTATTTGTATATTTTGTTTGTGAAAGCACGACACTAAAAAAAGTAGGTGGTAAAATACCAGTCAGTGCTCTCTGTAATTGACTTCTCTTTGGACTATATAAAGAGATGTCTGATGTCAGGCAGTGTTTTGTAGATCACACTATGCATTTATGTATATACTCCAAAGAGTATAAATATGGAAAAAAATTTAATTGTTTAGGATGATATGAAAAAAGTAATTATAATGAAATATGTTAAGTGGCCTGTGACATATGATGACGTGGCTTACATGTTTTTAAAGTTTATTTGAAATAGTAGGTGTTATAAATTTGTTTTACCTAGCACAAGAAATTACAGATCCCTCCCTGACTTTTGTGGAGATAAAGAGAAGTTTCAAGAAAGAGAAACAAGATTATTTTTGGTAACAAGACTGCTTAAAAGTGCTTAATTCTTTTAAAATTAAAATTATTATAATTTAGGACTTTTTTTTTTAAGAAACACATTTTTTTCTATATTTATTTGTGTAGAATGGAATGCTAAAGGTGAAATACTTACTGCTTTTTGACTATAGAGTTGGTTCCAAAGGAAGCCATGTACATTGGATGTTTACTACTGGATGACAGAAGAATAAATGAAGCTGGACTGTTAAAATATCCATTGGTGATACAAAAATTCATACATACAATAGAATTATGCCGGGTTTTATATGCAGTTTCTCTCATTATTATTTTCATTGAACAGACCTTTTCAAACACAGGAGGGAGTAATGCAGAATAGCAGATATTAAGTAGGTGATGCTGTATTCATCATGTTCATTCCCCTCACTCCCAGCAGTTGTGCTGCTCTCAGGACAATTTTATTTTATGACAAAAAAGTAGAGATAACAATGTCATCCTTTAAAGAGAAAAGCCTGGTCACAGCCTGGCTTAATGTACATCAAGAATTAACATATTCAGTGGTATTTTGACCTTGAGGGGGTGGTTGGTATTTTATATAACTAGTTTCATAACTGAGACTGTATCCTTTTGCGAAAGGCAATCTATAGTGCCAGAATACCTTCTGTAGAAGAACTAACTTGTCTACCACATGGTGAGAAAATGGGTGCTTTGGAAAAGCTGCTCAGTTTTGAAGCATTGCATTCCCTTTAACTAGAATGTTTGTACCTACGGTTAACACTACAGAGATTTTCTAAGTTCTGGCCAATGAGAGACTGAATTTTGTCACTATTCACAGCTTCAGATAATCACTATTGGGACTAAAATTATAGTCAGAACTGCATGAGTCTTTCTGCTACATTAGTGACTGAGTCACCTACAGTGTTTCCACACTACATGTGTCAAGTTAATTTAGGGGGGTGATAAAATGTATCCTGTTTACTTTGGTGGACTCTCAAAAACTACTGACTTTGGAGCTTTATTACAGAACACTTTTGGCAATGATGTAGGAGCTGTACAATGTTATATTGTATTTTACATATTATAATTTTATTGTAATTTTGGAATATCAGCCAGTTCTCCTTTAAATGGTTTTCATGGTAATTCAGATAGGGTGGTCTAGCTAAGGATTATCTATTAATATATAAACTCTAATTCCTTTGAATTTTTTCTTTTTCTGGTAGAAGCTACAGCTCAAAAAACTTTTGCCCTTGTCACTCAAGTTCTTTATTAATACTTTGTATCCCCGATTTGAGCATGGTGAGATCTTGCAATTGATTGATTTGTGTTAATCTTTGGTCACGTTTCCTCCTTGTGCTGCCACTTTCTGCCACTGGCACAGTCTGCCAGGCTATTGGGCCATGTCAAAATCTTGTTTTGGACAAAAAGTGCTGTCCCTATATTAAGGAAAGAATTGATTGCTAACATATTTGAGATCTCAAGAGTCTAATCTAAGAGTCTGAACTGTTATGAAAAAGAAAACAAAGAAAAGTCTGAACACTTTTATATTGAATAAGCCTCTGTAATGTGGTTAAAATTTCTGCACATGCACTTCCTATTTTCTTCCCCTTTTTTCTTGAGTTATGGACACAATTTTAATATGGAATATTTTACCATTCAGGACGAGGGTAAACTGCTATATGGTCTTGGCTTTTGTACATTTTTCCCTGTGTCCTGGGTTGAAGTATATTCTATCACCATCTTCATGAACTGTTGAAACCAGGTGAGGCAGTGCTCCCTGCCTCCTCCACTCTGGCTTATCTTCTGTTAATGGGCCATCAGCACCTTTGCTACACAGCTCACAGATAACCCCCTCCTGGACTACCTCCTGTTAATGGGCCCATCAGACCTTATCACATGACTCACCATCCCATTGTGGGATGCTCCGCCCAGAGGGAGAAACCAAGCATTCCAGCCTGGATATAAGCTGAGACTCTGAACACCAGAGGGGCGCTTACCCACTGGATTCCCAGAGGACCCGAGCTACCAGACCTTTCTACAGGATCACTGCTTCAGGAAGACCACCTCATCTGGACTGCTTCCATCACTACGCTCAGGTTGTATTCTGACTCTGTCAGTGGTCTTTTGTATTATTGCATCGATTTTATTTTACTTTCTTTCCTTTTTTCTTTTTTTCCTATTAAATTGTATCTCTGACTTGGAGCTTCTCATTTGTTTTGCCTTCAAACTACTACATTTTTGGCGCCCAACGTGGGGCTCGAGGCACTGAGAAAAGTCAGAATTACAATTTTGTATTGAAGAAGACACCTGTTCGCTATGATGCTCAACATGCTTACATGTGTCTTATATCTATCTCTCTATATTTTTCCACAACTGGGGTACTATCTGCCAGTCTTAATGCTCCTGCGTAGACCAGGGTATGGTACTAAAATTGCTTTAGTAGTCTATTATGTCCATTGCTTGATAAACTCTGAGGCAATGAACATTATTCAGAATACACACCCCGAGGTAACCTCTGGTCTTTTCTTCGGGAGCATGGAGAAGACATGAGGAAGTGGGATGGAAAACCCACCTCCTCCTTAGCAGCCCGGGTACGTGAACTGAAAAGAGAAACACCTACCACAAAGAACCCATCTAGAATCAATGTTGCTCCGGTCTCTCGTGCACAGAACTCCAGACGGTACAGGAATGATGATATGACTGATCCTCTTGAAGGAACCTCAGAAACATATTTACAAGAAGAGAGCAATGTATGCCATGACCAGGAATAGGGGGGCCCTGCCTCTAGCCAGGTAGAGGAAAGAGACAATCGGATCTACTGGACTGTGTGGATCCGATGGCCTGGAACATCTGACCCACAAAGATATACGGCTCTGGTTGATACCGGTGCTCAGTGTACTCTGATGCCATCAAGGTACGTGGGAGCAGAACCCATTTCCATTTCTGGGGTGACAAGAGGATCCCAGGAGCTGACTGTACTGGAAGCTGAAGTAAGTCTAACTGGGAAAGAATGGCAGAAACACCCCATTGTGACTGGTCCAGAGGCCCCATGCATTTTGGGCATAGACTATCTCAGAAATGGGTATTTCAAAGACCCAAGAGGATACCGCTGGGTTTTTGGCATAGCTGCTCTAGAGACAGAAGGCATCAGACAACTGAGTACCTTGCCTGGACTCTCAGACGACCCCTCTGCTGTGGGACTACTGAAAGTTGAAGAACAACAGGTGCCGATCGCCCGAGCAACAGTGCACCGTCGGCAATATCGCACCGACAGAGACTCTGTGGTCCCCATCCATAAGATGATTCGTGAGCTGGAAAGCCAAGGGGTGGTAAGCAAGACTCGTTCACCCTTTAATAGCCCTATATGGCCCGTGCGTAAGTCCAGCGGAGAATGGAAACTGACAGTGGATTACCGTGGTCTGAATGAAGTCACACCACCCCTGAGCGCTGCCGTACCAGACATGTTGGAGCTTCAGTATGAGCTGGAATCCAAGGCAGCAAAATGGTATGCGACCATTGATATTGCAAATGCCTTTTTCTCCATTCCTCTAGCAGCAGAATGCAGGCCTCAGTTTGCCTTCACCTGGAGGGGAGTACAGTACACCTGGAACCGACTGCCCCAGGGGTGGAAGCACAGTCCCACCATTTGCCATGGACTGATCCAGGCTGCACTGGAAAAGGGTGAGGCTCCAGAACACCTGCAATACATTGACGACATTATCGTGTGAAGAAACACTGCAACAGAAGTCTTTGAGAAGGGAAAGAAGATCATTCAGATTCTCCTGAAGGCCGGCTTCGCCATCAAGAGGAGCAAAGTCAAGGGACCTGCTCGAGAGATCCAGTTTCTGGGAGTGAAGTGGCAAGATGGACGGCGTCAGATTCCCACTGAAGTCATCAATAAGATCACTGCAATGTCTCCACCGACCAACAAGAAGGAAACACAAGCTTTCCTAGGTGCCATAGGCTTCTGGAGGATGCACATTCCCGAGTATAGCCAAATCGTGAGCCCTCTCTACCTGGTTACCCGCAAGAAGAAGATTTCCACTGGGGCCCAGAACAGCAGCAAGCTTTCGCCCAGATCAAGCAGGAAATCGCTCATGCGGTAGCCCTTGGCCCAGTCAGGACAGGATCAGAGGTGAAGAATGTGCTTTACTCTGCAGCCGGGAGCCATAGTCTGTCATGGAGCCTTTGGCAGAAGGTGCCAGGTGAGACTCGGGGACGACCACTGAGATTCTAGAGCCGAAGCTACAGAGGATCCGAAGCCAACTACACTCCCACAGAGAAGGAAATCTTAGCCGCCTATGAAAGAGTCCAAGCTGCCTCAGAGATAATTAGTACTGAAGCACAGCTGCTTCTAGCACCTCGACTACCGGTGCTGAAGTGGATGTTCAAGGGAAAGGTTCCTACCACACATCACGCCACCGACACCACGTAGAGCAAATAGATCGCCCTGATCACGCAGCGCGCCCGTATTGGAAACCTGAATCGCCCTGAGATTCTAGAAATTATAACAAACTGGCCTGAAGGTGAGACCTTTGGATTATCCTCTGAAGAAGAGGAGGAGCAAGTAACACGGGCCGAAGAAGCCCCACCATATAACGAGCTACCAGAAAGTGAGAGACGATATGCCCTTTTCACCGATGGTTCCTGCCGAATTGTAGGTACTAACCAGAAGTGGAAAGCTGCTGTATAGAGCCCCACACGACGAGTTGCACAAGCTACCGAGGGAAAAAGTAGATCAAGTCAGGTCGCAGAGCTTAAAGCTGTCCAGCTGGCTTTAGATATTGCTGAACGAAAGAAGTGGCCGAGGCTCTATCTCTACACTGACTCATGGATGGTAGCTAATGCTCTGTGGGGATGGCTGGACCGCTAGAGAAAGGCCAACTGGCAGCGCAGAGGGAAACCCATCTGGGCTGCTGAGATTTGGCAGGACATTGCCACCCGAGTAGAAAAGCTGACCGTGAAGGTTCGACACGTGGATGCGCACGTACCCAAGAGTCGGGCTAATGAAGAACATCACAACAACGAGCAGGTGGATCGAGCTGCCAAGGTGAAAGTATCTCAGGTTGATCTAGACTGGCAGCACAAAAGAGAATTATTCCTAGCTCGTTGGGCTCATGATGCCTCTGGTCATCAAGGGAGAGATGCAACATATCGATGGGCTCGTGACCGAGGAGTGGACATTACTATAGACAGCATCTCCCAGGCTATCCATGACTGCGAGACCTATGCTGCGATCAAACAAGCCAAGCGAGTGAAGCCTCTGTGGTATGGCAGACGATGGTCAAAGTATAGGTATGGGGAAGCCTGGCAAATTGACTACATCACCCTTCCCCAAACCCGCCAAGGCAAGCGCTACGTGCTCACCATGGTGGAAGCAACCACTGGATGGCTGGAGACTTACCCTGTGCCTCATGCTACTGCCCAAAACACCATCTTGGGCCTGAAAAAGCAGGTCCTGTGGAGACATGGCACCCCTGAAAGAATTGAGTCAGACAACGGGACTCATTTCAAGAATGGCCTCATAAGCACTTGGGCCAGAGAACACAGAATCGAATGGATATACCATATCCCATACCATGCACCAGCTGCTGAGAAAGTAAAACGCTGCAATAGACTGCTTAAAACTACCCTTAAGGCACTTAGTAGAGGGACCTTCAAAAATTGGAAACAGAACTTAGCAAAAGCCACCTGGATGGTCAATACCCGAGGGTCCATCAATCGAGCTGGTCGTGCCCAGTCTGAATCCTTGCATACAGTGGATGGAGATAGGGTCCCTGTGGTACACATGAGAGGTATGTTAGGAAAGACTGTTTGGATTAATCCCACCTCGGGCAAGGGCAAACCCATCCGTGGGGTTGTCTTTGCACAAGGACCTGGTTACACTTGGTAGGTGATGCAAAAGGATGGGGACACCCACTGTGTACCACAAGGAAACCTTATTTTAAGTGAGAACTGTGTGTAAGATTTCATTATATATATATGTGTGTGTGTGTGTAGTTTAAGGAAGGTATTGATTTGGGATGATGTAGATGGTAATAGAATAAGGGGTGGATAATGTCCTGGGTTGAAGTATATTCTATCACCATCTTCATGAACTGTTGAAACCAGGTGAGGCAGTGCTCCCTGCCTCCTCCACTCTGGCTTATCTTCTGTTAATGGGCCATCAGCACCTTTGCTACACAGCTCACAGATAACCCCCTCCTGGACTACCTCCTGTTAATGGGCCCATCAGACCTTATCACATGACTCACCATCCCATTGTGGGATGCTCCGCCCAGAGGGAGAAACCAAGCATTCCAGCCTGGATATAAGCTGAGACTCTGAACACCAGAAGGGCGCTTACCCACTGAATTCCCAGAGGACCCGAGCTACCAGACCTTTCTACAGGATCACTGCTTCAGGAAGACCACCTCATCTGGACTGCTTCCATCACTACGCTCAGGTTGTATTCTGACTCTGTCAGTGGTCTTTTGTATTATTGCATCGATTTTATTTTACTTTCTTTCCTTTTTTCTTTTTTTCCTATTAAATTGTATCTCTGACTTGGAGCTTCTCATTTGTTTTGCCTTCAAACTACTACACCCTGCTCAGATGATTAGACGGTGGGCTTTAGGCCTTCTTGTGCAGTCTAAAGGAACTTACCCACTTTCTGTGGTGGAGAGTTATGACTCATTTTCAACACTTTATCCAGATACATCCACATTTTTATTTTGAGGGGGGACCACAGTTGGGGAAGAGTTTCCATCTGATTATAGCTTTTTAATAGCTAAAGGAACTTGGTGCCTCTCATCTCCACAGAAAGGTACTGCTGGGATCATTTCTACTTGTTCACATGCTAACTTACTCCAGCTTCACAGGTGTCGGTTTACTAAATGCAATAGCAATCCATTTTCCTGCAAAGGAACTTTACAATGTTACAAGCAATTCCTTGCAATTCCTTGTACTTTCTTTACTGGCAAACTGTTGGGATTAGTATGCACATGAAATGAGAGCTTCCTCTTGCAATCCCTGTACTCTTACTGGGTACTGGGTGGGCAGTAGGCCCTCCTCTTCATCTTGTTCTGTTGAGCTACATCAAGTGATCTTCCAGGGAAAACTTTCTGAAACTTCATCCTGGCATCTCAGCTGAACACCAGTCTCCTCTGGTGAAACAGTACTGGCAAACTACTACTATAGCTACTTAATGCCTTTGGTCAGGTTTAGTTATCAGGAACTCTCTATCATCTTTAGTTTTTTCTTTTCTTAGAAGAAATACTTTAGCTGAAAGTGCAATTGATTAACATCTGCTAAGACCACTGGTTAATGGGCACGCTTGTCTTTCAATAGGAGTTTTCATCCTCAAAATGTTTTCCTAAAATTAGGAGGATCATTCACAGTTCTTGCTTTAGTGCAAGCACAAATATGTTTTGTTGAGGTAAAAACCCCACCAAAACGATATTCTTTGTGCTTGGCAACAACTTCAGTCATACAGTACATCCTCTACCATTATTATAAATCTTGTAAGCATGGTATAAAATTTGCGGAGTCATATTTTAATCTAAAATTTTTATTTATGGTTTCAGTTTCTTAACAAGTTAAGGAAAGTGATTTAGAGATATGAAGAAAATGGCAAGATTACTCCTTTTTTATAAAGTTTCACACTTCATTTCATTGCGTTTTATGATCTTCTGGCTAATGAAGAGCTAAAACTGAAACTGTTAAAACAGAGAAATAACATACCCCTGTGATTGCACACAAATAAAATTATGTGGTATGTGATACAAAAACTGCAACTGTCAACACAAAGTAATGAAAATCTACAACAGTAATAAAATACTGGCTATTCAAACCAGTAAACTGTTTACAACAGAATAATGTGGTGGTTCAATATGAAAAGACCATAATTCAATATTTTTTAGAAATCATATTTGGGAATCTTTAAATACATTTATACTTCTCAAGCATTCTAATCATCTATGAGCAATTTCTCCAATATATTCTGTTACTGCATGAACATGTGTCACAGAAAAGGCAGCTTTCTAAAATACAGAATAATCTGTTGGAACAACAAGTTGGAATCCAGTCAGTAAATTAGAAGTGTATTTAAGAAGACAGTTAATGTTAAATAAAGGAAATTTTCAGATCTGTTTATATAGTGAGAATAAGTCTTCACGTTTCCAAGAAAATAAATGTGTTATTAGAAATACACTTGCATTTATTCATCAGAAGACACACTTTTGCAGAGTTGACCACATTGGAAATTCAAACTCCTTCATGCATGTGTGATTGATTATTGCTTTTTTTCTAAATTATGCTATTGAGTCTTATGAACTGTTTAATACAAAATGTACCCACAAGTTTGTATTCACTGTTTGCAGGAATGCAAAAGGACAGTTTTACACTAGCATTTCCAAAGATCTGAAGCATCCAGATGATCAAATTGGATCAGGATGCAGAACATCTCAAACTGTGTCCCATTTAATTTTGTCTGTTTACACAGAATCTGGATTTGATCAAGTCTCTAGCAAACAACTAAATAATTCAGTCCAGTGGCAGCCTTATTTCACATGACTTGTATATCTGTCTTGATTGTGAATGTAGCTTTCCCAAGGATGGAGCTTTGCTTTGATGAAATCTGTCTGGAAAAACAATTTTTAATACATTCAGTAAATAAGACTTTGTTTGTCATTCAACACACATGTTTTTCCATCTTTATAGAACCTCTTTGTTTTGGACTAAATAATTCAGTCCAGTAGAATCAGGACATTTTGACTTTGGAAGTACAGCTGCTTGAAGCAGCAGAAGAGTGTCTTGTCCTCTCATCCTGGTGTTAGGAAGGATCTCTCTCTGATGAATGGCCCTGGAAGAGAAGAAGCAAACAAAAAGGAGAGATGGACTTTTTTGGAGCCTTAAAGGCCCAGTTTTGAAAAATACTGTAGCACTTCTTTGTATAGACATACATTGCAGAATTGTTTAGGTTCTATTGCATCATGCTCTATTGCATTGTAGAATGAAGTGGTTGCAATGTGACTGGAGCAGCTGATATGTTTCAAATCAATTGACAAAGGGGAAAAAATTGGTCAGATGTATATATATGGATAGCAGGATTGATCAGAACAATTTGTGAACATAATTATCTTTGCTATCCCTTTTTAAAATGTAACTGCTTTGTAATAGCAGTTTGGTATGGGTTCTTCAATAAAACTTCTCTCAGTTTTTATTTCCCAGAAATCATATTACAGATATTAGTTGATGATGATATCAAAACATGCATAGATTATTTTTAGTGATGTAAATTTGAAGCCCTTTTTGCTGATTCAATTAATTTAATTGTTTGTAACTGTTTCCATTAAACTAGGATATAAAGCTAGCATAAACGCAGGTTTTTCATCCACATTTTGATGGGGGATGTGTCTTCTCTACCGTTATTCTTGTGTTCCTCCAGGCCAAATGCAAATGTTCCTAACACATTATAGTCTTGGATCTCCGTCAGTCTTAATCTAAGCAACATAAATATCATGGTGTTTATTTGATGGATAATGTCCTCAGGGATGTAGACAAGAATGAATTGTCAATGTGAGTATTTTCCAGTCTGCTGAGAATCTCTGAAACTCCCATGCAAAACCATCAGCTGATCTGCTGGTGTGACTCAGCACAGACATCTAGAGTTAGGTAAAGTAGAATAACTCGCTGCAAATCAGTAAAACTTGCTGAAGCTTGATGAGAATCTTTCACACTGAGTGTTTCTATCCTTAAGGCTAATTCTGTCTCCTCTCTAATTGAACATGTACCTGAGGCCACTGGGAGGGCTTTAATGATCAAAGTGTAAAAAAAAAGTGAGGTGACCAGTCAATGAGTTGACAGCTGAAGCATATACTTTGCAAGTCAGGATCACAGACAGTCTGTTTTTCTATTCTCGCCTTCTAAATAATTGCTGAAGCTTTGCACAAGGGCATAAATGCATGTATCAGGGGGAAAATAGCAATATACTGATAGAAGTTTTGAGAATTTTTTCAAGTAAGTTCTCCATAAAATAATGAAGACAGCTTAACCAAAACAAGGATAATGAAAGTGATTTTTTGTTTACTTTCTTACTTTTATAAATTCAGTAATGCTGGAGTGAAGTAAGCACCTAAAGTGTTGTCCGCTTTGGTGATAAACTACTGAGATATATTTTTATTAATCTTCCTGAAATCATGAGAGGAAATGATGTTGTCGTTGGAATTCCAGGAGCTTTTCAGATTAACAGGGAATTTAAACTCTTTTCAATGTTATCTCAGATACAATTGTTTACCCTCCTTAGCATCTGTAACTTCAGCCTTAGAAGGAGCTCCCTTTTTTGGATTCCTCTTTTAGTACCTGTAGCTAATTGATGTGAATGTCAAGATGGATTTCTTTCTCTTGTTGATTGCAAGAGCAGTTTGTGTAAGACAGATATAATTTTAATGGGGTCATAATATTCTTTTGAGATACATATTTCTGACATATCACATATTTTGCATATATTTATAGAATGGTGTGAGCACTGATCATTCACCCATTAGAATCTCCCCAAGCTTTCAGGTTTGTCATCTACCCAATAGCTTTGTTCATTTTGCTTCATTCAGGTTCACAATCCTGAAAATGAAGGTAATTCCGTTTCCCAAATTCTGAGACTTGGGCCCAGAAATATCTTATACTTGTCTAAGAAAATGTCTTATATTTGACACAAGGAGGCATTATACATTTATGTGTTGTATAAAATTTCATCTCTTAATGAGCTGATAGTTTATTACTTCTAGGCCAATTTTGTGGATGTCATGTTAGACAAATAATCTTTTATGGTTCAGTACCAGTTTGCAGTTATATATGTAGGTATATGAAAACACTAAGAACTTTATACATATCTATCAATATTACTAATTTTTATACTAACGTACATATTAATATATTTAATTTTCTTATCCCTCCACTCCACTTTGTTTCTCGTTCTCAAAGCAAATTCAAGTAGCCTGCCTAAGAGACACAATCTATAAAATCAAATAAATAATTCTTTTTCCCCTCATTTTTATGCAGTTCTTCAGCACAGAGTTTTCAGCAGAATCTTGGAAAACCCAAAACAAATGAAATTTTTGAAAGGAATATCAGCAAGTAATAACTGAAGAACGTTAGCAGAACAAAACTCAGGAGCCATTTTGCTATTTAACATGACTCGTAGGAGAAGGGGATACACACGCCCTTGTCCCTGATAAGTAACAGCTGAGTTAATTACCCAATACAGTCTTGCCCCTGATGAGTCACAGCTATAGCCAATAAAGACAAGTGTGATAAAAGGGAGTGGGTAAGGTAGTGAGGAGGAATGGTAAAGGAACCTTCAGGAGGGGGAATGAGAGGATTAAGAAGGAGAATAATAATAATAATAATAATAATAATAATAAGAAGAAGAAGAAGAAGAAGAAGAAGCTTGGGGAGAGGGAATCACTGCTGTGAGGTCCGTCTGGGTCTGCAGTTAGAGCCTGTTGTTGGAACTTGCAGCCATGGTCTAGCCAGGTAAAAGCCTGCATTCAGAGTCTGCAAACTAATACATATAGTTATAGCTTAGCAGGAAATAACCGGCAGTCAGAGGCCGCAAGGGAAACCTAGAGCAGGAGCTTGCTGCAGCCGGAGTCAGTGAATAGTTGGAGTGAGGATGGCTGAGCTGTAAAGAGGAATAAACCAAACCCCTATTTGTGCTGTGATAAACAAGAAGTCTGTGCCTCGGCTCACTTCTACCCTCTAAAAAGAAGGCTGCTGCAACAATTGTGGCACGTTTGTCTGTGATATCAGTTTCAGTCTTACTAGTGACTCAAACCAAATGTGATGGATGTACATTTCCATATTATGATTTTGTCATGCTTCAAGGTGACACCTTAGAATAATTATTGCAATGAATGTTGCTTATAGAACAAGTTTTGCGAAGCAGCAAGTCGAGAGCACTTTCCAGTCCCTAATATACCTTTTTCTGAAACCATCCTTTGTAGAGATTTGCTGTAGGCAAGATAAATGATAGCCAAAACCTGCATATTTTTGTATGAAATATTATTATTATCTAATAATATAATCTATATATTATTATAAATATATAGAAGGCAAACCCTAACTGTTAAAAATATGTTGTCTTTTTTTAAAAAAAAGAAAACTGTCTTATATATGGTATTTGTCATCAGAAAATAAATAATGTGATATTTTCTGTGTTATGAATCTATGTCAAATTTCGAGAAAATAGATGTCCTCTGCCTATTTCTGTTTTACAATTAACCAGTACTTAAGCAAGTGCTGTGCAGGTACCATAAGACTTCTTTTTTACAAACTGAAAAACATGAAACATCAGCATTAAAACCTCAGATAAAAACAGTGGATTTAAGGCAATTGAATTCCCAAACTAAATTAGTATTCTAACTTGATTAATAACTATCTTATATCAAGAGTGACCAATTCTTGTAAATCCTTTGTTACCTTACTGCCTCTTTAATACAGTGTTAAACTGTTAATTTCCTACCTCACAATAGTGTTTAAAGATTAACACATTTTAAAAGTGTGACTTTTTCTAGAAGATGTCTCACAAGTGCCTGAGATTAGTCTTTTCTAACTTGTGTGGGTAAATGGGATGACAATATAATCAAAGGAGATAAGAAAAGGATGTTTGTTTTAGAAAGAGTGTAAAAATAGAAGCTACTGGTTCTGCTCTTTCATCTTTAATGAAGAAAGTAGAATTTCAATGAAATGGGAACCTGGGAATTTCCTTGCTCTGTAAAGTGACAAAGTCTGGGGATGACTTCTAGTTTTGGTGTCAAAGATTGTTTCTTCTGATGGCTTTTGTGCTGGCATTTCAGGATCTGGTCCAAGCCTGATGAGCACTAACTGGGAATGCTTGGGAGAGGGCATGCTGATTTTCTGGCATAAAGAATTTGGTAATTGGAATATAAAGAAGTCTTAGAGATATTTTCAGATGAAGAGAGGAGACAAGAAACAGTTTCAGGCATGGAAAGTTGAAACAAAACAAACATTCCCCTCACCGAAACAGGCAAAAGAGGACACTTTTACATTCCTCCAATATGAAGAGCAAAACCTGTTTTTTCTCCTGGCATGTGTAATTAGCTGCTAATGCAGGGAGGTTGCAAAGTCTTTCCCCTACAGACTGCACTTGACAGGAGGTGTTTGAAGACCATTTTGGTTTTAGGCTGGCTGCCGACATGAAACTGATGAGAGTGGGAGAAGAGGATGTTTAAATACAAAGTTATTTCTGAAGGTGTAATGAGAGTGCTTTTTCCTCTTGAAGAGGGTTTTCTAATGGTTCCTTTAGAACTTGTTGAGAGAAGAAGCATTAAGTATCATGATCTTAATTACAGATCTTATTTTACTCTAAGGAAAAAAAGCTTCCTGGGGAAATCCTTGGTAAGTATCAGGAGTAAAATAGCTTTGCCTACTAAAAAAAGGGAAAGAAAAACCTAAAGCCTAAAGGTCCTTCTATATCAAGATATTTTCCATGTCAAGGCATTTTTACATCTACAAATACATGTCATGAGGAGCTAAAGTTCGAGCTCTAGGCTTATATACTAATGAATATGAGTCTGTCTTTTAAATGCTTACTTTTTCATGTCTACTTCTGACATACATTGCTCCCACAGCTAAAATTCCTGTGTTGAAACAGTATCAGAAACTCAGCATAATTATAAACTGACACTGTTCTGGAAACCTGTTTGCCTTGCATCAAAGTTGACTGAAGAAGGGACATATAGGGACTGGGAATTGCTGCCATGTTCAAAGTGTTAGGAGGAAGGCAGAACTGGACTCGTTCTGTCTGTGCTATGAAGTGCTGGCATATGGAAATACGCTAGATAGGAAATATGAAACTTGTTTTCAGCAAATAAGTGGACGTATTCATCTGTGAGAAGTAGTGTGTGGTAAAGTGTTAAAGAAAATTCATTTCGCAATGAGTGGTCACATGAGTATTCAAAATCTAAAATGGCAGTGGTCCTCAAGAGCTGTTTGTATGGCCTTCCCTAAGCTCTATTTCTGCATTCATTCAAGTCAAGAGATGAAATCTGACTTACTTTAATGGAAGTAGAATTAGGCTCATATTGAATTTTTGGAACAATGTTAGCGTTGCTGTCAGCAAGATCATGAGTTCTGCCCTCACGCTTTCCCCTGACATCTGCCCATTTCAAGGTATAAGTGAACTAACATGAGGAAAATTTTACATCTGCCTGCACTGGCACCTAGGAGAGATGTTGTAAAATACTGGAAGCTTGACAAATCCTGCAGCTTTCAAAAGTTAGACTGTGAATGTTTTCAGTTTAGCTTCATTAAAATAGGAAAAATAGTAAATAGAAGTCCAGAATTTAGATTTCTTTTTCATCCTAGACTGCAAGAAACAAGTACTTTCTCTGAAGACCAGTAAACATTTTGAAATACAGGTTTATCTCTATTTATGTGGTGAACCTCAGGGCAAAATGACATTAAATCGTCTATTTGATGCCCTTGTAAAACAGTCTTTATTTTAAAACAATAGGTTAAATGCATGAAAAAAATTATTTTGCACTTTATAGTCCTTCTGTGTTTGATATGTTACCATTACTTCATACTTTCTCCTCTTCTGAACCTTTAGTTCTTCATACCTGCTTCTAGCATTTTGTATGCAGTCACAATATTTGTGTCCTACATTATCTGAGTAATATGTAGCAGATGTCTGTTCTGTTTTTCCTGTTGTACAAACTGATATAATGTAAAGAAGAAAAAAAGAAAAAAGGTCATCTGAGATGTTAAAGACAAACTGAATTTGTCTAGTCTAAAAGACAAATACAAAACTCACAGAATGATCAGAAGGGTCTTCATTTTGAAAAACAATGAAATATTTAATTCCCATTATGGCTCATTAAATTATTTCAACAGCTTGTTCCAGACCTTCTGAAAGTATTCTGTCTTGAACACAGCCAAAAATAATTTTTTAAATTTTCTAAACTGGATTGAGCTTTTATTTTATGTCTGCAATAGTAAGAACTGCATGTCCTTAACATGCAAGGTAATGTTCCCAGAAGGACACAAGAGGTGTTTCTTAGAATTGCTCCAAGACTTAACACTGCAAAGCTGCTGAATGTTTCCTGTAAAGTGACATACTCTTTCATTTTCTAGCTTTTCATTGTGCAGGAATTGAGAGCCTTAATTATCTGACAGGATGTACTGAACAGTTCTCAGGTCATGGGATTAAGTTCTTCCAAAATCACCACTACTGTAGACTGTGCTTTGGCTGAAATCTTAGTAGACATAATGTAGCATTTTCTTATCAAGATAATTTCCAATTTCCATGGTAGCAGACAGTTTGGACAGAATTCAAGATGTGTGGTGGGTTTTTTGTTTGTTTTGTTTTAGCGAAAGGACTAATGAGAGCAGTGGGAATAAATTGAAGCATCTCTGTTTTGTTTGTTTTAAAAGCGGTGGTATGTGGCTGTTCTCTCAAGACGATCAAAAACAAATGAGATAGATATGAAGTAGAAAGAAACTAGAGGTAAAGGTGTTAAGTATCTTTCAGTTGCAGTATCTCTAAGCCATAGTTAGTGTTTGTACACCTCTTGTAGCTTTATGCTATGGATTTGGGGTTTTTTTATTGTTCAATTTGTCTTAAAGTGTTATGTCTTTAAACACGGTACAATGTACGTATTACATTTAATAGTATTCTTCTCCACACCCTTGTTTATCCAGTTCTCTTCCCCCTCCACATTTCATACTAGATCTGAATTTTGAAGATGGTAATGCATAAAGCAGATTGCTTGCTGCTAGTCCTATTGCTTAATTTTCAACAGGAATTTCAGCTACTGTCATGATGAGGGTAGGACAATGACTGAACTAATATAGTCCTCATCCTGGAATGGGCTGATATTATTTTTGCACTGCCTATTGCCATTAATGTATTTTAAAAAACCTCTTATATTATTATTATTATTTCTCTCTCTTTTCAAATTCCCACTTTAATTTAGTGCAAAACAGCTGAGATCTCTTGCCATTTGGGTACATTTCAATTTTATTCTTTTTATCAAGCTTTTTTTTTATCAAATGGGAGAAAATAACTCCATATCACAAAGACTGTTTCATGTTAAGACAAGTAGGTGCCATCTTAGGCTGCTGACAAGGATGACAAGCAGCTGCCTCAATCACTAGCAGTATTTGTAGCATGCCGTATATGAAGTCAGCCGTGTCACTACAAGCTCATGATTGCAAAGTCATGTCACTTCACAGTTTGTGTCATGTGGTTACCCCGTCTTCTGCTGTAAGCAATAGCCAAAGATATTTTAAAACTCTCTCTGGATTAATTATTGGCAGATGTTGCTTAAAATGAATACAAAAATGCTTTTCCAATGCAAATGCTTTTTACCGTATTGTAACCATGTGAGTGTCATTTTCATGGAAAATTTCTGCTTATAGACTAGGAAATGCAAGGCAACACATTATTATTATTATTTTTAATCCTAAATGCAAGACTTTGGATTTTGCATTTTCACATTTTGAATGTCAAAACAGATTTTAGTCTTCTCAGATGGTTTTAAAACTTTCATAAGGTAAAGAGCTACCATGATGGAGATAGAGTGCCTCTAAAATTTTCTAGTGCTTTTCTGTTGAATTTAATAGAGTAGTTCAATTTGACTGAAAGTAACACTTAAAATTCCCTAATGCTCTGAAAACTGGTTTCAACCAATGTTTACAGTGTTATTATTTTACATTTATTTTTAATTTCAATGCCTAGTCTCATGCTAAATAATTTTGCAAAGGTCTAAGGCTTGTTGAGATCTATATTAACGATCCAGAAAATGCCTCAGTAAACTCTCTCAAAATGCTCAGGTAGAATAAATCTGAATCACAATTTTTAAGTTACTAAATTAAGGAAGTGCACTTCCATATGAAATTATTTATGAAGTGGAAGATAATTCTTATTCTATGTGAAGTGTTTATCACCACATTTTTTTCAAATATTGATGGGCTATGTTCATTGTATACTTCTATGTGCTTTGCATTGCTGTTGACAGATTTGCCATTTACCAGTATTAGAATATATTTTTCTTACATTTTACAACTTAATAGTGAGTTTATCTTTTGGCCTACTGTTTCCCTGATTTTTACTGTAGAGTCACTGGTAAAAAATTCCAGTCTTCACTTACTATATGTTGCTTTTTTAAAATGTCTGGTTTGGATTTTTTCTAGTCTCTAAGCCAAAGCAAACATTAAAGTTTCTTAATAACAAATTTTTGAAATATATAATGTAATATTTTAGTTGGAATTCACATTCTTCTGTTCATAAAATCTGATTTAACTTACAGTTACCTGCTAGATTTGTGAAAATGCTATTTTTATGCACCAAATGTATGTAAAGACTTTTATTCTCATATTCTGCTTGCACATAGCAAATATATTCAAAACCAGAGCACTTTTTACAAAATAATTTTAGTTCTGTGATTGTAACTAAATAGACTTGAAATTTCTCTTAATTAGGTGAAACTATTCTTAAGTTAGGAGATTAATACATAGGCCATAGATCGATGAAATGAATTGTATCAGGAGGGTGAAACATGTTTCACAGAGAATAAAGGTTGCTGTGATATCACTTTTTTTACTTCTTATGTAGGTGACTGTAAGAGTTGGTATCAAGATTCGCTGAACCTTTGTTATGCATTTGAATAGTGATTCATAATCTTTTCAAGGATCGTTTGCTTGTCAGATATGGATAACTGTTGTGGGTTAACACTGACAGGCTGCTGAGCTCCACACAGCTTCTCTCTCACTCTCCCGCCACCCCCTGCTTGATTGGGATGAGGGAGAGAATTTGAAGTGTGGAAACTTGTGCATTGAGGTAAAGACAGTTTAAGAGGTAAAGCAAAATCTGCATGCAACAAAAGCTGCGTGCAAAGCAAAGCAGAAGGAATTCATTCACCACTCCTCATGAGATGTTCAGCCATTTTCTGGAAAGCAGAGCTCCATCACACCTGATTCTGACTTGGGAGGCTAAATGCCACAGCTCTGAACTCCTTCCTTCTTTCCTCAGCTTGATATGCTGAGCTTGATGCCATATGAAATGGAATGTTCCTTTAGTTGGCTGGGGTCAGCTGTCCAGCTGTGTCTCCTCCCAAATCCCTGTGCACCCCCAGTCTCTCCTCATTGGGGAGGGTTGAGTTAAGAGCAGAAAAGGCCTTGACTCTGTGCTAGCCCTGCTCAGCAATAGCAAAAATACCCGTGTTATCAACAAAGTTTTCAGCACAAATCCAAAATGCAGCCCCATACCAGCTACTTTGAAGAACATTAAATCAACCAAAAGAAGCACAGTTAATTACAGCCAATGCTATTTTGATAAAGTGCTGCTTCACTTTGCTTTCTCTGTCCTTTTTAAGTAAGTTACATTTTAATATTCAAGTTATGCAAATAATTTCACAAGGGTGCTGCAATACCAATTCTATTGAGTTCATATAAACAAACAGTTCTGATTAATTGTACTCATTACTCAAGCTCCTAGCTCAATATTTTCATGGACTTTGGTTTTGGATTTAGTTCTAAGCAAGCACCTTGGTCTTTATCTTTGTTAATACTTTAAGACACTTGTATCTATGCTAGCAAAGTTCATCTGAGAGGTGACTATTATTGCACATACCATTATTTACAGAAGCAAGAGGTGTAGGGGATAGCAATATTTTTCAGCCACATAACCAAAAAAATTTGGAGATATTTGTGTGGGTTTTTTTTTTTAACTTTTATTTTCTATACCACAATTTGCAATCCTTATCATGGAAGATTTGCTCTATTGCCACTTAAGTAGCAGGAAAAAACCCAACTTATTTGGTTAGATATAGGATTGGATGGAGCTCTGGTCTAGCAGAAGGTGCCCCTGTCCATGACGGGGGGGTGGAACTGGAAGATCTTTAATGTTCCATCCAACCCAAACCATTTTATGGTTATAATGAATATGAATCATTATTAAGACATATTTCAGATCACATTCTATTACACATTAAAGAATTAGTAATGCAATAAAAAGAGAAATCTTGGTATGTTGCAGTTTTGTGTGACTATATTCCTTTCTGCAAAAGCTGCTCAGCAAGATATCAAACCATTTTGCAGGTTTTCCTTAAATATATTTTCAATGGAAAAGGCACACAAACAACTGATGAAAGAAATTGCAGTTGTCCTGTGTGGAGGCATTCAGGGCTGGAGACACCTGAGGCAGAACTGAGCTAGCTTATTCCAGTATATCTTAAAATGCCCATCATTCTGTCATGCCTAATCACATCAGCTATGATGAGCCCTCAAATCAACAGTACTGCCACAATTTAATGTAGATGCAGGCAGTACTGTCATGTGGTATACGACATGAACAGTTTTCCAGGGTATCAGGTTTGGGAAAAATCTTCCAGGCTCTCATGTCTCCAGCTTCTTTTGTCATCCCACCCAGCAGCCATCAGGTAGCAGTGGCAGTCCTATTAAACAGTGGAAGACAGGTGAGGAGAGGGGCAGAGAGGGTCATTCTTTAATTTCTTCCATCTTGAGGTACTGGCTGTTGTAGGACTCTGGGGTAGTTTCTCTGACTAATAGCTGAATCACTTTACCTAGAGAAAAGCAGTTTTCCAGAGACATACACCTTCATGGGCATAATATATATACTTTTAATATTTCCAAAGTTTATAGTTTTAAGCAGTGACCCCATACTCTTAATACAGCTTCAGAGGAAAATGAGGAAATTTAGTTATTACCTTAAGGTCAGAAATTCTGTATCAGCTTCCTGTTTTTGGTTATAATTTTATTAGCAATAAGAACATATAAAACAATTTCCAGTCTCTTGATAATACATTATTTTGAAGTCAAGGGAATCTTAGGCTGTATATTAACTGCTTACAGAGTTCTAACTAGTGAATAAATATTCTAAGAGAAAAAATTACTTTTGTGTCAGTCTCTTGGAATTAGTAATTGCATCTTATATAAATAATATGTGATGGAAAATGATTTATACTGTCTTGTTTAGGATTAAACTGTTGGTATTGGAAGTTATGCACTTTTTAGATACAAGAGCAAATCTTTTTGGTTCAGAATTTTAGAAAAAATGAACAAAAAGTACAGGATGATTTATTTTGCTTTCAAACCTGACAGATATACAGTAGCTTCTCTTCAGGCATTTGAAGATATGTACTTTATATCTGCCAGCACTCTACCTTTGACTTCTTATCATAAGTGATCTTATACCACCGACCAGATGATCTGCTTTTATGAGAAGTTATTTCAAGTCAGTGATCTTTCTTGTCATCTAAAGACTTGAGTGTCTTCTTTTATCAGTCCATCAACTTTAAAAGCTTTTCTTTCCTCATCAATTATCTTGAATTCATATTTGCCTTGGTTTGTCTATGATGGACAGAAACTCCATTTGAGGACTTGAATGCTGTCTAAAATACAAGTTAGTGCGACTGAAGTGTTTTTCTTTTCACGGTATTTCTGCTTCTTTTGCTGCAATTTAAATATTATAAATTTATTTTTATGTTCTAAATCCATTTTCTGTTTAAATATTTCTTTACACTTCCTCCTGGAAAGCTTCTTTTCCTTACTAAGTTAGGAACACTTTTGCAAAATGAAGTCAGTAGCAACAAAAAGCATTTAACAGTTCCACACCTTTTCTTTTCACATGTGAGAAATAAATCTTTTTTGCTACTTAAAAAATACCAGGATTGAAGTTGGTCAGGATTTTTTTTTTTCTCCACTTTTTTTTTTCCTAAAGATGAAAAGCTTAAGAAAAATGTCAGACTTTCAGTAGACTTTCATCAGCATTCTGTGGTGGTTCTGAATGAAATCCAATGCATTCTTCAGCCTCAGCCCTGAGGTCCCTAGCCTTTGACAGCCTGTATAATAAAAATGCAGCACATAGGAGCACTGTTTGAAATCAACATCCTTACGTCTCAGAAAACTAGGGAAACTTCAAAGAATGTAAGTGAGCAGCTTGCACAAAAGAATTTATGAAAAACCATTCTGAATTATTCACTTCTGCTTTCATATAGTGCATCATAGATATAGTTCAGATAATGAACGCTACCTAATTGTTACAGGTGGAATTTTTTTGGCAACATTTTTCATGTGAAAGTCACCTACCTTTACCATAGTCTTAGATTTTTGTGATTTAAAATTCAAGATGTAAGTAGTTATCTCAGCAAGGGAATTTCAAGCAGAGGAGGTTGTAAAAGATTTTCTATCTTCTCAAAAATTTTGAAGCCTAAAAATCCTATTCTACACCAGCATGAGGTGAAGGTATTTTGGGAGAAACAAACTAGGTTAGTCAAAATGTTCACTTGTAACAGAGAATCTAATTTCCTTCTGTTTCTGACTGAGATTCTGACATTCTGAAGTTGCCAAGTGAGTCTATCCACTAGACTACTGAGATGGCACAAAGTCATTTTCCCTTCTGTTCTATTAAAAATTAATCATGAACCAGATTATCCTATGATTTTTTTTCCTGGAGGAAAATCTTATTAAAAATATTTCTACATCAAATTTTAGTTACATGAACTAAATAATTGTTGTAAAATCTTTTGACTGAGGTTTCTCAGTCAGCTCCAGCTCTGATGTTGTTATAGCTGCAAAGTATTACTTATTAATTCTCTTTCTTCCCCCCATCTGTTTGACTGTGTGTTTTCCAGAATTACTTCTCTTTTCAAACAGTAAAACAAAAACTGTTGTTGAAGCATCTAATTGCTCAGTCTGATGATTCCACAGTTAATAGAAGTGCTAAGAAAAAAAATAAGCAAGAGACCGACAAGACTTTAAAAGATTAGAGAAATATAGGCAATTATTCCATCCCATTGGAAGGAAATTTAGCTTGCTACTTCTTAGAAGGGAAATTGTCATTTAAAATCTAAAATTATGATAAGATGCTGTTTTATTCATTTCAGACTTGTGTATATGTATATATATGTGTCTGGTTCTGGAAGATGAACAACAAATAAATGTGTAGAATATATTCTATCTGTATTTATATATTATGTTTCAATATAAAAAAATTGTACCTCAGGTCATATATATGTCATACAAATTTGCTTCTACAAAAAATGTTTTGACTTGAGTGGTGGTTATTAATTAAACCTTTACCAGCACATATTTGGTACACTTTAGATCAAACATATTTATTTCCAGTATAGTCAATCATGTCCTATCATCCGAGGCATCATCTTTAAAAGGTTTAAGATGGTCATTGGGTGAAGATTCAGCATTTCCAATACCTAGACAGAGATCTGTAAGGTTTGTCTAGAAGGCTTACAGATGCAAATCACACACTTTGAAAATAAGGTAATAGTAGTCTATCTGAACAGATATTTTCTTGCCACTTGAGTCTTTATTTTCAAAATTAAAGGAATTTGATATTATTTTCTATAGCTTTTGGGAGACAGATTATCTCAAATATTCTGCTTACTCTGAGGTATTGTGGAGGCTGACTAGCAAAATTATGGTTGACTTCAAACTTCCCCTTCACTATTTTAAGCAGAATATTTGCTATATTCTTTCAAGGCATTTCAAAAAAAGATTAGCAGTATTATTTCTAAGCCTTAACTCCTTACTAGTAAATCCATTGCCCAAGGAATTCTTTTATGTATTCAAGAATATATCCATGCTCTCCAGTAAAGCTTACAGCTGTTTTAAGTTAGGAGATATCTCACAAGAATAGTCTTTATCCTTGAAATACTGGACTCTTTATTTTGTCTTTCATCCTGTTCCTTCAGGAATATATTTCCTTTTCTAATCAAATCATGGTAAAGTGTGGTAAATCAAATAATGGTAGATTAGGAGGTGGTGCATAAAGCTAAAGCTCAAAAATGTATATCATTATAGCAACAAAAAAATTATTAGCAAACAAATGAAAGTATTCTTTAAGATGTTCTATCTTCTGAAACACAATGTATTGATTAGGATTTTTTGCAGAATTTCAGAATTCTGCTGAGATGATTGCCTAATCCAGCAAGCCAAACCGTGTTCCAGTTCATTGGGACAAGCGATGGGTAAGCTACAATCACACCTAAATGTAGTTAAATTGAGAATTTCTTTTTGATAAAGGAAGTATTCTTTACCGAAAAAATTGCCACCAATGGTTTTAAAAAGTGAGTTTGTTAGTCAACCATGCTACATTTCTAACCTGCATTCCACAGGAGTATAATGGACTAGATCCTAATTGCAGCATCTATAGCAGTAGCAAGTGTAATATAAATATCTGGAAGGTTGTGATGTGATATTTTTTCCTCAACCTTCATAACCAGTAAGAACTTTTTTTTTTTTTTGTCAGTTTAAAAACTAATAAAAATGATTTTGCTATCTGAATAAACTGGATACAAAAATTATTATATGAAAGAAAGAAAGACCCCTACAGTGTTGTTTATATCATAGGTCTTCTGAGTGTCTTTTGAACTGGTTTGCTTTGATTTAATATGTCCATATTGGGTTATAAAACACCTCTGCACAAATAGAGCTGAACGCATTGGGAAGTATATTATAAAAGATTTTTTCTGCACTGTGGTTTGTGAGACCACATTTACATTCATTATAAAAGTAAAGATTGAGCAGAATAAATTTAAAAACTATTAAGTCAGCCACATGCAATATGAATGTGCTGATGATAAGAAAAAATAGCTTTGTTTTTGTTTATTTTACTGTATTTGTGTATCTAAATTACCTTGATTTATAGAGCATTAATAAGATCATATGTTCAATCTTCCTGGGCCATTTTATTTGTTGTATTGACAGAAGGCAGCTGAGGCACCTGACATGAATTAGGATTTTATAGTTATAGAATGAATTACGAGGCTACTAAGGGGAATCTGATGAGTTATCATGACATTTGTCTTGTCAAAAATCTAATAGTGCAGAATTCTTTGGGCTGGTCTGTAACACTGAATATTCTGGGGTGGGCACATTTTATCTGGAGAAATGACAATTATTTGTGCAAAGAAATCACACCTCCTAGGACTGGAGTCTCTAGGGAAAGACAGATAGACAAGGTGAAACTTCTCTAAAAGTTTAGGAAGTAAATTCCTGTCAAATATGGGAAGGGTGGAGGGTCAACATGGTGAAAAGCAGAAATATTCTTGGGAACTCTAACCATCTGACCATTGTTCTTTTTAATACTGATGTTTACTTGAGAAGGGTTGTTAGACATCCAGCATGACTGAATGGATTTTTGGATACTTTAGCAGTCATCTAAAGGCACTTGAACCCAGTTGATGATTTGCATCAGCACAATATCTGCTGTGTGTAGGCTTGCAATCATATAGCAGTGCTAATTATTAATAATGCACTACATATTCCTTAAACTTACAACCTTTCTGTTGCAGAAAATTTCCCAAATAACCACTTTTTGTATTAATAGCCCTTTATGGAAACTTTCTTTTGGTTTCGGAATTCTAATTCTGCAATTGGATTGTTTCCTTACTCTTTAATCTCTTGGTTTATAAACATGTACCTGCACAAAAGAATGAAATCTTCTTGGGGATTTTGTTTCTTCAACAGTGATAAAACCAGCTCATTTAGTTTTTTTATTGGCTAAAATTTCTCTTTTTTTGTTTTTACATTTTTATCCTTTTCATGCTTTAACAAGAATCATGAGCATCCATGATTGTTGCCTGCTTCCCTGCATGGCAATAGAACAATCACTGCAGTTGTTTGCTAATTCATTTGAAAGAAGATGTTATGATAGTAACTTTTTTTTTTTATACTGTATGTTCTTGACAGTGCAGTTTTCCCTGTTTATCTTCTTCCTTTTTTTTTTTTTTTTTTCCCTGGTTAGCATTTGGTCTGGTTGTCAGCAGTCTCATTTAAATTATTTAACTTTTTCGCTTCTTGTGAGAATTGTTGAATTAATTTTGATTCATTTCCTATAGTGCTTTTATTTTTTTTTTCTTTCTTCATTAATCACTTTGTATTCAATCATGTATGATGTGGACATTTGGCAACTCAATTCACAAGGCACTGTCACATGAATAATGTATTTCTTACTTCTGCACATGCCTATTAACCTGATTGACCTCAAGACCATTTCCAATTTCTAAGAAGTTTCCTTCTATAGCTATACTCTATACTTTGCGCCTGATCCAGTCTTTTTATCCGGTAGCCCATTTTAACCCTTATTCTTTACCTCAACCACTAATCTCTAGTTTGGAACTTTGTCAAATACTTTTGAAAATCTGAGTATATTACATCCACTGAATTCCCCTTATCTCTTACAGCAGCAGTATCTTCAAAGAACTCCAACAGGCTAGATAAGCATAACAGTTGCCTGCCAGAGTCCTTGCTAGTTATCCTTAATCAAACTATGCTTTCTCCAGGTGTTCTCCCTACTGCAAAAGTCAGTGGGAAATAGTTTAAATCATTTTCTTCATGAAGTACTATCTACAGTTTGCTCTTAAGCCATTTCTGATTACTTAATTTAACTCTACAGTTTTCTTTGGCTCCAGCTAATTCAGTTTTCCTTCTAACTGGTATATATACTACAACAATATTTTTGCTTATATTTTAAATATGATTATGAATAGATTATTACTCTTGGATTTCTTTGTGGTCTAGCCTGATCTGTTACTGTGAGCTGTGTTTGTTACTTAGAAACTTGCAAAGTAGTTCTATTGTGTGTTTAGTAGACTAGTTGCTGCTTTAACAAATTGCAAAGTGAATCTATTATAATGATGTTGAAATTTTAGTCAAAATTTGAATTAATTTTTTCTTAGTTTTGGACCACTCCTATATTTACAGCAAATTATGTCAGGAGTGTTCTTCTTTGAAAAACATTAGTAATTTGTCTGAGGGATAACTCTTATTATTCATGAACAAATGTTTATTCAGATCAAGGCACCAGTTAACATATTGTTCAGCTTTTGCCTCTTATTCCTGTGTATACTGTCCTGACAACTCTAATAACAGAGTGTAAAAAATATCCATATATTTTCCTTATTTTGAAATAACTTTTCTGTGGACTGTTGTGTAAATGTACAGGACTCCACTGGTAGATACATAAGTGTGTGATAAAGAAATATGACAATAAATATAACTGGAGGGAGAATGAAACCTTTCCCCCTCCCCTCCCCTTAAACTTAGAGAACTTATGGTACTGCAACATTTCAGTTGTCCAAGTCTGTCTACATCAGTCTGTAAAAGTCAGGTTTGACTCTGATTATTTTCTTTGTTTGGGTCTCACGTATTTATTCTGTACCTACTGAGGGATCAGTAGACACATCAAACAGTTCTTCTGTTGACAGATCGGAAATACCTTACCGACTGTTCTTCAGCAGTATCTGTTAAGGCATTAGAAATGAATAGTTTAAGATGTTCACTCCCTCCCCAGAGCAGTCTGGGGTACAAGGGGATGGTTTGCCTATTCGGTTGATGCACTGTTCCTACATTGCAGACTGTGTTGGGGTGAGGTTGACAATACAATCTCACTGCAGACATTTTTGTTCTCACTGCACCATGCCAGAGTGGTCTTTCTTGGAAGTTGCCAGCCACAGTTCTATAGTAGATTGGCACTAGATAAACCTTAGACAATTAGATAATGGAAGTGGCAAGTACTTAATCCTCCCTTCAATCCATATGTCTTTCCTTCCTACTGTCTGCCCTTCCTTTCTTTGTTCTGTTTGGTTTCACTAATAGTTTTCTGCCTAACCAGTTGCCAGAGACTTTAGCAGACCAACCACTTGAGTCGTTGCAGCTGAAGCAACTATACTGTGGGCTTGTTTCTCAAAAATGGCATGTTCTTTTATCAAGCCTGCAACTCTGAAGCATTCACCTTACTGTCACAAGAGATGGAGTCTCCTGTGCACGAAAGAGCCTCAAAAGGAATTTCTGCCTGAAACAGAAAATTTCCTTGTCCTCTTGCCACCTTCGTGTTCTGAATTGCTGTGACTCAATCTGGCTGCTCAATAGTTCGTTTTGCATCTGACACGCTTTATTGTTGCTCTTGATTGAGATAACACTAAGTGCCTCTGCTATCAGAAGAAGCCTGGAAATCAACAAGTGGAATGTAATTTCTCTTGCTTAATAGTGATGCCTAAATTGCTGTTTGCTTTCAGCAGAGCTTAACTGCTGATTTTATGGTGGGAATATTTTTTTTTTAATGATTCTCTCTCACCACTCTCATAGCTAAAAAAAGCTTATAATAATTTCTCTAACTTTGGAAATTGGTTCATGGGAATTATTTATATTTGCAACACTCTGACAAGCCTCTAAGTAGAGATTCAACAGAGATTTACCCTGAAAATCATGACTATACTGTGTATGAAAAAGTTGATGATTTTAAGGAGGAAAAAAAAGTCCTAAGTTTGATGTGTTTGTAAGAATATGGCTATCATTCATTTAAATTGAATGACAACAAAATTTTAAATATAATAATTAGAAAATAAAACTGAATGTTTGAGGAATAAATCTATAAAACAATGTATTCAATTTTCTTTTGATTTTCTTTATGTTTATGACTGTAATTTTTACCATAAGGAAAGCATTCATTTTTTGTAGAGGAGCCTTGCCACCTCTTGAGTATGTTATTGGTTTTCTCTTCCCAATATATGTAAGCAAGGTCAGTTAATACATTTCTGGTATTTTGTAGATATCTTGTAGCTGAAGCCTGAGCACTGAGAGAATCAAACTGCAGTGTAATATTGATTCTGTGGCAGTGTATTCTGTCATGGAGAAATACATTTGGTAAAATGTGTTGTGTGTTCTCTGCCACTGTCTTTGGTGGTTTTAACTAAAATGCTGTGCTGTAGTTTTAGTGAAGGTTTCTAAACAAACAGCTGTTAAAGGTTCTATAAAGTGTTAAGTTTTGAGCATTGACTGGCAGAATTCAGGGTCAAGCACCTTCTGTTAAAGAGTATCTGTATCTGAAATCTGTCCAGATTTTGTAAGGATAAATCCTTTATAATAATTACCAAGTTGAAAGTTACTCTCAATTTTTGGTAATTAAAGTTGAGTCTATTAAAGCTTTGAAAAACGTCACAAATTCAGGATATTTTCCAAAAATGAAGGTATTGGTCTTTTTTTATAACATAAAACAATGTAATAATGTAAATTACATTTCAAGGATGAGGATTATTTTGGAAGAATTTTTTCTTTAGTAACAATCTCCAATAACTGGACTGAGTGGGGCAGAAGTACGTGGCACAGGAGTATCTCTCTAAATTCACGTCTTCAGAATCCTCATAGCACATGCGGACACTGTTAGACTCCTCCCTCTTCCAGCTGGTAAGCATTTTACTTATCATTTTGAAAGCATTATCTCTGAAAAGAAAAATGAGGATAGGATGACCTCCAAAAAAGGGGGATTCTTCAGTACATTCACTTCCATAAAATATCATCTTTTTTAAGCTACTACTTAAATAGAGGCAAGGTCTGCATCATGCTCAGAATGCATATTCCTTGAAAATCATAAACCAGAAAATGCTTATATGACTTAAAAAAGATTATCCTTACAACATTCTCTGGAAAAAAAAAGTTTATAATTTGATCTATACAGCAGAACATAATTTTATTACCTTCTTCTCACGTACACTTTATTTGTCCTTCTGTTTACAATATTATCCTTAATGTTACCCTGCTTGTAGCAGAACTCTGTATCTTTACTGTCTTTGAACTGGATCACAAATGAAAATTCCTCCTCCACCCCAAATTAGCATTTTACTTTCAGTATGAGTATTTTAGGTTGGTTCAGTTTGCTGATCCAGTCTGCTCTGTGAACTGCAGACAGTTGTATTTACAAAAGCAAATGGGCATCATAGATGTGGAAATAAGCATAAGGCAGAAACAGGAGAATAACTGCTTCAGCTTGTACTGCTGCAGAGAGAAACAGCTATGGACACGGCCTCAGTTAAACATTTATGAGGAGTTGTGTGGATACACTGTGCACAGATCTCGGATCAGTGCAATTTTACTTTCTTTCATGAAGTACTTGTCATCAATCTTCTGCAAGCAGTAAGTGAAAACAGAAGCTGTCATCCATGCCCTGGTATCTGCCTTACACCCTGCAGGCAGCAAACGTCAGCTCAGTTTTCTTAAACACCAGGCTCTTCTACTTTGCTTTTTGATAGCCACAAGTTTTGCTTTGTCTGTCATACTTTCCAACATAAAGATGTGTTAGATTTTTTTTTCCTTCCTTCATTTTAGTGATCCAAAGGACAATGGAGAGTTTTTCTCTGAAATAATGCCCTTCTCTCATCCCAGCTGCATGTAGTACCTGCTAGGCATAGCAAAACAACTGTAGCTGGATAGCAGTCAAGAAAACTACATTCAGGACATAAAGATCTGATTTAACATATAATACAAAACAAAATACAATAGAGCTACAAAAGAAAATGTCAGGGAAACATATGGCTTGACTTTGCAGTCTTTCAGGAAATCAAAGTTTTGCCTCAAGAATTGCAGGCTCAGGCTTTCAATCTTCATTGTCTGAGATGATTGCATGATATTAGGCATTGTTTTTGTTAGCTCTTCAGCATCTGGATGTAATGAGATGCTTTAAGGAGAGTGTCATTCTTGATGTTCTGCCATAGCTCTAAATTGCCTATTGTCTACCAGTTTGCATTACAGATGTGTTTTTTTGCCTAAAGTAACATTAAAACAAAATATATAAATTCCTTTTTGTTAGAAAACTCACCATTAGTATGTGTGGTTTACAGACTCATTCTCCAAATTATGAAATGAGTATATAACAATCTTCATGGGTAATTGAGAAAGTAATAAAGTTTTTCTCATGTTTGCCAGATAAACATAAAAAGAGAGATTTTAAAAAAGGACTCTAATTCCTGTTCCAAATTCTAACAGCCACAAAGGAATCAGGACCTGATAAATCATAACAGCTATTTTTAGTCTCCTGTGTAACAACCTACTTTGTAGCTTTTAGAAACTTCTAACTCATACATTGCCTTGGTGATCTGCACTACTTTCTCTGGAGCTGTTAGGATTGAGCCGGTATAGCAGATTTACTAGTTAATGGTCCATTTCTTTAAATATTTTTCCAGCTTTCTAGAGACTTCAGTATAAACAAATAAAATGTCAATTTCAAGAAGTTATCTTGGTTCTGGCCAGGACAGGGTTAATTTTTTCCTGTAGCCAGGAGGGGACATGGCCAGGACCCAGAGGTTATTCTGTACCCCCTCACAGCATTGTCAGGTGCTGGGGGGAAGGGAGCGTCTTATGGGGAGAAGGGGCTCCTTCAGGTGGAGGGAGCATGGCAGAGGGAGTGGTGGTGATGGCTGTTCTGAGCAACCATCTGTGAATCGTTTGCTTATCTTGCACACTTTGTTATTGATAATGTAGCTATTACTGTCAATTTTTTAATCTCATTGCTGTTTCCAGCAATGTTCTTAGCCTGCAGGCTTTAAGTTTTGTGCCTCCAGTTCGCCTCTTCAGCCATCCACATGGGGAGAAGAGATTGGATGAGCAGTACATGATTTCAGTGGGAATGCGGAGGAATACCATTCCTAAATCATGGCAGAGTAATTTGGTGCCTCCTCTGGGACTTGAAATGTTGATATAATAGCAGATCTGACCAGAGTAGGTTGGAAACAAATTTGTTCTAAGTATATCTTGTATTAAGTCCAGAGCCACTGGACACATGTCAGTTGGTCTGTTCATACGGTTGTAGTACCTAACCCTGCATATGTTTCCAAACATTCCTATATGTGCCCATCCCATTGTTCTTTTTCAGAGGAAGGAGAGGGATCAGGATTTCTTTGTTGCTGTACTGTGTGATATCAGCTTAGGACATGACAACATCAAGGGCAGTGAGAGTTATTGGGGGTGTGTCTTCAGTGCTGCTCCCCTGCCCTTACCTCAGGTGCTACATCTGAGAGTCCATTGATAATTGTACTTAGCCAGTGGGAAGAACAGTCACCCTGTAAGAGACGGTCCGGAGATCCCTTGTCTGCCTCATGGCCATCGTCAAGGACAGAGACTGAAACCCCTAAAAGGGACTTTAAAATCTCAACACAGGAGTTCTGGCCTGGCTGAGGTGGGATGTTGGCCAAGTGCTGCCTGCAGGTGTGTTTGATGGAAAAACCCAGCACGCATATCGGAACATCAGAACCTGAGCAGAAACAATGGGCAAGTCACGGTGAAGTGACTGCACCTGCTGACTTGTACTGGTTGACACTGTACCTGCTGACAGCTGACCTGTTCTGAGTTCTCAAAACAAACACACTGTAATGATTTCCCCCACCTGTTTGGCCAACTGCCTGTCGCTTCAGAGAGGACTATAAGGACCCCTGAGTTAACCACAGACTTTGAGATCTCCCCACGAAAGAAGACGGATCTATTGGCTGGACCACGAGGATTTCGTCTCTCCGTTGGTAGCTATAACCCACCCCCTCTTTCTCTTTTCTCGCTATCCTTTATTTCCCTTCCAATCCCCACTATCGCATTTGTTGGCACTAAATAAAGGCGCATTTTTGATTGAGAAAACTGAGTTTTCCCCCGCTGTGTCTTTTACGCCTTGAGATCCCTAAAACGAACCATCAGGTTCCCCGCATATATTTGCGAACCCTGACACCCCTATACAGAAAAAGAAATCCAAAACCAAATCAGTTCCCTTAGTGAGGGATCACTAGGAAGCAGGACCCTCACAACAGGAGGAAGAGGCAGGGCCAGAGGTGATCACTTGATCCCTATCCCTCAATAAGCTGCAGGGTATGCAAAAGGATTTCATTCACCGGTCAAGTGAGAATCTGGTGACCTGGCTGCTCCAATGCTGGGATATCACAGCCCATGATTTAAAAGCTGATGGTAGTGAAGCCAAGAAACTGGGATCCCTGTCCTGGAATTTGGGCATTGACAAGGGGATTAGGAAGAGTACTCAAACCCTCAGCCTCTGGAGATGACTCCTGTCAATCATGAGGGAAAGGTATTCTCTCAAGGAGATACAGTAGTGTGCCCAAACATGTAGAACACCATGGAGAGAGGTATCCAGTGCCTGAGAGAATTAGCTGTGCTGAAGGTAACCTATAGGGATTCAAATAATGAACAGTTGTCTGTACATCCAGATGAGGTCCAGTGTGCACAATCCCTGGGGCAGAAATATGTATGGAGTGCACCCTTTTAGTGTGCCAAGCCACTGGCATTGCTGTCATTGAAAGAAGAACACAGCTGACTCTGGCAATATGTAGATTATCTTTTTCCCTCCCTTAGAATATTGGCTGAGTCCTAACTGGGCCATCTCCTGGCTACTGCAAAATTTGACCCTGTTCTGGCCAGAACCAAGATAGAAGTGAAGACTGAGATCCTGGGTTTGGACTAATATGAATGTCATACTAAATGTAGAGTAGAGAAGAAACACAGCTTTTGATTTGGATCATAGTGAAAATCCATATCTTGCAGCATTCTGGTTCTCTAAATGTGCAGAATAAGGTGCTGCGGAGACAGATGTAAGACAGTTTTCAGTGGATGAGTTTTGAATTTCTGTTAATACAGCAAGATAGGGTGTCAAAAAAGTGAACAAAATGCTCCTTTGGAGTGTGTTGCTTTATTTCCGAACAAATACTTTTTTAAATTTCTTTTGTCTGGTCTTCCAGATAAAAAGTGCATTGGCATTTTCACTGAGCTATGTGAAAATACTTTACTTTTTATAACAAAAAAATGCTTCTGAAATGCTTCTGAAAGCTCTGAGGCTGGGATACCTAATTCTCATTGAGAGGTATGAATATTATCAAATAATTTAAAATTCTGATCTGCAATGGCCATGCTTATGCTGGAAAATTTTGATGGCAAATACACAGTTTCATTCAAAGGTGTTGAACTTGGATAGCACAGGACAACAACCTACATGCATGCCTGGCTGTGCCTGAACATCTGTGACTGTTTTCTCGTTTTCAAATTCAAGATGATGTCTAGAAATTGTCTGAAAGACTGATAGTTGGTTGGGGTTAAAACTGCATTGATGACCATTCTAACAATTTTACAAACTAGATTCTTTTTCTCCAGTGCCTGGAACTGGTCCTCTGAGGCACTGTTTGTTTTACTAGCACCAGTATCACAGAATCATAGAATGGTTTGGATTGGATGGGACCTTTAAAACTCATTTAGTTCCACTTCCGTTTCCATGGACAGGGACACCTTCCACTAGATGAGATTACTCAGAGCCTCATCCAACCTGATCTTGAACACATCCATGGATGGGAAGTCCACAATTTTCTAGGTAACATGTTCCAGTGCCTCAACACCCTTGTAGTAAAGAATTTCTTCCTAATATCTAATCTAAACCTATCTTCTTTCAGTTTAAAGTCATTCCCTCTTGTCTTGTCACTATGTGCTCTTGTAAAAAGTCCTTATCCATCTTGTAGGCCCTCTTTAAGTACTGTAAGGCTGCTCTAAGGTCTCCTCGTGGCCTTGTCCTGTACAGGCAGCATAACTCCTACTCTCTCAGCCTGTCTTCACAAAGGAGAGGTGCTCTGGCCCTCTCATAATCCTCATGGCCTTCTCTGAACTTGATTCATGAGGTCCATGTCCTTCACATTTTGGGGGCCTCAGGGCTGAGCACAGTACCCCAGGTGGGATCTCACAAGAGCAGAGTGGAGGGGGACAATCTTGTCCCCTGACCTGCTGGCCATGCTTCTTTTGATGCAGCCCAGGGTTTAGTCGGCTTTCTGATCTGCAAGCACAAATTGCCCATTCATTTTCAGTTTTTCATCCACCAATACCCCCCAGCTGCTCTCTATAACATAAATTGTCTTAGATTACATGTCTAACCAACACAAAGAGTGGTTTCATGATGGTAATCTTTTAGGAGATGGTATTTTCAAAATGTATTTGATATTTGCCTTGCAAATTCAAATAGAAGTTTGATCAAAATGTGTTGCTCTCTACATAATACTAAAACCAGAACCTACACTGACAACATTTTTAAAACTTTAAACCATCACTAAAAATGAAATATAACAACTGGTTTGAAGTCATTCTTCAAATTTATGCTAAAATTTTTTTGTCTAAACTTCTCAGAATGGATTCAAATAATCTTTAAGAGAATTGTATTATTTTCATTAATTCAAGGTCCATTCATTATCTGAGGTAAGTTTTACTTGTTCTCTTCTTACTCCATCCTAACTTTTCTAGTTATCACAATTTTTTTCTGGGAAAATTGTTTCACATTTACTTACAAAATAACTCCCTTAAACTGAAATGTCTACAGACAACAGTTATTGGTTGAAAATACAGTTTCACTGTGTATCCTTCCCTTTTATAACACCTACACAATATTGTTTAACACCTACAGAATTGTTTAACAACTAAATCTTAAAACGATGCTTTTATGGCCTATACTGGGTCTAGATCTGTAAAATCCAATTTTGCTGAAAAATACTGCTACATAGTGTAGCATTAGCCTCATCCTTTCCTGAGGTTCATTTGATAGAGACCCTTAGCATTCCTATTCAGCAGTTTGCTACCGACATGGATCAGAAATGGTAACATACTGAAAATTAAAGATGTGTCTCAGCTGAAAATAAATTCGATTTATATAAAAATAACATATAGCTACTCTAATAATAAATTTATTTCATGGTACGTGTGTAATTTTTGCTTTAGTTTCAGAATGCATACCCCCAGACTTGCAGTATTAGAAAGTATGACTTTTGCATTAGGAGTGTGTGGGGGTAATAGGAAGAAGGATGTAATTACATGTTATTTCAATGGATAAAAAATGAAAATTGAAATTTTGTCAAGAATTTAAAAATACGGAATATATTTTATAAGATGATTTCTTTTTTTTTTTTTCCTAATCCTTTTTTATTCTTCAATTTATTTTTCTTGGTTGAAAGAAGGAAAAGAAGTAGATGTGTGATGAGAGGTGATGCAGAAAAATCAATTCTGTGAGACAAACATAAAAAAGCTTTTCATCCCATCAAATCCATGGGACAAAGAATAGGAAAAATGTACCCTTTTAAAGCCTTCAACATGTCAGTTTTTCTAGGTTGTTGATATTTCTGGCAAGTATCTTGGAGAAATCTGTATGGGAAATATCTGTCTCTTTTTAAAGGTCTTCTCTAATTCCTATTAGACTCTTAATAGTTCACAGGAAACAATATTGAGTGACATTACTAACATCTCTTCAGAAATAATTGAACATTTAACTTAGGAAAACGTAATGGTCAAAGGTATATGCTTTCAGTGGGAAAATGCTTGGATAAGGAGTTCCAGATTATATCCAGAAAGAATTCAGTTTATTTCCAGAGATATGTACACATATGTGGTGAGTTGACCTCGACTGTCTTTCAGGTGCCTACCCAGCTGCTCTATCACTCCCCATCCTCATCAGGGGTACAAGATGGGTGAAAAGCTCATGGGTTGAGATAAAGACAGGGAGATCACCTACTAATTACTTTTCAGTTACTATCAAGAGTAAAACAGACTCAATTTGGGGAAATTAGAACTTTCGCAAAATCATGAAATTGCTGAATTATACAAATACAGGATAATTACTCACACAACGTTATTATACTGGAACTAGCTCAAGGAAGTACAAGATTGCCTTGAAACATTTTTTGAAAGGTATGGATTTCAGGCAGCAAGTGGTGAAATGCTGAAATTTGTTGCCATGGGTAATTATAGAGACAAACAATACCAACAGATAAAAAAAATTAATTACTCCAACTCCAGAACTATAAATATAAAAATAAGGCTTAGAAAACTATGTGCCTTCCAAGGCCCTTAATACAATGGCTGGTGATCTGAGGGTGGTTTCCACTTTGAGAGTCTTGGGAGATGGTCAGGTTTATGTAGCTTTCATGAATTTCATCTCCTATGGTCACTTCCCTAGGCAGGCCAGACCACCTGTCTGTTGCTGTTAGGGCATTTCTGATGCTTGTTTGTCTGTCATTGAACATTCATTCACTTCTTTTTCTAATTCAGAAAGAAAAACAAGCAAAAGGTTATTTTCTATCTAAATTCCCTTTTCTTCAACCCAGCCACACACATACCTATCTTCTTACAAATATTTGAGAAGAAATTGACTTGTAAATTTCAGGAATATTTCAAACAGAGAATAACTACATCAAGGGTTGTTTTGGTTTTCTGGGTTTTATTTTTTTGTTGGTTTTATTTTCTGGTGGTGGTGGTGTTCAGTAATTCAAGCTATTGCACATCTTTAGTTTAGTCTGCTCTATCGTTTTATTTCTGGTTCATCTTTTAGGACATAATTTCTGTTCTAACAAGGACCTAGAGACAAGAGGATACTCTATAAACATCTGAACTGAACTGATATACAACTGAAATTCCAGGGGTTTGTATATATCTATAACCAGAGCTTCTAAACACAGGAAACTGTCTTTTTACAATGACAGTTAATGTTGATTAATGGTTAGAAAATGGCTTGGATGATACATGTGATAATGTTACTTTACAAGAATTTACAATGGCACAACAGTCCCATTAACAAATGATTCACATGAGTTGGAGGCTTTTTGTTGTATTTACAACACAATAAACCACTACTTCTCTTCAAATAATGATGTTCATTGCAAACCATTGTACTAGTGTTTATATTTTAGGTTTCTCCTTCATTAATTTTCTCTTTCTGTGATTGCTCTTTTGTATCTTGTCTAACAGTGAAATTATTGTGACTGACAGTGACTTAACCACAGCTGCCGTCAACTTTCTGCTGCAATGATTGTACTGCAGATGTGGACAAGAACTACAGTCAGTGATTTTTTTTTAATTTTTTTTTTTGAGGATGTCTTGGGTAATGGCATAACCACTGACCTTCTTGCTGTTCTGTAGTTGTACTTAATGGTTAACTGCATCTGTATCTGAAACTCACTCTTCTGCAGAAGAGGATAAAATATGTCAAGTTGATAAGAAAGAATGTTTGTAGCTTGTTACACAAGGTCAGCAACAAGTGCATTTTGTTTCCTTATTTTTTCTTCCAAGTGATTGCTGGGAGCTGTAATATGTCCTAAAAATGAGAGACCTGTAATTAGCTGATGTTCCATTTGGAATATATGGATTCATTACAAGAATAGGGATGTTTACTCCACCCTTAATTTCATGAAGGGAGTCTTGAAGAATATATTAAAAAAGACAAATTTATTTTAAAAAAATAATTTAGAGCTGTAATACTAGAGGGAGAATAGAAGGTTTTGATCCATGAATAATATTTTGAACTGATGTGAATTTCTTAAAGGATGTGGCTCTTTGTCTGCAACAAGCAGTTTGTTGAAGAATTGGTGTGCAATTAATTGCCAAAACAATGTCTCAGCCATACCCTCTCTGTGTTCAGTTTCTCATTATGTCAGTTGATTTTTCTTGACCTTACATAACTTACATAATAATGATATTGAGTCAGATCCTCACCTGACCATTGAATTAAATGACCTCTGATCGATCAGTAAAAAATCATCTGTATTTTGCACTTGTTACTTGCAGTGCTTTTTGACTGTTAAACAGACTTAATGCCCTATATTACTCCATAACTATGTCTCAACCAGACAAAAAGTAATGTTTTATTATAAGAAATCTGAATCTTTAAATACCTCTGGACAAGTCTTGTCTGAATGTATCATATTTGGTCTCTTTTGCAGAAACATCTTTCCATAGTATTCAAAGTTATTGAGTGAGCCTTTATCTGAGTCATGGAGTGCTGGGAAGGAAAAAAAAAAAGAAAAAGATTGAAACTGTGTGGTCATAAAGCTAAGATAAGAGTTTGATCCAGACATTTTAGTTTGATTTTCTTCCAATTTGAAAAGCAGTGTATAGGAGTGTGTTTGGGTTTAGTGCTATAATGGAATAAAAAAGAGGAAAGTAGGAAAAGAAGCATTTATCTTTAGGACAGATGTTTTGGCTGGTGAGAACTACTGCTATTTCCCTCTGAGTACAAAATGTTACAAATATGTTCTCTTCTCCCATAACTTAAGCTCATAATTTGAATTCACACACCTTGAGTCCAGTAGAATGCAGAGCTTCGGGCTGGGTGGTGATTTGACCCATTGCAGTCACTGCCATCATGGTGGAGAGTGACAATATTCAAGAATCAAGGAACACATTTTAATATTTGCTGTGGTCCTCTGTGAGGTTGTACTGTGCTGTGATTGTGGTCTACCACCAGGACAAGAATAAACATTTATGAAAACTGCCATATTCTTGGCAACCAAAGTACAATAAGGCAGAGACTGTTGTGGCCCTACCTCCAGATCAGAATTTAGTCAGTGGACTCTTGGCAACATTTTTTGTCATCCTCAAACCTCTATCACATACTTTTGTGCCCCTCCATTTCAGCACCTCATTCTAGAACCCTCATCCTTCGGACTTATCCTCTCCCATGTCTCTAAATACCGAATTGTTCTTGTAGACATCTTTTATCTTCACATGACCTAACACAGAACTACAAGCATCATTTATTGTGTCTTTACATTTTGCAACTTGCTATTGGCTTTACTTACCACTGCATTCAGCTTCACAAGCTCTTATTTGTGTAAAAAACATAGATAAAGGCTGCAATCATCTAATCATTAGAAAAAAAAATCCTTTACATGATTTTTTTTAAAAAGCAAGGATGATGGAAAGCCAACACTAATAGAGTGTTTCTTTGAACAAATACTCATGGGCTTTACATTAGCATGTACAATTGTGGTGTTAAAGTCTTGTTAACAAATAATTTGCATTAAAATCTTAAGCCTGCTGTGCCTAGATAAAAATACAGGTTGATTACCCTTAATACTTCTATTAGTCTCCCTTGCTCATTAACATCCATGTATTTTCCTTTTTCTTCTTTTTATTTTTCTGAAGAAACATAAAAGAAGATTAGTATTTTATCAGTGAGTGAGGGTAGAACTAATTCAGGGATTTGGCCACTGCTGTAACTGCATTCACTGAATCATGGTAATTCAGCAATAGCTACAATTCTTCAATGACAACTGCTCAAGTACAAACCTGTCATTAAGAAATCTGCATGTACATAGAGGAAATATATCTAGGAATTTACTAAAGTGCTGTGGGTTTTCTTTAAAATAAGATGATAAAAAACACAAGATGTGGAAGAATATTTCTTGTTGTTATTTCTTGTAATGAGCAAAATGAAAGGTTGAGTAGACTGATGTGTTCCACCAAGAAATTATTACAAAGCTTACACTTCCCTTTCTCAGTAGTTTTAGGCAAGCATTATTTCATTTACTGCAAATAGAATCTCAAACCTTCACATTTTTTACCCCCAAAATACAAAGGAGATAAATACCAGTTCTGAATTTCTATTTATTTTCCCCATACCAAATACTTTGATGGGGTTCCTTATGTTTAAGTGTCCACACACTGGAGATTTGCAATATTTGTAAACACATTTGAGGTCCTTGAGCAAATGACTGTACATATGTCAAGTAAATCTTCCCAAGTTTCTGTAGCATATAACATCTGACTTTTAGAAACCTGAGAAACAAACGCTGTTCTGAATTACAGAAACATGGCTGCAACATTCACAGTAACCTTGTGAATCAGGAGGATCCCCTCTTCAGGCATGAAAGTAAGTAAGGCCTTGAGTTATAGGCTCTGGTCTTGCATCAGACTGCACTGTTATCTGTGTCTGGGTAGCTCTTCATCCCTTCTCCACCTGGGATTACTATCCCTGTAACAGTAAAAATGTGGATGATCATGTGTTCAGGCTTTAGTTGGAGCAGTCCTGAGCTGGGAGTATTATACTCAGTTGTCATTACTTACAGTTTAATACACTTGGCTGTGAAATGTGCAGCTCAGGACCCTCCTTACAACACATATTGGTTTTAACTGCCACAACTGAGGTAGCTACCAGCTCCCACTGAAACATCCTTGTCTGTGAGAACAGACTTGACAAAGCTGTCAAAACACCAAAGAGAACTATGAAATTGCAGGAATACAGCTGCTGGGATTTGGCGCAGAGATAAAATTCTGGCTGGATAAGAAGGTAAAAGATTCACTTAAAAAATCAGGGAATTAATGAAATCCACTAGAGATATGATGTATCCACTTGCCCCATAGGGATTTTTGTGCAGAGCTACCTAAGGATGCTTTACTTTTGCATGCATTTGAGCACTGTTATAATATCTTATCGTGAGATTCTGTAAATCTGAGTCAATCATTTGGATGCTCTAGAATGTCAGGTGCCAAACCATGGAAAACTACATATGAATCTATAAATCAGACCATCCAACCAGGTGCACAGTGACACAAGATACCTTGATATGGGTATCTCATGTGCCAGCTCAGTAGAAATGACTCACGTGCCAGCTCAGTTTGGTTTGTGCTAGATCTGATCCCAGAAAGTACGAGGCAGGGACAGTTAGCATTGCTATTAATCTGGAAGTAAAGCTCACTTAAGGTACAGTTTTAGCAATTTGTCTTCTGTCATCTATATTTGAAGTGTCCGTGTAGAAATTTTCTCAGAGATGTTTATTGCAAAGATGTAATACTCTTGTCTTTCTATGACAGAGATAAAGCCCAATCAAACATTCAGTTGGACTTAGATCTATGGACTGTAAAAGTGATGGTAATTTAGGACTCAACAGTAAAAGAGGCAGATGGACTAGAGACACTAGACTGAATTTATGGAATCTATTTCTTTTCCTAAGAAATAGGAGAAACAGTTCCATCTCTGAAAATGAACCCAGTTCAGTCAGAGAAGTTAGATGCCTTAGTGTCGCTACAGTGGCTTTTTGAATCTCTGTTGTGGTGCTCATGAAACTGATATGCCACAATCATTTGTTGATGTAGCTTAAAAGTCTGTTAGAAATAAAAGATTTCCATGTTTTCTTGGTTTTCTTGTATGACAGCTATGACAGGTGTTAGTAGACACTGCAGACAGTCCTGTACTGCTCACTGGAAAGTGAGGATGTATCAGCAATTGCAGTAACCTCTGCGCAGAGTGGATCTTCTAGAATATTATTGTACCAGAGCTGAAGAATTATGTGGTGGTGCAGGGCATTTGCAGTTTGACTCCAAACTTTGCTTGGGATCAGCTCTTATATCAAAACTTAAACCTATTCCAGTTCTCTAGAGAAGCACAAGGGGCTCTTTCTTCCTTTAAGGAACTCATTTAAATTTTGTCTTGACAGGATTTGTTAAATTTCATTACATTCTTGAGGCCTTTCCTCTTGCACAAGCATTTAAGTTAAACTTTTGTGGTACTTCAGTATGGATGTTTGAGGAGTGCTTCAAGTTTTTTGTTAGGGGATTCTTAGTCACATTTTTTTAGCTCACTGAATTTCCTTTTTTTAAAAAAATTATTGTGTTCCTGTAGAAAAAAAATAGGGGGCTTATTTCTACATAATAGACTTATTTTCTGGTTAACAGAGTGAGAGAATGTGGGATTGGGTCCTTAACTCATGTAAACTACTGGGCTGTGTGTTCTTTATTGCCATAAGTAAAAATGTGTCACAGATTACTTTATTCACAGTTTTAAGAAAGTGAGATTTTGACTAATGGAATTTTAGGAAATCGGACTCAGGCAAACGAGATCATTTTGTCTATTTCTCCGAGAGGGAAAACAAAATCTGTCAGAGCCACTTTTCATCACTTTGCTTTCTTTGACATGTCCAGTTTTTCTGTCTTCAGAAACTCAAGTAGATTTTAGACAATTGTGTCTTGATTCTGAAGTTTTTGAGATCTGTTTTGAAATAAAAACTGGCCTATTTTTAAAGATAAGAAAAGTATATTATAATATGTTACAAGAGGGGTTTGCTACAGCAAAAGCAGCTGCTCTTCAATTCTCTTTGTGCCTCTTTGTATTTACCAGCTCTTCATGTAGCCACATCATCCTATAGTTCAGTGATGGGTGTTTTGGAGTGGACTGTCAGTCGCATTAAACAAAGGTAACTGGAGAGAGGAGTGATGGAGTGGTTTAGTGAAAAAGAAAGGGATGAGGAATAGAACAGAAGGAGAGTTTGTCTTGTAACTACTATTCTTACCAACAATTTAAACGTTAACAGAGACTTTTTTTGTGAAATTCATGCCTTGCTCCTCCCTACAAAACTATCACCATGCAAGGCTGTTGGGTTTTATGTCTCTCCTAATAATTTTTATTTTGCTATCATATGTAGGTTGAGCAGCAGATACGTGTGATATCTGGAAGTTAGGGCATTTTGGATGGCTAGATCAGCAAAATCCCAGAGGATAATTTTAAAGGAAGTTCATTCAGTTTCTAGCAGCATTTTCTTACTCCCTTCAATTGAATGTAGTTCTGTCATGGTTGTTCTTGACAGTAGTGTCAAGGGACTCTGTTTTCAAACACCATTAATTAATATGAATTTTTTTAGTCATTGACACTTTTGAAGTAAAGGGCTAGCATATTTTGTGCATTTTTGACTATACCAGCTTGATTTAAATTAGTGTTTTTCAAGAACTGCAGTCACAAAATACAGATTTCCTATTTGTATTATCTCTTAGTGGAAAAAAAAATCATTTATATAATGATTTATGAGAATATGTTTTTTCAAAGTGATTACCTCAGCAGTAGATCTGTGTTTTACTTAAGTCTGCACTAAAAATGTAAAGGGGAGCATGGATGGACAGGAATTTTTATCTTATTTTCTTCATAACAAGAAAATACTTAGTATTAAAAAAATGTAGGTAGTTTTGGAAAAGTCATTTTGGAAATCTGATGGAAAAAATTATCATTTGTCATTTAGGAGAACTGCTGGTGAGAGAAATGTTTTTTTTTTCCTTCACATCGGTCCAGGCTTGTGACATGACAATTTGGTTATGGTCAGGCAGTGATGGGAAAACATACCACACATAACTAATATATAGGCCAGAAGATGAAAATGTGTTTACATTTTTTTTAAAAAACACTTTCTGTGACTTGGTATACTTAATACTTATGTGGGTCTTGATGTTTGAGTATAGTGGTGAAAATACAGCATATCTTTCTTCAAAGGATCAGTGGAGGTGCCCAAATAAGGAGCAAAACCACCATAATGTTCTCTTATGGGTGAATTTAAGTCTACACATCATTCTAATAACCATGTCTGAAGGTATTGTAGGAGTATGATCTCTCCAAATGATTTTAACCTGAGCTGTTTGATTAGGTGTCCTAAAACTGGCCCACAGAACATTATCACTGCAGTCTACAGGCAAGGCAGGCAATCCATGGTAAGCAAATACCCAAATACTGCTGGGGAGGAAGGGAGGGAAGCCCTATAACTCTAAATGAGACCCGCCAACTCGATGGCAAAAAAGCTATATTTTATTTTATATATTTTATTTTTAGCTTTAGTGAACGGTGCATATTTATTTGTTTTTGTTTCATCCTCAAATAGCAATGAGCAATGCAGCTTTTGCATAAGCTAATCAAGAAATCCATCTTTCAGTCTCTCATTTAAATTGCATGAAACTGGAGTGAGAAAACATTGGGGAAGAGGAGGCAGAAATCTTCAGCTGAAAATGAATCCAATTTATAAACAAGATAAATTAAATACTACAGTTGTATGCCCAAAAACAAAATAGTGAAATGGTTAAGGTATTTGTATAATCCTGGTTTTTTTCACTATGTGTATTCTGACAGCTAAGTGGGAAAAAATTGATATTGTGATTGTATGAATTAAAAAAGAGGAACTCTTCCTTCTCCACATGATGCAGAATTATGTGGAAGATGGCTGTACTACTGGCTTTTTCAGTATCTTTTGTTGTAAAAGGTGTGAGGACTGGAAGAGGTGAGAACTGAGAAATTTCTGACTGAATCTGGATTTGTCCTGCCAAAGGTTGCTTTGTGTATTTTTAACTTTGCATTTAAAAAATTCCTAACCAGTAGGAAGATGTTGGTACTACAATAAATCAAGAATAGGTTTGATCATATAGTCACAGGCATTTGTTTCCTGTGGAGAATTCCTCCCCATTTGAGCTATATACAAATTCAGTGGTTGTAGGTGCTGTCCATAGTACCAAAGGCCAGAAGGAAGAGCTGCAATAACTGGTCACAATTTTGGGCAGAAGATAGTGTCCGGCACTGAGGTGTGCATTGTCAGGATCCTGAGGGTACTGCTAATTCTTGCTGTCCCTGCCAATGTTCCCTGGGCTCCACCCGCCATGCTCAGACCTGGGTCAGCCCCCCACCAGGGCCCCTTTAAGCCCCCAGGGCCATCACTCTCTGCCCCAGTGATGCTGCCAGGGCCAGTCTCCATCTCCTCAAAGCCATGCCCACATCCTCAGGGTTGAGCCCAATGTGCAGGGATGAGGCCACCAACACTGCCTTTTTAAAACATAAGTTGTTTTTGGACTGTGTGTTATTGTGATAAACACTGGCAGCATGCACAGTCAGTTGAACATTTCATCAAAACAATTTCTTTGATTATTTTAGTTATATTTATATACTTGACAGCAGTATAGGTCAAAATATAGATCAATGTTTTCTTTCTTACAGGAAGACACTGTTTAAATTTAAAACAAGGCACCTTCGGTTCTATTATATTGTAGTTTTTCCTACCAAAAACAACAAAAACATTAAGGTTATTTAGTTTGTTGGACAAACATCTCTTTCATTGTAGAGATGCCACACTCTATCTGAATTTTAGCACTGCGATGAAATTCTGATACTTAAGCCTGATCCAGGAGACCAAGCAACGAGCTGTTGAAGTATTACCAGTGGTGGTAACTAAAAACTTGCAGGTTTTTAGTGTTATACTGGTTCAATAAATAATATTTCTATTTTTTTGCACAGCTTTGAATAAATGTTTATACCTTTATAATAACAATATTTCTATTGGAGTTGAAACCTGTCTTCTGTTTTCATTAATGAACAATCCAAGATAATTTTTCCTTAAGTGACAAATTCCTGCTAATCAGGTTCAATTTCACACCATGCTTTTTATATCTCTAGGAGAATTATGGGTAGGCATTATATTGAATCTATACATAAAGTTGTAAGAATAGTCACTGAGTGGATGCTCTCATATACAGATAAGATTGTAAAGCAGGTAGATTAATAGATACGTGTTGCAGGACAGCAAGCAAACTCCCTTGAAAAATCTTCAGTCACATGTATATCAGATAGCATAAAAGGAGACAGTGGTTTCTAATAGCTAGAACAGGCTTTGAAGGTCGAAGCTCTGCATGGGGAAATTAATTTTGTGTTACAGTTGCTGTATAAAGCAGTTATGATGGGAATGAGTCACCTCAGTCCTACTAGGGCTCAATGTGAGGAGCTAAAGGGCAGCAGTTATGCTTGATGTGATTCAACAGAGAGAGTCAGAGGACTTCTTGCAAAAAAAAAAAGGGCCTCTGCTGCTTTTCATTTCATCTTTTGCTTTTTAAAAGTTACTGTAAATTTAGTTACTGGAAAAATGTCTCCCATTGCCCTAACGTTTTTCTTCTACTTCCTGCTTCCTTGCCCTCATTATTGACTGAACAACAATGGCTCTGCACAACTGCATTCACTGGGAGTCGTTCATGCTTTGCCAGACCTTGTTAGTATGCATATGAAGGTTAACTAGAAGTGTAGCATAGCCAGGAAGCACATAGCTGGTTTCAGCAGGAGCTGGAGGTAAATTCAATTATTAATTTTTTATTTGGAAAATATTTAGTTTACCCACTTCAGTTCAATGAGGAATAAAGAATGCAACAAGGGAAACTTTGGAGCAAATGGATTTAAGACTATAAAATTAATATTTAAACATGAGGCTATGAGGACAAACAATAGATATACATTATAGATATGCTTACCTCTCATTTTCTTTTAAGCATATCAGGAAATGTTTTCTAACTAAATAAACAGAGACTGGAAGCAAAGCTATGTCTTTTCACTGAAAATCACTATATTTTAAAATTTAGGATTAGTTAAGCAAATAAGCCTCTGTCACTATTGCAACTTCAGAAAGAATGCATGAAGAAGCCTTTTGCAAGTGCATGTAACTCTCAGATCCAGAGACATCTATTTTTGTCAGGTAAGAGAAGCAATTCTCCAAAAGGCTCATAATTTATATTTTTTAGTTAGATACTTGAAGCTGAGAAAGATGAGGTAGGGAGGATGAGGGGTGGCAACACTGTGAATGCAACACAGCACTAGTGGCCATGTTATCCATTGCTCCATTTGAACTAGTCCGACTGTCAGACTATAAAATGTTCAAAGCCATTAGTATTATGTCCATGCTATGACTAAATTAAGATGGGCTAAAACCGATGTGTTTGGTTTTTCTCTTGGTTTTTTGATGGGTTCTTTTGTGTGTGTGTGTTTTCACTTTGGTTTGCTTTTTTAAGAAGTTCATTCCCAGACTGGTATAAATGCCGTTAGCTGTGTGAGCTGGTAGTATGTGAGTTAATACTTATGCTAGCTACATGAACTTCTGTGCATTGTGAGATTTTTCACACAGTTACCAATCTGAGTAACTCTGAGTGCAGCTTGGGTGGGTGCTTTTGTGCAGGTGTTTGCAGGAGATCTGTTGGTTGGCAAGAGAGCCGGCACTTGCTAAGGTTGCAAGGGAGTGGTGTTTTACTCTGGAAGTTTGGTGATGAAAAGGTGAAGGTGGAAAATTGGGGTGCTATGGGAAGCAGGAGGGAAGAAAGGCTGATCCTTGAGCCTGATCCATGAGACCAAGATACAAGCTGTTGAAGTATTGCCAATGGTGATAACTGCTTGTTTAATTGAAGGGAAAATGTGTATTCTGTCAAAGAATATTTGTGATTTCCCTGAGCATCATAAATAACATATTTATATTTTTGCCTTTTCACAAAATAGTTATAATTTATGTTGGAAAATTTGTATTTTTAAATTATTTTGGTTTGCTTGACTTTTTTCACCTTCAGGAAAGTGATACTCAAAGTTTTTTTTAAAAAGGTATGAAGAAAGTAGATTGTCAAATACTGCTTTGAGTAATTCACCATTTACCTTGCAAATGTAAAATTTAGCTTTCAGGACGCTGATTTTTTATGATTCATTTATGATCTATGACAGTCATCTCAAAAATAACATTTGTGAGATTGTTACATTGGCATCTTGTAATAAACATTTGTAGAGCAATTGAAATTTGGGAGATGAGTGGTGCTTCAAAATATTGAAACTGTTTACTGTGGGATATTATAAAATAATCTTTTTAGCCTCAACAGAATGAAGTAAAAGCTAAGTTCTTGTCAAACACATGTATTAGTTTTCTTAATTCCGTTCTCTCTTCTGAAGAGATTAGACAAAATAGAGTGCTCAGGGGTAGCTCCTTTTCCCCCATCCATTTATGAGTTTTGTGTTTTCAGCAACACTGAAATGTGAGCTGTAGAACTGTAAAGATTTATTTCCAGAAACCAGCCAAAAGCATAGCTGTTCTACAAACACTAAAATCCATGCAATACAATGTTGAGCTTATTTTCTTGACACTTATTCAGTTATCTAGGTGTACTTCTGCATGTAAAACATCAGATATACTTGTCTTGGGTTTTGTAACCGAAAAAATGTCATTCCATTCCATCTCTTGAAGCCGGGTGGAGCAGTGTTGCTCAAATGGGTCAGTGTTGCTTATCAGATGGTGCAGTGTTCCACTACCCCATGAGGATATCTTCTGTTAACGGACCATTAAAGCTCACCAATGACATGACACATTACATCATACTATTGTAAGAGGCTCAACCCAGGGAGGAGGAGCCAAACCATCTTCACCTAGATAAAAAGGAACCACAACTGTCACCAGTCATCCAGTTTTCCACTGGATCCCTGGAGGAAAACTGGACCCATCTCATCATTACTGGACCCTTTTTTTTTGACGGGACCATCTCTACTCCAACAAAACCACATCTTCCAGTTCAGGAGGGCTTACTTTGGGCAGCTTCCAACACCCTGACCAACAGGGTGTCAGGTTGTATTTCTGACTCTGTCAGGGTTTTCTAGGATTTCTTGTTTGTTTGTTTGCTTGTTTATTCTTCCGTACTACAACATTTGTATTTTTATATCCCTAGTAAATATCTGCTATACCTATTCTCAAAATCTTTGCCTGACAGCCTTTTAATAGCAAATTTATAATAATTTGGAAAAGGGGGGGAGGGGCTTACATTCCAAGGGAGACTCCAGTCTTCCCAGGCAGATACCTGTCTATCTAAACCAAGACAATGCCTTTGGACAGAAACATTTCTGTCAAACATATTATTCAACTGAAAATTATCTTGACAAAAATATAAATTTTCCATAAAACTTATTAATTCTGTAGAAGTTTTTCAGAAATGTGTCTCCTTGCCTTGAAACAAAAGACAGAAAGTGAGCATTTCATATAACAAAATGACGCTTACAAGAAATGGTTTCCATGTTGCTATGTGAACTGTATTTTCTATGATGCACACAGTCCTGGTCTCCTGTAATACACAACCTCTCTTAGTGGAAGACATCTTTAATTAGTAGCAAGGTGAATTATTTGAAGTTTGATAGTGAGAGGAAAATAAGCTGAGGACTGCTGAAATTCTGAAGCAATTTTTCCAAACTGGAATATTTCTGACTGTAATTTCAATTCAATCAGAGAAAAAAAAAAAAGAAATTTTGCTTAGGATCCATGTAGTTCAATAATGCTGTTCTAAATGTGTTCTGCAGTCACATCAGTACATTCGAGTCTGTCAAATATATAAGAAAAAATAAACAAACTATGGAGTAGAAGAGCATTCTACTTTGTGTGTATTTCTCTGTGGAAAAGCTTGTGATGTATAACATATGTGGTGGATTATTAGGGAAAATCCCTTCCTCAGATCTGGCAGGTGGAAAGCTGAAGAGCTATACATTTGTTTGCAATAGCAGACAATAACAAGGACAGTTAAACTCAAAATCAAATCCTAATGGACCTGACAGAAAAGGACAGAAGGATTAATTATTTTACTCTGCCTAATGCACCTTTGAGACTTGCTGTAAAACTTAATTAATTGTTCATGAAGCACTTTGACATCATCATATGAAATAAGTTTGAGATGAATTGGTGGTAGTTTTTTCTCATAAAATGTACATTATAGTCTGCTACTACATAATCTTTCTCAGTGAAATAAAGTAATAGTAAATTTGATTTTTATGATGGTTCTGTTATATTGCAATTATTTTTTCTAATTATATATGTTCAGTACATAAGCAAGGAGTTGCTTTGTAATTAACTGCCATTGCTATTTCCACAGATTAAAAAATACCAGTATAGGAGTCATATGCTGAAGGAGAATACGTGCTAAAACCTGGGTGAAACACTTATCAGTCAATATACAAGAATGATCAGCACAGAGTGAAAACTGTTTTTTCAAGCATTTATATATCAACTTGTAAACATTCTTTGACTTTACAACTCAGGAAGTAAAAATAGCAAAGAGTGTCTTCTTGTAGGCATAAAGATTCATTTAAATGTATGCACTTTAAAACACTTTAGCACAAGTTTAACTATGAAGTCAGCAGAAATACTGATATTTAGAAATGTAAGCATGATTATGTGCAAATTTCTATGGAAATAATGGTGCAATGCAGCAGCACTCACTGGGAATGAGAATCCCAGGGAATTGGGTCTGGGAATTGTGATGTAACACTAATATTTCTCTGGCTACTAGAGTTTTTGGACTTGGTGGTAAACAACTTAAAGATGCTTTAATATCAGAGGGGTTTTTTTTCAGGTAGGATTTTTTGGGTTTGTGCATCTCCGAAATTGCATTTTTTTTAAATTTTTTTTTTTTAATTTTTGTTTCCAGCATGCAGGTGTTCATATGTGTAGAAATGCAATGTTCTCAGCTCTTCCACTTCCAAACTTCTCTGTAAAAATTGTTTCTTACCACTTTATCTTCAAACTGTTCTTGTTTTGCATGTGTCCTGTCCCTTTTGCTCACCTCATATCTGATCTGAGAATCGAGGATATCTCCAGAGTGAAAATGATAGATACCCTCAGAGCTCAGTTCATCCCATCTGCCTAAAATATTTTGTGTAAAATGGAATGATACTGATGATGAGTTTGGGCACACAAAATCAGTGAAGGTCCATCCCTTTGTGAAATATTTTCACAATTGAACAGTATGTATTACTGAACAATATTAAGAGTAGCTACTGCATGATTTTATAAGCAAAAGTAAAAGGAATCTTTCATTTTCACTAAATAAAATAAGCAAGAGCTAAATATAAAATTCAATGCTAACACACAATTTTTATTTCTGAGAAGGCTAAAACTGTTATTGTGAAGAATAACTGATTTCACAGAGCAACGTGAAAATGTAACTATCAAGTACCTAATATATGTTTTTCCTGTTGTTATTATTATAGTTATAATTAATATTTATCAGCTAATTGTACATGGTAAATTCTTTGAAGCCTTCTTTTTCCATGATAGCCTGTAAATGAAAATAGTCTATTACATAATTAAGTTTGCCCCCATCACAATCTGTATCTGTTTATAATGAATTATGTGAGAGAACATATTACAATTTCTTAATACATTAATATATAATTGGATTGATCATGTGAGGCCACCTAGATCTTTGTACCTAAATCATGTAATGAATTTGGCCCTTATTATCTTTTCCATTACTGAATGTGCAGGAGTTCTACTTGTTTGGATTTAGTACTTGATAGTTTTCAACAGTCCTTCACCTATCACATGGTTTCTCTTTACCTTCTTTTGGTTAAGTTGTCAATCAAAACTTCTGAAATCAGTTTGAGTCATGGAATCATAGAATGGAAGGAACCTTAATAGGTCATCTTATCCAACATCCCTAGCAATGAACAGGGACATCTCCAATTAGGTCAGGTTGCTCAGAGCTCTTTTGCACTGATAATGCTTCTGTTTCCCAAAAGAATGAGGGAACAATGTCTGAAAAGCTCTTAAAGTTTATGACATCTAGAGATGAGGCAAGAGAAAAAATATATGTGAATTCTAGTGGTTAGGAATAAAAAATAATACATGTTTTTCCTGTAGTGAAAGGTAGCTTTGCTTTGTTCATTGGCACAACTGGGAAACAAAATCAGAAAATCATTGTGTTTGAGTTGATGTTTAAAAAGTGGACATCTCAAGTGACTATATAATTAAGTTTAATCATACTACCTTTGGAATAAATGGACTAGAACTCATTCTTACTAATAGACACTTTTTCTTTTTGGTAAAGAATCTTCCATTTGCTTTACAGATTTCTCTCTGTGGCAAGAAGTGTCAAATTTAGCTGTACTGAAGACAGCTTAACTCTCTGTTAACCCTGTGCTGATTTTTGCAAATATATAGCAAGCGTCAACAGGAATTTCACACCATTAGATATTACTGAGTCCTTGTTTGTTTTATGAGTCAATGGAAATTACGTGCAGTCATAAAACGTAAAAAAAAAAAAGTTTAAATTGTGTGGATTTAATATTTAAATTTTATGTTTTCTACTTTATTTTTTTTTTTTTCATGATGATGGTAGAATTGACATGAGATCTAATGCTCTCAAGCTATGAAATCTTCAGGGACATCAAGGATTATCATTGTCTTCCCTACACTGGAACAACTTTAACAATGGAGTTACCCAAAAAAGCACCCCAGAAGGGTGCGATGTTTCTTTTGAGTTGATAGCTGTGGTCCGAGTACCATGTCCACTTCGTAGTCAGGAGAATTCTCAAATTTTAGGAGGAAAAGTTCTGTTGTCAAGTTTATGCACAGGCACACATGCTTTCACTGGTCATAAAAAACAAACCAAGCAACAACAGGTGATAAGGAAGCTATGGATTTTTTAAAACTCTTGTGCTGGGTTTTAGAAAGTGGTAATGGTGGTTGCCTTTAGACATGAGATAAAACCTCATATTATTCACTTGCAACAGTGTGATGCCACACATTACCATCATGAGAATAGAGAAGGAGTCTAGTTTGGTAAGATTATAACTTTCAGACTCCAGTAAACTTTTTTTCAGACCTTCATGCCAACCATCTGTTAAAGCATCTCTGCAGAACTAGCCATCTGCTAAGTATTAAATCTTTTCTAGTGCTGTGCTTGTGCATATTTTTTCAGGGATATTTAAGTTTTCTGTTTCAGCTGATATTGTACCAACAAATATGAATAAGTGCATTATTCTTATAATTAAAATGCTTGCAGTATGCATACTCCAGATAGGTAACTTTTAGAACATTAGTCACCATTCATACGCAAATGTCCCATCACAACATTAGTGGATTACCCATTATCTAATTTAAAACATAAACTATATTTCTATTAACTTGTGATTACATAACTCAGTATTAATAAGTAGGTAATAGCCTTTTCCCGCATTCTGCTCACAGTGTTAAAGGTAATTTAATAATGTTTACTTCTCTTGCAGTCATTATTTATAGAAAATTTGTAAACTGAAAGGTAAAATTGACTTATACATCAATTTGGAAAAAAAAAGTCTTGTGCATTACAAAAAAGACTGCTATATAATCTCATTTGTGACAGTGGCAAGTGTACTTTACTGTGTGCTTTGAACTTACGGCTTTTGCAGTTGGTGGAACTATAATGAAACTGGCTTATTGATGTGCTAGCTGGATGACTGCAGAATTATTTGTTGTCATAGATTTTTATAGTAACTTCAGATATAATTATCGTTTGTAGTTAGCAAGAAAAATAAGCATAATGATTCTGTGCTGTATAAAATTGCCAAAAAATGTATCAGTTTAGTCAGCTTACTGTTTTATTTCTTTGAAGCATAACAACAGTATACTGTAAAATACATTATTTTCTAAAACTATGAATGGTCAGGGAAGCACAATAAATGTAGGAAACTGCTAATTTCAGTCAACTGAGTTTTTACCATAATGAAAACTACTATAGAAAGTGGAAACCTCTGATAGTTCAAAAGTACAATTCTGATGGTTGAGGTGAACTGAGACATAATAATTGAGAGAATTAAATAGTTAAATTATGGGCAAGGTGTTTTCAAGGATATTTAATTTATTTTATTTCCTGCATACTATGAGACTCACATGCATTTCCTTTAGGGGAGAGTTCATGTCACACCAGGCTCTTAGTCTTCTGTCTAGATAACCAGCAGGTGAGTGTGCTGAGGTTCATTATTGTATCTGTGGACAAATATTTTAGAATTTTATATATTTTTGAACTATTTTTGCAGGTACTTTGGCGTGCCTACTGTTGGCATTCTACTCTCCTTTACATCTGTAGTATCTTTTCTTAGATTGGATGATAGATTATAGTATTTATTTCTCCAAATAATTTTTAATGCTAGAAAGAGAAGAAACAGACTAATGGAAATCTACCTATGTATCTTTCCTCATATTGCTCATGTAATTAAAAGTATGACAACACTTACTATATCTACTTTAGATCACATGTGGATATTTTGAATATTCGGGTTCTTAAAGGGAAGCAAAATTTCATACTGTAAGTGAAATGCAATAATATAAAATGTTATAATCTATTTCTATAGCATTAAAAGTACTCACTATTTTGCTAGTTTTAGTGAAAATTGTTGAACCCCTGTAGCACTGTACAGCATAAGAAAATTGGGACATAATAAGAGTAATTATGAAGAAAAAATGATGTAACTATCTTGAATGCAGAAAGGCTTATAAGACTTAGAAATGGAAATAAATAAAGCTGAAGACAGACTAAGATAAATTAAGGACAGGGCACGCTTATGTAGTAAAACACTTAAACTTTCTCAAGTCTCTTTTTTTAGTTACTCATATTTTTCTAGCTAAAATCCTAGGCTCTTTTCTCATCAAGGAAATTACTTTAGTTTGTTTGCAAATAGATCCATGATGTTTCACTTCTTGTTTCTGTTGTTTCCAATATTAGCCTTTAAACTGAATAACTGCAGTCTTATAGAATAATCTAGGTTGCAAAAGACCTTTAGGATCCAGTCCAACCATTCACCCAGCACTATCACTGTAACTCTTAAACTGCTAAGCCACGTCACCTAGAGCCTGATCCAGTTGTCTCTTAAACACCTCCAGGGATTATGATTCCATCACCTTCCTGAGCAACCTGTTTCAATGCCTAACCACCCTAAGAGTGAAAAAACCTTTTCTAATACCTAATATGAATCTCCCTTTTCTCAGCTAAAGGCTGTTTCCTCTGGTCTTCTCATTGCAGGCATGGTAGAAGAGATCAGTCCTCATCTCACTCCAACCTCCTTTCTGGCAGTTGTAGAGAGCAATGAGGTCTCCCTGAGCCTCTTCTTGAGACTAAACAAACCCAGTTGCCTCAGCTTTTCCTCGTAAGACATGAAATCTAAACATTTCGTGAGCCTTGTTACCCTTCTTGCAGAGAAATTGAATTATATATTTCTTTCAGAGACTCATACTATGGAAACACATGCTGGAATGATTACTAACCAACTGTTGTGCAAGGTTATGTATGGGTGGTGGCTCTAACCTTCTACATTAAACCCAAGCTGAGTGTCTAATGAACTCCAATTTTCAGTGTCTTACAAAAATCAGGCAAATGACTCATTTAGGTCTCCACAGTTCAGTTGTTAGGTAACTGCATCTCTTGTGGTGCCATGTGCTAGATCTCTACAGTGAGGATGTACGTACTGAATTTGCTTGATGAAAAGCAAAAGCCTGCCCTCTAAGTCATAACTTTTGCTCTACTCATTGCAAGGCAAGTGAGTGTAGGTCCCATGCCATGTATATGTATGTGTTGCGAGTGTACTCACAGCATGGCTGAGCCTGGCTGTTCAGGGAAGTGTTCAGAATAGTTGTTCAGATACTCTCAAAGATCAGAGCCAATTAATTTCTTACCAAGACTGTGAATGCAGAAATATAGCAATGGGTAAAAGGAGTTCCTTGGTTAAAAACCCTCACACGCTACTGAGTTACTATAAAAGAAAAAAACCAAACTTGTAAATTATAATTGTGATTAATTGACTTATTGCCTGTTATTTAATGTCCAATAGAGAAGAGAATGAAAGGACAAGAGACACTGTTAATGCCATGAGACAAATGTTTTCATGCTGGCCAAGCACCTTTTATTTTAAGTGCTATCCCAAGTTTATACCAATGGAAGAAAACAAAAAGCAAGCCTGTAGTGTGCTACATGTCAAAGAAGCTGAAAATCAAAGAAACTAATTCACTGGCCTATCTTAACTGCGTTATAACTCTCTAGTGATGGAAAAGGGCACACATGGGCCCAATGTCTTTGTCAGTTTTGCTTTAGTTCGCTGTCAGTTGCTTTATCTCCAAGGAGTGCAAACAATTTACAGAGAAGTGATAAATACATCAACAGATGTGTAAACATCTGCATACTTTACTAAAAGAGTTGGAGACCAGAATGATACTGATGCAGGAAGAGGAGCTGGATGGAGATTGTGGGGTATGGACTGAGTGGTACATTAGTAAATATTAGTAATGGGATAAGAGGAGGGTGGCTTCCCTCCTTGTTGCTAAATCTTTTTTGGACATGCAATCAGAAAGATGGAGGTATTTCTGAAAGCGGAAAAGACTAGATAGAGCTTTCTTTGTAGGCAGTCCCTAGATAGACATTGGAAGCTCCAAGATTTTGAGGTGTGAAAATAAGTCAAAGACCTATCCAAATTCTTTCAGGTCCATTAGACCTAAAATTGGAGTCAGGTTTGTGAATTCTCCTCAGCCTTCATCTCATATCAATGGAGTAGAGGTAAGGATGAGAATGGTATGGACAGTCCAAAAAGGACTATGGCATTACAAAATCAAATAGTTTGGTAGCTGCTGCCAATATGCTAGAAGGAGATGTTGTACTCTTGGTCAATCGAGTTTAAACTGTTTCTAGAGAATGCACAATATGGACCAATAATGACTCATGGTTTGTCTTTCATTGTTTAGTCTGAGAGAATGAAGTCTACCTTGCTCTTTAGCATGTTTCTCCTTCATTTTTACCATTGTGGTTTGTCTTTTAATTAGTTACCTAATTAAAAATTTCTAGAGCATGGGGAAATGCTAAGCACATTTTGATGTATTTAAATCTAGAGAAAACAAGAGAAAATTAAGAAAAACCATAGAAGGCTAGTTCAGAAAGAAATGTGTTAATCTATTCACTATGCCCAGGACTAGAAATAAAGGCCTCAAACTGAAGAAAGGAAAAATATTTGGCAAAAATTTTTGGAAGTTTCCAGTGAAACTGAATGCTGTCTGGAAAGCGTGAGGGGTCTCCAGCACTGAAGATAATAAAGAAAAGGGTGGGTTTTTTTTGTTCATGAGCACAATCAAATGAACTTCTGAGGTGTTTTTCAGTTTTCCTGTGATTTTATTTTTATGCTACTGAATGGTACTAACAAACCCTCTATGGAATGATGCAACAAGGAAAACAGCAGAGAGACATAACTGTAAAAATTATGGGATGCTAAACCACTGACATTTATGGCTGTCACTGAGTTGAAAATTCAAATTATTTTCTATCTACAGAAACAAGAAAAGCTGCTCTCCAGATAAACAAGACAATGTTATCGTCCTGTATGTACTGTTATTTCTTAAGGTAAATTTTGCAACAAGTCTAATCTAATTGATGCTTTGCCATTCCTAAACCACTAAATATGAAAATACTTATCTCAATGTGATCTTGAAATTTGCATTTACCTTTCTATAGATGTCCACTTTTTAAAATTTCATTTGCCTGACCTGAAACCAAGAAAAGGAAACCTTTATATTTAATGACTTGTGTCATTAAAACTCAGGTGTGTTTTGCTACTTACAGTTTTGTTGACAAAATAACAATCTCAACCTCTCTTCCCAATTATGAGTTTTTATTTTTTTAAGACTAGCTAATGTGAGCACTATTCCAAGTCTGAACTTATGCAAGACATACGCTACTTCCACATTTTCTGTTTATATAAATTAAGTCTCAAGACCTGGCAAGCCCATCTGCAGGTTTTTCCTAGTTCAATCTCAGCGAAAGCAACTTTTTCTCAATATTGAAGCCCGGTTCTATTCAGTTATACCTGAAACTTCGTCTATGTTGCATCAAATTCTCATTCACTCATGAATTCATCACCTTGGTGGCATTACTTGTTCTTCTTCAGTTATCCTTGAGTAGCCCTTTGTGATCATAATGATTGATAAGTCTCTTGGATCAATGCTATGAAATTTTTAGCACAGATTTTGTGATACATATTTTAATGATGGATATGTCTGGGCCCTGACACATAGTAATGATATGTTTTGAAGCCCTATTTTGAGATCATTATCCTTCTGATCTTTGAAGGTCTGATTATAAAGGACTCTTATTTCCATGACAAATAGGTGCTAAATTATTCCTGGATTCCTTTACTCATAGTATCCACTTCATGCAATTCAGGATGAATGAACAAGAGATGTACTAGTTATTACCTGTGTTCTGGCTAATAGAATTGCAGGTAAGTAGCATAAAATAAGGGTAGTTTTCTAGAAAAAAAAAAAAAAAAAACAACAAACCACCAGACAGTGGGGATTAGATAAGAAAAACTGGTACTTCTGTTTGGAGCTCTGAAAATGTAAGTTTATCTAAGGTTAATGGTTGGGAGGGGGTAGGACAGTTGACGTGTTGGTTGCTGTGCCTTAAAGCTATTGCTCTTTGAGCATGAAACTATCACTCTTGGAGCATACAACTTTTGTTGGAGGAAATGAATTTATCTGTGCCTGACCTGGCCCATCTTAAGTTTTGCTGGACAACATTCCACATCTTTTGTGCAGCGTGTCAAATGTGGATACCTACCCCAAAATAGAAATATGTTAGTTCTGTAATAAAAAAAATCTCATATTTTACTGCAGTACATCAGGAGAGTCTAAACATCTCCAATAAAACAAAGATCCTTCATTTCAGAATATCAGATAAATAAATCACATGATGCTGCACCACGAATTTTCCTTGCATATATGAAAGAACAGTATCTCCAAGACATTCAGATCTCTTAAAAAAACCCCCTAGTTTTTGGTTTCTTCTTTCTTCTTTCTTGTTTATCTATTTGAAATCTTGAAGTGCAGACATATCCCTCAGGTGAAAAATAAATATATAAACATCTCTGTGAGTACTCTGCATTAAATTAGTTGGATATTTTTTCACTGCAGAAAACCTTACTAATGTGAGTTTGCCTCCCATCAAATTGTTCATATGCTTAAGCATTCCTAGAGCAGGGCTGATAGAATTACTCCGTTTCAAGACACTCCAACTGCTTACAAAATATGTGAATTGGCTATTGATTGTATTAAATATTTTATATATATATATATGCATAAATACAATTTGTTTTTCAGTAAGCAATCACCAAATTTCATTAATAGCTTTATGTAATGGACTTGATCAAAATCAGAACCTTCTTCAATTAGTGAATGTTAACTGAGTACTTTCAAAATAAAAAAGGGAGGATAAGTGTTTGCTACCATAGTTATATAAACACAACTGGCTATTTCTACTTCAGGTTTAAAACAGCGCCTGATTTTTAATCTACTCTTCAAACTTATTCTCTTCACAATGTTTTGTTTTCTGACTCAAAAGGATTAGTACAACATAACTTCTTTCAATGCTTATATTTGGGCATTTCTCTCCATAGAGAGGAGATATTATCACTTTATGTCTTATCTAAAACTAATTTGGCTCACTGCCAAAATGTTTTCCTCTTAATTAGACTGAATCTTTGATGAGATAGTGGATAGAATATTATAAGTATACACAAAAATTAATATTGAGCTTTATAATTGCCACAATTGCGCTACGACATGATTTGGCATGGCTTGGTTCTACATTTTTAGGGTTTCTTAAATGCTTACTTGGTAAATAATGTAGATGAGATAAAAAACATAATTTCAGAGATGATTAATAGTTTTCAATAGTGTAACAACCATAAATGATTTTGTTTGCATAATCGTCTTGTGGCATTTCTACACATAAGATTATTCAGATCTATGTCTCCCACAACTAATCTCTGTTAATTCGTGGGAGTTGTCAAGGGCATTTATCTCAGCTGGGCAAAATGTAATTTCAGATAAATCAAAATTCTTACTTGACTTAACAATAGATGGGTAAGTAAATAAGTAAATAAGATTGAATGGGTTTCTCAGACCAGGCAATTTCTTCCTTAAACCTACAGAGAGAAAAAATAAGGAAGTGTCATCACGTTTTCTCTTCCTGCTGCTACCCTGCCAACCAGAGTTACACATTTCCAGAACACTGGGGCCAGAGGCTACTGCCTCCTCAGATACCCTCAATTCAGGTGCTTGTGGGATCACTTTAGTCCATATAAACCAGATTAGCATGCATATATAATTTAAATTTTTTAAGCAGTCTTTTTTTTTTTTTTTTTTTTTTTTTTTTTTTTTTTTAAATACAAAGTCTTGGGTAATACATGGTAGGTCAGAGAGACAACAGTTGCCTCTAGGTCTGGTGACAGTAATTTTCAGCCACTGTAACCACAGCTGGCAGAAGATTGTGTCTATACTAATGATTTGACTGTAAAGACTTAGCTCTAGGTTAGCTTAATGCATAAATGCATTCATGTGTACAGATTAAATTCCTTGTTAAATCTGTACATGGTTAGGCTTTAGGCTGTGACTAGGACTTGCAGTGTCAAAAAATTACAGTGTAACATCCTAATTGGAACTGCAGTGGTCATAGAAAATTAATTTGGCACAAATCTTCTCACAAGTTTTTTTGGTCAATGTCCCTCAACTCTGATGAGCAAAGATTTATTAAAGAAGGGTGGGGGAAACAAAAAGCTGCAAAAAGGACAGGCTTTCTAAAAAATGCTGACTGCTGCAGTGTGTCTTCCTGTGCTCAGTGATGTGGCTGCAGTCATGTAGCTGCTCAGCCTCTTTATTCAAAGCAGGAAAGTGCTTGCTTTAATTTGTTATGACAGTGGTAGCTTATAGATGTTGCAATATTTAAGCATGCTTGCTTCCTAGATAAGTAGAGTATTATTGCTCATTTAGTGGACTAAATTTCTCCATCACTTTATCACTATCTATTTGTAAAGTGTTTTAGTCTATTCAGCCATTAAGTTACCCTGTAGAAAGCCATGATGCTTTCTGCTGTATTGTAAAGACCAGATCTAAAAGCATTATACCTTCTAAACTACATACACTCACCAAGGTTAAGCTGTTACTCTGAAAAATCTTGCTTAGCTACCATGTAAATACAGACCATACGTTATAGCAAGTCTTTATGCTGCTCATATGACCAGAACTGCATCTTTATGAATCTTCGAAATTGTCCTGATTTCAAGTGGCTTGATTGCTATTTTATGATTAGGTCCAGCCAGGATGTTGAACTTCAGTATTTCACTTCAGTCCCCTCAGAAACTTCAGCCTAGATGGTATTCTCGGATGAACTGACAGAACTAAGCTGTAAGTCTGTAGAGTTTCATTGATACTTTCCTAAAAAGAAAAGAAAGAGGAGGAGGCTGTGGGTGTATTTTCTAAAATACCTTGTAACAGAATATTTTCTGAGGAAAGTAGGAGGCCCAAGTTCAGACTTCCTTTTCTGCCCAGATTAGTTCAAACTCACATATCCAATGAATTTACCCTAGCTAGTCAGATTTTGAGCAGAGAAGTCATGAAATGGAAGCCTGAATACTTAACCTATAGAATTAACAGTGAGAAGCAGGGGTTGTAGTGCTGAGTAATGTTAAACCACAGTCAGGTCATCTCTTTCTGTCATAGGAGGAAAAGTCTGTTGCAGAGAGGCTACCATTCTAGAAAAGAGATGCCAAATAAAATTCATTGAATGGAAGTAAAAGTTAGATTATTCACAAAAGAGTTTAAGCTCAATGCACAGGAAGTAGTAACTTCTGGAATAAAATTATTTCAGGACAGACCATCAGGTCTGTAAATCAAAATATGTGTGTTTCCAAAAGAGAAAGAGCAAGCTGTATGTTATATGGGATTTTGGAGGATTGACTTCTTAGGTTTGAATACATGAAAATTCAAATTTTCGGAAAAAGCTTATATGAGCTTATATGCAGAGTACAGACAGCAGAAGTGAGAATTTAAATACTTCTTAAGAAGCTAAGTCAAAATACTGGCCTATTGAGTAGTGCTATGTTTCATCTTCCCTTTCACAGCTCTAAAACATAGCTTCTCCACAAAATTCAGAGTGTTTTCAACTGTTTTCTTTCTAATAGCCAAATATTTTACTGAAATATTCAGTCTGGCAAAAGAGCTGATATTGATCAGGACTCTGCACTGTAAATTAAGTATGACAAATCAGTACTGTTTTTCTAGGATGAGTCTTTGTCAGATTTTCCTGAATTCCTGAAAGTGTGTTGCTTCTGATAACAGCTCCCTTGAGCTGTTTTCTAGACTCTCTGAGCACAATAGTAAATTGTGCTTAGGTAACTCTTCTACCACCAAAGTGCCTTTCATGGGAGTGTTGATTTACTTGATTGATCCAGAGCTAGCTTGTTAAAAAAAATAATGATTGCGAGAAAAATGTGTCTTCCACATATTTTGATTAGTTGAATTGGACTCATTACTGCTTTAATTAGATTTTTGACAAAAAGAAGATCTCAGCGTTGCTTATGGAGTTAGATACATTGCCATGCCACTATTTTACAGAACATTTATATAGACTGCTTTCTATCATCCCAATCCTGCAGGAGAAAAATGGAATTATTGCCATCAGGAGAAAAACGGAATTATTGCCATCAAAACATCAGTGGTGCTAGATCGAATCCTTCATTGTATTTACTTGAGTGGTATTGATCTTTCAGTTTCTATTTCATTAGCTGGAACTCCTTATTCATGGAAGCTCTGTATTTTATTATAAGCCTAATATAGAACTCATTGACTTGTTATTATTTTGTGAGTAAGAATCTTTTTGTTATTTTTAAGATACTCCAAAGTGAGACAGAGAGAAGGAAAAAAATTAACAATCACGGCAGCAGATCTTAGTAACATGAAAGCAAAGCTTTTCAATGCATAATCATCCATTTGTCATCTGCAATGCCACTGGAGATTCATGTTAATTATGCTCATTCTTCTGAACCAGCCACAGGGGAGGTTCTCTAAACAGCTTAAGGCAGTCTGGCTACAGAAGACACTCCTTTTACTCCTGTATGCACATTGTGTTGCTCACTTATCTTGCTGCTATTTGAGCGGTCAACTAACACCTGCAAAATCAAATGGTAGACTGAAGGTAGCATATGTATACATCTATATAAAGTATATATACTTTAAAAATGTTGGGATCTTAAGGTGTTTACATTTGCAAGCTCTGAGATAGAAATAGTCCGTAATTTTAAATAAACACTAACATTCATATAGAAACAAACATTAAAGGAGTTTTAAAGCTCCTTTAAAATGTCAAATGCCCGGAACTTAGCAAGTGACAGATTTCTAATTCTCAATTTCTCCCCACTGACCAAAGCAAAAGATGGTATAATCTTTCATTATTATGTTATATTTTCCTTCATAAAAGCCTGTGCTTACATTAGTGTTTAGTATGACCATTATTTTTATATGGACAAAACTATACCTTCTTTCTAGTTGAAATGAATAAATTATTTTCCTGAAATTTTATTTATAATTCTCAACACAATTACGTATACCCATGATATGGCAAACATCATCCTCACACCCAGTAAAGCTGTAGACAAATGGATGCAAGACTTGAGGAAAAAAACAAAACCACTGAACAATCTCCAGAATTTCATCTAGATTCAATGACCATGTGAATACTTAAAGATTTGTGGTAAAAGATACTTACGATTAAACCTTCAGTTATTCCTTTTCTTCTGTGTGTGTTTGTGATGCATATGTTAGTCAGAGAGCAAGATATAAATAAATTGCAAGGAGTAACTCCTGAATCATCTTGCTGCAATAAATACAAGTTTAATGCTGCAAGAAAGGTGATCAAATCCACATTTATTTTGTTATAAAATATAATATTCAAAGGAGTCACGTCATATAAGACAAATTAATTCAAACTGGTTCATCTGAGAAAATCTACCAGCAGCTAAACTACTGTAAATAATGACTTACAATGCTTAAAAAAAAAAAATCATAAAGTTTGGCTTATGCTACTGAGAATAGTCAATACAATATTGATTGTACTTAAAGAAGTAGTAAAAAATATTTTGTCCAAAGAAAAATATGTCTTAAACTATTTTTTTCACAGCCCTGACAGATTGTCTTTGATCTTCCTGATAAAACTGTCCTCACATTAGAGCTGACATCTCGCCTTGCAAATCAAGGACATACTCCACTACAAAAAGTGCCTTTTCTGGCTCTTGAAAGACAGTTGTGGAAAAGAAATGCTGCTGAAATGTTACTGAGTCAGATGGTGCACCAGAAGAGAAAATCTCAATATTACGTGAGACAACAGGTAATCCAGACAACTGGAGACAGGGCAGATACCTGCCTGCACTGACAGATCTCTCTCTGTCCCAAGCCTTGCACTCTGGGACTGAGCACTCTGCTCTCTTTTCTGAAAACACCATCTATGTGAGGGTGCCAGACCACTGACTCCAGTGCCAGTGAAAAGCAGATGGCATCTTCGCAAGACAGAGCCACAATCTTACAGCCAAGCCCAAGGATAAATACAATCAGTTTATGGATGATGAACGGATTGCCAAAAGGCAATCCTGGGCCATGCAGAGAGTGTGCTCTGGGCAAAGTCAAATGTCTTTTCAGATATTATAACTTCTCTGTAGGTATTTTAACCAAAAGAGAACATCTCTGCTTTTCTCTTCAGTGCGTAATTCTCCCTAATTTTTTCACTGGGTGTTGTGGTTTAAGCACGGCTGGAAGCTGAGCCCCACACATTGCTTGCTCACTCCTCCCACATTGTGATAGGGGTGGGCATTGGAAGAGTAGAAGTGAGAAAACCTGTGGGTTGAGATAAAGACAGATTAATAGAGGAAGAAAAATCTGCACTGACAACCAAAGCAAAACTCAGAATTCATTCACCACTTCCTATGGGCAGGCAGGTGTTCAGCCATCTCCAGGAAACCAGGGCTCTGTCACAAGTCACAGTTACTTGGAAAGACAAACATCTGAACTCTGAATGTTCCCCTTTCTTCCCTCTTACTCCAGATCTGATTGCTGAACATGAAACTGTATGGGCTGGGACATCTCTTCATTCAGTTAGGGGTCAGCTGTCCTGTCTGTACCCTCTCCCAGCTCCTTGTGCAACGTAGCCCCCTCACTGGTGAGAGGGACCAAAGGCCTTGACTCTGTGCAAGGTCTGCTCAGCTATAACAAAACCATCCCTGTGTTATCTACACTGTTTCCAGCACAAATCCAAAACGTGGTCCCATACTGGCTACTATGAAGAAATCTAACTCAGTCCAAGCTAAAGCCAGTGTACTGGGTAATGCCTTCTGTCATCCTGGGTCACCCAGCGGGATCTGCGCTGCTCACTATGTTTATGCAGATGAGGAATAAAGACCGGACTTCAGTGTTTTGTAACAACTCCATGAGATATCACAGATACATGGCACACAATGCCTCATGTCAACAACATTCAACCGATTTAGGACTCTGCATCCCTGCTTTTCTTGGAGATAGTGAGCAATTTGAAACTTGAGATAATATGTCCTGTATATATATACATTCCTGGGAGCTTTTTGGTGAAGACCATGGCAGAGAATTTTGTTCTTTGGGTATAATACTATAATATATAAAATAATGCAGTAGGTATGGAGACAGTAATTGAGAACGATAGAACTTTCCCTACGGCATGATCCAAAACTGAAAAATTAAGCCACAGAAATCATAGCTGTTTCCATCTTAAAAAGATGTTTAATTTTGATTTTTCTTAAATATAAACCATAGCAAATTGTTTGCCTACTGACCTATTCAACGTAATTGTCCTTCAGATAAAAGGCAATCCACTCTCCAAACAGACCAAAACAAACTTTGCAGCGTATCTCCCATTTTGCAGAATATGGAAGTGCATTCTGTTCAGGTTCAAGGTGCTGGCAGCAGGGGGACTGCAGGGCTGGCTTTTGAGGGAAGAGGCACGGGGCAGCCTCACTCGAGACAAAGCTGCTTCCAGCTGGCTCAAATGGATCCACCGCAGGACACAGCTGAGTGTGTCATGAAAAACGGTGGCACCTCTGGGAATGTAAGAAAGTGCAGGGGAAAAGTCCAAGACTCACGGGCAGGGAGAGAGAGTGAGGGGACAGGGAATGAGTGAGAAACAAGCAAAGGGAAGAGAGGAAGAGGAGAGGAAAAAAGAGGAAACAGAAAGTGCATGGAGAGGAATCACACCACCACAATGCCCCTGCACGTGCTTTGCCTCACAGAGGGGCCTGAGTGTAAAATGCAGCAATAACATTGTGCAGGTATGAATTTGATCTTGAAAGAGGGAGAGGAAAGGTGTTTTCCCTAAGAGTGTGAATGTTTGTTTCTCTTCTTTTTTTCAATATCTGAAACAGTAATTATATGTATACATATATACATTAATTGGCAGTAAATTAAGTTAATTTTCCTCCAAACCTATCTGTTTTCCTGTAATGGTGCTTGGTAAGCAATTTTCTTGCCCTTAGTTCAGCCCATGAGTTCTCTCATTCCTACTCTTTCTTTACCTTATCCTGTCCCACTGAAGCAGGGGAGAGAGCAAGCAGCTGGGTGGGAATTTAGCTGCCACATGGGGCCGACTCACCACAAGATGTCTACATAAAGGAGTGTAAAAAATATGTTGTATTAGCATGTAAAAGAAAAGTGTGGACAAAACACTGACATTGCTGTGAAAAATTAGTGGGTGAATAAGCTCTGGAAAGCCCCTGCCTGCTGGCGTACGTAGAATCAAATACCTGGATGCCAGATGTCTGTGTCACTGTGGACTCCATCTGCAGCACATACTTTTGTGCCATATGCTACTTTAGATCTAATGGTGGAATGATTGCATAATAAGTTTATTGAAAACCATCTCTGTTCCCATCTCTCACTGCTCTTCTTTATTCTCCCATCACTTTCTATCACCTTTTAAAAAGAAGTTCCGTAAGACAGGCAACTGTCTTTGTACATACTGTATTTCTCCTTTCTGTCCAAAAGTGAATCACTGAACTGTTGGGGTCTGAAGAGTTAATGCCCAGATATTAGTGACTAATTAGACTGGTAATTCACTGTTGTACAAGTGCATGGTATTTCTTCTTAAGGGACTAGCATTAATGTTATAATTACACTTTCACATATTTTAATTTTACAGGTTATAGAAAAGTTATGTATAACTTTGTAGTTCTTTGTAGATCTTTTAGTTTGTTTAAGTCTTGGGGTTTTTTAATTTATTTTTTATTTGCAAGATTGTGGAAACATTGACAATGTAAAATTTCATAATTTGTATTAGTTAAATTGAGGGGGTTTTGTTTTCTTATGACTCTCCTCAGAACATGATCATCTTTTTATTGTAGAGACAAATTAGCTATTAAAAAAAATTGTAAACAGCATCTAGATGGTGGTTTCTCTCATCATCAAGTTTCATGTTTTTATTGACATTCATTCATGAGATCCCCTGTTTCTCCCTGTACCTCACCATCCTGTAGAAATAGCCAAGTTGAATCTATGTAAAATTTGCTTTATCCTAATCAGAAGCTGGCATTTGGCTCTAGTTTTTGTATTTCATAAAACATCACAACATTCTTAGAACTTTGATTTGATTCTAGTTTATTCACTTTATAAACCAACTGATCTCATTTAAATAAGTACACATATAGTGCAATAAAAACAGTGTGAGAAGAAATCCCAGCTGCTGGCTTTTTACTTTTGTTGTTAGTTTGGCTATACATTTAAATAATGTAGCAAGGGATGAAATCCATCTTTCCTTACCATTCTTCAGAACTTTCTTTGGATAAGAGTTGCAGGACACACTAATTCTGTATTCTGTCAAATTGCATGGCAGTTGCATTTTTTTGAAAAAAGTAATATCTTTTTAGAAAAAGATTATGTATAAATGGTCTATTGAGAGAGTTAAAAGAACCAGAAGGTAGTCTAGGTCATGAACAATGATGAGTTGAAAAGACTAAGATACTGACAAATAAAATCAGTACAAAATTAGTCACAGGCACAGTACAGGTTTTCACTGTGCTAAATTCAAGATCTTTTCTGGCATGCATACCACTCCCCTGTATGATGGGGAGGCCAGTGCCCCCAAGAAAACTCCTAGTAATCTTAATAGAATTCAGGGTTCTACTTGCCTTTGCATTGTACCATTCAGCCTACTCCACCATGTCTGGCTCCCTTTTTTCCTTTGATTCTGCCCACTGAGTAATTGTTTTTGAAATAAATAAATAAATAAATAAATAAATAAAATCAACCTTTCAGATTATTATCTATTGACTGATAAAAAGTGGAGACAATGTCAGTCTCTCAACAGAAAAAATAACAATATCTGTAAACTAATATTTCAGACTTTCTCTATTTTGTAGTACAAGATTCTCCTAAACTTCATTTATGTCACTATATATAGTGGTAAACAGATCTAATGCCAGCAACACTCCCAGATGTCAATAAGTAATAACAAGATCATATAATTTAGTAAATTTCAGGATTTCTTTTCTGAATCTAGAATCAAGACAATAGAGGCAATCAAACCTAGAATCAAGACAATTTCTCTGCAGAGACTAAGAGAACAGTATTGAAATATTCTCCCTATATTAATATTCTCATAAAACAGATCAAAAATATCCCTTTTTCACTGAGAGACTCACTCAGCATAGGAAAGAATTTATCCACCACTTGCTTAGGGCAAGTCTTTCAAGATACATTTCTTGACTCTGCTGGGCATTTCATATAGTGTCAGGTTTTGCATGGAATTGCTGTTGCCATTTCACAGTTTCCCTTTACTTGAAATCAACTCAGTGTTCTGTTCTAGTTGTGAAATGTCCAGCTTGACTCTTGTCTCTCATAAGGCGTTTGGAAACATTTTCTCAAAGCTGAGAAATACTGCTACATCTGATGCATTTTATCTTTGATATAAGTAGCTTTATGCCATCAACACTGAGAGGCACAATTGTAGGCAGAACTGAAAACCAGGTTTTTTTATACACCTGTGTAGATTTTTTATTTCCCCTAAAAAGCTCTTAAAAGTTTCAGAAGAATCTTGTTTCCTTCATTAACTCAACAGCTCTCCTTTTCCAGACAACGGTATCGTTTTTAGTGCGAATACTTGAACGTTAGATTGATGTGGGGCCAGCAGCTGAAAGTCTATCACTGACTTTAATGGGAATTGATTGCTGGCATGTATGCAAGTGAAATTCAATTGCTTGAATGTGTGCAGAAAATTATCATAAACATGATGCAAGCGTAGCAGAAAGGTGTTCATTTTTTAATCTGAATCAATGTTTGTGAAAATAAACATACCGTACTTGCTGCATCCTGGAGAGGATAATGGAGGTAGCAGTTGCCTAAAAAGCCACTTAGAAAACTTTTAGAGGTAGCCTTTTAGTTTAGCAAGAAGAGACATCACTTGAACATTTGGGGAAACTCGTCACAATTTGATAGATATTGTAATTTGCTTGGTATTACTGACTGTGTTGAAGGACAATGCATTGTCCCCTTTCTTCATTGACTGTTATTGTGCTTATTGGATCAGGCTCAAAACTTATATAACTTATATCTATACTGGCATGGAATTCTCTTGGAGTTTGGTGCCTAGCCACAGGAGAATGATAGCTATTGGATTGTATGGATACTTTGAGACCAATTATCTTAATTTTTTCTGCTGGCAATTAAACTAATAAGAGCTGTTAATTCCTTGTTTTATATATTCCATGCCACGTGGCATGCTTTTCTAACTAAGATTGCCATTTGAGACACTTATAGTGTGACAGAAAGATAATTCAACTTGTCATATTTTTTAATGAAATATATTTTGTTTTCTACAAGTTAGTACATCAGTGTGAAAAAACAAGATAGCATGGCATGACTCATAGTCCTCAGGATTCATTACTTAAATCCATTTGTGTACTTTGAAATTGTAGTGTAATTTCTGAAGTGCTTAGGCTTTTATAGCCTTATGTTTTTTTTTAAAAAAAGATATTCTATTATCCAAATCAAAGAGAGAGATCATATAAAAAGGAAGGATAAAACTTGTTTTGTCTGAGTAAGATTTAAGAAAATAACTTACCTTTCCTCTGAGCAATTAGCAGTATAAATATCTGAAATCCAGAACTTGGTTTGCATCCCAAATTTTTTTTTCTCCATAATATCTTGTCAGGTTTTTTTCCCCTATTATTTTATCCCAGGAGACATTGCTTATCTTACCATACCTGCCATTTGCCAATTGCAATAGAAATGAGATACCCTTTGCTAGCGGTACTGGCAGGCCACAGTGATGCCTGGTCAGTGGTTTTCCATTGTTTTGAGGTCTAATGTGCAGCACAGTAGTAGTAGACTTTTTTTCTTCATGCCTGGGGGAGTCTGATAAACAAGTGGAGCATGTGAGTTATACATCCCAGGAGCTAACATTTATTCCTCATTTACTGAGGCTATGGTGCTGGCTTGAGTGAAGTGAAAAGGAGCTTTGCCTCTGACTTGGTTGAAACCAAGATTTGCTTCTCTAGATTGCAAATAGGCATGATACCATGTTGCCTTTGTCTTACATTTGCCAAGAGAGGGAATTTTGTTATGTTCTGCTGCAAAGGAGGATCACACTTGATGATCTCTACCAAGCTATTACTTTTGTTCTTTCTTGCTGTTATTTTTTGTTGTCCAAAAAAGTGCTCTTTTATGTGTGAGTCACAAAATAAAAAGAACACTGAAATAATGGAAATATTGCATGCTTAGGTTTACTATCACTGGCATTCCTTTAACAGAATGTTATACTTTCTCTATTACAAGTCTAGGAAATGTAGTGTTATTAGCGTAATGTCTTTAAATAAATCAATTTATTTTCTGACTTGATGGCTTGAACTCATAAAACCTTGACTTCCCAACACAAGCTCTACAAGTAACCTCTACATCTACTCTTTAAACTGCTACTCATGACTATTTTGAGCTAGATATATACTTTGCTGCAAACAATAACCTGGAGTCAGCATGCATCCAAATTTCTATTGAAGGCTAATGAATAAGCTGTTAACTAATTTAGCCTAATTGTAGTTTGGTTGTGCTAAGATTTGAAACTAACAATTCAGATTTTGCCGAGTCTTTTAAATTACACTTTTACCCCTACTGAGCAAGTATCTAATTAAAAGCTTTTAGCTTTTCACTGTGCACGCTTCTAAGTGAAGTTGTTTAGTTTATCAGGACTCACTTATCACTTGATTTTTATAGGGGCAAAAAAAGGAAAACTAGAGAACAACATGTTTTTACATGTTTTTTTGCCACTTGCCTTGAAAATTCTTCTGTTAATTCGATTATTAAGCAAACCCCATGAAAACCAGAAATGCAGAAATAATTCCTTACAAGATTGGTGGTTTTACTTCATGATTTAAAATGAGAAATGAAAACATAAACAATATCGTTTCAAAAAGGTGACTTGCAAAAGCGTAGGTAAGAGTCCTGTGTCTTCTAGAAGTGTTGAGAATGAAAATATTTGATTTTGGATTTTTTTTTCTTTTAATTTTGTTTGTTTGCTTGCTTGTTTTAAAGAGTTTTGGGGGTGTGCATTTGTAATTGTGCCAGGCTTTTTTGTTTATTTGCATGATTTTTTGTTTTCATGTGAAATGTAGGGAAGGATGAAGACTGAAAGATGATACAGAAGACTCTTAAACAGCTTGCAACCGAAGAAAGCCCTATCTTCAAACATAATCAAACATTTAGACAAGACCTGTCTAAACGCTACTGGTTTCCTCAGCCTTCCTCTGTGGTCTTCAGCTTCACTCCCTTAAACTGCTGAGTTCAGAAAATCTGTGAAGGGGACTAAGATACTAGGTAGCCTTTCCTGCTGCTCAGAAAAGTGGTGCTCCTTGTCTTTTGCCTAAACACAGGTAAGCAATTTTCACTGCTAATTTTAACCTACCTGCCAACACCTAAATGTCTGAAGAGACTTCTTTTTTTTGGTGCTTTAATGGACATTTGACAACACATGAACTTACAGTTGATTCCTAGCAAGACTGAAGACAAGGTGTTTTCCAAGGGTAAATGCACTTGGCAGGGAATTCAGGCACAGTTTGCAACAAACTCAGCTGATCATGGTGCACTTTAGGTAAATGAGCCTTAGAACAGTCCATTCAAATAATATGAGGAGCCAAGTGCAATCCTGCTTCAAGTGCATTGACACACTTTTGTCTTAGGGGGACAAGGGAAAAATGGGAGAGAGGGTAGAGCTGAGAGGTGAAAGGGGCATTGGATCTCAGAACCCACAGTCTGAAAATGAGTGTGGCCTGGGGTTCATACTGCAAGAGTACATTTCTAGTTATATCTCTTTGCTAATAAACAGTGATGGTGAACAGAACTGAACATTGGGATGTTATTGTCCATAACGTTAAATTTTTATCAGGTTCCTTTGTTTGCACTTAGCCTGGGTCAACTAGTGTTCAACCAAACAGTTCCTAGGACTGATCTGGAAGTTAGCATGTGTGAAAAACTACTTGGATGGACAATCCTATTTTGAAGCTAAGAGAATTTAATCATATGGATATAGGCTGTTCAGGGCCTATTGTCTTAATGTCATTTTATGGGCCCAGACACTATGTATATTAGTCCTGTAGGAATATCTCAAGAGACTAAATGGAAGCTGACTGAGAGCTTTGAACTGAAATTTTCAGCCTTGGCATATCATACAGTAAGTGAAATATTACATATGCATCTACAATATAAATATACACATTTGGGCTAATCATGCTAGACTTTCTTTTAGTCAAATCCGGGAAATGTTGGAGTGGCTCAGATGATGTACCCCGTTTTAGATAGCTTAAATGATGAACTACCAATCTCTGGCTAGTCTGTAGGATGCTCCTGGAAACGAACAGGAGATTTCTTGATTTTCTTTTCTTTTGCATCCCTTGTAGTTTAGAGATCATGTCATAGTATGTGTAAGTGAAACAAGGTATGGTGATATCCAAATGACTAGTTGCAATCTGTCAGTACTCTAGTTATTTGTGATCACACAAACACTTCTCTTACACTGCAGATTAGCATCCATATCTATCACCCTATCTTCTGATCTCTCCATGTATAGCTGGCTGTAAGAGGCAAACAATGTCATTTCTCATTCAGCTGTTGAGGGCAGTTCTTTAACAGCTGCCAGGATATCTTGCCTCTCATCTTCTACTGTTTCCTTTTGGTTTTTGGTGTGTCTTCTTCAGCATGTATTTATTTACCATCCAGCAACATTCTTGTGACTTCAGCTTTGGCATGACATGCTGAAGCCTGACATGCTCAGATGTGGTCCTGCCTCATCCCTTCTCCACTTTAGCATCTTTCACTGCACTTCTCCTGACTTTCCTTTGTGCTGACTGGTGATGACAGCCTCTTCTCTGTCACTTCCCTTCTTCTCTTATATATGCTCCAGACTGATTTTGGACACAGGCCAGTGACAGAGTTAAAACCAAAAGCTGCTTCATAAATCTCTGTGCCTAGTTACAGTAATACGTAATTCAGCTTTCCCACTGGGTCAGTGGAACTGGCACTGATCTGTTAGCAGGAAGCAACACAGGTTGACTTGCTGTCAAGGCAGTCATGAGGGTGAGTTTACACAGCCTGGAACTGTGAGGAAAACATCTTTTTCACTTGACACTTAAGCAAAGCTAAATTGGAGTGGTAGGGATAACTAACAGAGAACCTCCGCAAGATGCCATTTTTAGAGCTACTTTCTAAAATAAAAGCATGCTTTAAATCCATGGCTCTGTTATTGTCTGCATTTAGACTCGGCTCTCTTAAAGGTAATTTTACAAGCTGCAATAAAGCACTTCCCAGCATGTAACATTAGTGTTCAAGTGAAGCTGTTACTTTTTATTTTTTCAAGTGGAGTTGAATGATTAGTAAAGGACCAAGAATTTAAATTGCCTCATCTCTAGTAAATGTTAACACATGCCTCATAGGGCTTCCTCTGAAAGTCTGCATTATCTGGCAAGTGAACTGTATGTATACATATAATTATGTAAACACATTCTCCCCGGTGTGATTCATGGCGATTTAGTGCAGTCAGTGGAAGATTTTTTGATCATTATTCTCATTGTGAGCTGTTTAAGCATCCGCCTGTCGTGTTGTGAGTAAAATTCAGTGGCTACATAGAGGTGTGCAGTGCTGCTCATGGTAAAAATATTTGCTGCCCCTCTCATGGTATGAGCTGGTCACTTTTTGTTTCAGCCCAGTCTTACACTTTTTTCCTGACTGTAGCCATGATATCTTTCTTAAGAAAGATTTATTCCTTCATTTCTATATTTTTTGGCTAAAAGTTCAGAAGAGCTGGCTGTTAATTGTACTCAGGTGTGCTTTAAACCATGTGCTTGGCTCAATGCAGCTGACCTTTCATTCTTAACTGTTCAGCAGACAGACATTATGCTGCAAGTCATGGTCATTGCCATGCTTGTCTTTCTGGAAGAGTACCTCTATCTCAGTACCTCCAGACTCCATTCTGCACTAAAAGTCTACCCATTAAAAAAAAAAAAAAAAAAAAAAAAAAAAAAAAAAAAAAAAAAAAAAGGGTCTATCAGCATAAACCTGTCAAAACCCGTGCTAGCTTTGCAGATTTTCTGTTGTTATTGGTGGAGCTATTAATAGTATCACTGCACTGAGTGAATTGTTGGATGACTCAAAGTTAACTAGAACTCCTTAGTTCTACAAGAGGTAAGGAAGAGGCAATACAGCATCTTTGTTCAGGAGTCTATGTGGCTCCTGATATAATCCTGAGAAGCCTTTGGCTTCTCACACTCTTGCTATAGATATTCTCCTTGCATGGGAGAATATTCTTCATATATTCATTTGTGAGACACCCTTCACTGCAGCTGGTAGAGCCAACAGTGGACACCACTTGCAGCAAGTCTTTTCTTCCATCTATCCATGTATTTATTCACTTATCCAGACTTGTGAGCATCCATCTAGGCAAAAGTTTTGCTTTACCTATACTACTGGCAGATAAAATAGCAAAACCCTCTAATCTAAATATATTTCAGCTCATTCCCTGATGAAATGGAACATATTGTATGTCAACTTAGTGATACTGCTATAATTGTCTCACAGAGAAGATTGCAGAGATAAAATCTTTCAGACAGTATTAAGGACATTTTTTAAAATACAGTGTATCAATAATATGTTGCTGCATATGCCTCAGAATCTCAGCACCTCTTAATCCCTTTATTACAAAATGGTAAATAAAAGAGGAAGTGAGGAAGATGCATATATTTTAACATGGATAATTAGGGGTTGGTTATACTATCTAATATGGCCAGAAAGCACATTTATTTCTCTCTGTAAGTCCAATATTCCTGTTAAACTCCTGTATATCTAAACAAACAATGATCTTTCCCAAGAGAATAAGCTAATTCTCACAGGGAAGAGCACAATCAGCAACAATTTCAGATGAGGAAAACTGGCATAATAGGAAATGATGCTGAGGAATAAGTAAACATTGAAGAATAATTTAAAAAGTTGAATAGAGCTGACACGTTAAGACAAAATATGATTAACTAGCCAACTGCTCTACTTTCACATCTACAAATAATGGATTCAATTTTTAATGAATTTACTTTTTCAGTGGAACTGCAAATGGTGACTGTGAGAATACTTAGGATTTGTAGTGAATAAAAGAGTTTTAACATAACTGCTTGTAAAAATGAAGTTATGTCAAATATTTGTATAGTAATATGCAGTCTAGTAGAAAGAGAACAGTGAGTTTTCTAATCTAGGAGAAAACTGGAATATGAAGGAAAACAAAATAGAAAACTTGTTAGACATTTTCTTTTACAGAGGGGTCATAGGCACTGGAATCAACTAGAAAATGAAATAATGCATTTTCTGTGTTCTTTCTTGTTGAATTCAGCTGAAGAACCTAAATTTCTCCCTTTCAATTTGTACCCATTACTCCTTTTGCTATCACTACAGTTCCTGATGCAGGGCCCCTCTCTGGCTTTCCAGTAGGACCCCCTTGGGTACTGAAAGGTTGCTGTGAAAGCTCCATGCAATCTTCTCTTTTCTGGACTGAAAAAACCCAACTTCCTAAACGTGGAGGTGCTCTGAAATTTTGTTTCTTGAATGAGGGAACAGACAAAGTCAGTACACTGGCATTTGGTTATCCTGAGGTTTTCATCTCAAAAGCAGGCATTAGCTATAAATTGGGGTATACTACTCCTCATAGTAGGGTTTCACTCCCTCACAGTCATAGATATTGCCATATATATGCAAGCTAACAATAAGAATACATCTCCTACACTGGCCAGAGTTCTGGAATATGCAATAACATTCCCTCTGCATTTCTAGAACAGGGTTATTTGTACCTTTGTAGACATTCTTACATTGTAAGACAACATCTTCTGAAGCACAGCTGGTAGAACAGGTGCTCCAGAGGCAAGAAAATTTTAGTCCTGGAGAGCACAATGGGAATTTAATTTTAAAAAATTTACATAATATGAAGAACCCATATTGGACCATATGGTCTAGAAGCATCCCAGAGTCTGTAATGGTTTTATGAATGATTAAGTATTGGCAGCGGTATGTACTGATTACATCACTGGACCAGCATCTGGAGGCTGTGAGAAATCCTGGAAGATATTTTCTTGGCCTTTACTTGTCAGTGATTTATTATCCAAAATAAAGATTTGATTGCAAGCTGCTGATTGAACTGGCAGAGAGGAAACTAAGATGGACAAACACATTCAAGCTGGCTATGACTCACCTGAGGGCACAGTAGCTGCCACTAATCTTGGTAGGAACAATATACATATGCTTTCCATGCTGACACCAGTGAAACAATCCTGGAACTCTTATGCTACCATATATTGTGACTTCTGAACTTGGCACCATGTTTGTTCCTTCTACAAAAATAGCAGCATGAAGATTCCGTGATTTTATTATGGGTGATTACATTCATCAAGGCACAAGAAATGCAAGCATACAGTGTGGTGCAGGTTTATTTTTAATGTGATACATAATCAACGTGCAAATTAGACTTTGTCTGCTTTGTTGCAAAATGTAGACATTCTAAAAGCAAAATGTAGCCTTCACAGGTAACATTTGTGAAAATAATATCAATTATTTCATGCAACCTGTTTGAAATTGTTTGGAGACTATTAATTACATCCCTCTTACACTTTGCATTTCATTTCACCTGAAAGATCAAAGTTCTCTTCATCCTCTTAGATATCTGGTGATTAGAAAGAAAGGTAGAATACCTCTACTCATCACCCTTCCACCCCTGCTAAAGAGTCTTTCACTTTAGCCCTCTGCCTCTGAATCAGGATTTTTCAACAGGAAATATGAATGTCTTCACGTAAACTTATCTATAGAAAATCCAGAATGACTACTGCTAAAAGATTAAAGTGAAGGTGAAATCATCGTATCAAATTAATTCCACTAATGTCCCTTGCTAGTAGCATCTAGTGGCCAAAGACTTAGCCATTTCAAATATCAAATGAAAGATAATAGTTCACTCTTTATTGAAATATTAATCTTGATATTCCTCTTATTATAGCACTTTTGAAAGCTATATCTGAGAGTATAATATCCATATACATTTAATCTTTGTTTTATAATTTGATAAAATATGAAACTAAAGCATAAAGACGTTAAAAATTATCATATTTATTGCAGGTTTTATGAGATGTGCTGCTGCAAAACACATAAAATCCTCTAGGATAAATCTACATCTGGTGCTGTCTTGATAACTGTTGAATTTACAATAGTGAAATATTTATGCAGGCTTTTTTTTTTAAAGAAATAGCTGAAGTGTTGAGTTATTTTGTATGAGATGTATTCTGTCATTTGCTGCTGGAAGGTACTGGTGCAGGGCATCAGTGAGAAAGTGAAATATGTGTATGCCTGGGAGAGGGTTAATTTTTTGAAGCAAAATACCTAGTTCCTATAATTTGTTTTCTATTTTGGTATAGAGTTTGCCAGTCGAGCAGACTTGAATGTTTTTAATTGGCCACAAACACCAAAAATTTTGCCACTCATGTGCAATGTCAACCATACCCTAAAACAATCACTTTGTTGTTTGTTTGTTTTTTCTTTGTTTTGTTTTTTTCACAATAAATATTTTCTACTGGCTTAGACAGAAGAATATTTTTTTACCATATAGCACAAAGTAAAATTGGCAAAGTTTGGGATCTTGTTGTAAAGATTTAAATTCAGGTCATCTGTTGTTTAAATTCTCACTAGAGCCTCAGTATTTGCTAGAAATTGGTACACAGTGCTGTGTCTTGATGGCTTTTTCCCCCATCACAGTCAGTCCAGGGATAGTTAGTGTGTGGCTACCGGGATACATTTGCTCTTGAAATGTAGGAAGGCTGGGCACAACTCTGTCATATGTCTTGCTCTGGAGATATTCTGATACCAATGAGAGGAATATTCTAATGCGTCATTTTTGAAAGGACAAAGTCCTGCTGAGAATGGCATTGCAAGGTGATCCAGACACGTTATTTTGATTTCCTCCTCTACTTTCTGGTAGAGTGATCGGAGTGTCTATGAGCTACTCTTGGAGGACCCCCTCCCCTAAGGCCTCTGAAAAGCATCTTGTAGCTTTTGGTCATAAAATGTTTGCTATCCTATTTTCTTCAGTAATTATAATAATGACTTGAAAATAGAATTCAGCTGTTGATCCAATAGTGAGACACTACAGTATCAATTGTTCTTAAGTTGTAGAATTAGGTTGCAATTTAACTAATGACAGTGGGTTAATATGACTTTAGTTTGAAACTCCCCCAGTGCAGGATTCTTTCTGGAACAAAACTGCAATATGCATATGATTTCACTATTTTTCTGGTCAGTTGCAAGGAATCTTTCTTCTTTAAATGGCAAAAAATCCTTCTTTCCTTGACTACCTAAATATTCTATGGGTCAGAGAGCTGAAGCTTGTTTTTGTCCAACAACTTTCCAAAAGAATCTCAAATATTCTTCTTAACCTTGTGGAAGACAAGAAGGTGGAAAAAATTAATGAAATGGATGCTTTTTGTTGCTGGGAACAATAACCAGAAGAAGCTGGGTGAATGCCATATGAAGATTAAATAAAGAAAAGGAGAACAGGCTTCTTTAAAGAGTAACCACTTGGCATGTGATGATCTAAATTATTGTAACTTTGGCTCTTCTCTTTTGTGGGAGACCAGGAAATAGAGTAATCACTTTCTAGAATATTCACCTTCTCTTGGCATTAAAGCTGTAAACTAATATTCAAGTACAAATTTAAAATGTAGAATGCGTATCACTGGTGAACTTTTAAACCTTTGAATTTTGCCAATAACTAATCTCAACAGAGCTATTATAAAGAGGGGAAGCCATACCAGATTTGTTTACACTGTTCACTTTTGATCTACTGACTTTGAATGTAATTATCATTTCAGAATTAATATCTTGTCACTGTGTATATGACTCTCACACTCTTGCTTTCTTTTGTGTAATGAACCCAGTGTGCTTCTTAAAAGCTTTTCTTTTACATGAAAATCCAAAGGGGCCTACTACTTGTTCTTTTCTAGTAATTTTAATTATTTATCAATTGAACTTACATGATTACTATGCTTGTCTATTCACCATATTACATATTCAACAATGTCCAGCTAGTCAGGTTTTCCACTGTGGTTTCTGTATCCTTATTATATTGTACACTGAAAAACAAACCCACACTGACCTTTGCAAACGGTGCTCTTAAACTAGCTGCCCGTCCTCCTCGTTTATATAGAATCACAGCTGGAGCCCATTATGAAAAGAGAATACTTTGCACCAAATATGCTTACTGCTTCTGTTTTAGGGTTTTTTTTGTTTGTTTGTTTGTTTTGTTTTTTTTTAATGGGAAGAAGTTTAATCAGCTATTTTACCCTAGCCATAGTAAAGACACTATGAAATTTAGTTTTACAAAAACTGATTCTCACCTACAGGTGGAATATGCCTGCAGAAGTTAAAAAATTGAAGAATTTAAGAAAATTTTGGTAAATATGTCAAGGATGAATTCAGGATCTATCAGACTTTGAAAGAATGTGGGTCATGTACTAATTTCTTCTCAGAGGACTGGAGGGCAAAAACCCCCATCTTAGACCAACCACCCACACTCAGCATGGTAGTAGACATTCATTGAAATTAATTAGTGTTTGCTTCAAAGTTGTTTAAAGCCAAAGATTTTTATCTTGCTTTTAGTGTATGATGTCTTGTCCTCTCAATTTTATTTTCCCAATAGCAATGGAAGAGTAGGAAGATAGCCACGCACAGCTGCCACTTTCTCTTACTGTAGCCACGCATACATGCTTTTAAGCGAAGAACAAGTTTGCACTCTGCTCTCTGACTAGGTACTTGTACCCTGCTGTCCTTCTTCCCACAGCTCTTGAGAACATCCTACGTTCCATACTTGCTTTTGTTTTATTTTGCTGATTTTTGTTCTGTGTTTTTCAATACAGACTGGACTATAAGTACTGATTCAATGTCCATTATCTATTTTCTCTCATTTTGTTTTCAATTATGTTTCAAAAAATCCAGCCAAGAAGTAGCACACATAGCTACTTCAGGAGATAAGGATCAGAAGATACCCTTAAACGTCTTTTTTTGAATGATACTTCATTCAAAACACTGTAGAAGTTTTAATTAATTTAGCTCTGTATCTGGCTTTATATTTGGCTTAATATTTGATATTCAGGCTGCTGAGTAAGGTGCAAAAGCTCTGCAACCCCTTTTCTCCATCCTCCTGGGGATTTAACTGTCTGTGTTTAAGGTCAGCTTTGATATGGCAGAGCTGTATGATCTCAAACCTGACTGCTGGAAGAAAGGCTGTGAGAATTCACTTTGGGAGCCTCCTGCCCTTGGCTTGGCTGCTACATTAGGCCCAGGGCTTTGACATTCGTGGTGTTATCAAGAAGATTTGTGATTGTTCCTATCTAAGGAATTCTAAATTTTCAAGTGAAACCAATTTGTATGACCTCATCTGGTTTGTTGATTGTACTTTCCTTCTTCACTTTTATCTGTCTTCCTATTTTTTTTAAAAATTTTATTTCATCTGTATTGTAATTTGGTAAACTGAATCTGTATCTTTCTCCAGAACAGAAATTTCAGCTCACTTCTTTTTAAACTTGCTGTTGTTTCTACTTTCTCTTTCTTGTCTCGTATTCACATGGTACTTAATTTTTATCATGACTCCTTAGCATATTGAAGTCTTTGCTGATATTTTCTATATTCTTACTTCATCTATGTTCGTTTAAATTATTTGAGGATAGAATATGAATGTAGATCAGCATCTGTTTCTGCAATGATATCTCTTGTGATTTGACATCATATTTCAATCTCTAAACCACTTTATGGCAATATTTAGCTGTGTGGCTCCTGGCATTTTAACTTGCCAATGATTTACCTTCCATTTTAGACACGAAGTCCATCTGAAACTCACTGGAAAAGTCTTTTATATGCATATTTATCAGGGACTCTCCAGCTTTTCCAAAATTTATTTACTGCTGTTATAGAGAAATTGCAACAGTTCTTTAGCCAGCCTTACATCCCACAGCAATGAAACATTTCTATCCATTTATAGAGACTGTTTCATGACATATTTTTAGATGATCAATGAATTAGTTTTAGTTTTAAAAAAAGTAAGAAAAAATAAACAGAGTAGCTGTGAGCATAAACATTCTAGGATTCGGCTGTTTGTGTCATCCATTCAAATTTTCTTTGAGCAGAATTCATGAGTATTCTGACCAATTTCCTACCAGGTCCTTATAGTTTCATGGATCACATACCCAGTTATTCAGCATAGATTCTGAGTTTGGGAATTCCCACAGCAAAATATTTTTAAAATATACATACACACACACATATATATAATAATAATCAGTGCTGAGATACTAGAGCAAGATAGAGACTGTTGCAGTTCAGTCTAATCAGAATTCTAGATCATGAGTGGCATTAACACAGAGCCCCTGTATCTCTGAAGTTCTAGGACTCATTTAAAAGAGAAAAAAAAAGAAAAAAAAAGGAAAAAAAAAGTGCTATGAAATAGCAAATGAATTGCTTCAACCTGAGCATGATCTTGTCACTTTTTCTTTGAACATGAGAATGCATCTTCAAAAAGTCTTTGTCAGTTCTAAAGCACCATCAAAGCATTCCTAAGCAATAGTGCAAACACAAATAGCTGATGAGACCTTTCATTGTTAGGCCTTTAAAACACTCAAAGAGAAAGAGGTCCAACAGGATGATTATTTCAGTCAAGCAGATTTCCTTTGTACCATATATAGACAGCTTGTGTAGATACACTCAAGTGTCTGTAAAGAAAATTAACTGGTTTCAACACAGTCCTTTGCACTATAATCCTCAGATATTACTGGGTGTAAGATTATTTATCTTGTAAAGCTAAAATTAACAGAAATTTTAGCCAAAGCCTATTTAGCTATTTACATCTATGAAGCTATTGTAGCTGTTATTTCTGTAATCAAGAAAACAAATATTAAAAATCCCCAAGCACCCTTGCAAGTGGCAAATTCTAAAGAAAGCAAAACCTGGAATCACTGTAGTATCAAGAGTGATGCCTACATTCTTATCACGAGGTTTGTTGGATAATTTCTCATTAAACACATCTGTTAATGACCTGAATAGTTGGTAAATGACCTAAGATGGTGTGGCTGTTCTCTTCTAACTGCATGTTAGCAAGCATAAAATAAGAGCAATCCTGTACTGGTAGAAAGATGAACAAAAGTTTTCCTCCATCCTTGTGACCTATGAATATATTTTTGTTAAATTGCCACTGTAGTCTTAATAAAAGCAGTTGCATTGCTGAGATTCCAATTTTTTTTTTTTTAATCTAATACAATATATTATGCAACTATGCTTCACAGTTTGATGCTCTAATAGTAGAATTGTTCTGAAAATAAAATTTCTCTGGTTGAAGTCATACTTTAAACATTTTTGTTGTGCCTGCATTGGCCACCCAGTTTTCTCATTATATTGTTAGTGTTGATTTAATGAACCATGTATGAATGTATGCACTTTTAAATTAAAGCTCTTGGTCTGCAATCTGTATTTTGATAATCGATAGCTATTTTTTTTTACAAATAAAATGCAACAACCCAAAAATACCTTGTGATACTAGCAGAGAAACATTATGTCCCAGCCTTGGGAAAACAGAACCCTTTCTCTTCTGAGGAAGTCTAAAAGCAGCAAGATTCTATAATTTATAATTAATAAAATAATTATAATCTTTAATTTCTAATGTCGCAATAATTTTGTGGGAGAGTTTGTAGTAGTCTGCTGACTTCAGATCAGGCCTAAACTTCTCTAGGTCTTTTCTAGGTCTTCTTGACCATAACTTTAGTTTGTACAAGATGTTAATATAAGAGTATTTTTGTCTTATTGAAGTTATTTCCCAGTTTATTATGTTTCAGAATTCCAATCTAAGTAACAGAGTGACATTTGCAGAGCAAAACCAAGATAAGGTGTGTTTTATATGAAGTCCACTTTCTTTATTCTCTTCACCTAAATATCCACTCTTTCAGGTCTGGAATATGTTCTAAGTCAATCAGAATGAGAAGGTTTTATACTGAATTTAATGAAATGCTGTATTCAGACTCCCAGTTTTTTTATGTCACAGCACCAAATGAGTGCTCTTGTCAGCAAGTAGGCAATGAATGCAGTATTGAGTTCCACCTTAGGCTAGCTAACTGTCCTTTGCAGTGTAAACTCAATGGGAAAGTTTAAATGATTTAGGGGTTTTTCCTCCATTATATATGATATTATCTTACTGTCACAATTAGGAATGCTGAAATTCACAGTTTGTGCATGTCTAAGGATCTTAGCACTGGATGTGCCCTGAGCATCCCTTGCATAGGTGCAGACTCCTTTTCTTTGACCTAATACTATCAGCATTTAAAATTTTCAAGACATTTTAAAAGGCTAGTGTTTTTTTCTCAGGCACTTTGGAATGTTAAGTTTGTGAAAAATTCCTCTCTGATGAATAGATATTACGTGTAGTTAAACAGCAGTTAATAAAGAAATGGGGTACATTTGTGCAAGCTCAGGTAAATTATATGCTGGTTTAATAATTTTTCAAGGTTGTATATTTTACTGTTTTGTACAAGCACTTGTGCTTATAAAATAGAGTTAAAGAATTTTTTAAATCCCTTCAAAGAAAATAAAGAATAGAAGCAGATGGCCTATAACATAGAAGTGAATTATTCTGATGACAATCATATGAAAAGTGGTATTTTCTATATTCTGTTCCATGATACAAGTTGGAATTTAATTCCTATATTACACTGCCCTTTTAAAGATATGAGGAAAGCATAGATATACTCTTTTAAACACTTTAACATATACTTGCATTTACACACATACATTGTAATCACATGCATTTATTTAAATACAAAAAAGAAAAATAAACTTTCTCTTGGTACATGATTTATATTTTAATTTAAAATTAAATCCTCCAAACTACTTAATAAACAAAAAAGCCGAAATGTTTATTGCACTCAGTCTTTACTTGAAGACCTATTTTCAATTGCCTCATCCTAGAGTAGTTGAGTAAATGGGTCAGATCCATTTCTTTGTAAGAAAACTTACTCTTTGTGACTGACTTTAAAGGAGTCTAGACAGCTATTTTGGATGCTGATGTCTAAATTTGGACAGAGAAGTCCTATTCCAGAAGTTTGCTTCAAAGTGGTTTACAGAAGCTTAACCACTGTGAAAGGGTGAGACTGTTTTTCCTCTGCACTTTGAAACAAAGCTGTGATGGTCAGTGTAACAGTGGTGTGCCTGGTATTGTCACTGTGAAAATCTTTTAACTATGACAAAATAATAAATCTTTGAACTATAGGAATATATTTAGACATTGACAGTTAAAATATCTGAAGGTGGGTGTACGTTAACAAGCCTTTTAAGAAAAATTAGGCAATGCAAATGGAATTTATGCCACTTATTTTTTGATACTTAGAACTTAAACCTTCACATTTGTGTTTGATGTTTTTTGTTTCAAACAGGTGTTTTTCAACAAAAGGCATTGGTTGGCCTGCTCAGGTTGAGAGTGCTTTTTGGTTAGATCCTGTCCCATTAGCCAAATAAAAATTAACAGAAAATACCACTATTTTATAAACTTTTAAATCTGCATATAGTACTTAATTATTCTGAAAAAAAAAAAGGGAGAGGAAGAGGGAGAGGGAGAGGGAGAGGGAGAGGGAGAGGGAGAGGGAGAGGGAGAGGGAGAGGGAGAGGGAGAGGGAGAGGGAGAGGAAGAGGAAGAGGAAGAGGAAGAGGAAGAGGAAATCTCCAGAAGGCAGTATTCTTCTAGACTTTAATGTCTTGAATCTCTTTCATTTACTTTGGCAATTCTGACATTACATTTTGTAACTAAAAGAAGACTGAGAGAGGTAATGATTAGAAAAAACACTATGTGTATAAACCTGTGACTGAATCTATGGAACACTTGCTACTTTCATACTGGTTTGCACTTAGGACAAGTAAGCTTTATGTCAGAATTCAGGCTCCTTGTTTCAAGGAAAATCTTGAGACATCAATGACTAAAGGTTTTGATAGAACGTGACAAATAGTCGAAACATTCCTAATCTGATTCTACACCATAGTACCTTGTTTCCTTCTTTCTCCCTCTCTTGTAAAGTTTTTATTTCCATGCTTATGTTTTGAGCCTTCCTGTTTCCTTCAACAGACTTTGTATTAGGTCATCAAAACATACATTCCCTCCTCCAAACTAAGCCTAGCTTCATAGCCATTTTAAAAGCTCATTTCTAACTTTAAAACTAATAGGGCTGAATTAATAGAAATGATCTGTTCTTTGCAGATGTATCAGCATTTCATATTTCTATGAAATGTAATAATATTCTTCTGGAGTCTTTCCTGATTTAACTCCACTAAAACATATTCTCATTGTACAGCTGTTAGACCTTTTCTGACAAAACACTTCGGGAGACTGAACTCCAGTGTTTATAAGGAAAAATGGTTAAGGTTTCATGGGCTGCCTGTTTCTGACTGTGTTTGTAAACAGGTAAAAAATGAAAAAAAGAACTTTTTAAAATCATCATTATGACTAAGGAGCTACATTTTAGCCTTTTGTATGAAACTGTACAAATATTACTAAAGGTTCCGTCCACGTAGCAGTCACCATTATATAAGGTCAGTGATCAAGCATTTTGATGGATCAGTGGACCAACAAAATTTTTTTCAGAAATGCACAAGATGAGATGGATAGAAGAATGATTCCTCAAAGAACAGGTCAAGTTTTCAGCTATTTAGTCACAGAGGTCAGAAGAGATACATAGCCAGTACTTATGCCTGAAGGCATGTGGATGTGGCACTTAGGGAGATGGTTTAGTGGTGGACTTGGTAGTGTTGAGTTTATGGTTATACTCAATGATCTTACAGGTCTTCCCAAACCTAAGTGATTCTATGAGCATTGGAATTCAAGGAATTTTTCCTTGGTTCAAATTCCTGGCATTTATTCTCTCTCCCAGTCTCAAAGTGGTTGAAAATTCATAGAGTATATTGAACATTAGAATCTCAACAGAAATGCAAATCAGAAAAAAAGTGTATACACACCTTTTTAAAATATTAATAAGTTTAATGAAAAATGTCTCCCCCTAGACACTCAGCTGCCCTGAGCCTGTCAGCGTCAGTGAAATTTCTTCATTTCTAGATGGCATTTTTTTTCAAACATACATCTCAAACTTTCACAGCTCTCATTATGGAAAAGTGGTAGCTTTTTTTCATCTGTGTTTGGTGATGACCCAGCCCCAGATGTGTTAGCAAAATTTATTACTTATTTCTTATTACTTCCTGATTACTATCTCACAGAATAAGAGAAAACCTCCATTTAATCAAACTGTTTCTGGACTAATATATTAGCTATTTATCTCCTGAGATTTAGTGATAAATTTGAAAGAAGACATGGGATTAGTTTAGAGTGGATTTGTTTCTTTTCCCTTAGGAAAATTTATTCACAATCAATCAACATCTTTAGCATTTAAAAGCCTAGGGCTGAGATATTAAGTGCCAAATACATACTTACAGAAAGTGGGACACACCTGAACAATCAAATGTGTGACAGGAAAAGTAAGACAAAAATAATCTGCAAATAAAGAAAAATTTTGGAAAAAGGTTTAGCTTTTGCCTCCTAAGTTCATGGATTTTTGGCCAATGAAGTGGAAATAACACCATGTCTCTATGCCAAAGTTAAGACAGTTAGCTTATGCTGATTAAAATCATCTCTTTTTAAATTCTGGGCCTTAATGCTCTGATGGAAGTGCAAAACAAGACCAAATTCTTTTAGTTTCATGATTATGCACTTGATAAAAATCTGTTTGTTTGATAAGTAGTTTGGGGGAGTTTCAGAGTCCAATGAGGCATCATGAATAAATAACATCAATTAAGATTTTTACCGTCTTTTTTACTTTGGGGAGACTGTAGTTCTGCTGTATCATTGCTACTATTTTTCTGAATTTTGAATTGCATAGAACTACCACAGTCCTCTTATGGAAATCCCTAGAATTTAGTCTGGAGGCACTTCGAGCGTCTTTGATGTTTTAGGACACCTAAGATGTGACAGCTGTCTCTCACATCAGTGTGATTGAATCAGTAAGAAGAGACGAATACCCTCGGGCTTATACGTGAATGTCCCAGTACTTCCCTGGAGGGAATTTTCACACCTGAGCCAGTTATGGCCCATCAAAAGGGATGAATGATACCTCCCCCGGTGGAGGGGTGGGTGTTTTACAACTGAGCCAGTTGTGTGAGGGAGGATATTAGCATTTAGTGGCATTTGGAGTCTTAAAAGTATTTTTAGGTTCTGAACGGCTACAACTGGAAATATTTCAAATTCTTACTTTCTTATAGACATTTATTTATGGCTTTCCTAAAGTAAAAATGTTGGGGGAAAGTAATTAAATGCTGAAATACCTATTTCCCAAACTGGCAGTTCACAGTGAAACAGCAGATAAAACTGCCTTCAAGGTCTGTTACAAACAAAAGAGTAAATAACACCAGTATCAGTTGGTTTTTTCGGTAACAGACAGGGCAGGTCCTCATATTAGTTACAGATATGTGGGTTTCAAATATCATCTAAGTAATTCAATCCAAGTTTGTTCTGCTCCTTTGGGTGTTATAAACCAGCTGCTTAGACTGTTCAAAGACACCTTTTACCTGCCACAGAGAAGCCCATATGAAATTATTGGTTTTCTTTTGCCTGTGGGACCTGTGGTAAAACCTGCTGTTCAAAATTCTGAACTTTATTTAATCATCTGACTCACAGTGCTATCTACTGTAAAATGTAGGGAGTTACATGAAAATATTCTTATCATTTGTGGAAATGTTCCCATCTCTGGTTAAAAGTGGAAAACTCAGATTTACTGCATTTGTTCGTATGTGTTCCAGCTATTTAAATTACAGTGACAAGTATAAAAAATTATTGTTAGTAAGAGCTAGCTTTTACTTGATTTTTTTTGTGCTTTGTCTCAATTCCCTCCTCAGTCATTTTTAGAATTGTCCCTGACCTTTTATTGTTGTTGTTTGTTTTCCAGTTGTAAAAGACTTGTTAATAAAACATGAAAGACGAGAGTATCATTAATGCTGGTTCTCCTTTCCTGGATTCATGCCAAGTCTGAAAGAAGAAATAAAACCAGCAAAGCATTGACTTCAAATTAAGTCTTGATATGATATGCTTGTCTCCTCCTTCTACTGCTCATTATAAATTCATCCTGTTGAGATAAGAACTTGCATTCAATTTATTCTTCCTGAATGACTTCTAAAAGGGAATGCTGTGTTTAGAAAAGGAGAAGTATCTCTGCTCTTTTGTATCAAAGATACCAGAGTAATGCCTCGTATCTATTAGGAGAAAAAAATTAAATATTTAAGATTTAAGGTGGAGGGACAGTGGTTTTTTTGTTTTGTTTCGTTTTGTTTGTTTTTGTTTTGTTTTGTTTTGTTTTGTTTTTTGTTTTTTAAGAAAATCTAGGAAGTTGGAAAGTTTCTCAGCTTCTCTTTAGACAGGACATTTGACTTACTGGACTGTTAAGTCTTATCCTCTGTGTTTTCAAGACCTCAGCGTTCATCATTTATACACATAGAAACATGTCAAGTTAGGAGTAAAATGCTAATTCTACAGATGGCAGAATAGTACTCTAAAATGCTTTCATAGAGATGTTTTGTGTTATACATAGTGTTAAGGAGAACCAAACTCCCCTAAATTAACCAAAGATAGCTTGTGTGGTTCTTAACATCTTCAGAAAAGTTTCACTCCTGGCAGCTGTCCCAACAGCTTCTAGTGTCTTGTCATAACTTTCAAGTAATTTCAGTAAGTTTAGAATATTTTATTCCCCTTCTAATAATGTTCTTAAGTTCCTCCTTTCCTCCTAGCCAGGGAACCATCAGTTCTGGAACAGCTTTTTGGTTTCTCTTATCTTTCCTAATTTTCCATTTATGGTCCAGGTTCTGTTATTTACAGCAGTGGTTTCATCCTCTCCTGCTTGTCCTGAACTTTCTCTCAGAATAATAAGTCCAACCACCATTTTTTTCTGTTAGTGACTTCAAAATTCTAGTTTCAACAATCCCAAATAATGAGAAAGAAATCCTTCTTTTTCCCTTTCAGTTCTATGAGATTTTCCTGTACAATGTATTTCAATCATATCTTGTGCAATTAAGCTATGAAGATTATTTTTGTGGCTGTCCAAACCTGGACCATTAAGCAGTTCTCACCTCTGAAATGTGATCTTAATTTCTTAGCTTGCATATAGGTACTAGCACACTCTCCAGAGAAGGGAGTCTTTGCACAGCATGAAATGGCTTCTCTAAGTCAGATCTGAATTTGACAAGGTATTTGACTAAATATTCAAATTGTGCTAACTACAATGTTTAAGCTGTTCTCCCAGAAGCTGACTTTTGTTCTCAGCAAATGAATGTTAACAAAGAAATTAAGGAACTTGAGGTTCTAAAAAAATGCTTAAAATGTTAAAAGTATTGGATGAGTGAGCCGACCATGGGAGATGTCCCACTGGACCTGCTATTTGTGAAGAGAGAAGGACTGGTGGCTGATGTGACAGGGATTGTCTTGGGCACAGCAGTCACAGATATGAAGTTTTTGATTCTTCGAGAAGTAAACAGGTGGATCATCAGAACTGCTGTACTAGGCACTGGTGTGGCTGCCCCTTGACACCCATGTCCAGTTTTGGGCCCCTTACTACAAGAAGGATGTTGAGGTGCTGGAGCAGGTGTAAAGAAGAGCTATGGAGCTGGTGAAGGTCTTGGAGCACAAGTCTCAAGAGGAGTAGCTGAGGGAGCTTAGGTTGTTTAGCCTGGGCAAAAAGAAGGCTCAAGAGGAGACTTTATTGATCTCTACAACTACCTAACAGGAGGCTGTAGTATAATTCCTTTAAGCCTTTCAAAATGAAATTACCAAGAGGAAATGGCCTCAAGTTGCACTACGGGGAGGTTTAGATTAGATACTAGGAAAAATTTATTCACTGATAGGGTGTTAAGACATTTGAACAGACTACCCACAGAAGTGGTGGAATTGCCATCCCTACAAGTGTTCAAGGCATGTGGATGTGGTGCACGTTTTAGTCGTGAGCATGGCTATCCTAGGTTAATGGTTGGGCTTGGTGGTCTTAGAAGCCTTTTAGAACCCGAACAATTTTGTGATTCTGTAAAAAAGAGTTAGAAATAGTTAATAGAGGTGTTTATTTTTACATATTTTTGTGGCCCCATTACTTCACTTATGGTTATCATTGCTAAAGTAGGTCATTATTCTATTTTATAATATAATGGCATGGTATGTGACTTCCTATCTACTTAAGATGCATATTGTAGAGGAATGTGCCCCAGGGGGTATTTTCACGTTCTAGAAATGACTTTCCATATCTGATAAACTGCTTAGGTTTGAATAGTGGAGTAATTTCCTTTCCTTTCCTCCTCTGAAATGGACCAAATACACTTTATATAGTCTAACTAAAATAATTTCAAGGTAAATTAGAAGCGTAGGCTTGCTTTGGGTGAAATTCACTTTCCAAAACCTCAAAGAGATTTAGACGCTACACAGATATTGTAATTTTCTACACACTAGTACACTTTAATTCTTCTGTTCTGAGTCTGAAGTCAATGGAGCACACTTTATCAGTTGTCCTAATGAGTAGCTAGTACTGACAGCTGAGCTACTGTGTGGCTGTCTCCACGACTAATATGGGCTATGCAGTGCCGTATATCTGAATCTTGACAGTGGATTTGTGTCAATTTCTAAATCCCAGGAAAAGAAATAGGATTACTTATAATTCATCAGACTATATAATAGATTACTTGGTTTAAATGGCTGAATATTTGAGGATGAAAATCTATTCTCAGCTGTATATTAACCACAAAAATATCACCTATGAATCCTATTTATATTATCACATTAAGATTAGGCATTTTGAACAACCTAGTACCTAAGTCCCCTGCTATGATATCCCCCTTGAAAATTATTTCTCCAAATTCACAGTGAATAAGTAACTCAGACACCTGGAAATCAGTTATCTTTTCATATTGTAAATGTGATCAATGAACACAAAGTTCCCCATGTATGGAGAGTTTGGGCATAATTGCCAATGAACTGGCAATGTAACAGTACAGCTGTACAAAAACGGTTGCAGCTCATTGATGCATGATTAATATTAATTGTTTACGTGATATATACTGAGTGAGACATGAAGAAAGGACAATGATGATAGATCCATTTCATTCTTGTCTTATTGCTGAAGTTTAAATCTTATTTGAATAAAAATTCAGTTGCAAAGTTAAAGTGAAGTTTCTTCCCATAATTAGAATGCCCTCTTCCATATTCACAGTTCAAGGTCACCTATCTGTTGGGCATTATCTCATGCTAGAGAAACTTCCACTCCTCATTAATTAAAGTCTTATTTTTATTATCAAACATAGGGCTGTTTAAGGCTCTATTATCAGGTGGTGTATCCAGTTCTTGTTTAAGACATAAAACAGGAATTTTGCTCATTGATGTTTAAGTATTGTGCTTGTAAAAATTAATTGGTAGTGTTTTTGTGTTGTTCTGCTTGAGTTTTGTTGGGATTCTTTAAATTTTTTAATTTTGTACCCATTATGACTGCTTCTAAGTTCCTAAGTTCTAACTAGGTCCCAGTCATGTAATTTGCTCCACTTAGGTTTTGCCTTTATTTTTCTTTCAGAGCTTCATTTATAGCCAGAGGGATTTATTGGTCCATGTATTAATATTTTTATTCCATGCATCTAAATTAACACTGAGTTTGTAAAAAGCTAGGGACACACAAATTCATTAAATTGATAAATACATATTCCTATTTATACTTTTTCAAAAGGGGAGGGAGGGGAAATTCTATTGGGCTCAAAGAACAAAGCACAAGGATAAGACACTTGATAAAATATATTAGTATTCATAAACAAGACTATAGAGTTTCTAAGAATAAACCTGAACATGACATGACACTTGCGTAAGCAAAATGAAATGTAGAAGTTGGTGCAAAGCAGTTTTATTGGTATGCTGTTGAACCTAAAGGAGAGAAGAAGAAGAAGAAAAAAAAAAGACAAGACTTCTCTAGAATTCTTTATGACCTGCTATGCTGCTATTGCATATTTACTATTGCAAATATTAATGACTTGGGTGCCTCATTTAAATGTTTGATGAAGGCTATATAGGAGCAACAGAAGAAATGTTTCTGGTTAGGTCCAGAATTTAGAATATGTCTCAATAAATTGAAGCAGTATTCTGGAAAAAAAAAAAAAAAAAAAAAGAGAATTATATTATTCAAGCACAAGTTCCTACTCCTGGGAGTAAATGAGTAGTTCAGCAAGTGCAAGTGAGGAAGCAACTTATCAGGAGTAGTTAAGCAGAAAAAGACATAGATATTATTGTGATACAGCAAATATGAAACTACAGTATCATGCTATTGCAAAGGAGTCAAAGATGGTATTGGGATTTCTGAACAAGATGAGAACCTGAAAATAGTAGTAATAGTCCTTCCTTCCATCCACTACTTTTGTTGTAGTATTTTCTGTACTATATACAGTTCTGCTCCCTGTAATGCAGTGATGTGAACCAATTACAAACACTGACAAAAGCAGTTTTGAGATACTTCTAAATCATCCAGAATAGAGTGGACTGAGGGAGACACAAGAAAATCAACAACACTGGTTGAGACTGGAAGGGACCTCTGAAGGTCTTCTAGCCTACCCCTCTCCCTAATCAAGCAAGGCCACCTACAGCTATTTGCCTGGGACCATGTCCAGAGAGGTGGATACCTTCCAGGTGGGAGACTCCATTCACTCATTGGACAACCTGTGCTGATGCTTGGTTATGCTCACAGTAAAAGAAGTGTTTTCTGCTGTTCAGAGTCAACATCCTGTGTTTCTGTTGGTGGCTTTTGTCTCTGATCCTGTTACTGGGCACCACTGAATAGAGTTCTTTTCACCCTCCCTTCAGATATTTACATACATTTATAAGTTCCTCCCTGTGATATCTCTTCTCCAGGCTAAGCAGTTCCAGATTTCTCAGTCCTTCTTCATGTGGCAGATCCTTCAGTCCTTTCATCATCTCCTTTTGCTGGATGCTTTCCAGCTTGCCATGTGTCTCTTGTACTCAGGATCCCAGAACTGGACATAATACTTCAGGTGTGGTCTCACCAGTGCTAACTAGAGGGTAAGAATCATCTCCCTCAACATGCTAGCAAGACTTCTCTTAATCCAGTCTAGGAAACCACAGTTTTTTTACCGAAGCCCAGCCTTTTCCACAATGGAACAATGCTAGCTCAGGCTTAACTGAGTGTCCACCAGGACTGCAAAGCTTTTCCTGCCAAGCAGTGTTGCAGCTAGTCAATTGCAAATTGGAGGATTGTTCATTCCCAGGTGCAGGGTCCTGCACTTGCCTTTGTTGAACTTCATGTGATTCCTGTCAGGCCACTCCTCCAGCCTGTCAACATCCCTCTGGATGGCAGCTCCCCCAGTTTGGTGTCATTGGCAAGCTGGCTGAAAGTGCACTCTGCTCCATCATCCACATCATTAATGAAGAAGTGGAATTAAATGGATGGAGTAGTGACCCCTGGTGTACATTGCTATTTACTGGCCTCCCACTAGACTTCGTGCTACTGATCATCATCCTCCAGGCCTGGCCATTCAGCCAGTTTTCCACCCACCTCACCCTCTGCTCATCAACAACTTCTTTATGAGAATCTTATAGGAAACAGTGCAATATCCACTGCTCTCCCCTCATCAACCAAGCTGGTCACCTAATTTTAAAAGTTTATCAATTCAGTCAAACATGACTTTGCCTAGGTCAATCTATGCTGACTCCTCCTGACCGTTTTACTCCCCTACATGTGCCTGGAAATGGTTTTCAGGATTAGCTGCTCTATCACTTTTGTAGGAACTGAGATGAATCTGACTGGTCTGGAGCTTCCTGTGTCCTCCTTCTTGGCCTTCTTCAAGAAACAAGTGACATTTAGCTTCCTGCATAATATTTATTTAGTTGTTCAGAAGATAGTTTTAGAGAGAGAGGAATAAAAACTTGTCTTTATGTCCCCTGCAGGTAAGAGGAAGAGTGGTGATTGTCAATTGCCATAAGGCTGTTCCAGGCAAACATCAGAATATTTTCTAAAAATAACGGCAGCTAAGCCATAAAAGTCTTTCTGGGAGGACTTCAAAATATGGTAGCCTATTGGAGAATATTGTACAATGCATCATGACTGGCCAAATAAAATAAAACTTCCTCGCCATGTATGTTCATCCAAAGGCATTCAGACACACGTTAAACTTTATTCTGTTATGGCTTCTGACAGTGACTATTTTAGCCCTCTTAGTAATGTAATACCCTTTGGTATATCTCTGAAATCATGAAGTGAGTCAAATGTAGGTCTTGAATCAGGTAAGGTTGTCAAAATGTGAGATACTAATTCTAGAGGTATGGAATATCACCTTGGAAGAATCTGGGCATTCCTATCAGCAAAAGTCATTGGATGATCCCAACTTGCTAGGCAAGAAGGAAAGAGAAGAAAAATGTACAGATCAGTGCAGCACTATGAGAAACATCATGCCTGCTATGTTACACAGGTCAGTACTTTTAAAGATAAGAATAACACATTATGGGTACAAATTCCTCATCAATTTTGTATGTGATCCATCAAACTGACATATGGCTCACTGTCTCCCTCAAGTGGATAATACATGAAAAGAAATTTGTTTCCTTTAGACAGATATTTTTGTTCTTATTCCATCCTGCTTTGACTCAGTCTTCTGTTTGAAGGTACATGGCTTGATACATGCAGTCAGTTTGACCAAGAATATGGGTATACAAGGTTATCATTAAAAGCTGTGAAAAGACAACCTTTGGGAGAATTTTCCTTGGCCAAAATAATAACAATAATTCTTTCTTTGCCCATGAGCTGTACCAAAACTCTTTATGTCATATAATAGGAGACAGACTTCCTGAAAGACCACACAGTATTGTTCACAACTGCAAGAGGGTAAAAAAAAAAAAACAAACAACAAAAACCAACAATCAAAAACAATGGCTGGCAGAAAGAACAAAAAACTCAGCTGTCTGCAATCTGAAATCCCAAAGGTTTGCTTCAGTGTTTTCTGTGGCAAGACACAAGCTGTGAACCACTCATCTTGAACAAATGTCAGTACTCAGATTTGGGTCAAGTAATTGGACAGAGTCTGTTTAGGGCTGTTAAGCCACAGCATCCAGAATCCCTAAAAGATTGTCATTTTGGTTGGTTTGGGGTCTTTGTAGATCTGGCATTATAAAAAATATTTAATGGAAATTCTTTTGAAAGATCTTAAATTCTGTCAGTGTTTATGTTATCATAGCTGACCTAAATTGAAAGACAAAGCAGGAAAGAAAAAAGCATTAAATATTCAGATTTACCTGGTACTAGTGATAGCTTTCTGTGGGGAAAGGATGAATCTGTTATCCTTTGGTAACTTCATTTTGGAAGGCTTACAGGAATTAGGCTACAAGTTTACATTACTCCTAACTTTGAGGTGTAAATGCACCTAATGGGAATGTAATGAACCCAGATAATTTCATTTAAAATGTTTAAAAATAGTGCTGGGAAAACCAAACAACCCTAAAAACCATTCTCACAAAGATCTTTGCAAATGTGTTTACTTTTAATTAGGTAAAATTCTTATTGGCATTTATAAAAATTGTTTTAAATAGCTGGTGTAAAGATGACATGTATATTCTTATTTGATATATTTATAATTTGCAATTAAAATAGTCAACAATAAAAAAGAAGAAAGCAAGTAAAGAAGTTTGGAGGCTGGCTTGGGGAGGTTGTTTTTGTTTGTTTTTGTTTTGGTTGTTTGTTATTGTTGTTGTTTTGTTTGTTCTTGTTACAGTCCAGGACCTTGTGTAGCAAATTCTCAGGCACATCTCATTTTGGATACTGACAAACTGGGTCTGTGCTTTCCTGTTTCTTTCTAGCGGTCAATAGTGATAAAGTTCAAAGTCCCTTCAGTGTATCTGGGAAGAAACATGAGAAGTTGAGTCAATACTGAAATGAAGGAGTTTTGCAGTAATCAACACTTGAGAAATTGTAATCACAGACTATCTTCCCATTACGTCCCTGACTTGCAGTGTGATCTTAGGCTTGTTGATCCAAAATTCCTGCTCCAATATTCTCCATTTGAGTACTAATGAGACATATGCAAAGTCTCTAAATACCCTAAACAATGGGTAACAATAGGTAACTATACCAGCATTGGTGGCACTGGGAACCTCTTTCTTGTCAGAGAGGACTTAATTCTTTGTAAACTGTTGTTGGCTGAGGAAAGCATCGAGAATTTCATGTCTGGACAGAAATGTAACCCAGGCAACAAGGGAAAAGGCTCTACATCAATGTAGTTGAGTTGAAGTGACTACATGAGGGTATTACACAATTCATCTGCAGTGTTAGAACCATATCCCTTTTCTTCCCCTGCCTTCCTTTCTGTCATGTATATTTACATTTGACTTGTTCGTTGTTTGTTCTCTGGTCAGAAAACTCTGGATAGTAAGTAACAATGCAAAAGCAGTCAGTGATTAAAAAAAAAAAAAAAAGGCACAAAATCACCGAATCAGTGCTTGCACAAACATTTGCCCGTCCGACCTCATATACTTCCCACCCTAGGGCTGGACTTGCAGCCTTAACCCGCCTCGCCTTCCTCGGAGATCTCGTGGAGATGACTTGGTTACTCCCGTGGCGATCCACGCCACACCTTTCTCTCCTGCAGGATCGCACAGAACTCAGCTTTCCACGACCTCGTTCCGCTCAGTTTTCCACCCACGACCCGCTTAGTTCTGGAGTCCTGGAGAGGCAATCTCCTGCCCAGCTCCCTTCACCGCCCAGGGTGGCACGAAGAGCTTTGCTTTAGCAGTGAGCTTGCTTTTGACGAGAGTTATCTCCATTACCGCTTCAGGCAAATGAACTGACTAATGAGTTTTTTGTCGGCCATGGAAGTGTGCTGCAAGTAATTAAGGGATGTGCTGTGGGACCGATTAAGCTGCAAGTCACAGCGGCCGGAGCCCAATCGCTGCGAGCTCGCCGCAATGTGTGCCGCCTGTGCTGGGCTCCACAATGGGATCATTGACTATTTACTTACTTCGCACAACAACTCTGCTGTTTATTTAATTATAGGAGCTTTTCAGTCACCCACCCCCACCCGCTCCAGCCCCATCTCTTTGACGCTTTTTGAGTCCTCCCCTCCCGCCTCTGATAACCGGTTGGTCGCTTGGATAGATGAAGCGGGGCAACGCCTGAGCATCCTTTGTGGGGTACGGGCTGCGCTCCCCCGGCAGATCCGGGAACGGGAATTTTCCGTGAGGGAAAGGTGAGGAGACAGGGATTTTCCTGTCAAATTGCTCATCACATCTGCCTGGAGGTCAGAGACCGAGAAGGCTGCATTGTGGAGGGGGAGGCGCAGGGGAAATCCTGCTGCTCTTCAAGGCATGTCCGAGTCACGAAACAAAATCGGGAGAAGCTCAGAAGAGGCGAAGAGACGCCTGTGGCGCTGCGGGGGCGAGTGCGGCTGGGCGAGGGAGGAAATCATTGGCACTCCCGCAAGGCGGGGCGGACGACACATTTCCCACCCCGATTCATCAGGGAGGCCTTAGTCCTTTTACCAGAGCCCCCTCCAGAAGCGCTGACGCTTAGGAGCGAGTCGGGGGCGGTTGGGGCAGATGTGGTCACCCACTCCCTGGATCCTTTTCCAACCCGGGGAAGTGCCCAAGCTTGGCACCCGCTAGTTCAAGGAAGGAGAGGGGTCATGCAGGCGGGTTTCAGCCTGAGAACAAGTCGAGAAGCAGCCGAAGCTTTTTCTAGCAGCCCCGCAGGCTGAGATAGGAGCACTCCACTCACCCCCGCACCCACGGGGAAAAATGGGGACGGGCAGGGGTCTCTGAAGCTGTTTCACAGCCAGCAGGATCCAACTCCCACTTCATCCACGTTCATAAAACGGGCTCGGGGACCCCAGTTAGGAGCTTGGGCTTGTAATGCCGTGAATACTCGCTGTCCGGCGAGTTGGGGTTCTTGGGGCGACGCCTCCGGGGGGAGGCCCTGCGCCCATCGGCGGCCGGCGGGCACCGTCGAGACTTGGCGGTGTGGGGAGCCTGCAGTGGCGGCCCTGGAGAAAGCGGGTTTCTGCTCCTTTAAAGGGCGCTGTGCAGCGCTCCCGAAGGGAGGCGGATCTCCCTCCTTCCCTCCATCCCTCCCTCCGTCCCTCCTGCTCGCTCTCCCTCCTCCCTCGCTCCCTCCTTCCCTCCCTCCCCGCTTGCCGCCGCCGTCAGTGGTGCCCGGACGCCGGCTGCACCGCAGCCCAGGCTGTCCCCGGCGCCCTGCCACCGCCCTTCCTCCCCCGCCTCCGCCTTCCTATCCCTCCCCGATTCCCCTCCCGCAACTCAAGGTAGGAGGATGTCCCGGGGTCTCCGGCCGGCCGCCACGGCCGGAGGGGTTGCATGCCAGTGAGGGGCTGCGGGGGACGGGGGGGCCGGGGGTGGCGGGGAATGCACCGTGGTCGCGTTGTGCCGAGAGCTGCACAGCACGATGGCTCTTGGCCAGGTGTCTCAGGGCAAAGGCGGGCGCTGAGCTGGCCGACCCTAGCGCTGTTGCCGCCCGGGTCTGTCCCTCACTGTGGGGAAAAGCAGACCTGTCGGCTTCCTGTCCTCCTTCCATCGCTGCTCCGCATCGTCAGAGCCGCCTCTGTCCCCACGCTGAAAGTGGCGGTGTGGGAAGAGGGAGAGAGAGGCCAGGGCAGAACAACCCCCGATGCCCCTCGCCCGGTGCCCTCCCGGTAGCCCGGAACTCCCTCCCACAGCCGGAGCGTTGCTCCCGAGCCGGCTCAGGGAGGCCGAACCGGCTGCCCTGAGGATGTGCCCCCCGCTCTCATGGGGGAGCGGAGGTGAGAAACGGGCTCTAACTTCGCTAGAGTTGTGGGTGGACAACAGCCTCTACTTCCGTAAGGTGTCCCTCTGCCCCTATACGCGGCCCCCACCGTACAGCACAGCCAGTCCTCCTTTCAGCTTATCGGCAACCCTGTCAGTTATTTCTGAATAAAATCAGCATTCTTTGGGTGAGCATCCATCGCTAACGTAGCCAGGGCGCTGACACCCTCTGGAAAGAAAGAGACATTCCTGCCTACGGAGTGGAGGCATGATAGCAAGAGCCGTGCATGCACTGAGAAGGAATGAATACATTGTAATGGAAACCTCTCTTCACACTGTCGTTAGAAACTTTTGAGGGAGTACAGCAGGAAAAGCATAAAGCATTTGAAATTATGATTTCCCCCCCCCAATCTTGCCAGCTTCCCCAACCCCAAAGGAAACCGAGGGGACCAAAGGCTGATCTGTAGGTCACGTCAAAACTATTCGTTTTTGCAGCTTAAACTTGCTAGGAAAGTGCATTGCCGTGATACTCAAAAGTGCCTGAACAAGAAAGTCTATTACACACTCACTTCATTATTTAGAATACAAGTCTTTCCACTAGCAAAAAATTAATTACCATCTTAAAATGTCATTAATCATTGGCACAGCAGAAACTTGGTTGTAAATTTGGACTGAGATAATAACAAACAGAGAAGGACCTACGGGTTTTTTTTTTTTTTTTTTTATAGCTGGTGGGAGTGAAATGCTAGTGGGCCGCAATGTGTTTTAAATGATAATATCAACATTCATTTGAATACTTTGGCAAACGTTTTGGAAGGGAGTACTGTGTTACTGCTTTGTCAGCAAAGCTGCAATACTTGATTCTAGAGATCTGGAGATGCTGGTCAGGTGTTGCAGTAAGCTGTGGCTCTCCTCGCACCTGATTGCAACAGCAGGAGGACTGTGGTGGCATGTGAATCCGAAACGTTTGCAAGGATTTGCTGAGAAATGTCCGAGAAACATTTGGGGGACCATATGTTATACATACATTAAATTTATAGCAGCTGTTGTTGTGAGAGGTCAAAATAGTAGATTACGTGATATAAAAACCTCACTATCTGTTCTTAGAGGCACAGCTATGACCTGAAAATAAAAGCCCATTCTATTTTAAAGCAATATGATAAAACTATACATCCCAGTAGGTGGCAGCTAGCTGGAATTGGGTTAACTTTTATAATGATAACAGCACATAAAAATTAGATCTGATGGAAAAAGCTCCTGATATAGTAAGGTAATCAGAATCACATATCTTCCCTTTCCAAAAGAAACATTATGTACATAATGTACACCATTTATACTTGACACTCAGCTAAAACTGTAGTAGATTTTTATTACCCAGAAAAGATGTAAGGCCTCAGACTGTCTCTTCTTCATTCCCTGTCTATAGCTGGATTACTATTATTCACATCAACTACACTTGAACAGAGTCCTGTGTATTAAAGATGTCCTTGTGCATCAGAGATGTTACCATCATGTCTACAATAGATGACCAAACAAATCAAAACATATATCCAAGGAATTGTAGATTTCCCAGCTGATGATCTCTGAATTGTAGAGGGCAGTTTCATACAGACATTAATATGAAAAGAGCTGTGTAACAGTGGTGACAAGATCTCAAAACAGAAGACCAGCTTATCTTGAATGACATATTATTAGGGATTTCCAGACTTTGAATTGTACATCTCACAGGGAAAGAAATATGAAAAGCATTAAGAATATTTACCCGTTTTCATGTTGAAATCAGTCTGGAGGGTGCACAGAAGTATCTTTTTCTTTTTCATGAAGCAGAAGTGGAGTTTAGTCCAAATGACAGAAGACAAGTCTAGGGTGGGGAAGACTGAGGCTTTAGTCAATTATATAGTCTATAAGGTATTTTCAGTCACCAAATATTTAGTGAATTCTAAACATCTGATGTCTTGTAAGATTTGCTTTTTTATATAAGGGACACGTATTCTTGAGAAAATATTTCTGGGTTAACTACGACTTTTCTTCAAGGTGGGAGCTAGCCTTTGAAAGAAGCAAGGAGGGATGTTAACACAACATTAAGCGATGTCTGATAGTATAAAAAGAGGACATCGGTACTTCTTCCGAACCCATAAAATGCCATAAAATAGCTGGCTAGCTAACATAATATATATCTGCAAAGAAGCCGATAACAGATTTTAATTTCCTTTCCTTGCTGTGAAGTGACTGGAAAGGGTAAAGAACCCCGGTCGCTTTGACACCTGCAGCGGGGCGAGGGCCGGGAGCGCTGTCCGCGGTGCTGAAGGGGCCGCCCGGGCCGCTCCGGGCGCTGTCCGCGGTGCTGAGACCGCCGCCGCCGCCGGCGGGGGCTGCTGCGGGGGAAGGAAACCCGGTGTGAGCCTAAGGCGTCAGACCAAGGGCTGCAGCGTGGGCTGCTGAGTGTTTAATAGTAACGGGAATTAACCGCAAGTTGTTTTATGATTCCAGTTCTAAACGCCTCCATGAGCTAGGTGCTCTGTTGGGCTGAGATTACAGGTAGCTGTGGGTTTTTTTTCTTTTTCAAGAGACCCTAGAAAATCAAACTGATAACGGAAGTCACTTTGTCCAAAGTTTGTCCTGTTTAATGTGCTAAACATGAGGACGAATAATATATTTTCAAATCTTCTCCAAAACGAAATGAAATAAATTTAAAAAATCTGGTTAAACTGCAAGCTGCTTCTGAGCATTCACAATTAAAACGGTAGCTCAATAATTTCCTTTATTTCAGCAGCACCGGGAAGGGAGGCAATGAACTTTCACAGTATTCACGTGGGTTGGTTTTATTTCTTCTTGGACTAAGAAAAAATATAAAGGAGTAGAAGAGAATAAATGAAATAGTAAATAGAAGAAAAAGTACCTCTCTGCATTTTTTGCTGGGAGATATTCTAAGTGTGAACTGAAGGAGTCGCTAGATATCCTTGCTTTTAACACTAGGTGTTTTTTTTTAAAGTGCTCCAATAGTCAAATCGTCTGATTGAATTCCCTGCTAGACTGCAGAACTAGCCATTCATGATACTTATTTTTGACACTGCAGTTATGCCTCTATCTTAAGGAAAAAAAAAATCAATGATGTTTAATAATCCTCTCGCAGAATGTACATTTCTTTTCATCAGCATTTTACAGTGTTTTAAGTAAAAATGTGCAGAGGAAATCAGTAAGGCAAAATGATAAAAAGTTATTGTGAGTTGCTAACACTTCTAGGGGTACAGAGCACAAACACTACAAGTTATAATCCTAATGCTGCTGTCATTTATTTACAGGTCCACAACACACAGATGTTAATTAAGAATAAACTGTAACTCACCTCTGCCATGCTCACCTTCTGATAGATTTCACTGAGTGTTCTCATTAGCTTGGCATAATTGGTATTTATTTCTGTAAAGTCAGGTTTATCCTGTGTTCTTCTCTATGTATCTGTGGGGGAAGCTCCCAGTGATATTGTCTTTATTAATGAAAAGCAAAGGAGGGAGATAAAGGAGAAAAAAGATGTCTGTAGGCCGAATGTAGAAAAAAAAATTAATTAATTTTCCTGATGGGAAATATAGGAATTGTATTTCAGTGTTTGTAGTAAAGCTCAAGTAGGTTCAGCAAATCCTGACTTAAATTGCAAAGTCTGGCAGTCTTGGATTAATGTATTTCAGTAGATGCAGGCACACAGCTAATTTCATTTCCAAGGAAAATCTAAAGTATTCAACAGGATGGGTTTATCTTCTTTGGAACACCTGGTCAAAACCCAAAAGGCTATGCATGCATTTGCAGATATAAACTCAGTATCCCACAATAAAATTGGGAAATGCTGTTGTTCTCACTGAGGACAGCAAAATGACAAACTACACAGATCATAGTACAGGAAGGAACAGCAACATTTCCATAATACTGGAGTGAAAGGAAAGCTGAGTGCAAAATAAGAGAGTGGCAGAATAAAGTGAAAATCATAAACTAATAAATCCCGAAGTTACTGTCTTTTAAGCAGCACTGCAATTTCAAGCAAGTTTAGCGAAACAAATCTGTGCATTCAACAAGGTTGTTCCAGCTCTGCCGATTCCTGTTACCTTGCAAAAGCAGCCTGGTGCTCCGTTATCAGTGGGTCCGGAGCAAGTTCCTAGGTACTGTCAGTACACAAGCCATAGCATATATCCTACTTCATGCATTAAAATGAGTAACAGTTAATGATTGTAAATATCATTATCTTTTTTTTTCCCCAAACCAGAACGTTACTCTGATAACCTGCATGACTCTGTTGCCAGCCGTCTTTTTCACAACTCTAAAGCTAAGTGATCTCGACCCAAGCAGCCAGCTATTAAAATATAGGAACTAATTTTCACAGATTCCTTTCTCCCCAATAGCAGCACCCCCTCCTCCCTCTCCCGGTCTTCCCCCCCCCCCCCCCCCCCCCCCGGCCCTTTATAGCTATTGTTCAGAACAACTGAATAACTGATATCAATAAGAAGCATGTAAATAAAACAGAGCTGGGTTTTGTTTTTTTTTTGTTTTTTTTTTTTTTCCTCCGACAAAGCTGGGCGATCAGATCGGTTGCATAATAGAAATTGGGAAGGCTGTCTGGCAGGCAGCCTTAAGCAGAGAAGAGCTATCTCAATTTCTCTCACTTAATCTTGGCTTCGCGTCAGAAGCTGTGCAGCAGTGCAGTAGAACGGGAGCACGGCGAAAGCCTCGCCAGTGAAGCGGCGGGCGCTCGCTATGTGGCGGTACTTCAGCGATTTCTCGAGCTGGATTACCTATTGATTTTCCTCCTTTCTCGCCTCCCAGGTTTACTCGGCTGGACATTGTGTGTGTTTGGATTTCTCAAGGATTCTCCCCCGACTAACATGGATGTCCCACCATTCCTTGCAGTTGAAGGTTGCTCCTTGGCGCAGTGAATGAAGAACATGCAGGGATTGCTAATGGGTTTGGGAAGCGTAGACTCTCTGCTCTCTCTGTGACCATGCCGTGATCGTGTCTGAGGGCCAGCAGTTTACGTATCCTCATTCACACCCTACCGGGAAACCTGACGGCTTTGAAGGGGGAAGTAAGGCAGCGCGTGTGTGCATAGAAACATCATGAAGATTATTTCCCATATTGTAACTAATTCGGTCTTCAGATGCACCATTAGACTCCTTCTTTGCTTACTGTGGATTGGATATTCTCAAGGAACCACACATGTATTAAGATTTGGTAAGATTTCCCGACACTTCTTTCATTGTGTGTTTAAGCCTGAGTGTGATATACGGAGGATTGACTCAGAAGGGGATGCTGAGGGAGAGAGGGGACGTGCTACCGGGAGTCGGGCAGCGAAGTCCCTCTTTATTTTGCATCCGGAGGGATGAATTGCTGTGTGATTTTTTTTTTCCCCTGTCGCTGCTGCTCATTGTAGCCGTAGTAACGGCACGATGGTGATGATAATTATAATAACAATAGAAAATAGACTGGCAAACGCGGTTGCCTAAGGCTCTGCGCAGTTTGCGTGGCTTCCTCGTAATTGTTTCCATTGTTTTGCTTTATTGTTTCCATAGTAGGGGAACGCATGGCTAATACAGCGGTTGATCAGTTAAAAAACCTGTCAAGTAGTTGTTAAGTTTCGGCCGCCAGACTCTGATCTCCCCTGAGCCGATCTCCTGCGGGCGTAACGCTGTGATTTGAGACCTTTGGGCTGATTTCCCTTGAAGTATCTGTCTGTTTGCTTGACACTTGAGTGGCGTTTAGGGTTAGAGAAGAGATGATTTATGTCTTGAGCGGTGCTCCGGGAAGAGCTTTTGTGGTACTTTCCAAAAGCACAGCGTTTCTGTGTGAGGAAAGTTGTAGGAGTTCCTCCCTCTCCCGGAGATAGATTAAAAAAAAAAAAAAAAAAAAAAAAAAAAAAAAAAAAAAAAGGCAGATCAGAATGACATTTCAAGAATAGAGAGGGTTTGCAGTTTTGCAGTACAAAAGTTATCCCAGCTAGACCAGGGTACTAACCTTTTAGTGCTCTACCTGTTCAAGCGCGCGTGTTCATGCCTAAGCAAACAAGTGAAGGACAAATTCCAGCCGCTACATCCCCCACAGAAGTTTTGCAGTGAGGAGGGGCAGGACGGAAAGTTCGGAAAGCAAGTCCGAAGGGATCTACGCGGCCGGGGATGTCCTTCGGTGCTAGTCCGGGGCGAGCTAAGATGGGAGCCCTGCATTATCCTCCTCCTGGTCGCCCGGGTACCGCGGGGAGCCGCGGCGAGGGGCGGCCAGGAAGGCACAGGCTGAAAATCGCTCCCCCATGAAGGCGGCATCCTCTGTGCCTGCCGACAGCACGGGTAGAGGGAGGAAAAGCGGATCTCCCTCAATTCACCCTCTCCGCGACAAACTGTGGCAGCTGCTGCATCCATTTCTGTGGGACACAGAAATTCCTTGCCTTTGCCTGGGAATAATGCCTTGGTTTGTATCTATTTTAGTTTAAATCAGCACCCCCGCACACACTTTTATATGGAGGGGAAGGTGAGTAATGATTAAAAAGTCACCAGGCTGTTACCAATCTCGTGTGCTGAATTCCTAGCAGCACTTTTTTTTCTGCTTCCATCTGGTCTAAAGGTGGTGCTTAAGGAACGTTGCTCTTAGCAACCGTCCTCAGGAATGCCTGTTTCTTTGGACATGGCAAAACGGGCTCATATATCATTGTGCGGTCTATTTCGCAATCAGTCTGATCCATAATCATGGCCGTGAATTTAGTGCAAGGATGCCTGTAATCTGGCACTGGCCGGCTGTCTCTCTTTCCACGGGCGCCGGGAGTCTGTCTCTAGGAGCCTGAGTTACTTTCAGGTATAGCTATGTAAACATCTTCCTAGTCACAGCACTAGCAAGAGGTGGACTTTCCTTCTTTAGAGCGGCATTCCCTCTGAATTGTTAGTCCAGTGTACCTCTAGAGACAGCCCTAGAGAGCAGCGGTTTGGCAAGCGTTAGAGCAATAAATAATCCCGAGGCTGAAAGGTGATGCAGCGGGTCTCTTACCCGGTGACATAGTGGTGCATGAGTATGTTTTACTGGGCTGACTTCCCAACCCAACAGCGTCCTGGTCACACTGCTGGCCAACGGGTTGTGATCACTCCACTGTTTTGTAGCAGCGAAGTAGAAATCTGTTTCTGCTTCTCCGCCTGCTTTTCCCTGTCTTTGAAAAGAATTGTCGCCAATCCATCACTGAACATTAGAAGCAGGAAAGGAGCAGTTGGTAAGTTTGTTTTGTTGTGGAGAACGTTAGACGTGAAAAGAGCAGGAAGACTTTTGCCCTGCTCATCCGGGCCTGTTGCACATCTCTGTTTTAAAAGTCTGGATTTAGTTTTGTCCAGGCTAAGTCACTCTGTCTGTGACCACGAGAGAACTTCCACGCTGTCCCCAAAGGCTGACATATCTCTCTCTGTGTAGGGCGTAGCAGGGTGGAGGGAGGGAGTAGAGAATGAGCTGTGGAAAAGCTTTGGTTATTTCTGAGGGGGAATTCCCCACTGCCTCCTCCGGTTTCCCGTGCTATCGGTCCCTTCGGGATGTCCTTGCGACCAGGAGGACGGAATGCCGTGGAGTCCTTCCCGAGGAAGAGCGAGAGCTGAGGAGATTCCCTCCAGAAGGCAGCCTGCCAGCCTCCGCTCTTCTTCCTCAGCGAGCAGTGCTATGGCAACAGGGGAGAGCTCGAAGTCTGCCAGAGCTGCAGCCCCCTCATTCCTCCTGTGCAAATTAGCCACCATGGATTCTCATTGTCCTTCCCACGGCTCCTCTCATTGTTGGGACTAGCCAGCATGTCCTTTCTCTCCCTCCCTCTCTCTCTCAAGCTACCTATTAGCAACCACATAGGGAAGCCGAAGCGCCTGGGTTATTTGTCAAATTCGGGAGGTTATTTCTGTCTGTACCTTACGGAGCAAACGCGGAGAGGGGCTGGCGCGATGGCACCGTTCCGTCCTCCCTAAGCGCGATGGCACCTCCACCTCCCTAAGCGACACTTGCTTAGGCTTCCGGACACCGCCTGTTGCTGCTGCTGGAGTTGGGCAGTGGTATTCTGGCATCACACCAGGCGCCCTTCATGAATGACAGTTTGCTTCGTGGGGCACGCGACCAAGCTCCCTCCCTTGCCCTTTCTGAAGGCAGTTTCCCACAAGCGAGCCCAGGGAAAGCTGGAGGTGAGGTTTGTGTACACGGTACTCGAAGGTGGCAAAGGGAAACAGCCCTAAACCATTGATGCGGATAAAAGGATAGGTCCCACTTTGACGAGGGAGAAAAGCAGCAGCCAAGTATTCGTCTCTCCGCTGTGCTAAGTGTGATGGAAAGCTTTTCCTTATCACTTGGCACCGAACAAAAGCCAAAATACCTGACCGCTGGCGCATCCTTTACGTTATCGGGGATCGCATTTCGCAGCTTTCCGATTCGCTGCTCCTGTGTAAGCTCAGACCCATGGTAGCGGCTCCTAAGAAATTCCAGGAAACTCGGCGGATCTAGAGCCTAGCCGATCCTCCCCTCTGCTCACGACGGCTGGGCACGTCGGGCTGCTTTTCCCTATGTCTGCCTTTACCTCCTGAAGACATCTCAACACCTTGTCCCCGAAATGCTGAATTAACAAGCCATTAAGAGTCGTAAAACACCTGTAATTGCTCACTTGTGTTTGCAGAAGCCCAACCCTTGTCTTGCCCAAGGCAGTAAGAGCCTGGGCTACTTAACCCCCTTTTTTTTTCCCCCCACCTACTACTAATGTATGGAGCTTGATTGTCAGCGCTTTGAAGTCTGGAGCGCTCTAAAATGCCCTCTTTCATTTTAACTGCTCGTTTCCGGCCTTGTCTCTACTGCTGTGAGCAATTCGTCTTTCCCACAGCAAAGGTGTGAAGCGAGACCTGTGACGAGAAGGTGAAAGAGGTTTGGCCACTGTATTTGCTCTCATTATTTGTGGGAATGTGGTGAACGTCTAAAGACCTCCACTGCAGGGTGCTCAATTGCCTGATAAGTTTTAACCCACTTTGTGTGATGTTTTATTTTCTTGAGAACATTCAAGAAGGGTAAAGACAAGTAGAGGCATATACCTGTAGTTTTGACTTTTTTGGTTCTTTGGAGTTGCCTGACTTGAAACAGATGATAGAGGGAGCTGAATGTTTTGTGTCACAATGAACTATAAAGGAAGGGTGTGTGCGCTCATGTGGTTTCTTCCAGCTTAAAAGCAAAAGGAAGTCAAGAGAGACATAGGAAAAACTTTTCAAGGGAAAAAGAAAGAGTTTTGAACTCTCACCAGAAGCGTTTCTTACTACTGACTATTTTTTAAATTTTTATTTTTCTAAAAATCCACCACACCAAGTCCTCATGATGCCTAGCACTTTCCTGTTGCCCTACATAAAATAATAATCATAGCAAATCAAACATTAAGAAATCATGTACTCTTTGTGATTTAGGAAAAATCCCCCTCGTTTTTCAACACCTTTGTGAGAACCCCGAGAGGGGAATTGCTAGATGCTTTTGAGTCCTCCTCTGTGAAGATTCAGCATGGGTTTCATCTGACATACTTCTTAGCTGAGCTCCTTTGTCTCAAACAGATTGAGCTTATCTTCATGTAATTGTTTTCATGAGCTCGAGTGTGGCGAAACCAGAAAAGCGGCTGGCTCGTTGTGTCCCCTGCCTGTGGAGGTGACAGTGGGTGTCAAAACACATGGTTCTGGGATTCAGGAGACCATTTTAAAATTGCAGCAATTAAAGCCAGCGGAGTCATGGCACAGCAGTGGGAACTAGCTCTGTGCAGATGTGTCTGAGACAAGAGGTCAAGTGAAAAATACCTGCTGGGTAATCGAGTGGAGTTTTCTTAAGGGAGTTGCATTAACCCTCCTGGATGTGTACTCTCTTTCCTTTGGATTTTGGATTGACATCCTTTTAGTGGGGGGAGTAAGGTTTCTGCCTGTATTTGAGAGAGAGAAAAAAAAAAGTACATATTTTGTTTGAGTGGGGAAGGCAGCCTGCATTCAGATCAAGAGTGTGATGAAAATCTGCAACCCAAACTTATGGCAGCCCTCGGGGGTCCGTGTCTTGGCAAGTCCAGCATTCAGAGCCAATGAAAAATTTACTGCCAAGGAGAAGCTTTCAATATCTGTTAACATCCTCACGAAGAGGAGTTCAAAATCAGTCTTATAAACAACAACAGAAATCTTTGAAAGAAGAGTAAGGTTAAGAGCCTCGGGAAGGCAGCAAGGAGGTGAGAAGCATTGTTATTGACTGGTCTAGATTAAACAGCACAGAGAAAGATTTCAATTTGATAACGTCACAACCCTTCCTGTTTTTCTTTGCTGTTTCTGCTGACAATTTTGTAAGGTAATTAAATTGCCTGATTGAAGTCACAGTGGTCATGGGGCGATAAAGGCCGTTTGGATTTAATGGAATTTAGAAACAACGGTGCACTGCACACAACTCTGACAATACGAGAATTTTAATGACTCATTCAGGGTGCTGACTACATAGAACGTCCTGGACGAGTTTAATTGAAAGGGCAAAGCTGATTAGCTGTATACAGTCTTTATTGCACTAGATAGGGGAATTAGACTTATCCTTTTAAAAGACTCATTATTGCATTATCAAGATTTAATGTAGGTTAAGAAAGCTTTCATCCTTGTGGGCTTTCTGGAATATCCCCGGATCCTTTCACTCAGTGTTTGGAACACCAATGGTCTCGTAAAAAGATTTTTGCACAATTGCCTGATAGCTTGTATTCTTACTGACTGCTTATTCTTACTGATAACTTGCTTCTTACTGACTGCTACCTGCTCTTTGAAGAGATGCAATGTGCAAGTAATACCTCCAATTTAAAGGTGGTTACTGAAAGAAATGGTTTCCGCCACCAGAGATAAGAAAATAGAGAAAAAAGAGATTTTTCTAAACTCAAATATTAGAGTTTAGTTTTCTTAGTTTAGTTTTAGGTGTTTTTTTTAACCATTTATGTATGTATTTATTTTATACAGAGAAAATCCTCTCAATTTAGGAAAAAAAAGCAAGACAAACATCTTGTAGCTATTGTAAATAAAGCAGATCGTTGTCCCTTACTTAATGTATTTACCTTGTCTGTTTCTGAGTTTTAACCTTCATCCTCTTTAATCTCTTTCAAAGGAACAATTACTAGAAGGTATGTCAATAATGCAAAAGAGAAAATAGAGGGTGTCTTATTTCCATACTCCCTAATCTGCAAGGCAAATTAGTTTTTCCTGAATAAGCTTTTTATAGTGTTATGCTGTAATGTATGTTGGAAGATTAGATTAAACAGCATGATAACATAATGACATAATGTCATTATGCTGTCACATCTGAACTGTAATATGGAGAATCGAAGATCACTGTCGTATTAATACCCATAATTTTGTGCGTGTCCCATGCCATCCATGCTGTGTTCTCCCTTTCTTCTCCTCACTCCTGCCCATTTCCCCCCCAGTCCTTTGGTTCCTTTGTTATACAGTAATAATTGTGTTGGGCACCTTCAATTTAAACAGCCAAAGCTCTCAGTAAAGCAAAGAATACAGAACAAACATGTGATGATCATTATTCCAATACTGGAGGTCAGCCAGATTTGGATAAAGCAGGTGGTATAGTAGTGCTATTTAAAACACTTAGCAAACTCAAAAACATAATCTACATTTCATTTAAAAGTACTTAATGAATTTAAACCACTTTTTTTTCTTTTAGGCAAAAATTAGAAGTGACAAATGGGTGCAGTGCTCAAGTCAAGACTGCTCTTTTTATATTGCTGCAAAGCTGTGCTTGCATCAAAATTTGCAGGTGACTTGGATCAGTCATGATTCAGATTTCCTTGAACATTCTTATTCTAATCCAAAATGCTGTTGAAACACAGTAACTCATCTAGGAACGTTGGTTGCTTTGAAATGAAATACCATTTTTAGATAGCAGATTTTTTAGAGTGTTTCCATTTCCAGGTATTTCTGCCTGGGGCATAGAAAAAGAGGTTCCCTGCTGGTACTGGGAGTGGAGGCTAAAGTAGGAGTAGTTTAAAGCACAGCTACACAGTAGAGTTTAGATCACAAAGTTTGTTCTTAGTTTACAGTAAACTTTTTTGTTATCCATGAATTGGAAGATAAATTCATTTATGGGTTTTAGAGACTTTATTTTTTGGAGAAATACATTAATATACATTATCTGAATGCGCGTTTTATTATATTAGTATTTCCACTCACAGACTCTTTAAAACCACATTTTTTCAAGAAAATGGTTATTTAGATTTAAAGTCAATTGATCTAGGGATGTTGAAAGTGTCTGTCAGTCTTCCATCATGAAAAAAACCTGTTTGTTAGAATCATTAATTCTTGTAAAAGGCTTCATAACTGACAGAAGAACAGTCCAGGGAGAGCTTTCCTACTTTGCTGTCAGGAATTGGTGTTTGGGAGACTTGAAGTCCTTTTAAATTCAAATTATGATTACTTTTTTCCCCACTTCTTTTTTTCTGTCTTTGTATTTTACTGTGTGTCTCTGGTGTTTACTAATTTAGAAAACATTTTATCCAATTTCAGTATGTATAGCTAAAGATTAGCATCACATTTTTGCAGACAAATGTGGTTTCATGGTTGGGCAGAATAATTTTGAAAGAAAAATATTTGTTTGTTCAGGTTATTTTTTAAAATTTTTGTACCTTGATCCTGTGTTTGATCCTTTCCTCTCACTTTGTCTTTTTCCTTATTTATTTTGAAATAGTGAAATGGAAAGTGATTAGTTATATGAAAGAGAAATGTGTATTTGTATCTGTTTTTTTCTGATCCTTCTTGGAAAGTCTTTGTTTTTCTAACTTGCTGGGAAAATCCACGGAAAAAGTAAAAAATCTGGAATCCTCATTTTGTCTTAAAACTAAACTCCTAGTCTAAGCCATGCCTTAGGGCTCCTCTGCAGCATTTGGAGGGTGAAAGAGGCAGAAGGATTAGACAAGGTTGACTTAAGCTGGATAACTCTTAGATGGCTTAAGTTAGGCTAGATGAACCATGTCCCTCATGGAATCAGCAATATGGAGAAGACAGAGTGGACTGAGTACAGTTTTTTGGTTTTTTCCCCAGCTTTTAGTGTCTATTACAACATTGAACTAATTTTTTTTCAGATGGAAATTTAAAAGGGAAAGATTAATGTATAAATGGATCATCAGTTTCTTCCTGACATGGAAATACAAAAATGCTGAATCAGAGACTGCTCACTCATTCTGCTAAAAACTTGCCAGCAAGTGGGTGGTGCTTGTTTTCACAATACATAATCATAGCTAGTCCTGTAAATAAGGACTTGTTTGTGAACACATATATTTAACTGATTACTTACTCTACAGAAATTTATTGAATAAAGCTTATCAAGCTTGCTTCAAAAGGTGCAGAAATTTTCACTCTGAAAGAGTGTGCCATCTTCATACATTCTCTTTATGTATGTCCAGTACCGTATTTCAAATTGTCTGAATATAGAAATATTTTAAAATGGTTTTTGTCCTAAGGTAACTGATACTGAATGTAAAACAATTTTCTTAAAAAAACCCCATGAACATGATTAAGTAATAATCCGGGTAAAATTATTAAGGATTAGTTTATTATTGAACTTGCCATCCATTTGGGCTTTTGTCCTTCCCTAGGAGCTAAATATATACCAGCTATTTCAATCAGCTCAAGAGCTAAACATATGTCAGCTATATCAATCAACTCGCATTTATGCTGTTATTTAGAAGTTGCACAATTAGGACATGATTTACCAAAGAGTCCATAATTAAAATAATTACACTAGTAAGCATGAAACATTTATAAGAAAATCTGAGTCTCATAGCTCACAAGTGTAAAATTTGGCTTTCTCTTTTTTAAGCATGTAAGCAAATATTTTCAACTGCCCCAACTGCAAAACTTGGATGAAACCAGTTTTTCTACTTGGACACAAATTAATTCTTCTATTTCTACCTATATTTTTAGTGTGAATGCTCGATCATCAGTCAATACCAACTACTGACATGGTCAGAGGTGTATAGTCCTTGAGAGTTTAGTGCTGAGTTGATTTATGATAGTGTGTTTTTATCTTTACGCTATGTATGATAGGAAACTATGTAAAGTTTCTTACATATAGTGATTCAAAACTGCAATTTATGGATAAAATATTGAAATAAGGTTACTTGGAGTATGCTTTAGGCCTGATTATCCTCTAACTTTCTGTTCAGTTCAGTGGTTTATGTTAGTCTGAAGTGAAATAAGAATCGGAGCTGTAAGCTGTAGCATGCTGTTTGGAAAAAGAGTGGCTTGGGTTTCTCTAAGGCTAAAATGAAGTAATTGTGTTAAAGTTCATGGGCATTTGCCAGTTTATCCTAGATACAGTCATTGCCTGTATGAACTGGTGATAGAGTATTCTTCCAAAGTTGCATGATTAGGTTCATAGTGATGTTGAATACAATGCTCTTCAAGTCAAACCACCTGTGCAGGTAGTGGTTTGCAAAAATTAGCAAAAATGACAATTCCAGAACCTGTCTTTCCTTGAAATTTTTTTCCCAATTATCTTTTAAAGTCACACTACAATTTTTTACACCTACATTTGTTGTTCACTTATTGACCTTAACAATATGTAGGCATGTACTACAAAACAAATTCAACATGATAAAAATAATTTGGCCGATGGTGGTTTTTTTTCTTGATTTTTTTTAAAGTTGAGAATGGTATAGTCACTGATTAATGCAGTTCAATAGTAGCAGAACAACTTATTTTACTGATCAAATGCTGTAACACAATCAGAAATATTTCACTGTGTAGAAATATATGTAAATAACAGTAGCAAATATGAAGATACATATTTTGTAAGAGAAAACTATTTTCTAAAGCAATAACTTCATTGATACTTGGAACATTTAACCTACAAAGCAGGAAATCTATAAAAGAAGTTCCACGTTACTCATTCATTAGGAATTTGGGTAAAAATGTACTTCAGGAAAATTAAAAGCACACAGACTACTCTAAAAGAGCAGAAATAATTTTCTTTAAAAATGCTTAACCACAGTGGGTTTTGGTTTTATATACATTAATGGGAATATGTCTGTTCACATTTTATGCATTTTAATAGGAAATATTTGTTAAAAATGTCATACAGAACTTTTAATAAATTATCAGCATGCATTTGAGTATTAAAATTCATCATTCTTTTTTCACGTTGTGCCACTTAAGGACCAATATCAGGACTGAGCCCTAGGGAATCTAACTTGTAACCTCTTTGTATATCTGATTTCTACTGTTCAACAATGTTTATCGCTTTCATGTATGCTATACTAACAAAGTTGGTTTTTTATTCAAGTGATGAGAAAACATTACCCCAATCACCTTTTCAGGTTAATGATTACGCATTTTAAGAAAGTATTTATATACTGTTTAGAAATACCTATTTTCTCTGGTGTTTTGAAACTCCTAGTCTGCAGCAAGGAAAGTTTCATATTTCACTCTCTGAAGCTGATTTTTGAAAATATTACTGTGCAAAATTCAAATGCAAGGCAAGTGACAGGTCACAGCTAATTTGAGGGCAAATTTGGAACTCTTCTTTTTAAAAGAAAATATCAAGTACTGAGGGAGTATGTCTTGTTGATGTTTAGCAACTGTGCTTTTGAACCAGTCCATTTTAAAGGCTAAGGATTTTGACGCTTGCCTTCATACCTTGAGGTGCTGATCTATTTCAGTCGATGAACTACTTCGACATTTTCCCAGATAGTCTTGACAACACTGTTCTGCTGTTCATTTTGTTTCAAGAAAAAAAGTTGATAAGCAGGATAGAGGTGGTTTGAGAAAAATAATGGAGATGAATTCAAGGCCATCAGTGTTGAACAAAAAACAGAACAGAATTGAAAAGGGTTAATGGAAAAAACACTGTTTACCTAAAAAGGCCATATACAGCTGTGCAAATAGTAAGATTTTTGTTTCTGTCAAGTCAAAATCAAACATAAAGATAGCATTTGACAAAATGATCTCATAATTCAACGAAATAAACATAGCTTTATTTTTTTAAACCAAGAGTTTGCTCAATTAAATCCCTTTGCTTGTTATTGAACATTGACTATGATGTCTGCATAAAGAAAAGAAACATAGTAAATAATCTCATTTTGCCTAGATTTGATCTTTTCTTGGTCTTGAAGGGAGCATGCATGGGGTCAGCTCAGGAGAAGTGGTAAGCCTGTGCACACCATATTTGTAAGCAACTGAGGGAAGAAAATGGAAATTTGTTAAAGATACATGTAACTTCCTTCCAGTAATGCTGTATGTATTCATTTGGATGTCCTTGGGACGGAAAGACTAGAAAATATGAGTGTTATTAAGGCTTATCTCTTCAGATCTCGGCAGACTCTATCATTCATGACATTCAATATGCCTGTAGAAACTTCCTGTGTGACTGTGATACAGCTAAGAAAAATGTGTTCAAAAATGCGTTAAATCAAGTTTCCTAATGTCTTTTCAAACCTGCCTAAACAATGAAAAGTCACATTTAAAGATCAAATCAACATTAGTCAGTCAGAGCATGTTCAGTGTCATCTATTTATGACCTTTTGTGTATAGACATGGGAGATTTCAAATTGAGCTGTAGATTTGTATCGTTCTGTCATCATCAATGTTCATTAAACACTGTTTTTGTTGTTACTTAAGGTAACTCAAATAAGGAGTGTGGCCTGCTTTTCAGAATATTTTCCACTCGTTTCATTCATGGGAAGATGCTTGAGTTGGATAAAGCTGTTGTATTTAGCTGTCATGTGGCCACAGGCACTCTGTTCACAATGATTTTTTGTCCTTACTGTCATCTTCTTTTTTTGTCCTTACTGTCATCTTCTAGTTTATAAGAGAGTTATAACATATATTTTTGCAAGCCTTCTCCACTTTGTTTCTACAGACAACTGGTGTTCTACTCACCATAACCCATTTGATGGTCATAAGGATAGGAAATTAGAAGCTTTGTCTTCTACTCCATGGTGGTTATATACTTAAAAAGTAAACAGCAATATTTTCACTATTAACTAATTAATTGTTAATCCATATTAACAATTGATTATTGTACTTTCGATGATAAGTCCCTTTACTTATTTTTGGCAATAATTTGAATGTCACAGAGTGTTCTTTGAGCCTTGAACAGCAGCACTCGGGCAACAATGATTTTACAAGTATGGCCCTGTGTGAATGTGCGCACACACACACATTTTTGTGCCATGGTGCCCCAAATGCAGAAAAAAAAGTGAGTATATGTTTCCTTTGCTGGAGTTGTCCTTAACGTAAACCAGGAGAAGTGCCTGAGGGTGCATCAGGGATCTTTGATGGAAGGACTCATAATGATTATCCATCTGCTTCCTGACAAGTAGTGTGAGCCTGGGATGGCAAAGAGCTGTGAAGGTGGCAGAATCTGTTCTCACAGGGTGTGATCTTCATGAATATTTTCATAGTGGTCGTGAAAACAAAAAAAATTCAAGCAAGAAACCATGAAATTATCAAAGAACCCACAAAGTCAAGCATATTTATGACAGGAAAAAAAAAAAAAGAGAGAGAGAGAGAGAGAACACTAGAATTTTCTACCCTAAAAAAGATAAACTAAGTTCTGTGAATGAAGCTGTAGATGGATACATGCTCCTACCCTCACTGCAAGTGTTATAAAACACCTTACTGCAAGTGCCAAAAATGTAGAAGTGGTACTTGTTAACACATCAATTCTGTCATGGACCAATACCCTTGGTGTAAGGGAAGTCTTCACTTATGGAGGATTTACCTATGTGGGACCCATAGTAACTTCATTCCACTACACTTTTAAGAGGAGGTAATTATGCCAATGTTTCAGGGTTCAGCTAGCAGTGCTGTAAATCCGAAGAGCCTAGTGAGGTCCATTGCTGCTACAGTTTAATCTCTTAGTTAGAATAAAGCTACAGTACTACAAAAAACCTCTAGGTAAATTTTCTGGGTCTTGGCTTTAAGGAACCATGATTTACTGAGCTTTTAGTAATTTACTGATCAATTAGGGGAATTCCTGAGGAGGCAGAAGAGTTTTCATTACTTCTGTATTTGACTTCCCTATTTTATCAGGCACATATCCTACAAAAGCTTACCCACAAATATAGCTAGTGGGCACAAAGCCAGAAAAGATTTTATTTCCGTGAATCACCTGTTGAACCATAATTTTAAAACCAAGAAACTGAATGAGTCATAAAATACTAGTTCAAGGTTTAGAGTTCATGTAGCTCTGCTAATGAAGTAATAAATGAAAATTAAGTTTGTGTATTTTGTGAGAAAATAAACCCACTGATAACCAGAAAATATTTGCTTTGGTGTCACCATAAAGATGACTGTTAAGCGTCTTTAAAACTGCCAAGAAAAGTGAAAGGAAAACTGGAAAAGGGTTAGTCTAAGTATTAATGAAATATGGTTGCTGAAGACTTTTTTGTGCTGTTATATAAAATTTCCAAAAAAATTCTATCAGGCATGGGAAGGAATAGGGGTATGCTATGATTTTCAGATGCTTTATGAGTTCTTAAATGCACTATGTACATTATTTCATAATTACAGTGTCAGTGACATGGATTTCAGTGCTTTTGATTTTTCAAATATTTTTAGCCCATGTTTTATAGTTTCTCTTAGCTATTTTTTTTCAATATTTTTAGAAATTAGTTACCTTTCAATAGAATTTCATATTTTTAAGAAAAGTGGTTTGATTTGTGTCACAGGTAAGAGTTTTTTTAACACATTGATTATTTCAGAACTAGGACTAATGTTAAAACTTCTATAAAAAGTGCAATCACATTTAAAAAAATAACATTTTCTTGATTACAACATTATATATTTATATTAATTCTTTCAGTAGCAAGCTAATATTTTCCTTTTTGCCTCATGGAAACAGTTTCTTCAATAACACAAAGTGGCACAAAACTTTTCAAATGTACTCAAATTCCATTAAGAAATGTTTTAAATTATTATATGTAAAAAAAAAAAAAGATGTATCGATCACTACAGTCACCAATATTCTCACTGACAACTGCAAAAAGACAAATTAACTACGTTTCCATGATCATGTTTCACTATTACTCTTCCACAACTTTTTCTGCTGCAAGGCTAAATATCTTTGGTTGAATACTGCTTTACCAAGTATTTACTTTGCCTTGTTCCATTATTATTCCATATTCTTCCTTGCCACATGATATATTTTACTGTTATTTTAGCATTTATGTAGAAGAAGGAGTTAATTGAAAGACTTGAAGTTATTGCTGGAGATCTCCTGTGCAATTTATTTAAATACTAAACAGTGTCCTGACAATTTTGCATCTCTGAGGTTTGTGTTAGCAGTGAAGTGTATGGCCTCTGGGTATGAAGGGTTGGGGAGGATGGTGTTTTTAGCTACACAAACTAGTATCTAATTTGGTAGCTTCTTGTCTTATTTCTCTCAGAAGAGGAATGTCTTCAACTAAGGTAAAAATGTGAAAAAAGTTTATAGGAAATTTGGAGTTGAGTGCTGTGATCTTATTTATTAAACCTACCAACCAAATAATAATAACTAAAAAAAACCCCAAAATAAAACAAAAACACCGAACCCCAAACTAAAATACAACCCAACCCAAAACCAAACTGTCTTTATTTCTGGGCACCAATATAATTGTTTTAGAGACAGGAAAATATGATTTTAAGAGTGCAGAAACTATAGAGCGTATTTTCATGCCATACTCAAACAGTGCTGCTGAGAAATGTTACCATGTCACAAGAAAAGGACTGGTGGCCATTGCTAAATGGGTAGATCATTCTGATCATTACCTTGATTGGAGAAAGTTTATTATTCAAAATAATCTCACAGCTGCCCAGTATCTGTCGAGAGTTCAAAGCACAGAAGGACAATGAGCTCACTGGTTATGTGGAACTGAGCTGTATCATTTTATTTTTCAGTATTTTAATGGAAAAAATAATGAAGATGTTGATATTTTTTTAAAGACATTGTATTTGTGTACTTTAAGCAGTTGGAGTTTTCATCCATAGACCAAGATTCTTCATGTGCCAGTTTTCTAGAACTATTACCTTTGTACAAAAGAAAGAGCTGTAAGTATAACCACACATAAAACTGATGACACAATTATGAGGTTATTCATTATAAATAAATAAATCTTAATCAGCTTTGGTCAAGGCTCTTGTGTTATCTCTCTGATTTATCTTTTCTTGAAATGCATCTCACGTGACCTTGCCTTTTTGACTGGATACAACTTCAGTAAACAGATAAATATTGGTAGTGACCAGACAAACACAAGAGAGAGAAACTTCAATCATGATAAAACAGAATATTAATTATAAAAGAACACACATTTAAGTGCGTACCATAACTAAATCCTTACCTGTGGTTCTTGGGAACCTACCAGTATTTATTGGCAGGTTTTTTTTTTTTTTAGCTATTGATAAATGCTGAAAATTTATTGAATAAATTAAGTAATAATTTAAAAAGAATGCTAGTCAGTCATGTGCCGCAGTTGGATTTTACATTAGTTTTTACAGATGCATCTGTTGGATTACAATGGGAAAGGCTCTGTTTCAAAACTGGGTGTCTCACTTTCACGTTACTTCTCAAAACATTCTTAAATCCAACCTAAACCTGCTTAATAATAATATTAAATGTTCAGTTTGTTACAGTAGTGATGTAAAATTCCTGCATGTACTTTGCAAAACATTAGAATCGCATTTTAACAGTGGTCATGGTAGGTCAGAGGATTCCATATGAAGTGATAGAGAAGAAAAAAGCCCACACAGAAAATTAACCATTTTTTACTTACGGAAATAGTAGGTACAAATTGTGTCATGTCTCCGTGCTGTCCCTGCTGAATTAGGTACACCTATTGGAATGCACAATACATACTTTTTGGTCTGATCAAAACGACAAACCTGTGGATAAACTCAATTTTTATAAATTAAAGTCTGGGCAATAATCATAGGTTTTGTTTAATCACCTTACATTTTGCATGTAAAAACTTGTGGCTTTTAAATTTGAGTAAACTTGGAATCTGTGTGGCGTTTTTGTGTTTGTTTTTTGATTTTTTTTTTGGTTGGTTTTTGTTGGTGTGGTGGGTTTTGTTTTTTTTGGGTAGGTCTTCTTTAGGGTATTTGGTGTGCTTTGTGTGTTAGGGGTTTTTTTGATCCATAATAATGTAATAATATTTTTTATTAAATTAAATTCTTCAAGTTTTGTTTTGAGTCAGCATTCTGAGGAATCCGTCAACATGAATAAGGTATCTATTTCCTGATAAAACCAAATTCTCCTCCCCCAATAAGGTTATAATCTTTTTTTTTTTTTTCTTTCAATGTTTGCACAAATAATCTTTGATTCTTATGTTCTTTTCTGACTGCATTTTCCACACCTGCTATTTGTGCTTGGGCATGCACTTGGGGTGCAGCCAGTCTGGATTGTACATCATCTGATTGTTTTTCTGAGAGGAGAGAACTCCTAAAAGTTAACATTTGACATTAATCCTTCCACATTTTTTTCCATTATTTGGTATTTGGCTGCTGAGAGCAGTATATATGACAGAAGTTGATTTTACTGCTGCTTTGTTTTCGAAGCTTTTCTTCACTCAGACTTGTCCTGTTGAATCTCTGATTGCTGGGAGATTGGTTTTCCCTCACATTTTAATGTGTTGTTGAAATTACCTCAAAGGTGGGCAGCCTTCTTACAGAGGATTTTATAGCTGGCTAAAGAGCTGTAAACAGAAAAGATTGTCAATTAAGGAATCTAAGGGTTTGATGGATTAATTGCTCACATTATATTAAAGAGTCAGGAAATGCTAGTAACAAGTTGAAATATGCATCTATAAGCAAATAGAATCTGAAAATAATTTATTTGATTTTGACCCAAGTTCAGGGCTTTATTGAATCCGGGATGATTCTATGTGTTTGCAGGCTTGTCTTAGAAAAGTATACCCTACATGGCCTGATAACTGTGAAACAAAACAATTCTGCGAAGGTGCTTAAATCTGATTATTTGAGACTAATGAAATACCTATCCACTTAGTATTACAGCATTCAATGACTTAAACACTGCAATGAATGACTTCAATAATACAGAAGTTAAATATTCGCAGAAATAATCATAAAAATTTTGCTTTACATCTTAACTTCACAATTTTGATTTGAAACTTAATGCAATTTCCAGCTTCAGAAAAGATTCTTCAATTTCCTTGGCAAATTTATGAGAGTATATATCCAAATAACATAATTGGTTTACAAGAAATCCCTGTGTTGTTCAAAGCAAGTATTGTGAACCCTTCCACTCGATGTATGTTTCATAAAATAAATGTTATTTTGAAGCATATATATATCAAATCAAAACAGATGGGTCTCGAAACAAAGCATATGGGTATACATATGCCTAAAATGTTCTTTAGAATGAACGTCCTATGAGCTGTGTTATAGAATTGTTGAGAAATATTCTCCTGGTGAAGTGACAGTTTTTGTCTTTTTAAATATCACTGGAAATAGAGATATTTAAAAGTAAAATTTTACTTTTAAAACATTAATATCAGTGGGTGCTGGGTGCTTACTAGCAATGTTTTCAGCAATACTTCTAATAAAAGTTTTCCAGTGCAAGTGTAGACAACATCGTATGAATAGAACTTGTTTTTTCTGTTCTTAAGCTGGCTGAAATGTAGGCAGGCAAATATGAAATATCTTCAAGCAGTAACTAAATAATGCAAGCATTTGTTTTCACTTGTGGAATGTGTTACTATTCTGTGACTATTTTTGGCTGTTTTCCTCTTGATCTTGGAACACCTAAATGCCAAAATCTCAATATGAACATACAGCAGCCTGAATAACTCATTTAAAAATGAATTGAATTAGTCTTTATGTCTGAGGGAAATCTCAGGAACAGATAGTTTGGCAGGGTTCTTACAGTAAACATTTTCCATAACTAGATATATGTATTTTCAATAATTTATTTTTCAGTGGAAGTAAATGCTTTCAAATTAACATATTGCTTCTCTTAGAATATGCTTGTGAATGCCTGAAATATTCCAAAGGTGGAATTTCCATTTTGCACTGTTACTGTTTTAAATAAAATAATATTGCTATACAATTTTAAACCTTAAGAACTGAGTAACGAATAATAGCTCCTGGACTACTCTCTTCCCTATTTTGTTTTATATTCCATTTCCATTAATTTCTTTCTTCATTAATCCCACAACTTTATCCATCCTTTGCAATTTCAAGCTAGAAAAAACAAATTAAGAAAAAAACCTCCTATTAATTGACTTTATTTGCTTTAAAGCTGCAAGTCTTTATTATCTCTTCTCTTAAATTGAGTTTGGGATTGCCAGGTTTAAGGGTATTACATTGCATTTTGGGATGCTGCCAGCATATCCTGAGTAAATATATTTAAATCAAAGCTAAGCTGCTTAAAATATTCATGTTATGCTCTTAGTATGGTTTAGAGGAATGTGAAACCATTTAAGACTTGCAAACCTGTTTTATGGCAAAAAATGCATTGCACATATAGCCTAAATTGAGAGCCACTGTTAACTTTGTTTAATAGGGAATGGTTTCATGGTTTTATTAGCAATCATACATTCAAGGGCTAACTGATTTGAAATTTATGACATAATGCAACTGCACAAGTTACAGATGCAAAGAACAATATTTTTAACTGAAAACAGTTTTGAGAAAATAAATATTCTGAGTAGATAAAATGATGCACGTTTGCTTTGAACAGTTAAATACATTTGTTTTATGCATTACATTTTTATGTATTGCAGGAAACTTTGAATATCAAATTCAATATTACACTAATTCAAAACAAAGTGTATTTTTGAGTAGTTAGACAAAAGAGAAATACCTACAAATACGATGGTACAAGTATGGTATCCTGTGGAGAAATAGATCTTGTAAGAGAAACAAACCCCGAAATTTTAGTATTCCTGAGGCTAGTCAGCCTCACCTCAGTCCCCGGAAAGATGATGGAATGCCTCATCCTGGATATCATCTCCAAGCACATGGAAAAGAAGCAGGTGATCAGGAGTAGTCAGCATTGTTTAATCAGAGACAAATCATGCTTTGCCAACCCAGTTGCGTTATATTGTGAGACAACTGCCTGGATGGATGAGGGGAGAGCAGTGGATATTGTCTACCTGGACTTCAGCAAGGCTTTTGACATGGTATCCTCAGAGGTAACCTCTGGAAGTGAATGGCAGATCCCAGAAGGTTGTGATCAGCGGCGCAGGGTTTAGTTGGAGGCCTGTCACTAGTGTTGTCCCCCAAGGCTCACACTGGGCCTATCTTGTTTAACTTATTCATCCGTGGCATGGAAAATGACTCCCGATTGCTACAGAAACCAGAAAATGCAAATTCTGTTTTGAGAGTTATAAAACTCTGGATTTATTCTACAGTGCACCTGTGTAGGTCTCTGTTTACCAGTCCGTCTGTCCATCTCACACAGAAAAAGACAGTTGAAACTCTAAATCAAATAATATGGGGTAGGGATGTGTGGGAGAAGGCAGCTCAATACCAAGCCCTGTCCAATACTTAAATTACCAGCTCTTAAAATGTACTTATAAGAAAGATGGGGACAAAATTTTTAGTATGGTGTCTTGCATTAGAACAAGGGGTAGTGGTTTTACAATAAAAGAGGGTTGATTTAGACTAGATCCAAGGAAGAATTTTTTTACTGTGAGGGTGATGAAACAGAATGCTCAGAGAGGCAATAGATGCTCCATCCCTGGAAACATTCTAGGTCAGGTTGGATGAGCAACCTGATCTAGTTGAAGATGTCCCTGCTTACTGCAGAGAGGTTAGGCTAGATAGTCTTTCAAGGTCCCTTTCAACCCAAACCATGATTCTATGATTCTTCTCAGGGAGAACCAACTCAGGGTAGATTATCCCATCTGGGAAAGGGAGAAGGGTGGACACAGACTTATTGAGCCTAAGGCTGAAATGTGTGTACTTGCAAATAGAGACATGTGTGCACACATAAGTATAACACTTTGTTTTTGTTTCTCCAGTGTCTTGATGTAATCTTATTTGATATTTTTTTTAATGAAATTTTGAATCTGTACTTTCACCTCTATGTTTAGATGTCACATGCGTACATACATAAGCATTACGTACATGTGTATGGAAATTGAAGTTTCTAGTCAGTACCTCATGTTAGCTTCTACAACCCATCTGTGGAGTGTTTTGATTTCTTTCTCTCCTCCCCTTAATTTTCAGCAAAATTCCTTTCTTGCTGTCCTTTGAGTTCTGTAAAGCTTCTATTTATATGCTTCCAAGGCTGATAAAAGATGGAGATTTTAACCTCGCCCCTATAAGAAAAGTATTAAATTTGCATGTCTGCCTCCCCAAATTATGTCTCTGCAAGATTACTGTGTGTCATCCCATCAGCCTCCTGTTAAGAACCACTAGATTGCTGATCACGATCACCTAGTGGACTCCCTAAATTATGCAGGGATTTTAGATATGGACTTTACTCTGAGGCTAGGCTCTTAGATCCCTACCTGGATCTAGCCCTTAGTTTTACCTTGCTTCCAAAATGAATGCCCTGTTTCACTGGGTTACATTTTTCACCTCATTATACCTGTGTAATGTCATTGCAGGCATGACAGCAGCACTGCTGTAAATCAAAGAAAAGCTCACCTAAAATTTTTAAGGGATGTTTAATTTCATTCACATTATGTTCATCTTTAAAACTACTTTTCAGATATAATCTCTAATTTCCTTTCTGGGTTACTGCATAGAAATATGAAACAGTGTATATGGCTGAAGTAGCCCACACTGATGGCATCTAAAAACTAGATAAATTGCTACTTCTAATGAATGATATGTGTGCATATATGTGTATATATGTATTATATAAATAATGTACAACTTAGTATTTCTCTTTTGTTCAGCTAATTTTTAGTAAACACTATTTCACTGATAGGGTGGAAAGAATCCACTTGCTCTGGATTTCTGGAATACATACATTGTGAAGACATGTACTGCCACTACTTTTATTTGTGAAGAAGAAGTGTCCTTGGAGGATAGGATACATGCTTCTTGTGTTAAGCCCATTGTCCTGTCAATACTCTTCTTTCTGTATATATGTTCAGAGCATCATCCTTAAAAATAAAACCAATGGATCACAGGAAGCCACAAAGTCCTCCTAGTAAATATTTCCTTATAGTTTCCTCTATTTGGAATAAACCCTTGCATTTTCACTTTCTGCTGTAGCTACTGTTTTTTCCTGCCAGGAAAAGGAAGAATTTTTCCAAAGCAAAAGTGTTTTGAAGCAAATACATTTAACAAAAGGAAATTAATCTCCTTACAAAATTTCTGCTGAATGTAATGGAATTGAAATAAGACAGAGCAAAACCACATGATGGCTCTGTGATCAGTTGTCTCTAATTCTGCTTTCACATAAGGAAGCAGGTCTTCTGACTTCAGTGGAAGCTCAGTGTCTGAGAGACTTGCACAGCCATGAGTGGCCATTGTTCCCTGAAAAAATGCAAAATTGAGATGTGAGATTCCTGTATCTCATAGGTGTGAAAAAAAAAGTTAAAATCTTTGAAAACATTTGATTCATAGCTTTACACACATATGTTTACAAGCCGTGAAAAGCAAGTTGCTGTTCATCTTCCAATAGTATGCTCAGATTCAATATGTAGTTTTAGCCTTTTCCACATTTTTTCACACAGGTCTGGGCCTCTTAAATTTTGATAATCCATTTGAGCAGCCAGATGAACATGAGACACTTCCAGAAACAAATCAAAATTTACATGATTGTAAGATGCCTGCTGAGGCAATTGGCAGGATTTCCAATACTGACTCTTTGAACCAGCTTGCCTGGAGATGCATTGAGACACAAACCTACTACAAAGAAGATGGTACCTCTCTGTTAAATAGCTTACCTGATCTTTCTTTGTATTTGAATAGCCCTGAGAAGATTTCTAACAGCATTTAAAAGGTGAGCTTTTTATTACTCTGTATTTTCCTTCCATTATTTTGTATATCTTTATATCTTGAATGTATATAATTTTCTTCCAGCGTAACTGATGGCAAGAAATTGAGTTGTGTTCTGTGTGGGTAGAACGGGTTGTCATTTAGAAACTTAAGCGTAACTTAAGCACTGCAGCAAAGGTTTTTTCGGTTGGTTGTTTGTTTGGGGTTTTTACCACTGAAATAGATGTGAGATGCAAACTAGGCTGGTAAATGTTTTCAATTAAACAGTAAGTTTTAGGTCCCAAATATCCATACAAGAAATTCAAACAGCCTCAAATTGTTTTAATTTCAAAGATTTATGAGAAAAATACAAATACTGACCAGTTCTTTCCAGTGTGTCCAGGTCTTGCGTTATAATAATTAGTCATATCAAAATTTGACTGTTTATTACAATACCTAAATTTGGGGAATTGCATTCTAAAAGGAAAACCTAAAAAGGAAAACCATATACTGTGTTAGATACTCAGGATCTGTGTTGGGTATACAGGGAAAGGAAACCACAAAAACTGACATGTGGAAGAGTGAATAGTCAAAAATTAGCAGATAAATGGGGAATGACTCATGTCCTGGAATTGGATGTTGTTCATAGCTATGAAGAGGGTGCTTTAAGTCTCAAAAACTATTTTACAGTTGTCTGTAAAACTGGCTTTAAAAAACCCCAAATCTTACAAACAATTTTATCACATTTTATTTGAAAGACTAGTAGAGAAGATGTCCATTTTTAAACAGAATTATCAAGTAACTAATTCATTCCTACAAGATGTTGTAATTCTGAGGCCAATTTTTGTTATGTATGATGGGGATTTAACACACATCTGTTGCAAACCTACTGCTGATGCTGTTTCAACTTCTGTATTATAATGTATTGAGGCAGACACCATAAGAAGGAAAAGGACTTTCTAGCTTAGCTGTTAGCAGACTTGCTTGTAAGAGTTCTCTTCTACACATAACTTTTTTTTATCCCTTGACTGTTAAAGGCATACTAATCCTTCTGGCAAAAGACTGAGCCCCATGACTCCTCCTAATCTGTTGAATTTTATACTGCTCTTTCTTCCTCTGCTTTTCTTTTGAATCTTGAGTGCTTTAATGTACAACAGAAATGCTTCAACAGAAGCAGGGATTAAAGGCATTCACCATTTCTATGACCTTTGAATTTTCAATAATCTGATGGTTAATAAAATCAGATTCAGGATTAAAGCATAGATTTAATTTCTTGTAAGATTGAGGCAGGTGAGTGTATTGAGCCCTGCAAAAAGTTAGGGAAGCCATCTCTTCCTGTGGCTGTTGTGGCATTTTGTGTGAAACCAAATCCAATAGGCATGGTCCAACACCAGCTATCAGATTAAGCACTGCAGGAAAAGCAGAGGGAGGAACAGCTCATCCATTTATGCACCCCAGCAGGTCTAAGCCTGACTTGAGTACAGAGCTCTCTTGCTACTTTTGAGCCTTAAGTGCTTCCAGGCATGCACAAAAGCAGAACCTTTGGCTGGCTGGAAAGGTTAAAATAAGAAGCAGGCTTTACTGGCTTAAGGTGTTAAAGGATTAGTTGATAGAATTAGACGAAAACTGAGTGGGGTGAAAAACTAGAATTGAGGCATTTGGACTTAGGGTATGGTAATTGCTCGACCTATACATTAGAAGGAAAAATAAAAGTGAGGGTGTTGTTTTTATTGAACTAAAGAAAGCAAAATAAATGTAACAATGTTCAGATGTTTTTACTGTAAGAAGCTTCATAATTTCTTTGTTATAATAACAGTGGTTGGGCAATTTTTTTCAAGCTAATTTATGAAGCTGATATATGCTTTGACACTGCTGTAATCAGCAGAGTCAATGACAACCACAAAGCCTTACATATGCAGTGTTCCCACAAGGTGTTCAATATGTTAATATTAGCAACAACCATACTCATCAGTATAACTGAATCATAGAATGGCTTGTGTTGGAAGGGATCTTAAAGGTTGTCTGGTTCCACCTCCACTGCTGTGGGCAGAGTCACCTTTCACTAGACTATGTTATTCAAAACCATACCCAGCCTGGCTTTGAGCAGTGCCAGGGATGGGGCATCCACAACTTCTCCAGGCAACTTGTTCCAGTGCCTTACCACCCACACAGACAAGAATTTCTTCCTGATATCTAATCTAAATCTAATCTCTTTCAGCCTAAAGCCATTTTCTCTTATGCTATGACTATGTGTCCTTGTTAAAAAGTCCCTCTCTGACTTTCTTAAAAGCCCCTTTTAGGTACTGGAAGGTTGCTATAAAGTCTGCCTGAAGCTTTTTGTCCAGGCTGAACAACCAGAGTTTTCTCCGCCTGTCTCCACAGAGGAGGTGTTCCAGCCCTCTGACCATTTTCTTGGCCCTCCTCTGGACTCCAACAGGTTGATGTTCCTTTGCCTCAGAACTCCATGACTTTCAGTCAATGTCTGGGTCTTGTTTTGTTTTTTGAGTCTTCAGTTGAGTACCTGGAGTTTCTGGATACTTACTAACAGGTTTTCAGTTGCTGGGATGAACCTGGTTTACAAAGCATTATAGAAATGAACCATGTAAGAAATAGCTGCTGAAATATCAAAAGGGAAAAGGCCCTCTAACCAAATTTAGAGGTGACAATTATAATTACCTTTGATAATGAAATCACACATTAAAACATAAAGCAATGAAGGCATAATTGTTTTTTCTTAGGTGAAGGTCTAAAAAAAGTTATGTGTAACATAAAAGATCCTATATTACTATTATTTTAGGGATTTGTTGCACTGAAGATTGTCAAAATAAGAGGTCAGTTTCACATAGCCTGGATAGATGTTTGAAATGAGGTTATATGGATAATTGCAATACATGAAAGCCTCCCTGAAATTATATACTGTATGTCTAGACAGAACGGAAGTTCTCATATTGCCCATGTATTTTATATTCTGAAGATTATTTTGTGGAGCAGTGCAGTTCATTCCAGGTATGTAGTAAAACGTGAATACAAAATGATACTGACAGTAAGCTAAAAACCTTCTTTCGCTGGGAAAACAAACATCCCAGAATTATCTCTTCTGAGAAAGGATTTCAAAGCTGGTTAAATAATAGATGTGTGTGAGACTGAGTGATTTCATTGAGGTGACTAGTACAATAACAGCAAAAGTGTTTAAATGGTGACTTCTGTAAAGGACAATAAAAAGTGTTTCTATAAATACATTAATGGTAAAAGGAAAAGGTAAGGCTAACCTTTGCTCTCTATTGGATAAGGATGGGAACTTAGTAACTGATGATGAGGAGAAGGCAGAAGTGCTTAATGCCTTCTTTGCCTCAGTTTTCAGTGGGAAGACAACTTGCCTCCTGGGCTGGTAGATGGTGTCAGGGAACAGAATGATCCCCCCATTATCCAAGAGGAGGCAGTCAGAGAACTGCTGAGATGCTTGGACACTCATAAATCTATGGGCCCAAATGGGATCCTTCCCAGAGTTATGAGGGAGCTGGCAGATGAGCTTGCGAAGCCGCTCTCCATCATTTGCAATCAGTCCTGGCTCACTGGTGAGGTCCCAGAAGATTGGAAACTGGCCAATGTGACACCCATTCACAAAAAGGGTGGGAAGAACGATCCCAGTAATTATAGACCAGTCCGTCTGACCCAGTACCTGGCAAGATAATGGAACAGTTTATACTGAGTGTCATTGCGCAGCACCTACAGGATGGCCCGGGTCTCAGGCCCAGCCAGCATGGGTTTAGGAGAGGTAGGTCATGTTTGACCAACCTGATCTCCTTTTATGACCAGGTGACCCACCTGGTGGATGCAGGAAGGGCTGTGGATGTTGTCTATTTGGACTTTAGCAAGGCTTTTGACACTGTCTCCCACAGTATACTCCTGGAAAATCTGGCAGCCTGGGGCTTGGATAGGAGCACTCTTTGCTGGGTTAGAAACTGGCTGGATGGCCAGGCCCAGAGAGTGGTGGTTAATGGTGCTGTATCCAGCTGGCGACCAGTCACCAGTGGTGTTCCTCAGGGGTCTGTGCTGGGACCAGCTCTGTTCAATATTTTCATTGATGACATGGATGAGGGGATTGAATCTTTCATTAGTAAATTTGCAGATGACACTAAGCTGGGAGCGTGTGTCAACCGCTTGGAAGACAGGATGGCTCTGCAGAGAGATCTGGAATGGTTGGGTCAATGGGCAGAGTCCAACAAAATGAAGTTTAATGAGTCCAAGTGTTGAGTCCTTCACTTTGGCCACAATAACCCCCTGCAGCGTTATAGGCTGGCGACGGTGTGGCTGGACAGTGCCTAGGAGGAAAGGGACCTGGGGGTACTGGTGACAGCTGCCGGCTGAACATGAGCCGACAGTGTGCCCAAGAAGGTGGCCAAGAAGGCCAATGGCATCCTGGCCTGTATCAGGAATGGTGTGGCCAGCAGGAGCAGGGAGGTCATTCTTCCCCTGTACTTGGCACTGGCAAGGCCACACCTTGATTATTGTGTCCAGTTCTGACCCCTCAGTTTAGGAAGGATGTTGAGATGCTTGAACGTGTCCAGAGAAGGGCAACAAAGTTGGTGAAGGGATTAGAAAACAAGCCATATGAAGAACGACTGAGGGATCTGGGGTTGTTTAGCCTGGAGAAAAGGAGACTCAGAGGTGACCTTATCACTCTCTACTACTTCCTGAAAGGTGATTGTAGACAGCTGGGGGTTGGTCTCTTTCTCCAGGCAGCATCTGACAGAATGAGAGGACACAATCTCAAGCTGTGTCAAGGGAAATATAGGTTGGATATCAAGAAGAAGTTTTTCACAAAAAGAGTGATTAAATACTGGAATAGTCTGCCCGGGGAAGTGGTGGAATCACCACCCCTGGATGTGTTTAAAAGGAAACTGGATGTGGCACTTGATACCATGACCTAGTTGAGGTGTTAGGGCTGGGTTGGACTCGATGATCTTGAAGGTCTCTTCCAACCTACACGTTCTGTGAAAGCATGCTGTATCTATACAACACTCAACAAACCAGAAAACATTAATTTCTTTATTTACATTCTTAAGTAAATCATAAATCTGTTGTTAACCAAGTTAACTTCCTACGTGAGGTAAATCAATCCTCTGTTGGGATTATACCTTAAAAACTGTAAATATAATAAGAAAATGTCATTTGATGAAAATGAAGAACAATGGAAAAAGTACTTACTTTTACAGAATATAAACTTATAATGAAAAAGTTTCATCTAAGCATAAATTTTTCTCTAATGATTAGGATATTTTTTTTGCTGTCTTGTTGTGATGTCTTACACAGAAATGAAATACAGGTAAGAAAAAAAATAAAAAATACTTTTTAATAATGATTCATTCCTTTTTCATGTTTTATAATGCTTAGAACAACCTTATGAGCAATTTCAAGAGTTAGAAAAAAAATCAACAGCCTGGATCCTCCTTCACTTTTTAAGTGTAACAGTGCATAATGTACATGAATGATGTCATTAGTTGGACTTTTTGACTTAGAATCAGTTTTGAAGATAGATTATGCAGGAGATATTGCAGTGGTATGATTTTGCTTGAGGTGCTCCCTGTTACGTATGGACGTGGTAAGAGACGTTATAAAACAAAGAAAGTAATTTCCAGGAATTCTAATTATGAAATGCATTATTTTCTCGTAGAAAATAATTACTAGAAATGTATTGCCAGTAATGAAAAAAGCAGAGACCAGCAGATTTCTTTACTGGCAGGACAGGATTTTCTGCAATACTTTCTTTTAGAAGTGGCAGGAACTTCATAAGGACTGACATTTAAGCTGAAGATTAAATAAGAGAACCAGAGTTCTCAATTTTAAAGGGCAACCTTTGGTGAAATAGGAGCATTGACTAGGAGTAGTCAGCTGTAATAAGAGCCTTCCTGGAATGAGGTAACATAGGTCTGAGATGAAAGTTGTCCAAGGTCAAGATGAATTAGACCTTGTGAAGAAAATGAATATGAAAAGTTTTCTTAGGTTTGTAAATAACGAATAAAATATAAAGTTAAAAAGACCCACTCAAAAAAAAAAAAAAAGTGATATGAACTGTTTTCTAGTAAAGATGAGCTGAAGAGTATATAGTCTGGGAGATCTAAAACCTAAATGCTTTTTTCAGTGTTTGAGTAAGGTTTATGATGGTCATTGTACAGGGTACAACATGAAGAAAAAAAGAAAGAATAATAGCTTATACAGAAAGCTTGAAAATGAAAACTACCACAAATGGCAAACAAAATTGAAGCACTTTAATAATTTCATAGTAAGGCTTTAGAGTCTCTCTATGTACTGAAAACAGGACAATATATGTCAATACTAACAAATGATAGGGCACTACTAGATGTACAGTCTCTGATGGCTCATGCTAAACAGCCAAATAAGTTTTTGGAGGAAAGGAAAACCTCAAAAATTAGATTAAAACAGCAAATAAGAATTATTAAAATGTTTATGATCTGTAGATTTTATTTGCTGAATCTATCCAAGAAACTTATTTTTGTTAGAGAAAGTAGGTTAAGTATATCTAATCTTTCTAAATTGCAAAGTGATTTGACAAGATGCTACATGGGAAATGCCATGGTTAGACTAGAAATGGTGACCGTTATCGTGATGATGTTAAGGAACTGATTGAAGAGGCGGTGATGTGGACTGTGCTGATGGGCAAGAGTAAAATCAGCACTTTGACAACGGCTTCTAAACTTTCTAATTACTAATTTCATCTAGAAAAAGAGAACTGTGAGGATGAAATCTGCATAAAGCAAGAAGGGCTCTCCTGATGACAGGATCGTAGAAATGAGATGAAATTTGAAAGATGTAGTTTGCATATGCCTAAGGGCATGAATATGTGTGTAAAAGAAATAATGAGATGCAGGAAGGGAAAGCCAGAGTAAAAGGAACGCACTTGGAAAGAGATAGGCTACTATGGTCACACATATTCAGTAGAGGTGGACAGAAAACGAGAAAGCAGTGCAAAGGAAAGGAAGTGGGAATGGTCAGTGAACCACAAGTTGCCTTAGATTAGGAAACCAAGATAGTCTTATCTATGCAAAATATTATTGATAAAAGATAAGATTATGATCTCCATGTAACACACAAAATGAAATTTTTGGGAGGCTAAGTTACCTAACTTAAAGGAGAGTACTAACATAGGAGCACAGTTGATCTCAGAATGTCAGGAGTCTATTTCAGGCTTTCTTGATTCACCGTCCATAGGAACAGAGGAGTAAAATGTGGAATTATTTTTAAGGCAGCGTCAAATAAAAATAGACAGTATATCTGTGACCAGTTTCTTGTGTTTGATGAAAAAGGTTTCAGAGATCCCCTCCAGTCTTCTGTTTCTTTGTATTTGAAGGGAATTTATTGTTACCATAGTAACGGACATGGAGGCTGAATTGCTTTATTATTCCTAAATGCAGTCTAGCTAGCATGGACAGTGAAAGAATTAATTTTACTTTGTTAATTTTTTTCTCAACCCTGAGTGGCACTTTGAAAATTAAACGGAAATGTTGTGGATTTGTACTGCATGACTAATTCTCCAACATTTCCTTGGCCTTTTTGGGTGCTTGTGTTTGATCAACAGCTTTGACTTTTGGGCCACTGATGTAATTTGTAGATCAAAACTGAAAATAACTTGTTACAAGGTCTGTCAATGTATGAATTTTATGGACACCAATGAATATCAGATTTTGAAACTGAAAAAGAAAATTTTCACAGCATTGAATGTGCTTTCCTAGCTCTGGACAGTAATATATAGCAATAGCAACATGTATTTTCATTATTAAAAGAAGTATTGTAAAAAACATTGCAATGTCATTAAAAGATGATTTTATTATTCTACCCTTAATACTGTATTATTGTATTGCACTGTTATAGAAGTGCCTAATGATTTTGTCTTTGGTGATGTGAAAGTAAGATGAGCACCTGTGATTTGAATTTGCATTTGATCTTTGAACTACAGTATGTTATCTCCCCTTCTTGAATCTTCACTTCTCACAGATCAGATTTTTTTTTTTTTTCCCCCCAAGAAATGGACTAGTAATGGATTCTTTAGCTGGATATAGATATGTCTCTTGTTAAACTCTGGAAAATAAGATAGTACCTGGATACCTGGTGGTCTGGGAGTCTGTTGACAAACTTGTATTCCACTGATGCCATAAATAACTTCATAAATTTTTACAGCACTGGACTATAACCTGTTTCAAGAGCAGGAAGAAACTGCAGACACAGTGAATGTGCAAAGTTAAAAATGAAGCAAATTGATATAATAATATCTGCCATAGAAACCTAGTTATTATGTACCAATATGTTGCACTCCAAATTACAGAAAGTATATCTTCATGTTTTTCTATTATTTAATGTTTTGTTCAGAATTAAAAGTCATATTGTTGAATTTCATTTATATGTTAGAGCAAATCCTCAACAGATAAAAGGACAAATAAAAGTTGAATTTTATTGCAGTAGAAGATTAATATACGATAGACACTGTATTTCTTTTCCTCCAGCAGGCGGCTGGTATTAGAAAAAGTTGCTGCATGGATCCCTTCAAATAATGATTTTGGTGTGTCTATGGGAATTTCTGCTCTGTTTGGGGTTCTGTTTTTGGTTGTTTTTTAAAATCAGACAGTGCTTTTATGCTGGTCTGGGTCTGTGTTTATAGACTTAGCTATAATTGTGCCAAAACCGGAAAACTGTACGTAAATAAAGGTATGTACTGCATTTCTCTTGAGAAGTCTAGTAGGAAATGAATAAAAGTGTACTGAACAATTCAGAATAAAGTGATGTCATGAGCTTAGAAGGATGATCATTTGGAGCGCATCACTTGCACAAACTGAATTGCTGGCAAATGGATATGACTGGGATCTGATACATAAGAGGGGTGTCCCAAAGGGTCCAGTCCATGCTCTTATTCACACAGAGCTGAAGTGTGGTTAGTAGGAACAGATGAAGGAGCAATTGTAAAAGAGTGAATATGCAGTTGAGAGTCTGTGGAGGCTCAGGTCCTATGGAAATTCTTGCCTTTTAAACCACTGGGGCAATTCTTTTTCTCTAAATTTAAAAGAAGGCCAGTTCTCATGAACTGGGTTAAGCTGTATTGATATGACTGTTATGCCATTCTGAACAGTAAGGAGACGCTAATCTAAACGCAAAAGACAAGCCTCCCTCCCTCCTTTGCATGCTTCAATTTCTTAGTGAGACTACCCAAGTTTGTCTGTATTTTTACTCTCTTTAGATAATGAAGAGTCCCTTCCTTTTTATTAACTTGAATGAAAAGGCTGTATTGTAATACAGAAGACTAATGTTTCATTTAAAATAGAAGTTCTTTATTGAAGATAGATGTAATCTTTATAATTCATTTAGGAATAATTTTAATATAATTTCTGAAAATGCTACCATTGGCTGTATAGTGATTGATTTAACTGGAATCTAAGAAAAGAGAGAAGGAACAGGGTGAAGGTGGCCAAAATACACTATGGGCTAAGAAAATACTATTGCATGCATTTTTTTTTCCTTTTGTAGTGGGATTACAGTGCCAGTAACTTGCCTGAAAAGGTGATTTTTCTTCAAAACTTTTTACTCTTTGGAACAGTTACAGACTGGTGTTTTGTTTTTTTTTTTTTTTTTTTTTTTTTTTTTTTTTTTTTTTTTTGTTTTTTTTTTTTTAAAATCTGGAATAGTATTGTTTAATTATGTGCAGAAACAATTGGCTTTTATTCATATGGCTGGAGAAATACATATTGTACTTTGAATCTAGGAGAAAAATTACTCTTCTTAGAAGAGAAGGGATAAATGTTCCTTTTTACCTTTCACTTACACATTTCTGTGACATTGAATGTGACCAGATGTTCTTACTAGGATTTTGTAATTGTGTACTCTCAAATGTGTAAATTGAGTGTATAAGAAAGAGAAGAAAAAGTCCTTGTAGTGTAGTATGGCTTCCTGCTTCATTAAGGATGTATTATGTAGCTAAAAGAAGTTTTGTTTGAGGTTTTTCTAATTCTTTCCTCACCTTTTAAACACTCATAGAAATGAGATCTTTTCATCACATAGCTGTTTTACTTAAGTACCCACTAACACTCCAGCTACTGCTTTAGAGTGTAATTAATTTTGAGATAACCTATGTTAAACCTTCAGCTCATATATGCTGGAAGACTGACCTATTTTGGGAACTGAAACAACACAAAATAAAGAAATAGCTGCAGAATTTTTCCACTCTTCAGATGCTTTTGGCCAAAAGAATAGGATTGTAGAGCTGTAAAACAATGGATGCTTCAAGATAAGGAAGTGTAAGAAGGTTAGGTAGATGTATCAGCACATCATTCACCTACTTAGTCCACTCAGAGAAGGAGCAAAGGTTTCTCCTGTGCTACTCTGTGTATTTAAGTGGGTTATCTAGGACAACTTCAGATAAGATTCCTTTCAAATTGGTGAGGTGAACTGAGACCAAAATCACAGCACAATTTTTGCATTTACTAAACTATTGGAGTTTCGTAGAGCTTTTTTCCCCTAAATTATAGCCAGAGGTTTTGTCTGCTCATACCCAAAGATGAGAAAAGCTAGAATCAAAATCACTCAACTATAAATCTTGGAAGAATGCAAATTTTACATCAGCTTGCATCTTCCTTAATATTGTTGTTTTATATTGGTGTTGCTTTTTTTTTTTTTTAAAGTAACTATAAAAACACCGTTGTCTTTTTGTTTTCAACTTTATTCCTGTGTTCTAAATTTACACCATTTATTGGAAAATAGAGTGCAAAACATGAGTATTCAAGCCACATGGAAAACTGCAGAAAATATAGTGCCTTTCTGTGAGATGACTCCTTAAGTCTTCCTCAGTCCGACATTTTCTTTTGTGGCTTTTACAATCTTTCTCTTGATCTAGAATTTAAAACTCAGTAGAAAATTTTGCTTAGCCCAGTTTTCATTTGTTTAGTTAACACTCTATAATAACTATTTTATAAAATAAAAATATTTATCTTTAGGTTATTAAAAATTTTGCTCTTCATTTCAAACTTAGCTTTGCAGCATTGCCAATATTCTTTTCAGAAAATGCACATTCAACAGGCACTCAGAAAGTCAGATTCGATGATATTTGAATCTTTTCTCATTGGTGTTCATCTACCTGGTCACAGCTTCTTAAGTTAAATCAGTCCCTAGAGTTACTATTGGCATTCTAACACTGCTAATGTGAATATGGCAGTTATTTAATAAAAACCCTGAGTGACTCTCTGGGAATGTCCTGTGAGAAAATGTGTGTACTGAATTCCATTCCTGATCAATCATAATTAATATCAATTTAACATCTCTGTGTATCCATCAGCGTTTGCATAACCACAGACAAGTTCTGAGGGAAGAGTTTAGTCATTATTCAGGAAGTGCAAGACAAGAGTAGAATGTATACTATCAATCCACAAACATGAAAGGAATTAAAAGCAATTGGATTTTTGACAATTTCTCATATAGTGCCAAGATGGAGGCTATGGAGTAAGGTGTATTTAAGCTCCTCATATCTGTGTTTAACAAACCCCAAGTAATTGTCCTTAGCCAAAAGCCACTCAGTACTAAATGTATCCATGTCATCAAGGAATTAACATCCATTTTAAATATTGAATTAAACACCATGTCTACACTGTGTAGTGAGTAAGAGAAATGTGAATGAAGAACAGCACTGTTAAAATTGAAGTCTGCACAAGATGAAAGTCAGTAAAACACTTGCTTTGTTTTGTATAGAAAAACTTAGATATTTATTAATTTTGGTCCTTAAATATATATTTTTTGTCTGGCTTGTAAACCTGCCAGAAGCTACCCACTTTAGTGAGAAAATGTATATCTGATACAGAACTAGAGCCTTTGTTATAAAAAGAAGCAAAATCAGATGCCCTCGAAGTCACCCAGACAGCAAGGTTTTAAAAAAGTAGCTGTTTTAAAGGGTAAAAGCATTTTCAGTACAAACATTTTCAAAGCAAAATTCAAATAATCACAGTGTGTGATGAACAGGAAAGGACTGGGCAGACTGGGGCTACCCATTCTTGCCTCAGGCCCTCAAGGCCATGGGGAGCACCTGCCATACCTACGGCTGCTCCTTGAGCTGTGAAGACAGAGGTGGTAAAAGAGAAAAATCAACAAGAAGAAAGACAACAGAGTTTAATCAGTGAATTTTTTTTTACTCATCGAAGTCTGATAGCTATTTATTTTTTGGAATGAAATAACTAAAACATTTCACTTCTGTTCACAAATCTTAATGTTTCTGTGGCCCAAAAGTTAATATGTAATTTAACATAGTATTTGCACTTTAAACTCTGTAATCTCAAAATGTTCAATTTGTAGAACTGAAAAAAGTCTTTCATATCCAATACCTAGGTAATAAGAAATATCTGAAGAAAGGATAGCCAACCAACAAAACTGAGGCTTGAAGAGGGGAGCAAATTGAGGCAGCAAAATTGTGTTTTACATAAAAGCTCCCAAATGTTTTAAAAATTCTCTTTTTCTTTTTTTTCTACTTATGACCATAAGAATTGAGGAAAAGTATGAGATCCTAAGTCCATTTCTCTTTAGAAAACCCACCTGATTTGTTTTTACCTTCTCCCCAAATATAATTGTCCTTAATTCTTGCTGTGTCAGGAGTCACTGAAGATGATTAATAAAGACTGTGGCTAATCAAGATGAAATTCTGCTTGAAATGAAAGAATGCAGAAGATCAAAGTGTTCTAAATCCTAGGTCCTTATACCTCAGCTGATATGGTCTCTAGCCCTCCACCTTCAGAAGAAAGTATGAAACACATGACATTAACAACACAGGAGGCCCATGGTAATAAGTCCATCATACAGCATTTGCCATGATTTGCTATGCAGAGGAACTAAATGATGGTTGTCAGCTCTTAGTAAATGCTTATGGTATTGCATTATGTGGGAAAAACTGTAGACATGTCTCTCCTCTTGGTTAATTATTGTCTAAGATGTAGGTGAAATGCCATTATTATGATGATGATGATGATGATGATGATGATGATGATGATGATGATGATGTAGTTTGAAGGCAAAACAAATGAGAGGCTCCAAGTCAGAGATACAATTTAATAGGAAAAAAAAGGAAAGAAAGTAAACTAGAATAGATGCAATAATACAAAAGACCACTGACAGAGTCAGAATACAACCTGAGCGTAGTGATGGAAGCGGTCCAGATGAGGTGGTCTTCCTGAAGTAGTGATCCTGTAGAAAGGTCTGGTAGCTCGGGTCCTCTGGGAATCCAGTGGGTAAGCGCCCCTCTGGTGTTCAGAGTCTCAGCTTATATCCAGGCTGGAATGCTTGGTTCCTCCCTCTGGGCAGAGCATCTCACAATGAGATGGTGAGTCATGTGATAAGGGCTGATGGGCCCATTAACAGGAGATAGTCCAGAGTGGAGGAGGCAGGGAGCACTGCCTCACCTGGTTTCAACAGTTCATGAAGATGGTGATAGAATATACTTCAACCCAGGACATTATATTATTATTATTATTATTATTATTATTATTATTATTATTATTAATTATTATTGTCTGGCTGAAAGGTGTGTTAAGGAAGAAGATGAGATTATATCCTGGTTCTGGAAAGACATCTCACATTAGACCCTCACGGACACATACTTTTATGCAGACTGTGTCCCACTTGTTTCAACAAGAGTCTGATTAGATCTGTTTATTTGCTAGAGAAAAACTAGTCTATTTCAGGTAATAAACTTCTGCAAACTTCAAGTATTTGAAAAAGGAGAGACTCCCATGGCTGGTCATTATTTTAATCTATGTATTGCAATTCACAGTCAAGGTTGTAAATTTATGTTACATGAGAATTAACATGAGAATGACAAAAGTGGAACTTCAGAGGAGTGAAAATCCAGTAGATGGAGACCAGGGATATGAAATATATGATGATTTATTCCTCCAAAAGAGAGAAATAATTTTAGATATGATTCAGGTTTGGGGTATTTTTCTTTCCCTCATTTCAGTAAAGGCAAAAAAAAAAAAATTATCATATCCCTTTCCAGATAGCTGATGGGTGACGGAGAGCTTTTTGTCAGTATAGCTTTTTATTTTCTACTAAATAAGAAAAGTCAGCTCCCATCTACTGGTTGAAATTGCTGGGTACCCAAAACAAAATAAAAATATAGAATGTTGTCTTCTTTGGAGCCAGCATTCAGGCCTCATGTGAAATGTATCTCAAATCCCTCATAATTGCCACTGAAAACGTGATACGACCTTTGTTGTTATATGAGTATGGATAAAATAAAGCAGCTATTGCTTGTCCAGTATTGCTTTCCTTCTGTGTGGGAATATATTTACTACCCTGGTAGATGAACAATGTTGAGGATTCTTTTACAAACATCTGCCACCTCTGTTGCTTTTGCATTGAGGGGGAAGTGTCTCACTTTATCATTGAGTTCAAAGGATTTTGTGGAGTATGGATTTGTGGCTTCTTGACCATGTAGGCCTAGAATTCGTCAGTCTGGGGCATGGACAAATCAGTGACTTTTCTACTGTGAAAAAGATATTTATTTTCACAGGACTTTCACTTGAGACTGAGGCAGTTTCAAGCTCTCTCATGACTAGGTTTCCCAGAATATCCCAAGTTGGGCTGAGCAGGCAACCATGAGCAGAGAATGTAGAACATTCTGGCAGGGAGAAAGGCAGATAGATAGTCTTGGCTCCATTTAGATTCTGGCCTCTCTTTCAGGTGCTTGCATATTATTTTCTTGCTAGACATCATTGTGAATGTTAGCAAGAAATAGGTAGGTTCTCTGCAGAGGACACAAATTGAGTCTATTAGGTGTCCATGATGCAAGATGTATTGAGTGCAGATTGAATCCTAGAAGAGTCTCTGCTGAGTGCATTATACGACTGGTAAAATGAGTCTGTTCAAGTGTACCTCAAGCTGGTGACAAATCAGATATATGTGACTTAAATGTTCCTGAGGTCTTGCTGTATTGATTCAGTGGAGAGTGCTCCAGCCTTGGACCCCTCACTGAACAGATTGAGAAAGAAATTTAATACTCTGGTGTAAACACAGATGTATTTCCTAGGGTTTTTAATGTTTCTTTATGTCATTATAAACTATCAGTGAGCTGTTGAAAGATTATGAGAGTCTGCTGAAATTTCCAGCTCTCTGGTTTGTGGGTTTTGGGTAAGAAATATTTTCTGTGTTTAGTCCTCTGGTTTCCAAGCATTTTTCAGCCTGTAACCTGTGCTTCCTCCCTATAAAATCTTTCAAAAAACCCCCCAAAACCCAAACAAAAAACCCCAGTCCAGAATGCACTGTTCAAGACTGTTCAGAGCATGGTCTACTCATTTTACAAGCAAACACAGTGTGATGTCTAGGGAAAAAAAAAAAAAAAAAAAAAAAAGAGGCTTAACTTGGTTCTGGTGTGATATTGGAATGGGGATTTCTCTTGCTTTAAATAAGGCATTTCACAGTGGAATTTTTTTTTTTTGGGTTAATTAACACAGATAAAAAGCTTTTGCATAAATTATTCAGCAGTTAAGAGGAAACTGTTACAATATGCAGTCATCCTGACCTAACTGTTATTTATGTGGCTCTTTAAACAAGGATACAATGGCAGGTATAAAACACAGTGAATTTAGGATAGTTTGTGTTCTGCTTAATCACCTGACTCCATTCTGTTAATGTATTTTCAGTCTGCTTTCAATTTTTTGATATATATTACTCCTTCATTTGATAATCTATTTAAGTAGACAGAAGTTTACTAAACTGACTTTTTGGTCAATTACACTTCTCACTGCTTGTTTAATCCTATATTCAATACCTTCTATACATATCTTCATATGCACCCACTTCTTTCTGTTTAGTCCTTATGCTTCTTCATTTTTTTTTTATTCTGATTTGTTTTCAGAACATTGCTATCACTGTTTCCTGATTCTTCAATATATGATGCTTGTACTATTTTATTAATTTAATAAACTTTTTAGTCTAGAGAAAACAAGCCATGGTTTGATGAATTCATTGTATTATAATAATTTATTATATTTCTTTATAGTTATTGCTTATACTTTATCACTTTATTTATTAGAGAAATTCTACACTCAGTGGCATTCTGGACAGAATGATACAGTTATAATAATAATTTTTACATATAAATAATATTTATATGTAAAATAATAGCAGCTACCAGTCAGGGCTTGAACTTCTGCAGTTGAATTCTGAGTTAAGTCCTGAATATGTGAAATCCACTGTGAAAAAATCTTACTAGAGATGCCCATATTTTGATAATGTTATTTGATGTGCAAGATCTTTTAGAGAGGCTGCCAATTTTTCTAATGCATGAGGAGGAAGAAGTCATTCTCAGATACACCAAGCTAAATCTTTCCATTTCTATGGTGTTCTTATGAAGTCATTTGTGAGAACACTATAGTAATACAGGAGATTAGTCATACAACCCTAAGTTTCAGTGGGCTCAGTGTGTTTTCCTTTATTTTCCTTAAATACCTATTGGCTGTGCGGCTTGACACAAGATAAAATTCACCTTGTGAAATTTGCCCAGTCACATGTTGCATGTGATTCCACTGTTTTTAATACTGTTTGGGGATGTAAGAGAGACTAGGGTTTTGGCATGTGCAGTAGATTTATTCACATTTTGTCCTTTGCACTCAAGTTCTTGCTCTCTGCTTTGCGTAGGAAGTGATGATACTTTTAGCCTCAGGTTACACGTGTGAAGTTTGTTATACCTTCATGAGGATTCCCTTTATACCTGAATCCTCATGACTTTTTGAATTGCCTGTATTAATCTTTCAGTGCAGTGCTAAGCCCAGTCTGTTGGATCCATGCTGTAGCTGGTAAAATGGAAATCTTTTCTAGGAAGAATTTCAGGACTTTGGACACCTGTCAGAGATTTTCACATACCTGGAGGAATGGCCCTTTGGAATCTTCCAAACTGCTGCACATGTGTTGTAACTGTGATTGATCCATTCACAATATGTCCAACTGATTTAAGACATGCACAGACTTGTGGTTTAGCTGTTACTAAGGAAATGGAAGCCTGGATTTTTCCTTAGTAAGATAAAAAAAAAAATTAAAAATAATTATCATTTAGAACATCTGGCTTAAGAAGCAGCCCTAAATTAACTCAGCTAAGGTAAGCTAAACTAAATTTAAAAACATAAGTAGGCAGAGCGATTTTGAAATACACAATCTAATTTTTATATTGCTGACCTGAAAATAAATTTTGGCCTTTTTCAATTTGTTCTTGTGTGCAATTTGTTGATTTGAAGATCACTAAAATAGGGTAGTACTGGGCTATAAAAGAGGAGAAAATTAAGTGCTTGGTAGGTCTGGCCCAGAAAAGTAATGAGCACTCAAACACTTTTGGTACAAGTTCAACAAAGTCAATATATTGTTCTGCGTTTTGCTGTCAGGATGTTGCAGCAAGAGGAGTCCCCCAGGGTCTATCAGGGCAGGACCAGGCAGGCAGGACCAATCCCATCATCCCAGCCAGGAGCAGGGCAAGCAGGAGCACAGAGGGCAGCTCCATTTCTGATCATCGAGCACCTCTCTGGGGATGGTTCAAGGCTGAGTCACAAAGGGAGCTCGGCTTGGTGTGGCCCCTGGCCAGGCAGGGCAGGGCTGTGATTAACTGAGCAGCAGTGTAATCCTTTCTCTCTTTTCTGTCTTGTTTTCAAAGCAAATACATTTTTTTACTGGCTTCTTGGTCCTAAAAATGCATAATTTCCCCTTCCCTCTCCCTCTTCATGCTTTAAGAGTCCTTTCTTTCTGTAAACTTCAATCTATTGTGAAAGAGACTTCTAAAGCATGTGGAATATTAAAATCTGTTTTGTTCTATCATTTTAATTTTGTTACCTTGCATCCAGTATGAGAATCTAGACAGAGCTTTGAAACCATCTTTAGGAAACTTTATTTTCTTCTGATTTTCCTTAACATGAAGAAGTTGAAATGCATTCTATTCTAAAAAATAAATAAATAAATAAATAAAAAATTATCCTATTCCAGAACTTAGCAAGTATTTCTAAGCTTAAAATTAAAACTTAAAATAAAATATAAATAAAGAAATAGAAAAAAGAAATTTAAAATAAAATTTAAAAATCCCTAAAATTGGTGATTGTAAAGGGTAGGAATTACTGTTCTAAATGTAGGTATTGATTCAAAAGAACTGTATGTATATTTAAGTTAGAGAAAATGAATGAGAAGTCTGTTAAGGAAATATCATTATGTTTCTACATCCCCAAGTAGGCAAAGGGTACAGTAGGCACCACAAACTACAAAATGAAGAAGTGACAATGTGATGATGTGCTTCATATCAATATCCAACAGAAATCACAGTATGTCATGTATGTCACTTAAAGACAAGGGGATCAATATTTCTTTGTAAATGCCTTCTGAAATGAGTACCAAGTGTTTCATTGCCTTTTGAAGCTGTGTGAAATGTGAGGATTTTGCTGAATTTTTTAAAGAACCCTTTGTTCTGCAGAATGACAGTTATGTCTTCTATAGAGAAATCACTGACATTTTGTAATTAATCTTGCTAAAATATGTGGGTATATATTTGGCATCTTAAATTTGTAAATTCAATATCCACTAAAATTTCTCCTATACACAAAGGAAAAGTAAGTCTATGAGTTCTGCTTTTAGCCATCAACCAAGCAATTATGAAAATTAGTCTTTGGGTTATGGTGATTGAGTAATAAGTATAAAAGAGAGTAAATATCATAAAAACAGTTATTCAATTTAACAAGAAGTTAATGATATCACTTCCCATAAAAAAATAACCGACAGTTATAATTCTAATTTATTTGGGCACATAACATTTGAAAATTGAAGTGTGATTCTCCACAACTTTGTATGTTGTGTTGATATTTTAATGGTTGGAAGTTATTTAGGATAATCAGAACAACTGGCTCTGTAAGACACATAGAATGAATGCACATGTGTTTATTTTTTGTCTTTATAGACAATCAAAACAAGTTCTACAAGATGTAAAACTTCCTTAATCAGTTCGATATTTTTCATTGTAACACAGGGGAAAATATCTGAGTTCACTGATTGCAAAGCATCTTGAGAATATGATGAATTTACTATTTCCCAGCAGGTGTTCTACAGTGATGTTTATAAATACAAATAATGAATACTGTGCTGCATAGGTGCTATGGTAGTCATTTAAGTTTGAAGCAAAAAAACCCACTCTTGGTTGAGAAACACCCCAGTAATTCCTACGGAAAATGCTATAATGTCTGCATGAAAGAGGTATGGAGATGGAACCTGTAGTCGCAGATTCTAAATGGATAGTGATAAAGTAATAATGGACAACAAAGACAAAGAAAAATCAAGATACTTTATTTTATTTCTGGCTGATGTTTTTCCCTTTGCTAAAATGAAGGGTGGAAGAAAAATGAATATTGCAAATCCAGGGACATGCAAAATTGGATAATATCTTTAGTTCAATTTCCTGCTTGGTCAGGGAGCAGTTGAGAACTGGGGAGGGAGGTTTTACAGAAAAAACAGGATTAACCCATAGAATCTGGAAGGGCTCTATTAATGGCTTGCTGATATTGGTAACAGGTATGAGTCTGTGCTAACCTTTCATTAATTTTCACAGATGGCATACTCTTATGGACTTGTCCTTGATAACTCAGATATTCTGTCAGAAAATATCACTGTCAAATCCCTGAAACTTCTGCTCATTGGGGTATCTTCTTCATCCTCCTAGCCTCCTGGCAAAACCCATGGATTTGAGGGAATCCTGATATGAAGGCTGAAGTTGAACACTAGGACCTTTCTATATCCTTGATCTCAAGTTACTCTTTGTGTTGATACTACCCCAACCAGAGTGATGTTTACTGTCAAGTGCAGAGTAGAAGTGCTGTCAGAAAGCCACTGACCTGGAAATTAATCTTTATTTCAGTAATATTCATTGAAGTTCATTGTCTTCCCCCACATTCAGCACAAGATGTTTTCAACTCTTTCTATAAAATTGTCATCTACTTTACAAAGTGTTTAAAAGTTCTGTACTACAACATGGGTAACGTTAATAACAAGGAAAGTAAATGCGGTGTGAATGAAGATATGTATTTTCTCTGGCTGATACATAAACTGACACACTTGGCATCTAGCTGGCTATTTGTAAGATACCAGTTCCAGTATGCCTCAGCTCCCTATCATAAAAAGTTATGATTGATGTGGATTATATAAGATAACTATCAGGTCTTAACCTAGTAAATGGCTTAGTCATTTATATATCTGGCAGTATTGAAAATATAAGTGGCAGAGATTCACTAGCATATTTAAAACCCCTTGTTGTTACTCATGCCTCATCTTCATCATCTTTTGATAATTAAAATTGCAAAAATGCAACTGTTTTCTGTTTGGGATGTGGCACTTTGGGATAGGTTTAGATCTCTAGTGTTTGATAAGTTCCATTGGACTCTTTTGGAGGGACAAAGAAGGTGAATATCTGTGAATTATTGTTTCACTTTGTTAAACCCAAGATAAACGTGTTTCATTTTTTCTGATGTTTTTCTTATTGAGACTGTATTTTTGTTTGGGGATTTTAATACTGTTGAGGATTTATCCTCTCAAAGATGTCTTTTCCTCATGTCATATGCAGAAAGAGATGATGGTTTAAAAACAAATATAGTAAGAGCTGGCTTCTTGTTGAATTGTTTTTCAAAACCTCCAAAGGTATATGTTTACAATGAAATACTCACTATTGACAGTATCAGAGAATTTTAGTTTTCCTAAAATGAATGTATTCACTAAAAAGAATTCAAGGGACCTTTATAAAGAGAATTAGATAGGGCTATTCACCTGCAAGCAACAGGCTTTTAAAAAGAATGTATACTTTATGTCTTTCTACTTCACTTTATATAACTCAGGTCTTCCGCATTTAAGATGCAAGACAAGACAGTACATCAGTTCAAAATTCATGAAGTTACACATTTTTTTTAAAATTACATACTTTAGTGTATGAATGGGGACAGATTTCTATTTTGGGTTTCTTTTTGAAAAGCACAATATATAATTATATTGGTTGATTGGCAGTCCTTCAGATGGTGATTTAAAAATGTTATACATTTTGTTCTACAATCCCTTTTCCAGAGTTACATGACTGCTAATTTTAAAGAAAGAAAAAGTTTGTGAAATGTTATGCTTTAGGGACTTGAACAGTTAAAAATCATATCCATATGCATTACCATTAAAACTTGAAGGTTAGTTGTTTAGGTATGCCGTGTAATGCAGAAAAGTCTGAAACACAATGTTGACCACTACAAGTGATCTGGTCTTTATGCAGACTATTCTTAGGAATTTTTTATTTATTTTGATTGAGAAATAGATTTTCATCTTGTGGTCTGTTGAATGTTTCTGTCTGTGTACAGAACATGCAGACTTCTACCCATTATATGGAATGGAATAATTAAGAACTGACATGTAAAAATTAAAGTCAGTTTTACTCCATTGAAACAAATGCTGTAAATCCTGTTTTAGAGAGGATGGTTATATAATTTATGGCCTAATTCACATCATAATTTCTGCAAACTTCATGTTTCACAGAACTGCTTACCTGCTTAATTTTTCCACTCTGTTAAAGATCATAATTCAGTGATTAATAAAGTATTCTTCGATTTATTTCATGTTGCTGAAAATTTGTCTCCTGATACTGATCTTGAGGAATTAAGTTTTATAATAACATGGTTTCTTTCTTTGCATTTCAGTAGTTCTCAGTTATTTTGTTGTTGGGTTTTTTTGTTAGCTCTATACAAAGAGACAAACTAAAAAAAACTCATGCCAAATTTAGTAATATTTCAAAACCTAGTTTGCCATCTACAGATAAAATAACATGGGCTGTTTCTGCAGATTGTTTTTACTGCCCTTGCAACACTTCTAAAACAGCTCAGCCTCTCTTTGCTATTATTAGTTCCAAGTGTACACTTTGTTCTAGTGACATTTTTAAAGGACCTTTTGTGCCCTTAGGTATGTTAGACATAATATTTATCAGCTTAGTTCTAGAGAAAAGCACTTAGGTCCTTTAGCTTCAGGAAAGCAAGTTTGGTGATCAATCAATGGAGTGCAAAGCAATACCACTGTAACATATTCAACTATTCTGCTTTGCCTTACAAAGTATAAACTAAAACTGTAGCTGTAGCTCTCAGTATTTGAACTAGGAAATTATTCTATTGCTCTACCTTTAGCTCCCCCCCTGAACCTGTCAATTTGGATTTGCTTACTGTTATCTGAAGATCTGTCTCTGGAATATTTACGTGATACTGTTTGCTTACAGCAGTCTTTAGGTCTCTGACCTCTGTAAGGATTACCCTAAGAAAATAAACTGGAAAGACTTCCTAAGATGATATTTCTGCTGTTAATAAACCTCCCTGGTTTAATCATACTGGGATTTGCCTGGCTGAATTTCAGAGAAATTAAAGCCTTTCCTCAATCTGTCTCATTGACCTTTGCTCCTTTCATTCTAGAATTTCTTCGTACAAGCCACTGTCATTGCAGCATCTCAGAAACTGCTGAACAGGAGCGAGTGGCAATGTGCATAAAGAAGATACTAGGAATGCAGAGGTTATCTCTATCTTTTACTTGTGTGCAGATCATGTGCTTAGTGAGAAAATGATAGTCTCATATCCAGGGTCTAGAAAAATCCCATCCAAATGGACAACTTCCTTAAATCCTTGACTGAATGACTTGCAAAGATATCTTTTTTAAAAAAATTATCAAGCTACTGAATTCTAACCCACAAATTTTGTGCTATGGGAGTAAGGCTTTTGAAATTTCAAATATATACAAATGTTATGATCATTGACAAGAATGTAAATAAAAAACTATTTCTGTGAAAATAGATGGAGTATCACTGGTATAAAAAAGTTAGGGGAAGGAAGACTAGGTTAAGGTATCTGTGGATATGCAGGTAGCTGTAGCACAATTCCTTTCAGTTTATGCCTTGCTTTCCTTTCTTTTTCATATTGAGAATTGAGTGCATGATCTTTTGAAAGGAACAGGGTTACATCTGTTTTCCCTCATTGCTTTCTCATCTAATTTTGACACTGAAGGACAGGCATAGAGGACTTTCTTGTTGCAGGGAATGTTATGATTTATTTCTATTTTCTCCTACAGAATAAATGCTTGTCAGAATATACTTTTATTTGTGTGTTAGGGAATTTGGAAGAGAAAAAGCTGAATTAAAGGAACATATTTGTGTGCTACTTCTCACAGGATTTGGATGTAATCTCTCTACACAGGAGAGTACACAGGACAATTATACAGTTGGGTAATGCAATACAAATATCTCAAGATAAGCTACAGCAAAGTAATTTCTCGCCCAAACTAGTCTTGACTTCCTTTCAGTGTAATTTCTTTGTTTCCTTTTAGTCTGACATTAATACCTACCTATTTTTGCTTGATTATCAGCAGCTAACTCAGCTTTGTTCTGTAAATCATCAAAACAAGAACAAAGTTTTGGAACTTCGTACTTATGGCAAGGTGTTGGTGAGCAGGGGGTGGGCTCTGGGGAAGGTTCTTGACATATACTGCACACAGCTGGTTTCAGGCTATTCCCCAACAGACCCACCACATGACACAGCTGAGATCATCGGCAAAGTCAGGAGTGTCCACTTGATCCTGACACATCAGAGAAGGAGGAAGGGAGGAGGCGCTCCAGGTGCCATAGATATTACTCTTCCACCCATGGAGAGGATGTCTGTGGAATAGGTATTCCTTGCAGCCTGTGGAGAGAACCATGACAAAAATAGGTGACATTCCCTGAAGGAACTGTGGCCTGTGGAGGGCCCACACTGGAGCAGTTTTTCTTCTCTGTAGCCTGCTGAAAAGACTAATGCTGGAGCCGGGGAAAAGTGTGAGGTGGAAGGAGTGGCAGAGAGGAGCTGCTGAGTACTGACCACAGCCCCTCACTGCCTACTACTCTGTGCTGCTGTGGGTGTGGACTAGAGGAAGGACAGTAGGGAAAGAAGCAGTGAAGCTGAACTTCGGAAAAAGGGGATGAGAGAATTGGAGAAAATGCCAATGTAATATGTTTTTTTTGTTTCTCACCATTCAACTTGTTTAATTAGTCATAAATTAATTTTCCCCAACATGAGTTTGTTTCGGCCATGATATTAATTGGTAAATTAATATCTCACTGTCTTTATCTCAACCCATGTTATATTCTTCTTCTGCCCTGCTGAGGAAGGGGAGTGAGAGAGTGGCTGGGTGGGCACTTGACAACTGGCCAGGGTCAACCTAACACAAAACTATAATTTAGCTTCTCTTTAACTCCTATGTCCTTAAACAATGGTTTGATAGCACCATGGTATTGCTTGGAATATTACATGCATAAATGTGCAAAGGATGATTTCAAGTTTTAGTATGAAATTAATAGTTAAAACTGTACATTGTGATAAAATGGGAACACCATCAGTGGACAAAGGTTTCTTTGCCTGATGAGGTCAATTTTTGAGGACTTTGTACTGTAATGGGGTAGCAGAAAGATGATGGCATAAATAAGGCCTAACAAAAGGTATTATGTTTTTTTAAAGAAACACTGAAACTGTAAACATATGCATACCATGTCAGTAGCCCCACAAATTACAAAGTTCCTGTATTTCATTTTTTTTCTAGAAAAACCAAGCAGTTATCAGGCTGTATAAAATTTAGCAGTTACAGAATCTTAGAATCATAAAATGTGCAGGTTGAAAGGATCATTGAATCAGCTCCTGGCCCTGCACAGGACCACCCCAAGAGTAACACCGTGTGCCTGAGAACATTGTCCAAATGCTTCTTTTTGAACTATGTCAGGCTTGGTGTTGTGACCACTTCCCTGGGGATCATTTTCTACTGCTCACCCCCCTCTGGGTGAAAAAACTTTTTTCCTTATATCCAACCTAAATCTCCCCTGACTCAGCTTCATGCTATTTCCTTCAGTGCTCTACTGCTAACTCCAAATGCAGCCTTCCTTGTTTCAGCATGTACGTAAAGTTAACCACTTTATTATGTGGCTTGCAGGTCTAGAAGGACTGACCCTTACATTGCTCTGTAATGTAAGATTTTCTCTGAGACATTGAGAAGTAGAAAAGACTACTGGAAATAAAGATTTATCTGCCTTCATTATTTCTAATGACTGAAAGCAAGCCATCCTAAAGGTGACATATGTTTAAGCTAGGAGTACTGTAATCAAGAGGTCCAATATTATCTTTGTAAGGCAGTGTTACTACATTCTCCATAGTTAAACAAACTTGGAAGACTCCTCACAATGAGCAATTTCCTTTAAAAACAAAGGAATTTTAAGAAAAATTGCTTAAGGATCTCATTCGGACTATAATGCATTCCAACAGTTAATACGTGAAAATATTAATATTTTGGACAAAGAGTTAGTTCAGTGACTATTTTATTATTCAAGTCTATTTTCTTTTTTGTATCAGTTTTTTTTTAGCTACAAGTAGTAGCTAAGTATTTTAAAACTGGCTTTTAGGGGTCAAACTTTTTATTTTTCTCCTTTATTTATTTCTATATTTTCTTATTGCTAAAAATAGCCCTAGAAGTGTGTCTTTCAGTGTTTTGTTTTTTTTTCCTGTGTGCTCCTGCCCTTGCCTTCTTGTCATGCTAACTTGATACCTGACAAACATTAGTCTGAGACTAGGTGGTGCACTTGGCAAAAAACCCAAAATATCTAAACAGATACTAAAGAGGTTCTATTTTTACTTATTTTTAAGGTTACCTGCAGTTTCATGCTAGGGTAAAATGCCCATCATTAGGTCTCTCTGAGATTACTGATGACTAATATATGCACCTCTTTCAGAGACTGAACATGTTCTGCTCTGGTGTAAAGGTGCCAAAGGTGCAAACTCATCGAGCAACACAGAGTAAACTGCAGTTGACTTTGACTGTAATCCCTGATTTCTCTAAGTAACCAAAACTTGTCCCTCGAACTCTCAGTGAGGCGGTTTCCCATTGTTTTTGTATGAACCTACAGCTATTTCAAACAAGGTGGGGAAGAAGGATGTGCATTTTTATAAAAGGAAGAAGAGTAGAATTGGACAGCAGATGAAAGACAAGTAAAAGAAGGCAGAAAAGGTTTGAGATTAGCTGGAGACTGACATTTAAACATTGTGACGGGAGGACAGAACTGGCTTCAGTTCATACTGGGGAATGATGAGAGAAGGGAAGTATCTGACTGCTACCAGAGTTTGTATCCTTTGTAGTGTGGCAAGGTGATAGAATGACCACTTTTAATTCTTCCACTAATCATGTATATCAGATGTGTCTCCTTTTAAAGCAAAATGTGGATTTTATATTTCCCAGTATCCAGGAATATTCGTATAACATCTATGCTTCTGAATGAAATGTAAATCTTAAACAAATCAAACAAATATACAAGCTTTCCCTAAAAGAATTAAGAGATGAATGTCATGTGAGAGAGACTGCAGTATAATGTGTCACTGAATAATATTTCTTTAATAATTCAGGTACCTGTAATCAGGTATTTAGGTACTGCAGCAATGAAACAGATATAAGAGTGGAGTAGATTTTTCACTCTTGGAAGTGAAACCTTTCCTAAATAATGTGTCTGTGTACAAAAATAAGAATAAAACTATCATATAGGAGGAAAATCCCTTGGGTGAGTTTATTCAGCTTTGCTCTCTACCTTCCTCTTTTGCTGTTTTATTTGTTTTCCCTGAAGGAATGTTCATCTCATCTTCACTGACATTTTAAAGTCAGGTGGTGACTTTTAGTTTTCTCTCCAGCCTGAGTTCCTTCAATGCCCTCAAGAGTGCTCTTGACTTCCTCATCAAACACTGGATGCCTCAGTCTCACCTAGAGGTCACAGCCAAGATAGAGTTACTGCAAAAATAAACATTAGTATGTTTGTAATATTTTTTTCTCTCACAAACTACTAAGCAGCTGAAACCAACATTGGCAATCTATTTGATTTTGAAGGGAATGGGCAAAAGGATTCAAGCTTCTAGTGTGACTTTTATTTCTTCTGTTCTTCTTAGCATGTTAGGAGAGAGAAATATGTTATCTTTCCTCTCTGAGAGGGTCGTGTACTCACAGTCAATGGATGGAAAACACTGTTATGATTTTCTTGCAAAATTAGATTCACCATGTCAGTTCCAAGTTTTGGAAATTTAAATCTATAAGTAAAGGACTATTTTTTAAATAGTTTGAATTAATTACTGTTAATAGTTCTCATTTTAGACATCCTATTTATATTTCCATGATATATTTTAAGATATTAAACAAGTCTAGAGAGTACTATTAAGAAAAAATTTTCAGAAGACCTAAACCACATTATTAATTACTGCCTTTCTTTCTTGGGATCAGTTAATTGGTGTTCCAATTCAGTCAGAATTCCTAAAGTCATTCAGTTCAGATTCAATCAGAAACCTTAAAGTGAAATCTGGTATTTCATGGAAAGTCATGCTGCTTCTAGTCTTGCTTCTTGATTAGTGCCTGCCCTTAGAGATACACAAAATAATTTAGATTGGAAGGGATCCCTGCAGGGTGTTTTATTTAATCTCCATCTCTAAGCAGGGCAAACTTCAGGCAGATGGATTGGTGCCTGTCCATTTGACAGGTTTTTTTAAACTAGAATCTGCTCAGGATTTCAGTGCTTCTCCTGTCACTGTGCACCTCCCTTTCTGTCACCAGCAGGGACACGAAAGAACCACACCTGACAGGTTGAAGTGAGGAAAGAAAAGGGCCGTTTATTGTCGTTTTTGGGTTTAAATAGGATTTGGAGTTTGGTCCAGGAAAGGAAGACAAAGGGGACACCCCTCTGACCCCAATGGTCATCTCAGAAGTCCATCACACATTGGTATGTGAAAACAATCTACTTGTTTATGTTACATCTGTGAGAAACTCCACTAAAAATATGTAAACAGTCATCAGAAGGCTGAAAATCAAAGCAACACTTTTTTTTTTTTTTTTTTTCAATCTTTCCTAAACTTTTTACTGGTTAGAGACAGCGTAAGGTCATTATCCACAATATCAAATTTATAAATAACCCTACAATGCAGATATTAAACATGCACTTTCAAAAATCTGCACTTTTACATAGTCTTTATTGAGATACTAAGTCTGTCTTGGCAGGTACCAACAGTTGTTCTCTTCATCTGATAATTTTTAACTACAATTTATGTTTCATGTAGTCATTTCAATGTCACTGTTACTAAATGTTTGGTTTTTAGAATATGAACTAGCTGCAAACAACCGTCCTAGAAATCTTAAAATAAATATGCTTTCCATGACTACTGATAAAATGGAAAATTGGATATATTTGTAAGGGACTGTATTGTTAGTAATCTACTGTGTTGGCATAATGTGCATTTTTCCATATGGTGAGGCAGGACTCTTCCAATCATTATATGCTCTCATTCAAATTCTGCCTGCTGCAGGAAATTAGCACTGTTCACACTTGTTTAGGCTTAATAAAAATCATTTTTCCTAAAGCACAGGGATAAGGTCACCATCTGCCACATGAAAATGCCAATTTCAAATGAGCAGCAGTCAAAAGAGAGTATCTTTCATTTTTAGACACTCTCAAAAGGAGCTTTAATAGGAGAAATCGTAATTGATTCTGACATGTATCAGATTACAGGATAATGTTAAGGTATCAGATTTTCAGTTTTGTAGATTTTTTTTTTCTTTTTTTTTTTATAGTGTTATGAGTGTTTCACAGACCACTTTCCTATTTTCAGCTCTGTTCACATTTGGGAATATCTGACCATACATAATCAGCATTTGGAAACCCTTCCCTAAGCATCAAGGCAGTAGGGCATTTTCATAGCTAAGTTCAGTGATTCAGCACCCATAGTTGCTTTTTCTCAATTATTTTAGACTATCTAATCCATATGAGTGGATTATACACTGAAATATTTTGATTAAAAAGTCTGTTACAAATTTATAATCTCTATAAAAGTCTTTTAATTATAGCAAATAGAAAAATATCTATATACATCATAACATTTTTCTACCAAAATAGGTTACAAAACCCTACATTATCTATGAGGTACAAAGAACATTTACACTTATTTATTCAGAGTGGGTGTGCTAAATAAACACGTAATTAATGACTATAGAATGAATGATTGAATGTGGCCTTTTCATGACCAGAGTGTTCGTACTCTAATAAAGGAGATTAAAAAATGCAACTCCATCTAAGGAGTTGAAGAGTTCTCTTACTTAAATTTGGAAACATCTGCTTTTCAAAATTATACTCACAGTTTTTTAGTCCCTCCAAACAGGAAAACAAAATTTACATTTTTTTTTTTTTTTTTAAATCTCCCTAGTTTAAAAACTGTCTGGTTGTGAAAATGTTGTTTGAGTTAAATACACCACATAAATATATTCAATCACTAGTTCTGTAATAATTTGTTGTGTATTGATTTTTTTAAAAAATACACAGTTATCTTCTCACTTTGGGAAAGTCAAGTAATCCAGGAATTAAAAATAACAAATCTTCTTGTCATTGACTGGTTTCGACTTTCTCAAAGCACACAATTCACAAAGGTACAAGCTGAGGACAGAGTCAGGGTGGTGATTGACAACCTGGGGACAGCAGAAGGGATGAAAGTCACACTTAGTAGTGGCAAAACACATTGTGGACAGAAGAAAATTGTGACAGATTGTTTCCACCTCACTTATTACAGAATTCTAGACTTGTGTTTAGTCATATAATGTATCCTAACATCAGCTCAAAAATAAAAGGTGATTTATTATTTGGTCAATGAGAATGGACACCACTTCTTAAATTGCTTCCCTCAGCCACTGACGTTTTTGGCTGTAATCAGAATTTCAATGCTGACCTCTAACTATTTCCAAAAAATTATACTGATAGGTTTATGAGCTGGATGTTTGCTTTGCTCTTGCAGCAGTTTTTGGATCGGGTGATTGTAAGCATAAGTTGCCCTTTATCTCAAATGTGAGTAGCTAATTTCTTTATTGATGGCTCTGATGTTACAGCCGCTATAAAGCCAATTTCATTTGCTGCAGCTCTGTGTTCATCAAAATATTCCAGATGACCTCATGGTTTAATTCTGGGTGCTACATTTTTATAACTATTATTATACTTATTATTTAAAATACTCTACATCTCTAAAATCATTCCTGACAAGTGAAAATAAATTAATAAATATATAACTGTGATCAGTTTCCAAGCCAGCATGCTTCTGTTACTCCTTGTAGTCTGTTACTAACCAAACCGAATTTTTGTCAGCTGTGGTCTTGACTCGCATTGACTCATTGACTGTTTCAAAATACTGTAACATTTTTTCCCTTTTCCTTCCTTTTTTTTTTTTTTTTTCTGAGATGCTTTTAGAGGTGTTAAGGCTCTATTTTCATACTGTTCACTTCCTCCTCTAATTATATGGTGAATAAAAATCCCATCAGAGATGATAAAGGGAAAAGCATGTGTTCTTTTTTTTAAAGCTCTCTTCATTTTTAGGAGAGTACTTTTAACTTTGTGGCAAGATTTAATTAATGAAACATGGATGAATGCTATTCTTCCCTTACCTCTGACTCTGCAAGCACTACCTGGTATATAGGTGTGCTGGGTCTCAAATTAGTCATGCACATACAATCTGTTCTGGTGGCAATGCTATCTACCTGGTGACAGGTTGTGTGCAAAAAAAGACAGATGGGATTTTTAGCTATCTCATACTTTGTACATACCAGTATGGGTGGTGGACTGAAGCACCATAAAATGTAGATAAACTGTGCTGTCAAAAGAAATACGATGTATAGGGAAACTCCTGGCCCTTGCTCTTAAGTCAGAATAAAAAAAGTTATAAAACTACCATAGAAAATTACATCTTCATGAGCAACACCTAAATAAAAACAAATATGTTATGGCATGTTAATGTAGAAAATAGTGTAAAAACAAGCCTAGTGGACTTGCCAATTAAATGTCAAGGACACTAATATACCTGTTTATATTGTTAACATTTTTTTGTATTTCCCCTTAACACAATTTTGTGACACTTTTGAAGCTATTAGAATGACACTTCAGACACCCATGGAAGCCAGAGTCTCCTGCAGTAGCAGCAGCAGTTAATGGGGATTGCATTTTTACGAGCGTCTAGACATCAGTCCAGCAAAATTCATCAGCAGAGCAGACTAATAGTGAAGTCCAGCATTGCTCTAAGAAAGCATGGGAAATCAAACTTTCTACCTGGCTTGTGTGTATGCTGAAGTCAGCAACAGTCACACTGCTCACAGGAACAACGAAAGCAACCTCCTACAATGCAATGAAATCCTTCCCCGCTTTAGCATGGTTCCAGTAGCAGGCTGCAGATGCAATTTAGTCTCTGCTCGTATTCACATTTCTTCCAACTATGCCAAGGGTGGCCATTGCCATATCTGAATGACAGTTTTATGTGCTAGGAGATGAAGTAGTATATTGTTTCATTTTGTTCAGCTGTGGCTGAAGTCATTCCAATGTAGTTCTAGTTCAAGTTCAACAACATTTCAAAATAGCAACTTCTTCTTTCATTAATAAATAATTTAAAATTATGGCTTGAAGCAACTTCTGTTTAGGAAAATAATGGATTTGCTTCAGCTGCCTGGTTGTGCATTTAAGTGGGAGCTACAATGCTTTTTTCAACAAGGAGTATGGGTAAACCTATTAAGGGTAAGCTCTTTTCAGCCTATCTTTCCTACCCTAGATGCATACAAACTGAAATAAACTAGAGCAAAGTATCACCTAAAAAAAGATATATTAACATTTGTACTGCACTGCTTGTGCTTCTGTTATATAAAAAGAAAAAGGCTCTAAAAATTGTGTAGTTCTATATTTATGGACTTTCACTTCTATAACAAATATATTCATTTTATAAATAAATATTTTAACTGCTAATCCTACTCACCCAATTTAAGGTCTGAGAAGCTGTGTTTTTCCCTTGTGCTGTCATAAGTGAAAAAAAGTTTTGAATGTCAAATTAAGATTTTGGTTATGTCCTCACCATCTTCAGTAACAGCTTTACTGTCTGGAATACGGTTATATGAGTTTAGCTGCTGAGTGTGATAAATCTCAAATTTATCCTTTTTAGGGCTGTAGAAGCTAGCAGAAGTTTGTTTGTTCCAGTTAAACAAACAGAGATATCTGAAACCTTGAAAGGGACTGATTTAGAAAATAAGAAAGAGTCAGTTTATGGAGTTAATTTTTAAAAAGTGTAATAGTCCTCTAATTAGCATAATGAGTTAATATTACTGTAATTTTCCAATAACTCCTCTCCCTCCCCACCCCCCCCCCCCAAAAAAAAAAAAAAAAGAGAAAAGTCTGTTTTTCTGTTTCTTAAGAGGAATACAATAAAGAACAAGAGACTAAAAGGGGACAGTGATCTAATACAGAGAAAATGTAACTGTGAATATGCAGCTATGGTGGCCGTACTTACCATATTTCTGGCTACGGCCCCACTTTGGCCTGCAATTTGCTGGTCATATGTCCATTAAAATTATTTTAACAGTGTCCTTTCTTTACAGTGCTTTTCCTTCCAAAGTCTGCTTAAAACATGACTTCTTTTCATGGCAAAAGCCCTTCTCCCTATTATTTCACAACCATTAAAAGTGTGAAGAGACAGACTTTCATGAAGCAAATGCCTGTCCTTTGTCCTGCTACTTTCTGTCTTCTCAGCTCTTGGAATGAGTTGAGAAATCTGAATCCTTCATGCAAACGCCAAAGGAATATATTTTGCCTCTTTTATTGGGAGTATGTCTTCCATGACATACACTGTAAATGACTATTGGGTTTTATTTGTTGGGAAAATGTTCAATGATCTATTACTTTCATGTTATTACACTGATTTATGGACCTGGCATTTGGGCATGTCTATATGAGCCATGTTTATGAATTTCTGACAAGGATCTAGAAAGCAGTAATAGTTTAAAGAGATCAACCCTGAGCCACTTCTGAACAATATTTTTACTATCAGATATCTGTTTTCATAGCCACTAGACTTTAATGGAAATTATCTCTATTTTTTTATTTCTTATAACTTTGAATTTATTAAAATTCCCACTTGATAGGAAGATATATTACTGTCTCTTTGCCTTTAAAATCCACATATTTACCTCTTCCTTTCAGAATTGTTATGATACTCAAATGTGAATATATGAAGTAATAGTATTTTTGTCTCTGCCACTGTGTGTGAAATATTGTAGTAGAAAATGCTAGTAAAAAGTCAATACTATATTCTAAGGAAATATTATGAACTCTTGGAGGGAGTTTTTAAGCTGCATAATTCTTCTAAAACAGCTCTTCAACACCACTGGTCCTGGATGTAAAGCACAGCTCAGACTTGCAGGGTACAAGTCAAAAATCAAGTGTGGGTTACATACTTGGTGCCTAAGAGGTTACATTAAAGAAATTACTCATAAATGTAAATATGTTACAATGCAAAAAATCCTATATTTTTTATTAAGTGATCTATGATTTAGAAAGGCACAGAGTTCTTCTGAAACTAATTTAAATGGAAAGTTAAGAATGAATTTTCTTCAAGTATGGCCTTCCTCTCTCTGACCTCAATTTCTGACCTTGATGTTTAATAGTTAAAAGAAAAAGATATATAAATATTAATAAATATTTCACTGTTGAATGAAATGATTTTCTGAAATTCAGAAGATATATATTTGCAAGGAATTGAACTCAACATAGGCTTAGAACATAGCATATAATCAAACATTGAAGAAGCTTGTTCCTTCAAAGGGAACCTAATTTCAGATAGGTCAAGGCATTCCCGTTTAGAAATGGAATATGACTATACTTACTAGACCTTTTTTTTTTTTTTTCCCTGCAGCTAAATGAAGATTTTTACAAGAAATTCTCCTTGTGTTATTGTTGCCCTGCAAAGGAACATTAAAACACAAAACTGCACTTTTCTCCACTTTAATATTTTCTCCATATTTCCAGAGCAGTTGAATAAAGGATTTAGTTTAAGTGAAAAATATTGACTTAAAAGTATGAGTATGACAGTGTCCAATGAAGCACAACCATAGCTCTGTTCCACAAAAACCAAACAAGTCTCCATCTTCTCCCACTGAAACAATACAGCTTTGATCTAAAAATAAATAACTTTGAATATTTTGTGATATATATATAGTAGAGGTACATCACTGTTGTCTTGTTAGTTTCACGCCAAAGATATCACCAGTGTTGGCTTTTAGACTCTTACTTTTAGGAGTGGGACAATTTTATGTCTTTTCTTGCTTTCCTTGCTTTTCCTTCATTTCTTTCAGAGTTACTGCAGCAATTGAAATGAGGAACACCCACAATCTCCCTTTTAGCAGTATGTGTTTAGTTCCAAAATATCACACTGTTCATGAAAGATGAATTATTCAGTTTAATAGTGAGAGGTCTGTAGCTTGTTTGTGTTTTAATTAAGCATAACCTAAATTCAGAATCAGTCCTAAAAACTGTGGATGGTATTCTGGGTTTCCGTTACTTTAGTATGTAATAGTCAATTAATTTCAGAATATATATCTGTAGGGGTAGTTCTAAGGAGGATTTTTTGAGAATTTGTTTCAAAGTGCCTATCTATGCCTTCTTATCAATCTTTACATTGCACAGAAGAGTTACTATGCTGAAATTTATTAATTTGCTTTTATATTCATTATAGTCCGCAAAATGTTAAAGAACATTTTGGATTTTTTAAGTTTTGTTAGCTCACACAGAAAGAAAAAAACTGATTTGGCAATGTTAAGATAAAAGTCTGACAGATCAGAATGAGAGAAAGAACAAAAGGACTGAGTGTTTTGTTATTCTGGGGAATTTTGATGTTAACTGTAGGTACCAAAACAGCTTTTCCTGGACCTTCACTAGAGCAGAAGGATGAGGATTCTGGTGGGAACAGGATGAGGATTGTTCTGAATTTAAAAACAATTTTTAACCTTGGGGGAAAATGGTAATGAAAAGAACTCTTTAAATTCTCAAAGGATAAAAGATAGATTCAGGTTATTCCCTTTTAGCCTAAATCTAGAAACTGATGTCAGAATTTAAGTAATTCTTTAATTAATGTTTCATGGTGGAAGTATTTTTTTGTGGAATGAAGAAAAGTTTTGCATATATCTATAGAGTGAACAACATAATTTCACTTCCTTTCAAGATGTAGTTTATATTTAAGAAAGTCTGCAAGTGTGACAGCTTTTTCTTAATTAGGAAAGGTATGCCTTGCTATAGCCTTTCAAGAGCTGTAAATCAACTCAAATTTAAATTTAAAAGTGGCTTCATCTTTCTTGTATTATTCTGATTGCCGATAACCCTCCTGACCTTCAGATGATACCAACTGGCAGGTAATTAGCTACTCAAAGGAGTATCAAGTTTGCTGATGACTAAATTGGGAGGAGCTGTTGAGTCCCTTGAGGCCAGAGACCTCAGCAAACTAGAGAGATGGACAGTCACCAAAAATACAAACTTCTACAAGGCTGTGGATTCTGTACCTGGGATGGGGTAACCCTAGTTATGTTTATAGACTGGGAATGAGAGGCTGGAGAGCAGAGCTGTGGAAAGAGACCTGGGGGTCCTGGTTAGTGGCAAGTTGAACGAGTCAGCAGTGCCTTGACAGCCAGAAGGGCCAACCCAGTCTTGGGGTGCATCAGGCCCAGCATGGGCAGCTGGGCAAGGGAGGGGTTTGTCCTGCTTTTCTCTGAGCTGGGATGGCCTCAAGTCCTGTGTGCAGTTTTGGTCACTGCAATGTAAAAGAGCCATTAAGCTATTAGAGAATGACTAATTAGAGAAGGTCATGAGGATGGTTAAAGGTCTGGAGAAGAAGCCATGTGAGGTGTGACTCAGGTTACTTGGTCTGTTCAGCCTGGGGAAAAGAAGAGTGAGGAGAGACCTCATTGTGGTCTTCAACATCCTCATGAGGGGAAGTGAAGGGGCAGATACTGATGTCTTTATTCTTATGATCAGTGACAGGACTCAAAAAAATGGCATAAAGCTGAGTCAGGGGAGGTTTAGGTTGGATATCAGGAAAAGGTTTTTCACCCAGAGGGTGGTTGAGTACTGGAACAGGCTCCCCAGGGAAGTGATCCCAGCACCAAGGCTAAGTTTAAGAAGCATTTGGACAATGCTGTCTGGAACATGGTTAAATTCTTGAGGTGTCCTGCACAGGGCCAGGTGTTGGACTTGATGATCCTGATGGTCCCTTCCAACTCAGACTGGATTTCACAGAATTGCAAATAATATGGTGTCTGCTAACAACACTTAAATCATGCATGCTTCTATAACCTAGGCTGTAAATCTCTTTCTTTTCTTGTCTAAGGCAAAGGGACGTTTCTTTTCTGTTGCTTTGTCAATTTCTTCTTTCTGAAACTTTTTTAACAGCACAGCTCCATCTCTCATTGGAATTCAAGAAAGGTTTTTCAAGAATAAACAGTGAGCAGCTTTTTCTGGACATCAGATAGGTTATGCTAAAGTGTAAAATTGGAACCTTTGGATGAAAGCTTGAGTCTGTGATAATTGGTATAAAGCAATTTGATGAGTGGGGAACCGAATGGTTGGTAAAATAAGAAACAGGAAATGTTATAAATCTAGTTGTCTCTCAATTTAGTAAGAGTGAAATAGAATGCTTTGAGTGGTAAATTAATCAGTAGACTATATTTTCTGATTTTGAAGCAAAATTATCTTTAAAATATTAGTGTAGTTTTTAAAGGTCAGGCAAAAAATAAAAAGAATATATGCCTTCAGTCTAGTTAAGAAAAGGACCTTGTAATAGATGCTCTCCAGGTACTAGAACTTAAGCCTGAGGTTAGTTCAGTTGATTAGAACATGGTGCAAGTAATGCCCAGGGTGTGGATTTGAACCCTGTGTGCACCAGATGATCCTTGTGGGTCCTTTCTAACTCAGAATATTCTGAGAGTGTAATATGCAGCACCAAGATAGACTTTAGCAAGAATGTTGTGAGGGACTGCGTTAAAGACCTTATAGAAGTCCAAATAGATGACATGTAGTTATTCTTGTGTCCACTCATGTGGTTATTCCATTGTAAAATGCCACTAGATTAGTCAGTGATGATTATTTTTTCAAGCCACACAGTCACCTGCAACACAGGACTTCATGTCATAGCTAGCAATGAAGAAATATTTTTCCACTATACCAGACAACTATATAAATACAAGGAAATTGCTCAGTGCTATGGCAGCTTTGTAGCATGCTTTTGAAGTAGGAAGAGTTTGCCACAGTGGGCAGCTGGTGTTCTGTATTTTAAGGGAAGGCAATCACTTAGTATTTACTTGCTATGTCTAGGTCATGTGTGATTATCCTTTTCGGTGGCTTTGGTAGCCTGATGCAGATGGCTGACTTCTGCCTCCTGTTACCAACATTATGAACCAATCCTCTCCCTTTTTGCCTCTCCCGGCCTTTGTCTGTCCCTGCTTCCAGTGAGTTAACGCAACTCGCCCAACCGGCAGTTTCAGGGTTCTTTTTCTGTGGTAGGTTTTCTGCTAATGAATGAATTAAATGAGCTCACTGAAGAATTAAACCAGTGCCAGAAACGAGACTTTGGAAGTCTGGATAAAAAAGCCGAGTAAGACACATAGGGAGGAGGAGGACTCCAGCTGCCCTTGGCAGCAGCCAATTATTAACTCTTAGTTCACTATATGCATTTGTGCCCTCCATCTCCCAAACAATTTAGAGCATACTCAGGTGCTCAGATTTCAGTCCAGTGGTTAAGTGGCTACAGTACCCGAATAAGATGCACCCATGAGAGATTATGACTTAAGAGAAAAATTTATTATGTATTTCTTCTGGTTTTTTCCCCTGACTTTTTTTTTTTTGTTGTTGTTGTGTTTCTGTCATTAAGAGATGCAGTTTAATGTATTATTCTCTCACCATACATATTTGTCACTCTATGATTTAGATTATAGTCTGGATTACTTTACCAATGTTCAGAGGGGACTAGTTAGGTTGCAGACATGTAAATAAAGGACTGTACAGTGTGTATGAACTTTTTCATGGGATCATGTTGACTAGCTTAGGTGAGAAATATATTTCTTACTCTTGTTCTTTTGTAGAGTGATCTCAGTGCATTCACTGTCCTTGACTCTTCAATGTTATATAGTTTTTATTGTTTTACTCCTCTTACCTTATAGTATAAGGAGAGCACACAATCTTCAAATGTTGTAGTTGTTTCTGTGCTAAATTTTAGAAACACCTGCATATTTACTGTTCAGTCCAGAGCTTCGTGGAGTTGCCTAATAAAACCCAAATGAATTGTTAGAAATAGCTTCTAATTTGTTCTGCTGAACACAGTAAAATCTTTTGCAAAGAAAACATTTAAGAAAATGTGGTTCTGTAATTAGTGCATGATGGCCAACTGACGACTAAACTTATTTGTAGGGTCTATAATGAGGAAACACCCCAACATTTTCCTAAACAAACAGCAGAAGCATTTTTCTATACTTATCTGTGACCTAATAATTCAGGAGAATGTAGTAATTCCACTCAAGCCTAAAAAACCACAGCATTAATAATGAAATAAATATACAAATTACATCAAGCCTCTGATATTAAAATCTGGTGCATCAGTCAAGACAGTGCCTTTAAATTTTTTTTAATTTAATGCAATTAGATCTACAAATCAAACCATGATCTTTGCAGCATTGGTCTAGATAGTCATGCAATTAGAAATTATGTCTGTTTATAACATACTGAAAAAGGAAGCTTAGGGTAGGAATCCCTATGGGCTGGGTGAGACCCACTACTGTGAATCAGTAGAATCATTCATTGTGGACTCTACAGAATTTTCTTGCTCTTCCCTGTCTTCCTCCATGCACTATTGATCTCATTTCTGTTTGTAACTTCTGAGTTACAACTCAACTAATTACAAACATAATGAATGAAGATATATGAATGAAGAACAAGATGCACAGACAGTTCTGAGCTGAAATGAATCTGGTATTTCTGGTCAATCAGATGGTTTCAACAGCCCCGAAAAGGGGGGAGATAGGTCTGAGTGGTCTGTTATTATGAGACTATACTATGGACACATCTGCAAGCTTTTCTTTATCATCAAGACAATTGTGAACTTGCAATTTTTAATGACAAACCCACATTTTTCTTATAGCCTCATGTGACTACAAGGCCTTATTTGGCAAAAAAATTCAGATATTATAATCATGAGAAAAGCAGTTACTTGGACTTGGTTATTATTTCAGACATAACATTTAGAACTGGTATTCAATCATTTTGTTCTACTGTCATTCTGCTCCAGGCTCCTAGGAAGATCCTATAGGGATCTTGGCTACATCAGGGGAAAAATTTTGTGCAGGCAGCAGAACCACCTGGGTCACTGAGGACTTTCCAGCTCTACCAGTGCAGCCATCCTAAGAGGAGAAATTAAATGTCACTGTCCACATCAGTTTAAAATGCAATAACTAACTAACAAGAAAAACACATCTGTCTTGCTTATGCCTGCCTATATGCAGGGAGTTGAAGTAGCTGCATCTCCCAAAGCCATTCAAACTGCTGAAATGTTTGGGTATGTCTTGCCCTGACATGCTTTGTGACCAGAAGCAATTTTGTCAGTTGCAGACAGCCTGCAGTTCTGTAGTAGTCCTTTGTTGTCTCTTGCCTTACACCAGGCCTTTTGTTTGTAAAATATGCTGGCTTCCTTCATGCTAAAGATGTTTAGTAAACCAAAGATGATAATTCTAAGTACTTTAAGCAAAATGTGTTGCTTTCATTCTCTGTCGTTAAATCTGGTGTGTTCCACCCCATGCAACAACTGTCATTCCAAGTAGATTTCCGGAACTGCTGCAAAGAGTTGTTGTGATGCACCATATGCTCTGGATGTAAATTTTTTTTTTTTAGGGGGGAAGGAGGGGCAGAATTGCATTAGTGAGTGACATCATCTAAGCACAGGACAGAAGCCAGCTAATTTTTAATGTGTCTGGTAAGGGTGTTTCCAATGATCCTAATCACCAGCCTTGTAAGGTTTCTCCCTTCTGTAAGGTTGGTATATTAACGCTGTCCTCAGATCATCTGTAGGAGAACCAATTAATCGATTACTATATCAATAATTCAGCAGATACACTTGTCTACATAGTGTATTTGAAGTTAAGTGGCATTTTATTAATAAAAAACAATCACTGAATAAGGAATATATTAGAGAAGCTAGATGGAATATCTATATCTGTATCTATCATGTTCATACCCACTGCGCAAAACTGAAATACTGAGATGATGGTAAAAGAAAATGTAATGGGATGCTTTTTATACGTGGGAGGTTTTTATCTTCACAGGGTAGAAACAGAGGGGTGAGATGTTGCAAGTCCTATTTTGAAGCAACCTCCGTATTATCAGCATGCTACTACTTAAATACAAAGCATACAAATACCATGAGAAAAATGACACTGAGGACTACTTGTTTGGCTGGAACTGACAAGGCTATTTTGCAGAACCTTTAAAGTTTTTAGTACAGCCTTAATTTGACTTGCACTTAAAGATCATCTCTGTTAGTCTAGTGACATTCTCCAGTCCCTTAGGTTATGATTTAGGATGGGTTTCACTTAGCTAACAAAATGTACACAACTGCATAACCTATTTAGTTACAGCAAGCAAGTAAAACTTACTGTTTTATTAATTTTTAAGCACAGTACATAATTCAGCAATGCAATACATTATTGAATTAGTAGCGTCACGTTTCCTTTCAAATTGCCTTCTTTGTTCTTTTTTAGAAATCTTTTTCCTTTTCAGAGAAGGCTTCCCTGTTGACTTCCTATTCCTTCTTGCTGAAGGAGTTGTATTAAAAGTTCTTTTGAATGCATCAAAACCATTCAGTGTGTCAGCAGCATGGAACCATACCACAGAAATGTGGATGACCTTACTTTAGGGATAAGGCTAGCTTTTCTGCACCTTTTTTCCTACCTACTAGATGAAAATAACTTCATTTCCAATTCAAATGTAAATAGGAAGCAAACAATGATTGGGCTTTTATGTCTATATTGTTTTTATAGATGAAACCATTCCAGTCTTTCTTTAGATCTTTAATTCTTGATAGAAAATGGCCATTAATTCAGTACAATTTCCACAATGAGACAGCGATCTTTCCTTTTTATATGCTGCCTTCTAATCTTGTCCAAATTGGTTATACAGGAGTATGACAAAACAGACTATTGTGGAACTCACTTTGATTTTTAATTGTTGTTGGTTATGACATACCCCAACTATGCTTATTCAAACTTTGTGTGTTAAAAGGAATACAATGAATGGATAGGTACAATAAATGTGTTCCTGAGATCCTTTTCTACTTATCAGAGATTCAGAAACACAGGATGAGGTTTACTTTGCTTAGCTCTCACTGTCATAAAGCTTGCCTTTAATTGCAAGCAAACTTCTTGGCTTCCTCAGAAGACATTGAAAGATGCTTATCTTGAGACTCATATCTCAAATAGGAGGTGAAAGAAGTAGTTTTCTGGCATTTAGAAATAAAGTAAATGTTTAGGTGAGATCTGATGTCAAACTTCTGGTGGCTAATGCTGGATGAGATGCATCTTCTTGAATATCTTAGGTCAGCTTTCAAAATACTCTGCATTCTGTTCAAGTGTTGATTTTGCCTGCACACCAATAAGAGGAAGAAGTACTAGTATTGACAAACAGCAGGTCCAATTTTATTTAAATTGAAATAATTAAGAGATATTAAATATGAAAAATATCCTATAATTATATAAAATGGAGTATTGAATTATGATTTTTTTCTTCAGGAGGATAAAATTAATTGTTGGTTTTGGATGTTTTTTTTCTGTAAAACAATTTAGAATATAGTGTTGGAAAAATATAAGCATTTAAGGGAACAAGTGGTTGTATTTTCTGAGCTATGACTATATGAAAATTGCAACTCTGCTTGTCTAATATGACAGATAATGTGTATGCTCTGTCTTTTCTTAAAAGGGTAAAGCAGTAAAATGTGAACTTGCATATGATTTGTTTTTTTCTACAAAAGGGTTTCTTTTGTCTGAAAAGTGATTCTCACATTATTAAAGGTTTTCTAAAAGGTGAAAAAGGTCCAAACCCTTAAAATTTTTATTTTGTGTGTACTCATATTATAACTGCATGACATTACCACTGGAATGCAAGTTTGTACATTAAAACAATAGCAAAAATCCAGTATTATTTCTTGTAACTCAGAATGGTGTCATTTGGTTATGGAGTCTCAGGTAATGTTAATATTTTGTTACGGTAGATTATGCCTTACAGGTGCATTGAAGATTGTAGCTGAATTCTTCATTATAGAATGCTGAATTTTGGTTTTGAATGAACTTGTTTTTTGTTAATGTGTAATAATGGAAGTTTCTAAGATAAGCTGGAACAAGAAACTACTGTAGCAAGCTAGGGAAAAAGCTGAGCATATAATGATTAGATATTTTAACAAAACCTTGTCACCAGATTTTTTTTGTGATACTGAAAGTAGATTTGAACCAGGAAATTCTAGCAATCCTTACTTAGTGGGTGTGCTGTTATACACCTGAGCCAGCTTTGAATCAAAGCCTCCCCATGCAGGGAGAATTTCAATTAATGGGCATGAATAGACCCAGACAAGAGAAGGGCAGTCATCCAGTCTGCCTTCCTGTAAGGTTAGAATTATTCTATCTACATGTTATAAAATGTGTGAAGTCTGGTTTTGTGTATTCCATCTACCCTAAACTCTACCCTTTTTCATATGCGGTTGTGCAGGCAATTTTCAATTACTACAGGTAATGTCTAAATTAGCCATTCTTTGTTCAAATGTGATTCTCCAGTATCATTACTAGTCCTCGTGCTTTTTCTGCTATCTAAACGTTTTTTGTTTGTATCTTTTCACATTCTTCTTAAAACCTGTAGGTTTATTTGATACCCTAGTATAGGATCTAATTTTGGCACCATTACTGAATCTGCTTTAAAGTATTGTGAGGAGAGTGGAGTCTACCATTTGGCTTCATCAATTTTTTCCAATGTGCTTTCTCTCTCGTGATATGAGATAGTGATCCATAATACAAATCACACTGACATTTTAGAAACTTCAGGTCAATACACTGGCAACTAACTTTTTTTACAGCCATTGACTTTACGTGGGTGTACTGGTAACTAGCAAATCACTTCAAGAATAATTTTCAAGAAAGATTTTGTGAGGGTACAAGGTAGAGGCAAAACTGTAGATTACATTCAGAGTATTCCTTTTGCCCCTTCACTCTAAAAGCTGAGCAGCAATAAGTCAAGAGTGAAGGACTGACTTCTTACGGTACTATTGTGGTAATAGTTTAATCACCAAATTGCATATAGATACCACAAAGATGCATAAAACTTTGGTATGATACACATATGCCCTTTTTAAGTACCTTAAAAAATATTGATCATACCTTTTTTTATGGTCTGAAACTCATTTTACTTAATGGAGTCCTGTCCATCTGCATACTATGATACAGTGTCAACAATCAAAGATAACAAAAATATATGGTTAATTATAGATTTTTGGACTATTTGTTGGACAATGAGTTAAATTGCAAATGAGGATGTCCAGAATTTTCTTCACCATTTCATTCTCTTCTGCTCAGATTACAAATTAAACATTATTGCCTATGAAAAAAACCCCAAACAACAAAACATCACCTAGTGAGCAAAATACATTCTATTGCTAGGGGAAGAAAAGGCAAAAACTTAAGAAAGTTGAGATGGGGAGTAAAAAAGATAGTAATATGAGTTTGTGATAAGGAATTTTTTAGTTTTAGTATTTAAGATTCTATTTGTGCTGAGTGTAAGTCATGAATTTCAATAACTTAGAAAGAAATATATTTCAGTTGTCTAGACAGTGACTTTTTCCCCCTCCTGCTTTTAATATTACTGCCTTTTGTGACTGATAACCTGAACCTGCTGAAGAGATGCATATTAAAATGAGGAGGATGAGAGAGAGAAAAAAGGTTGTTTTCTTATATTTCAGAGCAGTATGGCTCTTGTTTTATGATTTCACTTAAATGAAACAGGAAGATGGTTTCCATTCTGCTGGGAAGAACTTGAAGCATCTCAGCATTTCATGTAAATTGTTTTTATTGCTCTGTAATTCAGCAGAAGGTATTCTATATACAAAGTACCTTTTTTTCCTTACAGGGAATGATCCCTTATTATTTATTAAATGACAATTAGATAAGAGTGCATAAGATCAAGGAAATGAACACAGTACTTTTGTAAATGCCAAGCTTTTGTAACACTGATACATGTGTGCTGTCTGCTAGTGCTGGTTATGGCACCTGAGTCTCTAAAAAATATGTAAAGCTACATGAAACTTTTCAGGACAGGCACATTAGACATTCATGTCTAACATACTTATGTGGAGAAAATGCAACTGTTTTTGGTAGTTTACAGTAGAGAATGTGTCAGCTGCTATTTTTCGTACTTAGGGATCAAAAAAATCCCATTGCTGGGCTAAATGCATATTTATGTAAAATGTTTTGAGGTTTTCCTTATGTTCTTTCTATACTAGAATTTTTTGTTCCTTTCCTTAATGTTCACATTACCTGGAGTCTTCTTGACCTCAGTCTAGCTGCCCTCAAAAATGAAAACTATTCGGAAAATAGTGGCTTGTAAAATCATGCTTTAAGTTTCTTATATTAGCAGTAGTGTAGCAGGAGCACAAATGTGTATTTACTTCATTCAAATAACTGAATTTCTTTTGTTTGCTGCAAAATTCCTCACTTCCCAAATGGAGCACTGAATAGTCCTCTCTTGTGAGTTCCAAATATCAACCAGATCTTTTGACAGATGGGGCAATATGCAATCTTGCTTATCTTGTCCCATTTAGCCAGCCAGAAAATGCTGATTGAGAAACTGAGCTACTCAATGGCAGATTTTTTTTCTTGCTGATTGACTGATGAGTGCAAGGTATTCTGAATGTCTCATGACCTAGTGGACTCAAGATGTCTACTTATTAGTTCTTACAACTTGTCAGTAGGCTGGGATAAGGTCTGTGACTATTTAGAAACATGCACAAAGTAAAAAATGTTTAATATTACGACATCTTTATGGAATAAGCTAATGGTTGCCTTTCACAAGGTTAGCTGGAAGCCAAATATTTGGCATATTAACTGAATATGAAATCTAAGCTGTGCATTAGTGAGATGTTCTTCTGAGACAACTAATTCCATATTTACTTCATTGAAAAATCTGCAAGTTGACAAAATGTGGTGGGGTTTTTTATTTATTTTGGGTTTTGTGTGTAGTTTTTTTCCTTTTTTTTTTTTAAATGGAAACCCATCAGTAGAAAACTGCCTTGTTGGAATTGCCTGTTCACTGTATGTCACTACTGTACATAAATATGTAAGAAAAGCTATCTGATACCATTCAATGTTCATTCAACCATTCAAGAAAAAAATGGGAACCCTATTTCTAGCTCTGTCAGTGAAAGAATTATAAGCATTTCACTCACCACTTATTTCAGAACAAAGCCATTTAACCTGACACTTACTTGCAGGAAGCTATATCCAGTAGTGGCTGATGTATATCCAATGCTTTTACTTACTATTAAAAATCATATTGCTGGGCTGTAACAATAACTTTTGCAATCATATGTCTGGTTACAATTGTGCTATAAATTTTGATTTCCTGTTGAAAAGAGGCAGTTATTTTACTACAAGAACTAAAAGGTATCCTTGCTTTCAGGTTTTAGTAGTATCTGCAGTACTAACAAATGTAAGTTGATATGAAAGTTTTATATCTGAATCTGTAATACGTCAAAAAGAAATAACAGGGTCTTAAAACTGTCTTTAATTGAATACCTCCTCTTTTCTCAGAATACTATGTTTGTTTACCCTTGGCTGTTCTTCAGGTCAGACCTTTATCCTCCAAGTCCTGTTGTAATCATTTAGGGGAATGGTCTTTCGCCTTTTGACCCTTCTGGAATTTACTCCCTACATGTCCATACCTAATTGACTGAGTGACAGGACCCTCCCAAAATAGGAGACTGGATAAGACCCCTGTATTTACTTTGTTCGCTCTCTTGATGCCCCTGGACCCCTTCGAGGAATAAACGCCTTGGAATAATCTGGGGGTAAGAGCCTCTTTTGGATCTTTTGTCCTGTCCCTTCGGAGATATTCCTCCAAAGCCTCTCCAGAGCTAGCCCTGGGGGGGGCTGTGGGGGCAATATTTTCAAGTCCAGGATATCATATGACAAGCAAAGTAATTTCAGCCGTAGCAGAATATATATACAACTTAGAATAATGAATACGTTCATTTTCTTACTATATCAACAACCATTCAAGAAAAATTTTGAAAAGCTAATGTGTCAGGAAAACATTAAAATGGAAAAGAGCTAGTAAACTTATAAATTCAAAGCTGAAGAAGAAGAAAACTGATGAGTTGTTAAACAGCAGGTTCATCTTAAAAGTACTGATTTAAACCAAACATTTTGTTTTGTCAGGGCTTTAGTTGCAGATCGTTACCTTAGTGCAAACGATTTCCATACATATTATAGTCTTATGAATACTATTCTCATAAAAACTGTTACAAATGGAAAATTAGTTTGGAAAATACTTCAGAGTATTGAACTGAAAAAAGAATAATTCTACTTACATCCAGTCTTTGTTACAAAACATCATAAATGTTTCTCTCTACTACTCTCCATAGCTATGAATCTATTCAGCATTACCTTAAATGTAGAAGAATAACTTTTTAAAAGAATTTTAAAGGAGAAATCTATCAAATTTTAGTTTAATTCCTGTATTGATTAAAAAAGAAATCATGAGATCCCGAACTTAAATTATACAGTTAGTTCACAAGGCAGAAATTAAAGCTGCCCAGAATCCATGGTATTACTTGTACGTGTTTTGTGGTATAAATTAAATTTTGTCCATACTTTAAACTTCAGTTGTACAGAAACAAATATGGACTTTTCTGATTTTTTTGGCTTTTTTTGTTGTTGTTGTTGTTTTTGGGTTTTTTTGTTTCTTTTCTTTTCTTGCGAATTCAAAATTTACGTATGATATTCTATGGTTATTTTCTAAGCAAACTGTCTTTCTTGTCAATGTGCATATTCAGCTCATATGCATATGCTCATATTCGGAAAGCATTTAATTAGACAAGAAGTATTAGTTAATGTTAAACATTTTTGTGTATAAAATACAATGCAAAAAAGTAGTTATATGGTTTTTCACTAAAAACAGGAAGCAGATTTCAGTTTTCATAAAAATAACCTTGGATTCTGCCATAACATAAGGTGGCATGAAGATCATATGTTACAAGCATAGCCGATATTAATTCTCGTTACACACCCACTCAGGAAGCCTGTGCATCCTGCTTAAAACTTTAGCAAAGTTAAGAGCAAGTATTCAAAACAGCTGTGCTGAACTGAAGGACACTAAAGGTGTTTGGGTTTGGCTTGAATTAAATACATCTCCTCGAAGGATGTTTTTCCTTATAGTATGTGTTAATAAATTTGTTGCTCCATTTAGACTCTATATTATGAGGTCTTTTTCCTTGCTAATCAGCACCTGAACCCACACAATTAATCACCGACTTAAATCTCAAGCACGTGCTAAAATCTGAATTTGCTATTTTCTGGTCACTTGACTAGAGATATGTATATTTTAATAGGAGTCTGAGAATTTTTAAGTAAACTGGTTACAGATTTGTTGAATTACAAGTTAGATTTTTTTTGAGGCAGGATTTGCATATGAACTATTGTATATTTTCATGCACTGCTTGAGAAAAATGTCAGGTTTGGATGTCATAACATAAATGCCTTATCTCTTCTAGTCCATGAAGATCTAAGTATGTATTATTTTCATTCTGCAGTAAACCATGGCCCCAACCGTTTATGTCATTCCTGGTTTAAGTATTGGCGCTTATGCTTCAGCTACCTTAATCTGATTTTAAGTCAACTTTTATTGACCAACATACTGAAAGGAATACTCTGGTATAATACAACAGTTCTGGAATACTAACCTGCAGTCTTAATATTGAATTATACTGTAGATCAAAATGTGCCTCCTTCTAAAGTCAGTCATGTTGAGTTTCAAAGTGTTACAGCAAGTGCTTGTTTAACTGCATTTGGTGAGAAAACAGTTACTGTTAATGTACTGTGACATTTAATGACACTTTTGTGTGTTATAAAGGCAGGCAGTACCTTCTTTAGAGATGGAAATTTGCTTGGATCTTTTGCTTTTGTACTTGTTTTATTTCTCAACCTCTCCTATGTTGTTTGAAGTTTTTGTTAAATGTAATTTTCCACTTTCACCTTTCTGTTTGAAAACATGGCAAAACAAATCAATAAGGATAAACTGGAGAAAAAACCCAACAGCCTACACACTTGATTAACTTGACTACTATGGTGAAAATGTGGAGGAAATGATAAAATTTGTCTTTCTATTTTTTGGGTTGAGTAGAGAAGAAGGAGGAGTAAAGATGAGGAAGACAAAGGTCTGGTTCTGTAGGAGGAGAAAACAGCTGCAACTGACAATTGCAACTGACTTAAAAAGAGAAGAAACTTGTTTTCTACAACCTGTTTGCAACATAAGTGAGAGAAACAAAGCAACTCCAGAATTTTTTGACCGTTGGGTTGGTTTCTTCTTAAGAATAGTGCACTTTCAAAAACTGAAAGAAAATGTATTTGTGCGTTGTTGAACCAGGGAAATTGCCAATTTGATGAAATTTTGACAAGTTACTCTAGTAGTCATTATTTTCAAATACTGAAAAATAATTTGTCAGTGAAATAATTTCTTTCTCATTTTGTCCACCCATCTAGCTTTTCATTCATAGACTTATTGATATTCTGCTCATCTATCTGAGGGTAAAAGAAAATGTTGACTTGCAGCTGACTGAGCATGTGCCTGTAAAAAGATTGGCTCTGACACTAACTTGTGTCAAGCAGTTGGCATGGCTTCTGATTAGTAATTAATTAAATCAATGCCAGCAGACACTAATGGTATCTTTCTATAGAATGGCATGCCAGACCTATTACAGATAAACTACTTGATATGATTCCTGTTTTAGGCTTTGTTAGTTCAGCAGCATATCTAGTCAATGTCATCATGTGAAAGATTCATTTAGAAAAAATGCTCTCTAAAATATTTCATTAAAACTAAGCTCAGAGGATCTTTTTTGCTTAAGCTGTACTTCTTGCTCCCTGGATAGGGAAGCTGCCAGGTTACTACAGGATCCAATTACTTAAACCAAGTTATTAAAAAAAAAAGACAACAAAAAACCCCAAAATCCCAAACCACATTTACACTCCTCCCCTCATCTCAGGTGTAGCTTATCAGTTTTGATTCAGCAAGGTCAAAGAATATTGTTAGAGATTTAAGCTGTGGTTCTGGTTGCGAGTGTATTTCAGTACAGCCAATGGTTTTGAAAGTATATAGCAAAGTTCCTCGTGGACTTTAATTCCATTTCAAAGACTGTTTTTCCGTTGAACACTGTTTTCTCTGCAGGCAATGTCAGTTCCTGACAGCTGATAGACACCTGCAAGTACCACTTATTTTTATGGAAGGCACTTTCTCAGGATTTGTCATGTTTATTGACCCTTTTCGTATCAAAAGGTCTGATTTAAATCTCTCTAAGTGAAAGAAATAACTAGAGGCCACAACTGCCCCTCAGTTGTAGTTATGTAAACTCAAATGAACTTCACTGGTTTGGAAGTTTAGAAGCTAAACACTTAGGAGGGAAAAACCCCAAGGATAATCTAAAGTAAAGCATTATTGTTTGAAGTGCTGCTGAACACTGTTTATCCACAATTAACAATAGCATTGCAGAAGTCAGAATACTTGCCTGTCTTGTATTTGTGATCAGTTCTAATTGCTTGTTTCAGAACAGTGAAAGAAGAAGCAACACATGAAAGATTTTTCTAAACATTTTTCTAATATGGTAAATTTCACTGGCTATAAAGACTGCCCTGCTTTTCCTGGACCGCTGAGCTAGCAGAACACACCCATTGCCCTACAAAAAAAATTATGTAAGGCTGTAGCATAGGAAGTTTTTGAACATCTATAGTCTTTTTCCCTGTCTCCTTTTGCAGAAGGAGGACAAGCTTGCAAACAGAAATGTAAAAGGAACAGTGAAAATAGTTCTCATGCTGCATGGAGGCAGGTGCTTTGAACCTAAGAATAGGTTTCACTGGATGTAATGGTTGGATGCATAGGTTAAACTACGTTAAATGTAATCATTAATGAGTCTAGGGAAGGTTGACATTGCGCTCTTCGTAGCTGTGCCAGAAACAACATTTCTGAAGCAACCCCAGAAGAAGCCTAGCCTTTAGGTTTCTAGGAGCTGTAGTGTTAGAAAGCAACTGTTTTGGATGAGTTGTATTTTGAAAATTGGTTATTTTATCAAGGAGCTTTTTTTGTTGCTTGGTACAAATAAGCTGCCTGAATCAAAGGCAGTCTTTGGTTTGTCTTTAGAAGTCAAGCAGAAAGGACTGGATATTAATTTAGTTGCTGTTACATGGACAAAGTTAATTCTAACTTTTTTGCAAGGCTGAAGTCCATGGGGTTATTGCTAACACTAAAGGAAAAGGACATGTACCTGTGGTGTTCATGTTGTTTTCTGATATGTGCCTGATTTCAGATAATTTTAATACAAATTTTTACTCACTTTTAAAAGACAAAATATATCCTTTGCTACATACCTTGTAAGAGTTTCTCCCCTGTACTTCCCTTCAATCTGTGCCTTCTCCTGGGATGCTGTTGAATGTGTCTGACTTTAGTGTACCCTGTCATCTGTCTCCAAGGAGCAAAATGACCCTTGACATAGTCATGTCTTAAATGAGTGCACACATTTCTAGGAGTTCTAGGCTCTGAGCTAAACACAGGGATATCAGGCTGGAAGACATTTTAGAGGGCCAAGCATCAGAGGCTGACCCCTGCAGACTATGGTGGAAGGTACCTTGCCCAGATAATAGGCTTCCTTACACCCCTATATTACTATTTGCCTCTCATAAGGAAGGTGTCATTGTAAAGGGAAATAATTTCTGCATAGTTCTAACAGAACAACAGCAAATGCCAGGAAAGTTATGGTGTGAATTCTGCAAGTTCCTGTGGTGTAAGAAATAATGAAGGATGCCTTGTCTGTTCAAAATTGTGGATGCATGAGTCTTTGGTGGTGTGGAAGGACAAGGGATCATTTTCAGCCTTTATTTTGGGTTACTGTGGGCTTTATCTTCCAAGTGATTGCAAGGTTTGTTATGTCCTTCACCTCGGAAGAACTAAACCAGTTTGAATTAAACTAAACAGCTGGAATGCACAAAATTTGCCAGCATCCACAGACATGGCACATGGCACATGTACTAATATGTGAGTGGCATACCTGTGACCTAATCTTCAGAATTCAAAAAATGGTTTATAAAATAAGACTCATCTTATTCTAAGCATGAAGCTCTGAAAAACGCAGTTTTTCCTTGGAGGTGAAAGATGAACACCTCAGAGCATTGCTTTTATAACTTTTGTTAGAAATAATACTTGATTTCGAAATATTAGCCCTTAACAGTAAATATATTCATATTAAACACACAATTCTTATTGCAATACTTCTCAGGGTTATGGGTTGACTATTCAAAGGAGTCATTATTAATTTGTTAAACTTCTGTAGCTTTTATCTTTAGAATTTTCCTTAGAGGTCTATTTTTTTAAAAGAAAAACAATGCATAAACCCAAACCTTTTACCCAGTTTCGAAAACAAAATTAGTCTGTTTAGTGTCAAAGGTTAAGAATACTACTTAAAACGTCTTCCTGATTACTTATTCCAGAAGTACTGCCATATTGTAAGGTGTTTGAAATCCTTAGGGATGAAAGCTGGCAGGTGCTATATGAATGAAAAATGTCATCTGTGACAGATCTAGGTCAAAATCATAGCCACGGCGGTAAAATTCACCTTTGTTCCATGTGTGATTGCTGCAAAGGGCAGTTTTGATACCTTCTTTGATTGCTCTCAGTAGCTCTTAGTCTATTAACTGAGTGCCATGCTGGTGGGGTCAACTGCTGCTTGAAATTGTTCCTCTGGGAATGTTTTTGGTTTTGTATCCTGAGAAACACTTGGTTCTACACAGATGTAGTTATAAATATCTGTTCTTTTCCAACTGCATGGTGGTATGTAGGGAAAGTAGGGGAACTATAATTGTTGTTGAAATTTTATTTGACTGTTGAAGATCTTAGATTGTACATGAATGCCATGATTTTGAGTCTTAAAGGGGTAACAGAGAATTTTTGCAATGAAACTAAAATTTTGGCAGGATCACCTTCAACATTCTGATGAATATCCAAAAGAGACAGGCATGATTTGAACAGAGTAGTGCTGAACAGTAATTCTGGGTTAGTGAATGAAGTTATTGGCATTTTTTTTTCTCTTTCTTTCTTTTCATGAAATCAAGACAGCAAAAACCCAAATAGTCTACTGAGGACTGGCTTTGGTTTTGATGCTTTGCAATTAGAGATTTTAAAATGATAGCATGGATATGAATGTAATAACTGATAATCTTGCAGCTCTTAATTGAACTGTTTTATGGTTAAGTCCAAAAAGACCTTGTATTTTAGAATTGCTTTAAAAATAATGTTTAAATAGAGGTTTTTAAACTATTATGCATTATTTTAAGCATTTTTTGATGGTTTCACTTTCTTGAATGTTTATTTCAGTCTTCTGTTTGAAATAGCATTACTTTTTTCAAAGATATACATAAATTCTAACAGAATTTCTGTGAGTATAATTTTTAAGTTACACTTAATATTCTCATATATGGAAATTAAATATTGTTCTGAAATGACATTTTTATTAAAATAACAGAGTTTTGGTTGATAACAATAGTTTAATTATGGCGGATATGCATATTTTTTGAAAGTAGCTATTGTTTTGGCTTCTTGGTGTGACTGCTAGAGACATCTCTAATCCATCAACACTATGGGTGATTTTTAAACACTTTCTTGTAGCTGTGCCTCCTAAATTTTAGTTTGTAGTAACTTGTATATATGGCACAGCATTTGTTTCTGTTTGAGTCAAAATTATCATAGCTAACAGATCACAATTTACACTGAAACTTTATAAACATAGCTTTGCTCTTTTCCTTTTTGGAGACAGCTGTAATGCCTACTCCTCTGCAGAATTTTCTCCTTTGGTCTGTTGAACTCATTCTTACATTCATCTCATCATTACCTTTTTCTTGAACCTGATTGAATATATTTATTGTAATATGTTATGCTTTTTGTCTCCTAACCAGCAGCAACACAGCAATGAAATCCCATACCCAAAAATATTCATGTGTGCCCTCTACCCCCCATGCATATTAATTTTAAGCCAACATACTTTGTTTGAACACAAAATTTATCTAATAGCATGCCCTCTGTGCCTGCTAAAAGCACTAAAATCTGTTGTGCATTCCTTTTGTACCTACACTTAGCAACAATAATGTGCAATTTATGTACCTCACAAAATTACTCCAGAAAGAAGATTTGCTCTGGAGAATAGAAATGTTGATATAAGAGTGGTCTATTTCTTCTTGAAATAAAAAAACATACTGGTAAACTTTGCAACATGCTGTTCGATATAAATTTCGTACTTAAATCTTACCTATTGGGTGTCTTGAAGCATAACTGCAAGCTAATATAGGACAAAAGTTTCAGTAATTCTTCATCACCAAAATGTTATGAGTAATTGATAGTAAAATGTATCAATTTTATTAAAAACACTGGTCAAAATGTTTTTCAGATTGCATGGTACGTTCTCTTTAGGGACACAATAAGGCTCTTCCAGGATGAGAGAAATAAAAAAGTAAAATAAGATTTATCTCTTGTCATGAAAAGGGCAAGAATGAACTTATATGATTTCATTTTAGTGGGGTAAGTAAAACAAAAAAAAAAATTCACTAGCACTGAGTTCATGCTAATCTGTGCCTTATTTTTAGCATGATAAACCATAAAATAAAAGACAGAGTTGACATTTAGATTGGGGTTGTGACAATGACTCCAAGATCACTAAATCCTATCAGGCCAGTTGTTACACAAAACATAACAGTTTTGAACTGGTTATAGGTAATAAGGGTGCAAAATTAACATCTGAGAGCTCTTTAGACTTGCATCTGTTAAAATAATCTCCGATGTATGTGTATTGTTAAATATAATGCTAAATTTTATTGCAGTCTTCTAGAGTGTTTTTAACAAAAACTTGTTGTATCGAGATAGAATTTGATATGCACCTGTGGGATATAAGTTCTACTGTTTTATCACTTGTTAAATTTTATACTTGACTTGATCTTCTGAGGCCTTCGTCATCATGGATAGGTTTCTGTTTCTTAATGTTCTCTCATAAAAACAATGAAAACATTGTTCCCAATCAACTAATTTTGCATAAAAGAAAACAATTACTGATTTGAAAAGGCTTGTACCATATGGTTTGAACTCTTTTACACATAGTGACTAGTCAAATATATGATGGCTGTTATAGTCCTTATAATGTAGTCTTATTTTTTATGTGAAAGTCTAAACAAAATTGTCCTTTTGAACATACATATCTGTAGGTAGCTCACTAGAGTTCAGATAAAATACAAATTACATGGGTCTTGACTGAAAAATCACTTTCCAAAAAAAGTAAGTCAAGATTCCATGACATAGATCACACAAGTGACAAAAATTCAGTCTAAAAATTCAAGTGCTTTCCTGACGCTTTTAGTTTGTCAGCTTGACGTTTGTTTTCCATGAGTGAAATTAGCAAAAATACCACACAGCGCTTTTAGAACAGGAAAAAAAGAAAATTCTTCATGTCCACACTATGTGTATCTCTATAGTGAATCACATAAAGTAATGGACAAAATAATTTGTGACCTTCTTTCTTACATCTGATTATCCAGTGAGTTTATCATTTTCAGACTAAAGCTTTATAACAGTTCCATGACTATAGCTTCCAGAATGGAAGTACCAAACATTTTCAAAACAGTGACATAAAAATACAAAGTCAAGTGGTGCCCTCATATTCTTTTAGAAAGTGTTGTTACTATTCTACAAATACTTTGCGCTTTCTTTGACAGGAGATATTGCACTTTTTGTAAAATAGAATCTTTAAAGGATCAAAGATGTGGGCTCTCTTCTAAATGAAAATTTTTGTTTGAGATTTGCTTGTTCTTGGTATATCAAAATCTCTTGGCTGTACTTGTTCTATATATGATTAAAAAGTTGAATTATTTGATGACAATGCAGTAGTTCCATTCAATGAATATATGACTTCTACAGTCCTGGACACACCTGATGGATAAAGTAGTTATAAAAACCAATTATGTCTAGATTTTGGTTGAAATTTTCAGAACTATTAAAAACAGTCTCTTTCTTACACAATACAAAGGCTATTGTTTTGTTTGCTAGGATCTAACATTCATTAATTGCTTTTTAAATTGCTTTCTGGGGATTTGTTGGCTGATAGATTTATCTTTCATTGTTAGAAAAATCTGACAGTCACTAAATAATAATAATTTAACAAAGTAAATACTGTTCAAATAGTGGTGCAAGTAGCGAATCTCTTTAATCACCTTTAAATAACTACTATCTAGTTTTACAGTGTGACAAAAACATTCAGTGGAGATGTAATGGAATTAATACTCAAATATAACTCAGATAGTTGTGGATATGAACCATGTCATATTAGATTTTTTCCTTTGGCTGTGATCTAATTTTACATCCTTTGAAGTCAATGATTAATGGTTTAGGGTTTCTATCTTCTAAGACAGCTTAGAATTGAGCTCAAAATTTCTGATGTAAATGAATAAGGTAAAAAATTTTCATACTTGATATTTCAGATTTTTTTCCTTTCCAAGGAAACCTTATGGAGAAAAGTGGAAGCTCTTAGGATGATTCAGCTTAACTTAGGATGTAAAGTAATTTTGCATACAGAGATTATTGTTTTTTGCTAATTGTAAATCAATACACATGAGTTTTGCTGTGGTCCTTGAGCCATTTGAGGGTGAAAACAATATACAAGCATAACTGTGACATTCCGTTAAAAAATCTGTGTTGGTCCCTGATGCAAACTAGTGTTTGTGTAGTTGGTGTGCAATGCTGGAATGAGTGTTAGCTTGCATCTATAATCACTCAGAGATTATCTATTTTACTGTTATTTTTGAGCTTTCTCTAAGTGGTACTAAATGATGGGGCAGATTAGGCAACCTTCCTTCTGGCAATACAGCTGTATCTTCTATGGGCTCAAGAGCTATGAGAGTTATGCCTCTCTATTCCCAGTACAACATGAGAATTACAGGAGTGGTGATAATACCAAACATACTGACAGTAGGAAAGAGTTCTTTTCATAATGACATTTCTAGTTAATAGTTTTTACTAAATATTTTCTTTACTGGCTTGACCATAGACTTTAGGTTTGAGATTCTCTTTTCTGAGGACCCAAATTCTCAGGAATCCCAAAGAATGCTCAAAGAGTAGACACTTGATTTGTTTAAGGGGATGTACATGGAGAAGTGTTCCAATTAATTTTGCTTTCTTAAATAGCCTTATTCTCAAATGACAGAATTTGAAACAAGATATTTCACATTAGGTAAAGCATTCATCTGAATTCCAGTTTTTCTTTAAAGGGTGTTAATATAATCAGTACTAAACAGCTTTTTGGATAGACTACAGAACCTGCAGTGGGAGGTAGGAACTTTCTAGGAGGCATCTTTGCACAGTTTTGTGCCTTCTGAACACTAATCTGTATGCAATTGATTGTAGACTAGCTATGATCTAGACTACTCATCTAACATGAATTTCAATTTTGAGTGAATACCTGAAATTGGAGGGTAAGCTTATTCATATTCCCAATTTTTATTTTTTCATTTCTTAGTTTTGGGGTAAAGACAAAAAGTTCTATATGGCTTCAACTAAGTGATGCATGGGTCAATATTTATTATCTAAGATTGGCTTGCTGTAGTTTAGGTATTGCTTAAATTCTAAATAGGTTTTCAAAAGTGAGGTGGAATTTATTTTTTGTGTTTAGGATTTTTGAAAATGTTTTATTTGAATTCCCCCTGTATGGTGTCTTCTCTCTAGGAAGTTTCTATGCAGTAAAAAAAATTGCTTGGTTCCTCTCTCTAGTTTGAGCTATAAAAGGCAACAGCGGAGCAATAAAAGGCAACAACGTTTGTTTACCTCCATTTCATGATGTTCTTATTTTGGCAGCTGTGCACTTTCATTTTGCCCGTTTACCAGTACTCCATGTACTCCTGTATTAAAGGGTACAGTAGGACCCTGGATTTTGGTTTCGTATTTTACTGGAGCTGGTGAATATGGAACACTTTAAACTGGAATCCAAGAGGAATTGATCTGTAACTCTAATTTAAATTTCTCAAGGATAGGAAAAAATAAATGTATTTGTGTGTGTATGTTTTCCTCATTTAATTATTCTTTCAATGTTGTTAAGCACGCTTATTTGCACTGTTGAACTGTATTGATGCAATCTGGATTTGCAACCCCTTTTTGAAAGTCTTCAGAATTTTACAGTCTGAGAGATATCATCTGCACTAAAGGCCTCTGAATAAAGAAATTGTTTTTTCTGATGAGAAATGAAACAGATTTTTTTGTTTGTTTTATTTTGTGAGTGGGGCTGACAAATTCATTTCATGTTACTCCATGTCCACATGTCAGTCCAAGCCAAGCTAGAGACACTCTACTCCCACACTTCATTTGGCTGCAGATTCACAATTCCCAAAAAGCCAAGAAAGGACTCACAGTGTTTTTCCATTACTACATGCAAGGAAATAATGAATGAGGTAGGGTAATTACAAATTGATTAATAAGCAGGTGTACTTTGACTACTCTTGAGCAGTATTTATTCTTTTCTTCTTCTTTTCAAATAATGTCTATACAAACAGAAGCTGTTTCTCAAGGACTTTACCTGGAATTTTTTTTAGCTCTTGTTGGATAAAGTTCCTTCTTGCAGGTGAGGTGCGGAGTCTGTCTAACATATAATAGTTTCAATAATAGTCACAGAGGGGAACATTGGTTTTTAGGTTTGAAGAGACAGTGTACAGTGTGTTTCTGGGAACAGCTTCCTCCTACCCTTTCAGTAGAGCTTTATTAAACTAAGAGCAAGACTCCATCAAGCATGTCTATTTTTATTAAATATCTAATCTTAGCTGAATGATGTGGTCTTACAGCTCAACATATGCCGCTATTTACTCAATGACTGTGAAGGTCTGGATGGTGATCCTGGGAAATACATTAGCACTAAGCAGATCCCCTGCTTACTTTAAAATAGATGATTAATCATTGCTTTCCAAGTAGCCAATGAGTGCTGTACATGTCTTCTAACTTTCAACAGCACCTTGGTTTCTTCACAGTTGTTTTGGTTTCCCTGTTGTTTCATTTCCCACTGAGTATTTTGCGACATTTGGGGAAATGGGCGATTTGGGTTGGATTTTTTTTTCCTAAACTTTAACCCGGTGAATTCAGAACTCTGTGTGGTATTTAGTAATGGATTTAGGAGCAGAACTATAAAAGGACTGATGTTTAGAAGTGTTGAAACATCACAGTACTGAACATTATAGTGCCTTATTTTCAGACACCTGCTGATAAGAATTCACAGTTCTGAAATAGGTACATAAGTTTCAATATCCATGGAGAATTTTGTAACAGTACATGATGCAGAAAATCTAGTATATGTATTTATAGAACAGAAACAGAGGGACAGTAGTGATAGTAGCTAAATTACTGAAGTATTTCCTGCACCTATGCCAGCAATTTCATTTTGTTCAAACCTGTCCCTCAGTAATACAGACACTGCTGCCTTTAGGGAAATGGGAATGAGAGTTCCAGTGTGCTTTGGGGGAAGAGGGAATAACGTCTACACCTCTCACACAGTATTTAGCAAAAGCTTAATAGTATTAAGCAATAACTTAATAAGCTGAAAAACTATAGGTTGAAAAATCAAATACTAATCCACCTCCTTTGCCAAAAGGTTTAAGGGGTTTGAGAGCTGCTGCTCGTGTCCTTTGTGTAATGTTTTTTTTTGAAATTGTGCAGTCCAGAGGTGTAAGGCAAGCTGACAAGCTCAAGAAGTGCTGGTGTTCTGGTGCAAGGTGGACAGCCTCTCACTGGAGGAAGTGGAGTCAATTTCCCAGCTGGTATGAAAGAGATTGGCTCTGCGTTACTCCACACAGCAGCTTCTGCAATGGCTGAGCAACTGAGTGGCAGAAAATGTGTTAAGAAAGGTAGTGGTTTAGCTGTACTAGGAAAGCAGCAGCATAAGAATTCCTTCCCTATCCCCTCTTACTCCCATTGCAGTTTATGGCAAGCTTTCACTCATTCTTATAAAAGCAGTATAAAGAAGAGACTCTCCTGACTGAGGCTTCACTTCAACTGCTGAACAGGGACTCTGCATGTTCAGATAGAAAAATGTGTGAGCCATCTAATAGCACTGTGAAAGTGCTGCAAAGTCAAGTCACTTCAGTTTTGCCAAGAGGTAAACTGGCAAGGTCATAAACATGTAGACTTTGTGCTTATTCTTTCTCTCAGTGTTCAACATCACTAAAATAAAACAGTGTCCACAAATTCCAGAGCTACAAAACTGGTTTTTTCCTATTGAAAAAGAGACAAAGCTGAATAAGGAAAATCCTGTTGAAAGTTTTCAGAAAATCTTCTCTGTCTGTTCTATAGAATGGCTTAACTTATTAAAACTAGTAAATTTATGTTTCATTAATTATGGAATTTTTGTATAATATTTTCAGAGGTGCATCAAGGAATGTATGTAGTACAGTGAAAAATAGTTCTGTTGTTTATTGGCATTTATAGTCTGAGCTGTTTCCAGCCAATGTGTATTACCTCAATATTAAGTATTTTATTTAATGACATATATTTGGTTTGGTTTAATGATTGCCCCTTTCTGCCATCTTGCCTAAACTGTCAAAATCAGCTCAATAACCTAGCTTGAAAGACTTAATTTGACATATTTGAACTCCATTAGAGATTACGAAGGAAATTTAAAAAATTTCCTAGTTATCATTGTAACTAGTGTGATTGGATGTCGCAGTAAATGGTAAGAGTCCCTACATCAGTTGCAAATTTTAGGGCATTATCTGTGAAAAAGAGAGTTAGGGAATCCACTTGTATGTGTAAATGCTATACAAACAACTCAGTCATATTCACTGTTCTACTACAGGAAGAAAATCTTATGCAACTCCTACACTAACTAGACAGAATGAGACATAGGGTAGTTCAGCTTATACTTCCTATTGCTGTTAAATATAAAAGATGGATTTTATGGGAAAAGTTCATGAGCTTAAAAATGCTTTCAGGTTTTATTTTGTATATAAGTAGGTTGTATTTATGGAAAGAATGAACAACTTTTTCTTAAAATATTTTCTCTAAAAATTTGAAATATATTAATTCTTCCACCTTTACCCATTATGGTGATGAAGTTTACTACTGAAAAAATAGCACCTAAAAAATTCTACAATTTACTGTAGGGTAAGCATTAAAAGAAAAATCAATAGAGCTACTACTTTTCTTGCTCCCCATTCCAAGTCTTCATTTTCCTATTTTATGCCATCTTGTCTGAACTAACAGATTTATAAATCAGTTCCCTGAACAGTAAAATCACTTGCCATTTGGTGGTTTTGGCTGACATTTCATTTTTGCTGTGCAGATTGCAGATAATGTTGACATTATTTTGCTGAGCGCTGTACTACATCATTAACATATTGCTCATAACTGAATCTGAAATACTTTCACTCTTGTAGTGTAAAAACCTGCATTTCTCTGTAAAAGAAATTATGTAGATTTTGTTGAGATAAAATAATTAATGTTGCAGCACGGTAAAAGAGAAATTGCATTGAAGCTACAAAATGAAACTCTAAAGTCAAAGTTAAAAGTGAAAGAAAACTATTCCATAGATCACACATTTACTTTTTATATCCCTAAATCTTGCATAGAAATGAACAACACTCATGAAATAGGCTTAAACCCAGGCTGTATCAGCACTATAGCAATGCAAGGCTTGTCAGTTTAAGACATATACATATCTTCTTGCATTACGTGAAATGAAAGTTCATTTCAAGTTTTAGGCATAACCACGTTCTTTCCCATATGTGATTATTTTATCTGAAAAAGCAACCATCTGAATAGCAAAGTAGTTTTAAGTGACCAGGAGCACTGAAATCCTAGGCAGATTTTATCAAGTTGACAGGCAATTGTTAATGAATTTATTTATATTATATTTTAAGATCTACATCTACATATTAATTTTTAAATCAAGCATTTAATTGGAAAGTTTTATTTATTTTATCTTCTGATGAGGGAGAGAGGTGGAACTCAAGAACTGATTTTTGTCTGTTACCCTGATGCAGCCTGTGGGTGTTTCATCATTAGCATTGCCAGTGATCTTAGTTCCTTTATCCTTCCCTTATTCTTATGTATTTATCTCTTCCTTCTTAGTTATTCTTCTTTATATCTTTGATTAGGTATGTTTTGCCAGATAATAAGATTGTTTTCTTGTTTCTCTAACACATTATGGATCATACACTGCTGTTCTTCTTTCTTAACCATGTTAAATTGTAACTTCAGCTGCTTTTGTTGTAATTGTCAACAATTAAGGTTACAGTTAGCAATTAAGTAGCAGGTAGCTTTTTGTGGTTGAAGATGAAAGTACGTCATGTTGCTTGATTATTAGCTTTTTAATTGCATGTTACACATGCATAAATTCTTCTACTGACCAACTAACCAGATGTGCAATTAAGAAAAACAAACAACCATCTGTCTTTGAGATCCAGTCCGATGTAGACCAGTGTATTCCTTTTTAGTTTCTCTCTCCTGCTCCTTTCTCCTCACAGTTTCCTTGCCCCAGTGTGGATCCTTTCCATAGGATACAGTCCTTCAATAACTGCTCCTATGTGGGTCCTCCACTGGCTGTAGTTATTTCAGGAAATATGCACTTTCTTTGGCATGTGGGCTGCTGGGTGATCTCTACTTTTGCACCTGGAATGCTGTGTCCCCTGCTGCTCTTATATTTGTGTTGACAGGATTGTTTCTTCCAATTTTTTCTGCTTCCCTTTCTCTGGCCCCTGATGCCAGCCCTGCAGCCCCACTAGGCATAGCCACTCGGTACAGTTTAGTGTAAATAAATTGATAAAAAATTGATTTCTCTGTTACCATTTCATGTGGAGTAAATTTTTCACACATCTCAAAGACTTCATCAGCAGTTACTTATTTCCTACTATATATGTAGATGAATTACTTGTTGCTAGGGAGACAGTGTTTTTCACTGTTTACACAGTATATGCTGTTCAGAATAAGAAGAAAACATTACCTTAGTTGACTTGTGTTTCCATTAAGAACTAATAGTACTTAAACCAAAATAGTTTTATTTCAGCACTGCAATGCAAAATATGAAATGATTACACATTAATTTTGAGTAAAACGTATTTTTCTACAGGGATTGGCATTCCTGTTGCTCATTAACATTAAATGAATATTTGAGTATTTACCTTCCCCAGAGTGGAAAGTTTTTCATGTCTGACAATATCAGGATCTTTTTGAAATTTTTTTCCAGGTAAAACTCTTGTTGGGCATGAACCAAAGCACTAGATCTGAGCTGTCTGAATTTTTTTTAACCTTCTAGACAAGAAATATTATTTTTTCTAATTGTTTTCTAGTTTCTGTTTTAAAGAACCTTCAGCATCTGTAAAATATACATATTGATTTAATGTCTTTGAAGTTTACAAGTTGGGGATATGGTACCACATATGACACCTGCAGGTGTAGAACTGTATGTGTTAACAGGCAGAGGTTGGTTCAAATAATTTAATGAACGTATCTTCCACAGTCTTTGAAGTGACTTTCTTCACTGGCAGACTTCTATTTTGGGGCAGTTGCAGGCAAACATGAGAATATGTTTTTAGGAAAAACGGCTTAAAGTTAGCCAGACTAGCAGCAGACATTTACAGCAGCCTCATCTGAAACATAACATTCTTGTATTGTCTTGAAGCCTTCTGTTTTCACAGATGATCAAGCAAACAAAAATTGTGTGATTACTTAATCAGCTGTGAGAAACCGACTTTGTAAAATGTACATTATAATCTACTGTCTGCAGGGGCTTTGCTGCCTGTCTCCTTGCTGCTTCATCACAGCACTACACTGATGAAATCATGGGGGCAGTGACTGATGGCAGTGCTTTCTCATTTCCACTTTTGTCATAGATTTTCTTGCAATTCTGAATACTGTTTTAAGCTGGTTGCTAGCCACACAGCTGAAATATCTTCCTGCTGTTTTGCACTGCAAAATCAGATTTTACACTTATATTACATCCTTATGTATGGTGAATTTGCGTATCATGTTTGTCCTTTCCCTGTGTTTTCTGCATAGTCATGTGGTCTTTTTGTTGAACTCTTGCCTGAATTTCACTTTCAGTGAAGCCACTAAGCTGATGTGGATATGGATGGTTAAGCCTAGGGTTTTCCATATGTACATATGAATGCAACCAGACATCATTAAACATTTTATCTCTGACTCTTCATACTGGTTAAAAAAAAAAAAATCTTTTTTTTCTTTCTGCCTTTACTAAATTGGAAGTAACTTCTGATATTTGGTTTTTATACTTCCAAGGATGTCAGATGGACTTGGATGGTTTCAGCATCAGTAAAAATACTAAGTGTAGCAAAATCTGTTCCACACAACACTTTGACCTGGGGTTAGAGGGGATAGAGAGAACTCTGTTGCACTCAGGCTGGCTTAGGCTTGGTACTGCAGTATTAATTAAAGTGTGGAAAAGGTTGTAACTGAAAACACAGATACTAGCTCATTCTGTAGTATGTGACTGATATTCCAGTCGCCCTAGGATACAAGATTAATAAAAAAGCAGCATTCTTTCTTTACCTAATTTGCTGTTTTGAAATGTAAAGTGTATGATGCAGTATTGTTATGAGGAGAGAAAGTGCATTTGCAGTCCCTGCTGTTTTCCTTTTCCCTTGTTCATATTGGATTTTTATTAATTTGTGCCTTGCATGTATTTATGATACCTAAGATGTTGGATTCTGTGTCTTTTCTTAAGATTTAAAATCAGTTTTACTAATGCTAACAGTAGCACTCCTTAATGTCTTGGAACTAAACACTTCTGGTCTTTGTTTATACCTTTAGGAGTCCCTCCCAGTATCTGGAGCTTAAACCTCCAAGACCTCTGCGATAACATGTCCATGCTCAATCTCTTTTTTCAAAGTTCACCAAAAACTTTATTATATAATGAAAACTGCAATCACAATGGGATTAGTCATGGGAGATGAAGAAGTCTTTAATCTGAACCACAATGGCTGTCAACTTCCCTAAGCTAGTGCTGGCCCAGTGTTTCTTTTTTCACAGCTGGGCTTGTTGGCACAGCTCACCAGGTTGGATTTGCAGGCTATGGTTGCTTTGTTCCCATGCCCATAGGATTGAGTGTCGTCAGTGTAGTGGCAGACAGCAGCAAATAAAGTTAGTGATTTCAGATTCATAAGTGCATTTCTTCTTTGCTCTTCTGGACAAATGTTTAGGTTATGAAGGACAAAGGTGAAGGGAGGAAAAAGGAAAGGAGAACTAACACTTTAGAACTAACTAAGATAGGTTTAGGCACCTAGTTCATAGGCCATTATCAAGGATCATATAACCTTTCCTTGCACAGTAAATGATAATTGAAAGTATTAAGTACTACAGTTAAAATTTATAAAAGACGTCATGTTGAGCAACAACCATGAAAGAATTGTGAAAATCAGCTTTTACAGAGCTGCTTTTTCAATATGGCCTCCTATGACGGTTGGACTTGAGGACTAATACTGGATTCAACAGTCTGAAACTCTCCTAACATTCAGTATGAAACCATTCCTTTAGAAAGTGAGGCAAGCTTGGATGAGCTGTGGAAACTGGGACCAGCATTCAGATTCCCCTCATTGTTTTCAGCTGACTCAGCTAATAGATTGGGAGATCTGTGCTGCCTCCTACTCTTCTTTGGCCATGTTTATTCCATTCTTCTATAGAAGCCCTATTGCTGTGAGGAGGGGGACTCTGCTCATGTACATAGTGATAGCCTAGATCATCTTCCAGGATAGTGTTCTTATGAAAGGAAAAAAGCATGGACCTCAAACCTTTGGCATAAAACAGAACTTGGAATCTGCATCTCAGTAGACTGACCAAGAAAACCACCCCATTTTTTTTTTCACAGAAAATAACTGTTTTGAACAGAGCCCACTAGTTTTAATGGTGATTTTGACTATCTGCTAAATCAGGATCTAATATTATATCACTTTGAACTCTGGCAGAGAATTAGAAAAATTCTTGCTGACAGTGAAAGTTCAAGTTATGTTTAAAAGGAGAATGTAAACAGATAAGAAAATGTTTTAAAAATTTTAATCTTGATATCATGCCTAAATCTAGATAGGGCCACATCTTATTTGTCTCTGTGTTTGTTGCAACTGCTATGCATTTATATAAGCAATGTTATTTCTGGGATAGCAGGGTTTTATTCTGTCTCATGGAAAACATTCTCTTTCCAGCACAGGAAAAAAAAAAGTATTAAACTCTTCATACAGATCAGTATGAGTCAGATATTAAAGTCTGCAGAGCAACTCATGAATTCATAAGAAAGATTCAGTCATATTATGCAGGAAATCCTAGAGACATGAAAAGCACTTGAGTAATAAAATGAAATTTAAGGGACAATTAACTGATCTTGACTATTTGAAACCTTTGGAATAATTATGATTTCACTGAGGGTTTTTAGCTGTATAAATAAATAATAATAAGCTATTCCCTAAAGTTTAAGTTTACATTCAGCAACTGTGGTTTAAATGCTAATAGATACATGTGATTTCTCTTACCTTGTACATGGATCTTAATATTACTATAAGAATTTAAGTGTTTGGTGATATTCCACTGGTTAGAAAAAAAAATAGATTTTTAATTTATTATTATTTGTTTAAAGATCAGAATGACTGACACTTTTTTTTTTTTTAATTCAAATGCTTCAGGCTTTAGAACAAAATGTTCTTGTAAGTTCTTTGAGTGACTTCCTGAGCAGAATAATGTATTTGTATCCAACAGTTACTGCACCGTATCTTCAAAGCTGGAAATCCATTTTCACTCTTGGAATAATGAGATAAACACTTCTTGTAGGTAAACTGTTTTAAGTGATGTGGATGTTTATGTTTCTTTAATAATTCTTCTCCTAGTAGCTTCTAGATAATGAAGTCCATAATTCCTTGGGTAAAATTTAAGGGATAATAACATTCAAGGAATTCTATAGAGAGGCTTTTTAAGCAAAACCTGAGACCTAGTGTTAGAGATTGAGTAAAACACTTGATTGTCCGCTTAATTCTCAGTGTGTGAATAATTTTTGAGCAAGCAATATTTAGTAATGCATTATCATTACTACATGTCATTTAAAAAATATCGATTATTCAGGTCATGCTTTGCTGAATTTAAAACAAATTAGTTGTATATCAGCACAAAGAATATATTTTAAAAATATCATAAAACATTTTTTAAATCAACTCCAAAGCAGTGCTTCACCTCCACATATAGATGTCTTGAGCATTCCAGCAATGCAATTGTGTGCTTTCTGTCTTTTGAATATTGAAAAGTATAATATATTCAAAAGTATTGAAAATTTTTTAAATATGAAATTTTCATTTTTTGTGGTTACCTTTCTTAGGTATGGAGAAAATCTTATTTATATAGCATGCTGGTTTTATTAAATACCCCCATGTTTGCAAAAATGCTAAACAAGAGATCATAGTTTGCCAGCTCTACTTTTCATGGAGCCTTTTGTTAATTTTAAGACGCATTTGACTATCTACATCTTTCGTGCAGATGTTCACCCTCTTGTACCCAAAGGTCAAGGAAACAAATCTGTAGCAGACACTGTGGTTCTATCCCAGTGCATACTGAGGAGACTGTGCACTGTTCTAGGCTGTTGAGGAACTATGATGCCTTGGAAGAGTAGGAAGAAAAACACAAATACAGATATCCCATTCTCTCTTCCTGAAAGGTGGGCACAATGAAAATATAATTAAAAATAAAGCTTCCAGGACCATGTTTACTTGCAACTAGTTTTGTGGATTTTCTTCAACCCTTTATGTTTTATGAACATTTAAATGCTGCTTAAGTGTCACTATATGTTAGGACTGAAAAAAACAAAACAAAACAAAAAAAAACCAAAAAAAAAAACAAAAAACAAAAACAAAAACAAAAAAAACCCAAACCAAAAACAACCCAATGACTACTTCTAGTTAAAAATATAGCAAGTGCCAGAAAATAAGTCTTCGACCCTCACATAAAGATTAAGGCTACAAATCTCATAGTTTAATGCCTTTCTTAATGCACACTGCTGAGTGTGAAGCCATAGCATAAATTGCACAGGAAAATGACCTATGTAAATACTTCCAGATCAATAAAAAGCAAGCCTACATGCACAGCTGACATGGAAAGAGGGTTATTTCTACAGAAATTTTCACAAGCAGCAATTTCTTTTCTTGAACCATGTTTTCTGCTTAGGAGTATAAACATTCTCCCCCTGCCTAAGTGACAGGGAAATATGACACAAACTGTTCAAAAGAATAATGCCTTGAGTCTGTGATGCTGGGGATGATAAAGAGAATGTTAGTAAAAGAAAATACTAAAGATGGAAGTGTTTAATTAGCAATAAAGTAGTACATTGTTGCTGATGATCACAACTGCACAAAGCTGCAAAGAGATGCTTTGCAGCATTTATTTTTCTTTTCTCCTTTGAAGGAGAAATCTGTGTGTTATCAGGGACAAAATGAGTTTCTCTTATTCCTGAAAAAGGAGTCATCTTCTGTCAGTATTGAAAAAGCAAAAAAAAGGTTGACAACTGGAGGTGGAGTTTTCAGTCAGAAGAATTAACTAACGGATGATCACAGGGTACAGGCCTTAAAACCATGCAGCCCATGTGACATGTCTATGGCATCTGTGATTAGCTGACCTTAGAGTGGGATCTAAGCTTAGAAATCTGGTTGTTCTTCAGTAGGCAAATATATGGAAGATTTCTGTAATATGTACAGCCAGCAAAACCTCTATTATTGTTAACAATTGACACAGAGGTGCCAAATTGTGTGCAAAGAAGGAAAAAAGTTGGTGAAGGCTCTGGAGCACAAGTCTTGTAGGCAGTGGTGAGGGGGCTGAGGTGTTTTAGCCTGGAGGAAAGGAGGCTTAGGAGGAGATCTTATTCTCTCTGCAGCTACATGAGAGGATGGTGTAGTTAGGTGGGGCTTGGTCTCTTCTCCCAGGTAACAAATGACAGAACAAGAGGAAATGGCTTCAAGTTGTGCTGGGGGAAACTTACATTAGGTATTAGGAAAAAAAATTACTTAGACAAAGGGAGCAAACTGCACAGGGAAGTGGTTGGGTCATCATCCCTGAAGGTATTTAAAGGATGTGTAGATATGGCACTGAGGGACATGGTTTGTTGGTGGACTTGGTGATGCTAGGTTAATGGTTGGACTCAGTGATCTTGGGAGGTCTTTTCCAAGCTAGACAATTCTGTGATGCTTTATCCTGAGGGGCTTGAAGGCACTTGTGATCAAAACTGATTCACTGAGACTGATAGGATTTGGAATTGTAGATTTGTGGTGGTGGCAAAGCAGTAGCAATAAAATATTCTACTCATTATAGAGGAGAAATGGAAGGTGGAAGGGGCTAAAATGGCAAGATCATTGATGGGGGTGTAAAATGCACCTTTAAGGTGGTGATTGAAACATGCTTCAGAAAAGAATGATCAAAGATGTTCAATGGTTTCCATGTCAAAAATAATTCAGTAGGACCCTTCTCTTAACTTAGAAAAAAAGGGACAGCTGAATGGGTTTATAATGTAGCACTGTAAAATAATGAGCAGTGTGGAGAAGGTGAATACAAAGGTGAATACACAATGACTGCTCATTCTTTCTTCCAATACAAGAACCATGATACATCAAATGATTCAAACAGTTAACAGGTACAATAGAAATTCCTGCCTGGAAACATTGTAGGCATTAGAAGTTCATGGGTATTTAAACATTGACTGCATTCACTGGGGCTTTTTTCCATGGATTCACCCAAATAAACCTCTTTATCAAACTGGACCTCTGGTTTGTGTCAAGGCCTTAACATATATACTATGTGAGAGGGATAAAATTATTTCTATGAGTGTCCCCTTGAATATTTTTTTCCCAGGATGATCATGATTGGACATTTGTGGGGACAATGTATTGGGCTAGACAGACCTACAATCTGACCCAGGATAGCTTTTTATGTTTGCTGTCTGAATACCTAGATGAGTGATGCTTTTGTTGCTTTTGTCTTGTCAGTTTATGTACTCTAGCAGTCAGAGGTTTGTGAGAAGTTACAGTGTCCTCAGAGATATAAATATATATGTTTTCTTCTGTCCTGGGACTTGTGCAACTGAATGACACTGATTCTTTGTATTTTAGGATCATCCAACCTGTAACAAAAGCTTTGGCAGAGAGACTCACTGTACTATTATTTTGCTTAAAGAACAGTGACCTTGCCTTTAAAATATTATTTGTGTGTTACTCATTTAAACCATAAGAACCAGATATAAATAATTATGAATGGTTGTTAAGTTATTTTTATATTTATTTGTAAAAAAGCATTTTAAGTCAGGAATAAAGTTTAACTTTTCAGAAATAGGGCCTACAGGTGGTTGAAGTGTGATGTTCTGTTCCATAGGGAGACAGCAGGTACCAGAAGACAGTATCAGAAGCATTTTCAGCCTTCTAGAGGAGGAGAGTGCTTGGAAAATTCAACACACTAGAAAAGAATACTGTCTGAAAGTTGGGAGGTCATGAGACCTGTGGATCTTGGTAGAAAAGCTTTTCTGGTTTCAGAGCTCCTGCCCACCACTGTAAATAGAAAGACACTGTTTAGAGACTTATAACTTACAGTGGTGGTTCCTCCCAGGGAAGGATCTTCCTAGGGAAAATTTGCATTTAGCTGAGAAAGAAAGCAGAGCCCTTGAGAAGGGAAGGTTCCTTAGGCAGAGGCTGTTTGCTACATTATTAGAAAGTAACAAAAAAATCAATGCTTCTTGGAAGCCATTAGGAAGGTATTATTATTATTTTTTCCTTTAGCTGCTGTATGGAGGAGAAAGCTCTCACGTCTACTTTTTCACTTAGATGTAAATCAAATAGGACTACTTTTTCTCCTTTATTATTCTTAACCTATTTGAACTGTACTAGGACTTGTGATTAGGTTGAGGGTGTGTATTTTCCTTTAGTACTTGATAACTCCTATATTTAATGATCGTGCAGACATCAATAATAAAAAAAAATCTTCTGTGCAGACAGAAATCCCACAGCGTAGTTTTTAACTTATTTTTGTATCGAGCTGACTAGTGGAACTCCAGTTTTCTCTAGTGTATAAAAAGAGAAAAAAAAATTCCCATATTAACTAATCAGTCCTCTTGCTCTTTGATCCTGAGTCTCTAACAGTGACAATATTTGTATAGCAATGTGTTTGCATTTAGCTTGTAACTGCTGCAGTGGTAAATCCTAAGGGTGATGCAATGCTGGAACAGGCTGATAAGACAGGTGGTGGTTGCCCTGACCTGGAGGCATTCAAGTTTCGGTGGGGCTCTGATCCACCTGATCTCGTTGAAGATGTCTGTGCCCGTTACAGAGGCATTGGACTAGATGACTTTTAAAGGGCTCTTTCAAAACAAGCAGCTCTATGAATATATGATTCTATGCTGTCTGAGTCTAGAATGTGAAACTTGTTCTGCTGGGGAATTAAAGCACACTATATATTGAGAATTCTGTTATAATACATTCAGAGAAATACACTTACTGTTTATTAAAAAGCTTCACCAGATACCTGCCTTAGGATGCTTTTTTTAATATATCACTTCTGTTAATAACCCATAGGGAACCCAAAAAGGGAACCCATTATTAATATAGCAGCAGTAGGCCAAAACAATAAGAGACCATCACAATCATTTTGCATAAAAAATTGCTTTATACTGTAAAATTTCCCTTACCAAATCACATTTTTGTTCCTAGATACCATGGAAGGGAAATAAAAAAATAAATTGTTAACAAATCCATTGTGTAAAAAATGTCCAGAATATAAGGAACTATTGAGGAAGTTTCTTGTTGGGTTATGGAACTGGAATGCATGTTTTTATGGTGCATAGTCACAGTGTGCAAAGGCATGAACCAATCAATCTTCCTAGAGGAGGAAGATTCATTGCACTTTGTGATTAAAGGATAGTATTATGAAGTAATTAACTTTTAATTTTTCTTAGTAATTTTTCCTTTGGTCCAAATAAGATTCATAAAACAAATATCAATATTTTTATATGTATAAAAATACTTTGGTAATTTAATACAATTTAATATCTGCTTGAACATTCGTCTCCTATGGATACTGAAAACAGATATAGAGAAAAACATAACTAACACTGGAATACTTGAAAAAGCTGGGAACAGGAAATATATAAGTTATTAATCAATTTACTTTGTTAAAATCCTAATCACTTACTTAAACAACTAAAGTACAAAATGTTAGTGGTTCTGTACAAAATAAAAATATTCAAATTTTCATAGTATGTGCCCTCTCATATAATCTCAGCATTTATCTACATTCCAGCTTGGTAGCATCTCATACAGACTACTGTTACCTATAGTGATTTCTACTATACTGTCAACCACATTCTTTTAAAAGAGTCACTATCACTGTTAGTTTTTGTTTATTTTTATAATCAATGCAAATCCAGCTAGTCAGGCTATTTTGTTTCTTTGCTTTGGCAGAAAAAACCTAGGTCTGGGCTTAAATCTGTTTTTCGGCTTGAAAATGGCAGTTTTTCTACCTGTTAGCACCCCCTTATTATTTCCTGATGTCCTCCTCTCTCATTGTACAAAAACTGATTGGAAGGTATTTTGTGAGCTTAGTTACAGATCCATAGATCTGCATTTATAGAACATTTTGTGGGAGAAAATTCCTGTACATAACAAAAAAGTGAATATTTATAAAGGGTGAGAATTTAAACTAGGATAATCAGAAAGTAAAGATCAATAAACATAGATTATTACTGTAGATTAATTCAAAGCACCCATAAAAAGTTGATTTCTAACTTCTTTTTCAGAAGAAAATCAAAATATATTTATTTTTCCTTTTTTTAAAAATTTAATTAAAATCTTTTATCTCAAGTCTATGTGGAATTATATTCTGGGATTTTTCTTTTAAGAGATAAAAGATAACTAACAAATATCTTTTTTTTTAAGTGATAATAAATTGTGGATCTGATTGTTAAGGAAATAAGGAAAAACCTGAGTACCCCCAAGGTAATGTCTATCAATCATGCAAAAGAAAGAGAGCAGGAGATGTTGCGAATTTGAGATTTGAATTTGTAACATTTACAAAAGCGAGTTCACTATTACCTGAAACAGGTGTTTTCCTCTGTTTTTGGAAAATATGGTCTAGGCAGAGAGGATAAATCTTTCCTAATAAACAGTAGTCTGCGGCCATGGTATGTAACTTATTCCTCGCAATAATAACTCATTCTTCAATACCTGATGAATGTGTTAAGAGCTTAGAGAAATGAAGTAAATATAGGAAATAGGTTTCACAGCTCTTGAGAAACTTGCAGCTGACATCTCTGGCTCTAGAAGATGCATGCTGGATATTGGAAGTGCAGAGTAGATGATGAGAAAGATTGGGATGCTGATTGGAGTGGAGCTTTTGAGGTGGGAGTTTTGGGACAGAGGTACAAGGATTTAATGCACTGAGAGAACGAAGCAGATACTAGCAGGGGCAAGCAGCTAGTAGAGATTCAATTGGCAAGTATTATCTATCCAATAAAGGTAAACATTCAGATTTCAAGTTTAAAAATTTTCAATAGTTGAACAATACAGAAGAATTAAAACTAATGTATGTGTTTGAAGGAAATCCTTTCTGCTTGTGACTCTGAGTTCAGGTATTTGGCCTTGGGTATTACAGGAAGGTTTTTTAAACAACCAAACAAACTAACTAACCTTCATAGTATCCATCCACAGCTGAGAGGCCAATCCCATACACTCAGGCAAAAGAAAAGCGCTCTGAGAGTTTTTGAAAATCCTATGACTGCAGAATCGTGAGTTTTGCAGTTATTCTTGACTTTCCTGTTTGCTGTTTTGAAGCTTTTCATGTCTTCCTGGACTTAACTTTCTCCTATCTACCCTCTGTTCTCTTCTTAAGTGCTTAATTTTGCACACAGTGTAAGGTAGGTTTTTCTGACAGTCATATACCCCTGTGGGCTTTGCCTTGATGTTTTAACTCTGGTGTGTGGCACTGTAGATTTTTCAAACTTCACAAATGTGAGGTAGGAAGAATTGATACAAATTTCGACTAATTTTGGATCAGTCTGCTTTTTTTCTTCTAAATTTCTAAATTCTTTCATTCATTTAGGATTTCAGAATTGGAAAATATATGATCAGTTAATTAATTGCTCATTTCCAACAAGATTGAGCAAATATAATCCAGGCTTTTGGGTCAAATGATCAGTTCCTAAAATAATTTTCAGATACATTGACAAAGATATTGGTGAATATTAGCAACTTAGTTTGGCAAGGGAATCTCAATGTATAGCAAACAGAGATGTTAATAAACTGCTTACAGAAAATAAAGGCCATGGAGCCACTTAGTTGGAAATGAAGAAAGAAAGATCATCAGTAATGACACTTGGAGAAATTATTTTCCAAGTAATCGAACTTTAAATTTATTTATTTTATCAGTGTTTAGACTATCAATCGTTCAAATTTTTCATTTCACTGTAGGTATTAGGACAATTACTTTCTCAAGAATAATAAAAATTAAAATGCAATAATATATTTAATTAACACAGAGCCGCAGGGAATATACAGCATAATCTAATACGTGAATCAATGGAATACAACAGTTCTAGGTGCTACGCACTTAGAACCAAGAAAAATACTTGTAATTTGCAATTATCACCTTGGAAGCACTTGCACTTTTGCAATCAAACCCCATGTGGCTGATTTTAAGGACAAATACATGCATGCCAAAACAAGCCTTTCAAAGATTCTTCAAACAGAGAGAATTGGAAAGGCAAAAGTAAACAAAAATAACTAAAGAAGTAAGAAAGAAAAAAATTAAAAAGCAATCACTCACTATCAGTGGACCAATGCCCAGCCAATTCCTGTGCAATAACTGCTTTGGAAGAAATCCATCCCTAACTTTATTGCTGAGCATGATATTAGATGCTTTGGAATGCTGCTTTGGTCATTTTAGATGAGCTGTCCTGGCTTGGACCCCTTCCAGCCTCTTGCCCTATGCCAGCCTTCTTGCTGGAGTGGAACGAGAAACAAAGAAGGCCTTGACACTGTGAAAACTCTGTTCAGCAATAGCAAAAATGTTGGTGTATAATCAACACTGTTTTAGCCAAAAACCTATAGGAAAACACCCTATGGGCTGCTATGAAGATAATTAACTCCATCCCAGCCAAACACAAGAAATGACTGTATGAGCATGTTCAGTTGTTTCACTTCTAAGTTTTTGAGTGCTTTGCTTTCCAGCTAGAAAAATTGAAAAATCTGTAGGTTTCTCAGTTTTTGTTGGCAGCACTGAACAGTGGGAAAGAATGGTCTAATCTTAGACTATTATATACCAAATTTAAGAAGATTTGAATATTTTGAAATTTCAGTTGGAAGCTTCTATTTTGTTAAGAATTTTGTTAAGCCTTTTGTTAAAGGACATAAGTTGGCATAAGTGTAAGTGTAAAATAACTCGAGTGAAAGGGGAGATGTAAAAGTCTGAGATGTAATTTCAACCAAACCATAATTTTAAAATTTAGCATAATTTGCTCAAAATAGTAAATCTTACGGCTGTCAAATCTGAATTTTGCAAAAGTAAGTATACAATAAAACATCACCTGAAGCCCAAATGACTGTTTTTGTTTATGTGCAACTGAATAGTGGAGCAAGATTTTAAGAGATACTTTTTGAAGGTTTCTCTAATGCTAGATGCAGTTATTTCCTGCAATAGCATGCGTGAGGGATAGCATGTGTGTAACTGTCTGTCTGATTAGAGCCCTTCCTGATTACAGTTGCCTGTAGTTTGCTAAAGCCATCTACAAGTCACAATCAACAAGCAATCGTAGTATTGATCTTAAGACCTTTGAACTGAACCATTCAGAATGGAGAATTGGCTTCAAATATGTTTAGAAAACATTTATTTAAGGGTTTTTTTTTGTTGTTTGTTTGTTTTTTTTTTCTTCTGAAGATCCATAAATTCAAAATTATCAAGTTGTGGTTTTTTTCTTCTGAGGGATCCAGAAATAGGCTGCAGAAATGAGGATTGGAGCAAAGCTCTTATTTTAGGCTTTTGTGGCCAGCTGATGAATTCCTATTCCTTGTTTGATTTGGATCAGTGGTTTGGTTCTACATTTATGAATTATTTCGGCAGTATACTGCCTACATATCTTTTCTCTAACATGAGCAATACTGTATTCCACATGTGTTATTAAATTATTTCACTTCATTAGCTTGCTGATTTGAAATAATTGAGTAGAGATGTACCTCTATTGCCCCACGTCTAATGAAAAGTTATATCATGGAGCTAAGAGAAGATAGGATCTGACTTTAGGCCCTTGCAAGTTTTGAAAACAGTCATTTAAACTAGGGTGTAAAAATTCAGAATGTAACCTAATCCTTTAAATTACCCCTTATTAAGGGGAAATGTGAACTTCTAGAGCTCTACATTACTGTAGAAATCAGCACACTATTAAAAAACATATTACACTTGAGGAAATCTGAGTCAGAAATGAAAATATTTCAGGAAAGTGAATGCATAAAATTTTGGTCTAAGGATATTTTATTAAAAACTTCACATGAACAAAATATATATGCAATTTTTTGTTATTATTAAGCTATATTTTAAAGAAGTAATGCACAGATATTTACTCTATATCAATTGATATGACAGAAAAACACTTGTTATTGAATTTTTTGAAACATTTCTCTTGTTTTCTATCCATGCTTCTGGTTTCTTGTATTCATGGATAAATACCTCAGCCTAGGCAAACTGAAAGGTATTTTGGAGACAGTCTTCAACAGAAGTAAAAACAGTTATAAAATGTATCTTAAATGTCATGGAAGCTTTTCAAAAGGGATTATGTATAGACTTCAATGCAGGAAAAGCTTAAAATAGATGAATATTAAAGGTACCAAATAAATCTAGAAAATAGCTTAATACACCTGTGGAAAAGGGAAAGAAATAGTTTGCACTCCCCTAAAGTAGATGTTTAATTCTCCTATCTGTATTTCTGCTTTTCTGGAAAACAGAATAAATGACTCTTCTTTCCCAGTAAACCTGTGCCAGATGTAAAAGACAAAGTGTCACACTTCATTGTTTCCATGGCATGAGCAGCATTTCAACTAAGTTGTCACTGTTCATTCTGAACAGGCCTTTCCACAGGTCTGACTCATTACAGATTTGAATTGAATTATAAAGACACTGAGGCTAGTGGTTAACATAAATCAATATGAAAGGCTAGAAAACCTGTTTTTCTCAAAAGTGGTCACTAACAATGACAAGCTAATAATTTAAGACAATGTTATTTAAATCTAATTTACATGATATCTTTATATACATGACAACTTAATCCTGTGTGATTTTTTTTTCCTGTAGAGTGATATGCTTTTGCTTGTGCCATTTCTAAAGAAATTCCTGCTACAGAGTGGGCATGGAAAGCTATAATTTGTGAGCACATTTTGCAACATACTATTCATGGGGAAAATCACTGCATGGAATATTTAATTTTTGATTATTTGGGGAAAAAGAGCTATAAGAAAGAATCCCTATAAAAGGCCAAGGATGTTTTATGATGGCTGTTTTTTTTTCAAAATGCAGTCAACAGTAAATAAACTATAGTAACAACTTAAACAATATTCTGTAATAGAATAAATTTTATGTCGTTGTTCAGTAGCAATGTGGTAGTAAAGGGAAACCGGTAAAGAATAAGGAATAAGCATGTTGATGTGTAAATAAAAAAGCAATTATGAATGTGTGAGAGAACAGCTCAGAAAGCTCTTGCTATAGGGCCTCATATTGTTACTGGCACCTGTGCATTTATTTCCCACACATGTTAAATGCATCCACTCAGAGAAGAACCTGTAAGTAAGAGACTTGAAGGACAGTCTTTGATTCATCTTATCTGAGATCTGTAATGAGGAGGAAGAAAAAGGACAAATTCCAAGGGCTTTCCAGCCTATTTTGAATCAGTCTCTACATGTGTCTTTCCTTTTTACTGTAGTGGGAACTATCATGCTAACTTCAACAGTCTGACTCTTCAGCAGTAGGATGAATCTTGTACATGTGTGTTCTGAATCCCCTGTAAACCTTTAGTGGGCAAATCCTTTACAGATATTTTCAGTATAGCTCCAAAAGGTAAGCAGGAAAAGTATTTTCATATGTGTAAGACTAACCTTTTTTTTTTTTTTTTTAAATCAATGAGTATGTATTGGCTTAATGAAAATTCGTTTCTAGTTTAGGGACTAAATTCTGTTTTGCTGTATTGGTGACTCAGTACTTCTATGTCACCTGTTTCCTGCTAATTATTTGAGCATTCATTGCCACACATCAATGCCTTGTTTTTCTGAAATGTGTGAGAAGTAAAAGATCCAGACAAAATGTATGTTTTGGGTTTTTTTGTGGTGGATGCAAGTTGTTGTTGCTGAAAGTGACTAATACCTCTTTGTATGCCTCTGTTTTGTGCATCATCTTCAGCAAGGCTGCTGAAGTAAGATTTTTATTTTTCACAAAATGAAAAACAGTTAATGAGGTTCACCTGCAGGAAGTCATTGAGGATTATGCAAGAGTATTTAGGAATGTTGGATATGTGTGTTTAACAAGGAGCAGCAGGGAAATCTGACCTCTTTTGAATAGCACTTTCAGCATACAATTAATCTCATTTTCAGGAAGATTGTAAAGGCTTCGTACAATAACAAACTCAGAAGTAACAACCATCCTAAAGAAAACTAATTGTAGGTGAAATTGAATCAAACTCAGTGAATGGGATTCAGCTGCCATAATGTAGGTGCTATGAGATATATTGCCTCCAGCCAGTTACAAAAACTCTCGCAACTCCGGTGAGTCCTTTGCCATATCTGCAAGTCTCTACAGTTTGCACCCTATGACAGCTTTAGGAAGTCAGAAAAGGCAGTAGATGCCTCTTTTCAGGGAACTGAATCTTGCTTTGTGTCTCCCTCAAATTCCTCTGCAACTCATTATTAAAATTTTAACTATGACTACAAATAAACTTGAGTTGCTGGGCTGATGAACCCAAGAATAAAAACCAAACCAAACATAAAAGACAATAAAAAAATCAATGAAACCAGTCGCTGGGGTTTTTGCTGAGGTTTTACTTGCTTTCTATGAGCAACTGCTGCACAAGAGTTTAATACTCCAAAAACTGGTTGTTTTTGATCTGAAGTACCACCCCAAAGTTACACTGCAAGTAAAAACTAATAATGAGGTGGTTTTTTAACATTAATAATCTGGTGCTTTGTTCAAATATAAAAGTTATTTAAAGTTTTTTAATATTTTAAAAATATTTTAATATTTTAAAAAGGATGCTTCAAACCAGCAAAACTCATGGTAATATAAAGAACTAAATGGAAAGAAAAACCCCCGAAGAGGGTCAATCATGCTGCTCTTTGATACAGAAGAAATGTGTTAGGGGCCTAGAAATGTAAAAATACGTCTGTGTTTTGACCACCAAAATATTAAATATAATTTTATTTGATCTTTTAATTCCATTAATTTTAACAACATATTTCAGCTCTACTGTGTGGCACTGAAGGTAAATTTATTAAGACCTTTATCTGTCAGGTGTACTTGAGAAATACTAAATATTTTATACAAACTATGTAACTAGTGAGCAAATACATCTTTTCACAATAAACATGAAATGAAGAAAATTTAAATACCAGATTTAAAGAGATCCCTTCTCAGCATAAAAGACACCTGTATAACACAAAGCTGTCTCATGCAAATATCACAAGTTCACACCATCCAAAAGAAGAAAAATTCCCCAGCTCCAGAAAGAAGATGGATTTTAAGCCACCTTAGGTGGTGGCAACCTATATCCACTGTCTTCAGCACTGAAATCTCCTTCTTGTTTGTTTTCCTCAATTCATACCTCTGTAAAAAAAGTGACAATTAGCACTGAATACTTTAACACTTGCATCAAGTAAGGCCCTCTAGTTCTTGTGAGTGAGGAAACAGCGAATAAGAAAATGGTACCCACCATCTGCATGACTTTTATGTTTTTGCAGAATTCTACCTTACTTCAAGCTGTCTCTTTACCAGGTTGAATTATCTTTTCCTGTTGACTCATTATGTGAAATTTATCATACAGTTTGTTGCCATCCTCTTTATTTTTCCAGATCTATTACATAACTTTTGAAATGAGCAGGATTTGGTTCAAGGTTCAGATACATATAGGTGCCAAGAACATAAACTCTCCTTTTAGTTAGCAGTCAAAATGGGCAAACTGATAAGCTGCCAAGGACTGATTAAGTTTGAGATCTATTTGCATTCCAGAGATTCCCATGTAGTAAAGACATGAGACCTGGGAAAGACACGTTCCTGTTCTGTGCCAGAGGCCAGGAGGGGGAGCTTCAACAAGGTCAGGTAGCCCATATGTGAGCATAAGTATTGACTGTACTCAGGTCAACAGTTCTGGCAGATCAAATGAGCGCAATGGGAACTTGTCCTCCTGGCACACCTATTGCCTTCTGCACCTACTGGCTTCCACATCTATTGGCTTCTACACATAACTGTCGAAATCTTGAACTTCAGTCATTCCCTCCCTGCCCAAATGCCCGCTCCAGTGGAGGGGATTAAAACTGTGTGCAGTGTGCAAGATACTGTCATGAAAGTAAAGCTTCCACCTTATATACTATTACAGAATTTATCTTGCAGTTAACTGTTTTAAAGCCTTTCTTCCCCATTTTATTGGTGATATTTAGACTGTTTTCCTAATGGAAATAGTTGGAGTGATTCTGTCCATACTCTACCTCCTTTTTAAGTATGCTTCCTTGCTTGAATATCTACAAACAGAGGTTGTGAAGGTAAGACCTGTGAAAAAGGTGGCTAGATATTCCTATCTATATGTTCATATGCCTAAACCAGAATGATCGTCAGTGAAGATGCTACTTTTTGTTGGGCACTAATAAATCCAGTTGTAAGGCATAAATTCATTGAGAACATGTTTTATATGATACCTATAATTAATGGAACATCTTTCTCCTTTTAAAAAAGCTTGTGTTCTCTGTGAAGGTGTTTGGGGAAAGAAAGAAAAAAAAAAGGCCTCAGCATGGGGTGATGTTGATTGTACTGGATGAAAAAAGTAATTTCTGTTTGAACCATGTAAGTTAGAAAAAACCATGGCCACTGAAATTAGTTCAGTTGGTTGGAGCATGGTGCTAATTAGGCCAAGGTTGTAGGTTCCTGTACAAATCATTGTATAGAGCATTCACGTAAAATTTGGACTCAGTGATCATCTTGAGTCCTTTCAAGTCAGAATATTCTGTGTAATTCTATGATACAGCTTTTTCTTCTGTTACAAATATAACCATTCACTGTGGTCAAAGTAATTTAAAGCATTTTAGCTTTTTTTAAAAGGATATCATTGTAAATAAAAAAGAAAAGTGAATACTCTTGTCATGGATTACAGTATTCTGGTTAAAGATGTATCTGTTTGGCCATGCACTAGAAAAATATATAGAAGAGGGAATAAAAAGGAAGAGTTTCTTTGTATAACAGTTAATATTTAATCCAAATACAGGGTTCAGATAGGATGCATAACTTTTGTTTTCTGCCAAAACTACTTTTCATTTTTCTCATGAGGTTTCTAATTCAGTAATTAAAATGTAATTATCATATTAGCGAACAACATTTTAGAGCATAATTATCATATTAGCTAATAACTTCTTTGCATCTAGACTCTTAATAAAATAAAATATCTGCCTATAATTGAAGATCAATCTAAACCCAAACTCTGGATACCTTTAGTGCTGAATTTCGACGTATAGATGGAAACAGAGTGAAAGTATATACTTTGGAAGAATCATTTGCACATCTAGATTGCATTTCAGTCATTAGGAATATAAACAACTTCTCTCTCATGGAGAATAATTGGGTAATTATTAAGAAATAGAAGTGACAGTCAAATTTATTGCAAATTAGAGAGAAATGTTAGGTATTCAGTATCTCTGTGCTTCATATCAAATGTTTTTAGCTTCTGCTTGTGTATGGCTCTTTCCCCCAGACCCTCCAATAATAATACTGCAGACTGTGAATTAAACGTTGCTGGTTTATCACTGGAGACATGAATCTGTAATATGCAGCATACTGAAACAGGCCTGCTTGTACCTCATTAAACATTTTTGCTTCTTTACATCAGGGGCCCACTGGAATCTGTCTTTCACAGGAGTGTGCCATATATTATTAGTTTCTGAAGCAGTCAAATTTCATATACATTGGCATGCTTTATATTGATATTTATAACATTAATTAAATTACTTTAGAAATATGAATCTGTGGCAAAATTTGTTCTTTTTTTCTTAAGATTTGGAAGAGAATTTAAATTTGTGTTTCTTTTATTTATGGAATTGATATAGTAAATTTCTTGCATTTTTTTTGGAGAGCCATGTCTAAATTTCTTTTGCTAGGCTTGTTTGCTTATGTCATTTTGAGATTTTATTTATCTTGGGTCACATTACAAAATGCGTAAGCTTCACTATTGCTGTAACTTATGAAATAGACAAGTTCAAAAAATCTGAACCAGCATATTTTTAAAACTTTAAAAACAAATCTGCTCAATTTAGAAGCAGAGGCATCTAATATCTCTGCTTTTGAAAAGAGACTTTTGTTTTCAAATTTCTCATTTATCATCACTAACAGTTAACAATAGTACTGAAGATCCATCTCTTTCTTATTTTTTGGCATTTTTATCATGAGAACCTAATACTGTTTGTTTGGTCATGCTACTTGCTTGCTTCTGCCTTCAGAGTACACCCCTTCCTCCCACCACGCCTCCCTCTTTTTTTTCTTCCATGGCTGAAGAATAATAAAGGTAATCATTGAGAGAATACAAGAATACCCACTTTTTTGCAGTCCAGATTCATACATCAGGGACAGAAATAGTGAAGATTTTTCTAAATAACATTCAATAACCAGCATTTGTCTTCTGAAAATTACTTCTAAGTATCTACAACCTTATGCTTATGGAAGCACTCTAGACTCTGTTTTAACTGGGCTAGTAAGTACTGTTGACAAAAGTGATTTTGATGAGATTATTGATAAGATGAAAAGATAATGGCTTAATTTCTAAGCAATTCTCTAATATAAACATTTTTGGAAACTGAACATTAGAGTACTGAAGTGAAACATTAGTAATTTTAACAGTGTTTGTCGCATTTAAAACTCATCCATCAGTCTGATTTTGAAGGGTTTCCTTTTGTTCTTGTGGGCGTTTTTTTTTTTTTTTTTTTTTTTTTTTTTTTTTTTTTTTTAATATTTGAAGACTATTATAAATTTTCCTGGTATTTCACAGCTTTTTTATAGCAATCATTTCAAACTGTTCAATTTTAATACAGTCAGAAAACACTTTGGAAAGAAGCAAAAATGCCTGAAGCAGTACTGAAGAAAATTTATGTTTCAGTGACTTTAAGGGTGAAATGGAAACAATAAACAGCTCCAGTTAATGCATTGCAGTAAGGCAGCAGTAGGATAGTAGTAATAAATTGCTATTAAAAAGGGGAACACGATGCAGGAAAATAAAAATTGGGAAGTAATTTCCTGAAATATAAAAAAATTGAATTTTTTTCTTACTTTATACAAGTACTAAAAATAAAGGATTATTCATATTTAAAGTTCATACCCCTCATAGAATTTTATTGGTGCTCTGCATCTGTTACACAGATGTATGTATATGCATATATAAATATATATGTAGTTTAGATATGTCTTTTGTCCTTTCTCTTTTCCCGTTGTTTAAATTAGATAATAAGGATTGCTTCAGGTTACTGAAGGATTCTACGCATGGCTTGAGAGAAGGAAGAAAAATATGGAAATGCAGTTTTTGAACTGGCTTAAATCACTCAAATATCTACAAACTCCTGAACATTTAAATACTAAGCATTAAAAAAAAAATCATCCTACAGCTGGTGATAACAGTTGAAACATTTAATTTCTGAAGACGATTCCACACAGGGGTCATTACTAAAATTTCACTTACTGTAATGATGGTCACAGCATCTGGCAGGCCTTAGCATTTTTTGTTGTTATTGTTTATCCATTTGCAAGATTCAAGTTTTAGTCTTTTGTGACTGCAAATGAACTTTTTATTTGCTTTCTTTAATGTCCAAAGTCATGGCAATGAGTATTCTTAAAGCTTAGTTTAAGAAAGAAATGGATTTTTTAATGGTGTTTTCTAATTCTAAGCTTTTATGAATACTAAGAACATTTTTGTTTTTCTATTTTTTAGAAAGAGAAAATGGACTTTTTTGCGTTTTAGATAGGCTTAAGTGTGAAAATTTGGGGTTTGTTGGTTTTTTTATTAAAAAAATTGCATATTTTGTGATTCTCTTTTGCTGGATCTTGCAGTGTTTGGTTTGTTGCTTTTAAATTACCTACTTGGTCCTAGCAGGGTGAGTCAAATTGTCTGGATAACTGGGATTTGACCCTGAAGGTACTTCTGGATAACACATGCTGATATTTGATGCTAAAGATGCATTAGAAATTACCTTACCAGAAAGGGCAAGCAGAAGGAGACCTGACCATATGACACCAGTCTTTTGAGGTGCACTGGTAATGGCAGGAATCAAAGAATTAAGTAAGAAAGCAAGTTGGAAGCTACAGGCTGGGACTCTTGATTTCTCAGGAAGAAAACCTGAGTCCTGGCCCTGAATTTCTCTCCCATTCAAGCATTTTCTACAAGAAATTGATTGGATAAGAAGTAAATAGTCTAGAAATTTTGGGCTGGCTCCTCTTTTATAGCTAGCAGAGGCATATAGAAATATATGATAATTTCAGGATTGCTCCTGTTTTTGGGTCTTGCAAACTTAAAATTCCTATGTGCTAGCCTATCTTCAGTCAAAATTGAAAATTATGTTATACGTAAGTGTGCTGTCTGCTGGTTAGGATATCATTCTGAATACTGTGTATAATGGATTTTGTTTTCTGCTTTATAGGCAAATGCTTTAACAAGTTTGCTTGAAAAAAAAAGAGTAATCACATAATCACAAGCAGTAGATTTTCTTGAAGTTGTCTTTCCATGTAAGCTGCACATTTGGCTTTTACTAATTGTCTTCTGACTTTGAAGTTTAAGCCCTTTTCTGTTTCATATTTAGATGTTGAGAGATCCAAGCATGAGCTTCTTATACTGCAATATAAGAAGTATAATCTCTACCTGCTTGGATGTCTTTAGCTCCTGGAAATCCTTTCTGTTTTCCAGGAATTTTGAAGCAATTTTTGGTAACTGTTGAACCATGGTCTCTGTGAATTTCTTCCAAGAAATTAGATACGTGACTTTTCTAAGCTCTGTTTGAAAAAATGTGGTAAAATTTGACATTCTTTCCTGACTCTTGTTTACCTCATTAAAGCAAAACTGAAAGAAAGCCCCAAACCCACTAAACCCAAAAACCCAAACCAAAACCACAAACCAAAACAAAAAATATCCACATTTTTCTCCAGCTTTTGCTTGTGGATATGTTAGTATTATACAGTACAATACTGTAGGAGTTGAGTTCAAAATACATTTACTTTTTTAATGTTAACCTATTTCTTGTAGGTGTGTCACCCTAATTTTAAAAGTAGGTGAAAACCTGGATACAATTTTCTTCATTGTCTGTGCATGGTTTGGCTTCTTAAATAAGATTCCAGACACAAACTTACTTTTAAGAAGATGAGTAGCATGCAGCATAATGAAAAAGAAAAATCCTGGCCTGGATGCAATATTATTAGCAGTTTTCTATGGTCTTTATGATGAGGTTAGAGAACTGGTTGTGTCAGTGTTCTAATACATTTTATGACTCTTTCTAGAACGAAATTAAATGGTTTATGATTTGTAGCTCTTTAGACCTATAAGTAGGGAAGTTAAAAGATGGTAACTGTCCAGCAAGTAGCCTATAAGCAGATATAAAATTTTCACAAGGGCCAGTATAAGACTGTTTCTGTAGAATTGGGCATTTAAGTTTGCATGTTATCTTCTTTAGAGAAGTTTTGGGAAAAAAGTTTTCTTTATAGATATTGAGAAGCCTTTCATCTGGATATTGACTGCATCTAGAAAAAGACAAGGGAAAGAAACAGACATGCTGTTTTAAGGAAGTTCAAAACATTTTGTTACCCAAAGTAAGGAAAAGCACATTTTAGCAAAATCTCCTGAGGCCATATTTGTAGTCAGACCTAATTTAATACTTTGTTTCCTTTTGTTACTGTCAATCATGATAGGCTAATTATTATGTGAGTGTGATGATTGCACTGATATTATCAAACGTATTCTGTAAAACATTGTTTAGCATGTCAGAGAAAGCTAATGTACAACCCGTAAAGTGGGAAGAAATCCTATGGATAGTACATTCTAACACTATAGATGAATGTGTACAGGTGTTGTCATTTTATCTGTCACCTTTACTTGTGCTCTATTGATATTCTGACTGAAAGGAATAATATTCGTAGAGATGCTATCAAAAGCAGTATTTTGTAAGTATACCACGTATTTCAGTCTAGTAATATTTTTAAACTTTTATTTTTTAATTTTCAAAGCATATTTGTGCTGATGAAAGGGAAGATTCTAATGTGTGTTATTTGTCACATCTGACTTGGAGATGTTAAAATTCATCCAGTTACATTTAAAATGACTTTGAAGATACTTACCATTTGTATGGACTTTTGCATGCATACAAATTTTGTACGCAAAAAAGCTTTTAAAATCTTTTTCAGCAGTTTTATAAGGTAAGGAAAACTTTGTACAAATGAGATCCACAGTTAATATTTCCTTATAATATTCCTTATTATTTCACTACGTTTAAGAAAAAAACCCAACCAAACTCTTTCTCTTTTGATATTCAACATTAACAATATAAACATAACATTGACTAATTATTTAGCCTGTTCCTTATTGTGGAATCAGAAAAGATACAGTTTTATTTGTCTTAAATCAATGGATGATTCAAATCCTTTTAGGATGTGAACTTGTCTAAAAGTTGTCAGTTTCATGCAACTACATTAAAATGTCAATCCAAAAATAGCTTAGAGGATGAAGCTAATAGTTCTATGCATTTTATACAGCAGAATTTGCAGGATTCTGTGATCATGGCTTCATACACTGATTCCTTGAATGCCGTTAACAGAAATTATATCTCATTTCAAAACATGTTAGATTTTGTAATAATTGTGCTTGTATTGCAATGTTGAGATGTTTTGGGGTGAAATATTTATTTTAAAGAAAATCTCCTTGTCCAATAGCGTGCAGGAAATAGTAGCAATGAAAGTAAATCCCTGAAATTCCAGATCCTGCTTCCTTCCTCCAAACCATATGTGCACTCGGAATGGATAAAGGTTTCTGCTGAAGTGTGCTATCTTTTTCTGCAGTGCCGTATCCACATAAAACCAGCTTCAAAGTGAAACACCCAGCATTTTCTTTGTCAAATAATCCTTTTCAACTTTTTCCTGTTGTAAGATTCAGAATGCTTTCAATATAATTTTGAAAAGAAGTAATAAAAACATGGTATTGTTCAGATTCACACTACTGTATTCTAAATCTATAATTCAATGAACTACTTTACTTTATGGAAAATGTTGTAAAGAAGAAAATTTTTCATTCATTTTTAACATCTTGTTTGAAAGTGATTCAATTTCTTAAATCCTGTTCCAGGCAGAAATAAGTGGCTGAGATGTAATTTAGTTCTGTATTTATAGGAAGCGCAAGTCTAAGCTGTCAGCCTTTAAGGAGTTCTTTGAACCACCCCTGTAGCTTTCAAATCCATAACAGGACCTGAAAGAGGATTATCGGTACAGTGCATAGCACACTTGATTAGGGCTAAAATGCCTTCAGCCAGCAGCCTCTATCAGTCACTGTAGCTCAGCACTCACCGTGCCTCCTCCTGGCAGTATCATACACGCCATAGCAGTGATATCAGGTTTTTTGGATGAGCCTCTTCACTGCCTTCTGGCTATAACTCTATTGGAGAAATATAGTTCATTCACAGTTCAAAAAGCCATCATTTCCATCTCTGTAAACGTCTATAGTGTATTACCATCCTCTGAACTCTCAATAATGTGCTTTTGACTTATTATCTTCTCCATGTGGTACTTCCTTGCACAATCATTGGCTCCAATTACCAAATGACCAATTTTGAAATTAGAACATGTCAGAGTTAAGCATTGGTTTTAATAGTATAATGCCTGGCAGAATTGCTTGCATTCTGTCTTGAAACACTTTTTAGAAAAGCAGTTTATCACAAATACCAGTTATTCCTTTCTCCCAATTTTTGAGGCTAATTAAACAAAATCTGTCTGAGAGTTCATGTTTTCTGAATGTGAAATAGTCAATCAAAATAAAAAAGAATTTTATTTGTCACATCAGCATCAGATCTTGGCAGCATAATTATCTTAGATTCAAAGTATTGACCTGAGATGAGGAAAAAGAAAAAAATATTTTCATTCCTATAGAGCTTCCTATTTTACTACTAAAATTTAAATATATTTGTATGCTTTCAAAGTAAAATCATGGGAAGAGATGCTACTGGGCTTTAAAATCAGTGTTTTTTCCAGTCTCTCAGTCCCATTTTTAATGTTACTTAAGAAAGTGGTTTATGTTGCTGCATTTAAAGTGTTCATGTCACATGTGACTGATGATGTTTTTATATCGTATTAATAAAGACCTTCAGAACTGTCAGTAAATTTGTGTAGATTGGTGCATGTTGATAATATGGCTAAAATGTCAAAAATGTATAGCTATTAACAACTAGCATGTGTATGTGCAAGACCTCTAACCAGTTGGTTTGATATTAGAAAAAAAGAAACTTAATTTTATATCTTCATGCAAGGAAATCACAGTTAAAAGATTAATGTTACTGTTTCCATAACTTTGTTAAAGTGAAAAATGTTATGTGTGAATGATTTTAGAATTTTTTTAGCCTGGTTTCATATTTAAAAAACGTGGAAGTTTTAACTCTGTGTATATGGTTCATACATTTGCAATATTGTTAGTTCTTTTCGACTAAGTAATTTAATATTATTAATTATTTTAGACTCAGTAATTTCAAGTAGTCTGTAAGCTTTATTTCGACTGAATTGATAGACTATGATCTGAGGTAATGTGGCCTTTTGCTACTCGTTTAAGAGTTTAATTTTTCAGAGGGCACAGATTGCAAAATAGCTGCTAGCTGTAATTAGATGGCATTCATTTCTCATGAAACAAACAGGTGACTGTGACTGTACTGGAAACAAAGGAGAAATTCTTTGATTTACTATTAGCCAGATTTGCTATTTGCTTGTTTGGAGTCCTACTTGCATACTTTTAAAGCTTGAACGAGTAAGGATTTTTTCAAGTGGGCAACAGTAGCTCGGGTTTCCTGATATGCTGCTATTTCTAAAGTTCTCTGCATGTGAGAGAAGGAGAGATTTCCTAGTAATTCATTCTAGAGCTTCTAGATACCTAGTGATTTGTGCAGTTTAGAAGTTTTATTCTCTCTGCTGGGTTTTGTTAGGTGTTACATGGAGATGACAGCACAGAACACACAAGATGGTGATCTTCGAAGGGGACCCTGTTCTGGAATGGAAATGGAATATGGAATCATTCAGAGGGTTAACCTATTATTTGTGAAATTATGTACTTTAGAGTAGGAAAATTTTTTTGAGGGGATAATTTTTGCCAAGATGTGTAGCAACCTGACTTTTTTTTTTCCCTCTGGATTTTGTGTTTCAGAAAATTATTTGAAAACTGGGGAAAATAGGATGACTTGTAAACAATAAATATCAATTCTACTACAGTTTTTTGATGGAAGATGCAGACTTTTTCACTTGAACAATTCAGGACAAATGTTTTTGGGGTTGTATAATTATAAACTATTTTAGATTTTTTTTTTCCCTTGGAAAATAGTAAGGGCATCTACATTATATCCTTTTTGGTAAAATATTACCATCCCTTTTTTTTTTTTTTTCCCCCAATGGTTTGTGTTTCTGAAGATACAGTTGTTCCATCAGTATTACATTGATGATTGATTTTTTCCTATTTGTTATGGTAAAAAAACTTGGTCATATAAAGATTTTTTCAATAGAGACAATTGATGAAAAACCGTAGTGGATTTCAGGTACATTATCCCAGATGCCACTTCAAAGATACAGTATTTAAAGAATATTTATTAATTTCTCTGGCTTATCTGGCTTGGATTGGCACATCTGAAATATTCCTCAACACTCTGATTCTTGAGGAGTTGATCACTCCTAAAAATCTACTGAGCTTTATCTAAGTGGTTACTGTGATAGTAAAAACTGGAAGTGCTCAGCTGTACAGCTATCACCTACTGTACACAGCCTATAAAACTTCATGGGCTACAGATTGAGCTGTAGATATGTGATCCCATATTCCCTGCTGTCACTATTACAGGGCAGAGACAAACTGCCTTATCATCAACGCTGTAAATGAAGAAGCCATGAATGAGACCACTGAAGCAAGTTAAAAATAACATAAACACTTTTTTTTACTGCTTTTAGGTTTTCTCTCTGTGTTTTGAGCTAGTAGTGGAATTTCAGGCTATTCCTCCAGGATGCAATGCTGGTTGCATCTTAGAACTAACATGTTTCTGCCTACCATGGGCCTATAAACTCTGTTAAAAAAACCCCCCAAATCCTAGAACCTGCATTTTTCAAGCTGCTAGACAGAGATAGGCATTGGTTTGGCTGCTTGTCCACATACGAATGGCAAGATTTATGACTCTTCTGTCTGCTTATCTGAAGGCTTGCAGTGCATTCCTCAATTTGATTATTAATAAGGCTTTCCTGAATACAAAGTAAAGCAGCAGTAAAGAAAGGCCTGCTTGGGAGAGAACAACATGACACAATATGCTATGACAGCTTCTGGATATCACCATCCTTCCATAATTGAGTATATCTGAACTGGAAAGCCAATTCTTTTATTCTCGTTTCCGTTTTATAAAAAATTGCGATATAAATAATGGCTTGTCTCCCAGTATTAAGCCAGCGGATTTGCATGACATAGTCTTTAAAAATACTCGAACTATTTTTATTTTTTTTCTATTATTTGCATACTCAGTAACAAATATAGGAACATAATAGTAAATTTAAAGTTACTGAATAAGTTTCTATTTCTTTTGCAGCAATGGAAAAGCATCATTTGAAACTTCAAACTCTTGTCAGTGTTTGAATTCATTTATGTGTCTTTGCTGAGCATCCTGGTAACATCTAATGCATAGACTTCCAAGCAAACTTAGAATGTTTCTTCATCTGGAAAATGAGGATCTGTTTTTTTAATATATTCTAATATTCAGAATTCAGACCTGTCTGTCTGAACTCCTGGTCTTGTTACTGGTTGAGTTCAATTTAACCTGTTTTGATGTTCAACTAAGCAATGGTGTTGCCCTGTGTGCTGCATCAGCTTGGCCAAAGCTGTATTCACTACTGAGGAAGCTGGAAATTTCAGTCATTTTGCATTTAGTAGGACATGAAGCACTTTTGAGAACGAGCTGATTTGAGTCTCTAAGTGTGAATGTTACAATGAGCCTACACCTGCCAGCATCGAAGATATTTTACTATATATTTTACTAAACTGAAATGAAAGGAACCTAGTGGATTTTTGACAACCTACTACTTAGAAAATAGCTAGGAATCTTCAAATATATGGTCTACTTTATATTCCACTAGGGTTCTTATTTTTAATTTCAGTGTCAACCTAGTGCAAAATGTGAATATATTCAGGAGCAGAAAATAAGTTTTCCTTCCTTCTAGCAAAACATCATAATCATAGAACAATAGAAACAGATTGTTCTACTTCTCTTTTTCTTAGGAGTGGAAATATACCCTCAAACAGACACATCATATGATGCCAAGTTTGGGGGTTTTTTTATGACAGGGATAGAGAATAAGTCAGTGAGTGAGTGAAGAAATCACTGAATGGTGTATGTGGGCAATTACACATCATGGCCACTCACAGGAGATGTCATCTTCATAAAATTGTCTTAGTATATGATAGACTGTTGCTAACATTAGGAGTTACCTAGATAGGCAAGGTGTGTATATATATATAAAATTATATTTTTTTTGTGCTGAGAGTAGTGGCTGAATCTTTGACAGGGAATTCCCTGTCTCAAGGATTTAGAAATCAGCATAATGCAAAATGCAACAATAAAGAAGGAAGGTTGTACTGAACTTCAGACACATGGAAATTAGAGAAGAAATCTCCAATGTAAAAACTTCAGGGGAACAAAGAAACTGTAATCTTTATTCCTTTTAATTAATCCATTTAGCTGAGGATATAATTAGGATTTTGTAATTGTGTGATATCGGTTTATTCAAATATATTTGAATAACTGCCCTCCAGATGCCTTAGGAAAGGCTACAAAATCTATCTTAATTTTCATTTTGTTTATGGAAATGTGTTTTTAATTGTCTCTGAATATCTATATTTATCATTTAACTAATTTTTAGATTTCTGCAGCAATTTAAAAATATTTTCCATAAATCAAATACTATCTTCCTATATGTCACCATTTGAATTACAGTGTTTAGAATCTGTAAGTCTTAGCAGCACAAAACATTGTCTATTAGAATTTTTCCCTGAAAAGAGCACTCCATTAACTTCAAAAGCAGTAGGTTGTCTTTCACGTTCATGTTCTGTTATTGGGCAAATAAACATGGTCATTTTTTGAGTTTAAAAATGTACTAGGCTTATATATTTACTGAATACTATCTAAGTTTCTTTAGCGTTAGCTCCTACAGTTTTGTTAATATTGGTTACTGATTGTATACATATATACAAATATACATATAAATTCTATGTACAATCAGTTTGAATTTCCCTAGATATTTAATTTTTTCTTGGGAGTCTGCCTTTCCCATCATTGCCTCTTTTCCAGTTTGAAATGACTAATGCTTAAATGATTATTAGTCACATCTTATCTCAGTGGCTAAGGCTTGTGCTTTTAAAGTAATATTTTATGAGCGTCTGCTCCCGTGGCTCTTGCCAGAAATTAAAAGGCTGATCTGCAGGAAAAAGAAGTTAACACATCAATTTTGTAGTGAGAAATGGGTTGCAAGAGGAAGAAAATTTGCAAAACCAAAAAGCCTTTTATATTTAATACTATCAGTAAATAGTAAATACACATCTTCTTGCTTTACCAACAGTTTATCTGCTTGGTTACACACAAGACTGTTTACAAACTGACTGCAGTTTTTGAAGTTTAGTTTGATCCAGTCACTGGATATTCAGATTCTGAGAGCTTCTTGCTGAGAAAGTAACAGTATTGAATAAATTTTTTTAGACAGTAGAAGTTGAGGTAGCAACATTATTTTTGAAATTAATAAATACAAGTGAGGAGACAGTGAATGAGTAACATTTCTTTCAAAGGCACAATACCTAGCTCGTAATTAGTGATCCTGTGGTGATGGCCATTGTCTGTCCATTAATATTGACATGTCTCTGTTAAAATGAGGGCTGACGGGACCATAAAGATGATGGTAATTTTTCTGAGGCATTCCATTTCACCACAATAAGCACATCTTCAAATTAGTTTTATTTTCGCAGTATCCTTGGCCTTTCCAGATCCAAGAATAAACTATATTACCCCTAAGTATGTATAAATTTACATTCTATGGACAATGATATCTCATTAATGAGAAAAACTGAAGCACAGCACCGTCTCACAAATATATTTGCTTCATTGAGGATGAAGGTTGGCTCCAAAGTGTTCCAGAAAACGTTTATTATTTGAGGCATGTCCTACTCTGGTAGCATGCCTTATTTGGGGATGCTTGCATTGCAAGATAGAGGTTACGCAGGGTGTTGGATTCCTGTGTTTACTGAGAATGAAGTTAGTATCTACATGCAGTTCAAGGCAAAAGAGCAAAATCTGAACTTTTTGCTCAACATATTTATCAGTTCAGGCAAACAGTCATGCTAAAATATCTCTACATTTTAATTTCTGGAGGCAATTTGAAGCATCTCAGTTCTATGCTCCTTTGTATGTTGTGTTTTCAGTGAGTTGTCGAGTTCATTATTAATGTATCATAAGTAGAAAGCAAGAATCCATAAGTCTCCCTTCCACCTGCCACACACACATAGGTAATGGAAAATCTGGAAGGGACAAATATATTCATTTCAATTTTAACTATATAAAATGGTTAACACAAGTGATAGTAGCTATGTTATAATTAAATATACTTCATCCTTCTCCTATTTTGTTTCTAAATTCTGTAGTTAATATATAATGCTAGGCTTATATTTTTATTCACAATACTAAAATGAGTATTGAATGGAAAAAAACCAACAGGTTTTCCTTAAGGTAAGTTCTAATTCTTGCTGCTTTATTTATTGCCTGACTCAAAGCTCATCCAAATCATAAGTTGTACTGGATCAGGTTTATGAAATTAAATATTTCAGGCTGATGAATCTTTTCCAAATGGATGATTAAAGATGTTATTTTATGCTTTTTTTGCTTACTAGTGATTTTTTTTTTTTTGTTCTTTTTTCTTTGTTCCTGTACCAGGAGGCATTTTTGAGTGTGTGGAATCTGGTCCAATGGGAGCAGAAGAATTAGCCTTCAGATTTGCTGTGAACACAATCAACAGAAACAGAACTCTTCTGCCAAACACCACATTAACATATGACACACAAAAGATAAATCTCTATGACAGTTTTGAAGCATCCAAAAAAGGTAACCTTTTGAATATTTAGTTTTTTAACGAAGATCTAAGACTCAGTTTACTTACCTGAAAAAATGTCGGTCCAATGAAGCCACATGCAATGATACTGACATTATTGTCACTGACATTAAAGAGCTGCTTTATTAAAGGTTGTAATGGAACTGCTTAACAATTGCATTATCACCTTTGCTCCCACTAACCCTGTCTAAAAGGTACTTGCTTAAATATTTAAAATCTGAGATTAATTTTGCTGAACATTGTGACTAGGTTGTTTCTGAGACCAGCTCCTTTGGAGTGAGAAATCTCACTGTCCAAAATTTATCCAGCAAAATGCCAAGTTCCCCAAATTCTACTGAACCTGTGATTCAATTTTAAGCATTCAATCACCTCAAGTACATTTTCACAAATGCCTTTATATAGTTAATCATCGACTTCAGAAGGAAGTTGTAATTTTGTGCATCCTATACCATCATGACATAAAAATAAATCTGTGCTTAAGACTATCAGTATCAGAAACATGTCACGGTCTGAGTTAAGCTCTTTTCTCCTAACTAGAAGTTATAGGTTTGCAGAAGAATTAAGAGTAAAATTTATTTTTAAAAGCATTTTTTAATAAATTGAAGATCTGATCTCATGTGAATTCTATATGTTACAAGATAACAAGAAGGGTGAAATAATTGGAGGTCATCTTGTGTTTCTTATGTCAGGTTTCTAGCTCAAATCTGCCAAGTGATCTGGTCCCAACATGTCTCTCCCATGCATTAACGAGAAAAAGCTTTATACAATAAGGGATTTTTGGTGTTATAGTGGGCTAGGAAGAGTGAAAACACTTGTTACATTAGAAATTATACATAAGCGAAAGCTCCTGTGTCATTATTAATGTACATGAAGGACATCTTAAAAGTGGAATTTAATGTTAATTAAATATTCAGTTTAGAACTAAGGTGAAATTTTTACCACTTTTACTATAACAGATTAACAGAGTTAATCTTGCTAACCAGTTTTATCTGTTTATTTGACAAATAAATAATTCAAATATAGAATCTTGTTGGGCAGGAAAAGAGAGTATCCTTATTTGCCTAGAAACACATACAGTTTGGTCATTGAAGGATGATTATGAAAAATTGTCATGAAAATTGGTCATTTTTCATCTATGAAAAATTATAGGCTAAATATTTATGCCTAGCGAGGCGTTTTTTTTGCAGAGTAGCATGTATGGTAGAAGAAAAAGGCAAAAATACACTTTTAATAGGATATATTTGAGTTGGTATTCTAGTGTTTTGGATGATGGATTAAAGCAGGTTTTGAGAGAGACTTCTCTTTCCTTCTCAGCCAGCAATCAATAAAAGGGATGAGTCTTGATTCTGTTTCTTTCATTTTCCTTTCCTTCTCACCTTCCAAATTCAACTGCTTTCTGACTCCTGCACATGCGGACCTGTGAAATCTAATGGGACAGTTTCTCCCCTTTCCTGAGGGATGATGTAGACAGCAGAGAAATTTCTGCTGAGATCTTTAATTCTTTCCTGAGAAGTGCAATTACTTTTAGTCCTTACCTGGGGTTTGCTAGCCTGAATATTATGTTGCTAATTCTTGTTAGACTGTAATAACTGAAGGCAGAATGGCAACATGCTGTTGATTAGACATATTGAATAGATTGCATATATTCGTTTTTCCCAGTTGTATCTTGGATGAGAATGCAACACGTTATTTGTAACTGCTCAGGCTATATCAAAAATCTATGTAATCTTCTAGTACTAATAGCTTTTTGCATCATCAATTCACAATAGAGACAACTGCATTTGTGCTCAAAAGTGCTTTAGTTCAGAATCAAAGGCTAAAGGTTAACACAAAATGGTTCATTTTATTATGATGGATCCAAAGCAGAGTTTTAGCAATGAAGTTTAAGCATTTGACTCGTTTTTGTGGTTCATTATCATGTCCATTAGTGAGCAGGCAGGCACTGCATCAAAAATAGCCTGTTTAGACCTCTTATTAACACATACTTTTGAAGTTGAATATGGATGAAATATTAATGGCTTTAAAGGTACTACATATATAAACAACCTGAAGGCAAGATGCTATTTCCAAGCTACTGTTTCAGTGAAGAATAATGTAAATGCAAGAAAATATCCCTCAGTGTTCTAGGAAATTTGTATGCGTCTGATAGAGTCAATGCCATATTAAATCACGTGTGAAAGCATTGCATTATTCAAACCTCAGAAAGAGGAAAAAAAAAAGTCCATTGAAAAGCCATCTGGTAGCTATTGCTGTTGTTAGTGATCCCATTTACTGACATTTGCATAAAGCTTGTTGATTACTCTTAGGAAGGACAATATTAGCATAAATGTTTTTTTATTGAGCTAGTCATTTAGGCAACACACCGAATAGCAATGAAGATCCTGTGTTTCCGACAAGTTTATTTAAACCACCGGTGCTCTGCAGCAATAAAAAGGTGTGCCAGCATAGTTTCTGGAATGCACTTGAAAGACTTAGCAATATTTTCATCAAGTTGAAAAGAACGAGCACAACAATTAATTTTGAATTGATGAGAAAAGCAATGCTGCAAGATCTGTTTCTACTGCTTGTTTCCTCATCTGTCAAGAACATTGATGGTGGAGTAACAGAATTAATCAAACCCCAAACAAATACTCACGTCTAGTTTGGTTTTCATTACTCCTCTCTAGCAAATGAGTTGTTTTCCTAGAAGACAGAGTCTGTTTTTTAGAGCTGTATATTCATAAAAGTTATGCTTGTGGTAGTGAACGACACATGAGCAGGGCATTGGCTGAAACTCGGGTCTTCAGTATTGACTATTTTTTCCTGCCTTCTTTTTGGCATGTCCTAACAAATATTAAGCAAGATGATACTGGAGTATGCTGTGGGAGATGATACAGACCAGAGACTGCTAATGAACAGTACAGATAGGGTCGCCCTGTATCAGAAAACAGGAAGCTGAGCTGCTTAAATACGGCAGTGTCATGTCAGTGACTCTTGGCCAGTTTTATATACCCATACAAGTATAGCAAAGCTGAGCATTTCCAGTTTTCAAGAAGGGACACTTAATTTTTTTTCACTAACAGACAGCAATTTAATTTTAGGGAAAATGATGGTCCTTAAATTGTACTAGCCAACAAGCCTATTTCAGATACAGAAATTCAAATGTCCATTTTGATGAAATTAACTCTGTGCCTGATAAATAACTGTCAGCTACTTCACATGTAAAATTTCTGAGTAAATAGGACCTCAGTAGAATGAGTGTTGATTGATTGCGGAAGAAGTTATCACTTCACCTTGATTAGGATACTGCCCTATTTGACCCTTTTCCAAACGTAAGATGTAGCTAGGCACAAACCTGTTTTATTTGTCAGTACTTTTAAAAATACACACACTTGCTGGCCTTTGTCACTTCCACTGACCTAGAAATATTTAATAAACATAGCTGAGCACTATTTAGATGTTAAGATTCATCAGTTTGTAATGAAAGCTTGGAAGCATATTCTGAAGTTGAAATGTGTAAATTAGTGCAAGTGTTAATAAGAAGGGAGCTAGGTCAGTAAGACAGTCGTATTTCATGGAGTGCCTTTTGTTTAATATGAATTGTGCAATACCTTCTGGCACACTGCCTTTTTTCCTCTCATCATTGACAGACTTCTGTCTCCTCTTCAGCCTGCGATCAGCTGTCCCTTGGGGTGGCAGCCATCTTCGGACCATCCCACAGCTCCTCAGCTAACGCTGTGCAATCCATCTGCAATGCTTTGGGAGTGCCACATATCCAGACCCGCTGGAAACATCAGGTGTCAGACAACAAGGACTCCTTCTATGTCAGCCTCTATCCGGATTTCTCATCACTCAGCCGTGCCATCCTTGACCTTGTGCAGTTCTTCAAGTGGAAAACAGTTACTGTTGTTTATGATGACAGCACTGGTAAGGCCAAAGCATCAGACTATATGCAGACCTATTCACATATTCACAGAGAGAGGGAGGAAGGGTATCATTAGTCATATTTCACAATTTACGAAATCTTTAACAATTTGCAAGAATTTTAGTGGTGAGGCAGTGTATAACGAATAATGTGGACCTATTAGCATAAGTATTCTCATGGGTATGCTTCAGTTGCTGAATTCTGTGTATTTGAGCTCACAGCTGTCAATAAATTGGTCACACTCTGTCTGTGTTTTCTGCAGTGTCTTAAGAGTTGCTAACAGTAATGTCTTTTGATTTTACTTAAAACTTAAACTTGGAAGAAAAATATGGTAACTTGAAAGATACACTAGTGTGCCCAGTGAGGTAGAAAGCCTAAATTCTGGTGCTTCTTCTGGTGTTGGTTGAGTTCGAAGGCAGATGCTATATTTGTTTGGAATTTTAGTGTCTTTTTTTTCAGATAGAAGTTAAGAAGGAGCCCTGGTCTCAGCTCTTTGTAATTGGAACAAAAAGAAGTTCGGAGGCTTGTTTTGCAGATGAATTACAAGAGTTAAAAGTGAACTCCTGACTTCTCAGCAGAAATGTACTAGGTTATTACCTTTATATAGGTTATTACGTTTTTTGGTCACTGAAATTTGTTTAACTTTTCAAGTTCCTCTTGAGAGTGGCACCTTTGAAAAATGCTGTAAAACTTACATTTCATTTGAGGTCTAGTGGTGGTCATAAATAAGACCTTGGTTAAGAGGAAAATATCACTGTAATGGAAGATACAAGGAAGTACCTGGCCAAAGAAGATACATTAAATCTTATTGGAAATGCAGCTAACTTCTTCCATGCTGGTTGATCCATCTTTGTCAGGAAAAGAGCATAGTGAGCCTTAAATTCTTCTCGTGGTTCATTGAACTGGAAGACTGTTGATGTGCTCATTACATGGTGCTACTCTCTATCCAAATCTGAAAATAAAAAAAAAAATGAGATCAAGAAACAACGTAAGGTTACCTGTAGGAAAGACTAACTCTGCTGGATAAACAGCAGTTACTACAGCAGGACAGAACACCTACTTGCTATTCAAGCTCAGATAAGACGCATGTATAGCTACCAAAAGGTGAGGAGAGAGCAGAGAAGACAGTGCATAAAAGTCTTTACAACTGATATTTTTCTTTATGCCTTTTAAAAAAATGGAAGGCAGTGATGTTTAGAGGCTGCCTCACTACAAGTTTTTTGGCTTGTTACCAAAAGTCACAGGTAATCAAATTTTTTGATTTAAGCTTTGAAATCAAACTTTAGCTTTATAGACTTAAGGCAAGCAATATGCAGCTTGTTACTTTTTTTCCTCTCTTTTTCTTTCTAATTTTTTTGTATTTTTGTTCTGAAATACGAAGGAAGCTGAAGCCTCAAATTTTAACCATATGATGATAGAAAGATGTGAGTTGTGGTGGCAGAATTATTGATTTAGGTTTGTGTAAATTGGAAATATTTCACCTTGATTAAAATCATTGGCAGCCTAGCTATTTTTTCAAGAACAGGTTACCTCTTAAAATAGTCAATTCATTTGGAAAATACATGTTTTAATACTTTGAAACTGCCTTGCTCAATAATTTAAATTAATTCTCTTCTGTCCAAAAAAAAGTTAACCAAAAAAATATTTCATGTTTAATGATCTCTCTATATCCAGCGATATGTTCTTGACAGCCTTGACAGACCTGATCTCAATAAAGCATGTTTTGAAGCCCAGACATAAATAGAAAATAAATGAAAATGAAAAAGGTTTTCTTGTATATACTGTGATCTACTTGTTCTACTTGTTATTACTGTTAGTATTTCTGAGAGAAAAAAACCTCAAAGATAAACTCTTTCAGAATAATTTTAAAATAAATTTCTCAATGAATTAATAGATTGAGTTATTTAGTCTATTTGAACAGCATAAAGAATTATTTCAGGATATAATCTCTTAGAAATGATATTTCTTTCTGGAGTGGCCAGGCCCTTAATGTTATAATACTCATTGTTCCTGTGGCGAAACAGTAATCTCATCTACAACATCATTTTTGTTTTTCCCTTGAAATCAATTTCTGTCTGGAGAAAAAATTAATCAGTTTTAAGAAGGTTATCTTCTCTCTCTTTTTTCTTTCTCGGTGTTTTCTTTAAGTGATTCTAAATTCAACTTTTTAAAGACTGTCAACTTCTCTTTGTTGGTACCGCCTCCTATGCATAATTCCAAGATTCCAAAAGCAAATGACACAGCTGGGAAATCCACAGCATCTCTTGCCTTTGAAGTACATACAGGAACAACTCTTAGCTATGAGAAACTATCAGTCTTAAAGAAGCAGATTTTATATCTGCTGGACCTCAAAAGCCAACTGGTGGGTTTTGAGGTAGGGGGAGAGGAGCCTTTTGAAAGGAAGTAGTTGCTTGACCTTAGGAAGAGGTTCTCTCCTGTCATAGGATAAGACAAATATTCACTTGTGAGTTGTGAGACTGGAGCTGAATATAATGGTTCAACTAAGATTTAGAAATTGTGTTGTATGGCTTGTGCCATTTAAGACTTAATTTCAAATCATTAAAAAGAAGGCAATGAAGACTAAATATTTGTTACTGTTTATGTCTGTTTCTTCCATTTGATCTGTGATTCCTTAATGTAGGATGGATTTAATTCTTAATTCCTTTCTCCTTTGTTTCTCTTTTAATCACCCACATTTTACACTCCTTTATTGAATGCTTGTTTAGGATGATAATGTATGCCTTTTTAATGATGATTTTAGAGCTATGGATTTCCTTTATTGGAATGGACAATTCCCCAAAGGGCATCCTGGTCAAGAAAACAATATGTTGGTATAGCAGTAACAGCTGTTTTTAATTGATAAAAATAATATTTTTGGGAGATTCATATTTGTTTTATGTATTTTTATTATTGTTGTAAACATGGATACAAAGAGAGTTGATACTTTTATTATAAAGAGGAAGAAAAGGTAAAAGCATGCATAAACTAGGTCTGGATACTTCTCCAATAAATTATGAGGGCTTTCCAATATGTCAAAGTCCTGCAAGATTGTAGGTTGGCTCTGAGGGAAAAATGATTTCGTGTATCTATTTACTATTTATATTTCTAAAAATGTGTCTATGTCCTTAAATATTAGGGCTCAGTTGTACGAATTTTCTAAGGAATTGTTAAAATTTTGTGATAATAAAGGAGACACATCTTATCTTGTTTCGAGCTAGAAAAAATAAATTGTGTCCATGGTCTTCATCTCCTCAGTGTGGGATGTATCTTCTAGAGTAAAAACAAATGGTAAAAGCTGCACGGTTATTTGACATTCTGCAGCCGGTAAAAGCCCCTGTTAACTCTAGTGTCACTCCCAGAGGTATGCTAGAGGCCAATACTCCAAGTGCACAGTTCAGATGCCCCTGGACAGCACCATTATGTCCAACTCTATTCAAACCCCCATGTTTCTACCGTGTATGAAGAAAAACCATTTATGTAATTGATCTGTGTAAGAGTAGGTGCAGTCTTCCACACCGTTCTTCTGTGCCTTTCAATCCACAGATTAGCTGCCTTCCAAAAATTAATATGAGGTGTCCCTGCCTCTAAGGATGGGGTTGTAACTAGATGATATTTAAGGTTCCTTCCAACCCCAACTATTTTATGATTCTATGAGATGCATAAAATAGATATTTGTGTTTGGTCTGGACCCAATTTGATTTGAGATTGGGTGGTATGAAGGTGGTACAGGGGAAGTCAGTGCTTGTTTAGAGCCCAATTTGAAATAAGAGAGAAAATTTGGAATCCCAGTCTCCCTTTGTAGTAATCTAAGAGATTGCTAAGAACAGCCATAAGTTGGTTGTCTTCCTCATAGAGGCATTCTTCCTATATTCTCAGAGAAAGAACAGCTGTATATCTTATTCCTAATTTGAGAAAAGGCATAAATTTTTTTATGCACTTTGGGTGGTGACTAGACCCCTAATCCATGCTTTATGATGCAGAAGCGACTTAGTCCGGGAAGATAAATCTGTGCAGTCCAACCATTGCTCCTCATGTCAGACTGAGCCTCAGACCTGTGTTGTTCAGACCTGTCTCATGTTCAGGAGTCCGTCATGTGGAATGCAAGATTGCTTGGCACAAGAGAAACTAGAGATTGTGCCATGCTGAAAGGTACAGAGAGACTTCTAGAGGGACATGATCAGTAACAGGGGAGTGAGTAAAGATCTGGTTGGGTACAGTGTAATAAGGAAGACTCAAGACTGTACAAGTAAGATGAAATAGATGAATAAACTAGAAAGGTTAATTCTACCTTGACTCGTAAGAAGAGATGCACTGTTTTACAGTGGGGGTATGGTAATAGAAATAAAAATGAACACAGAAGGGGCAAAGGTTTTAATATTATAATAAAGCCTCTGCCCTAGTAGTATTTTATGGAGTAGGTATTATGGCACTAAATAGATGAGTTTTTTCTTTCAGGGATCTAGAAATGTGTCAGCCCTTTTTTTTTTTTGTGGATCTCTGTTTTAATACTCTTGCTTTCAGTTTCATGATTTAAATTTTTTTTCCATTAAACATTAGCTACTTTCTGCTTCTTTCTATGATTTAATTTAATTGTTTTTCTATCTCTCAAGACTTTTTTTTTAATATAGCCCAATCTATTTTACAGACAAAAAGCTGTAATGGGGCTCTAAAACATTTTTGTTGCTAAAAAGATAAATATTGCTTCCTTTGATAATTTTAAATGGAAAAGCATATTCCTTTTAACTAAAATTTCATGTTAAAAAGCAAATACAGAAACAAACAAAATGGCAGCAATCACTCCCCCGCAAAAAAACCAAAACAACACAACAAACCAAACCACTTAGCAGGATGTGATGAGAGGCTAGTTACTTTTTTCTCCCCCTTAAAGTAATTTATGGTCTCTTTGTTAATTAAATTCCACTAAACTGTCCCTGGACACTAATTAAATGCCTTCAGATTTACTGATTTGCAACAGTCAATTGTCTTTAAGAAAGAAAAGTGGAAAAATGACAATATGTTCATCAGCTGCATGTCCTAATGGATTTAACTGGTTTCAAAAGAGTAACTTAATTTCAAGTACATACTCTAATCACTGTGCTAAAGAAAACAGACTAAAAACCTGTAAATAAGTTTGTGACTCTCAGAAAATTAAAAAAAGGAAAAAAATGCATGAATAGTTAGATGATAGGATTTTAAATTATAGTGGCACTTGTATAGATATCAATATATTGATACTTTTATATATCAACAGAACAAGTTGATATAAACAGGGTTCTGGATAATTTTTCTTAATTAACTCTTGTTTTGGTCTTGAGTGAATGAGTAAAAACACCAAAAATCTGTTACATCTATGAACAGAAGCCAAAGTAAATGCTGAAAAATTACTTCAGAAATAAAAATGTTGTGTGTTGGTCTTTACTTCTGAATCCTGTACCTTATTTGAAATGGGGGAAGTTGAAAGATGTCATTTTGTTGATATATTCACTCTGGTATGCAGGTCGCATTGATTTGTAATAAAATGACAATTTCTCTCTTAGGACCAGTATTAAAATTCCCATTATCTAATTCCCACAGTATTTAGTGTTATTTTGGCCTCACCTTGATTGTGTGAGCAGTTCTGGCCCCTAAAATTAAAAAATATATTATTAAGGTACTTCCATGTGTCCTGAGTGGGCCAACAAAGGTGGTGAAAGGGCTGGAAGGCATGATGTCCTATCAGGACTTTGGGCATGTGTAGTTTGGAGGAAAAGAGATTGAAGGGTGGCCTCATTGCTCTCTGCAGCCTCCTGAGGAGGAGAAGCAGAGAGAGAGGTGCTACTCTCTTCTTCCTGATATCCAGTGACAGAACATGTGGGAATGGCTCAAAGTCTTGTCAGGGGAGGTTCAGACTTGAAATTAGGAAATATTTACCTATTTATTTATTAAGAGGCTGGTCAAACACTATAACAGACTTCCTAGAGAGGTGGTTGATACCCCAAATTGATGGGTGTAGGTGCCTGTCTGCATTTGTGAGGCATTTGGACAACGGCTTCAATTTACTTTTACTTGTTCAGGCCTGAAATGGTCAGGTATTTGGACAAGATGATTGCTGTATGTCCCTTCCAACTGAATTATTCAATTCTATTTTTCTAAATAAGAAATATTATCTGACTTCCAGATATCTTACATCTTGTGGTTTGTTATGGTTGGGTTTTTTCATTTTACCCTGTACTATGAGTGCTGAAGGACAGCCACTTTTGCAGTTTATATAATTTTAAACCAAGGGGAATAAATATCTTGTGGGTGACATGGATGTGGGATGACCACAGGTGGAAAATGTTGCTAAAGGATTAAGGAGAAAAAGCTTCTAAGTGATTCAAAGTAAATTTTGGCTAGGGTCAAAGTTTCTCTTTAAGGAGAATATACATAGTGCACTGTAAAGATGAGAAAAAGTGTTTAAGATACTTGAGAGAACTGGCAACTGAGATGACAAAGAGATGGGTTGGTCCAAAAAGGCCTGGTTCATTCTGCTTCTAGATAAATGAATTAAGCAACATCTCAATAAAATAGTAGTCTATTCTAAGAGAGAAGGAATAAGAGTTGAGAATGCTGTATTTTAAGGTTTGAAACTGGTGTAATAACAGTGCATTTCATCCCAATTTATAAGACAAGACTTAAATTTTGGTGACCTATAACAGAAGTTTATAAACTGATGTGGCAGGCGTGAAGTAGAATATATTTCAGTTTTGAAACATTGATATTTTTGAAAGGCGAAGTTTGTTCAAGAATAGATGACAGGCAGAAATAAGATGAAATTTCTCCAAGATAATTTGGGGTGCTCAGTCACAGTAAAGTAGGAAACATCTGCTGGGAGCAGATGTAAAAATGCACAAAGGAGTATTATTGCTATTTACAATGCTGTGGACAAAGATTCAAAACAATCACTAAGCCATTAAAATTAAGCAGACAAGGCTTTTTCCCATCCTTCTAGAATCATCTAACAAAATTGACCACAGGCAATGTTTTAATATCAACAAATATCTCAAACTAGGTGTTCATTGGGAAAGGAAGTATAGAAGGACACAGCTGTTAAAACAATCTCAGAAAGAAGTAATACATGTTGACTTCTTCAGTACTGAAAAGACTTGTGATATTTCTGAGACTGACTCAATGCTTGAGAATGAGAAATATTGGTTTATAATTAAGAAAGTTCAAAGGAGAAAAATGTACTAAACAGAATTCAAAAAAGTGGGGAGATTTTTATGGTTGTCCCATGCAGGGTCAAGAGTTAGACTTGAATGATCCTTGTGGGTCCCTTCCAAGAGAGTATTCTATGATTCCCTGATGATTAAGTGAATATTTTTAAAACTTTAATTTCTCCCAACAGAATTAGTTGGATTCTAAAATGAAAAGTAAATTATATCCAACTTGGTTAAAAAGAAGAAAAAATTATCAAGGAACCTAAGTTTTCAAATCACTAGAGCAATAGAGTTCTGAAAAACTTTAAAATGTGGTGGTCTTCGATTAATAATTACCTTTGACAACATATGGATGGTAGACAAAATTTGAGAAGTTTGGGTAAAGTAGGCAAGCTCAGGTTCATCCCAACTTTGATATTTGTCCAAATTTTGAAGTACACTTATCCTGGTTCCTTTTGTTTAATTTACATCTAAATCATCTACCTATTCCAAACAACTTCCTTCCTAACTTGGAACCTGCTTGAAATTGTGTAGAATAAAGTGAAGTTGTGGTATAAATTAGTTAGTTGGGTTTTGTTTTGTTGGTTTTGGTTTGTTTTTGTTATTGTTGGTTTGGGTTTTTCTGTTTTGCTTTGTTTTGTTTGGTTTTTTGTCATTTTATTTGGTTGGTTGGTTGGGTTGGGTTAGGTTGTTTTTTTTGTTTGTTTGGTTTTTTTGTTCTGTTTGTTGTTGTTTTAAATAGAACAGTTAACTGAATTTCTGGGAAAAAGAGCCCCGTTTACTTGTAAGCACTAAAAATGTCTTGAAGTGTTATGTTTGCTGAAACTGTGAGGTTTCCTTTATCAAAAGCAAATAATGTAAAACTTCCTTCTTTGCCAGGTCAGTGTGCCTTGTGGGGAAGGAAAAAAAAAACAGTTGATGTAATACATACTGAATTAAGAAAGCCAAAATATTCAAGTTGACATTCATATATGCAAATTAGAACCATTGGTACTTTATGCTAGTGTCAAATGGATGCAAACAAAGAGTAATAAACATAGATAGATTGGTTACAGTTTACTGAAAATATGGACTTGTAAGGTTAATTTTTTTTGTGTGAAGAGCATATAAATTACACATGCAGGTGACAATCTGAGAAGTTACAATAGTCTAGTGTAAAAGCATTGTAATAGTTCTCTCTCAAGCATAAGGCTTGGTCACATTGTCGATAAGCCAACAATGGCAATATGAGAAAGAAAACATAAGACTGAACTCAGATGTCAGATCTGAAATTCCATGTGTAAGAAATTCCTAGGTAATTAAAATTTTCATCTGCATTAAAAAAAAAGTCACATTTTATTACGTTGCTCTTTGAAGCATATCTCAAGAAAGATGAGGGTTCTTGATATCAGAGGTAAAGGAAAATATGACCTGGGAGAAGAAGACTCTAAGAGCATTATTTTTCTGTAGGGGAAATGATCAAAAAAGTCTCGCAAAAGGAAACAAATAAACTATGCTTCATGTTAGAGAATAGTTAGACACATGTTTAAAACTATAGGAGAAAGGATTCAGGTGGGAACATTCAGGTTAAAATAAAATAGCAGGTGTCCTTGAAAGGCTATGGAAAATCCACCTCACAAGTTTGGTGGTTGGTTGGTGTTTTTTCTGGGTGGTGTATTTTTTTTTTTAATTATTATTAACTTTTATACTTTCATTTTTTCAACATCAGTGTTTTCATAATGATCTTCCTAGACAGAACAGAACAGAACAGAAAAAGAAAAGATAGGTAAGGGTGACGTTCAAAGGTCTCTATCAGGACTGTTAACTACCACTGGGGCTGACTGATGTCTCTGTCGTATGTGCAGAACCATTAAACTATAAATGAATATTAAGTTACTCCACTGTCATTGATACTGATTTCTCAAATTTGATTTATATTTATATTATGTATAGATGAAAACTGCATCTGTGTGTACTTTTGTATATTTATAATGTTTTGACTTGTGCAGTTTTAGCTAGCATTTATTCTGGTTCTATGAAGCAGATGCAGAATTCAGACTACTGGTTGCTTGTGAAGGGCTAGGTGGGTACCTTTACTGCAAATAAATGAATTTGTGGACAAATAACGTCAAAGTTTGGGGTGGTATAGCTTAGTACAGAATGTTAAATGGAACTAGGCTGGTTCACTTCTAATTTAATTTCTAATTAATTATAAATTAATAGTTATTCTGTGTTGCTTTTCTGGAATGGACGAAATGAGCATCTAAAGGAAGATTATATTTGCCGATGTGAAAAAAGCAGACTTGAAGTTTCCCATGCATATATGCTAGAATGGCATGTAGTTCTGTTCCACATCATTTCAGTCACCAGTTCAGAGAGGCTACAGCCTTTGTAACACTTTTATTGAATATTTTTATTGAAGACAATAGACTTTTAAGACTTCTTTAATAAATTAAAATTTGATAAAATTATAATAATTAATAGCACTAATAATTTGGACAATGAAGAAATATTATCCTGAATGATTACGTATTCCATAGTGTCTTTTAAATACAGAGTGTTTCATGTGCCGTGCACAGTAGTTTCAAGTGAAGATTCAATTAGTAATTCTGTGCTAAACCTAATTGTGGTTTTTGAATGTCATTGGTTGGTGCATTCCTTTGCTGAGTCAGTTATTGCACATTTATTCTGTAAAGTTCAGAAATATTTTTCTAGTGTTTTATGAATATATCAGTAGTATGGAGGATGTTGTGAAGTTAAAATTTCACTTTCAAACACTTTTTGTCTTTATGCAGATGTTAGCTTTTACTTTAGTTAGTTGTCTGAAGAAAAAGAGTTGAATTCTGTTATTCTTTTCTGGTAAATGGGCCTGTAATTGCTCTTTGAGGATAATTTTAATTAATCTAATTAAATAGATTTTAATTATATTTTTGAAAGCAAAGTAAATGTTAACAAATTAACAAAATGCATGATTCTAGCTCATCTTTCTGGAAAGCATGTTACTACAGGTCTCACCCATATTTCGGCCAATAATTGAATTTGGACTTACTGCAACAAGACTCAGTATTACAAAAGCAAATCTATGAATTTAAAATAAATAAATTTTAAAAATCCATAAGGTACTTTATAATGTTTTTCTATAGGCCCAAGGAACAGAGATGGAGGTAATATTTCCTTAAGTTATAACAATGAACATATTCCAAATAGTGCTGTAAGTTGTTTTGCTTTTGTGGGTTTGAAAAAACCTAAGAATTAAAATCTTACAGAAAATTGCCTAGGGAACTTCTGATCAAAAGACTTGTTTCTTTTATAAAGACTGGAATTTTTATTATCATGTCCAGATACAGAAATATGGGGTAGGAAAACTAAGTGAAAAATGAAAAGAGGAAAACAGACAAGAACAGTTTTGCATTCTTGTATGGGGCATACACTTAAGATTTATCCAAACTGAAGTACAGATTTACTCTTATATTAGTATTGCATATTTTGTCCTCTAGTTGGGAGAACACTCTGAAATATAGTTGTGTCATCAGTCCCTTTGTGAATTGCTCTGCGTCACTCTCAGTTCAAATATTACTGCCTTAATTCATTTCAGCTTCAATTACAGAGTTTTCTTCTCTCTTGCAATCATACCAATTCCTTTTTTTTTTTTTTTTTTTAAGCAAAAATGAAACTGCTTTTGTTTCCAAGAATAAATGTGCTGAGCTGGTATAAATTCCATCTGAAGAAGTTCATTTATGCATCTTTTCAAGCAAAGTCCATTTTGATTTAGAGTAGACAATGTTGTTTATTTACCTATGTATACTTTGATACAATAGTAGTAATTCTGTTGTATGTCTAGGTATTACTAACTTGTTCTTCTGCTTCCTTTATCATTGATTCTGACATCTTTGACAAAATCTTTTATCCTTTTACTGTTGTATAGTTATTTTTTTTCACTCTTCACCTTCATTAAACTGCACTGCTCATAGATCAGCCACTCAAGAGACCATATTTCATACAATTATGATAATTATTTTGAAATGCCCAGGACTGTTAATTCTTATTGCTGTCACCATCATAATACTGAATTAATGATAAAACTTTATGAAAATGTTCAAAAAAGCATGGTTAGAAAACAGAATAGCAATAACATTTCAAATAAGGCATATCATAATAGAGCATTTGACATATATAAGTGTCAAATGTAACTGGAGACTAGAAAAATATGTCAAATCTTTATTAATAAGGCATAATGTTGTCTTAATTTTCAGCATTTCCTTCAATTATGTTATTTTTTCTTACATTTTCACCCATTAGATGCCAAGGTGAGGAAAGGATGGCAGGACTCTGAGTTTTTTATTTTTTCTCTAGCTGCTGAATGTTGCATCTGATAAGTACTCAGGTGGCATGAAAAAAGTTTTCATCTTAGTATGGTGATCTTCAAGATCAAAACTGTTCCATGAACTGAAGGTCTTTTATGAACTTTAGTAGCACATTGATTCTCTCTTGTGGAACTATGTGGGATGGGGTAGTGGGCTTTTTCCACTGCAGTACTGCATAGCCTTTATTAGAAAAGAATTGTTACTGGAAATAAGCTGAATTGGGATTGGCTATTTGTAACTATAAAAGACGTTTGCACCCATGCTCTGATGTGCTTGCTTAGCATATTTAAGGAAAACAATAAAGCTGATTATTGCCTTGCTCTTCAGTTACAGCTGGTTATGCTGAAACAGCAGTACAATGGATTTAACATTCTGATGGTAAGACAGAAAAATTAAGTGATACGTACAGTATCAGAATAGAAATCTTGACTGTCTATGGAGTTAAACCTGGGTCCATGGTTTTCTTGTTCAGTGATTTTTTTTTAACCCTATAGCTAATCTGTTCTATATATGGTATTTTAGTAATCCCAACTTCGATATTAGTCATGAATATAATTTTAAAAACTTCTGCTTTTCTGTACTAGGTAATTGTTTAAAAATTACAATTTTTTTAGACTAAAAGAAAGGGGGATTGGGATTTTAGGGTTGTTTTTATTTTTCTGGCCTAGTCTAGACACTTATAAATTTTTCACAATGATGAGGTTTGTATTTCAAATGTATATACATACATGCACAGACGTATAAGTAAAAATATAGCTCTGCCTTTTTTTTTGTTTGGTTTAGAAGGGAGAGTTTTTCTCACATACTGAGAACTGGAACAGGCTGCCCAGGGAGGTGGTGGAGTCACCATTCCTGGAAGTTTTCAAAGAAATTGCTTTGCACTTGGTGCTCTGTTTGAGTTGGCATGGTGGTCGCTGGTCAAAGGTTGGGCTCTATGATCTTGGATAATGTTTCTATGATTCTATTCTATTGCACAGTCTAGGAAAAAAAAGTCAGAAAAAAAACTAAAGTCAGAAAGTCAGACTGAAACATTTTCTCTGATTACTGACACTGCTACCATCCAAGAGATAGTTTTTGAAAATATTTTCAGTAGGATATAATGTAACTTTTATTTGCCCTCTCATACTCAGTGGTCCAGAACTGGCTTTTCAGGGTGATTAAACTTTTAGATAGTGTTATGCTCAAAGGAATTATATTATCTAAAACCCCCACCCTTTACTTCCCTTCTCCTCAGGAATCCCAACTAATGATCAAATGTTTTTTTTTCCTAAAGCATAAACTGCTGCAGTGTAAATTCTTTAAATGTGTTTGTATAGCCAAAAGGCCACATATGGGAAATGTGCAACTTGAAATGAACTTCTTAATATATGATAGATCATGTCAATACAATCTAAGATTGTTCCAATTTATAAACAGGGGTTCTTTAGTATCCCTGAGGAAGACTTTGGTGAATAGTTGCACTGTATGGTTTGAGAAGGAGATAGAGACATAGGTATAGATATCTGGACATTGTGCTTACTTTATACACCTGCACTTTTTCCCCCAGTAAGAAATCATGTCATACGAATACACCTCCAAAATTCATTTGAGCAAATATTACTATTATAATGGATGAGTCCTGTGTATTGGCTTGCCCTCATGAATCTAATTTTTGAATTTTCGGCTAAAGACATTTGAAACAGAACAGCTATATTTTTGACAAAGGGTTTGTTAAATAGAATTTTCTTTGTCAAAAATTCTTTTGAAGTCAGTTACCAGACACATCTCTTTCTTTTTACTGATACAGTACTATCGTTTACCTTGTAGAAGTCACGTTTAACAGCAAAATAAGTCCACATAATACTAGATATTCTTGAACTATTCTTCATGTCACTGCCCCTAATCATAGCACATTTTAAATGTTGCAAGTTTCAAATTACATCAGACTCTAATACTTTATTATTTGTAAAATATGTACATGCATACACGTGTACTATTCTGATTGGTCTTCAATCCTTAAAATACAAGATTGAAAAATCCTGCTAAAATGTTGGACTCTAAGGCTACTAATAAGAAGCTGCATTAATTATGTTTACAGTGAAAAGACTTTTTTTTCCAGACTTCATATCTTAGAACCTTTTCCATTAAAGACACCATTGCTACTGTATCTAAATGGGATTAAATATTAGTGATGATCATTTTAAGGACGCTTTACACTGCTGGAATTGAGTGAAATGATCTTAATGCAGTAAAAAAAGCTTAATATGAATAAATATGAAAAGTCCATCAAGCTGTCTTTTTCCTTTGTTTCTATTTCTTCTGTGCTTTTCTTAATGGTGTTGCTGTATTAGATATAGCAGCACAAAGAACACAGAACAGCCCACTGTTTGAGAGCCAGTACTAGCTAGTGCAATTTCTTTTTAATCCTTTCACTAGAAATGATTTTGTTTTCAGTTGAAGATGATAAAACTAAACTTTAGAGTTCATGGGTAATCTCTGTGAGTCATTTTACAGCAATTAACTGTTCCAGTTGATGCGAAACATTCTATCAATGCCAATAAACCAGCATTCTCTTCTCTTCTACCCATACCCCTTTCAAAGACATTGGGCTTTGACAAAATGAGATTTTTCTGAGATATAACCAACAAAGTGGGCAGGGGACTGTCAGGGAAGGAGAAGAGTACAGAGAGGTGTGAGAAGAAACAACTTCTTAAAAATAAAAGGACTGTTTTCTAGTGGCTCTGCAAAGCAGTATATTACTAGTTCTGAAATTTTTGATGTGGTGAAGATAAGGAGTAGCCTTTAAAAGAGCATTAGTGTTTTCTTACAGAAAAAGGTCGATGTGTTCAGCCTATTGCAAAGTGCACTTGCTTGCATTCTTCCTGTGCAGCACAAAGGCAGCATTAATGGAAATGATAAATAGTTTGATGAGCAGGCCAGGTGGCGTAGCAATGGCCCACAAGACTGCTGAGCTGGAGACAGGTTTTAAAACAAACTTGGGGCTCTTGCTTCCTGGACTGGTTGAAGTTGAACATGTCGAGGAGGTAATGTGATTGATCTCTTTGGAGGAAGATGCCAGCTGGAGAGCTCACAAACTGCTCCTTCAGGATTCTCCTTAACGATGAATTGATGGCAGCTTCTGAAAAGAGTTACTCACACCGCACTCTTCCCAGCCATTCAGAGGTAGGGCTCTATCACAGGGGCTGCTAAAAGAAGGAATTGAGAGTTTAAGGGGACAGGAAAAAGGTGTCCCTTGTGAAAGAAAATGCAGGAAGTACATTCCCAAAATGCAGCTATTATTTCTCAACTCCTGTAAAATAGATGTTTTTTTAGGGTCTTATACACACAAATGGTTGTATTAAAATCCTAATAAAATAAGAGGTCACCTTTTCATCCGAGGCCTGCAATTCATATTATATTTTAAATCAATTATTTTAAAATTGTACTGGACTAATGCTCAATTAAAAATATTCTAGATCTCCTCAAAATCATGGTGAACAAAAGGGCTTGTTTTTTTCTTAGCTTCATAGTCCTTGTAACTCTTGAATTACATTTCTCCCTTCATTGGAGGTTCTGGTACCTTATCTTCTGATAAACTGCATGCATGTCCCTTTGAAACTTCCCCTTGCTGTTTCAGAAACTTTTCTTTTTCAGTATATGACAGCTTGTGACTTTTATCCGGCATAGCCAGCTTCTTATGACATTTCCTCTATTATCAGACAACAGCAATGAAACTTACTATGGTATTAACAGTAGCTCAAGAATTTTAGTCAATCTGTAAATATGTTTGTTTGACCTAAAAAACCCCAATATGCACAAAGGATAGAAGGGTAGAAATTGAGTCCAGACAAACTGCACATAGTAGGAACAAATGATCTTTGAGTATTAAGAAATCTCAATCATGGAAATGGAGAAAGTGAAATAATAGAGCAAATTTTGATAAGATCTGAAAATGAAAGCAAACAATTGATTTGTCTGACTTTACTTGATGTATTCAGGAGTAAATGTTAAAGAGACTAAACAAAGTAGAACTCATTTTTTGTTACTCCAAGACATTGGTTTTACTGTGAAAAGCCTTTTACTTATGATATCTGATAGCTGTGAAAAATTGAACTCCAAACACATTGTTACTATAAGGATAGGGGCACAATTTATTTATATCCTATGTGCATTGCCTGATTAGTCCTCAACTGTGTAAGGTTCTGATCCCCTGGATCTTTTTTGGCCATTGCTACTGCAGAAACTAGTCCTGCAGAAGTCAGGATGTTAGGGTGTTCAGGGGAAGAGAAGATCAGTGGCAGCTAGGAGTTGGGAAGCAGTTATTGTCCATAGATGAACTCGAGCGCTACAGTTTACATGCAGGACCTTGTTCTTTTGGTTTATATCTTTCCAGTGCTTAATTTTTAATTTGGTTACAAATAATCACCCACTGTTCAATATTTAATCTAGAAAGTTTTGTTTGTGAATGGTGATGATTTTGTTTGTTTGTTTGTTTTTAGATGAATTATTCTGTTCCTCAGGAAATTCTTTTGGTGGGTTTTACTTTTCAGTAAAACTAATTTATTCTTTGCACACTTTTAAAACCACAAATACTACATCCCAAATGGTAGATACAGTGTAGAAGGAAACCTCTAGCCTTTAATTAGTATTCAAAAGAGCTAGCTTTTGAAGTGTGATCCAGAACTAGAAACTATTTACTTGCTCTCAGTTCCCACTAATGCCTGAATGGGGAAATCCTTCTCCTTAACATCTTACATTTTAGAAATAAAAAGTACCAGAGTAAGGTATGCTCAGCACTGTCTGATTTTTTTTTTTTTCTTTTTTTTTTTTTTTTGTTCTGTGAGGTGTTTCTCTGCAGCAAGGAGCTGTAGGGTAACTGTGGCAGTGGTACTTTCCACCTGTGACACACCTTCACAGTAGCACCCCACACCGTGCACTCTCCACAGAGTCACATGTCTCCTCTCCCTTGCAAGTGAGGGTTTTTTTTTTCCCCAGAATCATCCTGTTGAGAGCCCAGCAAGCTGGAAGCTGCTGAATATCTGCCAGTAAAGAATTTATTCCTTATAGTGGGTGGCCAAGTGGACCACTGAAGTGAGTCATTTAGTAGACTGGAGCACGTTTTTTTCCCTGCCTTAATCCATCTCAACTTTACAAACGCTGGTGGCTGGAAACATGGTGAAATTTATGTTAAAATCTTAAAAATGGAAATATGAACTCACTGTAACTATTACTAAAATTAAATATTCTGCTACATGTAGAAACTATGAAGAATATTCCACATTAAAAGTTTAAAGTTGCTTTTTATTTCAAATTGATGAGGACAGGAGAAAAAACATAGCTTTGAAAACCCTGGAATTTACTTATGTCTCAGATTTAATTTATCTTAAAATATATTTTGAGAAATCTCACTGGTTACTATTTGTAATTGACAGTTATTGAAGGCATAAATACTTCTTCATGTGCTTGCCTGCACATCTGTACTGCCCCAGCACTGAGGTCCAGTCAGTGCATTGAAGAGATGTGCATCTACAGGTTTTCTTCCCCATATTCTCACACTCAGGTTCCTTTGGTAGTTTTCTACCTTTTGTACTGCCTTCCAATGCAGTACTTTTTTGCACATCACTTCTCTATCAGATGCATGGGTAACCCAGAAGGCAGACACCATCATAGCATTCTCCTTGCCAGCCTTTTCTTGCTCTAGCTCCTGCATCTGTAAATATTCTATTTCAAATTTTAGTGTGATTTTTGCTTTCACAGAGGTAGTCCAATAATGATAAGATTTATGAAAATTACAATATATTTTTTTAATTCTTGAACAGCCCAATTAGGACCTTTTCGGACTGATGTTCTTGGGTAATGCTTTAGAACAGAACAAAGCTAGGAAGTTTTGGAATTCTTGGGTTCTACCAACTGAAGTAGGGCATGGAGCCAATAGCACCAAGGTTATGGGTTCAACCCCTGTATGGGCCATTCAGTTAAGAGCTGGACTTGATGGTCTTTGCGGTTCCTTCCAACTCAGAATATTCTGTGATTCTCAAATGAATTAAACTGTATGTTTATTTCATTAGGGTATTGGAAAACATTTACTTCAAAAACTCCTGTAGCAAGAAAACACTTCTTGCCATTCTGTCACAAGTCTTGGACCTATAGCAAAAGACCAAAACTGTATTGTATTGGTGAAAGCAATGGGTATAGATCAAGGGACTTGTCAGTTTGTAGGTTCTTACATTTTTTAATCAAAATTTTGTAATTTAAACTTGCTGCAGAGAAAAGCAACACCCCTTTTCTCCTTTTTTCTATCCCATTTCAAAGTTCTTTGATGGCTTAACTGTCCATCCCACCCCCAACTGTGCAACAAAGGTGATTGGTGTAACACTTGAGAATATGCATAAAACATGCATATTAGGGACTCTGCCCTTTTGGGTACAGAATGCTTTGAAAGAACATTTTGCTCTCAAGAAAGAACAGTCAGTCTTCCCTTTAACATTTGATATATTAAAAATACTCGTTACTTGTACAGAAAACTTGAACATCATGAATCACTGTAAAGTTTCATACAATGAAATTAATTTCAAAGTCACTTCAACAAACATAATAAGTTTTGTTCTGGAGAGGTTTTGATTGCAAAAATGGCGCAGCAGTGTGAAGCTACTTTTGTCCCTTGCTGTTCTTGAAAAGGGGTTCAGTATAGAAATATGAGAACAAATTCATGTGAGAATGTTCTACAGTGCTGAAATGATTCACAACATCATATGTAAACTTGATATATTACTTGGGAGACTGTCTAGTCTGATTAGAAACTATTAGTCTGGGATATGGCTTTAATTGAATTAGAGTAATATGTTCTTCGAAGAGGAGTGTCATAGTTTCATGATAATGCTAGAAGATTTGTCTGTTTTAAGGTAATCCTAAATGAGGCTGCTTACTCTCCATTAATATTAAGGGAAATGGACTTGTTCTAAAGTGTTGGGAGTACAGATACTTAATTTTTCTTTTAAATAGCATTTTTGTGTATCAGTTCCAACCAATTGAGAACAGAAAAAAAAAATCAGGCAACTTTGAATGCTTATAGTATATTCTTCTGCTAGCAGTTCAGGTTCTTGTTTTGATAATTTTCTTTTCTCCTGACTCCTGTTTTCTTTAAGGTCTCATTCGATTACAAGAGCTCATCAAGGCTCCGTCACGATACAACCTAAGACTAAAAATCCGTCAGTTACCAGCTGACACAAAAGATGCAAAGCCATTGCTAAAGGAGATGAAAAGAGGCAAAGAATTCCATGTAATCTTTGACTGCAGCCATGAAATGGCAGCAGGTATCTTGAAACAGGTAATCCTCATTTTGCTTTAGATATCTTAATCTCTTTCATCCGTAATAAATAAAAGTATTATTCAGACCTAATGGTATTTAACAAGCAGGGAAATTGTATGTCAGTTTTACTGAGGCCTAACTGAAAATCAGCCAAGGATTTCAGAGGTAATTTTATTGGTGACACAAATGGTAGATGCTTTAATTATGCTTTTATAAAGAAGGATTTTAATTAATTTATGTTCAGGAGGAACATGAAGGTAAATTAGTCTTTCAGCTATGATACTTTGGAGAATTGATGCTTTAAGCATGGTTTTAAATGCTTGCTTGATGTAATTTTATATATCAAATCTTTATGTATGTATGTATGCATTTTTTATTTATATATCTGGTTTTATTTGAGGCCTCTCGGATGTGTGTTCCTAATCAGATAGTGATATCTGATGTTACCAACAGACCACATTACTGTGTTCCATTGAGAGGACAGAATTTATATCTTAGAGCCATATTCTCTTTGCACTAATAATGGAACTGCAAAACACCCAAGTATATTTGGGTTGATTCTTTGAAAATATTGTGTGCAAGTGAGATGAGTAGGTGAGATGCAGCAGAATTCCAAAGACTTAACTGGCTCAGAGACCATTTTCTATAGTTTTTTAAATTAAGCTATGACTTCCAATTTTGTTGCATAGGAAAAATACCTAAAACTGAAACAATATTCTACACTTCTAATGCATAGCATTTAGTGACTTTAATTCATGTTTATATTATGTTTGCTACAAAACTGTAGGGTATAAATTGAAAACAAAATGTATTTAAGAGCTGGAAATATGCATCTCATTAGAGGTACTTACAGGTATTATTGCGGCTATAATTAAAATTGCTAATACGCCTACATATATAATATAATTTCTTTTCTTTATTGTCCATTGATTGAAAAACTCTTATTAGTCCCTAGTAATTTTAAACCTCTGCTGGTGTTTTTTTCTAAACATAAGCCAGCCTAGTTATTCTAGTTGTTTAGGCCAAATCATTGAACGTACATTTAATTATTTCAAATATTTAAAATCTAAACAATGCAGATGGAAAATGTTTTGGTGGCAATATTAAGCTGGAATACTAACAATAACTCCATCGAGATATGTTACTTACACAGTACCTAGAAGTTTATAGGTGAAAAAACTCTTTCATTTCACAGTATACAACAATGTGAAAAATGTATGAATAGAGGGAAATAGGAACAAAATTAAAAGCACTGTATCTTTAATCATGTCCCAAGACCCAAGAGTGAACATTCAACCTCTTTAAATCAAATTATGAACTGTTTCATCAAAGTACATTGCTCATCCTAAAGATTATATAGAGAAGATACAGAAAAAATTCTTTCATGAATATTTAGATCTTTATATAAGTTCTGTAGATTTTTACTTTTCCATTCAGGTGCTATATTGCAATGCTTTAATAATGCCCAAAATTTGTCGTTTTGAAGCTGAATGTAAGTGCTTGCTGTCGAAACTGACACAAGGGGTGTTGAGAATATTATTTAATGTTAGTATTCCAAATATAGAGTTTATAGGTGATTATTGAAAAAAAATCTTTATATATATCCATATCTGAATTGTTGACTGATTAGTTTTCTTTTCATGGTGATGGAGGGATGAATCTTGGGAGACATGACAAGGAGTTTCACTTTGAGAGGATGATTGGAAAGATTAACGGTGAAACTAGTAGAAGACAACACAAGTTTAAAATAAGGAAAACAAAGTACCTTTAGAACCTAGTGAAAAGGCAACTTCTCTTTGCTGGCCAAAAATATGTAATGAAAAGTAAAAAAAAATCGCATCAATTAGACGAGCATACTTAAATTAAGGTGAATCTCATTGTTATCTACATCACCAGGAAACCAGGGAAACCATACATAATTTAAAAGGCTAGGGAAACTCTAATAATGAGAACAGAGAAATTACAATGTTTGAAGAGGGAAAAGAAGTGAGATCTTTAGAGAAGTGAGAAGGTGAAAGAAGGAAGAACTGGAAAAGAGACAGCATCATCGCATAGCAGAATAAGGAACATGCGTAGGATGCTGTATAGGGATCCTTTGGACTATGAAAGACTTGATTAGAAGCAGTAATGATATAGGTGACTGCAAATGTGTTACATATATAGAGGATAATACTTTGGTTTTATTAAAAAAAGCCAAGTTCTTATAAAAGCTAAGAATGTTTGTAGTTGTAGAGTTCCTAATGAAGTTGCAATATTTCTTACGGGGATGGGGTTTACCTGTGTTTAAGACAATTTAATTGCTACTGGAACACTATAATCTAGTTCTAAGTATTGTTGTGGAATTCCAAGTATACAAATATGGGCATTCTTTGGAAAAGTGGTGTGGTTTTTTTTTTCCAAAACTTTAAAGTGTTATAAAATCTCATTTACAACTGATACTTGGATTAGCTCTAGATTTTTTTCTCTTTGGAAAAGATCATATAGACTATTCATTTCATCATTTTTCAGACAATGTCACAAATAAAAAGGCACCCACAGCCTTCAGAATGCTGACAATTTTTTTTTTATACAAATGTTGTTATTTTCACAGTAGTACAATTATGTCTTTCAGTGTCTTTAAGGAGTCCATGTGGTAGCAACTTGGCAAAGAATTTCTTTAATAGTTCCTGGAAAGGAAGAAAATACTAAGGCAGCTTTTGTGCAGAGCATGGAGATACATGCTTCTCATGAGAAAAAGCCCTTAATGAATAAACATATTTTTTTATCTACAAATATTTTTTGATGCAGTTGAGAAGAAAGCACGAACTTTTAAAATGCACAGTTTATCAAAAACTACTTGTTATTACATAACAAGTTAGCAAGAGCAATGAAGGTACTTTAGAGATACGTGAATTTATAAAGTAATTCTATGAATATTTGCTCTTCATTTTTATTTAAGTAATAGCTCTCTTGCTGTTCAAAGTTTGACTCAAGATAATTTCCTTCCATGGTTGGGTGCAGGTGTATAATACAGGCTTGGGTCCTTCTTTTAAATGCATGGTTTTGTTCATCAAAATAGAAAAAAAACCCCCATTCCTATTAGGTAATTCATTTTAAAGGAAGGGTTCAATAATGAATGAAAATATTGTCAACTCAAATTATGTGTTGTAACTTAATGTATCCATTAGAATGTAAAAATACAAGCCTCTTTCACATTTACGGCACTAAACAGTCTAATAATATTCTTTCTATCAGAAGATCTGGTACATAAATTCCTTTAATAGTCAGTAATCTTCTCTAACTGCTAAGAAATGACTTGCTTGACCTAATTTTAGCATGATTCCAACCCTATAGTCTGATCTTAGTAGTGTTCTTTTGCAGCATTTCATTTGCCATGTGCGTGTGATAAAAATGTATTATGTGGCCTCAGAAACATTAATCTTTTGTTTATTTTTTTCAAGGCTTTAGCTATGGGGATGATGACAGAATACTATCACTATATCTTTACCACACTGGTAAGTGGCTTGTGAAAACATAGTGATGACATCCAACAAAGACGTTACTTTCCTAATTATATAACTCAAAAACGTGGAAAAAGTCTCTCTGGAATAGAGTATGGGTGCAAGATGTTTTCTTTGCTGAGTTTTCTTACTTTCAGTGAAAACTCATCAGGATGGTTTAATTAGTGTTCAGCAGTGTGCCCTGGGAACTGATAGACCTGAAAAAGCATCTGGCTGCAGCACTGCAGCTTTTAACAGTCAAGGAGGGTTAAATGCATAATTCATAACTTGTTGTTTATTTTATGCATATTGTCCTTTTTGTCTTTTAGCTGTTTCTATGTGAGGATTAAGATATTTTAAAATTTACTCCTATATTCCATATTTTTAATCCAACATTTTACAAGGTAGTTCTTCTCTGTCATATGATTCATGAATAATTTGGTGTGAATCTTAGCAGCATTTTATTTAACAATTCGTATGAGCTTTTTAGGAGCATGAATTATGAAATATTCATTGGTGTCCATTGTAAATGCAACTTAGAAGGAATTTGATCATTCTTAGATCTATCATTTGCAGTAAATGAACATTGTGAATGCTCTTACTAAACAAACGTGTGTAAAATCTTTTTCCCTGCTCACCACAGCCTAACTAAGAAACAGACTGAAAGTTGGTAAAATATTATTCTAGAGACTACAGAGTCTCCAGAGTTGTGCACATTTCTCTGTCCTGAGTTTGTGTTTAATTTTGTCTAATTAGATTGCAGTTCATGGTGTTTTTTTAAAGAAAAGAATGAGACAATGTGAGACATGTGCCTTGGCAAAACCATGCTTTAAATGGCCGATGTTTAAAGTCACATGCATGTTTAAGTTCTTATAAAAATGAATCTTTTGTGGTAGAGTAGGAATCCACCTCAGAATCACAAAAGAGAAGTTCATGGAAAGTATTAACATGAAATAGTTTAAAATAAAATAAAATAAAATAAAATAAAATAAAATAAAATAAAATAAAATAAAATAAAATAAAATAAAATAAAGATTTGTTTTCCTAAAAGTGGATTATAGATACTTTGAAGGTTTTATTCTTATTTTTTTATAATTTTTATTTTGATATTGATGAAAATTGTTTGAGTACTATGCTGTCCTTTGGCATTGAATTTTCACTCTTAAAGCTCTTTTTAAAAATCAGAATTTTCTGTCATTCTTATTTACTTTTTAAAACGTTAGATTTTTTGTGGAGACAAGAATATCATATTGAATTGGAACTACCAAGAGATAATTTACTGTGCAAAAACATATCAGAGATTTTTATTTTGCAATGTAGCCCTGGAACCAGCATCAGAATTTAGTTGTTTTTATATATTAATTGCTTCTTATCTGACATGGTGAAAGTCCTGTCAAATAAATTTTCCAGTCACAGTGTTTACAACAGTCTTCTGTGTAATCTTCTCTTGATTGATTCAGGATGTAATGCACTGGCTCATTATACACTGACCTGTGTGCAGTTGTAATATATGCATAACAATATTGTGTATATTTATTACATTCCAGTATAAACATGAATGTGTTTGGATTAAAAAATTGCATTCAAGGTTCTGACTTCTTGCACAGTAAAAACTGAGAGAATTATTCAAAGAGAAAGATGTACCGTAATTCTAGTTATGTCCAACATTTCCTTTCAATAAAATGTTTTATTTCTTTACAAAGAGGATGTGAGGTTTTTTTAAATGAATTTTGAAACCTGCATATCTTAGATATGGGAAACTATATCATATTACTAGCTACCAAATTAAAAATGTGTGGTGATTGATAACTGGTTGATATTTTTGTGGGCTTCGTGATGTTGACAATGGATGTTATATTTGGGTTTTCTGTAGTACAATATTTAATCTTCCTCAGCTTTAGCCAGTAAACAAAATGGATTCAGGCAAGTGTTACACATAAAGCTACCTGACAACAAAAATTAAATTAAAAATTAGTCGAATCACTACCTGTGAATTATGGGGAAAATTTCTATGTTCAATAAATTAAAATCATGTTATAGGGAAACAATATATTACATATAACCTTCATTACATCTTTTTTTCCCCCCTGTTCAATACTTGATCTTAGACCTGAGTTTCCTGAAGTCAGGTACTGGTTCTACATTGCTTCTTAGGATTTGATCAAAGCACTTGGATAACCTTGCATTTACTTTCTTGAGCTAAAATTTGAATTGTTTTACTTTTTATTAATTATAGTTCCCCCGTGTGTGTTTGAGGGCTAACTGTACACACACACACACATACAGATATACTGAAAAAAATATAAATTGGCAAAAGTTATTCTTGCAAAAGTGAATTCTTAATCAAAGATATGTCTATACTTGGGAATATGTTGATGACAGTGAAAAATGCTTCTGATTAAATTTAAAGCTATGTACATTTTCCTTGTCCTTGCTCACCATCACCCCCAACACCCGCCTACTCCCCTCCACCAATTTATCCCCCTAAGATTAACATTTTTAAGTTTCACTGAGAGTGAAACCTCAAGGAAACTCTTCTCCAGTTTATTTTACGATTTGATGTCTGATTTCTGGTAAGTTCAAGAACTTGCAATAATATTAATGTTTAGAAATTTAAAATAATATTTAAGCTTACTACCTAGTAGTAGATACAGTTCTGTAATTGGACTAACACTTCCTGGAAGTCTGCTCTTTCTCTGAGAGTCAGATTACTCCCACCATAAGGGCTGCCAAGTTGCTTGCTCACAGTCAGAGGCCCCCAGACAAGCAGAACATGCTTCCTAGCATCAATAGCACTGAAAAATTACCATGTTCTCATCTGGGGAAATGGTCCAACAACTGAAATACCAATTGCAGTGTATTACAGAATTTATACAATGGTAATTTTTTCAGGACCTGTTTGCCTTGGATGTGGAACCCTATCGGTACAGCGGTGTTAATATGACTGGATTCAGAATACTGAACACGGAAAATACCCAGGTGTCCTCTATCATTGAGAAGTGGTCCATGGAGCGCTTACAAGCACCCCCGAAGCCTGACTCAGGTTTGCTGGATGGATTTATGACGGTATGAATACCAGCATTTGGTTCCTTTTTTATATGTTTGTGAATCTAAAAAAAATTTAACTTTCTGTTTGTTATTAAAAGTGTTTAGAGGTATGTAACCAGATACTATTGTAAACATGAGTCAGAAATTAACTGTGATATTTCTGTCAATATTTTTCAGATTGAATACATGATTATATTAACTTTCCTTCAAAATTACACCTGCTGTATTTTTTTTTTCAAATTATAATGCTGTATTCTAAATGTTGAATTCACCTAACTTCCCTAATTTAATGGAGAAAATTTTTATGGGACAGAAATCAAGCTAAGGAAAATCATCTCTTTCTCTGTATTTTGTGTCTTATTCATTTAAGATTCATTCATGGATGTGTACTTTCTAATATTTACATAAATCTTGTTTTTGAATATTTTATTAATATTATGAATTAGACCTCATTACTATCTTTTCTACTTTCTGTGCTTTCAGATTAATCTGATTAATTAATCTGTCTGTTTATTTTCATTTTTTTCCCTTCCATTGCCATGTGTGTTTGGCTTCAGTTCAGTCCATAAAAATCAAAACTGTATTCCTGCAGAGAAACTTTCATTGCTAGGTTTGGGTGAGTTTTTGCTCATTAGTTGGAATTCAATCTGGAATTATAATCTCAGGAAGGGATCTATTTTAAAGGACCTCCTACATTAGGGCTTTGGTCTTCAAATTTGTTGAAAGATTTTTCCACTTTGGCCTCTTACCAATTTAGGCAATTGGGGTTTTTTTGGCTTTGGTTTTTTTGGGGGAGGATTTTTTTTTTTTTTTTTTTTTTTTGTTCGGTGGCTTTTTTTTTTTTTTTTTTTTTAGGTTTTTAATCTTCCATTTGAAAAACAGAAAATTGTTTTTCTTGAGGACAAGTATTTTAGTAATCTATCAGATGCCTAGATTGTGTTAATTATTCCACATAACACAACTAATGAACAATTTTTTTCTACTGGTAAGTTTTAACAATCTTATAGATATTAGGTAATAAATTGTGATCAATATTTTAACATGTTACTTTAATTTTTTTCTAGAAAATTATCCTTTTTATAGAAAAATACTTTTATAATGTACTTACTGCCTATAATGTCTTGAACATGGTAGTTTGAAACATTTTAAATTTAATTTGTTTACTAATTTCTTGCACTGCACTTTACAGATTGCATCACATGGTAGTTTTAAAGTTATATTGTACATTTCTCTAAATAATTTCAAACAAGCAATGAACTCCCCCAAAATCTGAAAACTGGGAAACATGCATCTGGTTTATATTTAGGTGCTACTTATTACTGTAAGTCATTGTTTCATGCTTCCTTGTTTGTATCAATAATTTCAGTTCTTTTATATTTACCTTTTTGAATTTAAAATTTGCATCACCGCTTCTCATTCATTGTAATTGTATATTTTATGTACTGATGAAAGATGCAAATTATCCAAATGACTTTTGGATATTTTCCAAGATCAGATAGTTACTTTATGAGAACATAGGGTCATGGTGAAAAATAATGGAATAATAAATATTGGAATAGAGTTCTGTGGGCCAGCTGCATGTTTTTCATCTCCTGTTGTGTTGTAAAGAAGGTGTTTTTCTCAGAAAACCTTCTGATGTGAGGCAGAACCTTATAATTGCTATTATATGATTCTGTAAGAATAATACTTTACATCATTATTTTGCCTCAGGATAGAAAAGTACAAAAAGTGCATGAAAAACACAGTAGCTTCTCCCCTGGACCCTTAAGAGCCCTCTATGCTCCAAGTGAAACCAAGTGTTCATACAGACTGTGATGAATATTTTATGGTCATTCTTTTCATTGATTAAACTTTTAAATGTGCTTTGATTACCTGGGTTTTAAATACCTGAGAGATGCAGATAGTATTTAAATTATATTTAAAGGGTTAATAATCTCAGCAAAGTGTTATGAGATTACAGAGCTGGCCCTTAGATACAGAAAAACCATCCAGTGTGTCCAATTGGATGGTGTGAAAGAAAGTCAAACCATGATGCCATTGCACAATGTTTTTTCTGTGCTCAGAATAAAACAAGCCACTTTATTGACTTATTGTCAGGGAAGTTGTAAAATCAGCTAAGTGTGCAAAATTTGACTTTAATGTCACTGTTGTTTATGTATATTTAAGTAAAAAATGGACTTGGGAATCAAAGACTCTTCACAGATATTGGTGCGAGGGTGTACTCTAACTGGTATGGGCTGGACTGGAAATGTGGTTTATTTCTACTGGTTGATAATGGCTACAGCTTAATCAGAAAAAATCAGCAAAAGACTGCTTAATTTGAATGCATTCAGCTTGAACCACACAGCTAAATGCCTTTTATTAGGTTTAAAACAGCTAAAACTTGTTCCTAACAAAAACCTGAAGTTTATACAAAGCATTTAGAGACCTCTAGTAAAGACTAGTAAAATTCATAAAGACTAATTTTTTCTGGCAGTGTAAATTATGAATTATGGTAAATTATGAATTTACTGGGCAGTTATGAACTGCAAAGCTTTTTAAGCTCCAGTGGTGTTTGTGTAAGGTACTTCTAGCCCAGACTTTTTCACCATGTAGACTTTACCCTTATGACAGAACTACCAATATAATTCCGGCCTTGCTTTTCCTTATTCAAGATTCATAGAGTTCCCAGTATTAATTGTTGTTTAAAGGTTTTTTCTCTGTAGGCTTGTGTAACTCTCAAACTAGTATATAATTTTCCTCATAACTATTTTACCTTTTAGTATCATAATGGAATGCAAAGTTGGTATAAAATTTCATCTCATCTACTTGGAATGTTCCAACTCAAATTTCCAAGTATGAATCCTATTGAGTTCAATTATAATAGCTTTTCCTTTGTTTCTATGCTGTTCCTCAGCAGACCTCTGTAAAAGTGATGGTTTATCACACCTGAGGGGAAAAGTGATTAAAATCAAATTTGCTATCACCTTTCACTCTTCTCTTAGGATTTCTTAAGTATTCGTTTGTATGGACTTTGGAAAAAAAAAATTAAACTATTTAATGCTACCATATTGAGCAATTCTAGTAATAAACGGTTACTTATTGGTACAACAAAGAAACTAAATGCGTTCTATGATTTAGGAGAGTAACTACAGTACAATTTTTATCATGGCTCCGGAAAATCTGTAGTAATGTTGAAAATCACTTGCCATATTGCTTCAGACTATTCAGGCTTTCTTTACAAAGTCTTCTTGAGATAAAAGTTGTGCTTGTGTAAAATGTTTACAAGAAATTATTTCTTTTAAAGTCTAAACTAATTTCTACTAAAGAAAAATGTGACGATGCTTTTAATATGATGCATAGAAGTCCTGTGGAAATCTCACTTATCTACTCTGGTTGAAGACATTTTTCTGTTCTCATTCACATAGTAATTGTCCTAATTTGTGCATTTGGTGGTTCTTTCATATTTCTTAATGTCTGAGGATAATCAAAATGATACTTGTCCTCATAACATAGAAATTATAATCAAAATGTGTTGTATTCTAGTATATTTGTATCCTCTTATCTGCCACACACTCGTGCAGATATGCATGTGCACATGTATTGCTTACTAAGCTACTTAAATAGTTATATTTATTTCTTAAATTTGTAATTCCCCTTTTTATTTTATGTATTTGAGAATCTTGTATTTATTTTGACAATTTTTTTTTGTATCATCATACTCTTACTAACCAGAAATAAAGAAAATATAGCTATTATAAAAGTAAACATCACATGAAACTGGGACAAGCCTTGGCTGTTACTTTTTATAATAAAATTACAGGAATTTTACAGTAATAATAATTTTGCTAGAGGTAAGAAAATATGCCTTTAGAAAATTGCAGAAGAAAAGAAGAGTCAAAGATCAAAGTGGTGCAATACCTTGTCTTTCTTGCTAGTAGAATTAACTGTATCTAACAGTTCAGTATCTATTTATCGTCTTCTCGTCTCTTATTACTTGGCTAAAAAAAGCCCAAAGGAAACAAATGCATTTTTGTCTATTTTAAATCCAAATTTAGGGTTTTTTTTTTCAGACTAGGAAAACTTTTAAATCAATTCTCACTCGATCCTGCACTTCCTGACTTAATTCAGCAATACATATAACCTGTTTCTTAAAAAATTTGACCTCTTACAAATTTCCTAGTAAAACCCAGAGTGGCTACTCTGCCAAAATGAAATGGAGAAGCATTGATTAATTCACGCATTTCCGTATTTCTCACCACCTATTCTTACTTGTTAGCAGTTCAAAAAGCACTTTTAGAAAGTTAGACTCTGGAAGGGCGGGTTGTTAGCATTTGAACCTTGTGTTAGCCCGGTATTAAACAATTTCTAACTAGACTGAGGCTCTTTAAACAATTCTCTGATTCATGATATACCCATTACTGTTATTTTCCATCAACTTTATTCTGAATTCTGAAATTTGACAGTGATTAGTACTTAGTAAGCACTTTAACAGAATGACTTGGCAGTAATAAAACCACACTATTTTTCAATAAATATATGTATAAATAGAAAAACATTCTGGAAAACAGAGGGGCAACATATTGTTTTAAAGAAACTTTACTTTGGTATAATTCACTTACCGAGTCTGTACAAGTATTACACAGAAAGAAGAAAAAGCCCACAAAACCCTGAGCATTAATATACTTCCACATTTATGTATGACAACCATGTTTCACACCAAGCAAAATAGAGCATAAATAAAGTGTTATGAACTCAGAATTCTTTTAGTCTTCAACTATGAATCTTCACAGTTTTCTTTGCCTCAAGTCAGAATTTAGCATGCATAATTAAGATGACCTAACAAGCCCTGCTGCTTAATTAACATAAAGTTTTCCTTACTAATTGCTTTTGCCTATCATCCAATTCAGCTCTCTGCTTTCTTCTTATATAGAAAAGAGTGTTTGAGTTTTTTTCTATTCTGACTATTAATTCTAATTTAGTGCCCACTTTAGTAGCCATATATGGGAGATGCAGAGAAGCACTGTGGGACTTCCTGAATGTGAGAACCAAGGTCAATATTTAGGTATTTACTCCAGAAAAATCACAGTTTGCAGCTGATATATTTTGTGTACTGCCTGGCAGAATGGAGCATTATTTAGTTGAGCATTTTCTCTTTTCACTCTTATTTTTTCCTTTTTTTTTTTTTTTCTCAGTGAATGAAAATGATAGTTGAAAAAAACCCTGAAATTTACAATGATATTAAATGCTATTGTCAAAATGCTAGAGATTTATTGTTATGCAGAATGAGTTTATGGTTCATTTCCAGGCACAGGATTTTCGTTTGCTTCAAAAAAAGGGAGATGAAATTTTATTAATAAAGTTTTGAAATTTTTAAAGGTGGTGTATCAACCTCCTCAGATAAGGAAAATAGATTCAATGGTATTTTTTTAAAGTATTTAACTGTAAAGAAGATGCAAAGATCATGAGGAGAGATTCTAATACCTCCATAATTTGTCCTTAATTAAAGGAATGTACAAATGCATTTACTCACATAGCTGCCTAGGAAATTAATTTTTAAACTAGCCATTTTAAGGGATACAGTAAAAATCTTGAATTTATAATTCCTTTGGTATTTGAGAATGAAAGAGAGAATAATGTTGTATTTGCAAATGTGTAGATATTTCCCCCTAATTAGCTCTCCATATTTGCACACCTAAAGACTGGGGGGGATGCATTTATATAATATATTCTTTGTTTGTTCTCTTTTTCCCTGATTGCAAGAAAGTTTCCAGTAAGCAATCTCTCTATGTCTAAACCTTATGACTGTTTTGTAAAATCTAATTTATCTGAATGTTCTTTTTCTCAGCTTTGTGGGTACGTTAGTTTAATATTCTCAGAATTTTTGTTGAATTCAAGGTCAAGCCAAAGAATTGCTAAAAAAATATGGTCAAACAGTGAGTATAGATAGACAATAATGATCTATTTTCAGTTGCGTTAAATCAATGTATTTAAAAACCCTAAAACCTTGTGAGGAATTGGATTAATGCACAAAGACCATGTTAAATGGCCACCTCTAATCAGGTGAAAGAGCACATTTATTAAAATAAAATACCCTTATTTTTGGCAAAGGATTTTGAATCACGTTAAATTAGCTTGGTTAAACTACTAATGTTGGAAAGGGTACCTTTTTTGCATTATGAAGTTTGGAAAGATTTAGAGAGTAATGGCACTGAAACCAGGACAACTAAAATTGGAAGAATTATCTGAAACATAAAAATCCAAGATTTAGAAAAAGGGATAGAGTTCTTCTATCATGCTATAACCAAGACTTAATGATGTTTTTCATAAAAGAAATAAATAACTCCCATGTCAGATAATTGGACATAAGTAATACTGAAGGCACTGCTCTGAAAGCTAAGTGTGTATTTCCCAGATTCTTTGCTCTACTTATAAACAAGCAAATAACAAAAAACCCCAAACAAAAACACAGTCCAACCATCCAAAACAAAATGGACCCCACCCCCTCACATCCCAGTAATTTTAATCTAGCTGTTGCTAATCCATTTTAATCAAGGTTAAATAAACAGCATAAGCCAAGGAAAAACATGACTTTAAAAAAAAAGTGAAGTTGTGGGAAGTGTAGGTACTAGAATTTAATCAAATAGAGTTAAAATGATGCTCTTAGTTACTGACTCAAGAAATCAGGGAGATGCAAAACTGGAAATATACTCTATTAGCATTATCATTATTTTGTATATTTTGTTCAAGATATTTTTAACCTTTTTTTTTTCTAAATTAATTTTATAGTTTCTGATCTGTGATCTCTAATTTTTTTTTTTTTTATACCTCATAAAGGAAGAAAAAAAATGGTGTAATTCAGGGTTTTCTTTCTGGAGCTTGTCTGACTTCATTTATCCTTGATGTCAGTGTTTTCAATGACAGCACAAACTGTTGAATAGCTTGATACAAATTAGTAATTTATTTTTCCTAATGGTAAAAGGATATTTGTGAAATTTCAATCTCTTATCTGCACATGACTATATGAAAATAACAGTTATATTTGGGATAGCTAAATGATTTAGTAACTGCTATGAGGCGCTGTGACTGGACAGGAGAATTTGGTGAGAAGAAGGTGCTGCTAAGGTTCCTGGGGGTTAAAAGATCAATAAAAATAAAAAGAAATACTTGTTACAGAAATACAGTCTTGGATTCTGATTTAGAGCTTCAAAGAGGATATCTTCTTATGTAGACAGCTTTATAAATATCCCTTTAGCTGAAAGAATTTTTCTGGATTTGCTGATGAGATGTGTTTAGTAACAGTGTAGCAGCAAATGTATACTTCAAAGGAAATACTAAACAATTACTTATTACTACATTACAAGCTAAGAATCTCCCCTAGGCACAGTTAATTTTGTGAGTTTAGGGACTATGCAGGATTTCATGCTGTAAGATGTTTTAGAAATGACTTGTCAGCTATTTTGGGAATTAAATGCATTATTAAATATTTGAGTACTGTATACAGTAACTTTTAGTATTTTAAGAGACAGGATAGATCAGAAACCTATGATCCCATCCAAAGGAAAGCTATGTCCAAGTACTCTAGAGCATTTAGCCGAAATTGCAGTTTCTCTTCTGTGGATGATTTAATTGAATTCTTCCAGATGTGGTTTGAGGATGTATGTATGCATTAATACATACATACTAACATTACCATTGATTTATATAATTCTTTCATGTTAGAAATCTGCATGCTGCTATGCCTTTATGAAGCAATAGACAGTAAACTCATTGTAACAACAAGTAGGGAAATGGCAGAGCTTGTGCAACCTGCAGGATCTCCTACACAGTGTAGGAGAGTAGCTGAAGCATAGGTTGTTTTTTGAAACAGGAACTTGAGTGCCTTTTCTGAGCAAATGTGCACGTGTCTGCACAGTATGAAATTTAATCTGAGGACTGCAATTAAGAAAACATAATCTGTCAAAGATTAAGTTTCTAAAGAATGGCAATGAAGCTGGTGAAGGGTCTGGAGCACAAGTTTTGTGAGGAGTGCGTGAGGGAGCTGGAGTTGTTTAGCCTGGAGGAAAAGAGGCTCAGGGGAGACCTTATTGCTACAACTGCCTGAAAGGAGGCTGTAGACAGGTGGCTGTTGGTCTCTTCTGCCAAGTAACAAGTGACAGAACAAGAGGAAATAGCTTCAAGTCATCCCAGGGGAGGTTTAGATTGGATATTAGGAAACATTTCTTCCCAGAAAGGGTCATCAAGCACTGGAACAGCCTGCTTAGAGAATTGGTGGAGACACCATCCCTGGAGGCATTTAAAAGTCTTGTAAATGTGGCACTTAGGGACATGGTTTAGTGGTGGAATTGGCAGTGCTGGGTTAATGATTGGATGATGTTAAAGGTCTTTTCCAACCTAAGCAATTCTATGATATTATGAAGACATTTTTCTTAGTATATGCATTCTGAAATTAATTTTAATTGGTTATGTATATACTATGTTATTTGTAAATTTTCAGGAAAACTGAACCAAAAGAAACATTTCTTTCATTCTGTTTCTTTGCTGTTATTTTTAGAACTCGCCTTGAGGGACAGCATAACTAGAGCTGATAATCAGTGGACTTATCTGCAGGAATTAATAACTCTAAGAATCATTATGGTTACACTTGTAGGATATGGAATGGTAACAGTGCAGGTATGGTAGGTTAAGCAACAATGCAAATAATATAATTTCAGAAGAAAACGGACCATCAATTTAGCCTTTATTTTGTGTTTATCAGCTTCACAATGGCACTGCCTGTTAGGACTGGAAATGTACTACACTTAATAGTGACAGTTAGAAGTATGTTCTGGGTAAAAACCTGATCCTCTGAAAATCAATGTATGGGTCACTTGGCTAACCTTTAGTTTGCTACATGCATTCCAGGCACAGATAGGGTAAGCAGATGAAGAGCAACCACTTTAAAATTTTTATTTAATTTTGAAGTGGAGCATTAAACACTGCATACTGCAATGGAGTGGAAAAGAGCGAAAATCATCTGGAATTATTTGCATCTGAATTTTCAGGTGGTTATTTTGAGTGTTGTTTGATAGGCTGGAATAGTCTTCATTCATTATATGCTTCTCATATACTAAAACCAAGAATATGTTATTTCTGTTAGTCATGAATACTTATTAATTACTGGGCAAGTTGACATAGCTGGTAGAATTAAACAAGTTTCTGGGGATACCATGTTCTCTGCTGAAGACCTGTAAGTGCATCTACTTGAATTTTTGCCTTTTTAAATTTTTTTTTCCATTTCCAGATATTTATAGATTTATCTCTGATAAGAGATATTACTTCCACTAATTTTTGCTTATCTCTTTAAGTCACAGCACACTTTCTGCCTTTTAGGGGGTTCATATAATACCTATTGGCTTCATGGGGACTTTTATAAAGACCGGATATGTAGTTACTGCTTAAATTAATTTTCCTAAAGGATAACATTATTTCCTGTCTAGAACATCATGGACTCCCATGTAAAACTATTTTACAGATTTACAGATTCACAGGATATTTTGCTTGGCCTCCACCCTTCTGACCCTTCAGAAGATCAAAGGTCTCCTGAAAGTCTAAATTCATGTCTGCCTACCTTGGTGAATGTTTTGTCTCTTCTTCATATTTCAAATTATGCGATATGCTTGACATTGCCAAACTTTAAGTAGAATTGTAACAGTAAATATATTTTCCACTTGAGTCTAGAGGGAATACAATTGCCACAAGCACACATGCAGAGCTGTTAAACAATGCCTAGGAAAATTTCAAGCATCCACCCAAATCTGGATCAGAATACCTTTATGTCAGGCTGGAAACAAAATTAACGTTTTCATTATTATATATTTTCTCTGTGAATGTGAGGCCTCTACTCTCTCAAGTCACGTTCAGCTTAGGAGATAGGTGAGAAACATGTACTGGATGCACTAAAGGAAATTAAGTGTCATGTTGTTGTGAAACAGAGATTTCAGATTTAATACTCCCACTTCCCAAGGTCTGAGCATATGTACAGTGTTTTAATGCCAGTGATAATACTGTAATCTAATTCAGATGATGATAATCTCTGTAACATCCTGGAAATAAATACTAAAATTTCATAATTTTCTTATTTTGATCCTGTAACATAATTTATTGAAGCCTTGTGTTTAAATGTCACTGGGAAAACATTATTTTGTAAAGTATATTTTGTGCATGGGGTTTCTATATATATTGCTTATAAAACAAAATCTGATTTTATCTGTTTGTCATATGTAGCAATGGATGTGTTAACCATCTTCTCTGTTTGTTGAGCTGTTGATTGAGGCCCAAGTTCAACAAAATGTTCACTGTGTTTTCTTGCTGAAAAAGCAATACAAAACTTGTCAAGTTGTTCTGCTGAAGTCAAGTGGACTGCTTTGATACTTAACATGAAGTATATAATTTTTTAAATAGGACTTCAAAGGTCACTTTTAAAAATGTTTTATCTAAGTTACTTTGCTGCACCTCTTTTGTATTTTGAGGAAAGAATGAGAGAGAATTTCAAGGTATTTCTGATCACAAGGAGCAATTCCTCTTCCATGTCTTCATGATAAAAGATATAGTTCAGAAAATACCATTTTTCAAATTGTGGATGACTGATGACATGGTAGTTCTCAGTGTTGTCTACATAAATGAAACAGCATAAGACTTTAGATAGCTTTTGACTGTTTTGGATTTCTTCACCTTCTATTTGCTTAAAATTCACAATAGTTATTCTGTACGTAATTCCAAAGTTTGATTGTGGGTAGAATTCAAATAAAAATAACTCTGTATTTAAAGGAATAATATTATCTGCAAGATTACTGAAAATAAACTATTTTTTTTAACTTTAATCTTCAAATAATAATTAAGAAACTTTTTTTTTTTTTTTTTTTTTTTTTTTTTTTTTTTTTTTGTTACAGTGCTCATTACTTCTGTTATAGCCCTTTGGGTCCTTCACACTGGGATTCATTTTACCATGAGCACTGAAGTAGGTCTTCCTGAGTGGACAGTTTTGCAGTAGCGTGTATATCTAGAGTTGAAGTCAGGGAACATCAACTTTGCAGCTGGAGGTCTGATGTCATTACTTCATGAAGTTGCTAGACTAACTTAGTAGGTGATGTCCACAATATTTCCTGACTAGTCTATTCCAAACTCCTTTGAGAAAATTGGAAACTGATAGACACCTTTTGGTCAATGAAAAATTTTGTAGAAGCACAGAACAGCCCAGGTTTGGAGGGACTTTGAAATACCTTGTCTAACTTTTCATGGGAAAGGGAGCTAAGATGCACTTTGTCCAATTGTATCTTGAAAATCTTCAGCTGTGAGAACTTCATCATATCCCTGGGGAGGTTGTTCCCATGATTGTTCTTGCTGTAGACAAACACTTTCTCAAGATGAAACCTCTTCCAGTGTACCTTTTACCTGTTGTCCTTTGTCCTCCTCATGTGGGTCTTTGCCAAGGGAGAGTCTCTGTCCTCTTTGTAGCTGCCCCTTTAGTACTGAAACACTGTGGTGAGGTCCCTCCTAAGCCTTCCGTTTTCCAAGGGGAAAAGACCTAATTCCTTCAGTCTTTCCTCAGAGTGCATGTTTCCAGTCCTCTAATCATTTTTTTGGTGATCCTTTCAACTATCCAGTGTGCTTGAGTCTTTTATAATTTTGAATTATGGGGGTCATAACTGGGCAGAGTACTACAGATGCAGCCTGACAGATGCTGAGTAGAGTGGGATGATCACATCTCTTTATTAGTAAGGATTCTGTGAATGCAGACCAGGATTTTGCAGTCCAGTTTTCCTCTGCTACTGCAACATGTGGCTGGCTCATCTTCAGCTACAAGGACCTCCGAGTCTCTTTCAGTGAGGCTGCTCCCCATTCATGAAGATCCTAACCAGTCCTGGCTTCTTTCATTATGTCATCTTTGCACTATTTCTTAAATTGAGTTGGGTAAATTTGTTTTCAACATCTAGTTGAATATAGAAACTTAAACACTGACGTACCACATTCTGTTCAAAGACCACTGTCATTCATGCAAGGTCCTTAGCCTAGGGTTTGTTGTATGATCACGAATTGCTAAACTGAAATCAATATTCATGGAAGGAGACATTTCTGTCTTGGTTGAAAGATTTATAGTAACACCTGGGAACAATTAGAAAGGTTTCTTTTTCTTTGGCAGTTAGGTCCACATATCATTGTCCAAAGCAAAGATGTGTTTAATGATTTTGATTAGCCAAGAATCACCACAGTTTTGAAAATAATAACACAACTAAGAAAATAATAACACAAATGTACTCTTTAAAATTGATTATTCTTCTTTTAATGTTTATTCAAGTAGGGTTCTCTGCCTTGATTTGCTGGGTTTAGTCTTGATGCAATATTCTAGATGAAAAACTGAAATTTATGTTAGGTTACATCAGAGTGTTGTCTCTGTGTTTCTTTTAGCAATAAACATGCTTAGATTTTTTGACTTTACTGTTCCACATTTGGCCTATTCATTTGCTAAATATGCTTCTTAAATAAAGATCATTTAGAAACAGACACCAGCAATGTTATAAAATTGCTTTGAAATAATTTAAATGTGAAGATCTTGAAAGAAGATCTTAGATGAGAAGAAAGTCATAAGGCCTCAAGTGCAGCTGTGTCATATAAAGCAAACTTTCATTTGATTTATTTATAAATTGGAAAATAAGGGGCTTTACAGATGAAACTGAACAACTGAACATAAGGCTCAAGATAGTAAAAAAATTATTTAGTTAGGGAAAAAAATTATTAGCATTGATAAGGACATTTTTAAATCAATATAAAAAGAAGTAAATTATGAATACAATTTGTCTGGAGAAAGAGGAAAAAGTCAGAACTGCATTATTTTCTGCACCCACATAAAGTTGTGCATGTGTTCATTTACCAAAATCAGCTCTGTTAGGTTAAAAAAAGAATTATTTGTTAATTATATAGAAATTACTCTGAATTCGATAAAATCAGACTGTCATTTAGGGTTCATTCCTAAAACTAAAAGTCCAGCAAAACTCAGATGGGATATACTTGAAAATATACAAACGAAAGATGAATATAATTTACCTGTAAAGTGTGGAATGCCATAATAAAGTGTATGTATGCTGAAATTAGTTTGGACATTAAAAAAATCAGGAAAAACATATTGGTAGAAAATCAGTGAGTTATATATATATATATACGCGTTCGATTGCCTTTATCTTGTGGATACCAGCACATGTTCCTTTTTCCATGGTTGTTAAGTATTGGAACAGGCTTTTGAGGGAAGTGGTTGAGTCACCATCCCTGGAGGTATTTAAATATATAAATCTGGTGTTAAGATACATAGTTTAGTGGTGGACTTAGCAGAACTACATTTATGGCTGGACTTGTTGGTGTTAAAGATCTTTTCAGAGTTAAATGATTGTATGCTCTACATTGAGTTTATTCAATGCTGTTGGATAGAATCTGAATGACAGGGACCTGCATTGATTTTCAAGTAAAATCAAGGGAGAAAATCCATCAGTAGAGCAGTGGGAGATCACGAGAGACACTTTACTATCTAAACACTAGGTATCATATTTGTTAGAGAAAAATATTGAAGGTCTTTTTCTGGGAACATAAATTAGCAGTAACAAAGATTGTGAGAACTGAGGGGCTGGAGCACTTGTACAATGAGGAGAGGTTGAGGGAAAAAGTCTAGAGAAAGGAAGGCCTCTTTAGGACCTAACAGCATCCCCCTAACATCTGCAGGGAGATTATCAAGAAGACAGAGACAAGCTATTCCCAGCAGTGCATGGCGTAAGCATGAGAGCAAAGGCATAAACTGAAAAGAGAGAGATTTTGACTGGATTTAAGGAAAAATGTTTTCACTGCAAGAAAAGTAAAGCAGTGGAAAGGATTGCTCAGAGAGGTTGTTGTAGACTCCGTCCATGAAGGTTTTCAAAACTTGATAAAGTTCGGAACAACGTGTCTATTCCTAGAAGTGACACTGAAAGCAATGTAAAATGTGCAAGGTTTCAGACTAGGGAAGTCCTGTGGTTCCTTCATCTTGAATTGCCTTATGATCTTTATTTTATGCTCAACAAGAGTGACTGTCCTCTGAGAGGTAAATCTCCAGTATCTCTGAAGAGCACTGTTACATCTGAGGGAATCTCTTCATAAAGAGCAGCAGTTTAGAGTCATGAAATTGAAAACTCTTCTCATATTCATGAGGAATTGTGGCTTGATCACATAGACACAATATACTTGGTAAACCAGAGTACCAGTGCTTAATTTTCTTCTAGAAATTACTCTCCTACTTTGGGACAAGTATCTGCATGCTTCCTGCAGGTTTTATTCATTTTAATCTTAAAGGGCCATGTAAATTTTTCAAATTCCAACAATACCTCACCTCATAGTATGGTCTCAAATATAATTTTTAAGCTTACACAATCACAGAAGATGTGTTAGAATATATCAGTCAAGATATTATCAGACTAATGCTAATACCTAAATGCTTAGTGAACCTGTTCAGTAAAAGAAACAATACAGTGATAGTTGTATCTCTCCTGGAGGCCCCTAAAACGTGCTTTTGTTAGATCTTTATAAGGCATGTTAGTGAGCTTTTTAAGAAAGTCAAAGTGGATGATCATTACAGCTATCAATCAACATTGACATGGTTATAACAAATAAACTTGAAAAGTTCTGAGAAATAAAAAGGGTCCAGCACCTAAAATGATGAGCACATCATTGAAAGAAACAATGAAAACACCGAATAATTTCAGGTTCTGCTCAGAATGTGACTGGTTTGTCATGTTTTAGTGTAAAGAGAATCACAAATTCAGCTTGTCTATGCTGTACAGACATAGATGTAGAGGTCAATCTACCTGTCTCCTTTTTGCAACCAGTGAACTGGCAACCTTCCAGAGAGCTTGGTTGGCAAAACATGTAGAACCTTTCCAGGAATGACTAGTGGTCTGCTAAGTTTTGCAGCAGTGACTTGGCATATTCAGACATATTCTTTCATGGTGGTGGCCATGTCTTAGGCTTCATTTGTTTCTGTTTGCAGATAAACTGCCCAGAGAGCAAGTTTAATATCCTTTACCTGTGCTTCAGAGTGAATAGTACATACATACCTCCTAATGAAGAAGATGCCTAAACAGTATATGTGGAATTTGCCTCTCCTAACTTAATCCATGTAAAATTCAAATGTCTACTAATTGCTTATATTACCTTTTCATTCAGTACAGGAAGAATAGAGAAATTTGTCCTAAGAAACTACATAGCCTATATTACTGAAGAAGAGTCTATAGGGAGCCTAGATGATTGGCCATTTCAAATGGCTGAACTTGGAAGAAATCGTTCCTTTCTGATATATGTGAGTTTTACACATACAGATCTCTCCACAGTTTTTATTTTACTGTTCTTTGACATTTGAAATTGTGTTTACTATTCTAATCTGCCTTGCTTATGGCTGTAAGGAGATATATATCCTTTATTATGGACTATATTACCTTGGTGCCCTATCTTGAATTAGTTATTACATGCACACCAAGGTTTAACACCTTGGTGTGCATGTAATAACTTTTGATAAACTAACTAAATATGCAGTAAAAATACAGTAGAATCTGCAAGTAAATAGCATTGCTTGTTTTGTGCCTGAAGCACAAGAACATTGCTGCTTTTAAGGCTGGTCACAGAATGTCAGTTGTCAGAACTGTCTCAACATATCCAAGAGTGTGTTTTCATTGTGAACTCTTGCAGATTTTACCTCCCTGAAGGAACTTCTTAACGATTCTTCTGTTTGGATGGGGCTCAGGTAGTAAGGTTGATAACCATATCAAGAACTATGTCACTCTACACTACTTTCTTCCTGATGACTTATAGTCAAGACTGTCACTCCTTATCTGTTCAGATCAATCTGAGAATATTTTGTTGAGACTTAAAGAAATTATCTCTTCTTTTGCTGCAATCTGTAAACCTAACAGTTTAGTTCTTGAAAGAGATGGAAAGAGAGAGGAAATAGATTTGAATTCTTAAAATATAGCAGTGATAAATGATATAAAATATAGCAGTACTTTATGTCAGAAAAGTAGACAAACCTCCAGAACTTTTTGGGTTGATAAGTCCCTAATTCTATAGAGTACTAAAAATGTTTATGAATTTCCTTAACATTTACAGATTACCCAGGGGTTGCTCTGCAGGAGCTAGTAAACTGAATCTTCATGGGTCAATTTACTGTGATGCTAGTCTTTCAATACGTCTTTTCATTGTCTGGACAGCAATAAGAATCCAAGCATTGGTTGTTTTTTTTTTTTTATTTTTATTTTTACCAAACAAACCCACAACAAACTTAAACCAAATTAAAACAAAAACAACAAAAGGAAAAAAAAAATCTATATTCTAGTACTAGTCTATTATGCTGATGTGACCCGGAGGTCTCCAGCTACCAAGATGATATTAATTATGTATATCTATTTGTGATTTAGTCCATTCAATAAGTGCCCTGTGGGAAGGCAAACAAGGGGAGAACATTTTTTTTTTCTGAGTGTGAGCCATTAAATAGGTCAAAATTAGATATGAGACTTCTAACAGCCAGTAATGGAACAGCATTAAGTCTTCTGAGTTCACTAGGTAGTTGAATGTGCTAATGGAGGAACCATGCTGGGAAAGCACACATTTTCTTTGGAATTTCTTGTGAAGATGTGATTGCATATTTTGATATGAATAGGTGTGCTAGATGCATGGGCATTTTCTGCCAGAAAATTAAGGCCCCCTCTACCAGACAACGGCTCACTGGAGGAATGTATTAGTGGTGAAGTAAAATTTGAAAGCAAATTCTTTCCTATTTAATAGTCTATTGACTTTCCTCCTAGAGCCATTGTCCCCAGACTGACTACTGTGGTCTATATTTTCATTCCCTAATCAAGCTCATGCTGTTTTAATCTGACTTTGGAAGATTATTGTATAATTGCATTATACATGCGATTGTTTTATTCAGTTTGGTCATCCGTAATTCCCACCTTGTCTTCTGTATGAGTTTCAGTATTTTCTTGTATCTATTTGTGTCTCCAAACATTTAATATCCCCTGGATAGTTCTATTATGTGATTCTACAATAAGGGCACTTATAATTTATTTTTTTGGGATTAAGTATTGAGTGTTTAGTCATATAAACACATTAATGTTGCTCGAGAAACTGCATAAAATTATATCTGTTTATGGTGTAAGGTGAGCCCATATACTATTTTCAAAAATGAAAAATAAAATCTGATTAAGATGTTATTTTCTTTGTAGTGCTAAGTTTCTTACTCTTCTGCTGATATTTCTGACCAGAAAATAATTTTCCTATTTTTCTCACAACTACAATAACAAAAGCTCATCTTTCCTAGAAAGGCCTAGTCTTAAAAAAAAAAAAAAAAAAAAAAAAAAAAAAAAAATTAATTCTATCAGTTCATAAAAGATGCTTGCAGTGAAAGGCATAAATAATCTCCATGTATCAAATAATGCCAAAAAGTAGATGTTGTTCAGAGTGAGTGGAAGAGTTATTCTCTGTCTGCTATGCATGTTAAACTTTCTGCCCCAGTTTCTTTATAAAACCTTCCCATGAACCACTAAGTGATATTTTATTGTAAAATCAGATTTGCCTTGATTTACAATGTAGGAAAAACTGGGATTAAGACTCTGTAGTTTTTGGAAGTATGCATAATAAGGAAGGGGTTGTATCTAGACTAACACAGTAAGCAGGTAACAAGACTTTAGTAAACATAAATCTATAAAATGGTCAAATGGTTTGTGGCGACAGTGACCTTCAAGGCTCATTTAGTCCAACCCTGCTGCCACAGGCAGAGACATTTTTCACTACAGCAGGTTGCTCAAAGCACCATCTAACTTGTCCTTGAACACTTCCAGCGGTGGGGCATCCAGAACATCCCTAGGCAACCATTCCACTGTCTGAACAACTTCATTGTAAAGAAATTGGTCCTTATATCTAAATAATTCTAGTCTATCTAATAAATAGACTAAATAATTGCCTTAAAAATTGACGTGAGTAACCTCCTTTCTAAACATATACAGGCATTCTAAAGTCCAATCAGATTATGTTATATATGTATATAATAGATCATATGTAAAGATTTGAATGGAAACAATTGTAAAGTGCAAAGTACTTTCAGAAATGTGAGATGTGTACCCCTTGCTAGTCCATACCTGGGCATACCAGGCGTGTTTCCTTTTGTAGCCTGCAGAACTGTAAACTAGACAAGAAGTAAACAGCAGGTGTACAACTTTCTTTTTGACTGTGAATTTCTCACTAGAGAAAAAGTACTTTGGAACATAGAACTGTATCATAGAACCTGATAGAGTATAATCTGCCTAAGTTTGTTTGTTTATTTTCAGTGTTTCATTGGGATACTTCTCCATCTTGAGATTGTAAACCCACTAAAATATTTATCTCCTTTAATACCAATATATTATTTTTGTTCTGTGTCCTTTCTTTAATATGTTTCTCATGCCAGTATTTAGATCTAGTTTTGGACTACACCTACTTCAAAAAAATGCAACTTTTAAATACTCACAGTAGGTTTTTGAGCAATATCATTTGTCTCTTTGGCAGTGTAGAGTCAATCATTTCTTGTAGCACTAACGGTAGTAGAGATTAACTGTTTTCACAAAGTAAAATACTGAGTAGATAATAACTTTCTACTGGAAGTAAATCTTCAGTTACATTAGTGTTGCCTTTATGAGCAATCTTTTGTTTGTTGTGAAACCTAGTGATTTTACTTTAGAGAAATGGAAATAATTTGGGAACACCTGATTGGTAGATAAACTATTCATGTGTCTATCTGAAAAATATAAATTACGTGCTGAGAAGTAAATTAATTTGTACTTTAATGAGCATGAAGCAGCAATCATTCATGGAACTTTAATGTGTATCAATCCACCACCCATTAGTATGGATTAGGGATGCAGAAATCAAATTTATATTTTCATGTTTTAAGAAAACGTGGAAAAATCCCCAAATAAAGATTTAATAAGAGTAAATTTACTATTTAAGCTACTTTATTTTAAAAAAAAAGAAGTTTTTTTTTGTTTGGATTGATAATTTGGGTTCTCTTAGACATCAATCAATTTTTTAAATTGATTTTTTAAAATAAGATGATGCTCATGAAATGGATATCTGTTCTCTTCTAGACATGGTCCTTCAGAAAATCGATAGAATAGCAGTAGATTTAAGTTCTAAGCATTCACCTAGAATGAAGTTGGCATCATACACTTAAGCAAGGAATTTAAGTTAAAAACACTGTGGTAAGCCATATCTACTCTTCCTCCTTGGAGAGCTGGATCTCATCATGTTTTTAAATTTAAATGCTTATGTTACTAATAATTGCTTTGGCTTTTCTTCAGATTCCTGCTTTCTACAAACAAGAGGGAACTGTTAACAAAGGCAGATGTTTCTCATGACACAAAGAGAAAATAAAGGAATAAAACAGACTCAGAATAAACTTTGCACTTTCTCCTGATGGAGCTGCAGTTAGAAGTACCAGAATTCTGTTGTATGCATTTCCTACAAAGCATTGGCCTCTTAACAATATTACTTTCCTGCAGTAAATATACCTGTGGCAATTAATGGGTCACCAGAGATGATCTGAGTTTTCACCAGGATCACTAGTCATTGAATTAAAATTCTAATGACTCATTTTTATCTGAATAAGCAAAAATTGCCACAGCAAATCCGTATCTAGGTATTAATAATAGGAATCAAATGCTAAACAGTTTCAACTCAAAAAAGTCTAATTTTTTTTTTTAAGCAATGAAATATATTCTCACTGAGGAATTATTTTCTTCTCCCTGAGAATATTTCAGGTTAAATAAAAGTGTCCTGTATTAAAAATACTTGGAAATGCAAATGAAAATGTTTTAATCATCTTGGGAAAGAAGATGCTTTCTGTGATTAAAATGCCAGCAGAAAAAGGTCCCTGCACATTTGTCCATCCTAAAGCTGAAAATACAGCCTGTAGTTTATAAATGTTTGTTATACTGAAGGCTAATTCTGTTTTAGGACTATACTGAGCTTACATAATTCTTGGTGGAAGTTCAGACAGAGTATTGCCTGTAGTGGTAGAAATATTGAGTAGCGTGTATTTGTCACTATATATATTCACAGCTTGAATTTTGCATGAACTGAACTTTCTTTGCCCTACAGCAAGCTTTAGATTTTATGAACCATTGTACTTCTAGTAATACATAAATGTGCTTCGAATTCCAAAAATAACATAGAAAATGACTGTATTTCTCATGTTCTGCTAAGACCATTATGAGTTGGCACTGAAATAATACAATGGTTGTACTTGTTTTGCTGCCAGTAGTGTCACCTTGGCTGCTTGATTGATTTTGCTTTATTTCATTGTTACAACAGCATAAGTAGAACCTTGAGCATTAACCATAAGAAAAGCTTGTTTCTTACGGATCTGTGTCTTTAAGTATGTGAGGCAGTAACAGTTGTCAGTGAATTTTTACAAGAGAGTTAGGGCATGTCTCCTGTGAAGTCAAGAGTCAGCCATTGCCTCAGTGAGTTATTCTGTCAGACTTCCCTTATTTGATTTTTTTCATCTAGTACTTTCACATGTGTGAAATCTCTCTCTCCTAGTATCACATCTGGAAGAAAGTGGAGCCCTCTTTTCTAACACATGCCCCTCCACTGCTGTTGCTCTTTCGCTTTTCAACTCAATTCTTGATGGCTGATCATGTAAGAGCTAATGAAAAGCGTTTATCCATGTTTTCTTCTTTTTGCTTTTTTTTTGTGTGCTTTAAATAGTGATGGCAAATATTTTTACGTTATATATAAGCCATTAAAAATTTCTTTCCCACTATCTGCATTGATAGATATTTCTTGAACACTGCTATTGCAGTTGGAAGAGAGAAGTAGGGTAGGAGTGCAGAAAGAGATTGATTATTTAGATGTCAAATGTTTATACTGTGAAACTATTTAGGTTTTTTCCACCAAAGAAACTGAACCAGTAAAATTACTAATAGTAAATAAATTGAAACATTTAGTCTTAGAAGAATAGATTCACATTATGATTGGCTCAATTAAGAATTTTTGCTAGTGTTTTCAGTGCTTTTCCCCATATTAAGATCTGTTCTAGTCTCTTCTGACTTGAAAATATAATTTTTATTTCATATGTATTTCCTAACAGCTACCAGATTTTTAGTGTTAATATTACTTTATATCTTCACACAGTCTTGTAAATGACCTAGTACCTACTCAGAGATGATAAATACCATTATTATTTACTGACTATAGTTTTGGTCCTTAGCAAATATGTTGTAACTGTTAATGAGATGACACCACATTGCAGCCGTCCGGTACTTCATGGGGGCTTACAAGGAAGCCAGAGAAAGACTCTTCATTGGGAACTGTACTGGTAGGACAAATAGTAATAGGTTCAAACTTGAAGAGGGGAAATTTATGTTACATATAGAGGAAAAAATCTTTACTGATGGTGATGTTGGTGAGGCACTGGAGCAGGTTGCCCAGAGAAGTTGTGGATGTTCCATCCATGGCAGTGTTTAAGGCTAGGTTGGATGGGCTTTAAGAAATCTGGTCTAGTGAGAAGTGTCCCTCATTCCCCAGAAGAGACCCCCCAATGGGGATGTTGGAACTAAATTGTCTTGAATGTCCTTTCCAACCCAAGCCATTCTGTGATCCTGTAAATGTGCTGTAATTGCTCACCCATGATACAGATACTGAGGAATATTTTTTTTTTACAGGCTATTAACCACTTAAAATTAAAATGTGCGCATTTAACATTTCAAAAAAGTTAGAAATGAGAGTTAAATACCATTTGTGTACATAGAAGTAAATTCAATACCTTCTGTTACTGTTTACTCCTCAATTTATAATGTTTCATATAGCAGTTAATGGTCAGAAGGGCTTCCTTCCTTTAAAATTTGGAGCTGTTAATAAAAATACCACCCACTCACAACCCCGAACCAGAACATACAAAATTTAATTAGTGAAATATTTTTCACTTGATTTATAGGGCTGTTGCCCTAGAACAGGGGCTTACTGTTTAACCCCCACGGGTTATGAAACTGTTTTCTTCCATACTCATAACATATGCTATCCAGCTTCCTTGCTTGCTGTGAACTTGTAACCCCCTCCAATATTTGATTGATGAATATGAAATTGAATCACAGAGCACAAAAAAAGTGACATAGACATTACTATGCAGACATGAGTTATAGGTGTAGTCTCAAAAATCTGTCTGAAACTGGAGATTTCAGAAACTGATTTTGGATAGGTCTTGACTGCTTTCTGGCCTGCCATGGTTTGAAGAAAGATGCCTTTGCAGGATCAGATTTTTTATGTTCAGAGAGGAACAGTGTATATGTATAACCTTTCAGTCATCTGGTCACTAAACTAATAACTTTGTTCTAAAGAACCTGACAGTAGCTAAAAGCAGAGAGAAAAATTGTAAATTTTTCTGGAAAATTTTAAAAAATATTACTGGTTTTGATGTATATCTATTTTAAGACCTAAAATGTGCAATAAGAAACATCTGGAACACAAAAATGATTTACTTGTAGGAATTCATCTATATGCTAAAGGTATATTAGTATTTGGGTCCATTTTTTTTGGAATTAGGTTGAATGAATATTTTCAGTTTTTACTTTATATTTCTGAGGGACATACTTTTAAAAATCAGTATTTGACAGAATTACTTGAACAAACAAGTTTAAAGATTGATGGATTTCTGGACAGTGATAAAAAATATTGAGACCTGAGAAATCTAGAACTGCATGTTAAGTTTCTAAGATTTTTTTTCTAAATTCAGTTCTGTATTACTTTGGTTACTGTATCCTAAAACTTGGTTTATGGCTATGTATAAGGTCTAGATTTGTACTTGGTTCTTTAGGCACAAGTCTGTCAATGTCAACAAGACCTGAATTTTAATGATTTTTCTTTGTAGACATTTATAAACCACCCTGTGATTGTTTTTCCTTTTTTGCTATAGGCTGTGAAACTAAAACAGTATTTAATTTATTAATTTTCCCAAGACTTTTATAATTATTTTTGCCGCAGCCATAAATAATATATTGTTCAAATATAATTTTACCTGGAAGAGATGGGAAGTAAGAAGAAGAAAAGAGTGATTGGCTGCTGCGTTTATGAGAGTAGAGATAGGTTTTTACTTGGAAAATGCATTATTCATGTGTGGAATTCTCATTTTTCTAGTTCATTATAGAAATTAAATTAGAAATTACTAATAGAAGTCAGCTATCCTCTATAGACACAACCCCTCTAAAGACAGTGCACAAAGCTGTTATTCAAATCTATGAATAATTGTGTCTTAGTGTAGAGTGGATATCTTACAGAATTTAATAGAATGATAGCTTCTTTTTTTTTTTTTTTTAAATAGTCTGGTAGTTTTTTCTTCACAGATTGAGCTTTGAAAAATTAAGTATAGTTGAAGCTCTGCACTGGATATCCTTTTCAAAGGCTAAAGTTTTAATTTCATGGATTCCTATGGAATATCGATCAATCTAGTATAAAACATTATTTTCCTTGTTTCAGCAAAAGATATTACAACCCTCTCTGTTGCTACAGCGTTCTGTATGATTAAATGATTTCTTTATTTACCATTCTCAGTGCATTTTTAGATATCTATCTGGTGCAGATGTAGATACACTTCAAAGGCTAATACTGTTCAGAGAAAAGTAAATATTTTCTTCTAATGTCTAAAAATAAAAATATATTTAAAAATCCATTTGTATATAATCAGAAAAGTTTATCAACCAATTTGAACATTGTTAACAGCAGAGTTAAATCTTGTGTGTCTGGCTGGGATTGTTTGATTAAGAATTTCAGTAAAGAAACCAAAAAATTGTTTAACCCAAAATTGGAGTAACATTATTTCTTCTGATGTATGAAAAGTATCCTTAATTAATGCTAGGAAAATAGAAATCTTTTAGAAATAAAACTGCAGTTGGGCATTAGAATTTTAATTTTTCTCCCGTGTCCCATTCTGATTAGGTTTAAATCACGGAAAAAAGAAAAGAAAGAAAAAAATAAAAAAAAAATAAGAAAAGGAGTGCACACTATCTGCATAACTTTTAATTTTTGAAGATTTTTTCTCTTATTCTGCTTTACTCAGATGTAACTATTTTACTTTGAGCCATCAAGGACAGGGATGTGATTCAAGGCAACCAGCACAGCTTCACTAAGAATAACTCCTGCCTGACTAACCTAGTGGCTTTCTAAAATGGAGTAAATATATCAGTGGACATGGGAAGGGCTGCAAATGTCACCTCTCTGGACTTCTATAATGCCTTTGACACAGTCTCCCCACAACATCCTTCTCTCTAAATTGATGAGAAGTGGATTTGATGGGCAGACAGTTTGGTGGATAAGGAGTTGATTGAATGATCACATCCAGACGGTAAAGGTCAATGACTCAGAGCCCCAGTGGACATCAATGGCAAGTGGTGTCCTTCAGTATACCCTCAGCAAATTTGTAGATGAACCACTGAACTAAGTGGTGCAGTTGACACACCTGAAGGATAGGATGCCATCCAGGGGTACCTGGAAAAGCTCAAGAAGTGGGTCCATGGGAACCTCATGGGGTTTAACAAGACCAAGTGTAAGGTGCTGCACCTGGGTGTGGGCAACTCTGCTATCAGTACAGGCTTGGGAATGAAGAGATTGAGACGAACCCTGCCCAGAATGACTTGGGGTGCTGGTGGATGAGAGGCTGGAGATGACCTGGCAATAGAATAGTTAAGGATGGAAAAGACCTCCAAGATACTGAGTCTAACTTTTGACCAAACACTACCAACTAAATCCTAGCACTCAGTCCAGTGCTAGGATTTCAGTCAAGAAATGTCCAGTCATTTCTTGAACACTTCCAGGCATGGTGACTCCACCACCTCCCTGGGCAGCCCATTTCAATGCTTAAACCACCCTTACAGTGATAAAATTTCTCCTGATGTCTCACTTGAATCTTACCTGGCAGAGCTTGAAGTCATGCCCTCTTGTCACTGGTTGCCTGGGAGAAGAGCCCACAGTCATCTGGTTACAACCAATTTTCAGGTGGTTGTAGAGGCCTCCCTCAGCTGCCTTTTCTCCATAATTAACAACCCCAGCTTCTTTAGCCACTCCTCATAGGAATTACTGTTTAGACCTTTCACCAGTTTCATCATCCTTCCCTGGACATGCTCAGTGTCTGTTTTGAGGTGAGGAGCCCAGAATTGGACACAGTACTTGCAGTATAGCCTTACAAGTGACAAGTACAAGGTGACAATCTCTACCCTGCTTCCGCTGGCACAGGGTGCCATTTACCTTCTTGGCCACCTGGGCACATGCTGGCTCATGTTCAGCAGCTGTTGGCCAGCAACCCCACATCCTTTTCTCTGGGCAACCTTCCAGTCACTGTTCCCACAGTCTATATCATTCCATGGGGCTGCAGTGACTGGTGTGGAATCCAGCAGTTTGCCTTTTTGAACTTCATACAATGTGCCTTGTCCCGTTGATCCAAGCAAGCCAGATCAAATGTGTGCTTGCAGCCCAGAAAGCCAATTGTATCCTGAGCTGCATCAGAAGAATTGTGACCAACAGGTTGATGGAGGTGATTTTCCCCCTTTATGCTTCTTTCCTGAGACCCTATCTGGAGATCTCCTGTTCTGGGGTCTAGTTCTAATGTCCCCGGAACAGGAAGGATATGGACCTGTTGCACGAAGTCCAGATGAGGACCACAGAAGTGATCAGAGGAATAAAACGCCTCTCCTATAAGGAAAGGCTGAGAGAATTGTGACTATTCATTGAGAAGGCTCCAGGGTGACCTTTGAGCAGCCTTTCAGTACCTGAAGGGTGCGTACAAGAAAGGTGGAGGGGACTTTTCACAAGGGCATGTGAAGGGCCCTAGGACAAAGGGGATTGGCTTCAGACTGAAAGGAGAGTTGGTTTAGATTAAATATTAGTAAGAAGTTCTTTACTGTGAGGGTGTGAAACACAGTGACAGTTTGCCCAGAATAGGGGACAGTTTGCCCAGGCAAGTTGCTGCATTCCTGGAAGTGTTCAAGGCCAGGTTGGATGGGGCATTAAGAAACCTGGTGTAGTGGAAGATGTCCTGTCTGTGGCAGGGAGTTTTGGAAATAGGGTGTTTTTAAGGTTGATTCCAACCCAAACCATTTTGTGATTCTATGAAGCAAAGAATTTCTTTACTTATTACAGCACTTTTCTACTCTATGGGTAGAATAAAGAAATAACTGAATTTCTGAATGCGCTGAAAAACACCTCACGATGACAATGTCCAAAGAAGAGATCCAGTCCTCATTAAATATAGTTCTACTTGGCTGCTCTGTACTTTTAATAGAAAACAAAGAACAACTGTGTGAAATAAACTGTTGCTTTGCTTTGTAACAATGTGTCAGTGATAATTCAGAAGTTTAGTGAAAGCTGATGAACAGGGATAGTTTTTAAAAGTAATGCTTTTATTTTTTATGTTTAAAGAAGAACTAGCTGAATCATGTTCTCATTAATTGCTTGGAGCCATGTCATTCATTGGAACATACAAATAAGGAATGAAGTATGACAGCATAGAGTGTAAACATCTGTAACTGCTTGCGTAGACAGCATGAGAATCACAGGTGATTTATGGTGATGACAATAGAAGAATACCAGAGGTTTTTTACTGGAAAAATTGACAAGGGCACTGAAGGTAATAATTAGTATACAGAAACTTGCAGAACTTTTTTGAACATCAAGTTTAAGGAGAACTTATAATTACGCAAATATGAATTATTTTTTTGTGTTTTATGCTCAGAATAATGTCTTACATCTAGCATTTTTAAGCCCAGTTAGATTTTGACTTGCAACTTGAAGTCCTCCTCATATTTTCTTCCCTCCACTGAAAGAAAAAGGTGAAATTGCATGATCTAGAAAATTTTAGTTGTTTCTCTTCAGAATCTGATAATACTAAATCCTTTTTCTCCTATGTTGCTTTATCTTTTATTTGTCTTGCTCTACTTTGAAGACAGTTGTTCTCAGAGAAGAGCAAGATGGCTATCTCAACCATTCCTGGGTAGCACTTGGAAACCAAACTTTGGTTTTATGGTTTTAGAAGACAAGAGTCTAATAACTCATTTTAATTTTTTATGCACAATTAGATATCTAGCAATTTTTCCCTAATTTGTTATAGTCCGGCAGGCTTCCCATCTGCCAGTCAAAGGAGAATGTGAGTTTTCTCTATATTCTGGTTAAATAGAGGCAAATTTTTCGAAAGGAATGATTTGTCTGTCTCTATACAAATGAGTGTCTGAGGCCTGCTAAGGAGGAGAGGCTTCCAGTCTTTAGATACCTGGGTTATGGAGGTTCAACACTTTTTCAAATATCTAAAAAAAGAAACAGATTTTATTTTGTGCTGAGCAGTTGCTACTAGCTAGCTGAATTAGAGGGCTGGATAAGATAAATTGTGCTCCAAAATGTCCTCTGCATTGGGTATGGAGTTACATAAAGCATGTGGATTGCATTTAGAGGTCCGAGTTCCTGAAGGTTCAATGTAACAATACTGAGTATAAGAATAAAGATCTTTTTCATGGTTTCAAAAATTATAGAAATTCAGCAAGTTGGTTAGCTGACCTGAGAGAAGCATTGAAAAGGATACAATGAATTAGTCAAGGGTCACATCTGGAAAATTGAATCTATTCAATTCAAGAAGTGTAAAATCTCAGTTTCAGCTTTGTCTAGGAACTGATGAAAGTAAAAATAGAGTAAAGCAATTGATTTATAGAAATCTTACCTAACAACTTAAACATGATAGCCTGTGGATAAGCTTGGAAGAACTCTTTTTCCTGTATGATGCTCTCATTTATGTTGTTGATATTATTAATTAATTTTGTTTAAAAAAATCAATGTGATTTCACAGAAAAGAGGAGTTCAGGTGGCTGCCTGCTGCAGAAGAAAGAGTAATATCACAGTGAATTTTCAATCCATGTTCAGAATACATAGCAAACACAGAAGAAATAACATCTTTATTCTTGAATCCTCACAGTAAAATGCAAAGTTGAGCAGCACTGAATGAAAGATAAAATCTGAAGGTCATTAAATTCAATTTTTCTTTTTTTTTATAATTTGGCAAAGTGAGAGAAGCATTCTCTCATGGAACACAGTTGTGATTTCTGCCCAGAGTTTGAATAGATAAATTTAAATTTCTTTTTTTTTTCTCTTATTCTTATAAGGGAATGGAAACATTTTGGTAGGTGAAATATTCAGATATATTAAGTGTATAAGGAAACAGGCTGAAATACACACATCTAAAAAGTATTTAGGATCTTCATTCAAGTTATCATGAAAAAGCTTGCAAAGATATTTGCAAAATGAATGTGAGTAGAGAATTTGCAACACGTGCTAAACCCTCTCGAATACTATGTCCATTGTCTTCCATCTCTGCAACTAGCTTTCATATGAGCTTGCAACTTTCTGGACACCAGGCCTGTGTGAATAGATATTTACAGAGTCTAAGAAACAGTTTTCTGGGAGATAAGTCCTCAGGTGGGTAGTTAGTGACCTTGGTTTGTAATTTGTTGTGGAATTGGAATGCATTTTAAAAATGGTTCTTTTTTTGACAACCCTTTATTAGCAGCCAGCAATTAAATGTATTAAGAGCCCTTGTTGTTCACACTCTTTTAACCACAGAACACTAAGGGATGTATATGTTATAATTACAATTATCCATTCTCCTTATTGTCCTGCTGAGGAATGCAACTGTAATTCTGGCAGACAGACTACACAGTTGGCTTGCTGTCCTTGGACTGCAGATGTCTAATTGCAGGCAACCATTTCATTTCAAATGGCTCATTAAAACAGAAGATATTTAGCATTACTAACATGAATCTGCATCTATGATTATGCATTTAATTAGAAAAGTGCAAGCTTTTTTTCCTTTGTAATCTGGATTTACTAAATTTCTACTATGTAATCTGTTTTGGAAGAAGTTGAAATTGGCTTAATTTTTTTTTTTTTTTTAGCGGTTAATATCTGTGTTGTTCATGTGTGAACTTGATAAGATAGCAAAACCCCATTGGATGTATTTAACAAGTATTGCATGTTTGTGTTGCAGTTTGAAATTTCCTTAATCTGAAAATCATTTATTCTGCCACTTTATTTGTGGCAGTATTTGTACCTGCAGCTGAAATATGTTCAGGTACATAAGCATCTCTACTGAACTCACCCTGAGGAGCTACTAGTAAAGTAGCAAGATTAGATTAACCCTTCTGATAGTTTCTTTTTTTTTTTTTTTTTTTTTTTTTAATACTATTGTAAGAAATGTTTCCAGTATAAATAGAAAAGATAATCTTCTTGAGTAGTTTTTGGTTTTTTTGAGCTCTGTATCTTATTTATTGTGCATTTGTGTGTGTCTTGATATCACAATTTTTGCTTAGCATAGCTTGAAGCCATTTAAATTGCAATATTGATGGAGTTCCTTACTTCTCTGTCTGTTACACACATTACTCTCATAATCCTTAGTGTTTAACTATTATAGTATTGTTTTCAGTAAGTAAAAGTAATCTGGGGGAGAGTGGGGCGAGGTACTGCTGAGGTTGGACAGAGAAATGCATTTGCACTACAGAGGTAATTGACTCTCATTCTCCGTCCTCCCCTTCTAGAAAAGCTTTTTTCTTTTGCACTTGACCTTTGTGCATCTAAATCAGTTGTTTCAAAGATCTCTAACACCAGTGAATGTGTGCTGTATCCAACTGAGGCAGTTGCCTGTCACTTTAGGGTTTCTGTGTGTTTCTAGTGGCAAGTCCCTTCAAGATAAGGGTTAAGAAGTTGAGCTTAAATGAACATGTGGAAGAATGTCCTAGGAAACAAACCTCAGTACAGGTGCTAATTTTGAAATATTGCTAAAATTTCTCAATAAACTACTGTGCAGTGCTTTGAATTACAGAAGCTGAACAATCTGAACTGCTGATTGTTCAGAAAAGGGAGGTCAGGACAGCAAAATACATTTAGGAAATATGTAAAATCTTCCTGCTGTCATACTTTGAGTAGATGCAGGGAATGTTTATGAGTTTATGGCTGATGAGGCAGTCAATGTGCATGCTAAAACTGTGAAATCCTATCTGCCGTTTTACTCCTATTAAAAATGAAAATGGTTATAAGCAAAGACTGGTCTCAGTGGGCTTTGCATCTTCACTTTTAGAGGTCTAGTTTTCACATTTCTTAAGGTATATTCTGCATTTTCTTTTTGTTTTGCATAATCTTGAATTAAACAGGAAAACACAAACTTTTGAGGCAGAAATATTTTTCTTCTACTGCTTGAATTAGAGTAGTAAGCACAAGTGTGTTGTGTCTGATCTGTTATAATTAACATAAGATGTTTTATTTATTATCCAAGTACTTCAGATAAATGTTACATGTGGGACATGTCCTACTACCTTTCCCACCTCTCACAGTAAACAATGAATGAGATTAAGAAAACTAGAATTGTGTTCAGCGACTCTTTGATCGCAATAATGTCTTTGTGATATTTTTGATCTGTTGCTTCTCATTTGAATATCTGAAATTACCTATTAGATAAAGGAACAACATATTTTCAGTCCTTTTAGAAACAGAGTTGCTGAAGCTTGCCTAGAGAGCCATTTGCTTAGCAGAGACAGGAATCCATATTTGTGGCTCTCCACAGCTGTGAAGCATCCTGTCTAACTTCTAAAATAAGTACAGTATTACCCAATGAAAAAGTTTACTTCCTTGGACTTAACTTGGGTGGATTAGAGCTTATTATAATTATATAATGATACTTGATTTGTTTCATAGAAACTGCATGGTACCGTTTCCATTCAGATCTTGGGATTTTATAACATGGAGTGGTTGAAATCTGCCAAGAGAGTTTTACTCAAAGTAGGGTATACAACATAACCCATAAATCTAGCTTCCTCTAATCTCAGGACAACCCGATGAATAACAGTTTTTAATTCATGGTTCTCCTGGTAGTTTTAAGATAGCTGAAGTTATAGAAATATATTCTATAACAATTTGGTCTGTAAAGCTACAGTTCACTGGGATGAAATTTTTAAGAGGCAGCACACCTGGAAAATATTCATATACAAATATTCTAATACACAAAGCAACATATGTTATGTATATCCAAATAATAGCTCTGAAACATTCATAAATGTGTATGTAAACAGGTGTTCAGTCTCTAAGAGGTTTTTCCATATATTTACTGCTCTCTAAGGATAATTTGGTGGCTCAGTTTCCTACTTGTTTCTTCTTAAGAATGTAAACCAGCTTGAAAAGCAGTCTTTCAGCAGATCTCTTGTGCCAGTCTTGCGCAAGAAAAAGAGACTGGAGTCTCAGCACATACTCCCTTCCCTAGCAGCAGTGATTAGATAGTCTCTCATGGAGTTTGAATCTTGAAAGATACTTCCACTTCATATTTTTTCCCTAATGTTAATCCTTTAAGAATAAAGAGAAGTGCAAAACTGTCAGTTTTAGTGAGTTGGATTTGTTTGAGCAAGATAACAGTTCCCAGAGGAATGTGAGCATGTGGTGGAGTACTTTACAATCTTCTACTTCTCAGAGAGCTTTCTTGACTTGGCCTGGCTGCTGCTGTTTATTTCCCTGAGGAACATCTGTGAGAGGAACTGCATTTGTCTCTGAAGTACAGAACTGCTTCCTGGTCTTGTTTTTCCCACCTTTCATTTTTCAAACAAACATCTACTTTCTAAATTCTTTCAGTTGTGTTAATACTATACAGTGCTTAATGGATTGTGGCAGAGAGAGCGACTTTCTCAGAATTTTAATCCATTGCTATATATACAACAGTAGCTCAGCCAAGGAGATACAGTGATGATATTTTTCCAGTGTTTTAATCTGATAATTTTGTTCTGATTGTAACAAACTGAAGTAATGTTAGATGCTCTTTTTTAAAAAAGAATTTGTAACAAAATAATAATTTATGCCACTTGCTTCTCATATTTAAACTTAATGTATTTAAGCTTTATGGATTTAGTGAAAGAAATTACTGGATTCCTTCTAGAGATAATTTTTATCATTTCCAGGGAAAGATAGTGGAGAAAACCATTTTGTGATGAAGAGCTGCTCATGGAAACACTGTCCAAGGTCTAAGCTAAGAATGTTGATGGAAAACATTTATAACTGGCTGCTCTACTTAGGAGCAGCCTTTCTTTTAAGGACTGCAGCTAGAAGCAGGATAATTAATAACATTATGTATGCCTTTAATGTTGCTCTAATTTCTCTTGTGCAATACTGTATCTTTTATGACATTGGTTGACCAGAAAATTTTGTCCCTTGTACAGTGGCATTAAAACAGAATGTGTCACTATGCTTTGCTTCTGATGTATTGTGTCTTGTGAAATTGTATTCTTTTTATTAAAGCAAGTAACTCCACAATTATTCCATGCCATGTTAAATAAGAATAATCATATATAACTGCTTTATTATTAGCTACAAATAAAATGTCATCTCTGGCAGTAGAGCTATGAATGAAGAGGTTTTAAACCACTCTAGAATGTATGTAGATTTTAATTATTCTTCATTAGTGTAGTTGCCAATTATTTAATACAGACTGTTTTTTTTTTCCCTCTCCTTTTCCTAAAAAAGCGGAAGTGGCACAAATGGGATTACAAGCGATACATATGACTGAAATGAATCTGATATTTTAAACACCAGATATATAATTTTACATCTCTTTGTGTTTTTGAGTGTTTTTTAAATTGGAAACTTCCTTTTTCTTAATGAGCCTGTTTACTTATGCAGGAGTGTATCCCTGATATAGGTAGACCCATATACAGACCAAGAAGAAATTATACTTTTTGGGGAGGTTCAAAATAATATTTTGTTACCTGATTGTCAGCACTTTTTATAGAGAAATACTAATATTATTCTAGGGCAAAAATAGACTTCTGTGTGAATTCCATTTCCCTATTCCCAGCCTTTTTCCAGGGGTCCTGAGAGCAGTCATCTGACCCATTTACAATGTAGAGATTAACAGTTTATAGTTTTCTCAGAATGGGTAGCAAGGATTCCCATGTAGAAGATGCATTATTCTCTTAAGTTATAAGACTAAACATTTTTTCTTTAACTTCTGTTATGAACATGTATTTTACAAATTTTAGGACTCTGTTCTGAGTGACTTGCATTCTGTCATGTTTGTTTCTACTATTTAGCATATGGGAAATGTGATATAGCACTCTAGAGCCTAAAACACTATTATTTTGGGTGTTAATGATATCCATCAGCACAACATTATTTATTTACAAATATAATGTAAGTTCATGATTTCCACTACTATTTTCAGTCCTCTGACTTCCATTTTCTGTCTTTGTGTTTCTCTATAAGTTACAGCAGGCTTGTGGCTGTGGTATCCTTACTGCCTATTGATTTAAACATTCTTTAATTGAGAACTATTCAACAAACATGCTTTTCAATTTACTGTTTTGCCCAGCTAGGTTTAGATGCCAGAGGCTCATTTGCAGCAGTTGAAGGCTAAAGATTTAAAAGTAAAGCTGCAGGTCATTTAGGTATACTACAGTTACAGGCAGGGTTTTCACCAAGGACTTGTCATACATCTTACAGAGCCTGCAGGAGAAAAGTGTGTATCTATGCCTTTGTGTCTGGATGTGTAACCACAGGAAAGGAAAAGGCAAAAAGAAATCAATGATCTCAAAATTAATTAAAATCAGGAAGACTTCCCCCTGCTGACAGGATATTTAGGACAAAAATAATTAAATGAGCTATTGTGGCAAATGCAGTATCGATTACTCACCAAGAGAAGGTCCTTGAAGACTTAGATGAAGATTGATAACTGGTTTTTAACTGTTAGAGCCAAAGGCAACCATTCTCATCTTCAATTCTCATGCAGTTGTGCAATCTGACAAATGACTTTCAACCCAGCCCTCTATTGACCACTATAAAAAGCTATTATCTTCTATAAATAAATTGCATATACACGTTGCTTCTCCATTCTTCATATTTGTAGAGTTTAAAATGCTTTATTATTTTTCATTTCCTCATACTTTAAATGAGTTGCTTCCATCCTTTCAGGGCAGAAAGTTTTTGTTTGTTTGCTTCAAATCAGAGGGGTTTTTTTCTTTTTTTTTTTCTTTGGGTAAACAGGGTCAGGATTTGCACACCTGAATTAGAAATGGTGTGAAGATAAGACTAATATTTTCAGAATATGAATAGAGAATAAACCCGAAGATGGCACCAGATTTTCTCGAGTGATCACCGGAATTTAGATGGGACACGGCTATGACAGCAAGTGGAAATGCCCATTGGAGGCAGCCTCATAAAGCAAAGCTGTTGGTGCCAAAAACCTGACATTTATTTCATACTCTTCTATTTCCGGCTACTTTGCTTCAGACTCTTGCTAGTCCATTCCTTTGGACAAAGCCAATTAGCAGATGGAGCACATAAAGCACAGCCCTCAATCGCATCTTTCAGTGAATTTTATTTTAAGAGAGCCTGTGCATTATGAGACCTCTTCATGATGTGCACTGGAGCACTGCTCTGTGGTGTCACACATCAGGAGAGTCACTTCAAAAGCTTACTGCTGTTCAAAAGTAAAATCTGTGGCAAGAATTTCACAGTAATGAAGCCTTGAAAAATCATTGTGAGAACAAATCTTAATGAGGGGAAAATGACTGGGCAAGTGTTGTTGTTTTGGTGACAGACTAAAGCAAAAATAGACATATAAAAAGCCATATAGGGAAAGGGAAGTAAATAATAGAAGTTTAATACTTGTTTAAAATATCAGAAGTCTGTTAAAAGCCTTTGGTTTCAATCAAATTAATTTAGCTAAATGCTTATGGAAGCAGGATCTTACACATAAACTTCTTTGTGGAAACCCACTTGCAAGAAGAGGAAAACTCTTCCACATCATTTAGAATGTCAGCAGTTCTATGGAAAACATAATAAGAAGTTATGAGAATTGAGAAGTGATTAAAAGGCTATGTGTGCTGTGGCAGTCTTGTCTTACTAATGTCTCTGGTGTCAAATTTCACTGTTCCTGTGTCAATGTTTTAAGTGAATTAGAGCTCTGTGAGATTGAGGTCTTTAAGTTAGTGCACTGTATGGATAGGATATGGATATGGACAGTTCTTCATTTCGATATGAAGAACTCATGCAGAAATAATTCTCTGTTGAAAGAATTCTTTTACATTGCTTTCTTTCTGACAGATTGGAAATAGTTGTACCTCCTTGGAACTGAAAGACTTTTTATGATTTTTATAATTGGATAATTTTCGTTGCACTTTTAATTAAATATTGGATTAAAAATTGTAAAGAAATCAACTGCTAATCACTTTGAGACTTTGAAATATCTACCTTTTTAGCTTTAGATTACTCAGCCCTTCCCAGTTTCATTAGAATAGGAGATGAAATAGATAATCATGTTAAAATGAAGGAACTACTGTCTTGCAGATATAATTTGTATGCTGCCTGCTGCCTTGAGCTATTCATGACCAGTCAGGAAAGGTTTTTCTAAACAACCATGACATTTAGTTGCACTCTATGATATCTGGAATTTTTTTATCAAGGGAAGAAGTTAACATCGTAAATTAACGACTTCAGGAGAAACAATTTTCCTTCTATGAATATGTATCATTCCACTGTTCATGAAATTTTTTATAGGAAATAAGAGAGGAAGAAAATAAGATGATAAATTTTTTAACCTGTTTGGAGTTATTTGTGTGTAGGATTCTTTTCAAAACAACCTGTTTTGGTAAGACCATAACATTTGGCACCTAGGTGAAATGTGATCCGTTGTGATTTTAATTTTGTGACACTATATTTTAAGGTTGCTTGCTATCTATGGAGTATAAAAATATTATATTATTTCTTGTAAATTTTCCATATCTGATCAATAATCTCTTCCATTTAGTTTAAGAGACAAGACTACTGTATTGCTTTATCTGTCAAAGGCCATTTGGTTAGGAGAATGGTTTGTGAGTATGAATGAGAAAACTAGGAGTCCTTGTGATACTGAGGGTAAATACTCCTATATTTCCTTGATTTTCTTTTTCTTCTCTTGTCTTTCTTGTTTCTTACAATGCGCAATTTCAGACATGGACAATGTTCTGAAAAATAAGATAAATGGTATGAAAAATATGTTTTTAAATCTTGCTTAAGCATAGTTAAGAGGTTCATGTAGATTTCAGGAGAAATAGATTCTCACCAGATTAGTCAGAGACATGCCAAGAAATTCTTAAAACTTCTGTATAAGCTTGGACACATTTTTGTTTTTAAATGTAGATTTAGATGCAGTGAAGTAATTTGACTGTTACCCTGATGGATGGAATCCTGATGGAATATTGAAAAAGCTGAAAGAATATTCAGTTTTTTCAATTCCTATTGTTGCTTTAGTAATTATGAAAATTATATACTATCAATTAGCTTTATGATATAAATATCCCTTTGAAAGTGAATTGTGCTTAGAGAGAGTTCCAAAATTTTCAGGATGGATCACTGTGTGAATTTGAATTCTGTATATTGCTACAAATTTTACTGAACATACCAAGTTTAAAATATATATATTAAAAAATATCTGATTACTATGAAGACTGTAGTTGGTTCTTATATTCACTGGAAGAGCCTCTATGTCCAACATGATAGCAATATCAGTTTGAGTTCTGATTAATAAGCTCATGTTCCTTCTGGCACTGAATTGCTACAAGTGAATTGTAAATTTTGAAAAGTTCATTTACATAAACCCCACAAAAAATTCTTCTTTATGTCACTTTTTTATTATTAGTATAGCCTTGTTTTTGATATACTTTTAATGTCTATGTGCTTTGCTATTCAAGGGTATCTAAGAACCTAAAATTTCAAATAAGCTTTCATCATCAAGGTATATCTCTTCATTAGCCATGAAGAATCCCATTAAACGTTACTCAGCTTTTCCTGAACCACCACAATTAATTAATTTAAGCTGTTCTTAAATTAGGTAAATTTTTGTGGACTAATGTATTAGAATAACAGTCAATGATAGCTGCTTTGATGAAAGCAGTTTTAGAAGCTAGCCCTGAAAAGTAGTGTCACAAATCAGAATGCAGCTTTTCAATTTCTGAATAAATTTCCTTACTATAAGCAGATTTTAATCGAAGCAAAATATGTCTAATGCAAATATGTCAGTGTATTTTATTCTGTGTCTACTCTATGAAGCTGGAATCAACAATTTATGAGAATCTGATTATTAGAACTAGCATCATAATATGATAAAAAGTTTTTTTCTGAAACAAATATTAATTAACAGAGAAGTTCAGTGGAATGAAAGTAATTATACAGTGAGAGGCGGTTGGTGGAGGCACAATGGCAAAGAAAAAAAGAGTAATATTGAAAGATCAATTTGATTTTCTGTAATCTGTCTAGACTATCATCTGCGTATTGCAGACAAGTTGATCAATTTATGAAAAACAATGAAGAAGCTAAAAATAGGTATGCTTCTCAAAAGAAACAGAACAAAACCAAAAAAGCTCCAAATCTCTAAACAATCTCAAAGATGAAAACATCCCCACATAAAATGTCTACTTTTAAAATCTAAAAAAAGATTGATTTTTCTAAGTCACAGGCCAGCAGTGTGTCTTTTAATACCTTTTCCTTTAGATATTACTGATTTTAAAAGGACATTAGTTCTAAAGAAAAAAACATTACTTATTTAGAACAGAGCCATAGGACATAGATTAATAAAAGAATTATAAAAGACTGACTGACATAAAACAGAATTCTATTTTGATAAAAATGTATACTTTTTCATGGGTTACTTATGTTTCATACTGCTTAACAATTTGTTTTCTCCTGCAAACATGAACTTTGTAATGCTGTACATATAATCATCTTTTTTGCTGAAGATATTAAAGTCTGTATCATTAGTCCTTTCTAAAAGAAAAGAAATTTAAAGCAGGAGAAGAAAGCTTTTTACGAATACTCGTAACTCTTTTATCTTCATTCAAAATCATCAATATACATTTATTTTTGTCTTTTTACCTACCAAATTTGAAGATGTGAAACCTCTGAATTCCTCAAACATTGTACTATTTTTACAGGACACAAAAATAGAATATTTAGAAGTTCATTTTTTAGAATGTGTGGGGTCTTCTCTCTATTTTTGATCAGATCTACATTGAAACTCTGTGCTATATTAGCTTTATACCTCTCCTTTCCATTGCCAGGTGTACTTTCTTGTTGCGTGTGGATGCAAAGGAGTTCATGGTGCATGCTGAGTAGGATCTCCCTGTAACTAGTTATGAATTGCCCATGCAGAAGGACTTTTCATGTGGTGTGATAAGTCTTGAATGCTGAGCTAATATAATAGAAGCAGTCAGGTCTTTATTGTGGATGTGGTTGATGGAGTTGCAGTGATCACAATCATATTGATTTTTTGAACTTGAGAACAGACGAAAGGAAATAGACTACCAAAGACCAAATAATGACCCATTGTTCCTTGTAATTAGGTTTTTGCTATCTGTCCCTAAGGTATATAAGAGTGTGATGGGGTATTTTATTGTGAAAAAATTATAGCCAATACCATAATTTCTTAAGTTCAGATGGAAGGTTGAGAAAATACTTCAGAATATCTTTCACCTGGAAATGTTCCATTAATTTTTAAGGATAGGTAGAAACATATATATATGTGTATATATATATATGTGTGTGTGTGTGTGTAAAACTATAGAATTTTAGTAAAAACATCATAATATCTTGTTACTAATTGTATATTATAAGCACATTCTACGACTGTTTATGCAGTCAGTTGACTTTTGCTATTGCAAGCAATACATTGAAGGCAATTTTATTCTTGAATTAGTAGTTTATGACATGATGAGACATCTACAGGATCTTGTGAAATCACAGAAAATAGAATATGTAAGAAATATTTTTCAAAAGAATTTAATTAGAAATCTATTTTCTTTCATTCTGCCCCCCCCCCCACACCCCCCCACCCCCTTCTGTTTGTATTTATTCTATTATTCCAGATAAATGCAGATCACCATGTAGGCTGAATGATTTATGATGTGGCTGCAGAGGGGCTTCTGTCCTGTCTCAGGTGGTGTGAGTGTCTGGTCAGACAGGGAAGTTTCCTTAACACTACTTATACCCTTAAATGAAATTTACTCTCATAATTAAGATTTAAGCTCTTGCTTCACAAGAGTGACAAGGTGTCTTCATCAGAAAAAAATAACTCAAAATTTTCCTATTCACTCCAGGTTGTATTCTAAATCTTTAACTTTTTATTTGCTAAAATGAAATTCTAGTCTCCAATAAAAGGTCAAGAAGATGGGAGAAATACTGCTGCTGCTCTTATTTCAGGGAAACCTGTGTTTAAACTACTTGCTAAACAGATTTTCTGTGTCTATTTCAGATGAAATTTCAAGTTGTCTGAAAGTTTCACCTGCAATAAGTTAAAATCAAGCTGCCATAAGTGGCTACCCACATAAATCATTTTCATATACTTCCGTCTTCTTAACACCTAAATATTCTATTAAATGACATTATTATCTAAGAATGTTCTGAGAGGTGAAAGAAGTTCTACCACTTCAAGCTTTTATACCAGGAAATACATGTTTATTCTGTCAATAAAAGAATCTATATTGTTTCCTATATAATTACAATGCAATGACAATAAATGTGGAAACCTTATCATTGTCAATTGGAATGCTTTTCCTAGTACTTATTTCTCTTGGCATTTTCTAAAAATTTGTCATTGTTCATGTCCCACTTTGATATTTTTCTTCGAATTGGACATCATCTAGGAGGCATTGAGGAAAAGAGGAAATCCTTTCTCTTCTTCTGCTTTTTTTGTGTAAGAAAAAATTATACTTTATAATTTTCACATAATATAAAATTACCTGACTAGTTCACCTCTTGTAGATTAAGAAAAATTAAAATTTTTTGTTAGTGTAAGGTATTTTTTGATAATATATGAAATAAATAATTTATTTTTATTTTGGTGATGGGGAAAATTGCGTCTGTTTTGTCCCTACTTAAAATCACATACACGTCTCTGTAAACCAATCCCTGTTAAAATTCACTGGACCACTAAATGTTAAAAAATAATTTAGGAAGTTATGTGTTATTTAAAATAACAGAGTATTTTGAAAAAAAAGAGCTAACTGATTTTTTTTTAAAGTTAGATGAACATTTTGTATAGCTTGCTAGTGTTTATATCTTGTTCCCTATTGGAATACATTTTTGCGGTGAAAAGCACATCTGTACTCTTTTCTTAATTGCACCCCAGAGTGGAGTTAGGAATGTGTCAAGAAGTAAGAAAACATGAACATTAATCAGCATACAATGCAATTTAACAGTTCATAAAACAGTAAAATTTAATCCGAGGCTGAGAGATTTATTAAATCTCACTTAGAAAACAGTTTTGTGGGATGTGTTAGCAAGTGAGAATTAAGTGAAATGATTTCAGGGGCAATAGATTTTATTAGCTGAGGAGGGGAGGAACTAGTTTTGCAAGACATTTCTTCTTAATTTCATTCACTTGTTATAATTGTCTTGAGTGTGGGAGAGCTTTCTGTGAGTAGTAGTAGTAGTAGTAGTAGTAGTAGTAGTATGTTTGGTCTCTGGAATTTGTGTGCATAATGCTGCATTTGTCAGGCATCATCTAGCTGAAATGTCTTTTGTTAATGGGCTTGTGTAGATATTCTTCTCATGGTTGTTAAAGATATTTAAATCTAATACAGCATAAACCTCTATCAGTAAAATAAAATGACTTCTATTGGGTTTATAAAGGTTCTTTTGTTTGTTTTCTAGTATTTTTCATCCATGCTTGGTTTCTGTGCTCTTTAGCACACCTGGGAAAGACAAAAAAAAAAAATTCTTCAATATTAATCTCTTGTTCTGGACCTTCTTGAAAAATCTCTTTTTAGGGCAGATTTGAAAGTAGAGTTTGGAGACATCTGATCAAGAATACGTAGTCAATTAATTGGAGTGATGTTAGTACTACTTCATATGAGAATTTGTGGGAAAAGTTCTTATGTTACTAGTTACTCTGTTTTGTGGGTTAAAATCACGTTGTCCTAACAAAATTCAGGATCTAACCCTTAAAATTTTCTTATAAAGCATTAGTAGAATCTAAAATAAAAAAGTACAGCTTTTTATAAGTAAAAAGTTATTTTATATGTAACCTATCATTTTTTCTGTAGTTTATATCCAGTAATTTTTAAATTGAACTTCTTCATTTTTCATCAAACAGGACAAAGTTTAAAGAAGGTAATAGTGCCAGTAACGACACCTCTCCTTCACTGTAGGTAGTCTTTGCTTCTTGACTTCTAAGTGTCATCAGATTTTTCACACATCATTTTTTTAAGTTGTTCAGAAGAAAGGAAGCAGAGGCAGCTTCTATAAGAAAAACAGTCTTCAAAGGAAAATAATGATAGTAAAAAACGCACCTTGGACAGAGGCCTATTTCTGTTCACTGTGCTTACAATGGAAATAACCTAAAATATAAGAGTAATATGGGGGAGAAAATGAAAAAGCAGGTGGTAGAACAAAAAAATATAAGTTTTTTGTTTGTTTATGAAAATGCCATTTATTCAAGGTTTTCTAACTAGTAATTATGTATTATGTGTTAAAATGTCGCTAAATATAAAAGAGTAAGTAATTACCAAAGGAGAAATACTGCTTCATAAGCTAAGGTGATTATAGCACATTTTGATCGTTTTGAGATGAGTAAGTATTCCACTGTAAATCCTTACTGTGCAGTGATGCCCAAGTAATGTTCCTTTTCCCTAAAATGGTTATGCTGGGGAGGGAGGAGACTTGACTAAGCTGTCCTGTTCATTGTACCTCCTGTATCTATTTCTTGCTCAGGCTCTTAGATTCAAGAAGAACCACTGCTGTTCTTATTCTCCAAATTGTACTGTACCATTTCTGTCCTTCATAAATATGGCCACAAATAGACTGGATATACTGGGAGTCGAAAAAAACCCAAACTCAACAACCTGACTTTGCATCCACTCTTTAGTCCAGGAAATTACTCTTGTGTAAGAGATAAAATACAATTTGTAAAGGCCAATGGAAAATTCATTCCTTATGGAACATGCTCTGCCTTGTGTTCTTACATTCCTTTTGCCAAATGGGAATGCAACATTCTCATTCTGTTCTAAAGTCTTGGAAGTGCAAGAGCCATAAATACAAGTTTAGCAAGAAAAGCTTGTTGCAGTATGAAATGAGCATGTTAACACTTACAGCAGTGACCACAGTCACTCTGAATTAAGCTTGTTTCAGATGATATTATGACCTGAAATTCAGTCAGTAACAAATCGTTTATTGTATATGATGAAATAAGATTCACAATGGATTAAAGACCTTATATGAATTGCTTTTAATGTGTTCATACTTTTACAAGAACTACGTCAATAAAATGTGAAAGTGTTCTTTCACTTCTGTGCATTTATTGAACACTTTTGTCATGGTCACCTTGGAAACAAATGCAGTATACATTTGTGAGCATTTGCAGGTTCATTTCATTCTTGATGCAGCTAAAGAAGTCAGATTGAAAGAACTTAATCATTTTAATTAACACACAAAGTTTTTCAGAATATATTAGTGACCATCAGACACTAAACAAAACCCTGTGAACTGTTTGACATTTTAAATGTAATTGAATTTATCTCACAAGGATAAAAGTTTACTGACTAAAGATAGGAAGACAAAGACAATCTTGAAGAGAATAATGAGCTACATATGAAAATTATAAGCTATTCTATTTACTGTAGTAGCAGTATTCAGATATATGCAGGTAAAGATAGCATATGAACTAAAATGTAGTGAAGTATATGCATACTTTACTAATCGTCAGAATAAGCTTGGCTCATGCAATGCATTAAGTGAACTGTACAATATCTTCCATTGAAATTTTTAATGATCCAGTTCAGTTTAATACAAAACTGATTAGAGAATAGGAATACTATGTATCAAGGTTAATTTTTTACTGCTGCTTTTTTTTGAATAGGACATTTTCTTCTAGAATATTTAAAGAACTATTCAGACATTTTAAAAGAATTTTAGCACCATATTGCCTTTGCATGGAAATCTAGATATACTGAATTTATTATGTCTTTGTAACTTTGTATTATACCAGTAGTAACTGGTAGAGGCAAATTCAGATTTATTCATCTGAATGGGTGTCAACTGAGTTATGGGTATGACACTATTGAATTTTCTTCCTCATTTGCTTTGTTTTTGATGAATGAATATTTTTTTGATATTTTCAGAATCATAGAATGTTAAGGGGTTGGATTAAACCTTAAAGATAATCTAATTCCAACCCTTCCTGCCATGGACCAAGTTGCTCAGAGCTCCTTTCAAACCAGCCTTGAACACTCACAGAGATGGGAACATCCACAACATCTCTGAGCAGCCTGTTCCAGAGCCTCACAACATCTATCTGCTGGAGCTTATAATATGCTCTTGACATCTTTGGGTGTTTTTGTCATCCTACAGATTTCCACTTCAGTGGCTTATAGAATTTGGCAGAAAGCCATGTTGTTTTGCATCTGGCATAACGTCCATTTGATTCCTTCTGACGAATCTTAACAGTTCTGTTTCCAAATCTGCATCTAATTTATCAGTTGGTGCTGGTGTTGAATTTCTGATTGCATCTTTGTGGGATATTTTTGCTGAAGTCTCACAGCAATTTCAGTTTTCCTATGTTGGTACAGGGACTACAGTTTTAGAAGTTAAACTGATTTAAAAGCCAGTTTGCATTCCTGAGCCAGATTTATGTGTTGTACTTATTGTGTAGTTTATTTAAAAAGCTGTTGTCTAGATTACAACTACTGCCAAGTCTTGCTTCTAGAATATTAAACTTTGCATGATGCTTACTCAGCATGTCATTCCAACTTTCTGGTGTTTCACTGCCTCCTTGTCAAATATCAGCTTGCCTTAAAAGCACTTTAATGCCTTGAAGATAATGAACAATTTGGCAGCAAAAATATTTTCTGACTGATTTGGAGCCCCTGCATAAACTGCTTGGAGCCTGACATCATTGAAACCTCTTATACTGGCTATTTTAAAATTTGGATTTATTTCTGTCTGAATTCTGAAATCTCTCCTTGGCAGAGCCATTTAAATGTGAGCATATATTTTTCTCTTTAACAGTAGTTTATGGGCTATAATGGTAGAGTATTTTTGCATTTTTATGCTTAGTTTTATTGTAAAGAGCCTTCAGGATGCCTTTGCATGAAAGGCACTATATAAGCTCTATTTTTTGTATGGCATTGTTGTGATAAGTGCAATAATCTCCAGGTTTCCTATCCATTAAAGAACTAATTTCACAGCTCACTAATTATGTGAATGAGAAGGCAAAATAGGTCCTTTTTCTCCAAGGTATGCTGAGCAGATGGCGTAGCACTCATTTCCACTAGCTGAATCTAAGGTCTTCTCTTGCTTTTGGTTCCAAGGCTTATCAGGCCTCTGTTTATCAAGGAGAACAGGAGAGAGATATCGCTTTCTTGTACAGCATGACAGTGTGTACTGAGAGGTTGTCTCTGTCCTTTGCTAATACATTACTTAGCAAACACTACATCGAAGTTCATTTATCTAGGATGGGACATGAAAACTATTAAAATAATGTGTTTTTTGATGTAATTCTAATCTGATTTATTGAAGATACTGATTGGTTCTGCCATAGGGATTTGAACTGATGCATATTATAAACTATTAATGAATTGAATCCTGCTGGGATGGAATCTTGTCTGTAATTTCAAAACAAAAAACATTACTCCCTGAACCTGTACACTTTCTTTTATAGCTAAGTTTTTTATCAACTTGTTTCCTTTTCTCTTTTGCATTGCTCATGAAAATAACCAACTTGAATCAAACATGCACACAGTGATTTATATAGCTCCCTAAAGGACTGCTTTTTAAAGTAACATGAGTCATCAGATGCTAGTGTACTCTCATGATCCTGCAAAGTAGCTCTTGGAGCCCTTTTTACAGCATTAAAAAGCAAAAAGCTGAGACTGACTGACGATCCTGACATAACTCATATATGACTTGGCAACAAGGTTATGTTTTACAGGGCTGCACAAGGATTCTGTCCATTTTTTTTCCTTTAGCAGAGTGAGCAGTACTGGTTTGTTGTTTCCTTCTCTGCCTGCTGGCCTGTCTCAGGTGCCTGCCCTGTGCTCATGGTCCTGATGTGTCTCTGGTTGCAGACGGACGCAGCACTGATGTATGATGCGGTCCATGTGGTGTCGGTGGCGGTGCAGCAGTTCCCACAGATGACCGTCAGCTCACTGCAGTGCAACCGCCACAAACCATGGCGCTTTGGAACCCGCTTCATGAGCCTCATTAAGGAGGTAAGTCACTAATAAAGGGTCCTGCCCCACTCTTTTCTTTTCACCCAATTCCCATTTTCTTTTGCTTTAACCCCATTTGGTTTCTGCCTTTTTTTTATTTTAGTAGGCGGTCATCTCTCAACTTGTCATGTATAAGGAGTTTAAAAAGCAAGACAGCATTTTTATTTGAAAGTGGAATTTCCTGAAGTATTACTTAGAACAAAAAAATATGGAAAGGTGAAATAACTGTATTCTAAAGAAAACTTATGTTTGTAGATAACTTGGTCTGTGTGGAGCATTTGTGGCATAAAAACCCTAACACCTGGAACTCTAAACCGTAGACTATGAGAAATTCAGCAAGTAAAGATTGGCATGAGTTTAAAGGGGCCAGGATTAATTTTACTTTGTGGTTTAAATTTTTTTTTCTCTTCATTTTCTCTGGTAAATTACTATATCTCTCCTTGATTCCCCAAGATGCTGTTTAGAAGCTAATAGATAGTGACAGTAAAGCTAGGAGACTTAAGTTGCTAAAGGTGAACACTGTAGACTATTCAAATCTCTCGTGCTGTAACTCCTGATACAGTGTTTCTCAATCTAGATATGAAAAAAAAAATGATGAGGAGAATTATTTACAATGGGATGTATTTTTTCTAATATTGGTTTCTTCTAGGATGATAATTTTATTTCCCACATTTCCTCTCCTACTTTGTATAGTTTCAGAACTAGGGTAGATTTTAAGTTATAAAAAACCTGAGCCTATTGCACTTTATTAAAAGTGAGGAATAAGCTGAGGAAGGCTGGCTCATTGACCTCAATTTTTACTGTCTCAGTAAAGTTTCAGGGAAATCAGCATCTTGCAAAAGTAAGCCTTTATTTGAATGGAATTTCCTGAGGAAAAGAATGAAGTCCAACATTAATGAAACTTGATTAAAGCTTGGGGACTGGGGAGAGGGACGTGTGTAGGGAAGCAGGAGGGGAAATATGTGCGTGAATGATGGAGGTATGAAAACAAAACAGCCTTTTATCTTGTTCAGTAGAAGAGTCTGTTGCCTGACATGGAATGTTTAAAAAAAATGTCTAATAAGGTTGAAAGAAAGTTTGATTTCATTAGCAAAAAATAAATACAAAATATTCAAAACCAAAAATCAACCACAAGGTAAATTATTTACATAAAATTAATAATTAATGATCCCATTTTGGCAGGAGTAGTTTGTCCTTTCTGGAAAAAATAAAGGAAGAGGTATTTATTTCTAGAAATTGTTTTTTCTTTCTCCATAGGCCCACTGGGAAGGCCTCACAGGCAGGATAACTTTCAACAAAACTAATGGCTTAAGGACAGATTTTGATTTGGATGTCATCAGCCTCAAGGAAGAAGGTCTTGAAAAGGTGTGTAAGATATTTGCCTCCAAGGAGGTGGGAAACAAAACTAAACAAAACAAAACAAAACAAAACAAAACTCACCCCCTAAAACTATCTACAATAGTATTTCATGTGTTACATAAAACAGTACCTGCTCTCAACTCAATATCTCTATAAGTGGTACTAAAAAGTGAAGAACTCGTATCTTGACTGGTTTAGCTGTCTTCTGACATTATTATTTCTTGTACAGAGGTGAAGTGAGAGACCAAAGAATTGGGAAATGCTCTTTCCATGTAGCTTAATATCGTCTATATTTGAGCTCAAGAGCTCAGGAAGCATGTACAGACATTTGGCCTGCCTACGTGACACATCGTCATGATTTGAAATCAGATCATCATCCCCCCCTCCATCCTACCATGAAGAGGCAATTGCAGGAGGCTACAGTGTCTCACATTGTTGTGATCAGCAGGCAAAGGTTTTGCAACTGGCATCTGCCTTGTAGTTTGCATTTAGATATCTGGTGTTCAGTGTTCTGTAAGAGCTATGTTTTCCTTCATCTTCAGATAAAGTTCTATCAGCTGATGCCCCAAGGCGATAATTGTGGACACACATAAAAACAGAAATGAAGAGAAGGGACCATACTGCAGAGTTGCATTTCCTTTCTACTGCAAATCACTGAATGGAGAAGCTAGCATAAACAACATATTTTCCCAAAATTTTGTCCCACAAGACTTAGCTTTGGAATATTAATTTTCTCTTACTGGGAAGATTTGTAAAAGCTCAGAAACCGTGAGCTTCTCTTGAAACACTTACATAGGTAATAACACTTTTGTTGTCCTGTAGAAAACCTGTGATTCTAGAACTAAACTATATTTTAAAATGTTCAGCACTACACTGACAGTAGCTTTCTCCTATGAAGTTTCCCATGAAGTGAGCTCTGGCAACTCAACAGGAGAAAAGAATATATAGTAATGATTAGACTTGAAAAGTAAATCAGTACTGTGTACAAGTAGAACAGGTACAGTGCAACCTGTCTTTCTTACTGGAAACAGAAATGGAAGAATTGATGTCATGGCAATAGCTAAATAAATTAGTGGTGCTGAAGAGTTTGCATGTAAGTGACAACTGTTGAAAATGAGGAAAGGAAATCTTTGTAATTTAGGATGGCTTAAAGAACATTAGGTGGCATTTGGGAACCACAAAGCAACATGAGATTTCTGGAAAATAAAATCTCAGTTGACAATACACTAGGAGATATATCCGTCAGTGAAAATATAGAGATAAAGCAAGAAAGGTCTACAGAGAAATATGAAAGACAATAAAATTCAACAGGAAATACAGTAGTACTGTAAAACACATACCAGAAAAAAGGAACTTGGGAAACAATTATATTCAAAGTTAAGTAAGAGACAAAACCAGAAATAATTGTTGAAGCATATGGATATTTACCAAAAAGTGTTGACAATCTTTGGGATGAGTAGAAGGAATCAGTTACTGTGTATGAGCAAAACCAGAACAGTTTCTTTGGGCTGTAAGGAGATGAGATTAGGAAAAGGAAATTCAAGTGTATGCACATTCGATTGAATTGCTTACTAAACATATGGAATACATGGCATATTTTACTGAGAAGGATAAATCAATGCCCTCAGAGAAATATTTCTCCTAGAACAAAACTCCATTATTCTGAAAGAATGCAAACCTTATTCTTCTTGAATCGAGAGTCAATGATTATGTTTTGGAGCAGGACACTTCCCAGTAGAAAGAGTACATTTTAGCCAGTTCCTTTATTTAAAAGGGCTGTCTCAAAGCTGGGATTTTTTCCCCCAAGACTCAATTCTGTTATAGCTGTAATGAGTCACCCTTCTCTCAGTCCCTTTCCTCCCTCCACATGTGTACACTATCTCTCTATAACACACTCTTTCTCTTCTTCTTTCTGCCACTCCTTCCTTTCCTTTCTTCCTTCCTCTCCTGTTCCTTAGTGTCTCCCTCCAGACCCTCCCTGCCTGTTTCCCTTTCCATCTAATCCCTCTCCCTTGTACCTATTATCCTCTTTCCATGCAGTTTCTCTCTATTTTCTTTTTTTCCTTCAGGAGCTTTTTTTCTTCTTTGTCCGTATCTGGTATGTTTTCAATGTTCTTCCCTAACCATCATGTCAGACACCTCTGTACGTGTAGTAAGAGGTCCTGAACAGTTTTTTGTTTGTTTGTTTGTTTGTTTGTTTGTTTGTTTTTCTCTCCTTTTCTTCTGTACATCCTTCCACTTGTGGGATGAGAAAAGGTGGGGAGAGAAGAATTCTGTACATCAAAAAATGTATGTTACGTTTCCATACTGTAAAATGTTATTATCTCTTCTAACCTCTTTCCAAATAAAGGAGAAATATTTCTTTTGTCAACGACAAGAGTTTAGCTCAACAATTTCAGCTGTAATCCATGAAGTGAAAAATACTGATGGGAGGGGAAAAAAAAAGATTTATTATGAAGAAATGCTAGAAGATGCTTTTTTTTTTTTAAATTTAGATTTTGTAAAAATGTGTCCTAGATAAATTACCTGGTTAGTATAACCAGCATAACCAGGAAATTGCCTAAATCATGTGTTATATGTTCAGTGACTGCTGAAGTCAGTTACAACAGAACAATTCCTTATTGATTTAAAAAAATGTTACATGCGATCCCAGATTTTACATAAAATACTTTTTCCTGAAACTCTTGAATGAGAGGTGATAATCAGGCATCAGTCAATAAGAGGTATGTGTTTCCAAACAAGATTTCATGTCTGCCAAAAACGATAGCTCCTTGTAAGATGAAAATGACAAAATTAAGAGATGATTTGAGTGCTGCTAATATAATATACCAAAAAATTTTATTGCAGTCACTTTGGACAGACTGAAACTATTCATGATTAAGCACAGTGAAAATCCAAAAACTATGACACTCCAGCATAATAAATGATAATTTAAATTGCAGTCAATCAGTCTTTAGACTGAAACTGCATCGTGAGGAAAATTATTTCATATTTCAAGGAGATAACAAATACCTGAATTTAATACCACTTTTAAATGAAAATTTGTCACTGAAGAATCACATATCCTGAATAAGAGATGTTACAACTGCTTGAAGCCTTGCTCAGAAACCTTCACATAGGATGAACATAAATGACACAAAATTAGTTATAATTCATTGTCTAGCATATCACTGTAAGATCTTGTTTTATTTTGTATCTTTAATAATGATCTAGGAAAAAAAATAATAGCATAAATAACAGGTTTTGTAAGAGAGGGAAAAAAAAGAAAGACAGTAAATCTGTGGGATCCAGAAGTATCGAAGTGTTGTTGTTAATGTTTTATTTGGCAAAGAAGGCATGAATATTAATATTACTGAAGAAAGTGAAATAAATTAATCAATTTGCAAATGGCAAATACAGAAATATGAAGAAACATTATTATTCTTAATAGAGTATAATTATTTACTTGGTGTAATCACCACTAATACTAACTATTCCACAAAAGTAAACAAAGAAGGTATAGATAGATTTGACAACTCTTTGACAGTTGAACATGGATCTGGTTCTGGCTGCTTAGTCAGTGGGTAGCACTGCAGAAAGGCAATGATTCTTCCTAACACAATGCTTGTGGCTCTTCACTGTGAGTCTTATTCACAGTTTTGATTGACTCAGAGCAAAAATGCTAATTTTCTCAGGAGAACTTTGAAGAAAAATCAAAAAGGGTAATACTTGAAAGAATGCATATCTATTCATGAAGATAGATCACTTTTCAAACATACTGAAGTACGAAAGCTACTGGAGTTTTGTGACTAGCATCTCATGAGACTGAATCTCAATAAAGTGCTCTAGAGCATATGTAAACTCAGCAAATTTTAAGTTTCGCGAGTGTACAGTGCTTCTTTTTGGGAGGGGGGGAGGGTGAAATATTTTGATGGTTTTGGCCAGGACAGAGTTTGATTCCTTCTATAAGCTTGTATGGGACTGTGATTTGGATTTGAGCTGAAAACAGCATTGATAACGCAGGAACATTTCAGCAATTGCTAAGCAGTTCTTACACAAAGTCAAGGCCTCCTCAACCTGCAGAGCTATGGAGTATTCCTAGGTGGAGATGTCCAGCTGGGTGGGAATACCCAGTTTTGAGAGACTGCAGTAACCTGATAGCTACCTGGAAGTCAAATATTTGGAAGCTTGGATGCAAGTTTTTAACCATTTACATGAATTTGGGAAATTGTATTCCATGTCCTTGAGGGACTACAGCAATTACTGTGTTACCGAATACTCTATGACGTTCAATGATGAATGTAACTCTTAGAATTGTTTCAACTTAAATAAGCTGATTCTTGCCTAAGCTATTTCTTTCTATCATTTTCCTTTGTCTCACTGTGGAGCACATTTTCATGGGCACACCCGGTTTCGATCCTGTACTTTGGAAAATTAGTGTTGAAATATGGTGGATTCAGAATTTCAGAATTTTAGACGTTTAGGGGAAAGAATAATAGGAGGTTGGGGGCTTGACAATATAGTCAATATTTACAATATATTTACTGTGTGGACTTTCTCTCTAAAGTGTATATAAGAATACCTGTTTCACTTTTTAGGAAAATTCGTAAGTTTTTTTGCAATATAATATAAATATAATACAATAAATGAAATTGTAGCTTGTTTGAATTTCAGTTATTGACTACCTTGATGCACTTTTTCTACATTTTTGGGGCTTAAACCTTTCTAGCAAAAAACACCTTGACAATTCTGTTCAGTTCAAAAAGCTACTTAAAAATGAAAACAAATCAAAAATAATTAACTTGCTGCATTGTATTTGCACAACTTTTCTGCAAGAAGCAGCTCTGAAAATACATTTGTGTGATTTGGTAGCTAAACATATCAGTAGCGTATAAGAACCTGTGGTGCAAATTGTTGGGTTTGAGCTCATCAACAAAGATAATCCAAAGAAAGTCTAATTTTGAACGTCTGACTTTTGGTCCATTTCTTAGATTTTTGGTTAGCAAAATTAGCAGCAAAAGTACAATGAACCTAATTTAGAAAATTAATGTATCAATTTATCAAGACAGAAGTTTCTTTTTAAAGTAATGCTGTTGATAATTCTTATAGGTCTGCAGTAGATTGAGTTTGTAGTGAGATAAAATTCAAATTCTAACAGTTGATATTCTTTTGCTTGTGGTTGTGACTATGTTAAAAAGTAGGAGAGGAAGTATTTTAGTTAGCAAAATCTTACCTTTTCCCAATATTAATTTGAATTATAGACATGAATTTGAGCAAAGCAAATTATTTAATAAATTTAGGATTTGAAACTGATCATATAATATGGTGGTGTTTCCTCAGAAATTTTTGTGCTTCTTGTGTACCTGAAGTTGTATCTCATAGAGGGGATTAGTTCAGCTTCAATTATTCAGTGACAGTCTCAAGTTCTGGTCTTTTTCATTCCTTGATATTCTACTCTGCTTTGGCCTTTGAAGTAAACCAAACTCTGTGATTGCCATACTTAGTAGAACACTGCAATTAAATGCTACCAACTCTTTTAAAATTTCTTGTTTGTGACGAAGCTGCAAGGCAGAACATTTTGTTTTCTGAGTCTTTCTATTCGCCAAATTGAATTGTATTAAAACAGTAAATGAAGGAGAGGTTTTTGGTAGCAATGCTTGATTTCAATACTTTGAAATGATGTGTTAGATATAAATTTCCAATTGTATTTCTGAGACACACATATTCTTTCTTCCCGTCATGATTCTTTGATCAGTTTATGAGGTACTGAATGGCCAAGTTCAAAAGAGTGACTTCTTGAAACTGAGTTTTAAGCAAGGAAGAAAGACAAAATATTTAATTCTGTGGAATAGAAAATTGCAGCAAAACAGATTGAATTTGTCTTTTCTTTATTACAGCATCCACTGATTCATGCTCTGCTGTAGTCTCTGTTTTAGAAATGGAACTTTTTTTATCCACACCACATTGCATCCTAAACTTACTTACAGCCCTGTGGCAACAGATCACTTGAAAGTATACAAACAGTCTCTCAGGACTCAGTTGAAAAGAAAATTTAAAATTTGTGTATGTTTATATATATACATAAATATGTTTGAAATGAATCCTTACAGAAATTGCTAATTTTTTTCAAGGTTTAGTTTTAAAAGATCACCTTGTGTTATGGATATTACTTAATATTTGAAATGATATTTAAATGATATTTAAAATCCTGTCTAAAACCAAAAAAGACCTATTTGTGGGGGTTTTTTTAGACAATGGAGTGATACAAACATTTTGATTTCTAAAATGGATAGTTAAAATTACCATTTTAGTTGTATAGGGATGAAAATGCAGATAAATTACAGATAAGCCTCATTACTTCCTAATTAGTATGTAAGTCGGTCCTTGACCTTGAAGCACAACCTTGGATGTTCTTGCTTAGATAAAAATGCTATAGCCTTTATTTCAAAGTATAAAATGTCAAAATATTCATGTGTTGAAGATTTATCTGTAAATTAATTAAGTTATTGCACTTAGCCTGTTTCTGTCTTCTCCATTATTATTTCCCAAAACCATATTTTGTCCTGCTGTTCTCTCTGATCACAGAAAAGGGTAAATCCTTTTGCAGAGACAATGCTCTCTGCTCTGCAAATTAATTTTTGTCTGTTAAATTATCTTCAGATGTGGTTTATCTTGAGAAATGGAAAATTAAGTATTAAGAGTAACTTTACATATTCTTTATATCATCTTTACACCTAATGTCACACTTCACAAAATATAATTTGAGGTATTGTTTATCACGTTTTAAATAAGCAGACTTCAAATATAATGACAGAGAAAAATGGAACGAAATTTAATGATAACTCTTAGCAATCAATTTGGTTTTCCCTGTAGCAATCTGTTTTTCCTTAAAGTGTTCTTTTCTAGATGCTGAAATGTAACTCATGGGTGATTTACACAGTGATTTACTGTTTTATAGGTTGGAACTTGGGATCCATTGAGCGGCCTTAACATGACAGAGAATCAGAAAGGAAAACCAGCAAACATCACAGATTCCCTGTCCAATCGCTCTTTAATTGTTACTACCATCTTGGTAAGCAATTGTATTTGCTTTTTCTGAAATACAGTTATGCAGAAAAATGGATAGAATGTGACACAGTAATAGCAATAACAATGAATAGTGTGCAGTGTGCATCACCATTACTTAGAATTAACTTAAAATTACTTGGAATTTATTGTGTCGTGAACGAACTCCAGTAGATAAGCTAGTCAGGGATGTTTACACTTACCTTAATTGTGAACAAGTTCTCCCAACTTTAGAGTTATGTTAATTGATTAGTAATTTAACTTTTCTTATTATTAACTAAAGAGTTTTCTTCTTTACAAAGCTGCTTTTTTCAGTGCCAAGTGAGAGGACAAGAGATAATTGGTTTTAAAATGTGGGGTTTTTTGTTACATGATAATTTTAGTCAGCAAAAATTTATTGCTTTTGTTTGCTATTCTAACACCTCAAAGGAAAGTACAAAGTATTTAACATTTATTTAGCATTGTTAGTACTCAATTATTGAGATGAAATTTTTAGTCATACAGATATTTAATTGATTTGTCCTTTGAACTAGAGCAGAAGAAACAATTTGAGTAACTTCTTTTTTATTTTCACTGTTGGCAAATTCACAGCAGTGAATGAGCTATCTTTTGCTTATAATTAAATACATTTATTTATGTAAAAAAGAAGTGTTCATTTATTTCCTTGCAGTAATTTTGAAATAGTAATTTTAGTTTCAAGGCAAATTTAAAACTTTCCAGAAGTTTGTCTGCTACTACCATTATAATGAATTTGAAGATTTTAAAAAAGAAACCACTTCCAAGCAGTTGTATACTTTACTAAGCAGCTTTTACCTACCAACATGTATTATGACATTTCAAACTAGAATGAATTTTTACAGGTCCATAGATGTAAATGCCAGTGTGCTTTTAACATTTTATGTAACATAAGTCATATAATTTCATCCAGTGGGTAACTTTTTCGTTGCTTATAAGGTCTGTTTACCAGTGATAGAAAATCTTCTGAAATAATTTCTTTCATTTAATTCACTAATTGAAAAATACATAGCAGATATATAGAATGGAACATGGTTGACTCACCTTCAGATGTAATTTCTTGTTATGTTAACATCAGCACAGATTTACCACAATTTTCTCTTTTCCATTTAATTATAATAACAGTACACTATAGTTATAGTTCAGTTTATAAATTTATAATCCCTTGGTTTTTTTTTTTTAGAAATGTAAAAGAATTTCACATATTCTCCTATAGTAAAAGCATGTCTTCTAGAGTATTAATCTGTCAATTTCCTTCCCACTGCCTTTTACAAGTTTCCTACATCCAAAAAATACTGCATTACCGAGTAAAATTTATTAATAATTCCAATTGACTTCCCATGCTCTCTATATTGCTATTGCTTTGTACCCAGATATCCTGACTAGGATTTTTCTTGGCACTTTTCACAGATATGTAACTTTAATTCATGTGAACCTAATTGCTGCTAGAATTATTCCTTTACAGAATATAGTCCTGTCTCTGTGAGTGACCTGTCCCCTTCATTACTCAGTAATCAACCAGACTTTGTATCTGCACTCTTCAATAGCCATGATTGTATGCTTGATTCCAGATCAGTGATAACAGTACTGTCACAAAGATCAATCCCTTCAAGATTACAGAAGAAACACTCAATAACTTAGGGTGTTTCAAGTTTGTTTGTGTTTTAACGTCTGTCTGCTGATGAGGTTTGAGTTAATAAACTTTAAGTATCATATTGCTTTTTATATAGTGATACTGGCATGATTTTGGTTAAAGTAATTAGCTCAAATTGCACAAATGTAAGTAACAGTGTTGCCAATGAGCACTGATTTTAATCTGGTAAAGCTCACAAAAGAGGACTACTGAGATTTAAGAGAAAAGTTACTTTCTGTGAGCAAGGGTACCCTTCTCCTAAGAGTTAACTTTAGGTTAGTGGTCTTTTGTAAGTATCCATCCTCTTTGCAGGTATCTAAATAATGCAATAAAAATAAAAAAGAGGACTTTAAATTGATGTTACAAGTTGCTCACTTGTAGGTGCCTTTTCTAGTTCAGTTACTGTTTAGTAAAAAGTTTAGTAATTGCAGTTACTCTTTTCATCTACCGTGAAGAATGGTACTCAGAAGAAGTGATACAAATTAGAAGAGCTGTACTTGGAATAGTAAAAAGAAACCAAACTATTTTTGGTGCAGAAGCACATGTGCTGCTTAATTTGGTAGTTCTATCTCTTTTTATGCTTAAAAAATACATTTATGTTGGACAGAAAGAATATTACTGAATATTCACTTTGTAGCAATGGAAGGGAACAATATAAAATGCTAAAGCTCCTAGAAAAATACCTACCTCATCATCAGCTTCCTTTTCTCCCTTTTTTGAGTCTGCAAAATCTTGCATAAATGAAAAAAGAAAAGGCAATTCTATCATTTAAGCTGTTCATGTGGCTTTTCTCTAATTTTTTTTCACTTTAAGAATTCCCTACAATAGTCTATAGTATACTGCCAGCTGTGGAGCCTTAATCAATTTTCTCTGTAGTTTTCTTTAATGCTCACTTTACATTTAAATATCCCAGTCTTTCTTTTATTTTTAATTCTCTTTCTGAAATTCAGAGCAATATATTTTTCCTCTTATATTTTGCAGTCATTAAGATCTTTACAGCTGTGAGTAAGTATACCCAGCATTTTCAGTGGTGGCTGGGTCTCTAGAAGAAGAAAATACATTGATGGGAAAAGTAATAAAATATAAACTGTGAGGTACAAATTTATCTACTATAAATAATGACAGAACTGTGTGCTTCTTTTTGTCTTGAATACTTCATAATGCATTTTGGAGGTAGCTAGCTGAAAGATTATTCCTTGGTTTCTCAACAATTCAGTGCTCTTTTCTGGGAAGAGACAGGGGTTCTCAGGGCTTCATCCTGTCTCAGACATCTACCTACATGAGTTTTTTTGTGGAGAAATGTGTCTGAGTTCCAAGTTCTGATCCCACAGCAGCCCCAAACACCAACTGGACGTGGCCACTGGAGAGACAGTCAGGTCTTTTTAGGGAAGAGGAGAAAACATTTGAAAAATAAGTATGCTGTTTTTATCTTTTATAACCATGGCTTAGGATATGTTGATCTTTTTGATAACATTGCTTTGTTTTATTTTAAAACCATCTGCATTGAAACTTTATAGAAGTCTGCTTTATGAATATTCTGCATTTGGAAAAATCAAACCAAACAAAACACCTACAGAAAATAGATTTTCAGCTTCAATAATAAGGATTTCTTATTATTTGATTCTCCTAAATTGATTCCTACCAGAACTCTGAAATATTTATTCTCTTTACACTTTAGATGTAAATATCTGAATATTTTTTCTCATATATATATTCTACTACCAATCTGAAAGAGTTTTAACTTTGGAATTCAATTTCCATGTTTATAAAGGTATGTGCACGGTACTTAGGGTTTTTTTTTATGCTAATTTCATATCAGTCTGTACATTTTATCATACTGGTTCCTTGGCCCTGTTCTACTGAAATAAATGCTTGTTTCATTTCCTGTGTAGCTTTTATGTACTTTTCTGTATCTGCTTACATCAAAGCTCAGAAAACTCACAGCTGTCAAGATTAATTTTTCCGTAAAATGTGTGAAAGTTTTGAAAGGTGTGTGTTCTCAAATTTAGTAGTTTTTTGTTACTTCACATTTGAAAAATGAAATTACCTTTTTATTGTACTTTCCTTAAAAATTGGTTCATAATAGGAATAGAATTAAAAGGAATCAGAGGGAATATTTATACTAAATTTTAAAACAATTTTACCTAGTTCAAAATATAGTATTCCCACACTGTATATGATTTATATATGCTGCTTTCTCAAATGGGTAGTGCATAATTTCTCTCACTCTTCTCTTGGATACCCAAACATGAGTTTTCAATGGCCAAATTTTAAATTAATATATATTAAAAGAATATTAAAATTAAATGACTAATTTTACCTGTCATCTTTATAAAGATGGGTCACCCATCAATTGTTCTGATTGATAGTAACTAGTGGATTGCTCCACCTCTTCCACTAGAATTTTGACTGCATACTGTGAAAACCTATTGTGTATTCCTTATATCTGAAATAAATGTTAAGATATGAAAGAATTTTAACACTCCAGTATCCTACCTTCTGGTGAAGAGAAGCTAATAATTAAAATCTCTGTTCTAACAATGGAAAATTTGCAAGTGGTTTTTCTCTTTTCATCATTAGGTCTTCCACTTCTTTTTGTTGATTTTTTCTTAATTATTTTTTTCTCTGTTTTGCTTTTCTCAATACTGATAGTAACAAATTCTAGATTTTTTAAAAATATGTTATTCAATGTTGAAATTATTAAGGAAAAACTTATATGTTTGAGTAATATTTATAAAAAACAAAACTACTCAAAATTTAAAACTTCTTGTAATTTCTAGTAATATCTTTGGAGTTGAAATGTAATATAACTCACCAGAATAATTCAAGTAAATATTTATTGTTTAAATCTGAAAAGAAAAAGAGAAATTTGCAGAAATTTGTTTTTTAGAATAAGTGTGCTTTCATTCAAGCATTAGCCGTACACTTTTTTAACTAAAACCAGTCTATAAAGTTACAATATTAATTAATTTTCAAATATTTATCTTCTATTTACAGATATAGGTTTTAATCTACTTGGAATTCCACTGTTCCTTGTAGCCATACCTTTGTTTGCAGTATTTTAGCTAAGTTTATTTTTCAGTAATTTTTCTCAGAAAAATTATTTTTTTTTTGCGTTCTCATTTTTAGTGTTTATCTGGTTTGGGATGGGGCTCTTCTGTATCCCTCCTCACTGAAGACACTTCCATCTTATGAGACATTAAATGATGACTTTGATCTTAAAATTCTGTAGCAAGCTCATCTGTTTTTAATTTAGTCTAGCAATGTTTTCTGGAAATGTTTTCTCTTCCTGAGGATTCATTCTGGAGTATATAGTCAGTGTTTATTCAATGACTTTTTGTTCCAAGCTACCTTGTTTCCCTGAGAAGATCTAGTTGAAATACTTAATTTCAACTGAAACTGTTTAGAAGATTTCAAATGCTCTTTTGTTATGTGGTCTAGTAATTATAAGGGTCATGCTTGCAGGAACTGAAGGAAAAAAAATAAATTGTGAACAAAGTTAAAGTAAGTATAAAGCAGCTGCCAATCTACATATCACTCAGTTTTAAAACTTCTACCTAATCAATGAAAATTGTCCTAGTGAAAGATTTTGCTGAAAGTGATAATCCACCAAGAAGCAATGGTGATTGTACATTTAGTGCATAGAGACTTTCCTGAGACCATGCTTAGCGCCCAGTTTTACATTAGCCCATTCTACAGATTCAAATCTTGAGCCAATAAAGCATGAAGAACTCTTTGCATGCACTTGTCCAGAATACCTGAATGCCATGTTTAGTATTTAGAATGCGTATTACTTGAGGAAAAAGAAAACTAGGGAAAACTATGGGATTAATAAGAGCTATTACAGATGAAGCTGCCAACATCAATCCTGCTCAAGTAAAGTTAGAAATCACTTTAGATAGCAAGTAAAAAGGATGAAGAGAAAAAAACAAATGTTTTATACAGTAGAAAACCATAAGAAAAAGTAACAAGTATCAGTAAGGTTTTACTTAATGTAGGCTTGGAAAAGCATTTAGAGAGTATTAATAGCTTATTGATCAGTCTTCTCAGCAAAAATTGAGAATCTTTAAACAGTAGTACAGATACTACTGCAGCCCTTGTCCAAGTTGAGCAGGGTGAAGAATATAAATGAGTATGGAGTTGGAGCTAAGATTTCCAGAAGGGGTTGCAAGATTTTTTATTTTTCTTTAACAAAATATAAAAAAGCATCAGCAGAACAGATAAAATGTCTATGGATTTCTAAAATGATCTGATAGAAAAATATGTAGGAATGTATGAATGAGCTGAATTGTTCAATGAACAAAATCCTGCTGTGCTTATTAAGCAAAGGAGAATTTAAACCATAAATTGACAATTATATGTCCTCCCTGATACTGTGCATATTTAAATTCTGTCCCAGATAACTCAGGATTACTTGGAATGGAAGAGAGAGACAAAAATGCTGTCAAGAATCTTGCCAAGTTCAGAGATTGGGGGATGTGTGAGATTGTAAATATCTGAACAACTCTGAGGGCGAATGTCTCAGATCTGTGCACATGAGCATTCCAAGCTTCATTGGAATTCTTCATGCCTACAGAACAGGCCTTGACACTGTAAGCACTGCTCAGCAGTAATGAAAATATTCCTGTGTTATAACACTGATTTGAGCACAAACCCAAACCATACTAGTTAATGCGAAGAAAATTGCTGCTACTCCAGAAAACAAACAAACAAACAAACAAACAAACAAACAAACAAAACCACACTGTGTTTTTCAGCACCACTGAAAGCCAATGATGTGCTTTCTACAGGACATTGTCATTTCACCTGAAAAAAATTGTTTTCCTTACAGTTGTTTTCCTTGAGATATTTAATACCAATTTCCCAAGTTTCTAAACAACTGTCTCACACATAGTTTTTGCTCTGATACCATCTCTGCTTCTCAAGAATTATTCAGTGATCCTTGTCATTTAAATTGCTTTTGACTTTCATGTTTTGTGCTAGGTCTTTGTTCTTGTAAGTACTACATCTTGAAGGGCTCTTCTGGAGTCATATGTTTATCTGTTGTTTGAGAAATTTCTGTCAAAACATCCTAGTAGTTTGGCTGGACAATTTATTTCATGTTTGTTCCTTCCTAACTCTATGAAGATCAGTAATGTCCTTTTTGAAAATATGTCTGTAACCTTACTAATTTCAATAGGAGTATACAACAGTTCTTTTAGGAACAAGATTCACCCCTGCATTCTCCTTTTCATTTGAGTAAAATCTTATGTACTAAAGTTCCAGTTTTATATGGATATAATGTTTAAATCATGGGAAAACTCAAGGCAGAAGATTACATTATTAAAGCTGTCAGGTGCTTGTGAAATGGAGCACCTTTAATCTCACTGAGTGCTGATGTGGGGATTTAGGACTGTAAGAGTTTTCTGAAGTTGCCCTGGAGAGTTTATCTGATTATTCATTGAGTCATGTGTTGGGTGCAATGATTGAATATACTATTATTTGTCTTATCTTACTTGGTTCTTTTACTTTTTGATAATAAAAAATGGAAAGAGCCTCTCCCAAAAGTGAGCAAAGACTGAGTTGCATATTTAACCTAACAAACACAGCTTGAATATTGGTTCCATATTGTAGTGGAAAACTACCAACTGTTTTTCTTGTATTTTCTCTTTAATTTTCTATTTGAGAAAGGTCATCTTATAATGAGAAACAGATGTAAAAATACTGCTTTGATAAATGCAAATTTTCTTCCTATATTTACAATTATTCTTCCAATCATTTAAATTTGTTTTCCGTCTGTTTGCACATCATTTAATGCAAAAAAAATATATTGGAATTTGATTTAAAATAGAACATAAATGTTTAAAGACATTTAATTGAGTTTTCATGGAATGCCTATCATATAATCTACTTTTTGAATAAATGTTTTCAGGTTTTGAGGAATTCTTGTAAACGGCAGCCTATAACTTGAGGCAATAGAGAAGTAGGTGCTTTCACTGACTTTTTTCTTCCTCTGTGGGTTTTTTTACACTTTTCCTAACGAAACATTGAGAAACCAGTTAAAATACTAGTATAAATAAAAATGTAAAATCTAATACTTAAAATATTTGATTGATGTTTGGAGTTTTAGTGAAATTCTTTCCACTGCCAAAGCACATTGTTTCTGCATTTTAAAAGGCTTACATTGTCCATGCAAATGATACATTTTATATTACTATATAATGCAATTAGTTAAGGAGCACATTTAAATTTAGTGTGTGTATGCACTTCTTGAAGACATGTCTACAGTGTTTAGAGTGCATTTTTTCTCAAAAAGAAAAAAGAATCTTTGAAAATATATGAAGACTTTAGACACACATAGCCAAAGCTAAAAGGAATCTAGTTTTCATATTATTTCTTTGTTCAGCAAGTGATGTCATGAGTATATGCATATGTAAGCACCTGAGTGTCTACTGCTTAAGGCTAAAATGAGAAGAAAGGTGTGGGGGCACTCTTTATCCATTCTGTCTTAATTCTTACAGGAAGAGCCATATGTTATGTTCAAGAAGTCTGACAAACCTTTGTATGGAAATGATCGCTTTGAAGGTTATTGCATTGATCTCCTGAGGGAGCTGTCTACTATCCTTGGATTTTCCTATGAGATTAGACTGGTGGAAGACGGAAAATATGGAGCCCAAGAAGATGCCAGTGGACAGTGGAATGGAATGGTTCGTGAACTAATTGATCATGTAAGTTAACTTTTACAAGATTGCAACTACGCATTTAGATTTCAAATCTTTCTATAAAAATTGTAAAACATTTATGATAATGCCATTTGAATATTACTGTTTTCAAAATGCAGATGTTTTAAGAATCAATGCAAGTAGATTGATATCCATTATTTCTTTTGTGTAGAATTTGTAAAATAAAGCATCTACTTTTTGCCCCTAGACAGTGTTTGTTTTGGTTTAGCTCTTCCATAGCAAATGTCTAAGTCAAAATACAAAATAAACAGTACTCAGAATTTATTTCTGAGAACAAAGGCATGGGACTTTATAGCAAAATTTTGTTTTATAACAAAATTTGCGACAGGAATACAAATCAGGTCTCCTTTTCTGATAGTGGATCTGAGATTTTGCCTTAGAAAAATTTCTCTGTGTGTAGTGTTAGCACACACATAATTTGATATTCATCTTACTTCTTGCAGTTTATTGTTAAAATGTCAAGAAAGACAGAAATGTCAACATACACTGATGGAACAAAGCAATGTCACACCAGATACTGTTACAATAGGCTGCAAGTGATTAAGGGAGGCATTAGTTCAGGTTCCTCAAAATATGCTTTCTCAGTTGGTCATGCTGGTTGAATTCAGTCTCTTAGAAATATTTTTGTAAATTTAAAAATTATGTCATTGTTCCTTTCTGCATTTATTTGGGTAAATTGCTTGATAGCATTTTCTCTACAGACATGAGGTCAAAGATTGAGATGAAACATATTCTGTACATCACTGTCATTTAGAATAGACAGAAGAGAAGACTGTAGTTAATACAAGTGAAACTTCTTAATGATGGCAAAAACTGCATGAATAGCTTGAAAAATATTTACTTATCTTGTTTCAATTTGCTTTAAGATTTCAGCAGATGGGCAGAACATGTGCTAATCAAAATATTCATTTTTACTAGAAGAGTCGTTCTTAATGCTTTTCTAGTAAGTGGTAGTCTGGTATTGGTGTTGCAACAGATGTTGATTATGCCTGGCTTCACACTTTTAAGAAGAATGCGTGGGAGTATTATAGTTATGTTATCTTTAAATGTGTGTATTTATTATACACACACACACACATAGAAAGCAAACTAATTTAGCTGGACTCTCTGTCCATTTCTATAAATATGCATTTTTACATAGGAATAGGCATAGGCCTATTCAACTGTTTGATTTGATGCTTTTTAGGTAACATCCTCATCTGGAAACAATTTTCCATGATTGAGAGGGATATTGTGGAAGTATTTATTCAGAAACAAATACAAATCACATTTTTATATATCTTTTATTATTCAGCCCTAAAGCATTCTTAAGAAAACACTAGTATGACTTCCTAAGATTTACACTAAGATAATGAAATAAAATGCATTTGATCAAGTTGCAGAAGTAAACTGTGAGAAACAGTAGCTTTCCCTGTCTTTCCTCCTGATGACACAGAATGGAACAGATATTCCTTTTCCCATAAATAATATACAACTAAACATAGATAATTTTTTTATTTATTTTTATTCTATTCAAATGATTTTTACTTAGGAGTTAGAAAAGTTTAGAGACTGTACTAGTACACATGGAAGATACAGTCTAACTTCCTAATCTGGACCATAGCTTTTACTAGTCTCTCTCAGTTCCTCACTTGTTAAAATTTTTCTTTAAATTTTTCTCTGGTTTTCTCAATTCTTACTTTATACTCTATTTGAATACATGCAATTTATTTATACACCTGTGCCCTTTATTTACATGCATGTTTTTGGTGTATTTTACTAGCAAGCAACACTTCAGACCTCAAAAGTGAGTCACTTCAGATAGACAGTTCCCACATTGGGTGTTTCCATATGGCTAGTATTTCACATGCTCCATTAGTTTTCCAGTCTTCCTTTTTCTCTTAGAGAATATTTTTAAATTGTCATGGCGGTTTTCTCTCCTATAAAGTAATTAAATAAACTCAATTTCTTTATTTTTGAAATGTGAAATGATTCTATATTTTTCAACTAGAGTTTCTAATTAAAATAGACTACAGAATAAAGACAGTTCTCAAAGTTGCCATAGCACTTAAATCTATTGAAAAATGTTTTTAGAAATTATTTTTATTTCTTTGTTTTATCTGTCAGTCAGTTAAGTTCAGAGAGAAAGGTCACTATGCTCTAGTATATATGTTTGCAAGGGTAATATATAATATGCATAATCCAAGAATAAATGAAATGGATAATTTTGGTGTATTATATGTATAGAAAGGAAAATGCACCATTTATATAAAGATTAAAAGTACCAAATAAAATCTAAGATTTAAATAAACTGTTTAAATCAGCACTTAGTCACTTGCACAATTGCTGAGGCTCAAAAGTTTAAATGAAATAAAGATAATGCTATCTGGGTTGAGCTCAGAGCATCATGTCAGTCTCAGGATGTAAATTTTATAGTATGAACAGAGACTGAAGTATTTACATCAGGCTCTGTTTGTTTTCAATCTTCTTTTCCACAGTTTGCTTATGTTTCTTGTTTCCTTGACTGTTTTACTTAGAGTTCACATCTGCATTCTTATATCACTCTCCAAGCAGTAAGTAGCTTTTTTTGAATTTGTGATTAATACTGACAGTGAAATTTAGTACAATGATTCCTTCCATTTGACAACTGACAATGAGTTATTGTTGGGAAAAAGACACTGGTGTCTAGAGCTGCAAATGTAAGACAAATATTAACTAGGAAAGCAAATACAGATGACATTTCTCTATGAATAAATTTTGAATTGAATTTCTCCACTTAAGCATTCTGATTTCTTTGCCAATTTTTCATTGAGTATTTTACCCACTTCTCAGGTTAGTTCAAGATATGAGTGTTACATATTTGAGGGAGAAAGAGCTAAGTTCCAGCTATCTCCATTCTTTATGGATGAATTATTCATAAAAAAATATTCTTTATACTGACTTTTTGCCTTTGACTCAAAAACTTTATGAAAGAACAGATTTATGGAACAGGTTTTAAACCGAATCATAAATTCTGGAGAATTTCTGGTTGTTCTTAAGTGCTAAAAGTTGTCATGTCACTGTATTATATTGCATGAGATGTATAGTTTAATCATGTAAGTTATATTCCAATATAGCTAGCACAGACAGAGAGAATGAAAATATATAATTTTATTTTTTTAAATTAGACATCCTACTTTATACATCCAAAATTGCTTAAAAAAATTTGGGTTCCAAAGCAGGAAAAAATTACTTGTTTATACTTTGACAGAGCTTTAAACGAAAAATCCACTGGGAAAAAATTTGAATGATTCTTCTACAGCACAAAGCTTATGCACTACAAATAGACTCCAAGGCTTGCAGATATTTTATGATTCATAAATAATTACAGAAAAGGTCCAGTTTTTAGATCATTATAACTCTTTTATCATATGTGAGGATTAAATTGGAACTTTGTCTCTAAGAATCAGATTTTCAGCTTGGAGGAATTTTACACAGTTGAACATTAGGAAAGAACTATTTAGTTTGAATTAACTTTAGGCAAAATGTTTTTTACTCCAGTGTATTTTGAATTTTTCAAAATCTATATCAATTTTCCAAAATAAATATATATTAAATACTTACATTTGTAAAAATAATGTAGTGGCTTTTTCTTCTTTTAGTAACAGAATAGATGTTTATATAATCAGTTAAAAGATTTTTAGTGATTCTTCCTTCAATAACCTGTTGGTTTCTTTCTCTCATTTTAAATTGAGGTCTTTATGATCTTGAACACCTAGATCCAAAACCTTTATATTATTTTTATGTTCTTCCACCTTTCTCTTTTCTATTTCTTCTATTTCAAAAGTAATTTCATTGCATTGTTTGGACTCTACCTCTTTCCTTCATACTTACAGGAAACCCTGCCATTTAGAGACTCATAAGGAAAAGCTAAAGAACTCTTTTCCCTCTTTCTTCTTGTAATTTTAATGCCAAAGGTCTGACAGTTAAGATTTTCAATACAATGCAGGATAATTTAGCCATGGCTTTTAGTAGTGAAAATCTCAGAAGAGTTGATGGTAGCAGGCAATTAGAGAGTCTTTAGGGGAAGGAGGGAAGGAGGGAAGGAGGGAAGGAGGGAAGGAGGGAAGGAAGGAAGGAAGGAAGGAAGGAAGGAAGGAAGGAAGGAAGGAAGGAAGGAAGGAAGGAAGGAAGGAAGGAAGGAAGGAAGGAAGGAAGGAAGGAAGGAAGGAAGGAAGGAAGGAAGGAAGGAAGGAAGAAAGGAAGGAAGGAAGGGCAATGTTTCTCTTTTCATCATTAAATGAGCTCAACAATAACATCTGTGGACTATCAGTACTCTTTAAAGCACCATATCTGCTTCATGGCTTCCTCATTTTATTAGTGGAACTAGAATCTGCATCTCAGGTGTCATATAATGAAAATTTCACTCATGCTAAAGGTTTTCTACATATAGTAAATTTTATCTCTGATGCCTTGGAACTCTGATGCTTTGAGGGGTAATAGACCGTAAACAACACAGTCTTCTGGCAAATCTGCAGTTCAGCTATTGTTGCTTGAACCAGCACGCTGGTGAATATAGAGAGATGGTAAGCTGAATGACTACTGATTTCCACTAACCCTGTTTTAATGTTATTTTTCTAGTATCTTGGCGTTTTATTTTATTTTATTTTTACTTACTCTCCTAAAAAAAATAAGACATAATTTCCTGTTGTCTCTGTAAAATAAAATAAAATAGCACATCATAAAATTAGTGCTGCTGTTGTATTTCAGTTTTATTTTCCTTATCTGTTTGTATTTTCAACTTTTTTATGTTTTGTTTATAATTTAGCTCTTTCCCCATTTTTCTGTTCAGCCATTTGAAAGCCATCTCTTTTGAGTGCATTTTTTATCTCTGGTATTTATTTATTTACCTTGCAGATTAAACATTACTATTCTGTGCTGAAGCTCTCTTTGAATTTCCAGTAATCATTATTATTTACATTTATTAAGCTATGTATGAAGTCCATCACAACCATCTCTTTAAATAAAGCTACTGATATGCACTATTTAATATTTAAAAATATCTTCCAACTTCCAGTTATGCTGTGTTATGATATAGCATCCATGACCCTTTAATTGTTAAGTGCCTGTAACGCACATTTCATGTGTCTTTTTATTGTTTTAAATATTCATGTTGGTTTCCAGTTTTTATTGTTTGTGTGTTTTCCTTCCTCATTAAAGTAGTATTTCATTTCTGTAAACATGTCCTGGGGTCATAGGATAATTTCTTATGATAATTTGTAATATGCCAGAAAATATCGCTTGTCCTTTTAGTGCCTTTCAGTCTGATTGCTAATTCATTAATCCACAGCTTCAAGTGGTCTGACCTTTTATTTCCAAAGTAATTTGTCCCAAGCTGAATAAGCATCAGGGTGTCCCTGACAAGCAACTAGTTATATCTCTTCTATTGCTTGAGATCCTGTTTTTCACTTGAAGAAAACTGTATTTATTCATAGACTCACAAAACCTCTCTTCAAATATTTTTCATGTCTGAATTTATCAAAGAAATTCACTCAAATATGCCATACTATGCACCTTCTGTTCCATTTTTGTTTTTTTTTCTTTTGAAGTAAAAAGATCAAAGAGATGGTCTTCTACACGACAATACAATGTCATTTCAAACGAACAGCTAAACATTAATCTCTGTGCTCACGAGACAGTTTTCATGGCTCCTTTGTCACTCTCTAATGAAGGTTATGTATGATATTCCACGGAAAAATATGCAAACATCCTAACTCAGCATAAGTTATACAGAAAGTAAACTTCAGGTAGAGATGCATAAATCCATAAAAAAATTCCAAGGAAATGGGAAAAAAAAAGTCAGTAATCTAATATGCCAAAGAAATCCTAATCCAGAAGTTTAGACAAAGTTTGCAAAAGTATGTATTAATTCAGTAAGGAACATATATGTGTATATACACATTCCCTGTTTAATTGTTATTGATTTCAAGTACAGGACAGTTGAAGATGCAGATTCCAATATAACAGCAGTTTTAAGTGAACAATTTGTTTTCCAAAGAGCAAGGAACTTCCACACAGTCTGCATTTAGTAAAGCAAGGCCCAGCAAAATTTCTAATATTACAGTAAGGCATAGAGAATAATAAAGTACTTAAATTTTGTAAAGGGCTATAAATGTTAATTCACGATTTTTTAAGCTGATCATGTCCTATGTTTCCCAAAGAAACTAGATGAAGAATTTTAACTACATTCTCAGTGATTTGACACCAGAGGTGGCAGGGGACTTTGACAGTAGGGTCTTTTAAATGCTCTGAGATGTGTGGATTTTTTTTTCTGGAGATCTGTACTCCAGGTGTATTTTATTCGAAATTTCTTGACACTAAGAGTAAGTGAATACTGCCTTCTTGTTTGTTTTGCTGCAATATGCCTACGTATTGTTCTTTTCCATTTAGGGCATTATGGACATCCTTGGGTTTATGATTACTTTTCAGTTACAGAGAAATACTGTACAGCAAATAAGTGTATTAACTTTCACTGTGCTGCCAGAAAAGTGAATCATATCCAATCAAGGCAGTGGCATTAGGTTTTTCAGATGAAACTCTAAACAATAATGCTTTAGCTTAGGCATCATCTATGCTTACAGTAATGATTAGGAACTTACTGGATCCAGGATTAGGGCTGTATTCATGAAAGTATTACATTTTTCATATCCTCATACCTTTATCTGATCTTTTACTTTTGTTGCTATAATGATACTACAGAATGGTAGAAAATAACATTGGGATTTTTATTTCTATGTGTCTGCCTGCTGAAGTGAAGTACATGAGAAAAATAGAATTCTCTAATAGCAAAGTTAATTTCCATTGGGTCTTATCCCTTTTATTAGGGATTATTAATAATGCTGCAATTTGTCTTTTACTCATATCCAAAGAATTTCAACATATTTCAAAGTGAACGTTTCATGGAAGATAGGGAGGAGGGACTGTGGAAACCTTGAGTATGTCAATTTTCATGGAAACACCATTTTGGTAAGAGTTTCAGGACATGCTTGTGGGAGATGCATCTCTGGGAGTGATGACCAAAACACATCATCCATACTGTTTGGGGAATTGGAAGTATCAAGTCTGATCTGTTATTCTCAGGGCATCGAAATTAATTCAGTTGTTTAAGAAAATTGTACAAATATCAAACCAGCAGAGTTAAAAAAAGACAGTGGGTGCAGCCTTACATAAGTCCAAAAACACATGAAATGAAACTGGCTGTGTGTGTGTCTTAGGAAGAAAATCATGTTACTTTGTCACCATATGTTGAAATTGATATGCGCAGTCAATTTTTATTTTGCTATTTCCGGACCTCTGAAGGCCCAAATATGAGGGCCGGTAATGTTGGTAACTTCCAAAGATAATAAAATTTCTACCTGAGAAAGTATGTTAGTGTGAAACAAATACATATACACACATAGATATCCATGTTACTGATGGTGTGTAGGTGCTTGTAAAGAATGTATGAATATTTTTAGGTGAACCTGTGGGGCAGGGTACTCATAAAAAGACAAACAAAACTGCGAAACAGTATAAAGACCTGTTAGAGTCTTTTCACTCAGGATATTGGATAAAAAAATGACATACTGACATAATTTATTTATAAAAACCATGTAAAATGACATAAATGATTAAAAGTCTCCTTTTAAGGTTTTAAAGACAAGTTTCAAAACCAAAAAATATTAAACTTGAAGGAAGTCTTCTTCTTTCTCTGCCTTAGAAATGTATACAGTAATCCGTTACTGAAAGATTAATTTATAGAATGGAAAACAGATTGCTACTGAAAAACATTTGTATTTTGCTAGTTTGTTTTTTTGTTTGTTTTTGTTTGTTTGTTTTTGGTTGGTTGTTTTTTTGGTTTTTTGGGGTTTTTTTTGTCTTTTTGTTATGTGGATCAGTATTGCAAAGAATGCTACACTTATTCTAAAATAAGTGTCTTGGAAAAAATGTATCAAAAGTCATTCTTGAAATTCATGGGAAATGATTTTCTTTATTACTATTCAAACTTAGCTTTTCTGGATAGAAAAATAATTGAGCTATTTCACATATCATATACAGCATTCAACTGTGTCACTCCCATGTCTTATGATCTTCAAGTTAGGTTGAAAGTGATCCTTCTGGTCCTGAAAATGTCTATTGAAATATTGTAATATTTCATAATATCAAAATGTAAAAGGAAAAAAAACTAGGTTAAGATCTGCACTTAAAATATTGCTATGGTGTAATAACAAAGAAAAGACAGTTCAGTTAGGAAAAGGCACCACGGAAACACATCATTGCTCTTTTCTGGAGTAATCCTGTTGCTATTAGAGTTTTGTGGAAGGAGCACTAGAAGCTTAGATATTTGAGCAGTTTCTAATAGTCTTCATAATTGTAAAAAGGATTTTATTTTTTTTATCTACAACATGTAGCTTAACATGGGAATATTGTAGTATTGTTGGGAAACCAGGAGACTATATGCCAAACCTAATTTCACTAGTTTCAAACTTTGTCTATAGCCAGAATAGAAATAAAACTGCAATTGTGTTACAGAGATGAGTTTAAAGAAGTGGAAAGAGAAACTGCTTACAGTACAGAATTAAAGAATTGTTGAGATCAAAAACTGACCCTAGATATTGCTTCATCCAAATCCCTGATCAAAGAATGGTCAGGTACAGCAGGTTGCCAGGGGCCATGTTCTATCAACTTCTGACTGTTTCTAGGGGTGGGGACTTCATTACTTCTTTGGGCAACTTGCTCCAGTGTTTGAATATTCCTAAAATAAAAAGTGGAGTTTATATCTTCAAATAAATTTTCCTGCATTTCAGTTTCTGCCTGTTAACTCTCTCACTAGATACCACTGAAAAGATTCTGGATCCATTGTCCTTACTTCCCCTTTCCCTTCATTTATTTATATTCATTCAGCAGACCTCACTGTGCCTTCTCCAAGCTAACTGGCCACAGGCCTCTCAAGTCTGGTCTCATAGAGCAGGTACTACAATGTTTTAGTAATCTCCATAGCTCTTTGCTTTATTCATTCCAGTATGTCCCTATTTCTCTTGCACCAGCTTCGGCCTGGACCCACCAATCCACCTGTCTACTTGTCTCATCAAGTGCTGAGTAGACATCAAGGAATACCAATGTAATAATTCTGTAAAGATCAAGTAATTCTGGAAGATTTGGGCTGGAAGGAACCTTAAGTTCCATCAAAGACCATCAAGTTCCAAACCCTCTGCCAATGGCAGGGAACTTTCCACTAGACTAGGTTACTCAGAGACCCATGCAACCTAGCCTAGAACAGCTCCATGGATGGGGAGTCCACAGCTTCTCTGGGAAACTTGTTCCAGTGCCTTACCACCCTCATGGTAAATAATTTCTTCTAATATCTAATCCTCATCTACCCTCCTTCATCTTAAAGTCATTCCCCCTTGTCCTATCACTACAGACCCTTGGAACAATTGCTCTCCATCCCTTGAGTTACAGGAAGGTTTTGTAAGGTCTCCCCAAAGCCTTCTCTTCTCCAGTCTGAAGAGCCCTGCTCTTGCAGCGTGTCCCTATAAGAGAGCTGCTTCAGCTCTCTGATCAATTTACCAGCTCTCCACTTATCTTGGTCTTTTTCATACTGAGGACCCTAGAACCGGATGCAATTCTCCAGCTGGGGTACTCACAAGAGTGGAATAGAGGGGCAGAATTACCTCACTCTTCTGCTGGTCACACTTCTACAGATGCAACTCAGGATGCAGTTGGCCTTATGGGTTACCTTCAAGTACACATTGCTGGGTCACATTGAGCTTTTGGTCCACAAACACCTCCAAAAGCCCTCCTCATCAGGGCTAGTCATGATCCACTCTCTGCCCAAGCTGTACTTGTGTTTGGGATTGTCCTGACCAAGATGCAAGACCTTGCACTTGACCTTGTTGAACTTCATGAAGTTCTAGTAACATAGATGATGTTACTTAACTCTCCATCTAACTGGGCAGTAGTTAGACTGGACTTTGTCTGCATCTGCCTGTCTTGCAGATCTATTTTTTTCTTGTTACACTGTGTGTTTTTATTCATTAAGTGTTTGTAATCTTCTGTTCACCATTGTCTTCTAGAATGAAGCAAAATTTCACTTAAGGAATAACTTATAACAGCAATGAAATTTTGAAGGGTTTCATACCTTTAATCTTAGAAATATCAGAAATATTTTAACTTAGCCACAACAGATTTCCTCTTTAGGATTTACATTTTATTTTAATTAAAGCTAATTCCTGGTATCTTTAGTATTTAAATAATGCCTAAAGCCTGGATAAACTTTATTCAATTTTAATAAAAGTAACAAGTTTTTCAAATGAGCCAGTTTATATATACACTTTGCAGAACAGAACTAAATTAGGATCTAGTGCATAAAAATACTTCTAACACTTTTCTTCTTTAGATTTGTGACAATTTTTTTGAAATGTAATCTTTACTATATTGGCCATGTTTTAATAATTATGGGACATGTAAAACTTTGTATGATATAAGGTTTTGAGAATATACACAATATAAAATAACTTCTGTGTTTATTTAATATTTGATAGGCTTTTCTAAAAGGACTTTTTTATTGTTTATAATAATGATCAATTTTAGTTAAGTCTAAGACCCTGGAATCTAATGATTAATTGAGAATTCCAGAGTGTGCATTGTGATGCCTGTGTGAAAATACAGGTGAGGGGGATGAGTGCACAAAAGGTTGATTTTGCCAGTATTAATAAGTTTTACTCCAGTTATTAAGATGATGAAATTATAGATTACAAAAAATGTTAATTGAGTATTGTTAATCAATAAGAGGTGGCATATCCTGCAGTGATCTACTTCCATCCAAATGATATGCAAAAATGTTATTAATCATTCTGGTTCCATTGTGAAAAATTGCAGATGACAAAGTAATACAGAAAAATGGGATTAAGTCAAATTTGACACAAGTCAAACTTTATTGTGTGATGAAATGAGTTCACTGAAACAATTTGAAAAAAACCCATCCATTTGAGAACAGAAATCATGTCAAAATTAAAAGATGTAGGATTTTTTTCACCCTGAGTGCAAGAACTCAAACTCTAGGCGACAGCTGGTTAGCAACCGGGAAAAAACCCCATCATTTCCAGGAAACTGCAGTAAATCCAGAAAATATAACAATAAAAATGTTAGCTACAAAAGAGGTATCAATGTTGCCTGTGTACTTTATTTCAAGAAGTGTGCTTCAGCATGGTGTCTAATAATTTTAATATTTCGTAAACATCTCTTGTGCAAAAATACAATGTTAGAAAGAATATGTAAAACAGCAAATAAGAACCAAAACATTTTAATATCACTTTCCTCATTTTAATTTTTTTTAATGGGAAAGTTTCCCTTTCCTGAATTCTGAGCTACAGTATCACACAGTCTTGCAAATGTCTTTGACAATTTCCTCTTTCTGGGGATATGTGAATCCTTCTCTTCTAACAATTAGAAGAAATTTTTGTACAAAATTCCTGAAATGAAGTGATAAGGGGTTTTTTTACTGTTGAAATGAATAGTCACCCATCTTCCTGCTACATATAGTTTCATGGTCTACTAGTCCTCTAGTCCTTTTACATCCAATTTGCTTACCTGTTGATTAGACTGAAGTTGATGCAAAATACTTTAGTGAAAGTGTGTTATAAATCAACAGACCGAAACTATATCTATTTTTAATGAGTACTCATATTACATCGATTCAGCTATTAAATCTTGTCCATACTGACATCGGCAAATGAGAACTGACTCATTGGAATGATTCCATGCATTCTATACATTCCAGTTTTGTCTAGTTGAATTCATATAAAAAGATTTTTCTATGATAGTGGACAGAATGCAAATTTTCTCTACAAAACCTTTTGTATTTTAAAAAAAAAATCTACCTCTAGGTAAATGATCTTGTTGATTTCTAGCTCAGGATCCTCTCTAAAGGGAGAGTAGATAAAAACCCCTTAGTTACCACTGCTATTCAAGACTTTGCCTAGAAAAGAATTAGCCGTGCTGACACAAGAGGGTCTAATGAAATGTAACCACTGTGCAATATTACTGTCAATGAAATATACCTGAGTAAACCACCTGTCTTCCTGTGACTTTTTGTTGCTGAATAAATACTGAGAGGCACCTCAGCACTTACAAATATGTGTGTTAGGTGAGCCAGTATCTATTGAAACTGTCATCATATGTCACTTTCTTATGTTAAAGTACTTTACTATGTTAATAAAGCAGCAACTGCTGCAGTTCTATCTATATGGGTATTAGAAATTAAGTTTAAATTGTACCTATCAGGATCCCACAAATAAGAAGTTATGACATCTAAATTCAGCTATCAAATCTGGTTTTGTTTGTTTGGTTTTTTTTTTGTTTTGTTTTATTTTATAGTATGTTACTCATATTTGGCAAAGGCAATAATTTCTAGTAGTAGCTTTCCAGGAGGAGGTTACCAAGAAGCTTCGTTTGGGCTTTTCAGAGAGGAGCCTGTCAGGAAGACCAAAGGCAGCAAGCATAAATTGAAAACCTCCAAGGGTGGAAATTGTATAACCTCTCTAACCAGCCTACTCTACTGCTTGTCTGTAGAAACTTTTTCAGTATGTGGAGAGACAAGCAGTGGACCAGCTAATCCAGAAATGTCATGTAGTCACCTTCCTTGGAGGTTTTCAACACTGACTGCATAAAGTGCAAAGCAAACTGTGCTCGTCCATGTAGATGCTTTGAACAGAAAATTGCACTAGAGACCTCCTGATCTCTCCCCACCTGAGTTGTACTATAATCCTGTGAAAGGTAGTAGAAAAACAATTTCTGTCAAAGTAATGTAAGTGGCTAGTTAAAATAAAAATAGCAATAAAGACCTAATAAGTTCCTAGTGGTTTCAAAGGAAATGAAGATCTTGTGACAAGACCAAAAATTCCTTGTGAGGTATAAAATTTTCTATAATGCACCAGCGTGAATAAGGCAGTTTAGGATAGACTGTAAGCTTTAAAGCAAATTACAGATCTTATCTTTTCAAATAAGGCAGGGAAATGCACTTCTGTGAACAGGAATAATGCATAAAGTCTCTGTGCATTAAGAGTTTTAGACAGGTTTAAAGAACTGAAGCTGTGCTTTAGCCCTCCTCTTTTATCTTGAGGATGCATTTTCTCTAAAGGGAATGTAACTGAAATTCAACTCCTGTTATCAGTCTCAAAAATTTGGGGTGGCTGAAGAAGTTTACATATTGACTTAGGGTCTTCGGCTGAGGAAACATAGTGGATAAAATAAAAGCTTTATGAAATTTTCCTTTTCAAAAAAGGCAAGTTCCTTTATTTTCAAGAATAATTACAGGCAACAAGTGCATTGCTGCCTGTATAGAAGTAAAATTACTTAAATGTATTTTCAGTGTATGTGTAATTTTTTGTATATTATATAATTACAATATGATTGTACTGATTGACTGAATAAACAACTGAGAATCGATAGTGTGTGATTCCCTTTGCATTTTTAGTATAAACATTAATGGTTGCTAAATCAATGCAAAATGTTCGGAGCAAAATTCTTATCAGAAGGCTCCATTTACATTGGCTAAAAAACTCAGTTATTGTGGTGGAATATTGTGTCATTGTAGAGTCCAATTAAAAAGAGCTTTTAGCCATTTTATTGTTCCTGCACCTAGATTGTATTTCAATTCCTCATTCTTTTGAAGAAAATAGGTGAGACAAAAATTATCAGAAAATTATCAGCAAAAGGAAATTCAACCTGTGTTTGTTTTTCTTTTCCCTGGTGTTATTAGTAGAAGCCATGAAATCCTTTCAAAATTCTATTTCCCCTTAAATTATTGTGATTGTTTCTCTGGATTTTATAGAGTTAATTTTACAGAAAAAGCACCAATTTCTGCAAATACCGACTTTCTGTGCATACTATGACTATACACTATTGAACATTAATGTGTCGATTTCTTGCTGAAGTTATTTGTTGCTGCAAAAATAGATTGAATTTTGTATAATTTTAAAATCTCTCTTCTTAGGGGTTATGTACCAAATTTCAGCCCCATACAGATGAAAAAATGTCCTCCCCCCTTTTTTTTTTTTTGAATACTACTTTACGTATAATAGTCAGTGAACAAGCAAAGTAAAGTGAAATGCAAGTGAAAGAAGCAAAGGAGGACAACTTTAGCCTACCTTAGGCACTTCTGTATCAGAAATAAATCAGGGATACCTGACTTGTTGGTGAATGAGCATCGTACAACTGCACATGGTAGCAAGACAGGGAAACTTTATACATATGTGAATACTTATTCTTTGTACCCACCTTGGTCAGGTAGGTCTCATGGTCAGGGTTGTTCCTACCTGTATCGTGGATGAGCTTCCGGTACTTCCAAGGGATGCTTTACCCTCTTACTGTTATGATCAAGGGGGTGCTTCACTGCTCATCTGGTTTGGTCCAGGTTTGTCAGGAGCTCCTGAGTTCCTGAGGGGTGATGTGGAGCAGGAAGGCTGAGGATGCACAACCAGACCACATTATCTACAGTGCAGTCCTCTAGCACATAGTAGAGTAGCCTGTACAATTCATCCATTTTGCTTAGGACCGTGCCTTGTGTTAGAATGCCCTTGTCAGACTGTTTCTAATAACTACTGTAACCTTCAGTTGGTGCAGAATTTTCCTTTGTAGCAACTAGCTTACTTACCTCACCAATCCTGTCCTAAAAAAATCTTTCATCTCAAGAAAGAGTAAGTGTTATTATGGTTTGTGTTTTCAGACAGATATATGGTTTTATTCATTTAAAGACTAGAAGCATGCATACATTCATTATTAAAAAATGGAATCATCCATCACTGCCAAGTGAGACAAATATTCTTTGTAATGGAACTTCTCAAAAAGCCATTTTAGGATATACTAATTTGTTAATATTGTTAAATGATGACTGATAAAATACTAATTTTAGACCATTCCTCCCCTATTCGTCTCTAGAAGTAAACTAAAGAGGATTCTCCTCCTTGTATATCTTCATTATAGCTGAGCATGAGAGAAACTGGTACTATGCTTCTGGAAGCTTGGCCCTTGCTTTCTCATACTTGCAAATAGTGCTCTTTTCAGAATTAAAGAATTGCCAGGAGAATCAAGTATTTTGGAGATAAAAGATAATAACAAAGTTTCATGCGGTAACATTACAATTTTTAGTTAGTCATTTCGTCAGTTATTAAAGATTCTGGACAATTTTGTTGTTGTTGTTGTTGTTGTTGTTGTTTTTTGGTAGATGCTTAGTTTTTCTTACAGTGATATTATAATTCAAGAATATTGAAACAGAGTTACTCAGCTCTGAAGAGAATCTTGAGATTTTTAAGTTATGTACATAAATTTTATTATACCTGTCCTCTCAGGCTGGGATATCTGTTCTAATCTGTCATTTGAGACATATTATTTCTTGACCAATTATTTCTCTAATTTCATCTGCAACTTGGCTCCACTAGAGATAGTTACAACCTATAGTCATTTGTATATGGAGTTTTTTCCATCGAATGACCAAGGGCTGGATTTTCTATGGTATTATTAAAATAAGTTATTTGTTATTCATTAAGGTTCTGTTAATATAATAAGACCAAAATTCACATCTCCCAATAGCCTTCCAAAAGATCTAATTTCTCTGTTTGGGAAGCTGCCTCTCCTGACAATTTCTAGTCAGCTGCCTTCACACTCCTAGGTTAAGCTCTGCTACTTGCCTCACAAACTAATAACTTGGGTTGTTTTGTTTTGCAAACTTCTGCATGTTTACCTATAACTTTTAATTCAAATTAGTTTTAGTTTCTTGCTTTAACATTTTCTTTCTACATCAGCTGGAATATCATCAATAATATGCCATCCATAAAAAACCATCCACTGTGGAATTAAGCCTTGCTGTTTTGATTAATATCTATAAGTTCTTAATACCAATGGAAATGGAGTGCATGTAATTTTTTTGACCAGTAAACACTTACCAAATAAAATGAACAGTGCCAACAGAGTTTCACATTGTAACTGACTACAGTAGATCTAATTATGTAAATGCTCAAAACAAGAATAGACCAGTGAAGAATTTTGTGTGAGAAAATAAAAATTAAAGGGAACACTGAAATGCTGCATTGCATGGAATTTTGAATGTTGCACAGTATACACAATGTTAAGTGAGCAAAAAGTACATAAATATATGAATTTATTTTATTAGGAATCATATCTCTGCATCTTTAAACAAGCATTCTGAAAATGGTATAATTTGCAGCTGTGTTACTTGGATATATTACTTGGATAACAGTATTCCATGGTAGCTATACCATTTCTGTCATTATATACTTGTATTTGCGCATGGTTTATAAAGAATTCTTAGGTTACAGCTTTCCAGGTCTTGTACTGTAAACTTTCTTGCTCTGAACTTTCCTCTTCTGTCCACATGCACACACACATTCACATATATGCATGCACAGGATTGTCTCAAGAGCTGTTGACAGAGATCAAGAAGCAGATTCTGTCGATTTTTTGTGACTCTGATTTCCATTAGGTTTTGATTAAAAGAATAGCATAGGCCATTTACTAATCTCCTATGAATTATTCCTATAATAACTAAAAATAAATGTTAATTGAAAAAAAGCATTCAACTGATAATTTCGTTTTAAATAGTCCAAATGATTAATATGTACCTGTAAGTTTTGTAGTGATTCCCACAAATGAGTAAGGACAGTTATACTTTGTTAGAACATCCTCAACAACCTTGCAGGTGTAGCACTCTCAATTTTAAACGGGTCTTCATTTTGTACCATTTTTATCCTAAAATATGGAGAATTGCCTCTTGGCCCCTTTCCTGCACTTGTACTAGCATATTCACATCTGCTTCCCAAATATATTTGCTTCTAAAGAACACAGTGAAGTAGTGATAAAGAGAAGACAAGTTGAAATGCACAATTAATAAAGTTTTAAAGTATGTGATAATGGATGTTCATTTTTTCTGCAAGATACAATATTTTTCTTCACTTGTGTCCTTGTATTAGTGCTTTTAATTTTTTTTTAAATGCTGTGTCTGTTTTGCAAAGAGGAAGTAGAATAAACCTGTTACCTTACTTACAGGCAGAAGAAAGGTTCAAATTTCAGGCAACCTAATACAAGAACAAGCATCCTTCATAAAAAGTTTGTGTTTTGCATAATGTATATTGTCTTCTTCAGTCTGTTTCTTCTGACTTATGGCCTTTTTCTCTCTTTGTATTTCTGTTAACAGAAAGCTGACCTTGCAGTTGCACCATTGGCAATTACCTATGTTCGTGAGAAGGTCATCGACTTTTCCAAGCCCTTTATGACTCTTGGAATAAGTATTTTGTACCGCAAGCCCAATGGTACAAACCCGGGCGTCTTCTCCTTCCTGAATCCTCTCTCCCCTGATATCTGGATGTATATTCTGCTGGCTTACTTGGGTGTCAGTTGTGTGCTCTTTGTCATAGCCAGGTAACATGTCAACTTTTGTGATTTTTTTGGCAATTGTTACCATTTTTTTTCTTACTAATAATTGTCAAAAGTCACAAAAATTTTCTTACTTTCATACTCTTATATTTAAACTTCATGATTTACAGAAGAATAATGATGAGGGTTCTCCCTATTAATATCCTCCACTGCCATACTGAGTCTCCAGTTTGTTACCAGACTTTTTGCCTAAGTCTTCAGCATGCTAGCTAGATTTCTTCTTTAATTTACAAATATAGAGACACTAGAGAGTTTTCAAAATATCCTTTCCCAATGAGTCTGCATTTAGAAACCCAGGGTTTACATATTTCATTTTGATCCCCTGACTTGTTTTTATGCTGTGGTGGTCAATCTCCATTTGAGTACTTAGCTGCCCATGCTAATTCTAGATGTCAAAACTGGGCCTCTACCAGTTGCAAAACAGTTTCTGTAGGTTAGTATCTTTGAAGTAGAGTAATAATATTTATTTTGTGCTAGGTGAAATTCCTGAGATATTTCAAAGAATTTAAAGTCTCTGAGTGGAATGTCTTTGGAAGCTTAGCTGAGCTTTTGGAATAAGGAACTCAACACATCAATTCTTAAATCATAAATTGATTTGATATACAGGGCTTACCATTTTATTTGTTTTTTTTTTTTTTTCAGCCTAAATGAGCAGAAAAACATCTTTTGTAAAAAAATCACAGTATGTTTACCTTTTCCTTCTTAACTCATTAGGGCTGAGTTCAGATGCTCACATACATATAGACTTACATGCAACTTTGGCTATTGTCATGACAACAAAAGAAAGAAATCTGAACATAGTATGTAGTCTCTTTTCCCCTTGTAGTCATTTCCAATTTTTTTTTAATCAAATGTGTATAAACTCTATTGGCTTTTATCTCTTTAATTAGATGGGGTCTTTTTGTTTGAGTTGATAATGAAATCTCACTTCAGCCCTGAGATTTCTGTGATTTCATTCTATGTTTCACAGAAGAATCTTCATATATTTCTTTCTTTATTGTGTTGTATTTAGTATCAGCATTCTCCATCTGTCTTCGATACTCTCTGTTTAATTTTGGAAAAGTTGTATCGTTCCTATATTAGGGAAAAGCAATATATTTAGGAGTTTGAAAGTAACTTAGCACCTGTAGGTGAAGTACATGAAGTACATATAGATAACGCTGAAACATATTTTGTAATGAAAGACTTTATTATGTACCTTTCTGAAAAGTCTGCTTTAAAGAGCCAGAGTTATGTTGAAAGATTCTTGAAAGACCCCAATATTTTAATGGACTATATAACCAGAGAATACAATTGTTTCTGAGGTGTCCCTGCCATACAGATACCTCTGAAAACACAGCTGAGCATAAATCACAACTGTTACCTTGTGAAATCTCTCACATAAAATATTTATGCAGATGTCCAAAAGTTTTAACCCTACCATTATCACTGATGGAAATATTCAGCATGATGCACAGTGCTTTTGACAGGTAGCTCTCACTAATGTTAGTAGGATTTGTATGGCTGATTTCCTATTATGCTTTGAAAATGTGTCTTGAAATGGTTTTTTTGAAGGATAGATTTTCCTGAAGACTATTTTTGTTTTTTTTTTTAATTAAGATATTTGGCCATTGAGCTCACTAGCAGAACAGGAAGGAATATTTATTTTTATATAGAAACACCAGATAATAGGCCAATAATGCTGACTTTTTTTTCACTTGTCTGTTTTTGTGACGAATACCATAAATTCCTTATGTAATTGGAAGAATTATTTTCATTGTAAAGCAATATGGAATATTTTTAATATTCTGTATAAATATAAAAGTGAGCAGCGAAGTTTGGTTTTTGTAGAATTGTATAAGATATCTTTTTTAGACATAAATTTATACCAGCCTTCATTTCCAGACATTTTTAATATTTCTTAATTGATACAATCAAATTTTGATAACATTTTAAGAAATAAAAGATGTAGGGTTATGTAGAGACAATCTACAGATTTTACTCATAGTGCAGAATGACTTAATAGTATGTTCATAATACTATTGCTTGTAAAAGGAAGCAGGTCAAAATTAAAAATTGACTTTCCTGCTGAATAGTAAGCAGAAAGAAAGAAGAACATTCAAAAGTTAAAGACCTGTTTGCAAATACAATTCAAAAATTTTATCTGCTATGTAAAGAGAGATACTTTAAAGTGTGGTTGTGAAGTTGCTTATTAAGAAGACTTCTATTCCCTAACAATCCTTTCATAATGGATGTTAACTACCAGTGTTTCATAATAATTACTATGTGTTTCATGATAAGGTGTGCCTTTGGAGCAGTACTTAGTATGTCTTTTACAATACAATGTTTTGTAATTACAACTCATCAGAGTGTTCAGTTTAGAATATTTATTTTAAAATTGAAACCTCCCATTTTTGTGCCCAATGTTTTGTGATGTTATTGTTCCATCACATCTTCCAAACAATGTTGGCATGTAAGGGCTTGGTACATTGAAAATGGAAAGTACCATTTTGTTGTGCCACTTGGATCTCACTCATTAATTAGTGGTATGATGATATTAAGGAATGAAGAAATTATTAAAAGGTTCAAGAATCTTTAAGAATGAATTGCTGAAAATGCTTCCATAGAAAGAGAAATACAACATGAATCTATATCAGTCCTTTTCTTTACTTGGAGGATCATTGCAGAACCATATGTAAAGAGCTGTAATCTTTGCACACTCAACAAGACAGCAAGCTGGGAAAGATCTATGTGCTAACTGGAGGGATTTTCTATTTTATTTTCCTCTTGTAGTTCCCCCCAAAAAGATGATTCTACTTTTGAACAGACAGATTTTGCATTGTGGGTAGGATTAGCCTATATGTGTTGTACACAGTGTTTTCTTTAATTGTCATCCTTTGACTGTTCTTTCTCCATTGATACAAAAACCTCTTAATCTAGTTGTTGTTGTTCAATCTCAGTAGTGAGGGTGGTTAGTTTCTGAAAGTTCCTTGCTTTGTTATGCAAACTGATGACTGATATTTAAAACCAGTCTGCTCGACACTATACATTTCCAGTGAACTGGGAAATTCATACAGCATTTTTTTCCTTTTTTGGAAACAGTAATAGATCTTTCTGGTGCTAGATAGCGTTATCTTTTTGCGTCTGCTATCAGTGTCTTGTGTCATCTGAAATCCTGTTGCATTCCAATATTATACCTTTATGCCTTTGCCTTTACTAGTTTCTTTGATTCAGATTACCAGTTAAATTCACAGTTTGGATATGACTAGAAGGAAAACTAAGACCTCAGTAAAGCACACCAACTACTTTTTTGGATTTCTGTCAATTACACAACATTTTCTGATCTGTGTAATCAAAAATCTCAATTAGTGGAATTTCTTTTTATTTTTGTCTGTTGCTGCAAGCCATTGTTCCATTTCTAAGCAACATGCTGTTTTCTTACAGTGTTGTCTATCAACTTCATGGACATATATCGTCCCCTTTTTTTTCCATGAGTCTGTGTACAAGAAAAAAACACTTCCTACTTTTGGCCTGCAAAATCTTATATGTTAGTAACTGGAGGATCCTTCCCTTTCTAAGTAGGCAATATGAAGAAAACCAGCTTTATGCATTGAAAAATGCTTAATGTGTTTTATTTACATAGGTCTTCCTATTTTTGCTTTTGCTTCCTAAATTACTTTTAAAATTAATCTTCAGCTGTGTTTTCTTATGACTATATTGTACTTTTGAGTTTCTTATGCATAATTTTAAATATCCACATCTTTTTATATCTTTTCTGAAAACATAGATTGGAGACTAAATTCCTAAAATTCCATAAATATTTTTAACAAATAATTTTATGCCTTATTTACTTGATGTCAAGTTATTCCCTGAACACTGATGGATTTCTCTGTGTAGTAAGGTCTTTTTTTTTTTTTTTTTTTTTTTTTTTCCTGTGGACATGTTTGTCTGTCTTAAAGAAGTTTACTCTTAAGTGACCTGTCTTCAAAACTGAAGAGATACAGCTGCCTTAGCAAGGTGCTTCACTTTTACAGATCAGATATGAAGCACATAACTTATCCTGGATATAATTATCCACTATTGAGCCCTTGTGCTACTTACACAGAGCTGTCTGAACTATCGGTGAATATTGTGCAAACATAACATTAAACTGTTCTCACTGTCGTAATTGCTAATTTTGAATCATGAGTTGTCATTTTAAAGGACTTATTTTCCTTTATGTGTAACACATATTTTTTGTGCTAGGACTTCCTGCCTTATCCTCCCTTTGGAATTATGCTATTCTGTGGAAAAAAAAAAAAGTAACTGTGCCAGCCTCTGGAACACTGAGATTTTTGTCAAGTGTATTTGGCAGACTGCATGACAAGATTTTTTCTCTCTCTTTGATGACTTTTTAAGCTTTAATTTTATTAATTGATACCTTGATAATTTTGTGTTGCTATACCAAGAAATTCTTTGTGAGAATGTTCTAGAAAGCTTACTTGCTGAGCTAAATTTCTTCTCCTTAAAATGAGAACTGAGAAATTTTAATTTTAGAGTTCTAAAATTCAAGTGAAGTTTCAATAAATGAGGTAACATGAAGAAGACACAGCAGTTATATCTTAATTTTTTTCATTCATAAACAGATAATTAAGGGCTTTTTTTTTACTTAGTTGATCCTGCGAAATGTTATAATGATAAAGTCATCCTGTCTGGACAAGAGTCACAGGAAATATTGTGAGCAAGACTTGTCCATGTTCTTTCAAAAATGCCCAGATACTTCTAAGTAATCTTTAAATTGGTTAGTTTACTGTGCTGTATGCTATTTATATGAACATAAATCTGTATAAGTAGTAACAGTATTTGAGTAATTAATTTTCTGTGGCTAGCACACAGATTTGATGATCCATCTCTTTTCTATATAAAAAATGCAAGAAAACCCAGAATTATAATTCCTTCTTATAGTAATCATCTAGACTGTGTAATTATTCTGAGAGGTTATGATTTAGATCACAATCAGAGCTATAAAATCTAAATGTTTTGGACGAGAATATATGGCTTAAAGAAGGATATGTATAGCAACGAGTTAAGCAACAATATCTCACTTTGCATTTTGACACTTGGAAGAATGCTTTGATCTCTCTGACTCTTCCAGAAGAAATTTAGTGTTAGTTTGTGGAATTTATAGTTTAAAAATAAGCAACTGAGTATGGACTCCTCATCCCAGCCCCTCAAAATTTTGTTGAACCACTTCTGAATGCTTCCAGTCTCCTGATCTTTGATCTTCATCTGATCAAGAAGAGACAAGACTTCCAGGAGGTCTATGAGTCTACAGACAAGCACAGTATCTACATGATAATCTCTATTATGTTACTGTTGGAGATCACAGTAAAAGAAAACTTCTTCTCTTTTAAATTTCTTAACATACATATCCTTCTTACATTTTAGGGACAAAAATCCCCAGTTCTTTAAATCTTGCTATATAGGTGGTAGATCAATCTGAATTCCCAGATACTACTTGCTGTGCATCAAAACTGAAGAAACTGCTGCCAGCAAAAGAACTGAAATAACTTTACAGAGGTTGGCTGAAAAAATCATAACCAACTGCTTTAGCAGTGCAACAGAAAATCTAATACTCCCCATTGGCTAAATCTCTACATTCATATTGAAGAAGAAAAATATATTCATTTGACAAGAGTCAATTCTGGATTCCTATGTCAAGACATTGATTTTTTTTCTTTCCCTCATGATGTAGGTATTTTAGGAAAGCAGTGGGTTTGGTGACTTCTGCCTCAAGGAAAACACCTTGTAACATGCATTTTTTATCCAGGTGCTTCACCAGTATGTTTTATCTTAATTCTTGTTCCTTTGTAGATTACCCTAATCAGATTTTAATTTTTGTTACTGAAGAGTATAGAAGTATCTTAATAATGCTGCCTAGAATTGAAGATGGCCTAGAAACTCTATCCTTTCTGTTATTTTTTTTCTCATTATTCTGAAGACATCACAAGGCTCTACAATTCTTTACTAATTATCCACGAACGTAGGTATTTTTAATGTCTGCGCTGAATGGTGACTCTGTTTCATCCTTAAGGAATTTTGTGTCTCTTACTACCACCAACTTAATCTCTGCATTCTGACTTTACTTTCATGACTTCCTACATACAGGTGTTACATATTTTAAAACATGTATTTCCCATCAATATTGATGGAACACTGCTATGCAGTCTTTCATAGAATCTGAGGGTATCTGAGGAAAGTTGTTTCAAAAGTCATGTTGAACTACTTTTCATTCTGTGATTTCTTCTTTGTTTCAGTTAATCATTTACATATTTCACTGAGTATTTCACTGCCCAAACATGTCAGGATCCTAAATATACTTTCGAATCTCAACAGTATCTTGAATCTTAAGATCTCAAGGGTGTGGGCTAAAGCCCTTGAAGAGGATTCAATTTGATAAACCATCTAAGTAAAATCTTTTAAGTTTTCATTGATGAATAGCTGATGAAATTATGAGTGTACTTGGTGGCCTATTTTGATTTTTGACTGACTAGATTTGTTCTATTTGATGCATTGTGTTTCACAGAGTTTGTTGCTAGTCTGAATGTCTGAATGCCATTCACTTTTTATCTAAATCATTATTTCTAACTGCCTGTGACAGTTTAACAATTACATTTGCATTCCCTTCATCTTTAGAACAAGCTCAGAGATGCTGATAGATATGATACCTCACTGTTGTCATTTCTCTTCAGACACACATAATCCTGTCTTACACACTCATAATTGAGTTTATATGCCCACTTTCCTGTGACTTTATGTTTGCACACTTTATGGCCAAGTTAAAATGTTATAAACATACACACACTGAAAATTATTTTTGAAAGCATCTCTGCAGCCAAAATAGCGATATTTCTCATAAAAGCCTTGTAATTGTCTTTAGCTAATTGGGTTTAACTGAAAGCAAAGTAGGTGTCATCTACCTAATTTTGTGTTTTCAAATGTCTTGGATAAACAATTTTCATAAGTCAGTCAATATCTGAAGACTGTTTTGTCAAGAGTTCTATGGCATTACACAAAATAATGTTTCGTATCTTCTATGGGCAGTGATTTGTTAATTTATTTGTACTGTATTAAGATCCATTAACAAATAATGCCTTAGTCCATGCTTGTAAAAAACCATCTGAGGAACATTTTTTTTAGTTTTGAAGGATTCTTTACAGTGCAGGAGTTCATCCCTATTTTTAACAGCCCTTGCTAATTACCAGGATATATAGTACATGGGAAGAATATTGGATTGCTTTTATGAAGTAGCTTGCTTGAAAATAAGTTGAGTCTCCAGAAAAAGTGCTGCACATTCAGCTTTTTTGAAATTGGATCATTTAATTCTGTTTATTCAAAAGTTTCTTCCTCTATATGTGGCAAGAAAAGAAAACCCAAGTTTAGACTTCGCACTTTGCATATTTATTTAGCAGACGATCGCATGGAACGTTAAATGTGCCGAAAGAGAAGGGTTTCTCTGTACATGAAGCTGAATGTTTTTAAAGCTAAAATGCTCCTTTTGAGAAAGGCCAATGCCTTTTATGTTTTTGGGGATAGGGGACAGAAGGTTTATTTGCTTTAATTTAGGTTTGGTTTTATTTCATGTCTTTTGGCATGTATAATACTTGTGGGGAGAAGGAAGCTGTAACTCTCACCATAATGCAAAGTAGCAGTTTTCGCATGAGATATGCAAAACCTCATTCTCATGAGATATGTAGTTCCCCTACCTAAAGGACAGAACACAAGGATCTACTGGGATGGGAATAGGGTCAAGAGTCCAAGAAGGTACCACAGTGTTTTCAACAGATTTTGTCAATAATTGGGTGTGAGTGGTAATTTGAAAATGCTCAAGTAACCTGATTGACAGCTTACTTTTCTATTATCACCAGTGTATAAATTTACAGAGTGCCTGATATATTAGAAAATTAATTCAACCAGCAGCTGAACTGTTGTGTAGTATTTTGTTTATTTGTTTGGTTTGGTTTGTTGTTTAGGTTTGTTTGGTTTTTTCTCCTGAGGTCAAAACAAAAACCTGATGTAGGAGACATTTGTTTATTGGAGTAAGTTAATGTATGCATTCTACTTGGAAAACTTGACTAACAGTGAATGGTCTCCTCATATAAAAAAAAAATAGAGGTTATAGGAAAGAGATGGAAAATTGAATCTTAGCAGTCATGGTTTCTATTTACCCTTCTTCTGGAGGACCCAGGAAAATAAAATAATATTAAGCAAAAATGGCTGAAGGAATGAAAAGCACTTTTTATGCCAAATAAGCTAAACATATAAAAAAGATCATTATATTTTTGCTAAATATGTAGACCCATAAATAAATTTCTTTATTTAATCTAAATTAAGAGGGAGAGTTAAACCATTGGAAGGAAAGCCAGAATGATATGATGGTTATTAACCTTGTAGAAAATTCTAGTAATAGATGTTCAGTGTAATGAAATAGCAATTTATGTAGGATAGTATTTCAGAGTTGTTTGTTGGATTATTTGGTTTCAGGATTACTTGAAATAGAGGAAAACCTGGGTAACAAAAGTATTTTAATATTTTTACTCCTTTACTCTCTAAAATAGACCTTGTGCTGTTACATAATGTTAAAAATGCAGATACGATTCTCAAGTACTTTTAGATATTTGTAACTGAATTGTCAATTTTCCAATTGTTTGGAGTTGTGGAACTTGCCTGTTAGAATCTAAAGGTGTGTGGGGTTTTTTCTGATTTTTTTCCTTTTTTTTTTAATAGGCATAGTTTTCTGTCTTCAGAACCAGAAGTTATTTAGTTTTTGCAAATTTAGCTAAACCCAAATTTTCTAAATCTCTTTGCTCCCAATCATCATTATCCTTTATATTCTGAGAAATAAGTTGAAGTAGATTTTTCAGTAGAGCTAAACTGAAGGGAAAAGAAACAGCAAAAGAAAACCCCCAAACAAAAACAAACTTAACAGACCTTTATCTCTTTGAAAGATTGAGCATTTCTTTTTTGGAGGAAAAAAATATTAGACTTAGGTCATGGTTAAACATTATACTTAAACCAGAACCATATCTTTAAAAGAAGTAAGAAAATAAAAAGCGAATATTTCTTGACTGTGTTATTCACTATGCAGAGGAAAAAAAAAAAAAACAAAAAACAAAACCCAAAAAACAACATTGTTCCGTACAAGTTATTTATCTCTGGATCTTTCTGATTTAGCTGTTTCCAGCTTACCTTTCTTATGCAAGACTTCTGCCTCTAACTCATTAGAAAGTATTAGTCATTTAAACACTGACAGGGCTTGATCAGAAATCAGTCTGAAGAAATAAGAATGATAACTGATTTTGATGCTGAAATGAAATCTCTAGTGTATTCTTCAAGCATTTCTGTTTTATGTACGGAAGTCACTCAGTGTCAACTCAAATGATGGTGAAATTGTTTTCATGTAAATCCAGTCATGCATTTTCAGGTTTAAGAACAGTGGGTGCCTTTTTCTTGTGTTGTTTTGTTTGCTTGTTTATTTGTTCCTTTGCTTTTTAAAATTTATTATAGTATTATCAAAATCTTTTTCTTAGGCAACAAAGATATCCTTCTTACAGAAAAAATTATGCAACAATATTAAAAATTTTGAGCACCATGGTTAAAAATCAGCTAAGGGAGATAGATTATTTTATTAGAAAAAAAAAAGTGTTTAAGTATCAAAAAGTTTGTCATTAATAATTCTTACAGCACATCAGAGACAAGTTTAAATATGAGTAGTTTTTATTACATAGGGTAGTTCTGGCAAATCACTCTCATTATACTGTTTGTTTTGTTTTGTTTTGTTTTGTTTTGTTTTGTTTTGTGTGGCCATTAGACATGTGACACCTTCACTTGATGTTTAGGATTTTCCTTAAATTTTACGACAGATAGCCACTAGCTGTGAGAAAGAAACATGAAGACAATGTTACTTCAGCTCAACAGTGTGTGGCAGAAACACTGCATGGAAAAATTTTATGGGGTGAATAGTGAAGTGGTAGACAGCAAAAGAAGGTCATACAATTTCTATCCATTCTCTCAGATATTCTTGTCCTTAGGAATAATGGCTTTAGCTTTACACAGAACAGGATGCCTTTTTGCTTTTAACTTATTTTGTTTGTAGAAATAAAGCTGTAGGGTTCTGTACTAGAGAACCGTCACCAGGGTATCAGACAGTTTTCAGCTAACAGGTAGTACAACAATTAGTTCACGTTCTGGAGAAATTTTATTAGTAGATGTATTGGAGGGAAAATCAAAAGGCATATGGCGTAATGAAGGTTCAGAGAAGTTCCTTTGGAAGGAATTCCAGTGCTAAAAAAATTCTCTGGTTTTGTGGCTGACACAATGTAACCAATGAGCCCTGCCCAGAAGAAAAATGGAAGCAGGCTGCAGAATTTTTTGTATTGCACTTCTTTGCTGTGCTCATGGAGCATGGCAAATTTAACATCAAGTCGTAAAAATACCTGAAAAAGGCTTCAAATTTGTCATATTTATCCTCCACACACTTCTCTCTCTTACTTTCTCTCCCTTGCTCTCCTCTTATTCAAAATGGGCATGTTAGAGGAGAATCAGTACTTGTCAAAATCTGGTCAGTGTGCCCTTCATTTATGGCAATGAAAGGAATTTTCACCTTGCTTCAAATGTAACTGTAATTGGATAAAGTTACTAGGTAGATGCATACCAGAGGCTTCTCATAACTTTCTGCTCAGCTGCAGCTAGAAGCTCAGTTCTGACTTCAGCTTAAATGTCAATAGGGATTTTTAATGTCCATAACACCTTCCTCATCATCCTGCCTTCTATACTGTATAGTCATTTGTGCCTGAACTAAAACAAATGTCAACATCAGTAAGAATGATGGTGTTGTTCCTCTATGCACAAATCTAAATTACTGCAAAGGTGAAAGCAGTGAAGATTTCTGGGTGGCAGGGGAACTTTGATTGTGCTTTCCTGTAACACAGGACAGCTTTCAGAGCACCACTCAGCAATCATGTCATGTTGTTACATAGCCAACACCAAATATTTGCTTTAAACAGTACAGAAGGAGTATTTAAATAATTTCAGTAGTTAAATAGGAACAAAATTTCTATGAGGCATGAAGAAAACAAAGTGAAAAATTAGTAAATTTCTTAAGAAGTTAGGTTCAGCCGTTCTTGTTCTTCAGCTGTGTAGGCAGGAGCACATTTCAGTTTGCTGTTTACATTATAAAGCAAGAGAATTTTGAGGAGGATTTTGAAAGAGAGGTATTGATTTTTGCCTTGAGGCTTTTCTTACATGTGTTCTGGATAAGATTCAACTGGCACCTGTGGAATAGCTACACAAGTTATCCTATGCAAGTGACATTAAAAAAAATCCAAGTTTTTCTTTTTATTGGGGTAGAGCAGTGGATACAAAGAACAGAAAAACAAAAAGAAGAATATCTGAAAACTTACATTTCAGATTAGTTCATGTGGAAAGGAATGTGTTTGAAAGTATTGAAACTTGATGGAAAGATCTGCAGATAAATGGGACATGAGTATGCATTTACTGCCTTTGCAGAAACATACAAGTTGCCTCTAGCGCCTTCATCTCTGAGACATTGGTATTACATCAGCTAAATTTCTCCAATGTTCTTTAGCTCACATGTTTGTTTTGGCAGTTTGGTCAGAGGGAAGAAAATAGATTAAATTCAGGTGGGCCAGGTGGTACTAGAAGCAGTATGATTTGAGTACAATGACAGGGCTAAATACAGAATAAGTCATATGAGTAGTCCTTGGTAGTAAAAAAAAAGTTGATGTAATTGGCCTTCTTCAGAAAAGAAGAAAAATAAAGGCCTATGCATAGTCTGTTTCTGTTGAAAAGAATGTTGCTGCATATGCCTGGGAACAGTTTGGATCTAGTCTCTACATTGTTGAAATACTACTTCTAGAATCACAGTTTCTTGGAGAAAATCTAAAAGAAATGTTCTGCTGAGTCAGGACTTGAAATACTTAATACCCTGACAGAGTTTTAATAAATTTGAGATCTGGAGGGGTGGATTCCAGCTAACTGAAAGCTCTATGAATGAGGCATCTCATGGTGCACATGCGAGAATGTGAGTTCCTGACTATAAGTGCTGTCAGTCAAAGAACTAGTATTTCATTAATATTGAGCTGAATATATTACAGGTAGCTCATATCCAGGCCTCAGGGTGTTATTTGAAGGTGAGAGAAAGGTTCCTAGATAATGAAAAAACCCAAATAAACAAAACAAACAGAAAAATCCAAACTCAAACCAACTTGAAGTATTTATCCACAATCAGGATACGGAGCAGCAATTCAGCAGGGTCCCTGAAGAAAACCCTTGTAGTTCAGTTGCATTTATTATCTAATTTAAAATGTGTCTTGTGTTCGAATTCCTTTATAACCATGTTCTTTCCTGAAAAAAGCCTGTGTGTTGCATTAGTAGTAACTGATATATTTGTACAATTATTAGTACAGTTGAAATTTTTAATGGTATAATCAGAGAGGAAACATTTCGTCATCCACTGTCATTAGTAGATGATTGTCCTATCATGTTCCTGCAGCATTTAGCATACAAGTTCTCAGTGGTCTGATAGTGGCACAGTGGATTCTAAGGGCTGTGTCTATACAATGCAAGGGCTTGTACTCAGGGTTTTCTTTCTGGCTCAGAGGGCAAAAAAGCTCCAAATGATTAAATAATCCATCATTCCATCTATCCCACCCACTGTTCTCACCAGGATTTCCTGTCTCTTTAAACCACATCTGGGCATTTATGAGTGTGGCTTAGCCAAAAGTGTGACCAGGAATGCCCTAACAAATAAATTGTATGGAAGATCACATGCCACTGCTGAAGTCTGAGTCCTTTCCTTCACTTACTGATACAGATATAACCATGGCAGTTCATAGAATATACGTATTCCTATGTATAGTAAATTTTTGATGAGAAATTAATCAAGTACTTTAAATGAACAATTATTTATATATTTATTTTATGTACAAATATTAAGCAAAAATAATTTCACCATTCTGGAGAGAGTGGAAAACCAAAGAACAACAACCAAAAAAAAAAAAAAGAAAGAAAGAAAAAAAAAAAAAGGCACCAGAACCCCCTAAACCAACCATAAAAGAACAATTTTCCTAGTCTTAATTTGTGATGGAAAAAGTCTCAGAGTGATGTAGAAGTGCAAAAAATACTCACTATAAATAGATACTCCAAAATACTACACTTGTCCCCAATATATCGCAAGTAAAGTTGTTAGTTTACTGGTTTTATTAAAAGGATGTTCTATTTTGACAATTTTAAAAGCAGAAGGAAACATAATGTTGGTCTTGAAAATGTTTTAGTGGCTTATTCTCTATGTAAAGATCACATTCAGTGTGCCTATATTAACAGATATCCTATTACGAAGTGACTCTTGTGTAATATTTTTTTATTCATGTCAGTCTTATGGGTGACATTTAATGTACAGTGAAGGGCAGCAGTGAATTGTTATGGACTCTAAAATAGATATTTCCTTTGCTGTGATGTTAAATGTTAAATAAGGAGGTTGTTGCAAATTGAATAGAAAAGCCAGATTTGTTATGCAACCTTTGAATGACCAAACTTTTTTTAAGTTCATCTATTTTACAGTGCAAAATATGATTTCACATTTCATTATGTACACTTAGGGGTTCTTCTGCAGTATCTAGCCCTTTCTTGCAACTTGTGACTAACTCTTGAATAAACTGAAGAAATCCAATAGGTGCTTCACTATAAAAAGAGGGAATATTTCAATTTCTCAAGTACCTTTCTCTCATACTGTGCTTTATTCTCTTACAGAGAAATAATTATTAATGCATTACTTTATGTTACTAGTATAGAATAGACTCACTGGTTTATATTACAAATTTACGATCTTATTCATAGATGCAGAATAACCATCGTAAAAATTTTATTTGTACCAAGATGTCAAGATCTTCTAATCAGTGGTGCAAATGAATCCCTTAATATTGCAAACATGCCAGTCAACAGTGAACAACTTTGCAAGGCCTAGTAGAGAGTTATACACTCTTGGACTAAATTACACCAAACTCTTGCAGACTGGGTTTCCTAATAAAACATATTTCAAGATAAGGGCAAATATAGGATATTATATCATGAAGTTTTAAGAATTAGAGGCAATCCTTCAGAGGCAGTGGTTGGTATGTGTTTTTATTTCAAAATAATTAAATTGAGGATGAATGCGATGCATTTGCAGCTCCTATCCTTTCTGTAGGATGTCAAGATTTCTTCAGATAGGAAAACTGGCTAAAAATAATCTTTGAATATGTGTCAGCTTGATAAGTATGTAAAGTAGTTTCTGAGAATTCAGCTCACCCTTTCAGTTTAGGAACATTTACAAAACCTAGTGAAGTCCATGACAGCAATAGTACATGATAGTTTTAAACTATCACAAATACAAGGAGTAACATTCTCCAGACATAGTGAAGTAATCATTTGAAACATTAAGGTTTACATAGATCTGTTATTTCTTATGTACCATATATGAGTTCTTCCTTGGAAGCCTGAGAGCATTTTTTCCCCATGTGTTAGTGCATGGGCTAAATATCAGTGTGTGTAATTTCAAAAAGTTGATTTAAGGTATTGCCAACATTTTGCTAATGCACACTGTGCATATTTGAATATTCTTTGAATGTTAACAGACTAGATTTGCTGATTTTCTTTGATAATAACTTCTGAGTTCCGGACGAGGACTTCAGTTTCTATGATTTACTAAAACCTTCTTGAAGGTGTGTTTTGGGGAATATAAAGGAAAATCCATGTTAAAATTACATTTCTTTAGATTTGACAGCCTAGGCTCTAGGAGTAGGTCAATGAATTTACTTGGAAGGAATCAAGTCATTTTACATATTAAACTTAGCAGAATTGTATTATTTTTACTATCATTTTAGGGTTGATTAATGAGTCATTCCTAATTCAGGAATAATTGAAAACCAATGTAGATAATAGATACTTCTTGGAACAAATACAAACAATGTGTTATTCAAAAATTTAACATATATCAAAAGAGTTTAAAAGTTGAGAAAAAATAGATACATTTTATATTTAAAAAATTAGAGTATGGTGTCACGGTTTCAGGTTGTCATGGTTTACTAGTTATTCATAGGCATGGCATTTTTTAAAGATAACACTCTTCATAACACACAGTTGCATTATTTTTTTGCCACATGACAGTAAGATTACTTTAGCTCAAATGTGTGCAGTTTTATTAGAATTAAAAAGTCCTAGTATTCTTTAGTCTGAGCTAAAAAGCTAAAAAAAAAAAATTATGCTAAATACAATAAGTCCTTTTGAAACAGCGAATGATTTCAATTAGAAAACAGGAACACAAAGGAGAAACTATGGAATTACAGTGAAGAGAAACTATGGAATTATAGTGAAGAGAGAATTATGTGGAGAAGATAAATTACACTTTACTATTCGTCCTTTTTCAGAATACAGAAATAGAAAGAAGGCTAAATCAAACTGAAAATAACAAATTTGAAAGAAAAAAGAGAATGTAATTACTTTTATTCTTGTAGATTGTTAATTAACCTCTGAAACTTTTCCTAGGATAAAATAAAAAAAATTAGTGCTTTGCAATAAACTTACAGTGATTATATATACAAATGCATGTGTGAAGCAAGGGGTGGAGATTATAAAGAAACTTTCTCAGCAGCATGTGGGCAATTTCAATTTTGTCATACTTTTTAACTTTAAGTTTTTTTGGACTTCATATGAAATGCTAGTACTAATACTAGTCAGAAACAGAATATGTTTTTGTAGCAACTTTCCATTATCTCTTTTCAGGGAGCAGTAGTGTTGAGGAAAAACATCAGTATGATAAACAGCAGACATTCTGATTTTCTCATGTTAATATTTACTATTACAACAGTCATACCTATAGTGAAAATTTTAGTTAAATAGTAAATCTACTTCATAGATGGTGCTGTGTAATGTTGTTTTATTCCATGTTCTGTGTGTTTCATTAACCTGTTTACACTGTTTGTTGAGAAAATACTTTGTGCATCAGATGAATCCACAGGTCAATGCATAAATTTGGGAATTTTTTCTCTAGACTGTAGGTCTATTTCCAGAGATCATGGAAAATATTTCCATCAACTTCTGTAGATGTTAGTTAAGGTCCATTTGAATATATAAATCAGCAAACAACATGGAATTCAATTAAGTAGAAACAGATATTTCAGGGAGGTGAACACACATAGGATAAAATGTTTTCCTGAGCTTCCTGAGTTAGTATTTGAAGCAATGGTGAAAAATACGGCCTTGAGTTCAGGCCTCTATGAATGTTACTGGCATCATGACCATTATGAAACAAAAGCTGCAACTGTCATCTAAGTTGGTTCAGAATATGCACCTGAATATTTATTTTACTATAGTAAGTGACAATTAGGTAAGTTTTTCCCTACTTCCCTGTTAATAATTCCTGATTTATGAATTTATGTCTAGAACTTCAATTAGGTCAAATTATGTGTTGAGACTGAAAGTTATTGTTGATTAAAATAGCCATAAATATGACAGACAGAGTAGTAAACAGGTAGGCTTTTTTTTCTTGCGAAAAATAAATTTTAAGAATCATAAAGATATTATTTAATGATTTTATCACTTGAAAACAAAAATGTGGAAAACAAAAAAGACAAAATTTGATTCTTAATGACCTACAGATAATTTTCAATTTAGGTAAAGGTTATTGTTTGAGTTTTTTTCCAGGCGTGTTTAATAACTGCTGATGTTTAAGCAGTTTTATATGTAGCAATAAATGTCACCTTTTGTATTTAAAGTCAGAGGCTCAAAAAAATTTTGTACATAGGTGTCTTTAAAAGTGTCTCTACCTGTTTACTGTGCTGTCATTATTAAAAACCACACAGACAAATATTATTTGACTTTTATTTATTGCATGTAATTTTGATAGCCATTTTTAAAAAGGCATAAAAATGCACATAAATAATTCATGCAGATAACTAATCATAAAATGTAATGTGAATGTATATATTTTATAATGATAACTAGTATTTTTCAGTAAATTAAAAATATATTTATCCATATATTATATCTGTTTATGTAGATTCAGTAAAAGAGAATGTATATAAATTAAAATATTGCTAGGGGCAATCCAGATATGAATTTGCTGTGTTTCATGCAGTATTACTTTATATTAAATCATGACATGAAAGCAAATATGTTTAGTTAAATTGTTAGTGACATCCTTTCCTTTGGGAATTCTTCATAAAGTCAACATGTGGTTTAGTTGTTTGATGCTTACAATGATCCTGCTTGCATTTTCACCTTATTAACCCAAGAAAATCCATCAAAATATTTAGTTCTTTGCATTATTTTTTGAAACTCTTTTCAGTTGATTAAAATTCAACCTTGGTTTTTTTTGGGTTTTTTTTTTTTTTTTTTTTGGTTTGGTTTTTTTTCAGGTCAAAAAAATCAGTACAATAATTTAAACACTGATTTTACTGTTTTTTGCTTTAAAGAACAGTAAAAAAAGAGGGTTTGTGGTCAGGTGAAATATTTTTGCTGAATTGCCTAATGTGTTACTGCTGTTTCATTTACGGTAAACAATACTGGTCTTTTGCATGAACATTTCCTTCTTCATTCTCAAATTTAAAGCCACTCTGCCACCAATGATGTATGTATAAAAAAATGCCTTATAGCAGGGAAAAAAATTGTTCAGTCATATATAAAGCAATTTTAACTTAAAAGAATTAACTGTACTGGTATATCCAAATGAGCTAAAGCAAGTTTTGGGTCCATTCTGTCAGTCCTTAATCAAAGAAGCATGGATAAAATAATAGAAGTTTGTCCATAATTATTTTATTTTCGGTTTATTGCTTAATGAATGTTTAAGGGTTGTTCTTTTTTTTTTTTTTTTTTTTTTTTTTTTTTTTTTTTTTTTTGTGTGTGTGTGTGTGTGTGTGTGTGTGTGTGTGTGTGTGTGTGTTTTGCTTTTTTTAAGGATAAGCCAAAATGAATTGCATGTGTATTTCTACAGGGAGAATATAACTTGAAGATTGAGTTATTGGACTTGAACTTGGCTGAAAGTGCAGTATGTTGAACTCTACACAATAAGTTTGTTCAGGAAGGTGTGCTCTTAAGTAACGTATCCAAATCAAAACAGCAACTATTTGATTTTTGGTCATTTTCTCTAAATTTTAGAAGCAGGGATATTTTGCATATGAAAATGAATAAGAAAAAAATATTATCCATTTCCTTAGTATTTATCTTTTCCTTACTGTCTGATTTAATTTTTTGTGGCTAAAATTAAAAATCAGGTTGAATCTTTTGAGACATGTTTGTGACAATATAATGCCCTTTGTATTTTATCATTCTGAACAGTTTTTCCTTGTTTGTAGTGAAAAGAAAAAGGTTTTGTTTGAAGTTTTACTGTGCAGAGTTAAACTAACATTTTTTTTAAAGCATTTGAAAGCATGTGGTTTCATAGTTGCCAGCTTCCTCTTATTGGATTGTAAAATAGGGTAAATTAGTATTGTTTCATGTAGTTAGACAATAATTGCTCAGGCAAATTTAAAAGGACTAGACAGTTTTTCTTGAACTGCTTGATTTTACAGATATCAGATAAATATAACAGAAAAGCGAAATCTTACACTGCCTGAGAATGTGAGGAATTTCATAGTTGAATGAGTGTTTAGATATGACTAAATAGGATTCTTAAGAGCATGAACCTGAAGTGATTTATTTTTTCCATTTACTCAAGAGATCTAATGATCATACATTACTGATATTGATTTTTGCTTGACTTAATAATAGAACTGATTACGTCCCGTTTCACTTTCTGTCTGCTTTTCAAAACTGGAAAAGATCATTGCTGTTTGTAGGAGCTTGAGATTAGATCACCCCAGTTGAATAAATGTAGCTGGGTCAGAACAAATTACCAAATGTGTTCACCTCTTCAGGATGAGTGGCTATATGAACTGTATTGTAATTTCCTTTTATTCTTTGCATTGTGAACAAAACTAGTAGACACTGTGAGCACAACTACTAGTAAAATGAAGGCAATATGAGTTTGGCATGATAACAATGTTATAGCTTATGATTTTTACAACTTTGGAAACTGAATTAATTTGAAAAAAGAACAATGCCAACAATTCCAATAGTATGAAACCAGAACATTCTGAATAGATATATGTGCAGTCCTTGGCTCTTCCCAGTTTGTAGTAATTTTAATTGAAATTCTTGTTTGCATATAATTGAGTCACCCAGAGAGAATCTACAGCAGTAATTCCTAAGGTCCAGCATATTCTTGCTTGTGTTTCCTTTTCCTTACTGACTGAGTTGATATTTGTTCTGCAGTCTGTTGGTTTCTGGAGTAACAATTCACTACAAAGTCCATCCAGCAAGAGTATTCTTCCTGTATTCTAAGATTTGTCAATGGTAAAAACCTTCTTATAAGGAATCTGGACATTGCCAGTGAGTCTTCTCTGTAAAGTAACTGACTTACCCATACCCCCATTATTCTTTTCCCATTGCAGGAAATGTTACACTTTTTTTGTTGGAACTTTTCCATGACACAGGTAATATTCTGTTGTCTTTGTTCCATAATGATTTCTATATTCAATTTTCTTATCAAGTTCTTTCAGAAGCATTTCTTATATTTTGTGTGTGGCTATATTACATATGGTTCAGTTTCCAAGTAATAGTTGTTAAACATACTTATATACAAAAGAAACCCATATATAATATTTAAATAATATCTACTCATGTGAAATATACAATCAGTAAATGTTCTACTTTTTCTGAAAAAAATGGGTTAATATAACATGTCTGTCATTCCAAAGGGATTAAAACTGAACCCTAGATTTTATTGGAAGTCTCTTTGAAGGATAGATCACAGTTTTCCACTGAAACAGTCCTCATTTGCTTTTCATCAGCAAGTAGTGATGATTTTGGATGCCTCATCTTTCTCTATAATCCTGTGATAATTGCATCCATTTAGTCTACCATGTAAGGCATCCATGCATTTTAATCTTTTGTTTACAGATACCTAGCACTCCTCATGCATTCCTGTTGAATGCTAATGGAGAGCGCAGGTCTTAGACTATTCAGGATAAATAAGCAGTTAAGTAAGAGCTTTGTAAACGATAGCCTCACTAAACTATGGAATGAATTGATCAAGTGTCATTTTTACACATAATTCTGAGAGACTGCTTCCAAATGTTTAATTTTGAGAGAGAGACATTTATGAATATGCATTCATCAAGGTGATAGAGTATGAACTTGAGCACATTTCTGCATTTTGTCATTGTTTCATGGCTTACATTGCCATTAATTGAAAAAATGTGTCCAACCTGCGTAATGAAGTTCTGTAAAACCTTTACAAAGCAATTCATGGGGATTCGTTATCTCTGAACTGATGACAGTGTAAATATAGAAGCTTGTAGATGCAGAACAGCTAACACCTTTGTCTTCTAATTTACTTTAAAGAAATATATATTTATGAAAAGATACAATGAAATTAACTTACTGGGGGACATGAAAAAATCATTAAGGAATGATAAAAAAGTGAGATTGTTCAAAAGGATACAGTGTGCACTAGAACTCAAATCCTGCTTCACCTGACTAGGAGTGACTTCTGTGATACACTCAGACATACCAGATGTGAAGCTGTAACCTACAGAAATCTGAGAAATTTAAGAGCCATTTTTCCAGATGCATGGCACTGCTTTTGCCCCATTATTATCCCAGAAATATGCATTAGGAAATTAGGAAAATAGCCTGGAAAAACAACAACAGCAGTAACAATAATTAAAGTCAATATCTTTTATAGGTTAAAAAAAAATCTTCAGCGTGATAATAAAAAAAAAAATCAAAAAACCCCAGCCTTTATATCTATGTTTTGCAGTAGGCAAACTGATTATTGATTCCTTCCACTTACTGAGATGGGCTGTGGTGTCTTCTGTGACTTAAGAAATCTGAAAGCAAATAGGACCAAGTTCTTTCTTACACATAGTATAGACTACCTAATGGACTAAATACGTAAGTGAAGAGCACTTTTCTCTGTTGTTTTGATGGTCTTCTTATCAAGTATTGTTTAACTTGCATTTAGATAGTGTTAGTTCCTTTGTTTCATAAAATTTAAAAATTAGACAAGGGAAAATAATTCCAGCAACAACAACAAAAAGAAAAAAGAAAAGAAAAAAAAAAAAAAAAAAGAAAAGAAAAAAAAAGGTAGAGATCTTCAATGGGTGAAGGACAGGGTTTCCCCATAAATTCTTAACATATTTACAGACAGTGCTGCAGACTGAATGTAGGGAGGGAAGTTCTGATGCAGCTGATAGAATTCAAGAAGATAGTTCAGCCTGCAAGTAACTCCTTCTCCTATTTTTGACAGCTACACCTAGTTTCCCTGTGAGCATCTAACAGTAGCATGTGGCTTTCTTCTTGCACTTTTCATTTGTAAGTGGGCAAGAGATCTCTCTGGGCAAGCGATCAAGAGAAAAGAAGCAAATAATAAGAGATCATACTCTTTCTTGCCTGAATTAGTAGTGTCTTATGAAATAAAAATAAAAGGGATCAATTGAAAACAGAAAGAATGATTTCTTGGAAGATATTTTGTATTTTCAATCAAATACATAAAACAAAATATAGAGAAAACTTATTTATTGTGCAATATGTGCCAAAACTCAATACTCAAACTTCTATGAAAGTAGTATTTTGCTCTGCTGTACTGCCCCTGCCAAAGAAAATTATTTTAGTATTTCTAGAACTTTGCATTTTCATCCATTTTCATAGTACTCATAGAACTGAAATGCAGAGTCCAATTACAGGACTGAGAGAGAGAGAATTCTCAGAGAAGAGAATGTAGAATTTTTGAGAACTTACCTTTGCTTCAAGTGTATTCTTTTTCTGAGTCTATTTAAAAACTCTTTTAGGTTTTCTTTCTGGTTACTTCCAGTTAACACTTTTTAATTATAATTGTAGCTTAGATTTGTTTATATTAATAGTTTTTTCCTGTTCAACTTTGAATATGACTCACTATGTTCATGTCATGTGGTAGAAAATGAATTTTCAGCTGAAGTATAGGAGCTCTAAAATGGGGTCTGGGTTTTGAGACAATATGTACTCTTTTTGTCATAATGGAATAAAAATTGTGCACTGGACATTTGCAGAGTTATTAATCTGAACCAGTTTAGGAAACATTTGCCCAGGTAGCAACTGAAATGCATATCCAGCAGCTAGTAGTTTTGGTTCATATGCAATTCATATTTGTATATTTATACCTATATATGTATATATATGTAGGTAGTGACTGTGTGTGTGATTTGTATTCAAGTATCCTGATTTTTTTGCAATCCTAACATCAGATGGCTTTTTCTTGAGGCCTCAAGGATTGTGCTTTTTCCACAGCTGTAGTGGTGGTTGAGTCTGAATACTCTGTACACATGGCAGCTGATCTAAAACCTAAGGAGGACAGAGCAGTTTACAGGGTCAACTTAAAACTTTTTTGTTACTATTCCAATTTACTTGGACAGAAAGGATTCTCTGGGATCTCTTTCCAGTGTTAAGATGACTATTACTGTTCCCATGGTAAGCAATGTACAAGGAGTGACTGAAGCCAGGATCTGCGGAATGAACTACAGCTATCTTCCATTGACCTCAATGCATTTCGTAAATTAACCTCAAAATCAGTCCTTGTGTTTCTTTAAAAAGAAATGCCTTATATATTCAAAGAATCTTTTTGCCCTTTGAAACACATTTTTGTCAGTGAAATATCCCTCTCTCCTTCTTTCTAATTTCTCCATTAAGACATGATATTCTCTATAAGCCTCTTGGGCAAATAATTTCCTATATAGGCTGTAAATTTATGCTTATTGTTCCAGTACATCCAATTGTCCTTAGTATTTATTTTACTAACAGTAGCTGTCAGGCATTGACTTTAAAGGTTTCTACAGTGCCATCTATTAAAATGATTTGTTCAAACCTCAGGAGAGAATTAGTGATGAATAAAGCTGAAAATATTTTGAGATTCAGTTTAGCAGTTCAAATGTTCACTGAAGCCATATGGTCTTTTCCTTCTACACTCTTAGAAATACATATAAAATTATATCACATAATGTAGTGTTTCATAATTTTATTTGTTGATTTAAAAAAAAGTTAGAGAATTACATAAAAATAAAATAGACCAGAAAATTTTCAACGGAAATTGGCAAAATGTACTCAAAATAGAATACTGGGGAGAAATGTCGTTGTTAGGGAAAGAGTCAAGGTTTTGACTCGGTGGAACTAGCTAATATATTTCTAAATATAGCTGGAAAGCAACCACTGTCATATCAAGGAATAGAAATCTTGGATTATTTTATCCCCAAGGAATATATTACTGTAAAAAAGTTGTTTGGTACAAAATATCATATCACAGTATATACTAAAACTCACTTTTCTGGGGGTAAAATATACGACTCAAATTATAATAATTTTCTTGGACACAGCACCCCTCAATAACCTCCAAGTGTTCAGTAAATTATCCTCAAAATCTATCCTTGTGGTTATCCATAAAGAGGTATTTTGTATGTGTAAATGCTATCTCAATAAAACCTGATGAAACACAGGTGTGAGTAACTGCTAACATTCTGTTCAGCCATTACTGTTCAGGATTCTTAAAAGGAGTGATTCTTAAGAATGTAATTGAAATTAATATTAAAAATCATTATTTATTTATTATTATTTGTTTTAAAGAGGATTAGACTGGGTTTTATACTATAAGATTGGCACCTGATATATGAAGGTATGCAATTTTGAAACAAAAGAAAGGCTGATTTTTTTTTTAATTACTGAATTTTCATATTATAGCTAAATCTTCTGCCCTGAATTAATCTATCCTTACTGCTACAATAAAATAATAATGCTCATTACAATGATGACATTTATGTCTTAATTGAACTTATTTTTTGAACAGAGAGTTTAAAAGGATTTTGTAAGCATTAGAAACATAAAATAATACCCTTTTTGTATTTCTGAAACAGCTGACTTTCTTAATTACAGAAAAAATACCTGATTTATAATTCAGTCTTAGTTGAGTATACTGATATCAGCTTATATAGTAAAGAAATTGACCATAATTATTGTAAACTTTATATTATATCAGGAAGGAAAATGGGAAAGGATGCTCGAGAAATGTTGGAGACATTGCTAATATAACAATCATATAGTTGTAAAATGATTTCTTAAATCATAAGAATATTCTAATTTGCTTTGGGATTTTCATTATTTTTTAATACACACTACGAAGAAAACTCAAATGGACAAAACTAATCCAAAACATGTCTTTGAAGCAAGGACATAGTATTAGCTGGCTTAGAAGATTACAGTGTGTGAAAAGACTTAAACAGAATTTTTTTTTAATAGATAGAATAGGTACCACTGTAATCTGTTTTGCTCTTGGTATAGTGGTGAATAACCAGCTGCTTCCCTGCAGCTACATATGACAGGCAAAATCCCTTTGCATGTAGTAATTAGTTTACAACACCCAATAGCCCAGAGCCCAGCAGGAATTATTTGAAAGCAAGTACAATATAAACAAAAAGATAGTTCTTGTTGTAAAGTAGCTCGCTTGCTTCTTCTAAACACAAAATGAAAATAGTGCAAGTTTCTTTGAATAGAATGGATTGAATGAAGCAAAAAAAAAAAGTATGCTTGTAAAATAAATATGAGAAAGAAGTTTAAATACCTTTCATGATTTTTTATAAATCTCTGAGGTATTTGGAGAATTTTTGTAGATTTCTTACTAAGACACACTTTGAATGAATCTAAATTCAGACAGAATATCTTTATTTGGCATCTATGCTGTATCAGTGGCTTATCTATTTTATATTTATACACTGTATCATTCAATACACAGAGCATTGCATGCTCACAGCAAGAAGAATAACTCTCCCAACGTATTAAAGGAAGATCATAAAAATACCACAGTCTGAATATACAGCCTCATGAAAAGTTAAAAGAGCTATGGATATCAATGGCAAAACTCATATCATGTATTCAAGACCATAGTAAGGATTAGGGCATACAATTACACTTCTTAAAATGTTTGTTTGATTGTTAAGTTATTGTCTGCAGCCAATACTAGTATAATTATGAATATTCTTAATTTATCCTTATGACACAGTATTATGTGTTAGCTTAAATTCAGGAAGGTAGTTCGAACAGATGGATTTGACCTTGTAGTCAAATGGACAGACAAAAGGAGGATATACAGATGATTGTAGTCACCTGCCTGGCATTAAGAAATGTTTACTTGATTTTGTTTGATTTGGGTCTGTATTCTTAAGTTCACATCTGCGAGCAAAGTCACTGCACAGCTGATAAATGAAAACCAAGACAGATAGTCCAGAGGTAGACTGGGTAAGTCTGCTTGACATTACAATAATTACTATTCAAAAAAGAAAAGTAGTGTATCAGGACCCATAGCAATTGCTAGACCGCTTGCAATGCATACTTGCAACACAGCCCATTTAACCTAAGTAAAAGCTACCTTGGGATGTTTAGTTTCTGCTTCCTGTGCCACAGATTGAAATGCTGATTTTTATTGCCTGCATACCTTCTACAAAATCATGATCTTGCTTCAAAATTCTTAGTAGAAAAGTAGTTGCTTGTTAGAGGCTACTAAAAGTAAACAGAACTCAAAATAAAAATGTAAAAACAAATAGATAGAGGAAGAAAGGACTTCTTTGATTCAAATTGCTGACAGATATATTTAGATTATTGGATAATTTGTGAATGGGTCTAATGGTTATTATAGAGACCATACTTGTTAACTTTACAAACTCAGATGTTACAAACCTGGAGAGTTTTCATCATAAATATGGTTTTTATCTTGCACATGACCTGTTTTGCTCAGAACAGTGCTCCTGAGAGATTAGGTTCTACATAGACAAATATTAGCAATAATTGTTCGGTTGAATGAACAAAAAGCTTTAGTTTTATCTTCATACTCACATAATACAAGGTTAGTTTCTCATGTATAAACTTGCAAAATTTTTTCTTAGTAAATTTAAATTTTTATAATAATATTTTTACATGTGCTAAGCAGTACATATTCTTATATATATTTAGATACTAAGTAATATATATTTCTATACAATGACTAATTATCATATGTTCCTGATTTCTAAGATGCCTGCCTTAAGTTTCATAACAGCACTGTATTAAAAACCTTAAAAATACTGCCTGATCCTTTGGAAATATATCAAACTTCTGGAAAGTGAAAGTTGTAAATCTTTTCATACTTTAAGGGTCAAACATGTCAAAGAGGCCGAGCTCTAATAGTTTTCTTCATTACGTCTCTTCCATTACAAAGCACACAATTACAGCTCACACTGTACTCAAAGACAACGTGTATATTAACTCCTTCAGACAAGTTGAATTGCAGCTTTTAGTGCCACTAGAGCAATACTAGCAAAGGCTGCTCACCTAGGTCTTGTTGTCCTGTGTAAATATAGTTCTCCTAGAGAATATGATAGAATTATATAATAGACTGAATTGAAAGGGACACTTTGTTGTCATCCACATGAATCCCCAACACTGAAAGCAGGGGGGTCTTTGAAGGTTTCCCAATGCTGTGCCCAAGTCAAGTTTTTGAGATCACCAAAGATGGAGGTAGTATAATTTCTCTGTAATGTGTTTCAGTGCTTAAGTACTCTCACTGTGAAAAGTTCTCTTATGTCCAGGGAGAAGTCTTTTTTCTGCCTTTTGTCTTTTCTCTGTGCATCTTCAGGAAGGATATGAGTCAATGCACTCTTCAGAGGGCTGAACATAGAAAGTAGACATTATCTTATAACTATTTCTGCAAACCTCCCATTCTGCTGGACTGTTTATGTCACAGGTGGCTCAGAACTGGACAGAGTACTCCAGATATAGCCTCATGACTGTCCAATAGGCAGGAACAATCGTTTCTCTTGACACTCAGGCTGAATGTTGCTGTGGTGTATTTCACATTCTGCTACCCAGGTTGCTAATGAAGCTTTTTGACAGCTCTTGCTCCTATATCAACCCAGTGAGAAATACTGTCCATTACTGGCTGTCAGCTAAATTTTGAAATATTTCCACTCTTCTCCAAGAATGGAAATACAGATTTTTTTTCTTCTTCCTGTAATCTACTGATGTCCAGACACTACCTTTCCAATTTGGCCATAGAATTGCTAAAGGACACTCTGATAAACAGTCATTAAAATCAAGTTTGCATTTCCTGCTCTTTCTTTAACCATAGAGTTAATCATTTTATCACTGAAAATCCTTGAGCTGGTTAGATATGATTGTCATTGTAAACCTCATTTTTCTGTTCTGAAACACTTTGCTCTTTTCTATTTGGTAGTGGCTTTCAAGGTGGATTTTCCCTGTTATCTTCCCAGAGTCTGAGGTGGGATTTACTGGTCTGTAATTCTATGGATCTTCCTCTCTGACCTTCTTTGAAGATAGAGGTGACATTTTCCTTATCCAAACATCAAGGATTTCCTTTGAATGTGGCCTGAAGAAGAGATCTGTCTCTACACATTTACTCTATCCATTTGCTAAAACTATAGAAGAAGACACTGCTTTTTTTGGAGGAATTCCTGAATACGATATGCCCGTCCTTTGACTATAATAGTCAGTTTGTAAAGGAAACAATGAATAGAGAAGAGTTTTGCATAATAAAGTTTTCAGAACGAACCAGTATCAGATGGGGTGGCCCTCATAGACTCTCTTACTATAAATCTTCTAGTTTATGTTAGATGAGCATCACTAAAACAATATTCAACAGTCAATATGAAAAAAAAAGTAGCATTCTCCAAGTGGAGATAGATGGTTTTCTTACATGCAATAATGTTGGCATGTCCATTAATGTTTTCATCACAGTATTGTTTATCTTATCTTGTTTACAGAAAAATTCCCGGACTGTCCAATAATACATTCTAATGTACCAAACTAGATGGCTGTCAAAAGCAATTTTACTTCATTGATAGGTACCAGACAGGAGTGAGTATATATAATGTCTTATTATAAAGATTGGCCTCGATTCATTGCAAATCACTCCTCACTTCAGATGGGGAGTGCAATAGACTTCTGTAAGTGGGTATACTACCCTAAGTGAAACCAGTTCATTAACACATAAAAAAGCTTAGAAACATAATGTAGGCTTTTTTTTTTTATAGAGTCAGTTGCAGAAATCCAGAGAGTACTTGGTGATATCTTTTCTGGACTTCTACATGCATTGATTAAGCTGTTTTATCCATCAGGTAGGTGTTTCTCTGAATTTCAGAACCCTGGTGAGACAAGAAACATCATTGAGATCTGTTGTGGTCTCCAGGTCTGCAACATTCCGTAGCCTGTTTGCCTGCTAACTGAGGTAACACAATTAGCTGTAAATTTTATATGTAAAATGAATCTTTTTTTTACACAAATTAAAAGTTATCAAAAGAGGATCCTGGAACAGTTAATTCCATTTACTCTTCCATTCTCTTTTCCCTTGTTACGTTTAACTGGAAAAAAATAATAGAATTTTGGTAGTCTTAACTATTTCTGGTTTAAGTATGGGTTTCTCTACTATGAAAAATACATAAACTTTTCAAGTTAGTATGAATTGCATCAGGTAAAGGAACAGTTACTCTTAGATGGATGCTACTTTCTAAGATAGAATGAAGACTGAATTAATTAGGATTGTGCTCTTTATCTGCTTTGGTCTAATTGTTGCACAAGATAAATCAGTTAGGGGTACACATCCTCAGAGACCTTTTCCTTTCCTATATCTGCTGACAGTTGTTGTTACAGTCTACATTCAAAGTCTTGGTTTCCCTTGCCCATTTTGTTTCTTTTTCAAATTAATTCTAATTTTCATTGAATGATTCTCTCATTTATTTATCTACGTATCGTGTAAATTTCTGTAGCTTGGGAAACTGCAGACTTCTCTCCGTGGTTGGTCTAATCCACAACATGCTTTAGATTCCTTTTAGCATACAACAGCATCCTTACAAATTCTTGTATGCAAGACTCACAGAGATGTTGGTTTGCAGGGATTTGTATTTCTTGTTAATGTTTATTCCATATTAAAAGTGGGCTAAAGACTGCTAGTTATCCTGTAAGGTAACCTAAACAGTTGGAGTTCATTCAAATGTGGTCAGAACTGGTTTTAAATTGTACTCATCTGACTTCTTTTAAAATGTTGGTAATTTGTTTAGTATTTCCATGAGGTGTAGCAGTGAGAATGCAAAGTACTTTTAATTGTTTTCCTGTTTTACAATATACTAAAAAACATTATCCACTTATGCTCAAGCAGTTGGCACACTACAGCTCAGTGAATTGTTTACTCAGTTTGTCTGGGGATACAGGGTGATAATGTAAGCAGGAGCAATAAAGATATAGTAAGAAAATTCAACACCCTCATTTTCTTTTGTAGTCTGTGCCGTCACAGATGAAGAAATCATATCTTTGGGATAATTTCTCTTCATACAATTTCCTCTTTTTGAGTGTAAAAGAAATATACCTTGGCAAAGATTAACTGTGTTTTCTAATGATTGTTAAAATCATATTACCTTGCCAGGACTCTACTGAGTGTGTTTGTACCTGTGTAATTTTGAGTTTATCCATACTTGACAGGGTTCCTGTATTAATTACTATGGGTTTGTTAGTCAGGAGAGTGCAAAATCTACATATTTCAATAGTTCATTGCACATAGCTTGAATGGATGTAAAATCCATGCTGATCAAATCCTAATTTTTTATCTATAAGGTAAGGAAGTGGAAAAAGAGGCACTATTGTTAACAGGGATGTGGATTTTTCATCTTTAAATATTATGGTATGCTTTTGTCATTTTTTTTTCTTAATTCTCAAAGTAGTAATAATTTTATCAAAGACAATAATGCTCTTCGAAAGGAAAATAGTAGAAAGGTGTGATCCCTCCAGTTCTGATGTGATTGATTCTTATTTTGTAGAAGGATATCATTTGGAAAATTTGAAATACAATTTTTAAGAATGAATATGCTGTCTATACATTCAAATTTACCCTTAGGACAGCTACACCTAACAATATCTCAGAAAAAAAGAAATCAGGAATTGTGATGGTTTTGTGCAGTTCCCAAAAAGTTCCTCACACTCTGTGAAGGAACATATTCTCAGTGTTTTTGCTGATATTACTCAGACCCATTTAGAGATATTTGAGTAATTTTCCAGAGATAACATGTTTAAGAAACCCATCAACTTTCTAATTTTTTTTTCAAATTAACGTCTTTTTAAAAATAGATCTTCTATTGGCAGAGTTTCTATTATAATTTTGACATTATAGTCAGTAAATTAATTTGAAAGTTATAAAAACTAACCCATAAAACCAGCAGTTAAGTAATTAAGTGTTATAGAAACAGCATAGATAAACTGTGAGATTAGAGCAAAATCCTAACATAAGAGATGAGAATTTTCTGACTGGTACCTATTGTAATTGATGTAATTAGAAAGATGAGCTTTTAGAATATTTCACATCAGAATACAGCATACCAGAAATTTTATCTCTTGTGCCCAACTAGAAAGAATTGAATTAAAAAATTTTTACACAGTATTTTTCACTCATGAGTATTGACAGAACACTCATGAGTGAAAAGTATGACAGAATATAAATTGTTCCTTAATGTACTATATTGTACACCTATATAAGCACAGGTACATTGCAGAAAGATTTATTAACTCCTGCACTAAGAACACTTCATTTGGTGCATATTTTTAGACGTATGATGCAGAAGAATGTTCTTAGCTACACGGCCTTACCCCTTCTCTCCTCCTGAGATCATGCTGGTAACAAAATCATGATCTTTAATGCATATTCAGGTCACAAGAAGAACAATAGATGATTAGCTTTATGATTTAACCATGCTGTTATGAAAAAGACTGATTTAATTTTACCCTGATTTTAATTTCACATTTAAACAGAGTAATTTATGTTTCTTCTAAAAATACCAAAATATCGAGTAATCAGAATCATCAAGGTTGGAAGAGACTTTCAAGATTATCTAATCCAACCATCAACCCAGAACTACCATAATCACTCCCAATCCCTGTCTACAAATGCCACATCTAGATGTCTCTTAAACACTTGTACTTCCAGGGATGGTGATTCCACTACACCCCAGGAAAACTTATGTCAATGGCTAAGCACTCTTAGAGTGGAAAACAATTTCTAACATCTAACCTGAACTCCACTGGTACAACTTGAGGCCCTGCCCTCTTGTTCTTTCACTTGAGATATGGCAGAAGAGATTGACCTTCACCTCAGTGCAACATCCTTTCAGGTAATTCCAGGGAGAAATGAGGTTTCCCCCTTGCTCTCTTTCGCTCCAAAACAGAGGTCACCCTTAATTTCAAAGTGCCAAATAAACCTGTTGCCACATTTTCTTTGAACTGAGTTTCTGTAAATTTGAGTCTGGTCTTCATAGTTACATACAGGACACTGTATAATGCCTTCTTTTTCTCTAAGAAGGAAAAAGACCCTTAAACATTTTTATCCTTTGGCAAACACCTTCTAAAATCCTGTACTAATTACTTCCAGTAGCAATGATACTGTACAGTGCTACCAAGCTCAGGAAATGGAGGCCTTATAAAATGTATAGTATTAATAACCTCTGAGGATAAATAAGTAAATTATCTGTCCAGTGTGACCCTTTAGGGAAATGGAAATTATTTTTCTGTGTAACATCACTTCAGGCCTGCAAAGCTGTAAAAGGTATTTCAATCAAAAGAAACCACATGTGCTTGTCAGTACTTGGCAGGAAGATCTCTAAAACCATATCATGTACTGTAAGAATAATTTACGGTGGTCATTAATGTTTTTGTTAGGAGTGTGAATTGATTAATAAAGATACTATGATACAGGAGCATATCTCCTGTCTTTTTGGCAAAAAATAAATAATATTTTGCAAACAATGATCTTTAGAGATTCTTCTGAGTTTATTGTAATGTGGGCCAAGCAAGGAATGGTATTCTATCTAGTTTACATTTTATAAGAAGCAGATAAGGCAGATAACAATTTTATAATCTTACAGAGCCTTAACTAAATATTGATGTGAAGCCCCAGTTCTATTACAGGATGTACAGCAGGACTATTGAATAAGAAAGAAAATATTTGGCACTTTTTAAATTAAGCCATTAAACAAGTGTATTTAGAGGGAAGATTGAAATATATCATTCTAGGATACAAAAATCTGCAACTACTCTGAATGAAAAGTGGCCTGAATAAATAAAAAAGGCGATACAGGGAGTAACATTTTGTCTGAAAACACGCTCCTACTGTGATTTTTTCTGCTCTATATGACTGTCTTCACACATCAACCATGAACTGGTAAGGTTTGATTTGTATGTAGGAGAAGTTATAACTGTATTTTAATTTTCATCAAGCATGTTATTGCTCATGACATAAAATATTTTTTTTTTTGGCCAGAGTTTTCCAGGAATTATAAGTGGTGTATTTTTTTAAGTGGAAAATGTGATTGCAAATAATTTCCAGAAAATGAAATAGTTTTTCTAAACCTTCATATTCTTTGTAGAAATTCTAATAAAAATAAAAGGGCAGTGGAATGAGAAAGAGGTGCCCCTTGAAAGGGAGTAAAATTTTTTGTCCTGTTTGTGTCAGTAACTGATTGAAGGAAAACAGGAACTTAAATTTTACCTTTCTCTATTCCCTGGTAAATACTAATGATGAAATAGGAATTTAATTCATTTAGCTGAGTACTTTATCTCTGAGTGTGGGCAGAACTAGATGTGTACAGAAGAGTTAAAAGCTAAGAGTCTACATGAGTACTTCTCTTGAGTACGCTCCCACAAACACAACAGGTTATGGCTCTCAACTTGAAAGATTTTATTTTTCTTTATTTGGATTAAGTTTTATTTGAAAACATAAAAAATATCATGAACTGAAGAAGATGTTTCTCATCCAGGACTAGATATGGTATAGACTCCACAAAGCAAATAAGACATGCTTTTTTTCCTGGAGAAGGAGGCAAGTCTAATTTTATACATGACAAAACAAGTGAGAACAACAAATAGTATGGAAGGGTGGAAAGTGAAGAGGGTTGCACTGAGATACAGGGTTATTTCAGTTCATTTAATGTATATCTTCATAGTATGACTATTCCATCTGTATATTGCATTTTTTAAGCTTCTGTAAGTATTCCAGGAGTATCTGGAGAGGTAGCTGAAAGATGAAGGCTAAGATTTAGCTGAAGTAAAACAGGTTATAAAGGGAAGAAATTGTGTATGGAAAATAAGAGTCTATATTTGTGTGAATCCTCTTTTGTTTTTCTTTGTGACCTTCTAGCCATCAAAAGATATTCAGATGATTACTAATCTGTGTAATCTATGTGGAAGTACATTTTAGACTTTTTCTTTTGCTGGATATGTAAATATAGCTTTGTAGAATAACTCCAAGGTGATGGTTAGTTACCATTTAAATCTTATTGTAGCTTCTGGATGGGGCATGGGCAGGTTTTTTGTGTTGTGTGAGGGTGGGTGCTCAAACTGTTGACCAGAATTCAAATCTCATCTCCAAAAGGAGGATTCTTGGTATAGGAAGTAAGCCAATACTGTTTTGGGGGTTAACCTTGACTAAAGTCCAAAGGTTTCCCTAGGCACTCAAACCCTTCTGTAGCAGGATAAGGAGAGAAAATAGAATGAGCGCACTCATGGGTTGAGATAAAGGCAGGGAGTTGCTTACTGGTTGTTGTCATTGGCTGAAAAAAATTAGGAAAGTGAGAAATACAGACACTGATGCAACACCTTTCTTCCCCCCTCTTTTCCAAGTTTTACTTTAGTCCTTCACTCCAGGTTTCACTGCCCACTCCCAGACGGAGAAGGGAGCTTGAGGGGAAGTTTGTAGTCAGTACATAGTGGTTTCTCTCTCGCTTCTTGCCCACATATAAGTCCTTGCAATTTATATCCAGTACACTTACCCCAGCTTCCCCTTTCCATCTTCCTTAGCCGCCCTTTTTATGACTACTGGCCAAGGTTCAGTAGATGGACTTCTATCCTAGATTTTGACCTCTGAGAGAAGTGCCTTCCAAGTCAGAAGCCAAGCTCAAAACTGCTCAGGCTGAGGAGGGCTTGTAATCCAAAAGTCCCTTAGCTGGTTGGTTTAGTCACTATGTATGTTTAAGAGAGTTTTTCTGTTCTATGAGGCACAGGACTCACTAGAAGGCTCAGCACAGTTAATCAGAGGCACAAGCTTTGCATCCCTGGACTAGGCATATGCTTATGATGCTCTGGCCTCTGTTTCTAAACATTTTCTGTTGTATAGTTGCAGGCCTGGGAGAGTCACCCTTCAAGATGAGCTTAAAAATCATGAGAAAAGGGTGTGCAAGACCAGGGCACTCCTGAAGGCAGAAAATGATGAAGTCATATACATACAACTTAGCAACCTCTATAAATATGAGTGTATTATCAACACTTCTACCATTCTACGCAAAACTGAACATCATACCAGCTTATACCAGCTGCTAGGAAGAAATTTGACTCTATCCCAGTGAAAAAGAATTTACAAATTTCTTGAAATTTAAGTATTTCTAAAGATAAGGATTTTCCAAAGTGGTCAATTTTTTATTTCTTCCATTTTTTTTCAATATACTCAGGGAGAACATTTATGGATAAACAAAAATAGTTTTCTCTGGCAAAGAAGTAAGAATTTTCTATGAAACAGCTAAATGTAGGCTATTTAAAAGGAAAATGCGAATTAAAATATTAGAAGTATTGTGAATAATCTGTTTTTTAAAATAGCACTGAATTATTACTATTGAGTCAGGGGAATAAAGGAATATAAATGAAGATTCTAAGATTCTCAGGTATGTTAAGAGCCTAAAGAGCAAAACATACAAAGGGGAAAATAATTTTGGAGACATCATTTTACTCATGTCACCAAAAAGGGGGCAAAATGTTTTCTAACACAATGAATACTCTACTTTTCTGAGTTGTCCCTCAGATACAGAACTCAGGAAAAGTGGTTAATCTTGTGGAAACTAAAAAGGAAGCAACTCTTTTAACATCTCCCCTACCACACCATACTTGAGATGTCACAGAATTTATCCTAGAATAGTTTCTGTAAGACTTTAATGTATTTAGCAGCAGTCGGGACACACTGATTTTGGGAGAAGTCTACAATCATTGTGACGTTCACATACATTAAAAATAGTTATTTAAAATAGGTTTTCTTCAGATTCTTGACTGTCATTTAATATTTAACTCTATCGACATTTCTTCTGTTCAAGAAATGGATGGACTAATGTTCTGGAAATTGAAGTTATGTAAGAACTGCCCCAGCCTGTATTTCTTTGGATTTAAGAGCAGGACTGGTAGCTAATACAGCAGTAAAACCTGAAAAATTCAAAAATCATGAAACATCCCCTATTGCTTGGTTATAATACTCCTATAGGATTCATACTGCTTATAGTAGAAGTTTATGAAACAATTTTTGTATTATTTGCTTGTAAGATAATTTGGTTTAGTCTTTTTTGTCTTTTTTTTTTTTTTTTTTTTTTTTTTTTTTTTTTTTTTTTTTTTTTTTTTTTTTTGTATTAGCCAGGAAGCTTGAGTTGTATAAAAATGGGACAAGATGTATTGATTCATATAATGAAGATTTTGGTTCTGATCCTGAAGTAGCTTGTGTATTTGTATTTTATCCCCGACTCAATTGGATTTTTAACAGAATCTTATCTATGTTTAAAATTAATAGTGCTTATAAGCAATTTAAAGATGTAGGGGATAAACATATAGAGCAAAGATCAGTAAAGTCTGTAAAGGACTTGCCAATGAATCTTGTGCTTTCTAGACTTTAGATTGAATGATATCACCTAAACTTAGAAGACTTATATTCTTCTAGCAATATAAAATGTCCTTTACATTAGGTTAAATTTCTAGTCAATGGAGAGGTGATAATGACTCAATGCAACTGCTTTAGACGGGGATTTGTTTGTTTGTTTGTTTGTTTGTTTGGGTTTTTTTTGTTTTTTTTTTGTTTTTTTGTTTTTTTGTTTTTTTTTTTTGTGTATAAAAGAGGTTTTAGATGATTAGTCCTTGTCAGGAAGCAGCAAAAGCATGGCAGCAATATGAGGGAAGATGATGTGGAAGATGAGCACAATGCAAGCAAGGCAATTACTGTACTGAGAAATGTATCTGAGCGGGGCGGGTGTGTTGGTAATAACAGTCTCTGTTTACAGCCCAGAAGTCATCAGGTGTGGCAGTGAATGTGACAGGTGAGACAGTGAAGGAGCCAAACAAAAATATCAGTTTTTCTAAAAGCCACAATTTAGAAAAAAAAAAAAGAAAAAGAAATGGAGGCCTTAATAAAGAGAACTAGTAATATATTTTATTCTTAAGTAGTCTAGTATGTTCTAATAAAACATCTATCTCATATCCTGGATATTCTTGAAAACGTTTTGAAATATTGTAATTTGTCAGTTCTTATTCAGTAAGATATGGATTGAGGGTGTTGTCCTGCACAGAAACCCTGTAAAACAATGACTAGAAGAATAATTCTTGCACTTTGCTCTAGTGTATGGGAGAATGTGTAATTTTCTAGAGCTGAGATTAGACCTGATAGTTTGTTGTGTTCAGCAATAGCCAGCACTGGATCAGTGTGTTCATCAGTTCATGAAGAAGATAGGGTAAGATTCTTTTGATTTATCAATTTCTGGTCATTAGATGAAGCCTTACAGCTTGTGAAATCTTTGTTTTAAAATGGTTTTGCAGTGAAACCTGTTGTCTGCTCACTTCTTGATCTGATTGCGCAAAAGAGATGTCTATGTGCATGTAAGTGGGTAATCATATTTTCTTTATTTTTCTTCATTGACCTAATGCAGAGAAAAGTGAGGAAATTTGACAGGTTTGAAATAATGATGGAATAGTATGCACAGTGCAACTTTGTGCTGTGTCTGTGGCATATATTGCTGAGCTATGCAGAATGTGTTGGTCACATCATGTTCTAGATAATATTTTTGTAATGCTGTTTAGTCCTAATTTATTTACATGCTCATTTTAAAAAACACAATAGTTACATGGTGTTTGAAATATCACTGAAAATAATGTAATTCAAATAAACAAAGCACAACTATTAGTAAATAATCTCATTAGTCCCTTAAATTATACTTGCATCATACCTCTTTGCAATCATATTTTCTTTATGTCCCTTGCCTACATTCAGAATTCCATGGGTTTAGGGAAGTATTCTATCTGACTGCATAAGACCAAGAATTAGGTTTATTATGTTTGATTGTTGTCTTGCAATTTCAACTATCTTGTAGAGCACAATTTTTTCTTAGCCTTTCCATAGTTGTTATATAGCTTCTATTTGGGTCAGAACAGAAGGCAGTATAATGTCAGAGATAAGGATGAAAAATTTTGTCAATATGTATTTTAAAATAAGAATTGAAGTCCAGGCACTGTAATGGTAGCTGATAACTCTCATAAACTTTTAGCTAAATATTCAGGATCAACCTGTGTTTTAAAAATCTCTTGTGTTTTGCTTTTTTTATCTTAAGTGAAAAAAGTAAAATAAAAAATAAAAATAAAATAATTAGAAAAAAAAAAAAAAAAGAAAAAAGAAAAAAGGCTATTTAAGACCTTCCGGAAAAGTTCTCTATAAGAATTTAACAGGTAGCATGCTGAATATGATTGAATGACACTACCTGATACCTGTTTTGCAAATATTTGAAAGTGACACACAAAACTTGAATGGCCTGTGCATATTACTAATGGGTCCAAGTGGTGTTTTTCCCACAGTGAGTATCCCTACTGGTTTAAGTTCTGTTCTGTGTAATATTCCTAGGCAGCTGTGTTTTGGTATAATGAAAATGCAATTACAAATATTACTCCACTAGTCCATTTTCTCTTCTCTCTAAATTGCAGTTTTGGGTTTTCTGCTCCTTATAACAAGTTGCATTTCTCTGCGGAAGATACAGCTTAAATTAAAAATGTCTTTATCTCCAGATATTACAGTCTGTATTAAGAATATCTATTAATTTGCTTTTAAAACCTAGTACTAATTTCATCCTATCATCAGAGATAAACTGAAACTATTGAAATTGGTGAAGGGTACCTTTTACACATTCTAAGCAGTTTTGAATCGAGTTGATTTGTATAGGACATGCCGGACAACACCTTTTATGAAAGCAACTGAAAGCAGTAGTCAACGTGTGTGAAAGGATGCACTGCTCTGAGTGTAGTTGGTGTACAAAACCCTGGATCTACAATAACATCTAAGGTCCGTGGCTCTCTGTAAGACTGTGTTTTTATTTACAGACCCAAACTGCAGAAACTGTTCTAGTATATCCAGAATAAGTAATTTCTCCTCCTGAGTTTGTCTCAAACTGGACACTGGAAGGGAGGAGTGGGTGCCTGCAGGTCAAGAATTAACAGAATCTTATAACATCCTCACAAGACTCCCTGTGCCACAAGCACACAAAATCAAGCTCCTAAATTAAAAGAGAAGCATGAATGCTAGCAGTAGATCACAGTTAATATTATGACAGGTTCTGAAGTTAAACAGGCTTATGGAGCTTAATCAGATCACCAGTGGTGGCTCCAGAGCTGATCTAGCTGGTAGGGTGTCCAGGGTCCTGTGGGCACCATCTGGTCTTCATGGAGGTACCTTTTTATAGCTATGTTTCTCCATCCTGGAGATAAATTTCTTGCTTTCTATACAAATTAGTTACGAGGTGCAGATTGTTCTTCCAGACCTTTCTGAAAATAGGTCTGAGGGCTTAGGAGGTCTTTGGTCTTGATCCACCTGTGTAGGGTCAGCTTTTGATCAATTGATCAATGGACTACACGTCTGCTTTTTGACCTCTGTCTTGTGCTTGAACTGCACTGTGTTGTGCTTATTCTCAGGAGCCAGAACAAGGACAGTTAGCTCAGGAAATGCTGTTGTATCTCCAATGTACCCCTTCTCCAGTCACATCATGTTCTTTATCATAACACATTCTTACCAACAAGCTTTGGTTGGCTCCATAACTATTCAACTATAGATGTTTTAGACACATTCATAAGATCCCTTGTCTTCTGGGCTTCTTCACTATAATTTCAAATGGTGTGTGAATACAGAGTATTATAAATTATAGTCTGTGTCAAATAATTTGCAGTTCTGAAGTAGCTCTGTCTGGTCATTGGGAGCACTAATTTTAATTTCTAATATCATGGTATATTCCTAAAGTGGAATTAAATTTAACACAAATCTTTCCTTCCTCTGGATTGCTGAGATAGTTGACTTTTAAACATTATTTGCACTAGCCAATAATTTTTGGAAAGTACTTATATTTTTTCATTGAGTTGCAGCAATTAGGAAAACTGAAACTCAGGTCTTGTAAAGTTCATTTATAGTCTATTTTTTCAAGTATTTCAGGCACCTGAAGGTGTTAGAGATAAAGAGACTGTATCTGAAATGTTAGAATAAACACTAATAGAAATGGGTAAATGGGAAGACTACCTGTTATCAGTGGTCAGAAAAACCAATCTTCAAAATGACATCTGTTCACTGAAGTTTCCTTTTTGCTTTATGCTTGTTCTTGATTGAACTAATACTCTGCATTTAATTAGTAGGATTATAGTCCATTAATCAAGGAAAGCGATTATTCTCATAATATCATTTATTGTACCGCATTTAAATACTGTGATCAGGCAGAAGGAATTTTCCTAAAGGTCACTTTTAGGAACCTGATCATAAGAGAAGCGGGTCAAAACCGGTGGTGTTCTTTATACTTGGAAACAAGGGAGGTTCTAGCCTGACTTAAAGAAAAAAGTTGTTTTGATAATTAAACATGGGAAAGTTTTTCCAAGGAAGATGTGGAATTCTTGTCTTTGGGCACTTTTGAGACCTGAATGAACAGTCCCTTATTGTGAAATAGTGGATGTTGCCTTGAGCAGGATCCTGGCTTATGAAACGTTCTAGGTGAACCTACAACTCTGTGAATATTTGTGGATATTTTTGAATATTTATTGCAATAGGCTAAACAGCATGAACCTTCTACACATATGTAGTACAAAAAACCCAAAAATAGATTGAAGGATCCATACCTGAAGATTTTCACACTAGACAATCTAATATCATAGATCATCCTTAAAATAAGGAAGAACAATATTTATCCATAATAAGCCAATAATTGTTTTCTTTACTTTGTAAGTAGAGAATTCTAAAACTGTAAGACTCAGATTGCATTGCTTCTTTTTCCTAAAGCCATCTTGTATGTCTTGTAGGTTGTTTCCTCCTTTTGTTACAACTGTGGACAATTTTCCCATGCTTCAAAATAACATAAAAATTATTAAATAAACCATCAGAACAAAAATTTAAAACTGCCAAGTTATGTTTTAGGTTGATCAGTAATTTCACAATCACTAAAAATAACACTTGAATATATATCTTTAAATAAAAAATATGTTTGCTTTTTCTAGAAAACATTGTCCTCACAAGGAAAAGGTGTTTTCTGATTCAATCTTCAAATATCTCTGAGCAAAAGAGATACTTCAGTTTCAATGAGTGCTTGGTTTCCAGGTTTTATTGGATTGACAACATGACATGAAAGATACTTAGATTTTTAATGAAGCAGTAAATTTCTGGTCTAGTTTTACTTTAAATTAATAGAAGAATTAAGGTCAAAATGTTTAATTCGAACTCAGTCAACATTTTTGAACAGAATGTGAGATTTACTTTGGAGATCCAAATGAAACAGTACTTTTCCAAGTAGGCACTTTTAAGACGAGAGGTGTTCTAACATTACATTAAGAGCTTCAAAGTGGAACATTTGATTTTCTGTATTATAGTGTGTTTGAAACACTATTGTGAAGAAAATTCTATTTTTCAAAGTCACAGATGAATTATTCAGATATCTTTGCTTATAAGATACATCAAAAAAGTTCTTTCATAATGCCCTCCTATAAGAGGGTTTTTTAACAGAGTGGCTTTAATGATTTGAGAAATTGTAAAAACATGTTAATATTGATTTAATAATTAAAATCTGTAATATTTTTAATTATTGTGCTGGTGTCCTGTGCTAGTTCCATTCTTCTGTGTTGCAGTGATTTTCATTTTTTTCACTCAAATATCTTATGCACATGCATTAACTTGCATTCATTATCAAAGATTTGAAGACATGATTTAAGCATAAAATAAAAGCCCCTCTCAACATTGTTCCTCCAACTCCAGGCATGGTGATTAAAACTCTTAAATGATTAGAATAATCCTGCACATTGGAATTAAAATTTAAAGTTCTACAAAATATCCTGAGGAAGAGGGAACTGAAAATCTTGTTTTTACGAAAGAAATTGTAACAAAGAATAATTTATCTAGACATGTTTGCTTGTTTTAGCTACAATTGATAAAATAGCATTTAGATATGAACTGGTCATAATGCACAGCAATTGAAAAGTCACGAATTAAAATTGATTGTATATAATCTGCTTTTAATCTATTGCCAGACTGAGGCGTCTTTCTACTATCTTTGCTCTATTTATTTTTGAGATAATTAATTTGTTGTCTTTTCCTTTATCTTTTTTTTTTTTTCTTTCTTTCTTTCTTTCTTTTCCCAGAGCCTGGCCCTGCAAGGTGCTTGTGAGTGTCCCCAGCTTCTTTTGGAAAACCTTTCCAGGGATGCTACTGTGCACCTCACAGGACAGGATGCAATTCCTTATTTTGCTATAGTATTTTTTTTTTCTGTGAATTGTAGTGTTTGTTAGCCTTGTTTGGTGATTAACAATGCCACTTTTACTGCTAACTATTTATTTTCTGTTATATACATTATTTGTAATTTTGATGAGAAAAAATATTTTGCCTGATGCATTTTTTTCTTGTTAATTTCTGTGATTTAAACATTAATTTTCTTTTAAGATGCAAAATACTGACACAGTGGTTATAAAAACATAATCTTAAATGGGACCAATTTTCTGTAATTCTATTGGTGTCAATAGAAGAATAAGTGCTTTGATGTTTACAGGTGGCACTTGGAACCTTTCAGAGCCAATCTGTATGAAAATTTATCACTATCAGGAGCAGTTAAGAATGTTAATCTTCAGTATTGTTCTTCCTTTTAATATTGCTGTTAATTATAATGCAATCACACTGTAAAAACTTTCAATCACTATTTTCTTTATAACCTCTCTTGTTTTTCTTTTTCTTTTACAGCAGATTTGCTGGATAGACTTTGTAATGGCTACAATTTAAATCTGCTCTTTTTTCTTTCTGTCAATTACCACAGGTTTAGTCCCTATGAGTGGTATAACCCACATCCTTGCAACCCCGATTCAGACGTGGTGGAAAACAATTTTACCTTGCTAAATAGTTTCTGGTTTGGAGTTGGAGCTCTCATGCAGCAAGGTATACGACTCAGTCTGCTCTTCCTCTTGGGCACCATGTCCCACTTTTTGCTGGGGGTAACAGCTCTCTGGCGCAAGTCACTGGCATGGGTGCCTCTGTGCATGTAGTCATAAACCAGCTTTCTTATTATTATCCAGACATTCCCAGCACCTTAGGAATTAGTCTGAAGACAGATAAAAAATTTAAAACTTAAAAAAGTACAGCACAGTCTTGTACTTTATTTCCTAAACAGGAAAACCTTACTGCATAATTAAATTAGCTAATCTATCCATTACCTAAAAATTCTCAATTTTAACAACCTAAAATAGAGTATATCTTTGTCAGATAAAAGTAAATTGTAAAAATGCATAACTTACTTAATTTTGGTCTAGAAATTTTTCAACTACAGGAAGATTTTATCTAGTAGCTAGAACCTGTAAAATAAAATTATATAGGAGATTTAATCCTGTCCAGCCACAATTTATATTTTTAAAATCAGAATGACCATTCTTAAAGATTTAAATAAAAAGTCAATATTCAATTATCCATGCACTGAGAAACTGATGCCATTGCTGACAATAAAATTGGCAGCTGTGTAACCATATTGCTCAGACTAAAACCAGCAACCAGTTTTAACTATAAGTGTCTTAGTAAAACACTTAAGCAAATTCTTAAAAATCCATAATTTCCTTGCTGTATTCCTTTTTACTTTGAAAGCATACCAAATATATAGATCCATAAAAATATATCACCATTTTATTACCCTTTTCCATAAGGATTTGAACACAGTCATATAATATCAGACACATTTGTATAGCACAGATTCAGTTTTTGCTCTGACTTTTCACTGGACAGTATACTGTAATACAAAAGATTGTTAGTCCTGTCCAAGAGCCATTAAAAGGAATGACTTTTCTTTCTGGAAAAAAACCCACTGCACATCCCCCCAAAAAATCAAAGAAAATGTTGGCAAGAACGAGTGCATATTGGTAGAGTTGTTTTAGTGGATATACTTGAGCAATAATTTTTAAAACTTCCCATTATAAGTACATCAACCATAAATAAATCCTGGGTTTAATTCATCAAATGATTTCATGAAGATTTCCTGTAACTGCAGTAAATGTTCTGTCGTATGTCAGCTTGGTAGGCTTAAAAAGTCTAATGTTTCAGCAAAAAGAGTACTGTGCTCAGGAAAACATGAATTAATAGGTAAAAAGAAATCAGGATTTCAAATCAGAAGTAAAAATACATCTATAGTTGGCTAAGGGTTTACTATCAACTAGGTTGCCAATATACATTTCAAGAAATTATATAGTTGAAGCACAATTGCCTAATACATGTTTGTAAGATAATAATTGATTTTAAGGAAGCTATCAAAAATGGGATGCTGAACAAAAGAAGGTATTTTGAATTCCATTCACAGCTCGTTGGAACATCTATCAATGCTGAGTTTTATTTCTTCTGTGGCTGTAATCTTCTTCATATTTCTGGAGGATGGAAAGCCATTTAGATTCTCACATCTTTTTGCAAGAAAAAGGTGTTTTAGTCTGGAACACTTAAACATTGTTTTTGAGAATCAAAATAAGAAAAAACCCCAACCTTCATTTTAAAAGATATCTTTGGAGGATAATAGTTTTCCTTGAAGAAAATTAAGAATTAAGGCTGACTCTCTGTCCTTGCCTTATATTTTTTTACCCTTACTGAGTTCATCCTTTAATAAACCTTAACGGCACCATTTTAAGGATGCAGTATCATTCTTGATTTTGATGATTACTGTAAAAAAATTCTCAAAAACCTAAAGTCACCTAAAATTAGGCTTTTAGAAAAGCATAGAAGTTCTCATCTAATAGCAGTAACTTTCCACTAGCGACAATATAGAAACACTTGGGCCATACTCAACTTATTAATGCTCCTTCTTAACAAAAGATTTACTTAGTGCTGGAGGGTACATGACAGAGGAAACTCATAGGTGTCTTGCTGGCACCTCTCGCTCCCAGGAAACTGTGGGATATGGTGCTGGACATGACGTTACCTTGGGTACATGACAGTCAGCCCCTGACCAGGCTCTGTTTCATGGGCCCAGGTGGCACTCGATTTCAGTCCTTGGTAAGGTATGAACTTGTGGTAACTGGGGTAACTGCGGCAAATGTCTCCACTCTGCTTTTCTTTCCAGTCCTCTCTGACTTTACTGCTGTTGGTTTTTAAAATGAAATGAGAGCAATTAAAAAGAGTTCATGATAGTGGGCTTGTTGGGAAATCTCTTAGTGTTATGGTGTCTAAGTGTCTGACTAACAGGGCCTAGGAGCAACTACATCAGACAGGTACTTTTCTACTTTTTCCCTTGCAGAATTCTAGGCAGAGTCTGGCGCTGGAGTTGGCTGTCATGTCCAAGTCTGTCAGCCTTTTTTGTTTGAAACAGCAAGGGTAAGATGAACTGCAGGGTAAGATGGGCTGTTTTTGAATACAGTAGTCCAGTTATGATACCACTTCTTTTTTCCTTTTCTTTTGTTTTCTTCCTCCCTTCCTCTCTCCCCACTCCTGTTCTTTTTTTGGCATTGAGTTTGGAAGTTTGACATAATCTTTCACCTATATGAAGATGTGTTACCTTGCTGGACCAGTTCCTTAACTAATTTGATATAAGCACTAAAATTTAACAGGAATAAAATAGTCCATCTTGCCTTCATTCCATTTTACCCAGGAGATTTAAGAGCCAACATAGTAACCAATTAACAAAAAGGGGTTGTTTCGGTACAATGATATAGTGGATATGGTGAAACTGTTTCCTTGAAAACAAGTTTCCAGATACTTCTAAAAGATCTTACATAAAGTTCTTAAAATGAAGCTTGAAATTGTTGATTTGACATCATTAGAAATTTCATTTCATTCAATTATAACATTATGGAAAACAATCCATACATGCTCATTTATAATAAATATTTGTAGTTGTATATTGCAGTGAATTTACTATTCCTATTTTTAGTAATTAGACACAAGAGGAGTTTATGTGCTTCAATTTGTCTCATTAGGCTCTAAATTAGCATTAAAAATTATGCAAATTACTATACAGTGTCTGTCTCCCCCTCTATTCTTTAGTGCCATGAGCAGGCAACTCCAGCAATGCATTATAATCTTTATCTAGTTTATGTATAGAAGTCTAATATTTTTATTGCTATTTTATTAAATTGAAGTTTGTGGCATAGCCACCCATATTTATATGAAATTGTGGGGCTAAACATAGACATGGGAGATGTTAATTTTTTAAAATCTAAGCATTTAATAAACTATCCTTTACAGCAATGCAAATGACAAAACTCAAGAGCATATTTAGAATAGATTTAGGATTTTGTTTTTCAGATATGAAATCCTTTCTTTCACATCTGGTACCTTCATCAATTGTTTATTTTTTCTGGAAAGCAAGTTGGAGTAATTGCTTTTTTTTTGCATTGGTATTTATATGTATATGTTTGGAAATTTTAGAATGGCACTGATCATTGAATCTCCCATTGCTATATTTTGATTCCCACAGCTCTAAAAAGATATGTTGTTATAAATTTAACCAGTTATTTTGCATTTCAGTTGTGTGTGTTTGTACAAGCAGTACATGTAAACCTGTATCTTAGAGATGATTTTGCACAGTGATTCCATCTCCCCACTGTGGCAAAAAGTGATGAACACTTATAAATTGTTTTCTGTGCATCCATTTCACCTTTCTCCCCTGGTTTTCGTTAGGTTCTGAGCTCATGCCTAAAGCCCTCTCCACCAGGATAGTGGGAGGCATTTGGTGGTTTTTCACACTTATCATCATTTCCTCGTACACTGCTAACCTAGCCGCCTTTCTGACAGTGGAACGTATGGAATCCCCTATTGATTCTGCTGATGATTTGGCCAAGCAGACAAAGATTGAGTATGGGGCAGTTGAAGATGGAGCAACCATGACTTTTTTCAAGGTAAGTTTTATATTCTGTCTGAGAAGATGCTATATCCTGATTTTGGGGGGAAAGCTTTTCCACCTTGTGGAGGGGCAGCTGGTGTGATTCCTGATGTTGTCAAAAACAAGTGAAGACCTTTCTTTTATGATTAAAAAGATAGCAAAAGAATCAAATGAAATATCTCTCACAGAAAAGAAAAAGTTTCTTTGATGACTTTCCTTTAAAGAATTGAATTTATAGCAATTTATACATAAAGAAACCTGAATACTTTGCTCAGACCTTCTATAGCTGTGTACAAGATAAAGCTTTGTCATAATTAAAGTTAGTTTTAATTCAGCAGCTTTATACTGAATTGTAGTCTTTACTCAAGAAGCTTTACTTTACAAAGGATATTAGTGACTCTACTGAGGAAAATTTTTGGACTTCATAATTTTGAGAAACTTCTGAATTAAATTTTGGGTCTGTGTAAAAAGCTCAGATTATCTCGTTTTTCTGTTCCTTTTAACCTGCTACTAAGATAATTCAATTTGAAATATAATGAAGTGAGATACTGAATTACAGGAAAACATTTCTTGTCTAGATTCATCAGGCACTTAAGCAGACTTTAATTAGTGGTAAGTATTTATGAAGGGAGAGAAAATGATTTTTTTCTCTAACTCCTTATGTTGGATAGCACAGGGGTGTCTCAGATCTTCCAGAGATGTGCTTAACACAATTTGCCTGATCTTAAGTAATTTCTGAAGACTTTTGGCTAATATGGTCTTGTTTTAAGAGTTATTATGGTTTCACCTAAAGTTCTACATTGGCTGTCACACTGGCATTTGTAATCGGCAAACTGAACACCAAGGTAGCTTTTAAACTGGTACAGAAATTAAGACTGTGTGCTCAATTTCTCTAATGAAATTCAGAGAGCACAAAATTTGTTTACATGTCAAGGTTAAATAATCTGTATTTAATCTTATGACCATAGACCTTGTACTCAATCAAAGTGTACAAATAGTTTTAATTTGAAAAATAAATAATTTCTGAGGCTTTCAGCTTCTTCGTGGAAATAAAAATCATTTAACTCCAATATCTCAGAATGCTTCAGGCTTCTTAATTTAAAACATGCATTGGGAATGTTCTGTGTATTCTCCTCAGAATACTTGTGGGAAAATGAGCTGATGAAATTGACAGAAGTAACTAATCAGTTAGAGATTCTTCATGTCAGGAAATATGTGAAGCAGTTAAAAGCAACAACATTGAAAGTTAAAATACTGAGTTTTTTAAAAGAGTCAAAATTACTTTTGTCTTGAGACATTAAGAAATAAAACAAGGTATTTATTGAATTACCAGAAAACACTATAGATATTTAACTTAATTTTACTATGACAGAAAATTTTGATCTAATTCTATTTCAGGTTCAAACTGTGGACACTGAAATATTAGGAAGCAACTTTAAATTTTTAGTTTTCCTTTTCATCCTTAGTTTTCTTATTCACCTTTATTTCTTTAATGTCCTTAATGTGGGTTTTCTAAGACTCTAAGTGCACAGAGACTATTCCTCTTTCTGTGGACTTTTTTCCCCTCTGGTACTCTCTTTTCTGCACAAATATTCCTTTCTGCTTTCTTCATTCTTCTGTTTACATTTGTCTAGATATATTTTGTGATTATCTAATATATTGCATCCAAGAACTAGAAAGGCCTTACATCTCATGAAATAGCATTTTCACATCCTTCACTGAAGATTTTTATTTGCAGTTGAAATAACCTAGACTTAAAGACAACAGATTTAGGATGTTAGATCATATAATTTAGTATTACTTTTTCTACATTAATGAATTCTCCTCCTTCACTACGAGTGAAAAAAGAGAAATCATAAGAAAACATTGGATTTCTTTATTCATCTGATAAATGTTCGGTCAAATTAAGGTTTATTCTATTTAACACATATATTTTCTGGAATTTTTGTGTGGACAGATCATGATTAGTAAGTGTTTTATGACATGAAACTGAACCAATAATTAAGAACTGTTCCAACTTGGAACCAACTGATTTGGAATATTTTTCTGCTCTTAACTGTCTCACCTAGTAGTAAATTAATTTATATTGTTTGCTACTACTATTATTATTTTTATTATTAATGGATATTATTTACCTAATGAAATTAATTTAAACTTAAGCCTGAGACATAGCTACATCTGTTCTTGCAGATTATCAATAAGTGAAACTCATGCTCAAATACAAAAGTAAATGAAAACTATATAATCCCATTGATTCATTCAGTGGTCTGAAGCAATGTCCAGCAGAACATTAGGGGTTTCTTGAAGTAAATGCTATTCTCTAGAGCTAGCTGTGTAAGGAATGTGAATTAATTATATATGTTTTCCATGAAAGATAAACCAAAACACCTATATACAGTCTTTAATAGTGAACTTCCTGGTAAAATTAGGTATTTTTACCTAATGATGTGGAGTAACCAGAAAATAAAGTACAATAATTTTGGTCAACATAGTATATCTGCATTTGCATGTTTTCAAAATATGCTTCTATTCTGCAAAAGCTAATCACTTCAGGAATGCAATTTCCTTACATAAAAAAGTGAAAATGCAAGAAATATTTTTTAAAATAAAACTTTAAGCGGAATTACATTACAAGATACTGCTAGAATTGAATATCTCATAGAGAATGCTAAAAAATACAAAAATGCATTTAGGTACAAGAGTCTGATAAAACAGTTATAATTCGTATATATTATATTCTCTGATATATAGATAACTGAATATCGGGTAGGAAGTGCCTTTTTGTATGGCATTAAGAAAAGTACTAATGAACTTTTGTGTCCTGTTCTAGTGATCACACTTTGAAAATATCCTTAAAATTGGAAAGAGTTCATTAAAGGTGAAAGAATTACTAGGTCTGAAAAAAAGCATTGCAGTTAGAGGCTAAAGATCTGTCTGTTTAATCTGCTGAAGAGAATGTTAAGAGGTGACTTGATCATGGTTTGCAAGTGCCTTAATGGGAATGAGACTTTTGACAGTAGATGACTCTCTAATCTAGCAGAAAAAGGCATAATGAGAGCCAGTGTTTCATAGCTGAAGTTAGGCAAATTCAGGCTAGAAATAAGGTGCTTTTTTTTAAGAGTGAGAGGCATTAACCACTGGTATAACTTATCCAGGAGTGGGTTGGATTCATCCATCACAGGCAGCCATTAAGAGGAAGGTACATACAACATAGTCCAAGCATGTTGTTCTTTTGGTTTAGAAATTACGCGATGAAACAGAAAGCCTTCATCATACAGGAGGTCAGGTCAGATTTTAGTAGAACTCTCGTACTTCAAAAATCTAAGACAGTATGAGTTCTGGGGTAGGGGTTGCACAAAGATAATTGAAAGGATAAATTTATCATCTGTGTGTATGTTCATCCTTAGTTACTTTTGTTTTAATGAGAGTGGATTGAGTAAAACAGTGGCACTGTGTTACAACAAGATATAAAGGCACCAGATGGTTTGCTAATGTTAAATGAAATTATCTTATCTTGGTAATAGTTATTAGTTGCAATCACAGTGAGGCTTGGTAGCTACCCACAAGACTGACAGTAATTTCTGCATGAATTAGCAATATAGCAGACCATTGAATGCTTTTCTCAAAAATACTTTGGAGCGTGGCCAAAGCTGTGTGGTGCTAAAACAAAAGAACCTATTATGAAGGGGAACCTAAATGGGCATCAGACAAACAAACTAAATACTGGATTAAAATCTCCTGAAGGTAAAATCTTGGAGAGCACATGGGATATATGTTGAAAGTGCTGTTACCCTTCTGAGTCAAATATCCCTGTGAAATAGCTTTGATGAAAAAGGAAAATGTTGTCTTCAGGGTTTTACTAGGTCCTTCATCTCATGCCTCCTCATGGTCTGAGAAACATGAATTAAACTCTTTTAGAAGCCAGAAAGCAAGGGGAAATTAAAGTGCTCTCTCCTCTTAAGATCTGCTTATCTGGTCTAAACATGGGAAGGAAATCATTTTACAACTCCATTATGTACCTGGTGGGTCTGCTCTGCTAATTCATTATGAGTAATAAAGAAAACCTTAGTATTGTCCAAGAATTAGAAGGAAAGATATATGAAAGTTCTAAGCCATATCTACTTTTAGGCTAGGAGTGTCCATTCCTGATATGTTCTTTGATGTTTCTCAAGTTATGGATGTTTATGACATTCTCTTCCTTTCTCTTGGCTGCTTTTGTCACTATTGACCACTTTCAAATTTCAAAAACCTCCTTTTTTTCCTGTTTGGAATAAAATAAAAAGCATTTATTATTTTCATGAAAGGTAGTGATCTCATACTAACTGTTTTTGGATGAAAAAAAACTCAGATTTTTTCATTGCCTCTGATTTCTGTGGTCTTTCAGTCTCTGTTTCTCACTTGGTTTTCTTGCTGAATGACAATTTTGAATTGAGAACAACAATATTAAAGTGCCCAACTTCTATTTGCATACCACAGTTCTCCACCCTCACACACAAGGTAGTTCAACACATATGCACATATGTGGTCTACAAAGTTAAGATATTTCTTGTCAGAAATATCTTAACATTGTGTAACTTAATATATAATATCTTAACAGAAGCTGTCACGTGCTTTTGTTTTTGCCATAATTTTTCATATCTGTAACTTTCAATGTCAGAATTTTGCTTTCTGGGTTTTAGTACAGTACCAGGTACAATGGAGCTTTTCTTACTTACGGTTACTAGACTCTCCATACCAAATAGTAAAAACCAAAGTTCTTTTCCATTCTCTAATAGCAGTAAATTAGTGTAATTACTCCTGTACACAAATTAAAGGTATTCTCAGCTCCCTGTAAGACATGTATTTTATACTCTTGTTTTGTTGAGAAGGAAGCTGAGGCACTAAATGGGATAGCATCTTTTTCAAGATCACTTGGTGAAAGGCAGATAGGGAACTAATTCTGGTGAAAGTTAGACTGAGGACTAATTCAGGAAAGCTGACTCACATACCTTAGAATTATCTAGTAGACTGACTATTCTGTTTACCATTTACATTTGCCAGCTTCTTTGCTTTTCTTCTTTAGGATCAAGTTTTGTACTCCAGCTCTACTTTTCTACAATATATTTCATTTCTTCCTGCATTGCTTTCTTTCTATAAAGAGCCATGCTGCTCACCCTTTTAGTCCTTTTCCTTTCCCCCCATGCTCTCACATTTTACTCTAGCCATTTCGTTGCCACCTCTCAGAGGAAATTTAGAGGAGCAACAATTCAGCAGTCTTTGTCCATCTTACCCTTCCACATTCTCAGCCTGTTGTCAAAAGAAATGGCATTAAGCTCTACCTATACATTACAAAGTCTCAGGAACAGTCTCTTGAAGATGAAGGAAAGAGTTATAGGGGAAATTTCCCACTGCTTGCAACTGGAGTACAAATGACAGATTCTGTGGCATAAACAGAAGAACAGCAGCAAGAATAAAGGTATTAATGTCATTCATTTGTCAAGTATGAGGTTGGCACTGATGTGCACAAAGCCAGTACTTCAATGGGATTTTCAAGCCTGGGTTTAAACACTGTAATAGGAAAAAAAATATTTATTTCTTTAACAAGTAAGGATGCACTACGAACGCATTGGTATACACACACAGAGAACCTTTAGTTTAATGCTTCAAATGACACACCATGACATTTGGCAGTGTGTGTTAATTATTTGGTGCAATTGTTGCAACTCAAAGATGAGAAAAGTACTGCTTATGAGTTTCTCAAATATCCAGTGACTGGCAGTGACTAATGGAAAACAACCTTTTGAGTCATAGCTTTCATGTACTAATTTTGATAATGCATAAACAATAATTGGCAGCAGATACTACTGATACATGTTTAGTTTGATTTAATGATATTTAACTTAATGGAAAAGTTGCATTTGATGTAACAAATACAGACTTGTTCTTGCATGAAAAAACATGGTATATTTCGCAGGAAAAGGAATTGAATATAAATATAATGTAGACATTTTTTTACTTCTTTTTGGTCATGCTGGTTTTGACTTAACTGCTAAAAAGCCTACAGCTGAAATGCATCATTTCCTCTTTGCCATGATTCCTTCTTTGCAAGAACACTACTGGAGTGGTTTGAGTGCCCACTAGAATTATTTACTCTTTTTCTGCTGTGAGATAAGGTACGGAGAAAAAGCAAAGCAGGCTTAGACTTTAAGAGTATAAAGAAAGCTTTATTAACAAAACTATAAGAGAGAAAAAATTAATAAGAATTAGAATAAAACCTTCAAAACACCTCTCCTCCCGCACAACTTTTCCTTTCCTTTCTCACTGACAACGTATGGGGACAAAATGTGGAACCTAGGTCAGTTTACCACTTCTAAAATAATCTTTTATCATTTCTTCTAGAAAGAGAAGTCTTTTTTGACATGTCATGGTCACCTCTACCACAAGAACAGTTCTCTTATGGCTTCAATTCTTACAAATAGCAGCCACCTGGGAATCTGCATTTGTGAAGTCCCTCTCATATTATGGAGCCTTCCCACATCTGCATGATGGGCCGTATAAACTTATGGGGTACTATTTTAAGGATGAGCTATTCAAAGGCAAAAGTTCTCTTCATTTATTTTTTAGACCATCCTCATCACTAGGAGTAGAGATCTTCTTTCCCTGAGACAGGTCTTCTTCTCCCCCTCTCTGTTCAAGCTTTTCATGGGATCACAGGTATTTCAGCGTTTACTCAACATGTCATTGCTCATGTCTGTAATTTTGAATACTTCATCCCCCCATCTAAGTTTTTCTACAACTTAAAGGGATATTCTAGTATATTACAGTCCATCAACGTGGCCTTACAAAATAATTTCAGCCTAAGACTAGGCTTCTCCTCATTTTCTTCTCATTTAAGATGTGACTCCTCCTTCACTGACTTTGATGTCTTCATATTGTCTCTCTACATGTTTTCACTCTGTCTTTTTCTCTCACTCAGAGAGGATCCAATGTTTTGCAAGTTTCATCTGTGCAAGGAAAGAGCTAATATCTCGCCTGGGCCTGCAGAGGGTTGTGATGGTCTTTTGCCACATGATCTCTCACGGCACTGGAATAGTCTCTCAACAAGATAACTCAGCAGCAGTGGCTGGAGCTATTTACAGTATGGAGGCTGAGCTGGGCTGTGTCAGGATCTTGGGGGGTCTAGCTGCATTCGATTCCAGCTGCGGGACCACTCTGCAGGGCTGAAGAGTGTAGGACCACAACAGCAGGAGCAGGATGTTAACAGCTGCTGGGGGACCGATCCAGCCAGGATGGGGCCTTCCCTTCCCTTCCCTTCCCTTCCCTTCCCTTCCCTTCCCTTCCCTTCCCTTCCCTTCCCTTCCCTTCCCTTCCCTTCCCTTCCCTTCCCTTCCCTTCCCTTCCCTTCCCTTCCCTTCCCTTCCCTTCCCTTCCCTTCCCTTCCCTTCCCTTCCCTTCCCTTCCCTTCCCTTCCCTTCCCTTCCCTTCCCTTCCCTTCCCTTCCCTTCCCTTCCCTTCCCTTCCCTTCCCTTCCCTTCCCTTCCCTTCCCTTCCCTTCCCTTCCCTTCCCTTCCCTTCCCTTCCCTTCCCTTCCCTTCCCTTCCCTTCCCTTCCCTTCCCTTCCCTTCCCTTCCCTTCCCTTCCCTTCCCTTCCCTTCCCTTCCCTTCCCTTCTTTCTCCCTTTGCCCAGCAGCCACTGGGCCTGACCCCACCCTGGGGCCTGGCACGCTTCCCAGGAAGAGGCCAGGCCTCTTGGCAGGGCTCGCCTGGCCCTCGTGACAAGGAGGGAAGTGGGCCTGCTTGTCACCTCTTTCAAGGCCTGAAGCAAAAGAGAGTTTCCTGTGATTTTTCCCGATTTTTAACACGTGTATCCCCAGATGTGTGTCAACTTTCTACTGGTTTAACCAGATGTCCATATTCAAATCTAGTTGCTGATTGGTTAAATCGCAGTTTTTCTCGTACAGTTGTAAGAGCTAAATCTGCAGTAGCAGTCTGTGAGAGTGGGATATAGGCTTTGTCCAGAGATCTTAAAGTATCTCTGCCTCACTGAGTTCTACTTATTTTCATAAAAGATGAGGAAAATTAGACAATGGTAGGTAAGTTATATGATACATTGACACAAACTATAGTAGGAAGAGCAGTGCATTTGAATTCTATATAGAAGAAATTACAATAAATTTGGTACCATTAAGTTCTCTGGCGTGAACTGCCATTCTTTTGAATTTGAAGGCAGAAAGCAGAACAAATTCGTGGAAAGTGCTTCATTCTAAATAACTGTCTCATTATGGGAACAATGGTTTTATGCTGTCTTGACCCTTAGAGTGATTATTATTCCTACAGTAAATAAGAACAGATGTTTGGCTTTGTGTTGCATTTCAGTGCTGAGGCATGAAACTAAAAATAGATGGAGTGCAACAGAAATCCACTATTCCACTCTCATGTTTGTCCCCACCCATGCCTTTTCCCTTCCCTCTCTCCTTTCCCTGTTCCTCATTTCTTATACCCTTCAGGAAGGACAGAAAAAGATGAACACGACTAGTCAACTTTTCTTTTTTTAAAAACTATTCTATATATCCAGATAGTAAGTACTCTTAATGAGCTGCTGGATAGCATTATATTGGTTATACTCAAAAACCACAGGATTCATATTTATCATTTACAATTGTCTCAGGCTATAGCTCTTGGAAACAGATGAAACATGTACAAATGTCTTTTGATGTTGTCTTAAGGAAAAAAAAAACCCAAACTTTCCAGTGAAAAGAAGAGTAGACATTCACAATAATTAAAATATTGAAACAAATCCTTAAGATATGAATTGGATCCCCACTAGTTATTTTTGAAAGGAAGACAAAGAGAGACATCAAAAATAAATGAAAAGTTGGCATTATGAAAATTCTACTTTCTCTTTGAGTCAATTAAACTTTCCCATAACTAGGTATTGGTTTCTGCCTTAATAAAAGCCTTCAGAGGGTAAAAAGTGTTATACTGATCTCCCCATTGAACTCTCAGGTGGACTACCCACATGCAAACAAGAATCTGGTATTTGCATTATTTTTCAAAATTGCATCCAACAATATGCATTAATTAGTGCATATGCATTAATGATCCATACTGCAGGTACGTGGTGGAGATGATCTGAATAAAATTGATTTTATGCAGCAGTGTATAAGGTATGATAAAATATAGCAAGATCTAATTTCCAGTTGGATAGAAATATGGGATACAACAAATCAGAGCCCAGACTGGGTAAAAGAATTAACAAATTTACATTTCTCCTTTAGAAAGTCATTTTGTAGTTAAGAGAAACCCATTCTACCTTTTTTTGGGGGGGAGAACATATAGTGGTGCCACAGAAGGCAACAATCACAGAATCACAAAATGGGCAAGGTTAGAAGGGACCATAGTGGGTCATCCGATCCAACCTCCCTGCCTAAAACAGGGTCAATCCTAGAGCACAGTGCATGGAATTGTGTCCAAACAGGTCTTGAATATCTCCAGTGGGGGACACTCTACAACATCCCTGGACAACCTGTTCTAGTGCTCACTTATTCACACAGTAAAGAATTTTTTCCTCATATTCAGATGAAACTTTGCGTGCATCTGTTTCGGCCCGTTGCCTCTTGTGCTATTGTTGGGCATCACTGAACGAAGCCCGGCTCCATCCTCTTGATATCCCCCTTCAGACACTTATTCACATTGATGTCCTGTCTCATTCATCTCTTCACAAGGCCAAAGAAGCCCAGGTCCCTCAGCCACTCCTCATAGGAGAGATACTCCAGGCTCTTTGTAGCCCTCCTCTGGATTTGTTCCAGCAGCATAGTATCTCTCTTGTTCTGAGGAGCCCAGAACTGGCTACAGCACCCCAGATGTGGCCTCACTAATGCTGAGTAGAGGGCCAGGATCACCTCCCCCAACCTGTTGGCAATGTTTTATCTAATGCACCCCAACATATTCTTTGCTTTCCTTTGAAGTCAGATGGAGTTTAATGACTACTTATCTCTGTAAATTGCTTTTTTCAATAGGTGTTTTGTTTTGTTTTGTTTTAAGCCAGTCTAACTCCAAGAAGTCCAACCTCTTGTACCTTCAGCCTCAAGCACTGTTGGCTGTACATGCCTTAGGCCTGTGGCAAGAGTCAACCCAGCTTTCTGATCCAGCTGAAAATGAACTTTTTTGTTGTCTCATTTTTATTTTTCAGTTGTGAAGAAAACTGCTCTAGCTACTAGAATGCTAGAACTGATGGGAGTGGAGCAGAGTGTCGTTACATGGCAGGGCAGACTTATATCACCCTGTTCAATGTGAAAGCGACTGGGAATCCACGCCCTTTGGGAAGTGACTTATGTCACCGAGACATTTGAAAGTGTGACAATGAGAAAATCAACAACAAACACTGAAATTGCTGATATGTACTTTTTCTTTATGCACTAATTCAGGTTTTTTCTTAACTGGTAACCCATTTTTCTTCCTTTCCCTTACCTGATACCCTCCACTTTCTGGCCTCTTCAAGGCCTATAATGACACTGCTGACAGGATCAGTTGTAAGAGAATTACTGATCTCTGGGTCCTTATCATAAGTTTAGTTGCAAGGCTTTTTCCTCAGAAATGCATAACCTAATTGCTCTCTCTCCTTATCACCTTTCTCTCCTCCTCTCAGGAGGCAAGGTGAGAACACTTCTCTTTTTTCTTCTCTTTTCAGCTTTTTTCCCTTTATGTTTGCCTTCAGATCTTGAACAAGGTGAGAAAGGGAACTGAAGTAGATCACAGAGAAACCTTGAACTGCAAACAACATTCTGTACGAAAGACATAATTCAGAGATAGAGTTTGTTTAGGAAATTCATAGTACATCTGAACACTTTTAACTATCAGAGTCTTAAAAAAAAAATGCTTTGCTCTTCAAAGCAAATAGATCTGTCACCAAGTAGCCATGTAAAGTTTGCCAGATTTGATCTATGACTCATCCTGGGAATGTGGTTCAGAAGCAATTCTCCAGAGTGAACTGGCTCTTGGTTCAGATATTTTTTTTTTTGTGAGATCCTGCCATATGAACAACCTTCAGTGTTGAATTTCTGCCCACTAAAACATCCTGAAATCCTCCATTCATTAACAGAAGTGAACTCTTATTTGTGCCTGTCGATTTATGTACCATAGTACTGAGGTGTTGTCCAACTACATTAGCATTGCTTTGTGTACAGAAATATTTTCAGTGCCAGAATTTCCCCAGACGTCACCTAAAGTCTTGTTATGCTGATGAATTTCTTCTCCAGATTTATTGATTTCACCAAACTGAGTGCTTGTTGAAATTGATTAAACCATCCTTTTTGCAATAGATCTATGGTAATAATTAAGTTATTATGCAAGCTTTTTTGCCTTTTAGGCATCTTTCTTTATCCATGCATTAATTGAACTTGTACCTAATGTATTAAAAATCCTTAATCTGCACAATATACTTTACTAGTTTATAAAAGAGTACTAAAGTATGCTTTAGAATCACGGAATCATAGAGTTGTTTAGGTTGAAAAAGAGCTGAGTCCAACTATTAACCTAACACTACCAAGTCCACCCCTAAGCCATGTCCTTAAGCACCTCACCTGCATGTCTTCTAAAAAGTTCTGGTGACACATAATCACTGCCTTGGGCAGCCTATTCCAATTCTTGACAGTCCTTTCCAGAGAGAAATTTTTACTAATATCCAGTCTTTACTTACCCCGACAAAATTTGAAGTAATTCTCATCCTTTTGCATGTTACTTTGGAGAAGAGGCTGACCCCTACCTTGCTACAGCATTCTTTCATGTAGTTGTAGTGAATTTACACAAAAGTCTCCTCTGTGGCTCCTATTTTTCAGACTAAATACACCTATCTCCCTCAGATGATCTTCATAAGACATGTGCTTCAGACCTTCCACCAACTCTGTTGTCCTTCTCTGGAATTCTAGCACCTCAGTTTCTTTCTGGTAGCAAAGAGTCTCAGAACTGGACATAGGTTTTGAGGTGTGGGCTCATCAATGCCAATCACAGGAGGACAATCACTGTCCTGGTCCTGCTGACCACACTGTTGCTGATGCCAACCAGGATGCCTTTGGCTTTCTTGGCCCCCTGGGCAAGCCACTGCTGGCTCATATTCAGCCAGTTGCCAGCCAACACCCCCTGGTCCTTTTCTGCTGGGCAGCTTTCTGGAATAGAAGCTGCTCTTCTCACAGCCTGTAGTTCTACATGGGGTTGTTGTGATCCAAGTGCAAGATCCAGCAACTGGCCTTGTTGAACTTCACACACTTGGCTTCAGCCCATCAGTCCATCCTTTTCTGATCCCTCTTTGGAGCCTTTCTGTCTTCCAGCAGATCAACAGTCCCACGCAACTTGGTCTCATCTGCAAACTGACTGAAGATGTATTTGCTCTCCTAATCCAGATAACTGATACAAATATTTAACAGGACTGGGGCCAATACTGAGCCCTGGGGAACACCAGTTGTGACCAGTTGCCAAATGGATAAAAAATAACTCAATTCACCAGTCTTTGGTCTTGACCCTCCAGACATTTTTTTTACCCTGCAAAGAGTTTACCTCTCCAAGGCATGAGCGGTCAGTTATCAGAAAGAGATACTGAAAAGCAACTTGCAAGCAAAATCCAGAGAAGTGATTATGTGAACTGTTGTGATTTGAAGGAAGCATGAGAACTGTTACTATATTAAGACATAATATTAGTAAACTATTATTTACTAGCAAAGGATACACCTTGTCTTAAAATATTTGTTTGTATATCTTTGCATTTTAAAACTGAAATCTTTTACCTCTCAACAAACTATGAAAAATGGCAAATACCACGGAGGCCTTTGAAGACTTGAATTTCTTGGTCTTTCTTTGAAAAACTCTTACTTTCTTTTTCTGCTGGCCAGGGGCAAGACAGAAACATTTCTGTTCCTCTTTCTTAAGCTCTCACTGTCTTTCTGTGTCTTTAATTTTGAGGGTTTTTTTTATACTAGTGATACCTTCCTTGAATTACAAGGACTCTTCCAGAACTGCTTAGAAACTTCAATTTGACATTTCTCATAGAAGTTTCATGTACTTTTACATGCATTTCCACCTTCTGAAAAAGGAATATACATCCCTAAAGGAACTTTCTTTGAGGAAGGAATACTAGCACCAAAAATTTTCTGTGATTTGATAGGCATGCTCTCTACCTCTTTCTTCACCCTATTACCATTTCTGCCAAAGAAGCTTTGATGATAATTTCTTTGATTCTAAGACTTTTATCTAAGCCTATACAGGTAGTTATCATTCAAGAGTATTTTTTATTCAGGCTAAATTGCTAAGGAACTTTCTTGAATAAAAACAACAGCTTCATTTCTTAATTTATTTTATGGTTACACCCTGTATTCCTGATGCAGTTTTTGTTCCTTGAAGAGCAGAGATGCTTATCACAGTTCATTATATGTGTGCAGTCCAACAATGCCGTTCTAGTCAGGGGTTTGGCTACCTCTAGAATCAGAAGTTAGTGGAGGAAACACTGATCTTTCAGTTCCCTCTTTCAGTTACAGTCTGTTTATGATGAAGAAGGTTTGGCAGATTCAGCTGCTGTCTTTTCAAATCAGATCATCAAAGATGAAAGGAGGGTTGAAGGAGAACCATGGGGCTCATTTCACCAAAGTACTGTGGCCAATTATTTTTTCCATTTTTATTCATCTCATAAAGAATTTCTAGATTTCTTTCCAAGCTAGAGCTTGATTTCAAAATACTTCAAATAAATGTCTTAACACTTACAAAAAAACATTGGGACTTGTGATCTTAATCTTTAGGCTTTCAATTTTAATTTCTGCAATGTAGAATTACTTTGATAAATTGAATCTCTAACTTTCAGGGGAATAAATACAACAGCAAAACCACCAGCACTGACAAAGGTTGCAGTTGGAATAACTTGTGATTTGCGTTTTTTTCTTTTATTTTTACATTTGTTGGCATTATTTTTACATTTGATGAAATGAAGTCCTTAAAAACCTCCTGTTACTATGTATTTGTCACTCAAACTTTTAATATATCCTTTATTTTCTTACACTGTATTGCATTACACAAAATCCCATTTTAATGTTATCAACTGTTACTGTAGTTTTGCCTCATGGGTGAAATGTTTGGCAAAGGTAATTTATTCTTTGCAAATATAGGAATTATAAAAGAAAGTTTGGCATCCCTAAAATAATAATGAGTAAAAGCAGGAATAAGCAGTATTCCTGAAGTTTCTCCAAATGCATAGGGTAGAACTGTACTAAAAGTAGATAGGTGAATTGGTATGTTGGTATAGAAAGGATATCCACTGTTGATTGAGAGAATTTAATAGGAAGGCATAATAATATCCTGTTTTTTGGTCTCAAAGCCAGAAAACACACACACACGCACACGCACACGCACATGCACACACACACACACACACACAATTTGTTTGATTAGGGAAAATGTAGCTTTTGAAACATGTAAGGCAGGTTCCCCCTGACTCCAAAATGTAGATACCTGCTTTCCTCTTCAGTAGTCATCTACATGTCCCTGGCTGACACTGGAAAAAAACTGAAAGGCACCAGAAAGTAATTCCTCTGTACTAAGCAAATGTCCTAGAAGGACAGCGTTCTCCAGAGTTACAGAAACTAACCTGTAATGTGGTGGTAGAGAAACTTGGGTTAGTACTTCAGTGTAGATACTTAATGTGTAGGTGGCTAAAAGTATTTAAGAAGAATCCAATAAAATTTATGGTAACTTTTTAAGCACTGGAAACTTTTCATATATGTATAAACTACGGTTTTACCATAGGGAGAGGTGGTGATTGAAAAAAAAAAATGTACTCAAATTAATTAATTTTACAAAGAATAATACACGTAATTTCAGTTCTATAGTAAAACTGACATACCTATCACAGTGATCACAGTGAGAATGTTTGTTTTCTTTTAGATTAATGGTTTAAAAACTGCAAAGAAATTGTTTTCTGTTACCACTGGTATAAACAAACAAAACAAAACAAAACGGAAAAAAAAAAAAAGAGAGAAAATCTCTCATAGAAAAACTTCATGTTTTGACTTACAAGTCTGAGTTGAAATATTGCCATAATTAGGGTCTGTGTATGTAAATGTTGCATGCAGAAAGACTGAGCTGGTCACAATGAGTAAGCCACTTATTGCAAGGGTAGGTATTTCAAAAAAGGAAACAAAAGAAGTAAAAATAAAGAAGAAACACTGTGCAACATTTTGATTTTTTTATATGGCTCCATGTGCTTGATCACATTAGAGATTCAGTGCATTTATCTTCCACTAGCAGGGCAGGTGTTGCTGTGTCATCTGTTGTGTAACTTGTCCTTTTTGTTACATTTATAAGTTCAAATATTTTTATTAAATTAGAGAAACAGGTGCAGGCTTTTGATGTGTGCACCAGTAATGTGTTTGCACTGTTTGCGTATTTTGTAGGAAGTATGTGGTAGTCTTGACATATTCTATGTCAGAATTTTCATGGAAACTTGAAAGGGTACAGTTCAGCTTTTATATGGGAGATTAGTAGGATGACACAGCAAAATTAACAACCTTGTTTACAGGAAAAATAAAATTAGCTGACATCCAGAACAAACTACACCCTCATTAATTATGTTTTGCAAATTTTATTTTTCTATAATTTTGGATTTCTTAGTAATTAGAACACGAAAATTATTATAGCTAGGGTAGAATATTTCAGATGGAAGAGATCTAGAGTAATTACCTAGTCCAACTGTCTGAGCAATCCAGGGCAGACCAAATGTTAAAGCAAATTATTAAAGGCATTAACCAAAGGCCTTTTAAGCACTGTCAGGCTCGGGTCATTGACCCCCTTTCTACCATGCCTGTTCCAGTGTCCAAAAGCTGTTTTAAAAATTATTGCTAAAAAAATCATGATTTCTCACCCCTGATTTTGAAGTAAGAATTTTTAAGTGGATTGTTTAAAGTAAAATATATAGTGAAATCTTTACTGAGTTTCATAGATATGTTTTTAAATGTGTTCTATATCTCTGTCTTGTACACATTCAGACTATATTTTTAGTACTAAGCAAAACAGGACAGGATCATTTTTAAAAACAAGGTCACTGGGCTAAACTTTCTTTTCCATCAAAATTAGTCAACCACGTACAAACACCCCATTAGAAACAGTCTTTGGTATGTATTTGACATCTCCTGAACTGTTATTTGTTTTTTGTTTCTGTCCTGCTCACAAAAGAAAATTTCTTTCTTAGTCATATTGGTTGAACTTAGAGCAAATTAGTTGTTTTGAGAGTAGTTTAAGTTATAAATACAACCTGAAAATCCTAAGATGAAACTAAATCTTTAATTCTTCTATGTTTATTTTTTATACATAAGTTCCTATTGATTCCAGTAAGTATTAGGTATTTCAATACCTCTGTGAATCTTGGTCTGAAGACATACCAAAATAAAAAAGGACCTAATTCCAAATAAGACAAAAAACAGAATTAATTGTGGCCTCTAAATCTTAATGAAACTGAAGTTTCACAAAACAAATAAATAAACAAACAAAAAATAGTAGAGTCCAGGGGCTAGAGGAAAATCAAAGTAAAATACAACTAAAACACCAATCATTTAACAGTTTCAGTCTGTTTGAAACAGAAATGATATGTTTGATCTTGAATTTAAAAACTATTTTCTTTTTATCATGCTGGTGTTTTCCTCAGCACTGTGACATATGGTTGATATTGCTTACCATTTTAATTTTAAATGAAATATTTCATTCCTGTAATATGTGTCAGAAAGAAATTATTTCATTTAATTTGAAAATATAATCTGATTTGTTCATATTCAAAGACAGCAAAACAAACACATTCTTAGTTCTGATGTTGTCTAATGCACATTACTGATTTGTAAACATATATTTGGAATGTATTTTAAGTGATGACTAATTCCAAGTTTATTTCCATAGAGAACACGACGTATTTTGAGATAGATTTTTTAAGTGGGACCCAGAATGGCTCCTCATTTGCTTAAAAAATTCAAACCCAAGTCTACTTTGCATAATTTTACATAGACAACAGTTCAATCTAAAGGAACAAATGCTCTTCTTCTCCACATACACACACATAAATGATGACTACATGTTTGTGTGCATAATTTGCAAACAGCCTTTCCCCTGAAGGTATGGGAAACACGCTGTTATTTTACTGCACTACTTTTGTTGAAGAGGAAGTGGTGTCATTGAATAGAATTGCCTCATCAGACACTCTACAGAAGTGCCAAGTTGTAGCATTCAATAGGGAAATAGCAGATGTGAAGGTTAGTTGGCATCAAAGAATATGAGTGGGAAAGCTTTCCTATGGGAAAGAAAGTGCTTCATTACTCTTTGTCTACACTCAGAATATTGGTTCTATCAGGCTTTCAGAAAATTAGAGTATGATGGCTTTCATGGTTCCAGCTCTGAAGGAGTCACTTTAAAAACAATTAAAAAGTTAGATAGCTATTTATCAGGAAGGTTGCACCAAGTGAACAGGATTTTATTAGTTTTTAGACTTAAATGCTGCAATCTGTTCTCTTTCTGAAGAAAACAGTTCCAGTGCAATGGCTCTAGGACAGGGACTGCCTCCCTTGGTAATAACTGTAGAAGAGTGTAAGTGTTGCTTTTAGAGCTGTTCATAGGAAACAAAGAACAAGTTATCATTTCTCTACAGTATAAATATTTAAAAACTGCAGAAAGTTTCTTGTTTTGAGACTGCCTTGGATATTCGTATTTGTCTCTTTTTCTGTAGAGTATAAATGATGTTGGTCCACACAGGAACTAGTACAGAAAAACTGAGTTTCAATACATCAATCAAGTTCATTCTCTTTAAAGAGATTGTTCTGCCAGGAATGGTAAAACTGGAGAGTCAGTGAATGATAGTATTTGTCAGTGTAAGAGCTTGATGTTTCTGATAGCAGTTGAATGCTTTTCTAAGCAATTGTAAAATGGAGCAGGTGTTAGGGAGGATAGAGTACTTGCAGGGAAATACAGATGGATGGTTTTGTACATTCACTTTGCAAACTTGTAAGACAGTTTGTTTTTGAGAAAGTGAATTAGAGATTTTGTGTGGATGAGACTGATTATGCAGGGTTTTGTTCTTAAAAAAAAGAGCTCAGTTTTTAATAATTTATCTTTCTCTAAGAATGCAATTAGGTAGATGGGTAGATACATGTTTGTTATAAAACACTGAAGCAACTTTCTCTCCTCATTGATCTTTAAGTCAAAATACTGCTTAATGGAAGTTATGCCTCTAATCTGGTTGATTAATATTTAGAGAAAATATATTTACTGGAAATATGAAGAAGTAGACAGCATTAATTATCTAAAAACACCTTTCTCACTGAAATCCAGCACGGATTGTAAATTAATTGTCCTTGGGCTCATAAACAAATAAATGCACAATGACACACACTGAATCAAAGATTGCACCGACAGTTTAGGAATTTAGAGCCAGAATAGAATTTAATAGAATTTAATTTGCTGAGTACTTTGATGTACTTCAAATTCCTGTTCACAGGAATTTGACTCCAAAGTTCACAACAGGGGAACAACAAAGTTCACAACACCGTTCACAACTGACGACTTTGACATTAAGAGCTTAAATGCACACATGGCATCTGTTGAGGGTTGTCTTTCTTTTTAGAGCCCATGTAATGATGTTTACAAGCAAGTTGCTTCTGCCTTCAGTAGTTAAAGGTACATTTGGCAACAAGAGACAATGATTTTGCCTTTGGATTTAAAATGAAGGTGAGGTGTTCCTGTCATACATTAGCCAAGACCAATATTTTTTCCTCAATAAACATAGGCAAAAGGACCACAAAAAGCTATCAAATAATCTCACCCCTTTTGTGATTTTGCTGCTTTCCATCAACAATTTCTCAAAGCAAGGAAAACAGAGATAGCAATAAGATTTAGATCTGTATCTAACATGCATAAAAGTTTGAAACCTGGAAGTTTCCAATTAGGTTCTTGTTTTAGGTAGCAAATCCACATTAGTAATGGAGAAAACAACCTTCCATTATTATGCTGACAATGTTAATTGTCAGTATGTTGAAGTTAAAAAAACCACTCCAAGCTGAAATCTTCAGTGTTTTCTAATATGAGAGGACACAGATAAGCCTTCTTTTCTATTGCTGGAGAACATTGCTTCCATACTTGCTCAAAAGCAAATAACACAGAGTTTCAGCCAACTATATCAGCAGTGAGCACTGAGTTTCAAGGTCAAGTTTACCTGTAAGTGAGATGACCTGTAAGTTTTTATTCTGTTTTTCATCTGCTCTAATATCTGTGGCTTTAATCAAGATAGCTTTAGAAGTGTAATGATTCCTATAGTATATTTTTGTTCCTTTACTGCATCTCTTTTATAGAAGGAGCTTCTACTCAGAATTGTTTCAGACTCTTCAGAGTGGGAAAATCTGGTTTGACTACATCCAATATAGAACATGTCCTCTAACTGTGTTTGTGTAAGTCACATTAAAATTAGTATTTTTCAAGCCACCATAAAAAAGAGGAAAAAACCCCAAACCCCTACAGAACAAAATTAGTGACAATATTTGATTGTCCTACAAGTGGATGTCTCATTCATTAAATATTGCAGTTTAGCTAATTAGATTGTATATGCACTGTATTATTTTTTACTGTGGGTCTCCTGAGAATTTTCTGAAAATAGTGATCATTTTAATTGATTACCAGGACAATAAAGTTCAAAGAATTAAGTTAAACTACTTTTCCTCAGGAACTACATAGTGATTCAATAAACGATGAGGAATAGAGCTGCTTCAAAGCTCAGACGTAGCAAACTTAACACATGGATAAAAGCAGGTGCCATGAAGAAAAAATATTCATCAGAAGAATCTGATCCTGTAATTACTCTAGGATAATACTTTATCATAATTCTAAATCCAAGAAATTTCTTTTTCATAATGACATGCATTATCAAAACAATTGTATCATATGAAACTTTGTGCACTCTGCTAAGGACAGTGGCTATATTGTTTTTTTAATTGCTGAAATTTGTATTTCTATGCAATCCCAATGTATTATGCTGAAAGTCTCCAGGCAAATAGATAGGTATTGGATCAGATAATTGACTTATAATTGTAGCCTTCCATGTACAGTTATCAAAGGCCCTTTTCTCTATTTTTTTTCTTAAACTTGTACACACAGAAATCCACTTTGCCACAATGTGTTCTATTAAATTGGCCAACAGAAATGAATGAAAATTTGTTGCAGGATATTCACAGATTATTGATGCAGAAATGTACAGAATAAACAGAGCAATGCTGTTACTGGTGACATCAAATGCATGACATTAGCAAGTTTGGGTACTATTAAATTTACTATGTTTTATTGAAGCAAGGAACTAACTGCACCTGGGATTTGTCAGATATTCAAGAATATATAGATTTTATAAAAACCCTAATTTATACTTAGGAGGCATAGAATATTTCTAGAATATTTACTAATATACTTCCCGTACCTTCTTCATGTAAACTACTGAATCATACCCCTCCTTTCAGACTGATAAGATTCATTTCTGGTTTTTGCTTTTATTCATGGTCTTGGTTGCTCCAGGTCAGTTTGTTCTCTTGAGACAATCTGAAATATGATTTCTTACATAAGAGGTAATGCTTTTGAGTAATTGTGGTTTAAATTCTACCTATAGAGAAAATTATTTTAGTTCTAGTGTACAGTCAGAAAAAACCCCATACATCTATTCACTTTCTCATGGAAATATTTTTTTTTCTCTCTTGTTTTTGTGAGACAATTATGCCATGCTTATTCCTGTGTAAACTTCAGAGACTTGCAACTCAATTACCAGCTATTTGTTGCACTAATGCTAATGGCTCATGTTGTGGGTTGGTTTTTTGTTGGTTTTTGTTTGTTTATCTGTTGGTTTGCTTTGCTGACTGTCTTACCTTTGTTTGTCTACAATATCCTAGGCACTATATTGCAATAGATTTACATTAAAACCCTAGTGTGAATTCAAATAGTTAAAATCTGAGTGAAATTAGAGACATAGTGCAATTTATAAATGGCACAAATCCCTGAATGGATTCGCACCAGTGATTTAATTTTCATGTAGTGACAAGAATTTCCCTTTGCAGTAGAATCCCATTCATTAATGTGATGGTTTGGTTACCACTCTGCAGTAAACAAAGTGATTCAGCTTTCACATGTCCAAATCATGGAAATTTTTCCTCTGCATTGGCTGTCTGGGATCTTAACAGCTTGCTTGCCTCCAGCACTCCTGGTACTTCCACAGCCCTCAGCACTGTATTCATGCAGTGAAGTTTATGCATGCTCAGTATACTTGAAGTACAGAGCTGTTTTATTACAGAGACAGTTGAACGGAGAAACTGCTCCAGTAAAACAAAAAAAAAAAAAAAAAAGGTGAAAGACTCAGCAAAAACCCACCTAAAATCCCCAACAACTTCCAAACTAGGAAAAACCAACCAACAAAAAAAAACCCCATGAGATAAACTAAGATTAACACTTAACTGTTGTGTGGCATCCTGAATCTGTAACCATTTGTCCAGTAACTTAATTAAACCCAACTTTAATTGACCAGAAAATCTAAAATTTGGATCTTAGTTTTTAAGTTCATAATACAAGATCTGTCTGCCAAAGAGTTTTACGGAGAGTTACGCTCACCATAAATTTAACATAATCTGGGTACATAAATTAATTATATTAATTATGTTAATTATATAATTAATATATAATAGTATATTAATTATATTATTAATAGTGTGGCTTTGGAAGTTTTGTCAGATTATTGTAGATGAAAATTATTACTTTCTTAGAATCTTTATAATTAAATCTTTTCTTATTTTTTTACTCATGGATATAGCTGATTATACAAATTTGTAAGAAATAAGCTTATAACTTTTAAATTACAGCTGGTGATTTAAAGACAACAGGTCTTTAGTGTTGATTCTTCCCCAATAGCAGGACTCCTCTGTCATTGGACATTATTGTAAAGATGTAATATCTATTTTATATATTTCTATCTGTCTAACATTGGTATTTATCACAGACAGCAGAGAAATAAGTGCTTATTATGTGGCTTGAGATCAGAACAGTAAAACCCCTTTAAAAGTTCAGAAAGCATGAACAAATCTCTGAGATTATTTGGTTGCAGGTCTGAGATGTAGGAGCAGGGTTTTTTATTCCCCAGAAAATTTATTTTTTAAGTTAGTTTCTCTGAAACTACATGCAGTGTTTTCCCTCATTGTATTTCTAATCTCTGTGATGCCTTTGTGTCAATTGTGCACAATAATGACATTGTTAAATACAGGTAGATCTAGCCCCAAGTCGTCTGCCATTAGCCTTATTGTCCATTTAAGTTCTTTTATTATGGTTTAAAGCCATGGTTTGAAAGCAATTCTTTGAATTTATTTTATGACATGAATTTCACGAGACATTGATGCTTAGCTTGGCATGTACTCTTGCTGCCCAGCTCTCTCACAGACTAATCTGGTGCTTCCTTTGCTTCCAGACAACAGAATGGCAGCTTGTTGTGCTCCTTTAGATCCTCATAAATAACATATGGCTGGTGGTATTCCATAGCACGCCACGCTTTAGTTCTCAGGTGACTTCATTTCAACCTATCCATTGAAAATGGTTGACAATATCTAAAATTCAAGCAAAAAGAAAAGGCTGCTGTAAATTGAGGTGAAGCAAAAAATAATTTTTTTTAATCTCTCTCAGTGGAGAGCATGGGAAGAAGTGAGAGGATCCCACAAAAATCTTTCCAACAACATATTTTCCCACAGGATTTTCCAGAAGGTCAGGTAAAAGTGGAAGGTGGAAGTCTTTCCTCACTTGTGTCTTCGTTTTCTGATAGCATCTAAAGTCTGAAAATGTATGGACAGGAAAGTGCTTGGGTAGAATTCCTAGTTTTATCATCTTGTTCCTGTCATATCACCTAATGAGAGTATCTTGTCCTTGCAATTAAAACGTCTTTCAAACGTTTTATATGTGCAAAAAAGCAGTTTCCTACAGGAAAAAAAAATCATTGTAAAAATCTCACCAGTTTAGTAGGTATTGCTATCAAATTTCTCTGGATGAATTTACCTGAATTCACTTATCTCTGGCTTAAACCAAGTCATTCATCTTCCCTAGCTTCAGAGCATAACCTGAGGTTTTTTTTACTTCACTTCTGTAGGTAATGTAAGACTACAACAGCTAGAGAATTGCTCTGTGGAGATATCCTCTTTTTCCTTTTCTGTTAACTAAAAAGTGAACCTCTATAAATATCTTAGCTTGTAACAGGTGAATGACTTTTGAAGGTCTAAATAAAGCACTATGATGTTCTCTCTAACTGTATTTTTATTTAATTTTCAGTGTTTTTTTCATTCAGGAATTTTGTAGCTATGTTTTTAAAGTTTTGAAATTTTATAAACAGTCTTTTGTCCCTTTGGGTTATATGCAAGTTGGATAGTTCACCCATTTACTTTAAGAAATTGGTTATTCTGGTTATATCTTTTCCTCCCTTCTAATTGAGTAGAACTGTATCTTTAGTTTTGATGTGTAAAAACTCCTCCTACTAAATCATTAAAGAAATATTATGCCATATTAATCTCTGTTTTTTAAATATACCATCGAAGTGCTAATCATACCCACACATTTTTCTTATAATAGAAAGTGGTGAAGGAAATAATTATGAATTTAATAAGTGTCCTTATTTAAAAATAAACTTCAGTGTTGATTAAAGAGTATTATTGTTGCATTAAATTTTTAAAGGACTCCTCCCAAATTTACCTATCTAAATTATTCAGATTAAATTATACATCCATCATTTCTTCTCCTAAGATGCCATCTGTTCCACAGATAACTTAGGTAACTAATTTCTGCTTTAGTCAAAGTACAACATTTAAATCCTCAGTTGCCACCTGTCCCTGCAGTCAGCAATTTCATTAGTTTCCTAAGAAAGTTTGCTTCTGATGTTATGCAGAAATGACTAAGACTGGCTGTTCTGAACAGCTGAGTGCCTACTTCTAAATCTCGCTGGGGACCCAACAATCCTTGAGGGACTGGTCTGGAAACAGGATGAGTGGGTCTTCCTTGATTCCAACAGTGACAGCAGTGTTATTATAACTTGGTTTTAGCTGGTGATTCGGTTTCTAGAAAATACATTAGAAAGAATAACTGGATTTTTTAATTCTAAGATATTTGGAGGGGAGGACTCTTTGCATCCAAACCAATTAAGATGTCCCAGTTTTGTGAATTATTATGAACAAACGAGAAAATAGACAAATAGATTAACATTCTAAGAGAATGGACAGAAGGCATTTAACACATCTGAAAATTCAGGGTTTGCTTCACTGGAATGCTGATGTGTGTTATACCAAGAAACCGTTTGCTATTTAGTTTATTTATAGGGACTGTAAGTTTTCTGTCTTTTTTTTGCCAATGGTATGCATACAGGATGGAAGAAAAATTCTGTATTACTTGTATTTCCATCTTATTTATGCTGTTCAAAATGTAAATTGTGTTTCTAAATAGTCTATTTTAATTTAGATTATTTCTCTTTGGAAAACACAGTAAACATATGTCTTCTTCTTGGTATGATGTCAAAGGTACAAAGGTGCAGAAAAGTGAGGTCATTCTACTTAGAACATTGAGCATGAAAGTTTGTTGTTGCCTTAAAAAAAAAAGAAAGAAAAATCGGGGAAAAAAAATTTTAAAAATGCTGCTTCATAGCAAGCTATGGATTTCAGACAAACTAGGATAGCTTTAATTTGTACGCTGTCTATTTGAATAAGGTATTTAACATAGTAATTACTTGAGTATTCATATTCAGTAATTGCTATAGCACATCTGCAAAGAATCTAATTTCCTTGCCTTAGTATCTGCAAAATACAGTATATTTTCTGATTATAATTTTTAATCTTCAATTTAGTAAAATTAAACATTAAAACCAAAAAAAAAACCCCAAAATTCAAAAAAGTCAATTAAAAATGTATATATTAAAATACAAAACAGTAATTTTGCTTATTGCTGTGACTTATTGCATTTTGCATATTGCTGTGATAATGCTGAAGTGCTCACATCACTATGCAGTATAAGTACCCAGCTAGTTAAAGCAAAAAATTAAGAAGCCTCCCATCTGGAGCTGATTATTGCCTCCATCAATTGTATCCCTAAAAATGAACTAAAGTGAGGGAAGATATCATATTGGTAGAAATTAATCTGACCTCTGCCAGAGAGAATCTTTCTGGTCTTCTACATTGTCAGGGAATATTTTACCTGATCAATGAAATCAATTAATAACTGAGATCAAGGTCTGAAGGAAGCCTATTCTGAGGTGGTAAAATTTAGTCTTACAAGGTAGCTAAAATAATTTTGCTTAACTCTTCTAATAGTAAGAAATAAGCCTAGCCAAACAACTGTCATTTCCGTGGTGAGTGGCTCATGAACACATTTTAGTGTTAGTAAAAAAAGAGTGTTTGCTTAAAGTTTCTTTAGAATATTTTTTTTGTCTTTCTACAATATAGCAGATACATAGCACAGATAGCACTTCCATTCTTGGTTATATATTTCTCAACTCATCATTTATACTTCAGAGATGAGGAATGCCTTTTACACTCCAAAGCTTGATCTTGCACTTCTTACACATGACATTAAAGGACATCAACAGTCCTTATGACTGCACCTCACTTATCATCTCTCTGTTGATGTTCCAGTTGTTTAGACATCCAGGCTGCTAGAGGATGGTGTTAATCAGTAGAGGGTGTTTTCTGAGTACTGGGTTATTTGTCTCCCTTATGTTTTCAGTGTTTCTTATTGCCATTCATTAGCTTTCTCATGAATAGGATCCCAGAAAAAAGAGCTGCATAATCCCTGTGACATATAATGAAAAAATGGAAATTCCAATAAAAATTGTAGCAATAACTTACTATAAAATATGATAAACAAATCATTAGAATTTAAGTCTGTACTGCTTTCTATTTACTTTTAATTACTGTCAAGCAACAGTCTGTTCTTCATGAATCTTAAATTTCTGTTTCACAGCTGTTTTGTGTAACATGGTATGGTCTGTCCAAAAGGAGTATTTTGAAAATTAGGTCAATCATAACAAACTGTCAGATAAGTTTATATATCACATATGTGTAGTATATATACACATAGAATATATACACTCATATATATGTGTTGTATATATATATATATGTATTGAGTGCATACATATATGTATACTCACATTATATATGTACAAAAGATGTAGATAGATAGTATAATTACAGTCTAATTATGAGGCAACCACTTTAAGAGAAAAGAACTTCTCATTCGTAATATAGAGAAACATACAGTGTTTGGTGCAGTGTCTTTCTGTCCCCCTGCCTGAAGTGATCACCGTGACATATGGGAGATTATCCCCAGTTACATGCCTTTTGAGATAGATACACTGTTTGATGTCGGTGCATTCTTTGAGATGTCTCCGAATTCTGTATCCCAGGAGACATAAAAACCTTGTTTGGATCACTTTCTTTGTGCACAATAAGCTAATCAAGTAAGAGAGCCTTTTGCCTCTTTGCCTCTCACTGGAAAGCACACACATTAGCAAGTATTTGCAGGGGTCTCAGGTAAACTCCAGAGTGGAACTGTATGTTCCACAGCCAAATGACAAGTATGAACCTGATCAGTTAGAAATTACTCTACTGTCACAAGAAAAAAAAAAAAAAAAAAAAAAAAAAAGGAAGAAGAAAAGAAAAAAAAAAGTTTTGGTATTTTAAATTAAAAAATAAAGAATAAATCCCCCCAAAAGCACTTTTTCTCCCTCCAGAGTAATTCTACCTACAGTATTTTAAGCTTTTGAGATGTTAGAACTCACCTCATACCCTTGTGATTTTGAGGAAAATGCAATTTTCAGTGACAGTGATGAATCTCCATATATCGAGCTCCTTTCTAAAGGAAATAATATACATGAGAAAGATATGATGAAGCATGTTTTTTAAATGCTTTGTAAAAATCAACTACTTCCAATGAGCAGGTGAGGCACTGGCTTTATTTTATGTATGGGCTGTTCTTTGTTGTTTATGACAGAGATTAGTTCTGTAGAAACAAAAAGAAGCTGCACAAAGGAATGGTAGCTTTCTATCTCTGAGGTTGATTCTATTTCAAATATGGTCTAAATCATGACAGCTGCTTGGTTATGGCTCCTAACAGCACTTTGTTAGCAAGAAATCTCCTGAGTACCTCGGTAGTCCAGCCATGCCAAATGACCGTGTGGAAGTTTAGAATTTGACTCGTGACCATGTGTATGACAATCATGGTATGCCACTTGTGAATTTTGCTCCAACACTGTAGATCCACATTAATTATTTCATGGGATTTTAACAGTTTATAAGGGTTTTTTTTCTATTTATGATTATCACATTACTTAGGAGAATATGGACTGATGTTAGTTTAGGGTTATTTCTAGCTAAATGAAATCTATGGGAGTCTATATTGTCTCTTTAGACACGGTTCCTAAAACACACACACCTTGAAACTTTGTCTAGAAAGGCATGAAAATTTCTGCCGGCTGAGCTGAAATAATATAAATCTAGCAATATGCTCTGTGCTTTTGTAGTTGTGAGACTAAAATAAGAATGGACATCTCTATATGGGCACCTCTAATTTAAACGAATCATAGCAAATATAAGAATATGAGCATGGCTACCATTGAATCTCTGAGCTCAGCATGTTGTTTATGACATCAGTTCAGGGTGAAATATGAGAAAGCAAAATGCACAGTGATACTCATCTGAACTGACAGTGGTTTGTAGCTCATATCCTTCTTGAGATAAAAGTAGCACCATTTATATTTAATAACTACATTGACAAAATAAAAGGCAGATTTGCCAATTGCTGCTTTACTAGTTTCTTGTCTTCTAAACGTCTTGCAAATCACCTGAGTCCACTTTTATTTTTTTGTAGCAGAAATGCTTGTCAGTGTAGCCACAATTTTTCCAGATGTTTCAGGGATAGTAGAAATAGGTCTGTGAAATACTTAATAGACTTGCAGGTCTCTATTTTCAGATGCAAAAAGCCAAGAAAATTTGATAATGGAATAAAAGCTGGGAGGCTAGTTGACAGTGAAGGTAAGATCTGGAAGAATTATGAAGGGTCAAACAGATTGTTCCTCCAGTGAAGACTTGGCAAAGGGAATAGGATCATTCCAGACATGAAAGGGAACTGGATGGCTTGTCAGATAAGGTCAAGCTTTGGACTTTGCTCACCTGCTGCCTTTATTCTGCAAATGGTGCACAGAATCTATCCCAGTCATCATTCTGTGGCCAACCCTGTCTATAGCCCTGTAAAAGCCTCCAGGAATGCAGTTGTTTCTCTTCATTTCTGTTGGCTTTCTCCAAACGTTCGTAGATCCAGTCAAATATATACTAGCAAGCTAATTTCATGATGTTAGAGGTTAGGCCTGTATTTTCCCCCATATTTTGCTTGGAGAGTTTTGGTTCTAAGCAAAGGGTTCCAAGCTCATCTGTCCTGTCATATAATGTATGGTGTTAAAAAATGTGTTTAGTAAAATAACAATATGCATTGCAGCAAAATTACCTATAATGTGTGAAGCTTAAAAGTGAAAAGTAATGCCACATACTGTATATTTGTATATTATTGCATCTTTATATTTTATCCTGTAATCACAGCCTGCTGACAGTTAGATTTTGAATGTGTAAACTGTTTACTCCATACTTCCTTAAGGATTCTTTTATGAAGTTATTTGTGGATTTTGGTAAAAAATATAACTGTATACAGATTCTTGAAAACGTCTTGCAACTTTATATATATATTTATGTCGTGTGCTGGTCTTTAGACTTACCTTACACTGTGAAGGCATAATAGGTTTAGGTTCCCTTGGCTTTGGAGCACATTTCCTGCCTTCTGAGAAGTGTGAGGGGAACAGTGAGTGGCAGTGTTACTATAGGGACCAGTCATTGTTACCTGCACCCCAGAGTGGCTCTTCACTAACAGAATAGGAAAAGGTTTACTTAGGTTTTTTTCTGAAAGGGAAAGACCCATGATTGTGAATCAACATGTATATAATTGGGCCTCTATCAGCATTTATTTGGTTTTGCCACCTGGGTGGGCTCTGGTAATGATGTGAAAACTGTATTAGCCATTACAGCAGCTTACCCTGTTTTATCATCTCCTTTTTAGACCTATCACACTTTCACACACGAATTGAAGAGCAAAACTCCTGAATTCAGCCTCTGTTTATCAAGTGATGTTGTTAAAAATCAGGCCACTTAATGTGTCCTTTTTCTTCAGTTTCTGTATTGAAAAAAGGAAGTTATATTTACATACTTCAGTGTCTGATGTTAGGAATGGTTTATATTTGATTAGCACTTTGAAATGAAGGGTTTAATTCTGCATTGTTTTCTTCCTTTGAGAACCCGTCTCATCCAAGACTATGAGAGGGTTATTTTTTGCATTGTCTTCAACCTCCTTTTCCCACATTTTTTCTTCTAAACAAAGGGTCAGTGTCATAATTCATCTGTGAAGGCCTGCAAGGAACCAATGTCTTAGACCAAAGAGAGAAAGGCTGAAACCCTACTCTTTTTCCCCTATATGTGCAGGAGGAGAAAAGGCTTAAGATGTGAGGAAGTTTTCACTGGAGAATTCTAAGCCAGGAATTATCTTCAGCTCTTACAGTCACAAGGAAATAAAAATACAGGTCTGATATTTAGGCTGAGAGAGTAGTATTGTGTGCATTGTCATATATAAAGCCATTTCTTTTAAGAAATACCAGAAACAGAATATGTCATTTTGCCCCCAACAAATCTGTGAATTGGGGAGAGTTTACAGATTTTTCTCTGTATTTTGGTGTATTTGTATTTTGTATTTAATTTACTCATCAGTAAAATAAAAACCAAAAATGGTGAGATGAAATAATAACATTTTTAAAAACAAGGACCATAGTCATGCTAGGGTGTTTCACACTTAATTTTTGCCATTGGAGGGCACAGTTCTCAATGCCCTAATTTTTTGAATAATTTTAATAGAAATCACATGGCACCAAATTACAGGAAAGAGGGGAAAAACCCACATATATGTATATGGAAATATGTTATTTCAGACTACTGTAAAATTAGATTAGGCAGTGAAAATTGAATCCTCCCACAGTAGTAGAAACTCAACAAATCCTGGAAATGTTATCAGAAAGAGATCACAGTGGTGATATCATAGCTCCTCTTTTCACTTATATTTCCACAAAATTTCTTAATTCTTCAGTATAGTTGTAAAGTTGTTCATATTAAAATCCAATACCTCCTCACAATAGGCTGACTCTAAGTATTACCCCAGAAATTAAAAATAATGCAGGATTACATGACAGAGAAAAAACTTAAAACCATGGTAGATTGTCATGAGAAATAATCAAAAATCTAGCAGAGATGAAAAAGTTGTTTTAAGATGTGTCATGAGAGCACTTATTACTGCTGGTTTCCTGGAATTTACCAGACTCCTGTGTTAATGCTGTGTGCTGTTTTTCTCCAGTCAAGATTTTCCTCCCAGTTTCACTGGGGAAAAACCACCAGACATAGCATGAAAAAAACTTGATGAGCTTTAGAAACTTATTAAATTGAATTAGCAAGTTTAATAAAGAATGAGAGTGTGAAACCCCCATCATTATCTTAAAATAATTCTGTCAAATAATAAGGTATTTGGAGAAAAAAGAGTTTTCAGTAATAATATTTTCCTTTTATATTTTGGACAGTATTTGTTTAGTGCTATTTATATACAAAAGTGCAGATTGAGAAGTAGTACACACCTGCTAAATTTTCATTCATCAACTGTCAGGTTAGTATCCTCACATCATTTAATTCTGATTGGCACCTGTTAGGTGCTCATCTCAACTCATTTCTTCCCTTAGAAAATTGCTCAGTCTCAGCTTATTATCTCTCCATACTCTCTGTATCTTTGTACTGCTAAGGCAGTCTGGCAGCGTCTGACAGAAGGAAGCTGGACAATTGGTAGCCTGCAGAGAATGTCTTCACTCAATCTTTCTTGCTCTTATTTGAAGTATGGGATGAAGTCTTGATCACAAGGACTACTATCAGGAGTGTTTGACCTATCATTAGCTACTGATATCTCATTAAAAAAAGTTTCTCTCTCCCTAAATGAATTGTGAACATTTGATTTGTTTTCAATACATGAGCTTTGTTTTCCCATTGTTGTGGGCTCATTTATTTTGATTAGGCACCTTATCTGTGCTTGACCCTGCATGGCAGACAAATTACAACAGCTTTTAGAGGTTATTTGACAGCCGCCTGTATTTAGAATTGCAAGTGTATTTCTTATACTTCTCTACTTCACTCTCTCCTCCTGTCTTTGCTGCCCCTCTCAGCCCCGAGTCAGCTTCTGATAAACTATATCAGGATTAATAGAAGGATTACTGTTTCTTTACAATGGTTCTGATTTTAACATGCAAGACCTGATGCAACAGTTGGTATTACATAATGTTCTTTAGAGAGGAGCTAGTATTCAAATGCAACAGAAATTAAGATTTTAAGGAGGTTTCTTTGTTTTAAAGTCTATTTGTCACAGAATAAAAATTGTGGAAGGTTAAGTCCTCAGAGGTTGAAATTCTCTTAAATGTGTTTTTTCTAAAAGACAAAAGGTTATTATTTTGAAGGCTGTAAGTGTATCACTCTTCACAGGTTGCACAATGATAAAAATAATATTATGTCAAAGGTTCGTCAATTTGTTTTTCAAGATTTAAGCCATGCAAAAACAGAAAACTTGCAGTGACAAACCCCCTTGCTTGAATGACTCTACAACTCATTTCTTTTCACTGCATTAAATTCCCAGTAAAAGCAATGAAAGCTGAAATCTGATTAAACTGCTATATTGGATCTTTATTTCCTGTATAAATCTTAGAGACTGAGTAAGATGGGAGAAGAGTCAATAACAATATAAAAATTGCATACATTATGCTCTTGATTTATGTCCCTCTGACTTTTTGGATGTCTGCAATTAATCTACTGCTGGGAATCATATTTTCCTTGATATGTTACTTTTTGCTAGTGCAGAAAGGTGTAACAGGAACAAGATTGTGCAACTAAGTTCTCTGGGCTCAAGTAAGAGTAGACAAAAATACAATGGGAATATGATGTTAATTGAAAAAATCAAGTGTTTTGAAAATTATCATATATTAATTGAGCTACTTCCATTCTTCCTGAAGAATATAAGAGCAAGACTTCTAAGACTTTTTAGTCATACATTATCCATACCAGCTTCCAAACAATTGTCTGTCCCCTTTAAATATTAGGAGAATTAGTTATTATGACAAAAGAATATATGTTTGGTTTCTGTGTTAGATTCTGTGTCCTGGAATGGAATGCCTAAAATCTGTTTGTTCTGTTTTTTCTTCTCACTACATGTTAACACCTGCTGATCTACTGACTGGATTTAGCATAACACAACAGCTTTCTTCACAGTGACCCCTGTTATATCAATTTCAGTAGGAAGAAATTCATAGTGAAATAAATACATCCTGTACCTTATAGTATGTGTCTAAAATTGTCTTCTAAACATACCAGGAGGTGCAATGAACTTTAGTGCAATATCTACCTATGAAAATACCTGAACATCTAAATGCTCCTGCATGTACTATATACTCCAGCACTAAACACCTTGGGCTCCTATACTTTCTACAAACTCTTACCTCTGTGCTCACATCATTTTCAAGTGGCAGAAGTGTTGCCCTACTATGCTTTAAAACTTCGAACAAAAAAGAGAGTAAGAAATTCTTATGGAAGTGCACTGTTTAATAGTAAAGAAGTTGATTATTTACTTTTGTCTTTCGATTTTCTTTTGTTCTACAGCAACAGGGACTTCTCCTCCCTGTTTACTTTGAGCAAGTATACCTGAAAGTATAAAATATATCTAAACAACAATAGCAGAGGAAAATAGCCCTTACCCAAAACAAACTGAGAGCCATAAAACTTATCAAATAGATAAGTTTTCCCTGTTAAACAATAATCTTTAACAAAAATCTGAAATAACCATCAGTATTGGCAGTGAAAAGATAAGTTTTGTCATTTGGAGGTGAGAAAAGTGTCTTGGCTTATTTGAGTAATTTTATTATACACTTTTTTCTTTTTTTTTTTTTTTTTTTTAATGAAATAAAGGTGAACTTCCAGGAAGATTTTTAAAGTAATACTGCACCATTGGTTCTGAATGAATTTTCATTTATCCATAGATCCATGCCCATATTATTATCTATACTCCTTTACTGGCCTTCACCATGGCATAACCTCATAACCTAGCAGGGGTTCAGGATGTCAGGCAGCCAGATTCCAGCAGTTTGAAGTATTTAGATGTAACGGTCATGTCATGCCATGTCTCTTTAAAGGGATTAATTTGGTTTTATGGAACAAAGTTTACCCTATTGTTTGGAATGAATATCCTGGAATGATGCAACGTGTATGTTCGGTCTAAGGTGGCTAAACTACATTCTGGGATGTTTTCTTTCAGAACACAAAGGAGAATAAATCTTATTCTTTAAGTACTAGATCTAGGTAAACCCACAGGTGTCGCCTGCTTTTCTTTCACAACCTACATTTTTCAGTAATTTATATTTCATAGAGCTTACCTGAGTTGGTTCATATCATTGTTTGCAACAACATTTGGTGTTAAAATCAGCAGTGTCTGAAAGGTGATTTGGATTTTGGAACTAATTTCTTCTCCTTTTCCTTTCCTTCTGTTCTTTCCTCTGTATTCTGCTGAATGCATCAGAAAAAATTTACTGTCACTCTTGAAAACTCAAATCTTTAAATGATATCAAACACCAATTTTTCAAGTTGCTTTCAGTTTCGTCAACATGCATGCACACATTATGTTAATGTGAACAGCACACACATACACAAACTCCCCTTAAAAATTTTTAATCTTTTGAATCTTCTCTGCATCTTATCATTTTAGGAAGCTTCTCAAATCTGTCTTGTCAAATCATAAGGGAAAATCTAATGCGGTCTTTGGAGAGGCATATTTTTAAATGAAGTATCAGTAACAGTAACATTCACAATCTAAGGGAATATTTATTTGATAAATTCATAGCCCAGATTAAATATATTTTCTTGATTAACCTTGTATAGCGACTATATGATTAATTTGATCTCTTGCACTTATAGCAATATCAGATAACTCAACAGAGTGTGTGTATGTGTACATGTATGTATATACAGTGTATATAAATGAGATGTGCACCTACATGCACATCCAATTTACTTATAAAGTCTTATTATTTTGTTCCAAATACTCCTCTGGTAGACAGTTTTATATTCTTTGTCAATGCTTTTCAGGCCACTGTGAATATACTACTGACACCACTAATATGCAGTAACTTTTTAAAAATGCTATTATTTTACTATGTTTTTTCATTGAATGTAATTTCCATGTTCTTTCATTCAACCTTCCACTCTTTAAATAATTTATTTTCTTTTGTATATTTGATTGTTTTCAGTATCATAGTTGAAAGTCTGCTTGTACCCCTATTTATAGAGTCCAGCCACAGAGGTAGTTACCTTGGAAACTGTTTAAAGTGCACCCTCCTGAATATTTGTTCTATCAAGTCACTGAACTGCCTTTCCTCATCCATCTTTTGCTCCACAAGGCTTGGTATTGCTCGACCAGACTTGTCCAGCTTATTTCTAGCCATAACTCCCTTTCTTAATGACTCAAGGGCACAGTACAGTACACTGTACAGTAGGTGTCTTTTCATTTTCGGGTAGTCATGAAATGTCTGCCATATATATTTTTCTGCTAGCAGCTGCTATTAAAGTTGTACAGCAATAATATGTCTAATTAAAAAAAATTATACAGAGACTAGAAATAGTTACTGCTTCCCTTTCCCATACAGTCCCCTTTTCTGGGATGTATAAAAAACAAAAGTGAGAATGGTGAAGAAAATTATTTACTTAACAATTATTATTTTGATAATGATAGAATAGTATAAAATAAGTCTTTTGAAATTTCTCAGGATCAGAATTCTTGTAACACAGGTACAAAGTTGTAGCTTCTTGTCCTCAGGTGGTCTTGAATGAAATAACTGTATTGAAATTATTAATGTCTCAATATCAATATCTTGATGTCTTTCTGCTTTTCTGTCATATTTGACCTTTCTCAAAAATCCTGACAAAAATAGTGATACTTATATTTCGTACTGAGAGTGGCAGGCAACTGGGAAGATGTCTATGAACACAGATAAACAAAAAGAATTACTTTTTTTTTGGTTAGAGTAAGGTACAAATTGAGTATGCAAATGAGAGCTTCACCTTTGTAACCTTACTTTTATAACCAAATGAAATTTATAGCATTCTCTAAATATTTATACATTATTTATAAGCAATTAAATAGGCTCTTAAGTTTGATCAAGAACATAAGAAATGTCCTCTTTATATTAATACAAGTAAATTGGTCCTGAATGCTTGCTGTTGCAGAGGATCATCATATTCCTTATTGGCTTTCCCTTTCCACCACTTACCTCACCATGTTAAATCAGGATAAATAAAAAATTTAACTTCTCTTCCTTGAAGAGCAAATTGTGCTATGTCAGTATTTTTTCCAGAATGGATTGCATCTTGATCTATTCAGAAGACCTATAGCTTTCTAACCACAGGTCATGTATTTGAAAGGACAATGAGGAGTTAACTTCTAAAGAGTTTTCAAATGAAATAGTTCCAACCCCCCCAAATGACCTTTCTCTTGGAGAACATTGCGGATGTCTAAGATACTAATTTCTGCATACCTTCAAGAAGTGGGTGGAAACATAAATGGGCAACAAGCAATTTGGCTAGTTCAATGCAGCAGACGCAATATTTCTGAAAATCTTTGAATGTAAGTGTTGATATTGTATATATTCACTGGAACTAGTATCCATCAAATTCTAAGAATTATATTGCAAGGCTGCAATATCCTCTACTGAAAGTTTTTTTTTGCTCTTCAAGGTCTGAAATACCTGGCTTTCCTTAACCCTTTCATGAAATATAAAAGGCTCTAGAGAAGCTTTAATATAGAAAGACTATTTGTTAAACCTAATTTTCTTGTCTACTTAAATTCAGGGTTCCATCTAGGACCTGTGAGAAATACAGTATAAAAATAAAATCCCACAGAAATACGGTATTTTTATGTATAAACACAAAAACACAGAGCAAGGAGTCTATCTATACCTGTGTATAAACATATATGGAATGATATACTGTTCCAAATGGCTAAGGATTGGCTAAGTTAGGGATTTGGAAGCTAGTAGGAGTAATACAATGAAGGAAAGAATGTCATCATGTAGAAAAGTGCTTAATATCTAATTTCAGTGAGTTTGTCTATGATTTTAGGGTCTATTTAAAACTATTTTTAGACTTTACCTCTTCTTTAATAAGAAGAACTAGTGATTATGAGGGTCAAGGACCTCTTTACATGAATGTTACAAGTGACTGTAAAGTGGGGGTGTTGGCAGGGAGATGTAAAGAAAGGGAAAATGAGTATTTTCATTTAATCTCAATGACTTCCTGAAAATAAATGATTTAAAGATAGTAAGACTTTGTCCTGGATCAGTAGAAAAGATTTTAGGGACTATGTATGACAACATCATATTGATTGTCACTTTAATCTGTTGGGTTTTTTTTTTTTTCCCTGAAGAAATATTTTAGATTCCAAAACATGTTCCTCACACTGGATTTCTGAGAGGGGCAAAATCTTAATTGTCATGGATAGAGTATTTAGGAGAAAAGGAAAACCAAACAAAGTATTCTGTTCAGGGAAATTAAAACACAATCCAAACATAGCTTCATAGCATTTATTTACTTATTTATTTAATTATTTAAATAAATAAATTTTGGCTCCAAAAATTGAGGTTAATTTTTTTAAAATAAATTTAGCTACGTTGCACCTTTCAAATCAAAAAAAGCAAACAAAGCATTAAGACATCTTTAGAAGAGTAATATATTTTTCAGTACAAGGGTTTTTTAACAGAAATGTTGACCAGATTGATTTTTCTCTAAGAACCTTTGAGAGTTCAAAATCTGCAGAAGAAAAAAAAATATCCATTAAGTACTATTCAAGCTGAAGGCTTCAGCTTGATAATTTAGAAGGCATTTTCCATTTGTAGACATTAACTCTAAGGATGCTTCAGAAAAAATGTGGTAGGTGATTCTTTAATAAAAAACACCTTCCAAATCTATATGAACTTAGGCAGATGGACACTACTGTTTCAGCGTAGTCCTTCTTTGACTGTTGGAATAACATAAGTTGTTGTGTTGATTAGAAGAGAGTATCAGGGAGTTCAAGGTCAGATTGGAGAGATCTTTGAGCAACCTGATCTAGTGGAAGAAGCCCCTATCCAGGGCAGGAAGGTTGGACTAGATATTCTTAGATGGCACCTTCCAACCTAAATCCTTCCATGAATCAATATGAACTTTTTATCAATCCATTATAAAGCTTGAAGCAATTTGCACCAAGGAGTCATGAATTTTGGACTAGTTATATAGCTTAGTTGTAGACCTGGCAGTGTTAGGATCATGGCTTAACTGGATATATCTTAGAAGATACATCTTTTCAAGTGAAATGATTCCATAATTCTGTGATTCTATGACATAATTTGCTAATACTAATGATTTTCTTTATTGGGTGAGTCTTTTTAATGAATTACTGAAACATTTAGTATAATGTAGAAATATACTGAATGCCATTAGTCAGATTGGGTAAGCATATTCCAAAAAGACTAGTAGAAATTTTACCTTTGAGTATTATCTCAATATAGACTTCATAATATTTATGTTTGAGTGTTCAGAAATAATAAATCTTTTATTTCTCACTGATGTTTGTGACCATTGTTTGGACTTCATTCCAAACTAGTCACCTCAGTTTGGAGTTTTGTTAAGGATCTTTGACCCAGGTGTAAGTTTTTCATATTCCACAACTGGAAAATAACATTTCTGACCATATACAAGTTGTCAAGGATTTAGAATGCTTATGGAAATTTCATTTTTGAGTGTCTACTCAAACTTTACGCATTGAGTGCTTTATATAAAATGTCTGAAATATGTAAAATGTATTCCATTTTTTTGAACAGTAATTTTGAAAGGAAAATATTTTTGGAAATGTCTGGAAGTTTAATTTTCTCTTGGAAAATCAAGATCCTTAGACATTAGAAAAACAAGTATAAATAAATTTATTTAGACACAACTATTAAAAGGGCTATTTAGTTTCAGTATCTGAGGGATTATTAGAATCCAGAGAAGTAAATAAAAATGCAGTATAAGCTTGCATAGTGCTTAGGCAGGATTTTTGAAAAATAAGATGGTTTCATTGAACTGGTGTATTTTATATCCATTGATGTTTTCACTTTGCTAGTTTTATTATCTTTCAAAGCATTGCAGATTTGTTCTAATGGATGATACAAGTGAAGAAGTAGACTAACTTATAACCTGTAAATCGGTCTAGGAGAGCTGGGTAGACAGTGAGAAATAGCTTAATCATTGTCTTCAAGGAGTTCAAAAGGTTGATCCTAAAGACAAGTAAATGCATGCATGAGCTTGTATTAGTTCTTTCTCCGTCATTTGAAATTTCAAGTAAATGGGCTGCCCTGCAATCAAGAAGAAAAGGTACTGCACTGTGGATATGGTATTTGGTATTGCTTAGATAAAGCCTGTTAAAAGGGGGAGAAAATAAGATTGCCTTAAGCCTCTTGTCAGCTTCCAGTCTGAAGTAAATTCATATATAACAAAAAAGACTCAAAGGAAATAATAAAATTGAAAGTGGAAAAATAAGCTGGTCAAAGCAAACGTTTAACATATCTCTTCTCTAGGCATTAATCATACTATACAGGGGTAAGGGTCAAAGGAGTTGAGGCGAACAAGGAGCATTTTGGTGCAGGCAAATGGAAAAAAAGCCAGCTCAGCTAGTGATCTAAAACAGATTGAAATTTTAAAGTGAAGCATAAAGGTCACAAAATCGGGTTCAGATTGATAAGTCACAGTGGGAAAGTTTTAATGAATTCTCAGTAAATGTTTTTAAGACAAGCACTCCAGACATGAAAGTTGAGATAACAATGGGGGGGTTTTTTTGTCTTATCAATTGAAAGGGAGTTAAGAAAAATTCTAGAGAAAAATCAAACAGAATTATGAAAACTTGGTTTTGAACAAAGGAACTGAGCTAAGAATGATTTTACTAACTACTACAGAAAAATAAAAAGGTTTTTTAATTATTTACTTTTACTCGTGTTTTGGGGGCAGCAGGGATGCTGTTCTGTCCTTTCAAAATGATAGCAATCTAACATCTGTTATCAGCAGAGGAGGTGGAAGTAAAATAAGTAGAGTCTAAATCCAAGTTGTACCTAGCAAAGCAAACGGTGGAGGAATTGAGGGAAATGGAGATAAGTGCTAACATTTTGTACGACAAAAGATAAAAAAGATGGGATGAGGAGGGGCTGAGGTAATTTGGCTTGTTCAGCCTGGTAAAGAGGAGACTGATGGGAGACCTCATTGCAGTCTACAACTTCCTCATGAAGGGAAGTTGAGAGGCAGGCACTGACCTCTTCTCTTTGGTCACCAGTGACAGAACCAAAAGGAATGGCCTGAAGTTGTGTGAGGGGAGGTTAGGTTGGATATTAGGTAAATCTTCTTCACGCAGTGGGTGGTTGGGCACTGGAAGTGGTTTCCCAGGGGAGTGGTCACAGCACCAAGCCTAACAGAGTTCAAGAAATATTTGGACAATGGTCTTAGGCACATGGTGTGACTCTTGGGACAATCTTGAGCAAGACCAGGAGCTGGACTTCAATGATCTTTGTGGTCCTTTCCAAAGCAACATATTCTATGATTTTATGAATCTTCAGTGTAGCAGAAATCCACTTTGTCTACAAAACATTATGATAAGTAGTATAAAGAGACTCTTACAGGCTATTTGAATACCTTTACTAGACTTTAAAAGGGAGATCAAGGCCAGGAGGAGAGTTCGACACCAAGACAACACCAGCGCAAGTTTTGCTAGTGTATCACTGGTTAAAGGCTCTCTCTTTAAGTGGGGAGTGAATAGGACTAAAATCTGGTTCAGCTGGCAGGCTCAAAGGGTTGATATAAAGAGTTTGAAGTCCCACTGGAGATCATTTATAGACAGTGATGCTCTCATGGGGGTATCAGGTCCCATACAGATTCACTTATGATCTGGGTGGTAATATCTCAGCAAGTTTAAGGATGATACAAAACTGAGAGGAGTAGTTGAGAGACCAGATGGTTGTGCTGCCTTTTAGAGGAACCTCAATAGGCTGGTGAAATGGGTAACCAGGAACCTCATGTAGGTTAAAAAAAGAAAATGGCAAATTCCTGGTTAATTAAAGTATCCATCACTAGAAGAGAGGCTGAGAGAGCAGGGTTTGTTTAGTCTGGAACAAAGAAAAGTTGTGTGCGGGGAATGCTGGCTCATATTTATAAATATGTGATAGCAGGATGTAAATGAGATGGAGCCAGACTTTGCTTGGTGCTTTCCAATGAAAGAAGTCAAGGTAGTGGGCAAAATTTGAAATATGAACATTTACATTTAAACAATTTACTGTGAGTGTCAAGCACTGGAGCATGACAAAACATGGCAAGAGATAAAGTTAGCTATAGAATATATTTGTTATGTACAATAGAAAAATACAGTCCTAGCATTATGGCAAATACTGTCATGATCTGAATGGAAACATAAGCTAATTGACAGATTCTATCACATCTGTCATGATGAATATGAATATGCTTTTCCCAGAGATCTTCAGTAAGTTGTCACCTTCCAAAAAGGTTCAATGCGACTTTGTCATATAAACATAAACCAGAATCAAATCATAAAAATATACATAAAAATTAATAAGATTAAAATACCTGTCCCCTTGAGACATGACATTGATTACCCAGTGTTGATGCACAATACTGAAGTTAGCTATTGCTAAGATGAAACCATAAAAGTTGATTTGGGTCTTACAACAAGTTAAAAATTGTTTATGGAGATAAACATCTTAAAGCAGGCCATGTTTCCTTATTAATTTACTTATTGACAGCAAATGTCTTTCACCTATCTGCAGCTATTTATTTTAAAATGAAGTAAGAGTGTATCTGTCCAACTGCTTATCCAGGTGCTCCTTAGAAAAACCTTTCATGTTAATTAGCACATTTAAAGCAAATTCAGCAGATGATTGATATTCAAAATAAATACAAAACTCTTTCCTTACTTACCCAAGCAATTTCATTCACTTTGTCATGTTTGAAATTGTACTGTCACTGCTTTCGTTGCATTTTTTCTTGGCATATGCAGGGAAATCATGTTTGCAGTGTTGCTAAAAGACATTTTCCAGCACACTGGCTTTCAAATTCATAGGTGATCTCTTTAACCCTATCTGTGAGTAGTGAAGGGGTCAACCAAAGGGTACGCAAAGTAATGTAATCATGATAACACATTGACAGTGGCATCAGTTATGTGCTAAAATGCAATCACAAACACCATCAGTGCAACGTTATTTTTTGTCACACTATGTGGGAACAAGATGTAGTGGGATAAGTAGTATGGTGTACAATGCAGAATGAATTCAGTGAGTTTTCTGTGCTTTCACTCTATTTTTGTTTTCATTGTCATTATTTTCAGTCTTATATAATACGTATGAATAGCAAAGCATTAAGTCAGTCACCAGCAATGTTATTAGCTTTTTAAATTGAAATTTAATACATATTTACTTATTGTTTATTAGAGGTTTCTAAAACAGTTGCTCATAAAATAGTTTCCATAAAATTCCCTAGAATGGAATTTTCTCAAATATTTCAATTAAAACCAAATAAGGAACTAAGTCAAACACTATAGTCCCAGTTGTTATTATTAGAAACTGCTCAGCAAAATAATTTGGTAACATCCTGAAAAGGCTGGCTTGTTTTCATAAGCAGATTAGCAGAGATAATAATATAAATTCAGCTAAATTCAACTTAATGGATTCTCAAACTACATCAGAAATTGAGTTTCCCATTAGCTGTTTACTAGATGAATAACAGAATTACTTTACTGTTCAACTGATCAATTTACTGACAGCTTGACAGGGGAAACAGAACGATGCACAGCTACACCCCGTGATTCCATGAAGGAAATGTCTAGAACCCTTGGCAGCTGGGTAATCACAGAATTATTGCTTGATTTGGGCTAGAAGAACATTAAAGATCATTTAGTTCCAGCTCCCTTATGTTCAGCAATTGTAAATTTTCTAGGAGTTATCACATACCAGCCCATACAATATTTTTCTGATGGCACATAGATTTGCACTAGACCACATCAGTACATTTCAAATATCTGTTCCTTGTCTTAACTTTATTTCAGAAACTGGATGTCAGAGGCCACAGAGTAATTATTTCAAGCCATATTTGAAATGCTTCATTATTGATAAAAAATTCTGTTCTGTCCCCAGCATGCATAGATTTTAAAGTGTAATTGCTTTTACCATGTGCAACAATAAATACATCAATGTTGAATAATATTTTAGTCAATATTAAAAAGTCTTTTACTACAGCAATCAGTAGAAGATTTTAGTTAGAAAGATTAAAATGTCACTAAGGTATCTCTGCATACACCTCACATGATGTGACCTTGCTGAGTAACAGAGAAAATGTTTATGGCAGTTGAGGAATTATCAAAAAATTTTTTTTCTCCTAAAATAAAAAATTCCATTTCAAAATTTTGATTCTTATTATTGTCTTAAATGTTCTGTCAACTAAAATTGATATGAAATATTGATCTCCCCTATTTTTTCCATCATTCTGTTTACTTTGTTCTTAATACATTATTATCTAAAAAATTTGAAACGTTTTTGAAAGTTTAGTTTATCACTGAAATTTCACATTATTGTTCACATAGGGAAAAAAACAAAAACAAAGTAAAGATTGGGGGGAGGTCGTCCCAGCCCAGCTACTTATTTCCTTATTTTGGTTGATATAGCTCAATGTTAGTATCATTTTAACTCTGATTTTTGTTACTGAAGATGGTGTTTAATAAGACTACAGTTGGACCTGTTTACTTCGTAAAGTGCACAGAGAAAATGCTGAAAATGGGAAGAAATAAGAGGTGACAGTGCTTTTCAGCCTGATCTTTCCAAGAATTCAGGGCAACTAATGTGGACAGAACATCTATAATGTTAAGGCTGCAATGTTGAGGCCATACCATATGGCAGACACTTCCTGGTGCAAACATGAGAGAGCACTTCACAGTTGCCATAGGAAAAAGTGTCCGTTCCCACAGCAGATGTTAAATGTGCTCAAATTAAAATGGCTTTTGCAATTTAAAGTTTAATCTAACTTAGAGAAGAGAGAGGAGCCAGGGTTCTACTGAAGCTGCAAATTATGTATTTACAGTCAGATTTTGGGCAGCTCAAGTTTCTTCCATTTGTCTAGGGTAGTGGAAATACAGTGTGTGAACTTTTCACTGATTTTGCATTTGATTTTCTTCTACATAAATATAAAAAATAGGGGAAATTTTGGATTCAGTAGTTTCAGAAGATCACACGTGAAAGTCCTTCTCAAAATGATAGATTTTTTTCCCCCAAGACTGGTTCTGCACAGTTCAGTTATATATTAAGGCATTTGTAGGAGCAATAATTAAGTAATTCGCACAGGATTAGCTGGAGAAATCTTAGAATAATCTATGACGGAGTGTTGGTGTATTATTTAACATTAACATGACTGATTTAAATCACTGGGTGGTCAAACAAGCTGGTAATTTGTTTTCACATTTTCATTCATTGGAAATTTTCAGTTACTTTATTGCTGCTAATTTTGAGCAATTCTTCTGAAAAGAATTCAAATAGACCAGTTAATAATGCTGGAAAGTCAATTCTTTCCCCCTGTTCTGCCATATACTTGTTCTGCCTGTTCCCAATTATAAATAAAGCAGAGCCTTTGCAGAACTTAGTCTTCAAAAGCTATACTATATACCTTTCTCTGTTGAACTACATATATACTTCCTGAACTCACTTATTACAGATGTACAAATTGCAGGATGCAAATAAACACATTGTATTTTAGTCTAACTTTTGACATGTTTTATGGTTTTGTCAGCAATGCAATTTTCTCCATCAACTTCTGTTAAGTTGGGTAGGAGCTCTATATATCAGTACTAAAAAGTACTCAAAACTACTTCTTATAGCAGCTATTGTCTGTGTTTTCTGTATGGACCATTACATTAAAACATGTAAATTCATTTAGGTGTGTAGATGAATTCTTCACCATGTATTCATCAGGAATCAGTCTGGCTGAAAAGTTCCTCTGTCTTTTACTGTAACTTTTAATTTTGGATATTTTACATTTTTTAAAATATTTTAGAATTTTTTTTAATTATTCTTTCTATTTCTGGAGGGAAGCAGCTCCTTAAGTGTCATGTTACTTATCTTCTCAAGTAAGTTGTGTAGCAAACCAAAGTTTAAAGATAAAACTGCGAGAATTATTCCAAGATCTGACAGATTTGCTAACAAAAATTTCTTCTGATCAGTATCCCACCACTCCTCTACACCTTTGATAAAAGCCACATATGGCATCAATCCTGTTTGCCTGAATTAACTCCAATTTTCTAGTCACCAAGGTCAGAAAAGTACAGAGAAAGACTCAGCTGTTAGCACATATGGTCCAATGTGGTTGGTAATTCACTTTGTGTAATGAAAAAAGTACAGTATGCTAAACCCAAATCCCACTGCAAAATACCTCAGTGGTGGCTTATGCTAATGTATAGACAGCAAATATTTTACATGAGCCATTTTGTGAAGAAATATCAAAAATTATTGGCCATTTTGGATGTAAAGAGTTTTTTTATGTCTGTCAGCAGAACTCATAGGTGAACTTATTGGGAGGAAAAAACCCAACAATCTGTCCGTACAATGAGGCTCGTTTTGATGACTATCATTACAAGCAATAGTTAATGCTACTTCTGCTGCTTGAGTGGTGCCATTAGGATATAAATGACAGTAGAAATTCCATTCACTTTTTGAAACGTGTGGAGACAACAAAACAGTATTTATTTTAAACTATGTTTTTTGGGGGAAAAAGAGATCAATAATAACTAATGGGCTTTCTGTCTCTTCTGCTAATTCAAAGAGATCTTTGACCAAAGGAAGGCTGAGTTTGGCTTCTAATGCTGCCAAATAAGTTTATATCAAATCTCAACAGCAACAGTGCCTTGGGAATAGCACATATTAATTGTGCTTTGAATATTGCACAAACATCACTCATACAGCTATAGATGCTGTGAGAATACGTTTGTTAAAATTGCGGCATTGTTACTAATTCTTGCTCTATTAGAGGTAATGTTTAAAGTAATACTTGTGACCTTCATGCTCAGTTCCAATGACAAAACTATGCAGTAAGTGTTTTAGGAAAATGAGATTGTTTTCAGAAGCAGTGCAAATGTGTGGAGTTCTGTACATGAAATTTGTATCTCAGAACAGGCAGAGTGAGCAGAAATAGGTTTATCTTTACAAACATCCAGAATGTAAGATATGCTTTAGAAACAGACTAAGCTTGATTAATTTCTTTTTCTTATTTATAAAGGAAGAAATCTGTAAAAATGTGAGATATATGACACTTGTCATCTTCCACAGTATTTTACAGGAAGAGCTCTTGTGATGTTAGTTATTCAGGAGAAGACTATGTATCATTTAGGTATAAAAAGAAAGAAAGCTTTCTGAAATTCATAAGTGATTTTGGAGCTATGAAATCTTTACCTATTTCCAGGTCAAAGCTGATAGCAAAAAATTATTTCAGTAGCATTAAGGATTGGGTTTTTTTAACCACAAGTTACTTGAAATATTTAACATTTCTCAAAATCTTTGGGTTTTAAAACAGAAAGTCAGCACAATCAGGGCAAGAGTGAAAATGTCTTTCTCTGAGCACTGCATTTTTTATTTTTTGTAGCTCTATTCTTGGCAGAAACACCTTTCCTCTTTTCATTTGTGCTCTATGGACCATAAAAACTGCCGTTATGGAGGAGAGAACACTGTATGCATTACTTTTATTGTTTTTATGCTGACACAACAAAATCTAAATTATCTGGTTCACTTAGGGGTTTTCAGGCCTCAGCGGTTCTGAAAAAAATAGGGGGAAAAGAAAAGAAAAAAAGTAGAAAAATAATACTCAGAGGTCAGAGGGTTATAGTGAATGAGACCAGGATGAAAAAAGAAAGTGTCTTTTTCATTTTTCTGTGATGACTGGGAAGAAGCTAGTCTAATAGTTCTAGGAGACAATAAAGAAAATATTGTGTTAAAGAGATTGGTTTTTATAACTACTTGCTAAACTGTTCAAAAAATTTGATGATACTCAGAAGTCCACTTGAATTAAGTTTATCTGTTGGGTGATAGAGGACAGCTAAGCTGATTTAAGTCTGGATTGTGCATAGCATCGTAGTATCTTGTAGAGGCACCAGGTGCAGATATGTAATTAAGACCAAAATGCGTTTTACACATAACATGCTCAGCTATGTCAAAATCAGTAATTATAACGCTTTAGCTGCCTCAAAAACAGCGCTTACTTTTGCAGTGTAGAAGTAGCTCAGACATATGAGAAACTAGAAATTGGTTTTGGTCATTATAACAAATTTAAATGTACTATTTTAAACAAAGTATCTTCAACAAGATATGTAGTGATTTGTGAAAGCTAAAAATTGTGTAAAGCTAAAAAATTAATAGCAAGCGTCATCTTTTATGCTGATTCCTGTATTTATCATTATTTCTTTATATTACTTATATCCTTACATTACTGTTTAGTTCAGAATCATTGTGGTCCACTTCAGAAACAACAACGTTGTTTGGAGAAAACAGTACCTGTTCTAAAGAATTCAGTTTCATATTAAGAACTGGGAGAGATGGATCAGTGTACACAAATTCACATTACAGAAAAAATAAAGTATATTAAGTACACAATGGATAAAACACATCATTGGTCATTGATAAGTATTAGAACAGTAGCAATCAGCCTTTACAAATTTTCATTTGGTGAGGCTACAGGCAGGTGAACAGTGTATTTATATTTCTGTACAATTTATTTTAATTTATTTTACTGTTCAAATTCTCCCCGATAGCCTTATCTTTGAGTTTTACTGTATTTATAATACTCATGAGAGTTACAGAATTCCTAAAGCATTTTTTACCTTAGGCTGTTTGTTCTCTCAGTTTTAAGCCTGTCACACTATAATTTGATATGTATTCCATTAATTAAGTTTGTTGATCTCTCTATTTATGGTACTAATCCTCTGTGGCCTAAAATACTGGAGACATATCCCAGATGTTTTAAAGCATCTACAAGCAGTAGGAGGATTGACACTAATAATTGTTTCACCTAAATTTGACATTTAGTCTTCTTATGTTAAGAAAAAATCTTGAGATACATTAGTGCTCTTGTCATTATTAAAAACACCAGAAATATATTTTCTGGTTTATTTCACAGTTATGTAGATTTAGGTCATATGTCAAAATGAAATGTTAAACTTACAAAAAAGAATAAGGAATTAATAAAATAATTTGCTATATGAACAGTTAAGTTTGGGTTCCCATACTCATGTTCAGAATTTCCCAAGGGTCATGTATGAAACAATTGGGATGAGTCTACTTGAGTTTCAGAGGATTGAATGGAGAAAAAGGACAGGAAAAACGCACTCTGGATAATGATGCACTTGCCTCTGTCTTGATGTATGAACCACATAAATTCACAATGCTTTGGGGGTTTGTTTCTTTTGTTTTCACTTGGTTTTTTTGTTGCTTGTTTTTTGTTTTGTTTTGTTTTGGTTTTTTTTGTGTGGGGGTTTTTGTGTGTGTGTGTGTTCTCTTTTTTTTTCAAAATAGGAAATTATGTATTTTGTTTTCTTGAAATTGCTCAAAAATTTGAAGAGTCTCCAGAAAATCATTAATTACTGTACATAAGTTCATACTGATAAAGAATCAAAGAAATCAATGAAAACTCAAAGTTGGAAGGTATCTCTAGAGGTCCCTTAGTCTTGTTAGAGGACATCTGCTTTTCTAATTGAAACCCTGATGTGAGATTAACTTATTCAGGGTATATGGTGCTAGATTAATTTATTCAGAGTTACATTAAGCTGTCTCAAATATTTCCAGTGAGCTGATTCTACAACTTCTCTGAGCTACATGTTCCAAAACTTTTTTTTCATGGTGAAGAATTTTTTCCTTATATACTCAGAGAATTTCCCATTGGCAGCACTGGCTACTGCCTCTTATGCTGTCACCACACATCCTAATGAAGACAGTACCTTCAGCTTCTCTCTAACATCCTCTTTAGGTAATGGAAGAAGGTGTTCATATTCTCTGTAGGAACAACATCATTTTATATAAATCTTTCTTTGTAAGATTTCCAATCTTCTGATGACTTTGGTGGGCACGATTTAATTTTAACATGTCTTTGAACTCAGAGAATGAAAACTGGACACAGTGTTCTTGGTGTGGCCTGACAAGTGCCAAGTATTGTGGATTAATCCCTTCCCTTGTTCTGGGCTTGGCTATAGTCTGCTGATATTGCCTGCAGTCTGCGTTCCTGCAGCGGAGATGGGCTGCTTACTTATGTTTTGTTAGCTGTCTTCTTGGGACCATAAGTCCTTTTCAGCGAAGATTGACTCCCACCAGCCAATTCCCAGCCAGTATGGATGCTTGGGATTGCTTTTTCCCAGCACAAACTTTGAATTAATCTTTCTTAAATCTCATTCATTTCCTCTTATATTGATTTCCAAGTCTTTTGTGACCTGTCTGCATAATAGCTCTTTCTTTCAGTATTTCTACCTCTCCTCTCTGTTTTGTATAATCCACAAACTTGATGAGGATGCTTTCAGTACCATTTTCCCAACTGCTTGTAGAGATACTGAGTAGTTTCGGGTCTAGGACTGACCCTTGAGGTAGTCAAATCTTGACAAGATGCTAATCTGGCTTGAGATGTTAACTACCACTTTCTTTCCCATTTCTCCACTTGTAGCCACTCCATCTGTCCAGTCCTTACTCTTCCAGGTTGTCATCAAAGATGTTTTAAGAGACCATGTTGGACACTTTGACAAGGCTCATGCAGATTCCGTTTTTTGAAATCTCTTTTTATATGTCATTCTTTTTGTCAGTGCAAATGTGTAAGTGACGAACTTGGTGAAGTCACTCAGAAGTGACATTTTGTAGTTTGTCCATTACGTAAGGTCAGAATGAATGGACATTGTTGCTTTGGCTTTAAAAAAATCCATGAATCAACTTTAAGAAAAGGGACTTGTGTCCAATAAGCATGTAATTCTCAGGAAAACAAAAGTCACAAAGCTGTTATACTCGGTGTCATAAATCGAAAATACCGTAGTTGGATTGGGAGTCTGTTGGTTTTTTTTCCTCACATAATGATTGTGATGATTTGATTCTAATGAGGAGGAGAGTGCTTTCATAAAATATAGCAGAGCTGGATTGCTGACTTTTTCAAATTATTTTTCTCAAAATTTAATCTCAATTACCTTCAATCTTTCCTTAGTTACTATAGACTCTTTCGAGTTTAAATATTGCATAGGTGAAAGCAAAGCTAAAGCATTTTCTGTGGCACCTAAATGCTGTTAGAAGCCAAGAAAGAATTTGTAAGCTATCATTAAAATAAAAATCCCCATTAATGGATCTGTAATTTTTCCTTTGTAGAAATGTCAGAATTAGCCTGGCACATTTCTCCTGTGCATTTATCCACTCTTGACTTGTATCATGGGATCTGCTTCCATGTACTTTGATTCTTGTTTATTCTATCATATTTTCAACATTCTGATATTTTCCTTACCTTGTGGTCCAAAGTCCTGCTGCTCAGATATTTCTTTCCAAGCCGGTGCTCCAGGATGGAGCAGTAAGTCACACATTACTGACAATGACTCATTCTGTTTCCCGACTCATATTTATACATAGCATTAGACTATGACTAACTTAGAGCCTTTGCCATGGTTCCATTTGTGGTCCCTGACAAGCAGTCATTTTCAAATGATGTTTAATTCATGAATGCTGAGTATGGCACTGACAGTATCCTCTGAATGTCATTGTGAGAGCTATCATTTTATGCATCAAGTCCGATGTGGAGAGGAGTTTCTAGGTTTGCTTTTCATTTCAGCTTTCCTATTAGTCAGTTCCCTTTTTACTTCCAGTGAAATTCTAGGCATAGGCAGCTTTCTTACTACTCTACATTGTCTTTAGCATTCCTGAGGGAACACAAGCATGGTAAATCATGTCACCACAAGTTATTTTATACAAATATCATTTCCGGTTGAGTTCAAGTTAGGTTGGATTTCCTGACAGCGATTTCCAGTTAGACGAAACAATATGGTGAACTAACCCAGATAAAACAATACACTTCATTGATGGAGTATATAGGTTGATTACCGAGATTGATTTGCACACAGTGAAAGAAGGTGGAAACATAATGTAATTTGCATTCACATAATGTTATGATACGGTCATGACCACAGGAAGCATGTTGGAGTGTCATTATCTTTAATTCAATGTCAAATAGGCTTCTGATGCTTTTCATTGTTCCAACTTTTTGATTTTAATCAATGAGTCTGCTGAGTATTTTGGCAAACACAGGACAACTATTTGTGGTAGAAAAAAAGTCTCTTGTACATTCAAACAACAACAAACCAACATAGGATTCAAAAGTAGAATGGCATTATTCCCTGGCATAATTTCAGTTTTTAGGGGTAGAAGAAAGTAGTGCAAAAGCATTCACTTTCTGTGCACTTTCTGTTACCCGTGTCAACTTTATAGTGGTGAGCCATGTGCACTGGTACTCTAGGTTTTGGGTTCTTTTCTCTTCTTCATTAATTATGTGTAGACTGTTTAAATGTTTTAGTTTCATTTTAATTGTTCCAGTAAATGAGCTGTCCTGTGCAGCAGCTTTCTTTGATTTTGTTGATGACCTTTTTTCTTTCCTTTCCAATAGTAGGGATGGCTTCAACCTAGTTGATTAAATCAGCCATCATAATATGAACACTCTGCGCTTTAAAGGATACTGTATTTTTTTCACATGTTCTAGTGATTGAGTAGAAAGAAACCATTCCCCTTGCTAAAATTTTTTAATCCTGTAGTTTATTTTTTCTCAATAAAAATAGAAAAATACATGTGTATTACAGTTCCTTTTTCATTTTTTTTTGGCTGTAGCTCATTTGGCTTTTTCTTTCCTCCACCTCTCCAACATGTGTCATATAATGTGTCATAACGTGCATATAAGCATTCACTAAAATTGTTTTCTCTGCCAAAGTTTTATATTGCTCAGATTATTTAAAATAGCTAATATATTTACTGGGGTAAAGATTGTATAATAAAATAATTAAATAAGGGTTCTTGGTAAAATTTTACAAATATTGAAAAATATTTATTTCCATTCCTACAGAGCACGGGTGCATTGCTTGAAGTATATTATGCTACAATGCAACACTAAATGCTTGCAAGGTTATTTGATTTTTAAAAAACCAAACACTATGAGGAGAGACCTTGTTTGGCTATCTCTATTCTGTGTGTCCACAGAATATTCTGAAGAAAAATGCTTTCTTCTTTCATTGTTACTAAAATCTTTTGCAATCAGGCCCAGACTGTGTTTAGGACAACAACAATAGACATAATGCAGAGCCCTAAAAATCTCCAGTTTCATTAGGTTTGACACTAAACTTAGTTCAAATGCTTGATTTACTAAGTCCCCTGGCATAGTGAAAGAACTCTTGGATTGTATCTCAGAAGGGGGACAAAGTTATATATCTTTTTTCTAAATGAACGTTCTTTTCATTCCACATACACTGCTAATTCTCTTTTGGGTCAGAATATCTGGCTATCAATCATCTGAACTTCAGAAATGTTTGCAGCGTCAATCTTTGTTTAGTATTTCTTCCAGAGCTGATGTCAGAAATATGTTTAAGGCTGACATGAAAAGAGGAAAGAGACCTTAAAAAGTCTGATAATACTGGTGTTTACATGGTGTTTCTAAATTTTACTTACTAGGCAAAAATCAACATTACAGAACATTTTCTGATACATCTGAGTTTGTAGTGTTATTAAACAGATGGGACAAATGTGGTATAAAATGTTCAGTATTTTTAATACCTTCAGTTTATCCAGTCATTTTGATCTCTTAAGCACTGTGCTTTACAAAAAATAAGAGGAGGTAATTACCTTCTTCTTAAACCAACTCAGGTGAAAAAAAAAGAGGCAACTCCTCTGTAGTTGCACAGCCTCAATTTCTTCCAAACTACTGACTCCTTTGCCCCAAATAACTGACTCCCTTCTTACCACAACAGTTCTTTGTATCGTGCAAATATTAAATCAGAAAACACATAATAATTTTTATGACTTCTAGTAGTCCATTTCTGGACTATTAGGGCAAACTATCCTTATTATGACCACCAACTGATATTATCTCTTAGCTAAAATCATTCTCCAAGTTTTTTTGTCATGTACAATAGATAAAATGTTTTCTGCCCTCTCCTTCACAACAGTTTTCTCCATACACTGCCATCTGTAAGTGTTTTGATTACTTCAGATTGCCATGTTATGCATTAGGTGTTCAGAAATGTTTAGCTGAGTGATTGAAATAACAGCAAAATTTCACTTGTGCCAGAATCCACAGATTCTCCTACAAAACTCAACAGCATAGTTGATAATCTTTGCTAGAGTGGAATACTTAATAGTTTTCCACTGACCTGAAGTACTTGTAGGCTATTCTCCTGCATAAAAACATATAAACAATAAAAACAGATCAACAACAGATATTTCACATTTGACAATCTGTCCAGTTAATTTTTAGGTGGAGAAAGTGAGAAGTACAGATAAGATAAAAGGCACAGGCATCCTTAGAAAATTGCCTTGGTAAAACCTGATGTAGTAAAATCTGAGAGGAGAGCAATGTGAAAATTGAGACTTTGCTTTCACTCATATAAGCATATGATTCTTCTTAATATTGCATTTAATATTTGTCTTTCAGAAATCCAAAATCTCCACTTACGACAAGATGTGGGCCTTCATGAGCAGCAGGAGGCAGTCAGTACTTGTCAAAAGTAATGAAGAAGGTATTCAAAGGGTGCTTACCTCTGATTACGCATTTCTAATGGAGTCGACAACCATTGAGTTTGTCACACAGAGGAACTGTAACCTAACACAGATTGGAGGCCTGATAGACTCCAAAGGTTACGGCGTTGGAACTCCCATGGGTAGGTGATATGTCAGCCACTTGTTCTCTGTTCATTAATCTTAGTTGCTACAGCAGCATAGGAAATATCCCATACACTGCTCCTTTCTCTACTTTGCTATCATTTACTTTGTTTTTCTTTTTCCCAACCAGGCACAATACAAATTTTGTCAAAGTTTATGGATTTTATTGTATTTTCCAAACACAAACCAGTTGTTACTTTAGAAATAGTTGGTTATTTTCATATGATAAATTTGTTTTACATGGTGCCTTCCACATGTTCAAGAACAACAAAAACAATAAAAGTACTGTTACTTTATTTTATTTAAAAAAAAGTTTTAAAGATGTTGATCTCTGTGTTTAGAGAATGAAGTCCTAGTAGTGGAAGGCTTGCATTAGCAAATGGAGCTGATTCTTTTAAAGTGAGAGAGCTAATCACTGAGTTTGCTAAAAGAGCAGGACAGATTCCATACCATGCCACAGACAAAAGAAATACTGACCTAGCCTTGTGGAGTATGGGTTTGCATACTGGCTTGGCAATTCCAATCCTTGAAGTGTTTTCCAGGTCAGCTGCTGAAGTACAAAACTTCAGTTGTGAGATTTAAAACCCACTACAGGTGTTAGCTTGCCTGTAGGTTGGCTCCTAGAATCCACAGAATGGGATTCAACAAGAACTGAGTACCCACTGAGTGTAGTGACTTTTTCAAGAACATGAGGTGAAGATATGGCTTTAGATTTCATAATAGATGGGAATAAAAATGGTGGGAAACAAAGACTGTGAGTACCGCACAATGATTCTACTTAATATTGTAAGGTTGTTCTGCTTACAGGCTTATTTCTTGGGCAAATATTTATTTAAACTTCATTTTGAACAATAATTCATCATTTTGTGATTGATGTGCATATATTTTTATTTTTTCTCAGGTAGGTCTTGTGTTTCATACTATTTTTATCTATGTTAATAACATATGTTAAATCATTGTACTGAGAAAGTTTTGTCCAGTGTTATAAATTGAGGACATGGAAAGAAATTTTAATAAATAAAGTTTGCTGGAATATTTTGGATAAAGAGGTACCTAGTTTTATCAAATACAGATTTGCCTATATATTGGATATATTTACTGCTACTTCAATTATATCTTTGAAATTTTCATTATTTCAGTAATTTGCCATGTAATGGACATCTGCTGAAGAAGTTATGATTCTGTTCATTTTGTCTTTGAACACTTAGTTGTTAGAAATCTAACAATCTAGTTTTGATTCATATGAATTTTTCCACCCTATTCTATTGTGGCTCTTGTATTGATGAATATATTCTATAGACGTGCAAGTGACAGAATGGACTGGACTTCAGTCCTGCTGGTCTTTTTGGCATATTATATTTTCTTATTTATAAACCTTTTTGTAATTTTGAGGATAAAATCAACCTTCCATTTAGGTTTAGTATGGAAAAAAATCAAATCCTTGGGATAGTGTATAATCTTTGAATAATCTGCATGCAAATTTGTGAAATATCTGAGGCATGCCCCAGAAATTTAAGTGAACATTGAAATGCCAAACTGATAGGAATCAGTGAGTACAAAACACTCTAGAAAATTGTTCTGTTTATCTGTAAGTCAGAGAAACTTCATAAACACCAGAGAAAGCAGCTTTAAAGCAGTGATAAATCCAGGAACAGAATTCTGGAGTTTAGGTTTAGTGGAAGAAATGTTGAATGTAAAGAGGCAAGGAAGTCGAGTAAACTGTCTGTTGGTCTTTGTTCCCTACTTTATATGGAGGCAGTAGGCACTATTTCTTCACTAACCTTGAGTCATATCAGAGACATTATTCAGTTCTTGCTCATCTGCAAAATTCCAAGTAACAACAAATTATCTGTGTCAAGAGGAATACTAGCATTGTAAAAGGGGGTATGCGAGCTGACAATTGTCTTGAATCAAGATGAAACAAATAGGGGACATATCTGCAGAAATGAGTGGTCACCAAAGAAGATAAAATAAGAGTAGAAACAGTGTTAAACTTAACAAAAGGAGTTGAAGTAAGATCTGAAAAAAGATGACAGCTTCATAAGGGGAAATAGAACAGAATGTAAAATAGGATGTAAAGTGAAATTTTTCATAAAAGAAATGAAGGTAGAACAAAACAGCATCTGAGGCTTTCCTAGACCAGCTAAGAATAAGAGATTAATCCAATATTTCGGCAGTATCTTTAAAATGCTGTTGAGAGAGATGACATTTATAATGTGTTTATATCCTGTGTATTAGGTGCACAGAGGAAAGGGATTGTGCAGCCTCTGCTAGAATGATGCATAGTTTGCACATACATTTGAAAGGAATTCTTTTGAAGAATCATTTCCATGGTGTCTGTCAGAATAATTTTGTTATATATTTTGCTTTATTGAAGCTAAAAATATTACAGAGCAGTGGATAATGCAAAGTATTCTCATGCATTATAGCTAATCTCATTTCAAAGGAAAAAATAATTCTGGAGACTTTAAAAGAACTTATGACATAGTTATATCTATAGAAGTAGATTACATCGTTATTAATGACTATGAAAGAAGTGTATAGACATGCAACTGAGTAATATCTTTTTAGAGTTAATAATCCTATGAGTAACTTGTCAAGTGCTTGGAAAATTGCAGGCTAATGGCTTCACATACAAAGAATGCATTACTGCTTTTGTCTATTTGAGAAGCAACTTGTCTCCAAGAACAGTACAGATTTTTTTTGTGTTTATAGAATCATAGAATCACAGAATATTCTGTGTTGGAAGGGACTCATCAGGATCATTGAGTCCAACTCACTACCCTGAACAGGACACTAAAAATCACACCATGTGCCCAAGAGCATTGTCCAAACACTTGAACTCAGGTTTGATACAACTGACCACTTCCTCAGGGAGCCCGTTCCAGTGCCCAACCCACCCTCTGGGTAAAGAACCATTTCCTTCCATCAAACCTAAACATCCCCTGACTCATCTTCATGTTGCTCCTAGTCTTATTGCTGGTCACCACAGAGAAGAGATCAGAACGTGCTTTATCTCTTCCCCTCATGAGGAAGTTGTAACTGCAATGGGGTCTCCCCTCAGTCTTCTCCAGGCTGAACACACCAAGAGACATCAGCTGCTCTTCATAAAGCTTCTCCTCCAGACCCTTCACCATCTTTGTGGCCCTCATTTGGTTGCTCTCTAATGGTTTAATGTCTTATGTTGCAGTGACAAAAACTGCCCCCAGTACTCGAGGTGAGGCCGCCCCAGTGCAGAGCAGACTGGGACAATCCCCTCTCTTGCCCAGCTGGTGATGCTGTGCCTGATGCACCCCAGGACAGGGTTGGTTCTCCTGGCTGCCAGGGCCCTGCTGGCTTGTGTTCAACTTTTCACTGACCAGGACTCCCATGTCTCTTTCCACAGCGCTGCTCTCCATCTTCTTTTCCCCTAATCTTTACACATAACCGGGATTGCCTTGTCCCAGGTGCAGAATCCAGCACTTGCCCTTATAAATTTCATATGGTGTTACAGGCATGGTGTTGGAAAGATGCAGATATCATCTGCAAAATTTACTAAAAATCCAGTTTAGCTCCTGGAATAGCGGCTTTGCACATAAGGTTAAATTTGTAGCATACAGTAGTTACATGTCTTATGTTCACTGCAGTAGACAGAATTTGGTTACTTTTGGAGAATAGCACCAAAGGAAGTATGTGCAACATATCTTCATTATTTTGAAGACAATAGAATAATAATTAGTGGGAACATTTTTTTTTTGAGTTTAAGCAGTACAAAAAAAAAGAGCTAAAAGCTTTCCTAACAGAAAAGTATGCAATCAGTTTTGACAAGATAATCACCTGGAAAATGCAACCAAGCAAATATAACACCAGTTTAAAGTACTGCAGTAAAAGCTCTCTCCTCATGATATTAATATTTAAATTCAGAGAAAGAAAATTGCACAAGATTAGGAGAAAAAAACCCCGATGGGTCAGGCAGTACATCAATTCCTTCCAAAAAAATGGAGAAACAAAATATGAGTTTACATGATTATTTTATTTCCTCTAAAAGTATTAGTGAAGTAAAGAAAGCCTAGATAGCTTGAATGTAACTTTCTGTAACAAAATTGGAAACAATGTACTTTTTGCACATAATCAGATTTTCAGTGCACATCTTTACAATCAAAAAGATACAATGATACTTGAAATTGGTGCTAAGTAAAATTCTGTATGGTATCTTTGCAGAAGTGAAGTATAAACTAGAGAGAATGAATTTGGTAAATTATGCATACAATGACAGGTTCTTATGATATAAGTTTTTAAATTAAAGTTTCGTATATACCAGAATTCATTTTCGGTCAGCTACTTCTGGTGCTAGGCTAAAAGAAATTGATTTATAGTGAAAAGAGAACAACAGACCTGGGATGAGATGCCTTATAGCAACTGATTTTTCAGAGCAGATAAGGGAGAACCTTGTAATGGGTTGCATTTGTTTTGTTGTCTAACTTTGCAACATTCTTTATAGCTTTGTAACCAAGAGTATCATAGTTGCTAGAGAACGCTTATTTACTTTTTGTCTGTTTGTTTGGGGTTTTTTAATCTTCCACTTTGAAGATCCACATGTAAGGGTTTTTAATTTGCTTTATTCTGGCATGTTTTATTAGGAGGCACTATTTTGCCAGCTCTGTGTTCTTCATCAATGAATCTGGCAGAGAGGATAATTATTTGCATATAGTTGTCCACATGGTGTACAGTTGCTTAATAATTTCTATCATATTCTAATAATGCGGATATGTATCATCTACAATTATCCATTAGAAATGTACATAAGTGTCTTCTAGTGGTAAGAATTTGTCTTTGTGGGGGCATTCATGTCATCATCAATATTGACGTTCAAGGCAGGAATGAGGGGAGGGAAGAAGGGAAGAAGAAAGAGAGAGAGAAAAGACACAAAAAGAAAATTAACAAAGGGGTAGTGGGAAAGGAGGACGGAGGGAGAACAAACCCTTTGGGTATGCAGGGCAACTTATGCTTTCCATTACAGATAATCTGAAGTGTTTATTATCATTTCCAGTAATTTCAATTTCCCATTTCATCGTCATGCTTGTTTAAAATTTGGGTTGTTCTTGAATGAAGTGCAGTTGGGCCAAAATTTACTGTTGCCATAAGCTTGTAAATGTTTATGATGCATCCAAATGCTTATGGTCATACAGAAATTGTAGCATTTTTTTCAAGAAAACCTGGACTATCCAGCAATCTACTTGCTATGTCCTACTGAAACACAGTTAATGTGAATTTTCTATGGTCAACATGCTATAAAACACAGTAATACTAAATGACAAATGCTATTTTCCATAATGAATATTTACTAGCATCTTTGCAAATGTGAAGTGAACCACATGGAAGGTTAGAAATGTGGCTTTTATACACTTTATGTTAAAGTCTTAATGCTTACTATTCAATTTCCTTGGCCTTTCTTTCCTTTCCTTGGCCTTTCCTTTCCTTTCCTTGGCCTTTCTTTTCCTTTCCTTGGCCTTTCCTTGGCCTTTCCTTGGCCTTGCCTTTCCTTGGCCTTTCCTTTCCTTGGCCTTTCCTTTCCTTTCCTTTCCTTGGCCTTTCCTTTCCTTTCCTTTCCTTTCCTTTCCTTTCCTTTCCTTTCCTTGCCTTGCCTTGCCTTGCCTTGCCTTGCCTTGCCTTGCCTTGCCTTGCCTTGCCTTGCCTTGCCTTGCCTTGCCTTGCCTTGCCTTGCCTTGCCTGGCCTGGCCTGGCCTGGCCTGGCCTGGCCTGGCCTGGCCTGGCCTGGCCTTGCCTGGCCTTGGCCTTGGCCTTGGCCTTGCCTTGGCCTTGCCTTGCCTGGCATTGCCTTGGCCTTGCCTTGGCCTTGCCTTTCCTTGGCCTTTCCTTTCCTTTCCTTTCCTTTCCTTTCCTTTCCTTTCCTTTCCTTTCCTTTCCTTTCCTTGCCTTGCCTTGCCTTGCCTTGCCTTGCCTTGCCTTGCCTTGCCTTGCCTTGCCTTGCCTTGCCTTGCCTTGCCTTGCCTTGCCTTGCCTTGCCTTGGCCTTTCCTTGGCCTTTCCTTTCCTTGGCCTTTCCTTGGCCTTTCCTTTCCTTTCCTTGGCCTTTCCTTTCCTTTCCTTGGCCTTTCCTTGGCCTTTCCTTTCCTTGGCCTTTCCTTGGCCTTTCCTTTCCTTTCCTTGGCCTTTCCTTTCCTTTCCTTGGCCTTTCCTTGGCCTTTCCTTTCCTTGGCCTTTCCTTGGCCTTTCCTTTCCTTTCCTTGGCCTTTCCTTTCCTTTCCTTGGCCTTTCCTTGGCCTTTCCTTTCCTTGGCCTTTCCTTGGCCTTTCCTTTCCTTGGCCTTGCCTTTCCTTTCCTTGGCCTTGCCTTTCCTTTCCTTGGCCTTTCCTTGGCCTTTCCTTGGCCTTTCCTTTCCCTTGCCTTTCCCTTGCCTTGCCTTTCCTTGGCCTTTCCTTGGCCTTTCCTTGGCCTTTCCTTTCCTTTCCCTTGCCTTTCCCTTGCCTTGCCTTGCCTTGCCTTGGCCTTCCCCTTCCCCTCCCCCTTCCCCTTCCCCTTCCTTTTTTTTTTCCTTTTTTTGCCCCCCTTTTCCCCCCTCCCCTTGTTTTTCCTATCAATTTTCTACTTTCCAATTGGAAGGAACACAGTTGAAGCCATTTTTTAGAAAAGTCATACTTCATCTCTCTCTTATTTCTTTTCTAAATTCCTGTCTCTCTTCAACATGTTTGACAGCAGGCTATTTCCCATCTGGCTTGGGCAGATTTTCTACCGAATTGCCATTTGCTTCTATGTTGAACCTGGACCACATAGATGGCTGACAAGTGAATATTTGGAACTGATTCCATATGAATAGATCTACTGAGCATGCACCTTTCAGATCATCTGCCTTTATGTGGCAGATGAGGAGTATCCTGTTGGTATATGCCAGACAAACTCTGTACGTGTGGAGATATGTGCAAAGTAATGCCTTTGACATTTTGAAAGTGACAAATGGTATGTGAAGTAATCTTAAAAATTGCATATATTTCTTCTAGTTCTTCAGAAATACAAAATGGATAGTATATAGATATGGTGCATGGAAAAAATTAGAGCTAGTCATTTCTGTAACGTAAATTGCAGAATTAGATAAAGAGGGGGCTTTAGTAGTGTTGCATTGATGTTCCTAAACCACCTGATAAGGGTGAGGCAAAAAAAAAAAAAAAAAACCAAAAATTGAGAAAAAGGTAAAACACTCATTTTTTTATCCTTTATTCTTGTGCAGTTAATACAATCAAATTCTGCTATTAATATCAATAATGCCTCAGTTGCAAAACATAATGACAAAAGTCTTTGAATCTGTTACATGATTCTCTTCACTTTTACAAGGTTTTTTGACTAACTTTTCACTAGCTGTGATCAAGCAGATCAAACTATGACTCTTCTAGAGCATATCACTCTTTGTATCCCTGGCACTTCCGTATTCATGGACTACCAGGATGCCCTGAAAAACACAGGAAAGGGTTTAACGTTCAGATCTTTAAAAGCTAATTTTAAACTCAAATATTGTTAAAAAAAAAAGTACACTCTCCTGACTATATAGAGACTCTTCACTGTGCATGGGCAAGAAATACATCTCTCAGGATATGAATGATGTTAAATTATGTATTTTGGGATTAACATCTCCAGCATTTCCAAGACAAGTCTTACATAAATACCCATTATTCAAAGTTACAGTAACTTGCAATGGTAACACAGATACAGGTATGAAAATTAATTCATATAAGTGCATAAAATAGATCTGCATAGGGTATATTTATAAATTCACAATAGAAAGTTGGCAACTACTGTGATTCAAGCAAATTATACCTCACATGTCAAAAGAAAATATGTATGAGTAAAATCAACAACCTTCCAGTAGAAACGCATTGGCTGCAGGCCCCAGATATCAGCACACTCACTTAAGTTCAAACCATGAAACAAAACTTCAAGGTTCTCATATTCTATTGATTCAGATTAATTTTTGACTTTTAAAGTTAAGTTCTCTTTTCTGTAAATTGAAATGAGATAACAAATAAAATGTCTTTTTTTTTACAGACACTTTTACCTCTCACACAAAAGGCCCATATTTTTCATGGTACACTGTTCTAAGAGATTCTCAAAATTGTGACCACTAACATATGAATTCTAAAAAATCTCTTAGGCCCACTAATGTAAGGTGCACAACACTTAGCTGTAGAATTTTCTTTATATATTTTTGCATAATGTAGCCAATCTTAACATTTAATTATTTTTTTCCAAAATCAGAGACAAGAGTGGGGTAATTTTCCTTTCTTTTGTAATTTTTTTGAAATTCAGTCAGCTTTGTAGCATGCAATTAAAATATTGCTTAGAGTGTGTACATTTTGATGACAGTAAAATTGACATAATTTCATCAGTCATAGAATCTAGAAAGAGTATTTCACACTCCACTCACTTAAATTAAAGATTCCACTGCAGAGAAAAAAAAGGATTTCAGGCAATAATTTATGATCTGCTACTTGATGTCTTCTCTAGGAATATGACTTCATTAATTATTTATATTTATCTAAGCCACTAATAAATTAAATACAATAGAATTCTTCCTACCTCAGTGATAGGCTGCTGGATTCAAAGAGAATTTAAACAAATAAATTGTTTCATCAGTAAATGTATAACAGTTAATTCCCATGTTGTATCCTGTAACTATGTTTATATTCAGCTGATTTATATTACCTGTTCTGACTCTAGGGAGTGACCTATAAGAAATATTCACAGAAAAAGTTTTTATGTCATAATACTGAATTTTTTTAGCTGACCTGACCATGTTCTTAATGCAGGTATTTTACAATATATTTCACTACCTGCCTTTTTTTAAGGACATGTTTCCAAATATAGAAAATTTTAAATCAGGCACAGCTGGGCATATAAATTACTCAAGACAGATCTTTTAATAGATGCTTGTAATTTCAAATATTGTAGCCTAATGTATTAAAAATACAAACAAATAAATTATTCATTTCCTAAATACGCAACAGCAAGTGAAAAGAATAGTCTTAACTCTCCCCTGAGAGTTTAGTCAGCCTCCTTCTTTGCTGCCTTTATTATTCCAGACAGATTTTGCAACTTTTTTTTGGTAAACATCTAAAAATTGCTTTACTTTTGGGGCTTGCCTGAAAAAAGTAGATTAGAGTAAATGCCTTGTAAATATATGACTAGCACTTCATCATCCTATAGATGTGTAGGATTTTGTCTCCTATGTTTTGTCTAGCTTTTAAAAGACCAGAGCTTTGCTATTTGCAACAGCATGTCTGAATAGGATATGTGGCAATGGCTTAAAGAGAGTTTTAGACTGGACATTAGGAAGCATTTCTTTGTCCAGAGGGTGAGCAAGCACTTGGAACGTACTCTCAGAGAGGTGTTTGATAGCCCAAGCCTATCAATGTTTAAGAGACATTTGGACAGCACCCTTACCAATGTGCTTTTACTTGGTCAGCCCTCGATTGGTCAGGCAGTTGGACAAAATGATTGTTGTAGGTCCCTTTAAATGGAAATATTCTGTTCTGTTCTATTCTATTCCTTTGATGCCACTTTTTATACAATTCATTTTCTTTTTCTCTTTTTTTTTCCCTTTCCCTTTTCCTTTTTTTCCTTGTCTTTTTGTTTTTTTTTTTTCTTTTTTTTTTTTCTTTTTTTTTTTTTTTCCTGTTTGCTTTTACACTCAGAGAAGATTATTTGATACACCAAAAGGATTGGGCTGGAGTGTTATATTTTAATTACTGAGTGTCTTCAACTTACTTCAGTATTCCCAATATGTTTTAGTGTAGGCAAATCAGACCAATTACATTACTTCAATTCTTACAGCATTCAGTTCTGACAAAGTGTTTTCTTCTTGGTAAGAAGATGAAGTCCTTTGTTGCTTTCCCAACTCCTTTTTGAGGACCGATTTGATGGAAAATACTTTTATCCCTAGAGAAGTGTTTGACAAGAGGCTTTTACATGCTTAATACCTCTGTTCTATGGTGCTGTTCTCTGTTCCTGCACAGTTGCACAAATATTCCTGCACATTTTCAGCCTGTTCCTTTAATTTACTTCCATTAGAAATGACAGGGATAGCAAGGACTTAACAATCTGATTTTGTGAACCAGATAATTAATTAAAATCTGAAAAAATAAACAAACTAACAAAAAACCACCAAAAAACCAAAACCAAACCAAACAAAACCCAACAGAAAAATCAACTAACCAACAACAACAAAAAAAATGCAACAAAAAAACAGACAAAAGCCCCCTGGGCATAACAGTTCTATCTCTAACATATGTGAATACAAAAGTAAGGCTGAAGTTTCACTGTCACATCAAACTGCCATAGGGCTGCTGCACTTTGCAAGAACTGACAGCTATTTGAGCTGGTTTAGTGAACTAAACCAGCAGAATAATGTTCCACTTTTTTTTTTTCATGAAATTATTTTGCTTCATATTTATCTACATAGCTGCAAATGAGGCTGGAAGTATTCATAGTATGAAGAAAGCAGTGATAGTAGGCAGACAGGAATGTGGAAGAGAAAATGGGATTTCTGCACAGGTAGCTGTTACACCAAGTCTGAAGACCATTCTGAGAGATTTTCATGCTTTCTGGTAGTTTCAAAAAGGTCTAATGTATCTCTTAGTAGGAGAAAAAAGCCAGATGTGAGTAGATGAAGTACAGAGGGGAGCTAAGTGACTTTTGCATATGTTTAAAACTGCTATTTTCCCAATACCTTCCATTCACTCTGCCACAAAGTTTGCAGAATCTGAGCATCATCTCCTTCAGGTTGGTTTTTCTTTTTTTTAATCTTTTTCTTTTCTCCTGTAGGTCTAGGCTATGGTATCAAGAGAGCCACAAGTAATTATAACACAGGCTAATATTAAAAACATTAAAAAAAAAAAAAAAAAAAAAAAAGAAAGGGGATCCCACAGACCCTTTAAAAAGTAGCTGCTTGGAGTTTATAACATTCCTTACTCTTTGAAGTTAAGTCCTTACTGTAGCTAAGGCTGCTTTCTGTATCCTGACATAATTCTCTTTTCACACCTCCACCAAACTTAAAAGGTGACACATTTTGAAGAGCCATTTTGAAAACTTTCCTTAAATCTCAGGCAAGACTAGAAGACAAGGCTATTGAGCACAATGACTGGCACTGAGCATTACTGGCACATTTATTTCAACTAATGCATATATTTGACAGTTAGTGATCAATGCAGAACACAATTTTAGAAATTTTTTTTCCAGGAGACATTGGCAGGATTTTTTTCTTAAATATTTTTGTCACTTCTCTTACACATTAAACAATTTTCTAAAATCAGAATTATATGCTGCCTTGTTTGAAGAAATAAGAGAAAAAGAACACCCTAAGCTTCACAGAGACAGTTAGTGAGATTTGCTTCTACTCTTCCAGTAACTCTATTTTGTCTGGCTCTGGCAGATAAACAGAAGGTCTATTCTTTTTGCACATCTATGATTAAATATATTTATGTAAAACCAGCTAAGCCACAGATATGAATCATACAGAAACCTTTCAAAAATCAGTTTCAAGACTGAAGGAAATAATAGGTAAACTATATATAAATTTAGTCCCTGAAATTGTTAGCGATACACTTAGTTGATATAACTGAAACAAAATTCTACAAATCGGAAAATTGTGAACACTTTGGAAGTTTAAAATTTTCATTGTTGCAAACGTATTCCCAGATTCCCAGATTGTAAAGTATGAAACCCAATCAACATTGGCTGTGAATTTAATCACTATTGTGGTTTCAGAATCTGTAGCTATTTCCTGCAGATACTGTGTGGGACACAGGATATCTGAGCCACCTTTATTAGGTGCTGTAAAGTACTGCTCCGGGAGAAAATTTACCATCTCATAATCCAGAACTCCACTTAAAAACGATGCCTATTTTCTTATGTATATGTATATATTATATATCCTTAGTTAATTAAAAAAAATCACTTTGAATATGAATACTCAGCATGCAAACATCATCTTATTGCCTATAATTCTCAAGATCTAAAGTAGTATTATTAATAATAATAATAATTCTAGGCAATAATTTGCTTTTATTGTTAAGACACCCTAGTTCTTTTGAAGCTCCTTGTTACCTTAAGACCATATATATTACATAATATGAGAATTTTTTGCCCGTCCTTGGAGATGGGACATATAAACCAATCTGTCTCTATAGAAATAAATAGGAAATCAAGTACCAAGATGGAATGCCTTTTTCTTATGCTTGCCTGCACTTAGTCTGTAATCCTTCATGCAATCTGAACTGCAATATTCATCACTTATACATGCATAAAAGTGCTGATCTTCAGTTCTCCTATAACTAAAACAAATTAATACATTTGTCTTCATGAGTTGAACAAAATACAAAAAAAAGGGTGTAAATTATCTATTTTTATGCAGGTCAAGTCCTGTATTGAAACTAATTTGAGAATTTCAACTGCCTGAGCAGTTAATCTACTATTTCTGAAATGTAAGAATGTGTAGAATTTCATCTATTTGATGAAAGAAGTGGTTTTTATGGTTGCCTCAGGATTATGAGCATTTTAAAGCACTATCTGGGAGGCATGCTTTATATCAACTGGACTGAGCTTTATATCAACAAGAAATTACCAAAACATTTAACATCCTGTAGTTATTGTGAGCTGACTCTGCCTTAGAGAAGCTGCTTCTAGTAGAGAGTTACCAAACAGATATAACCAAAGCAAAGACATTATTAAAACTTCATGTTGATGTTATTGTGCCTAGGATCATGATGTATAGTACTCATATATGTTGTGTAAATGGTGTAGGAATAAGTCATATGAGAAGCAGTGGAGGGAGCTGGGGTTGTTTAGCCTGGAGAAAATGAGGCTTAGAGGAGACCTTCAAGAATGTTGGCCTTTTCTCCCAGGCAGCTAGCAACAGACCAAGGGGAAGTGGCCTCAAGCTGCTCCAAGAGAGGTTCAGGTCGGACATGAGGAAGAATTTCATTGCTGAAAGTGTTGACAAGTACTGGAATGAGATGTCCAGTGCTCAGGGAACTTGTGGAATCACCATTCCTGAAAGTGTTCATGGAACAACTGGATGTTGCACTTTATGCTATGGTTTAGTTGACAAGGTGGTGTTTGGTCAAACGCTGGACTTGATGATCTTGGAGGTCTTTTCCAAAGTCAATGATTCTGTGAATTCCATGAGTCTACAGATTGTATTGACAAAGACTCATCTACAAATTTAAAATTTTTCTGGCCTGATACATTGCCCTTAATTAGAAAAAAAAAACCTGGTGTATTACATCCCAGCACATGATTTTTCCATGGTTTGCAGTTAGATGTATCCAAGGCCACTTCACATCGCAGTTAATATCCATGATGAAATAGTTAATAGCAAGATATTCATTGTTTAGAGAGTTTCCCTTATGGCTCACCAAAGGATTGGGGTGTTCTGCAAAAGTGTGAAATGGGTTTTCAGGTCTTGGCAGTTTTGTTATGACCTTACACGTGTCTTTCAACATAATCTTGTCTGCCTGACCAAAATCTTCCCACATACCAGAAATACTTGTAGAATTTCTCTGGACTTCATTAATTCATCTGTTTATTGCTGGGTAGTGTTAGACAAATATTTCTTCCAAAGGAGGCTATATTTGCAAATCATTCATATGTATCACAGATTTGCAAGGCGAATTGAAAAAAGGAAGCACTGTATAAATATGAAATACTTTTATCTGTGACAAAAATAATATTGATTTTCTCACTAGAGGTTTCAACAAAGATATCTTCCCATTCTGCAGCTGTGCAATTAAACAAGGGTACATAGATAATAGTGTATTATGATTATGATATTTTGAAATTGTCTGTGATGTTAAAATGCATGAAGAGTCTATGCAAAATGTTACTAACACTCAATTGTTTAATCTGTCTAAGAGATGTGCTTTAGAGCCGTTTATAAAGATAGTTTGAGGAGTGGATGAAAAAACTAACCAGTCCCCCTTCAAAAAAGAAAGAAAAATAAAGCTAGGATGGCTAATAAAATAATTTAATAATGATCTGAGTATTTAAACCAGTAAAAAATCCAAAAACATCTTCTTTCTGTTCAGGTAATGTTGGTACTACAAAAAGAAAGTATTTTCATGTCTTATTTGGATTATTCCTTATAGGTTACCATTATCCTGTTTTGTTTCATTTTTTAATGCACTCACTGTGGAGGATAGATATGTTTTAAACTAGTTGTGGATTAATATTTTTATGTTCCTTTCCCTGCCCTAAAACAATAAGTAGTTATGGACGCCGGAATTACTCAATGGCTACTGTACTTTCAACTCCCAAATATTAATCAAACTTCGATATCAATTATTTTGCATATTTAGGTCTTTGAAATTAATATTTAATAAATCTCAGCTAAATCACCCATCTTGGTTATATTTCCACTTTATATACCTGTATGAACTTTAAAACAGTGGTTCTATAAAGAAATGACCAGAAATTAGTTTCAGCTGGAAATAGTTATTAGTGGGAAGAAGTGAAAACAATGAGAGAACACACCACCTGAGAAAGTGGTTTGATTACATTTAGCATAAAATACTGATTTTCCTGACTTACCAGCAACTTGTCTTTTCCAAGCCATACATGTAACTCAAAGATGAATACATATCTTTATCTATATAGAGATATATATACACACATATATATATATATTTATATATGTCTGTAAAGGTGTAGTGAGCAGGTTTGGTTTGGATTTTGTTTTGAATGTTTACAGTTTTAATTTAGACACAGGGTAGTTTAGACTGCTAAACATCTAGTTAGACACTAAACATCTACTGAGGATTTTTCATTGTAGTAACTACAACTTAATAAATATTTTCTGTTTACTCCATGTCTAATATTAAAATATTATAATCCTAATGCAGCAGGAAGTGGCTGGCTTAAAAATAAGAATCTAAAAACACCGATTCTTTTTTTCAATCAAAATTTTGATTTTGAAAATGGAGCCAGGGACTGGGAACTGAGAACATCCCTTTTCTTTCTTCATATGTTGCTTGGAGTTTTAACCCTTCTTTCTGTCGCTTCCTTCCCATCCCACTTAGAGAGGGTCAATAGGGTTAGGGAGTTGAGGTGGCTGTAACTTTTAAAACAAAAGTATTTCTGTGGAGATAAATTAAGTGCTTCTCCTGTAGCCAGTACTCATACTTTCCTATGGCATGTAGTAACTGTGACTGTCAGTCTTTACTTCTGAGTGCTGAATACACTCTAGATTCCAGAAGGTTTTTCAGGCCCTGTAATATATGAGGCTGTAGAAAATAGTTTTCCCTGGTTCCTCATAATCTAGGCATCTACTCCAGAGTTATGTGTAAACTTTCCATGTTGTTTCTGTTATGCCTATGACTTCAGTATGCCTGACACTTGCGAGAAACTGTACTCCACAAAGTGTGTCACCAGTTATCTCCTATGAAGCGATGTCTGTTCCAAAGGACTGAGCTGAATTTTGTCTTGCAAAAGCAAAAGGAAACCTTGTCATAGTAACAGAAGAGTGGGGGTAATGGAACAGTACAAAGCCCAAAACTTTAAAATACGACATCAGTAAGCATGCAAACAGTTTGGTGGCAGAATGTTTAGACTGTAGTTCTTGACAGGGCTAAGCAATTGGTTAAGAGAGATATTTTTAAGCTAAAACTTAAATGGTTCGTCCATTCCCAGTAGTATCAATGGTGTTAATCAACATTCTTATGGAAATTTCAGGTATGTTTACCCTGGAGAGATTGTGACTGTAGTATATTGTATTTACCCACAAACTTTCTTTAGGATAGATAGATAGATCAAGCTGGCATAAGCACAACAGGAATGGGTTCATGCTGAGAAACAAACTCAAAACAAATAAACCAGAACTCTCCTATTCTGAGTTTACTGCTTTTTCTTTCAACTGGCAAAACTAGAACTTAAACTGGTTGTTTTGTTCATTGTATTCTAGTCACATACAGCTTCAAAACCTAGATATCTTTCCTGTTATATCTGGCTTTCTCCTTCCAATAAATATTTGACTACACAAAGAGGTTCTAAATTATCTCAATTTTGTACCTACGTTCTGAATATGATGGTGTATTCCTACCTACCTTTGTCTTTTGCTTAGGCCAAATGCACAGAATATGAAATAATGTTGCAAGGCAAATAAAACCGTTTTGGGTTTACTAATAACAAAAGAAAGAGAATCAAACAGAAAAAAAAATGCTATCTGTGGTCTCTGTGTATTCAGAATGTATTTTTCCTATCTAGCAAATCAAAAGCAACATGTGAGTATGCCCTGTGGACATATTTAAAAGTACTTGGCAATTCATAGTCATTCCTTTTGGTAAAATACACCTGGCATGATGAAACAAAAAAATTCCTGGTTCAAAATTGTCTTTTTGAAGGAGTTAGCAGAATGCTAACTTCTCTTCTTTTTGATTTACTTAAAGTCAAAATCAGTTCTACATGCTCCAACTGCTTTCATATGATAGAATGAGTAAAACAGTAAAATCTCCTGCCTTGTTGCTTTTAGTCTAAGTTAAAATCTAGTAGGAAGCATTTTCAAGACCAGTTAGATCAGCATAATTTCAAAATACTAATCTGTATGCAGTGAAGCCTCAATATAAAAAGCTTATGTGTTTATAATTTTTGTTTAAACATATCATTATGTGCATAAATCTTTATATACTGAGACTTCAGGGCAGAAAACATATCTATGTATAGCTTCTGCAGTAACTATGGGAGACTGTTAAGTTTTGTATAGATGCTTTAAAAAAGCGTTTTATGCAAATTTTCATTTTTGTTTTAAACTTTCGTATCTGCAACTAGAAATTATTGCTTCTCCTCTTGAGGTCGTTGAACTTGTGCAGGAAGGAAGAAAGGTCTCTATAATCTATAACAGAAGGGCTTAAAATTATTCTGGCAGAAATTCCCATTTCTGTAAACAGAAGCTAGAGTAGGATCAACAAATAATTTATAGATTATGTTCTGCAGATCCTCTGGTCCCAGTTTGTCATGGGAATAAATTACCCGTGGATAGGGAAATAAAAGGGATAGAAAACAACAAAAGAGAGGGGAGAAAAAGTCAGATATCTTCATGCTGGTCTTTTCCCTTTCTCTTCACTCAGTGGAAGATTATGTACTCAGTGCTTTTCCATGATTTTGGAAGAAAGTTTTAAAAATCACTGTCTGTCCCCTCCCTGTCTTCCCCCCATACACAGACTTGTAAGATTGCTGGGGTTTTTTTTCCAACTGCTTTTTCTTTCTGATAAAGATTGAGATGTGAAGTTTCCATTTCCTTGTTTCAGAATTTTATTCTCTGTTTCTTTTATTTTCTTTCTTTATTCCCTTATACTTTATTACTTTGCTCTTATTCGTACCATAGGTACTTTGCAAATTCATTAATATATTTTGTCTGTGAGTTTTAGAGTTTCTATTTTCCTCTTATGGCTTTTTTTGTTTTTGTTTTGAACATTGAATTTCCTTAATGAGGAATTAAAATGGAATTATATTAAACAGTTTAGATTTAAAAATTTAAAAATCAGGACATGGGCTTCTTGCAGCACCACATGGCAGGGCTCAAGTAATCTTTCAGTCATGTGATGAGAGTGATAGGGAAAATTTCCTCTAAATGTCGGAAATCTTTTGCATTAACTTGCTAAAATTTTTCTGTCCTGCAGGGAAAACAGCTGTTACATCCAGAGTGTAATCTGGGTGCCTTGACCACATTCTCTGTTTATTGTTTCTTACTTTTTTATGCTACTTTTGTCATCCACAGATCAGACTGTGGTACTTTTAGCCACATCAGGTGCTTCTGGGTGTATTTTCCATTGCTGGGACTTGCAGTCCTATTTGTAAGAGAAAAAAAGCTAGGAGAAAATGTAGTCTGAGGAAATAATATTGTTCATATGCTTCCTTTGTTCTCTTAATAGCTACTTCTGTCAGTATAAACAGAGTTAAAAATTCCTTTTTTTAAAATATCAGATTGTTAGGTGTACTCAATATTTGCTGCAAAATGTGAACCCCTGAATTCAGAACATTCTAAGTCCTCCAGCATTTGAATAGAACTGCAGCATTCAGTGCTAGCTTTTTCATGGGTATGAATTTTTAAATGCTTGTTTTAATACCAGCAATATATAATACTTGTCATCCCAGATTGATCCTTACTTGTGACAGGATTACTTCTTAGACAGGATAATAAGGTATAACAAATAAGACATTGTATTAGAAATATCAAAGGTCCTGTAGTATGTCCATTCCATGACTGCGCAAAATTTTGCTCACCACCAACAGTAAGTAATACAAATACTATTGAACAGAATCACTACTAGCTGTATGTTTTTAATGCAACCCTCATAAACTTAACTAATTGTAGACTGCATTAGCCCACCCTTTATTGTTTCTGTCTATGAATTCCTCAGTTAATTAATTTTTTAACTGCTTCAAATAGACTTGAATTGTAAGTGTACAAATCTGATCCCCAGAAGATATAAATATTACATGGAGTGATGGTACTCACTATATTTAGACCAACAGAGAGTGTGGAAACAAAATGCAAATCAGTTTAATTAGAAAGCAGCCTGTCAGATCAGAAGACAGCTTAAACTGAGTCCAAGACTATTTCTCTGAATCTAATGTTATTTAAGTTGTTAAATATTTATATGCAGTGTAATGTTGAAAATATCCCCAAAAGATTACAGAATGCACTTATAGTTCCCCAGGCTCTTGTGGACTAATCACTTTCCTTCTTCCATCTGACTGAAGCAACATGTCAAGTTTAGGGTTTTTCAGAATTCCAGCATAATCAGGATGGTCTGAAATGTTGCGACTTAGGCCACTGAATGCACAAGAGAGTAGAAAATAATTTGTTTTCCTTTCTTTGTGCTTCCTGTATAGTCTAATGCAGACACAGTTTATCTCCTAGCACAAAACATCATCTTTTTCTAAGCATAGATGATAAATGCACAAGTCCTTGCAATTTGAATACTTTGAGGATGGCTCTCACCATCTTTCATTCTTGAGTGAAGGAAAAGGTGCTTTTGTATCTGTAATTAGCAGTCCTGTGTTCTATACTGGCACAGCAGCTCTTTGTTGTAAGCTTTCTTCTCAGGAAAAGTTCTAGATATGTAAAAATAATTTGAAGAAATATGGAATAAATTAAAAGAAATTTTTAAAAGTATACATGTTTTCTAACAGTTTTTTTCCAGCAGACTATAAACCATCCATGCATATCCTCAGCTCCTTCGCAGTTGATCACTGTACATTGAATAGTTTAACAGGCAGTATCTCTGTAGCAGATACAGAGGATTTATTTAAAGGTAAAAAGTTAATGAAAATATATTTTATTACTCATCTGAAAGAAACTCTAAAAACTGTAGCCAGTAAGTAGCATTATTATGACAGAAAGAAAAGGAAGAGGGATACATTACAGAATTGCATTCATCTCAACCGAAAGAGGGGATGCCATGCCTTTTCGTTTTGCTCTTTTTCTTCCTTTCCTGAGATTTCTTAACTGCTTCAATGAAGAGTCTTTTGTTCCTGTTTTTGAAGAAGGACAAGAAAAATGATGGCTTTGTTCTCTTCTCAAACACTGCACAAGTCTTAACAGAGAAAGCACTTCTAACTGACATTATTTACTCTATGACATTCAGAAAATAGAGGCTTTCTCCATTGCCATTATTCAATTATCAATGTATATTTTAAAATACTTATTGAAAAGCCTTTAAGCACAATGTCAAGAAAAAGAGAACAGATTACATACAAAGATATGAAATCAGCCTTTGAACTACCCCTTGAAATATTGAAGTGTTCAAAAGCTACAAAATTATCATGTCATTTTAAAATAATGAATTATGAGAAAAAAATACATCAAAAGATGAGAAATTACATCCCTGTTATCCAAACACACTGAATCTTATCCTCCTGAATTTCTTGCTGCCTGGTACTGTTAATAAGTAAGTGCATGTTGAAAGGTGTTTTAAGTGCCTGACAATCTATCAAATAAAGACTTTTGTGAGTTGGTCCTGAAGCATAAATTTTTTGTCCATCTTTTAATAAAGTAACAGGATAAAGTGTTCATTTAATATCTGACCTTTTATTGGCTTTAGGGTAGCAAGCTATGGAGCAACAGCCTGTAGATTTATGTATATTAGACTAAATATACTGAAGCACATTTAAAAACTTATTGGCAAAAACTGAAAGAAGAATACTGTGTGACTAAATATAATATTTGGGTATGAAGATGTTTGAGACCACGAGACTAAATGTGATAGGAGCTGTTGAATCAAGTGGCCTGGCTTACTGACAACACCACCTGGATCAAGTTTTCTGGATATATATTCCTGTGAGCAAGTGGCTTTGTATTTATGTGACCACTGTGATTGTGTCGAGAAGCAATTGGCTTTTTTGGAATAATTTTACAGCTGTTAAAGATAGTTCTTCATGAGATACTATTTATTTTTATTCGGAACAACTAACATTTAATGTAATATATTCCATGTGATGTTTCTTCCCTGTGGTCTCTTCAGGTTCTCCATACAGAGACAAGATCACTATAGCAATTCTTCAGCTGCAGGAAGAAGGCAAGCTCCACATGATGAAAGAGAAATGGTGGAGAGGCAATGGTTGCCCAGAAGAGGAAAGTAAAGAGGCCAGTGCTTTGGGAGTTCAGAATATTGGAGGAATCTTCATCGTGCTGGCAGCGGGATTGGTGCTTTCTGTCTTTGTGGCAGTTGGGGAGTTTTTGTATAAATCAAAAAAAAATGCCCAATTGGAAAAGGTAAATATTGTCATTGCCTGTTTATTTTATATTTATGATCTACTTAAATAATACTTCAAACATTTTGTGATGTTTAGTGAAATGTAGGTGATGCATACTTGTTTATTCTTATAGTAAAGCATTTGTATAACAAAGGATGACAGCAAAATATCCAAAGTTTTACATTTACAGCTTTTAATTTTTCTTCAATGTGTTTAATTGTAGCCAGATTTCAGGACAAGTGACTATTTCTCCTCTTATTCAAGCCTGAAAAAAGACAGCTTTTTACTCCTGGAAGTTCACTGCAGTTAATTTTATGGATGAAGAAGAAATCTGAAACTGTAATGGGAAACAAATTAATCTTCTACAGATAATTCTGATTTTCAAAAGACAAACTGTCTGTAGCTCAAAGTCAAAATCTAAAATGTCTCTATAGAAATGTTCTTTATAGGAATTTATACTTGCAAAGTTGTCCTGGTAACATCTGGAAAAGATAACATAAACATGATGCTTTTTTTTTTTTTTTTTTTTGGTGGGTTTACTACTGATATGATGTCCTGTAATTTCAAACTGAATCAGTTTTGAAAATACTGTTGTTAACTTGTTGTGTACTTGCAATTTATACAACCAGAATACTGTAATTGTGCTAAGACTAGTAATATATTGATAAATTTGTAGCTGAAATTATCATTTTGCATAATAATTAAATAAATCTTTCCATATGTATGTGCCCATGTCTAAACCTAAAAAAAAAATAATATATTTTATTGCTGTGGCAAAATCTGAATTTTAAACATTGAGACAAATGGTTGGATTTTGCTAGGTCTTCTTTTTTATTATTATTTTTTACTTTTTACTTTTGAGGAGATTGTGATCTTTTACAATTTTTAAATTTATGTTTAGAAATGTAATTTAATAAAATCAGTAGTAAATCCAAAAGCTATATTTATATTTGTATTTTTCCAGATGATGCTAGTGAACTTTTTTAACTTGAATCATTACTCAGAGAACTTACTGTTTGTTTTCACTTCTTTTGAGGCAATTTTTGGTACTCAAATTTCCTGTTATAAATATATTGTTAAGAATTTTTTTCTAACACACACTAAGGCAGTGTGAGGTTTCAAGGTCCTAAACACTGTTTGAACATGGGTACATTCATTTCATTGTTAAAGGACTCTTTAGGTCCTCTTCTTTACAATACTGCAGGCTAATTTCTTCTGTTAACATGCTATTGCAATATTATGTTTCTGAATTGAATTTGTAAGGAAAAATATACTGGTTACTTAAGAAACTCATGTAAATATCAATAATTTTTATCCATTCCTAAAATGGATATGGATCTCATATGAACATCAGTAAAATTTGGTTTAGATTTTCTGGAGTTTAAGCAAGCACTCAAGTAGGAAAACAGCACTGCTTTGTTAATATTTTTGTTACATGAGTTCAATATTTTATAGGGTGTAAATACACGTGACAAAAGCAGCATGTTGGAAATTGTGAGAGGAAGTGAACAGAAACTTTCTAATTCAGGATTGGTTTCCTTAACTCCTTTAGTTTGTGAGGGGTGGGGGAAGAATTTACTTATGTTTGTTTAGTTTGGGGTTTCCTTGATTTTTCTTTTTCTTTTGTGTTTACTTTTTTCCACTTGTCTATTAGTGTTGGATAGAGATAGCAATGAGGAATGTGACCTTTCAACAGCATTTGTACCAGAAACATTTCATCCTCAAGTATTTAGATACTTTAAAAAGTTAAGGAATAAATCTGAAGCAGTTGAGTTGAGCTGAGTTGAGTTGAGTTGAGTTGAATTGAGTTGAGTTGAGTTGAGTTGAGTCAGGCTTCTCTCCTTTCTTTCCTCCTTGCCTCCAATCGCTTACCTTCCATCTCCTCCCTGCTACTCCCACATACCCTGATATCAGCAGACCACCAAAATTTCACTGCAGTTTCATTTATGGAACGAACTTAAGAGGAAGATGATGCTCATATCCCTACATGTGGCCTACCCCAGCATCCCCTCGTCCACCCTTGCAGCACTCAAAGACTTTCAGAAAACATCTTCTTTCAACCTTTCCAAGTGTAGCAGATCCCCTTGGCCTAGGAGAGGGAGCAAGAGCAGCCTAGGATAAGATGAGAAATCCTGTCGTTTGTCTCCAGTCTCTAAAAGTCCCTGCTGAGATGAGTAAACAATGCAAATAATTCTGCTTTGGATATCCCATGGGAGAGAGGAGGTACCTATTTTTGGCAACATTTGTGGTGTCATCCCTTAGGAATAAGAGTATCATTCTGGCATAGTGTTTGTCAATATTTGGAAAGAGGGAAGAGCAAAGGCCATATTAAGAGGAAAAAAAATGAATCAGATAACTTCAGCTTCTGAGTATATGGAGTATCCTGAGATATAAGTGGGCATAAGTGTTTGCTTTTTAATGTGTACAAAATATTCAGTTGTACTTCCAGCAGTGAGGCTATGCAGATTGAAATTGTATAATATAGATATGGAGTTTTAGATTTTTTTTATGTCACCCCGCTCTTGGAGCTTACACATAAATAGAGATATTGTCTGGTGTGAACCTGTTTGGAGGAGTGAAATCTTGAAAGGAATCAAGCTCATAAAAACAGCAGATAAAATGGTGTTATTTGCTAAAACAAAAAATGTCGCATCTTGTAAGAAAAGACGGCTCAAAATATCCATGCCCCTGATGTGTTTAAAAGTCCAAAGGAAACGTGACACTCATGAGACTTTCTGTGAAACAGATGATTTTATGCCACCACAACACCTTCCAGAGAGATAGAAATGCCTCTTTGATTGACATCTTTCAAAAGCAAAGATAAGTCTGCATGTTACCACAGTTAGACTGCCAGTCACTGGCACTTACTAGAGCTATCTTGCTTGAAAAATAATTATCCTAAATTGCTAACTATTTTCCAGAAAATCCAGAAATTATGAATGTGAAGACAGCCATATACGAATTAAATTCTGCTATAATTTCTAGCCATTCAAAACTCATTGAGCCTTCATCAGGATTGAACTAGGTATGCTTGTGTAAAAATAGCAGATGTAAATTTTGTTAATTTTGAACCATTAAGTACTTCAAATAATGGGAAACGAGACACATACCTTAACTAATTATTAAGAGATGAGGTCAGACACTTCCGACAGTAAAAATGTACTGGGTTAAGCCTCAACACGTACTGAAACAGTAATGCCAACAGAGTATTTCTGGAGTTATACAATCAAATCATAACATAAACATCAACTAAATTAGCCTCTCTGAAATAGTTATTAATTTATAATTTATTATAAAAGCAATAAAAGCAATAAGTCCATTATTACTTCCTTATATTTCACATACATTTACAGAGAAGACAAAAGCTATTGAACTTTCCATGTTAAATAATTCACTGCTCTGCTGCACAATTGAGTTGAGAAAGATCGGTGTGGATATTTACCTCAGTAGGCACAATGACTGAGTACTTGACAGAACAAAGCAGAGATCAGTAGCTGGGAATATACACGTGTTACATACAGAACTGTTTTACTTACAACTGCAGATTCCATGGAACAAGAAATTTGGAATGCTGAGTTGTGATTTCTGTATGAGACTAAGTCTTTGGAGATGGCACAAATTTATCTGGGTGACTCTTGCCTGAAATGAATTGAATACAATAATTTAAAACACTTTCTGTCCAATGCTCAAAACATGTTTATATAATATAAGGATAGCAGGAACAAAACTTTCTGATCCTAACAGGCTCAAAAATTCATGCAGCTTTAATGAACTGCAGAGTCTTTAGGTTATGGTATGATTTGATCTTAAAATTATTAGAAATTAAAAGTGGTTTTGTTATGATTGCTAGTAATTCTGAATTTTCTACTTCACACACAGGTTTTAATAATCTGATAACCTGGAGTGTATTTTGGACTAGATAACTCTTCTAGTCTTGCCTAGTACATAGTTTATTTCTTTCCTTCAGAGAAAGTGCCTGGAATGGCAGAGCACATATCCTTGTCTATGGCAGAATGTTGGTATTCCAGTTGGCACAGTGGGAAGGGGTAGGAGGAGATGGTAGGTCAGAGGTTGTCCTGACTGCATTCCTGCAGAGCAACCACAAGATGGTGCCTTCCAGTTTCTGAGAGGGAAATTTAATTGTCACTTTTTCGTAAAATTTACGTCACAATGCTTACCTATTGTTTAATTGCAGCCTTTCTGAAAATGCTAAGGGCTTGTATTATGTCCCATTGTTTATGATACAAACATCTAATTATGTCATCTACTTGGAAACATGTTATTATCAGACCTTATTTTATCTAGCCAATCTTGACAATAAATGCTCAGTCATTTGCATTTTATAATTGCTTTTGCTGCTGAATGACCTGCTCTCTTATTTTAACAGGCACTCATAGGGCAGTGAATAAGCAAGGTTAGAAACAGAAGCCACTTAAAACAATTATTATCTTTCTTCTTCTTTTTTTTTTTTTTTTTTTTTTTTTTTTTAAAATTGATATGCATCAATGCATTAGGTTTATGTCTATTTTACACATTAACTTTTGTATAGCTTATATTATTATTGTAAATGCCAGGGAAAACATTGACCTTGAAGACCATTAATATTTAACATCATATATTGATGATTCTCAGTCTGAGAATTTATTGACCTTTCCTTTGATCTTTTGTGTTCAGGGTTTTTTTTAAAGTTTTCTCTGAGATTATTTTCATTTTCATACCGCCCTTACACAGTCATTAGATACTACTGTGTCATCTGTGTGAGAGAAACTACATGTGGACTGCTGAAAACATTACGATGAAATTCACAGTATTGATGAAGGCAGTGCCACGGATATATAGACCATTGCTTGTTGTCACCCTTGTAAATTGTTGTCCTTGTGCCTATCCTGGTCAGGGTTTCTTTGGAAAGGGTGACATTGGCTGGAGAAGTTATGTGCAAACCTGTTTTTATCGACGCAGTTGTGCCACACCCTCCTCAAGAGGCGAGGAGGGGCCAAGAGCTGATAGGCTGAAACAGCTGTTGCACTGTGACCATATGCAGTTACACATCATCCTGATTTTGCTTCTCTCAAAAATGATTTAAATGTTCTCAATTTATTCACATGGAGTCAGTGTAAATGCTAACAAGAGTTTATTTTCCAAGGTCCTTTTATGATCTATTTGTACTAGGATAAGTTTCATTCATTATGCCTTGGAATGCTTCTTTTTAGAATTCATGTCAGCAAAGTGAAAATATATCTCTTGTTCTATATGGAAAGGATATATAGGAAGAAGTTAACAATTACTGAAATATTGTGATGCTTCTTTGTCAGCAAGATGTGTAGAAAGTCAGTATTTTAATCTTTGTTTTAATTGTTATCTCACCAACCGTGCAAAACTAAATTTCAGAAGTTTCACATGAAAAAATGAAAAGGTCTTAGGATTCTTCTTATTTTACCATAATATTTTATGATGTGGTGGTTTGGATTATTTTTCCAAATTCTACTAAATTAGTTTTCAGTAAAGTGCTTTTCTTCCTCAAAACAATCCAGTTACATCAGTTTTTCTGTAGTTCAAGAATATTCCTAATAGTTTAATATCAAAAGCCTTTGAATTTGGGGCAGTAATTTGTAATGGTTTTGGAGCAATAACAAAGTAAATCTCAGCCTAGTGATTTTTGTCCAGGGGGAGACAAGTTCAAAGGATTTTAAAGTTGAAAAGCCTGTTCCTCAGGCTACAAGAAACAAAAGAATGTGGACATTCTTGGTAAATTGAAGTAAAAGTTTTGGGATTTAGATCCCAAGTAGCTTTTATACTATCTACAGTCAGTGATGTATTCTGTATTTTTGTGTCATATTTTTTAATGGAGTAAGCTCAGAATTGTAATTTTGGCTGGGAAAGTAGCTGGGACAGGTCATGGAAGAAAATGTTTTTCCAACATTAGCACACTGCATTTTGCAGATATGCTGTTGGAAAATTGGGAATTCTATCATCCTGTAGTCCTCTGAGAACTGCATGAGTGTGTATAAAGCTGTATAATTAATTTGTGTGTAAGTGTAGAGATTACATGAATTTCAGGTATTAATTTTAATTAAATGCCCTCTTGGAAACCATGTAAGTATATATTAGAGGATATTTTCTAAGGGGAGGAATTGTTACAAAACCCAACAAATCAAAACAAACTCCCCCAAAACCAAAATCCAATCCACACCTTTAACAGAGGGAAAAACAAACAAACAAACAAACAAACAAACAAACAAAACCCCAAAAAAACAAACACAAAAAAAGTGGAAAAAAAAAGTTACCAGCTGTGACATTTATTTTAAAGTAATTTGCAAACAATAAAATACTAAAACCAAGAACTCTATTTTGATTTTTAATTGCAACTCAACCAGCATCGGTTTGGTAATGGACCTTTTTTACTGATGTATTTTTAATGTCTTTATTTGTGTCTTTCAAAAAACAACTGAAAATATAAAAGTGTATGTAAAGTTGACCATTACATAAATACCTAAGTACACAAGTACAGGAAGTTCACTGTAGTTCCATATTCATTCAGTCAAAGATCAAGAGATTAAATTATAGGTCTGAGTTATGGAATATTTTAAGTCTGACAAGAATTTAAAGTTGGATTAAAACAATTTGGAAACCTCTACATGTTGTTTACTTTATAGCAAATATGGTTCACTTTCATTTATCAGTAGAAAGAAGAAACACATTATATTAATATTTTCTCCTCTGATAAAAGTATATTTTCATTCCAATGGAAAAAAATGTCAGATCATAAAGCATTTATGTCTTTCTAATCTTTTTTCATTGTCTCCCTCTAAATGTTACTTTAGCATATAATATTTTAATATAAAACATTAAACTTTGATTTTTTAATTGATCAGCTATAGTTAAATGCAGTAGCAAATACAGTTTTAGTTCTGTAGATTTATTTACTTTGACTTTTTTATAGGTCAGCAAAATAACAAGCACTTCCTACTAGATTGAGAATATATCCTTGACTGTCAGGTGAAACCATATAATTGCAGAGAAATGAGTGCTAAACATTTTGATATTATGTACTGCAATATGACTATAACAGTGTTTCCAAAAAGTAGAAAAACTGTTTGGCATTAAGTTTATACTAATAGTCTCTCTCTGTTCAATATGAATTGAGGCCATGCCAAATTTCTCATTAAGTTCATACTATTACACTGAACTATAAAACTAGTATAATTTTTTACAGTGAATAAAGAAAGTGCAGAGGACTTAATCTGATCAAAATTTGAAAAAAAATGCTGTTTAGAATTCAGGTAAGAGAGATTATATTTATTTTCTAAAACATTTATCTAAAATTAACTATTTTCAAATGATGTTATACAAAGCATTTGAATCCAGATAGATTGGTACTACAAAGCATTAATTGCGTATCATCATTACTTCCTTTCACCATGCCTGGTGATCAACAAACCCAACATTCCTTGGACAAAAGGAATGAATTTAGATGTAGGATCAAAGATGATTCAAAAGGTGAATGAACCTTCACATCCTGTGGCAGACAATGCAAGATATCAGGGGGTTGACTCAGTGCAACCATGATCACCTCCACTAAAAGGCAGAGAAGTATCTGCACAGATGTGATGGCAAAAGACACATCCATTAACATTGCAATGGTTATTGCTCTAAACCAGCTAGGCAGTGCCATTTATTCTTGTTATTTATTTTCTCAGTGACAGCTACATAGCTCAAGTACTATTAACTGCTCTCAGTCCTTGCTAAACACCTTCCAGTCATGTGTAGCTGTCGCCCAGGGACACGAGACAGCAGTACCATGTTCTAGAAGAAGATCTGGACTGGTGTGACAAGGTTTACAGCAGTGGAAATTATTGCCTCTGATTGAAACACTAATAACAAATAGCACTTATGGCCACTCAGAGTTTGAAAATAAAACCCCAAACCTAGAGAAATGTGAGACTGTCAGCCGCTTCCAGAAGAGGTTGAGTGGAAAAATGAGGACAGAAAATATCTTCTGAGTGCTTGCCTTTAACCTGTCCAACACAGCACCTGTCTCCCTGGGACTGAATTGCCATCACCTCCCTATTTCAGCCAGGCACTGGAAGCTCAAAATGACTGCACCATCCTGGTCTGACAATAGAGTAGGACTGTGTATCATCTGTGTGTCGATGACACCACAGCCCAAATTATTTCATTATCTCCTCAGTGGCCTCATATACATGTTGAAAGGAGAGATGACAGGATGAAACCTTGTGGAATCCTGCCTGAGAGAGAGCCCTCGGGGCTGATGAGCAATTGCCCTATGACATCCTCTGGGATTTCTCTGAGAGAAAAGAGTGGAACCACACAAGTGCAATCCCTTCTGCCCCAGCCTAGGTCCACAGGTGAGTCAGAAAAACATCATGGTCAGTGTGATGGCCAGAAAGGCTGCTGGCAGAGCTAAACAAAACCACTTTGAAAAGAGCTTTCTGCACTAATAGATGTTCCCCATCAACCACAGGAAGAAGGGTAGCTGTCAGTCTGGAAACAAGGAAAATAGTTTCAGAAGACTTTAAATGAACTCGTGTGCTGCTTTTCTGTCAGAAAGTCTCTGTCATCCACCAGAGTGCATTTTGTTCTGATAGGAAATAAATTTTAGAATTTGAGAGTGGCTGAATTGTTTTTTTGGAGGGGTTTTCTTGTTTGTTCATTTTATATGGTTTTTTTTTTACACCAGTTGATAATTTATTTAAGGCAAGCTTGAATTTTATTGTCCCACTGGGAGACACTTACAAAAAAACAGAGAAGTGGCCTGCAGTGAGGCGCCATATGTCATCTAAGTTCATCTCACAACTCTAAAACTCAGTGAGCACTTCAGCCTGCAGAAAACTGTGTCAGTGTTGTTTTGTTATAGAAAGGGTCAGTCCTGTCAGACTTTTGTTGATTCTCTCCATCAAATAGCTACAAAAGTCCTTGAAACAACCACCATTCAGTTACTGGATAAAGCTCATGCTTCATCAAGCTGTCTGGAACTACTCTACTGGTGGTGACTTTGTAAATTCTACAGTGAACACAAAGCTTTATCTATGGAATTAAAATTTTCACTTTGCTTGATATTATTGTCTTCATTTGAGTGGGCAGTGAAATTTCTGTTTCATATAAATGACATGTTTTTTGGTCTGAAAATAACTTCCTGCTTGTTCTATTTCTACCAAAACCCCAAATAATTGCTTATTATGAGGTTGAGAATATACTGATGATGTGTTCAGGTAATTGGTGTGAATTTAGTTTGAAGTGTACTTGTACATTATACTTTCTTTGTATTGAAACTGTACTGCATCAGCAAAGTCAGTGGCAAAAAAAAAAATATAACTGTATTATGCATATATAGATATGTATAGTATGCACATACATATGTGTTATCTTCAATCTACAGTCATGTTTAAGAATAGATGTATAACTAAATAACTTAAAAATGTGATCATTACAAGTACATTTCAACTTTGAAATGCTTATACTCCAACTATGATTTCACTTTTTCTGAAGTTATTTTCTCTTTAATTGTTCATCTCTTTGTGATCCTAAGCTAACATTTGAAGGTTTAAGATTGACGGGTTTTCCAAACACATATTTAAAATCCCTGAAGGAGTGGCAAAGGAATCAGAAACTGCCTAGGAGAGAGAGTCAGGGTAGGATGGTACCTTCACTCTCAGCTAACTTCAAGACAAAAAGCAGTTTGATTGATATATCCTCCTAGATGCTAGAACAATGACCCATAACACAGGACAATACAGGATTACTCCTGTTACTGCTTTGAGATAATTAAACAAATCTTCAAATAATGTCTGACAGATAAGACTGGAAGTAATGAACTTCTCAGTAAATCTGAAATACTTCTATTGAATGTTTACAGTCAGATTTATTTTATCTGCATCAAACAAGGGAAAAATAGAAACCAGCAATTGGAGATTTTTTAATTTAAAACACACTGAGTCACTTAAATCAGAATGTTTAGAGTGATGCAGGCATGCTGTTCTCTCTTCCTGTTGCTCTTTTTAGGCTGCTAAAAGAAAAATCTGTGGTGTTAGTCCCATAATTATGTGTCTAACAAATGCTTTTATGATTTCTAATTACCTTTCTAAATTCCTATAAAGCAAAATAATGAAAGCATTGTAAGTATTATCTACCTTTCATATTAATACACACGTGCAAAAATAATTTTTTTGTCATGCAGTAAAGCCATGCGTGAGCTGTCTAATCAGCTTGTAAGCAGTGGTGATATTTTGCAAAATTCTCATCTTGATTCTCCATGTCTTGTGAGATGTCAACTGTGGCAATGAATGTCAGAGGTGTCAGTTACTTTATCCATCTTAAGGAGATTAACTTTTTTCAAAATTGTTTTGTGGTAGAAGGCTAAGAACTACAGTTCTGATTAAAATGATATTTTGTACACTTTTTTTGTAATGTTTTATCATGATATGCTGCAGCAAAACAGATGCACTTGTGTACACTACGGTTTAGAGAGCTGTATGTTGTCCTTAAATCCTTCTAGCATTTGATTATATCTAAGATGGCTTGGAGGCAGTGTTTACTTTCTGGTAACATTTAAGAAGACAACTTATGATTTTGAAAGGGTTAGTGAAAAATCGATAATAAGTGATGTTCCTGTAACATGCCTGCAGTGTAGAAGGTAAGTTGGGAGCAAGAGGTTATTTTCTTTGAATTAAGTGGAGAGTCTTGTAATATATAGTAAAGTGCTCAAAATTCCATGATGGACAACAGTTTTGAAATGTAGCCTTTCAATTCTGTAAACATTTTGGTGATTTCCCCTAGTAATTGAATTGACTATCATGACATTGGATTATCTTTTCTAAAATCATATCTGAAAACATCTTTTATCTGTCACAAAAAAAAAAAAGAAAATGTAGAGCTGCTTCTTGTTTTCATGTCTTATTATTCCAAAAAGTGTATCCTCACAGTGAAAGAACACAAAGTTTAATGGTAGAAAATGGAGACTACTGAGATTAGAATTGAAATGAGACAAAAAAAATGATTCATTTCAATTAAAAACCAAACCATAAATCCTTTCTAAAATGTATTGAATATGACTTTTTTTAATGTGTGAAAACTCCACCTTATATTTCTCAGATAGAACACAAAGAAGAAAAAAGATCTGGATCATAAACTCTTACATAGCCTTGAAATAATATTTTTTAAAATACATGACTATTTCAGTGAGTGAAATTTGAAAAAAGTGAAAAAACAGAAGATATTTAATAGTACTGTTAACCAGAAACAATATTTTCATTACCATATGTGCATACAAGATCCCATAAACAATTTATAAAAAATAATTTTGAAAACATAGAATGGAAAAATATTTTATATAAAATGACTCTCTCAAAGTTGTATTATCTGCTTTATTAAGACTGTCAGTCATTCAAACATTTCTGTTTTAATGAGTTTTTCATATCCAGGTAAAATTTGCAGATAAAATGTGTTGGCAAGTTTCTTGAGATCTCATTTTCAGGGTATTTCAGAATGTTGACAAATATCTTCTCACCTCTTGGATGTTCGCTGTAATCCATTTCCTACTGATGTTACCTAACAATTTATATGCTTTTCAGATTTTTGCAAAAGTTTTGGTGGATTGATTCCTCTTGAAAAATATTTGTTCTACTTTGAAACTTTTCTTAGACATGTTGGCAAAAAAAGACAAGGGACATAATCTTGAAAGTTTTAAGAGCTAATGCATCATTTTAAAATTTAGAAGGATTTTGTTCCTTAGAATATTTTAACTAGGTCTTTAATTCCAGGGGTGACAGCCACATAATGGCTACAAGTGGTGTAGTGCTGAGCTGCACCATTTGCTTAATGGATTCCCTATGAAATTCCTGAGTTATATGCTAGGTTCTTCACATAGTGGAAATGCCAAGATCTTCAAGCCTTAGCAATTTAGCCTGTAAGGAATTAGGGAATACTAAATTAAATCTTGCCCTTTTAAAATATTTCAGGGTTAATTTCAATTTCATAATCATAATGGCAGTTTTGATGTTAAGTAACAGCACTTTATTGGAAAAAAAGGGAAAGTCTAAGAGAATTGAATGTTTTCTTTCAAAGTATAGCAGGATAAGAAGGTGCAGTTTCCTACTTTCTACACAATGGTCAGCAAAGATCTCTTATGCAGTAAGATCTGACATATTACACTCAGATCATTTAATTAGGAATTTAGGCACCTTATTCACGCTAAGAGAGCTGTCTTGGATGTCAACTCAGTGCACATTGCAGAGTTCACTTCAGCCAGAAATGACAAACTTTTGCCTCTGAAGGACATGTACTTGACTGAACCTGAGAAATATACCTTCTTCTCCTGTGGACTCACAACTTAAACTTTTCCTAGTTGTAGGTGGTTAAATAATTTCAATTGTAAGTTGACCTGGCATTATTCCTTTATTTCAAACTCAGCAGGACAAAGAAATGCTCCAAAGGAAGTGTATCACATCCAGAGCAAGATTACCCTTTCCTACACTTTCCACCTGCCCGTTTCCTTATTCATGCAAAGGATTAGTGAAGAGGGCACTTGTTCAGGATTTGTTGGATTCATGTTCAGTTCTAACTCTTGATTAAAACAACTCATGTTTGCAGTCTTCTGCAAAAAACAGAATTTTATGTAAAACTATTGAAGTTTTCAGTGAAGCAGGAACTACTACTGAAGCCCTTCCTCTGCTGCTGTGTGCTCTCATCCCTAATCTACAGAACAGCTCATGTTTTCCCTAGCTCCCTTTCTCTCACTATTCCTCTGTTATCTGCCACTGCGCCAAGTGGAACAGGATCAGTAGGCAGCCACAGTAAGTGACTTTACCTTGGAATGGTCTAATGCCTGTAGGTTATAGCTGTTTACTGAGACACAAGCTTAAATCACTCTGACAGAAGATGCTACTATATTGGCATTCTCAAATGTTACTCTAATGCCCCAGCTCTAATGCTCCAACTGGCTGCACTGAAGAAAAGGATATCTGCCACATATTCTTCTTTAGCTGTTGCCACATTTTTAAGGAACTTGGTTTGTTAGGTCCTTTCAGAGCACACCTATTGGACCATGCATGGAGAATTGGAATGTGAATTCTAATAGGATCCACGACTAAGCCAAGCACCAGTGTGTTTTACAGAATTTCTACTGTTGCCAAATGACAAAGCTGTAAAATTTAATGGGGAAACCTGAGTGCCTTACTGCTTAGAGTGCTTTCAACCCTGGAGGCTGGAAGCTGAATGCAGACTTTTATGAATACAGCTTCAATCCAGGTTCCCAGTGAACTAGGTAGGGTGAGATGCTTAAATATTATCTGGATCTAACCTCCAAGTTTCAGGTTTGTATGAATAATGAAGATATAAGAGTTCAGAAATAAAGCATTGTTATTATATGAAACCCAAATGAGACAATTATATATTGACTACCACTAATCATAGAAAACAAAAAAATGGTCAAGAGATAGTTTCAGTAATTCTAGGTGCTTTGACTTCTTTGGTTCTCGTTCGATAGATTGTTTGTTTTTCATTTGTTCATTTGCCTTTTTTTCCTGATCATCTCCCTGGCCTGGAGATTAATTATTAAGAGAGAAGAATGCAAAGGGTTAGACCACACCTCAAATTTGCTTTGGCTGAGAGCAATTGTTAGAGGCTTGGCTTAACATCTGAACTTCTGAGATGTATTATTTAGTTAGTACATTTCTCCATTAGCTGGAAAATGTTTAAGTTAAACTATGATGCAGAGCCCAAAAGTGAGACTTTTTTCATTACTACCATATGTCATTTGATACTCCAGTTCTCACACTGGGAGAAGGCCAGTTGCTCAGCACACTATTATACAGTTGAGAATTCAGTCAACTGAGGGAATAGGGAGATTTTATTTTACTTTTCAAATTGCTTGCACTGCAAACTGGAAAAAGGGCTTTGAGGATTTGATGGAAAAATGTTAATAAACTTTTTAAATAATACACTTTTTATAAAGATCAACAAAACTGAATTGCTGGGGGCTCTTTTTGCAAATACATACTCCATAAATGATAATCAGTAGTGGGAAAAGTGTTTATATACAGAAGATATTATAAACAATGGAGTAAATATCAGTTTTTTGTAATGGATCTGGATTTAATAGTATTTAAACATGAATTTGGGTAAACTTCCTACACTACAACCTAATGTTTTGTTGAAGAACTCTTATTTAAGTCACATTGAAATGCAATTATTGTTTTGAAATATGGCTAAGAAGAGTCTACTCTATGCCTAACATACATGTTACATTGAGATAGATAATCTTTTGACAGAAAATCTGCTTGAAGTACCTGCCAGAAAAAACAATTGTACTGTCAAGGTGATTTTTAAACTGAGTCATCACAATTTGATAAGTAATTTTAATTATTATGTGATGCATATAATAAGGCCAGAAATTTGCTTTGAGCTTCAGACTGGGACAAAGCAAAGACTGACAAGGCTGTGCCAGTACAGTGAATCTGCTTCTAGGCATTGCAGTCAGTAATTTCTTACAGCTGTTTTTTTTCTCTTCCTCTATTTCCTTCTGTAGAGGTCCTTCTGTAGTGCCATGATAGAGGAGCTAAGGATGTCTCTGAAGTGTCAGCGTCGATTAAAACACAAGCCACAGGCCCCTGTTATTGTGAAAACAGAAGAAGTTATCAACATGCACACATTTAACGACAGAAGGTTGCCAGGTAAAGAAACCATGGCATAGAGCTGGGAAGCCAAATACCCCAAGCACAAACTGTCGTCTTTTTTCCAAACAACCTTGCGAGAATGTTTCCTGTGGAAATATGCAACAAGTGCAAAATAAAATGAGTTACCTCATGCCGCTGTGTCTATGAACTAGAGACTCTGTGATCTCAGCAGTTGCAATGGCCAGACTCGAATCACAAGCATCATGGATCAACCAAGTTATGCAGGGTTATGCTGTTTGTCATGGGTTCCCACCATTCTGAATGAATGAATGTTCCATGTGAGTTTTGTGGCTGGTTTCAAATGCAGTCTCAGTGAGAAGTTACAGGTTCCTTTTGAAGTTCAACGGTTGCCAGAAAAGGGAAAATAAATGCCCAAGATGATATAAACCACAGAAGGATTCTAGTAAAAGTAATGTCTCAGAACTGAAGTGGAACAAGAAACCATATGCTCTTCTGAACTTCCCAGCACAGAAAAGTTGGAAAAGCTGGTAACTGCTGGTAGACTAAAACTACCATCTGGAGAAGGCAATATAATCTTCCTGGATGGAAGAAATGTTGAAAGTGAAGAAACATGAATCCCATGAATAGAAGAATAAATATGATGATGCTCACCTGCTATTTTTTTTTTTTTGGACTGTTTGTGACACTGAATTTAGCAAATAAATAATTATTAAAAAAAAAAAAATTCAGCTGGGTTGGAACTTTGATCTAAAAAAAACCAAAAGTATTTCCAGAATTTTGACCCAATTTTTGATGAATGAAAGTTTTCTTAGTACAAAGGAATGTATCTTACAGCCTTTAGATATAAGCAATTACTTTTCTTTTCTATAATTGTGAAAAGAGGGAGGGGGGTGGGAAGCAGTGTATTTCGCACATAGAGGGCTTGCACTTTAGCCTGATTGGGTTTTGAAACACTTGTTCCTGCTTCTAATTGAACTCAATGGAGCCTGTGCTATTCTCGCTAATGTTGGAAGAGGGATGGGTCACCTAAAAGAAATAAATGTCAAGAACTGAAAGAAGGACTGCATTTTTCAATACAGTCACAGTACTAAATGAACAAAATTCTTGAGCAGTTTTTTTTTTTTCAAAAAAAAAAAATGTTCAGGTTTATTTGTGGAAATGCAAGATTTCTATGAAAATAGTTTTTGTATGGAAATTTTTGTAATACTTTTTATCAACAAAATAAGAACATGTGTTTCCATCAGGGGTGTGATGCCAAGCATGAGTGGTAGTGCGTGTGCACCACCAACGTTTGGTGAAAACTATTTTTATCATGAAAAAGGAATCTTAGAAGAGACATATTTTCAAGTTATATAATATTAAAAAAATAGGTGCACTACCACCACTGCTTATCATGCTACACCCCTGGTTTCCACTAAGCTAATAACATGCTGTCATGAACAATTGTGTGTAAATGGTAAAAGACACAGACCTCTTGACCACATTGTGATAGAAGTTAATATGCACTCAGTTTGCTTTTTGAATCCAATGCACAAAATTTAAAAAAAAAAAAAAGAAGAAAAAAAGAAAGCATTAAATTTATGTCAGTTTCAGTTGGTTTGGTTTTGCTGTGTGATTTGAGCAACATATGTGCAGTACTTTGTGTCAGTACTGGTACTTAGCTCCAGCTTAGTGCCCTATCCTGATGATTCTTGCCACTAAATTTGTGACAAGAGAGTTTGGTGGTATTTCTGACAGTAGGCATTACAGCACATTGTGATAATATTTGCAGGATTTGGCTCTTAGCTGCTTCAAAGCTAACTTATATGTCCTGACTGTGGTGAGTTCCTGGACATAACATTTTAAAATGCTGCCCTACGGATGCTGAATCTTGCACCTCTGTCTACTGTAAATTTATTTGTACCTCAACAAGAAATGTATAGTATGGACTATGTAGGAATGCTATGTCAACCAAAAAGATTATGAAGATGGTCTTTACATGGAAAAAATTAATTTGACTAATTAGGAAACCCCCCCCAAACCATTAAAATAATCATAGATAAGCCAGTGATGAGTAAAGAGACTGGTTGTTTACTTGGGTTTAATTTAATCTTATCGTCATCTTTAAGCTACAGGAAAACATCATCCAAACTGTAGAAATTATATCATGAAATTTGGGGGTAAATGGGAGGTTTGTGTCTACTACCCAGTTATCATAAATCTTCATAGGGATTGAGCTGGCCATTTCCATTGTGAGCAGGGACTGAGACAGCAAATTCTCTTATATTTGTGAGTTTCATCCCCATTTATGTGATAACAAAGAACAGGTTATCTTTGTCTGAAGTATAAAGAATATAAAAACACTTAAAGCAATTTTTTCTGGAAATGAGTATACTTACATAATTTATATTTAAGTTAACTCTTTAAAACACAAAGGGGAAAAGAGTAACTGTCATATAATACAATGAAAACTCCTAATTATGATGGCTTGGAATGGAAAAAATTGGGTACTGCATTTGATTGATGATTTACAATAAAATTTTCAAAATCACGTAATAAAATGCTGTATTATATTCAAACATACCATTCTTTTCTCCATTGAGGATGTTGAAATAAGCAGGATTTCATTCTCACCTTGATGCACAAGATTAATTCTCATTAAGATTTATATAAGACGAAGTAAGAGTGAATGCAGAATATGTCCCAAATATTTTATTGGGTCAAAGTTCTCCAAGGAACAAAACTTCTATCACAGAGGTAGCATGGCTTAATTAAGATTTTGATCAGAAATTCAGCCTTCCATTATTGAAGGAAATATGCAAAGTAATTGGAGATTTGTGTTAAAGATCAAGACTAGAAATGCATGGCTCCACAGATTCATATAGGATAATGGGGTTTTTTTCAACAATCATACACTAACTCATGTTGTTTCTTTGTGCATTAGTAATTCTTTCTGTATTCAGACACTTACAGAAAATGGACTACTAAAGGTCTGACCCTCAAAAGAGTAGAAAATACTACTGATAGTTTTGTACTTGAAAAAGCTCAATTTCTTTCAATTTCTTCAAAAGCTTAATTTTCTTTTCATTACTGCAAAAAAAAATTCCCCAGTTTTGAAGAAAAATTCCTTGTTTTGAAAGGCCTCTCAAAGGCTTATTCTAAAATTCCAAAATTCTCATGCTGTGTAAATTTGGATACTGTCATTAAAATTGATGGAACTTCCGACTAAAATCAAGAAAGTATCTGGCCCACGAAAATTTGGAATCCATATATGACTGCTTCATGTGGTTTCATATAAGAGATTAACTAGTCTACTGATTTCTCAGGACAGGATGATGGGTGCTTCTCTGACTGACCTCAAATGTCACTCTAGAGAATTTTGTAGCGGTTATAGCTCAGTGAAATGGCGCTGCCTGGTGGATGACAACTGGAGGTGAAAATGGAACAAGATTTTTCCCCCCCCATGTCTGTTTCAATGAAAATAGATATTTATAATCTTTAAGACACAGAAGACACACCATTTAGATCTTCAGGTTACCTCGTCATGGTTGTATAGCAATAGATAACTAGAAAAAAAGGATAAAACCCCTTTTATGTTGTTGGTAAATGTCATTTGTGAAGGACTGGTAGGGAAAATTATGAGCCAAATGGTTGGATGAAATCAAGAGATCTCTGGTGTTTAATAGTAAATGAGGATTTATCCAATTATAGACATCAGCAGGCCTTTTTAATGGTATTCTCCTTTTATATAAATGTAAGTACAGACATATACAGGGAGTATCTGGCAGATTTTATATGTGCTATTTCTTTCTGAAATTTCTGTTTCAATTTTCAGTTGAAGAATTCAGTATAAATTTGAAATAACCTTTTCTTTCATTTTATTATTATTTGAGGCTCTGTTCATTAATCTTTCCTGTTTTTTTTCCATAGTGTGTTCACAACCCCCAAAATAACACAGTTTAGTCCTATTACACTAACTTGTTAGTATTTCAGAATTGAAAAAACATAGTTTATGAGGGGAGAGACACATTTAGCCAAAATCCAAAGCCACAAATAGAAGAAATGTCCTTATATTCTACAAAATAAAAACATTTTCAGAAAAAGTATCATGAGCAGAGGTAATATCATACTAAGAGGTAAAATACTATGCTGTACAATAATGTTTTATTGTTTTAATATTAAGGATATTAGAAAAATGTGAAGTACCTCAGACACAACTTAGTCTCCAAATACATCAACAAACACAAAATGTAACTGAAATACTCCTTTGAAACAAGTACCAAAACTCCTGCTTAAGAGGAATCAAGATTTTGTCCAATACAGCCCCAAATATGTACAGATATAAAATTTAGGGCAGAACTAGGTGTACAGAACCAATTGTGTTTCTGTCAAAATTTCAAGGGTGTATAGGAAAACAAAGGGTTGCTGAGGTTGGCTTCTTTTACTTACAAGATCATTGCTTTCCAACCTCAAACATGCTAGTGTCCTGTTCTCCTTCAGTCTTGCCTCTCTGCCTTCTGACAAGCACCTCTGACACTATGAAATTTATTTTCAAAGCCCTTTTCTTCTGGCCTTCCTTTAAATCTTGTTCTAATTTAAAGTTACTCAAACACCTCATCTCCCCAGTTTCTATCCACCAAGATAAAAACATTAGCTTTTCATGTGACTGTAATCTAATTGTCTTTATTTTCATTTACTACCCCTCTCTGTCCCCTGCCTGTGTTATCTTCTCCTGTTGTTCTTGTACTTGCCTAGACTGTAAGCTCTTAGGGGGCAGGGAATCTGTCTTTGATTTGTTCTATGTAGCACCATGAACTATGGAGCTATATAAATAATAAAAAATGTAGATCTTCTTAAATGATGTTTGAAGTGATAGTGATCTGATTGACTGCTAGTCTAGTAATATATTGTTTTAGCTCATTGCCTGAAATCCTAATCACTGCAGCAATAGAATAATCAAAAAATAAAAATAATAAAACCAACCCAAAGGAGCTATCACACCGACTTATCTTACTGGAATTTTCTCTACATGGTTGGGGTATAGGCATAGAATGTCATCTTCCCATATCTTCTATAATGCTTTAAATATTAAATAATCTAAATTAGAAATAATAATAATAATAATAATAATAATAATAATAATAATAATAATAATAATTGTAGCAAAAATATACAGGATGAGCTTTGGAATGAGAATTTTGATTGGTTAAAATTTGGAAAAGTTAGGATTAAGAGATTGGTTAAGCTAAACACCAGGAACCTTTCCTTCCTTCATCTTATCAACCCACTTAGGTCAACAAGCCTCTCATTGCTGAAATCTATAGCACTCCTATTTTGTTAATAATTTTATGGATATAATTAGAAATTTTCTACAAAATGTAGTTCTAAACAAAATTAAAGAAATATTTCTTGCTTCTATTCAAGAACACTATTGCTCTATGACTGCTGCAATGAAAAATTGTGGGAATTCAAGAAAAATGCTAGCTATGTAAATGAAAGGAAACAACACATATGGTTTTGAGGACAAACATCAGCTTTCCTTTTTACCTTTTTCTTCTTCAAGGAATGACATTCTGTATTACTGAGCTTAACTCCTCTGAATGTTGAAGTGCATACTGGCAATTATACATGGATCTGTCTTCCAAGAATTCCCAGAGCCAAGAGAATGCCTTTTTTTTCCTGGTCACACAATGTATTGTGTTTCCAGGAACTTAGGAAGTCTAGTCCTAAGTTAAAAAAAAAGACAAAATCTTAGAATTTCCTCTTTGCCATGACTGTAGGAGTTTTGCTTGGTAGAAACAGGATACATGACATTAAACTTACCTGAAAAAATTGCATGAAAACATTAAAAATTAGTAAAGGATCTGTAGTTCGTGTTCCTTGGGCAACACTGACCAACACCGACCAAATAGGTAATGATTTGAAGGTACAAGTTCAACTTACGACAGATTTATGCCAAAGATTGTCTTATGACATTTTTCCACAAGTAGACTGCTGGCTGTTAAGCCCAGCGAAAGAAAAGCAGCCAAACATAGTGGTAACCATAATCATTCTCTTTATACTGTAACCACACTAACTGGCCAGGTCATTTGGGCTCAGGTAGATCAACAGAAATTTCTGTTATGTACATGTGCTAAGCAATTTTATGCATTAACGTCAATCTTAAAAATGCTGATTTGGCATAAGTAAAACTGGCCTGTAGGCTTATCACAGGAGAGTCATATCACAGAATCATTAAGGTTTTGAATTGGTGAGTTCAAGGCCTTCTTCAGGTGGAAGGGACTTCTGGGAACTCTTGAGTACAATGCCCCTGTTCAAAGAAGGGTCAACTAAAGAAGTTTGTGCAGGGATGGAGACTGCCTAGCCCCTCCGTTTCCAGTGTACAATTATGCTTACAGTGAGGAATATTTTTTTTCTCATATTTAAAGGTAATTAATTGCATTTCAGCTTGTATTTGCAGCCTCTTATCCCCTCACTGGCTGCCACTAAGAGTCCAATTCCATTATACACCTGTAAGATTCTACCAGGATTTCTCCGAGTGTCTCAGCTCTCCCTGCATGACAGATGCTCAAACCCTTAATCAGCTTTGTGGCCATTAGCTAGGGATCATATTCTATTAAGTCTTTGTCTCTCTCATACTGGGGAGACCAGAACTGGACCCAGCACTCTAGATGTGTTTCACCAGAAGGGGAAAAATTCCACTACCTGACCTATTGGCAGTTTTCTTCCTAATGCAGTCAAGGAGAATTTGCTTTTTCTAGCTGAAATGACACACTGCTGGCTCAAGTTCAGTTTGCTGTCCACAGAACCCCCATGCCCTTCTCTGCAAAACTACTTTGTACTTGGTTTGCTCCCAGCCTGGGCTGGTACATGGACCTATTCTTCCCCAGGCACAGGACTTGTCATTTCCCTTTCTTCAGCTTCATGTCCTTCCTGTTTTCCCATCTCTCCAACCTGTTGAAGTCCTTCTGAATGCCAGCAATAATTTCTACTCTATTGAACACTCCTGCTTTGTGCAGTGTTCAGACTTGCACTGTTCTTTCATGCGCATAATTCATGAAATTATTAAATAATATGAGACCCTTTGGATACATCTCTAGTTATTTGTTGGCACTGATTAACCACTCTTTTAACTGATAGGTAGGCCAGTTTTCAATTTACCTTATTTTTCACAGATCTAGTTCATATATCGTAAGTCTGTCTGTGAGGCTGTTACAGGGAATAATGTTGAGAACCTTGCTAAAGAAAAAAAAATAACATCCACTGTTCTTCCCTCTTCCAAGAAGCTAGTCTTCTCATTATAGAAGGCTATTATGTTGGCCAAAGATAATTCTCCCTTTGCAGATACATGCTGACTAATATCAGGCACTTTCTTGACCTCAATACTTGGAAAAAATTTCCAGAAGGATTTTCTCCATAATTTTCACAGAAATGGAGATAGGGCTGACAAACCTGCTGTTTTCATGCTCCTTACTGCACTTCATGAAGGGAGGAGAGACATTTGCATTCTTCTAAACCTCAGGCATCTCTGCCAGCCAACATAAGTTTTCAAAGATTATCAAGGATGACATCACAATGACATCAGTCAGCTCCCTCATATTCCACAAATGCATCTCATCAAGTCTCATCAATTTATATATGTCCAGTTTGTTTAAATGCTCCCTAACATGCTCCTTTTCCACCAAGGGTGTCTTCTTTTCTCCAGACTTTCCCACAGGTCTCAGAAACCTCACTTTTCTGAGGGCTTACCCATAAAGGCACAAATTGAAGAAGATATTGAGTTGTTAGCCTTCTCCATATCCTTTGTCAGCAGCTCTCCACCCCTGCCTCCTACAACCATCCTATGATTTCCCTAGTCTTCTTTTTCCTGCAGATATATATGTGTAGAAACCCTTCTTGTTTCTTTTTACAAGGAAGGATTGGATTGCCTTCTGGATTCAGTCCTGGTGGGTTTTGGCATTTGTAAAACTGTAACTGCATTTAATGACTGCATTCCAAGACTATATTCCAAGACTGCTTTTCTTGGGATTCTTATAAGCAGATCTTGGAATGCCAAAAATCAAATTCTGTTTTATGGAAATCCAGAATTATGATCCAACTTTTTGCATCGATCCTCTTCCCTCAGAATCCTAAAACTGATCACATGAAACCACTACTGTCCCTCACTCTGATTCTTCTGTGTTTGTAAGCATGAGATCGAGCAGACAAAGTCTCTCTTGGCTCCTCCAACATTCCTGTCAGGAAATTATCATCAAACCTCTCTAGAATTCTACTGAGCTGATTGTGCCTTGTTTTGTCACCTCTTCGGCAGGTATCATGCTTTTTTTTCAAGTTTCCATGAGGACTTGAAGCCTTTGAGAACATGAACCTTCTTCCAGTATTCTGAAGACATCATCTACCCAAAGTTTGCAACATGCAAGACAAATTTTGGAATATACATCAGGCTATAAATATCCCTTCATCTTCATTTGCAATATAATTTCATCTTCATTCTCTTGGAATTTTTATTCAATAATATTAAAAAAATTATTTAGACAATAAAAAAGGCATTTTTTAACAGATTTATTGCTATTTTCTGATTTTTTTTTAATATTCCTGAGCATTGGCAAGAGAACCATAACTTTATATCTCTCCAACTGGAATTCAACTTTTAGTGAGTTGTCTGATTAGCTGTAAAAAAGTTTCATCTCTGCATATGTGATGGACAACATTCCCTACTTAGAATAAGCAGAAAGGTGACTGAAAGCAGCTTTTGTTGTTCTGTTTTGAAACGTATCAGACAGTTCAGTTGCTTCAAAATGAAGACGTATTTTCAGCATGCCTAATTAATTGACGTATTTTCATCTTTCTCTTTGGAAGTTTTGAAGTGAAGTTGCTTAATGAGGAAAAAAAAAAGAAAAATGAAAAGAAAGAAAGAAAGAAAGAAAGAAAGAAAGAAAGAAAGAAAGAAAGAAAGAAAGAAAGAAAGAAAGAAAGAAAGAAAGAAAGAAAGAAAGAAAGAAAGAAAGAAAGAAAGAAAGAAAGAAAGAAAGAAAGAAAGAAAGAAAGAAAGAAAGAAAGAAAGAAAGAAAGAAAGAAAGAAAGAAAGAAAGAAAGAAAGAAGCCCCAAAACCTATTTGTATTCATGGTTTATAAAACTCAGGATTTATTTCTAGACCAGAATGCTATAATATGACTTAGTAAGTTTTCATATAGCAGGATTTAAAACCACAGACTCATCTCAACTTGGTAACTGCAGAGGCATGTGTATTGCTCTCAAATTTCCAGAAGGTGAAATAAGTCCCACTGTCCAAATCAGTCCTTCAGATTCAGAAGAAAGTGTCCAAGAGACATGTCTGCAGTACAGCCAAATATTTACTTCTATTTGTTAAAGTTTTTCAGGCTTTGTCATTTTAGTTTTTATCTTCAGCTTAAATCTACCACTAAATACTTGCTCTGGACTCTTGCTTCTCCTTATGCATTTTCAGATCATTACAGCCTTCTACCAGAAATGTGATCTTTGGCCAGATTCTAGCCTGAGAGAGACAAAATATGACCCTTAAAACCGAAGGAGCACAACTATAACCATTTGATTATTGATAGATATCTAACCATTTGGCTATTGATACTATCAGCTGCCCACATTTTATCTCAAAGCTTTCTTTTTTTGGTCATAGGTATTCTGGTTGCTAGACATACTTTCTTTTCCCTTTTCTTTATTTGAATTTTACATATGTTCACATCATAGTAATAACTAGTCTAACATTAAATTCCAGAAATTTCTTATGAAGCTAGAGATCTTTTTAGTTTCTACTAAACTGTGAACTGTGAGAGGTTATAATAGCAGACTGCATTTCATGATAACAACAGCATTTTCCTTGTAATTTAATTGAATTTTATCTACTTTTTAGTTTTAGTGCTGGTAACTGGATTTTTTTGGTGTTGATTTGCTTTGGTTTTAACCTACGCATTTATGTAAAGTGACTCCAAAAAAAGATAATTGTCTCAAACTGCAAATATTATGTTACAGCAAAAGAACAAAATATGTAAGTTGTTTCTCAGATTGGTATCCATCTTGCCTCCAAGATGTTCTCATTCAAGATGTTTATGTGATGAAATCACATTAGCTTGAGCTAAGGACGCACTTCCAGGATACAAGTTTTTCGACTCTTCTTAACGTGTGTGGACCATCTATATAAAATCTGTACTATTGGCATCCTTTTGACAAGATCAAGTTCCACCATGCTGCAAATCAACAATATGTCTCATGCCTTTTTCTAATTATGGTACAAAATTAATGAAATAAGACTATAGAGATTCTGGGAATTCAGTTTGTCTACACAGCCTATGGGCCTACCACTATTTCTTTGGAAGCTGGAAAAAAACAGATTTATAAATCAAAGAGTTTTTCTTAAACTGTGACTTTGGCAAAAACACTGCAAGGAGCAATTATATTTTACAATGATAAAATGAGGAAGATATAATGAGTTACGGCCTTTGTAACAAGCTACCCGTGGATTAATACATACTAGGTGAACTACAAGGAGTCTTGTTCTAGAGCAGAATTGAATGATCCATTTTTTCATCTGTTTGTTAGGCTGTCAAATTCTTAACACATTATAATTAATATTGACATCTTTGAGTCTAAAAAGTGTACAGTGTGAACTTTGCTTTGAATGTTCTAAATTCTGCAGAACTTTGAATTTTTCCAAGTTTATGTATCCCACTTGTAAGGAATAGGCTATGAGAACTAGATGATTGATCCTGAGCCCAGTGATTTTTTACTCCATTGATGGTACAGATTAGTTTTTAATATGGATGCTGTCCATTGTCAGTCATTTTCATAAAAACTCATTATGAAGGTGAGACTGCTATTATCATGCCACTTACCTAACACCTTGCCCAGAACAAATGAAATTAATGGGATTTTTTTGCAGAATATTTAGACTGGTAAAATTTGGGAATGAATATGTATTAGTCCACACTTGCCAGTGTTCCTCAAGGCTTACCTATATGTGATAGGGTGTTTTTTCATGAACTCCAAATATTGATGCACTGAATGATACATGAAGCCTAATTTCTTGGCCTCTTAGTCACAGCAGTGTTTCAATTTTCTTGCCTCTTTTTAAGGTGACAAATGGTTTTGTCAAGATAAATAGAATAAGCAAATGCAGCCTAAATAATTTATTTTGAAACACATTAGGCAATGAATCTTAAAATTTTAAATATTGTATGAAAATGAAAACATTAATTAATCCATTGAAGAGCAGGCATTATGAAATTCTTCAAAATTCTGTGTATAAAAAAGTAGATAAGATTGCCTATCCTTGAGTGAAACTTTTTCTTTCCTTCTCATTAGTAATCTTGAATCCTATTTCTAAACTTGTATCAGGCTCTCTTTAAATCAGACAGATAGCCAGCATAAGACTGATAAGAGATTTCCTCATTTAATGCTCTAAATTTCTTTTCAATAATCTAGATGATTCATAGTTACAATTGACTCCATTTTTGTCTGCTAGCTTAATTATTAATTATTAATTAATCCTAGAAGGGTGTCAGTTTCTGTAAAGATTTTCAGATAACTAAATTATAGATAATTTTTGTTATAATTCTGAAATAATTGCTTAAAATTAACGGTATTTTAAAAATTTCTCAAATATGTATGCAATGTCTTTTTCCTTTTTTTTTCACATTAGAGACTGTTAAAACAGCTTTTAGACTGTAACAGTGGTTACATTACTCACAGATTTATATCCCCATCTTTTGGAGATGCAGATATTTTTTTTGTGTTCCTCAATGACTGTAAATAAATTTTTTAGTTTATCTTCACTTGTAATAAATCTATTTAATGTATATTTCCAGCAGGGGTATTTATTACAGTGCTTGATTTCCTAATAGGCATTAATATTTACATCCCCATAAGGAACTCAAAGAGTATTTCTTTCCAATTTACAGAATGGCATAAATGACAGACCGAAAAGAGAATTGCCTAAATTAGATGAAGGTCCAGTTCTTCAGTCTCATGACCATTTAAATGCAGCAAAAATCCAGTCCACTGCCAAAAGGATAGTTTCTTTTCTTTCTTTTTTCTCTGTTTTCTAGTATTTTAACTTCTTTGAGACTTAATTAATTAATTAATTAATGTATTTTGACCATATGATAAGGACTTTTACTAAGCTAACTGCAGGCAATTATAGCCATCTATGTTCCCTTACATAAGAATTATGTTTTCCCCCAAGCTGAGAGAGAAATATTTCAATAGCACATTTCAGTACTTGAAAGGAGTTAGAGAACAATGCTGGGTTGTGTCTGCTCTAGTACAACTCCAGCAACAGGAGGCCTGGCCTTATTATTACAAGTTGAGGTGCCTGTTCAGCTTGGATGCTTCCAACCCCCTCATGGGTTTTGACTGTTTTCAGAAGGGGGGTTCTGCTGCAGCTGTGACCCCCAGCACCTCTGCTAGCAAGGACCCAGAGTTGCTCTGCATTCTTTTCCCTGCCTGGATGGGCATCATGTGCTCAAGCCAACCAAGTTCTAGTTCAAGCTCCATTCGATGTGAGGACTGAATTGCAGCTAGAGCAGTGCAAGCGGACTGAGAAGACTGCAGCATAGAATAGAGAAGACTGCAGCAACTACCATACTTGATTTTGAGTCAGAAAAACAACCACTGAAAGCATTACCACTTTGGAATATTTTGAATCAGAATTTTCCTTCTCTGAAACATCTCAAACCTCGTGCTATTTTCCAAAGCAATGTTTATTTCTTAGTAACTTAATTCACATTTTGCATAGTGAAACATGATTATCTACAAGTACAAATAATGAACAGTCATTGAGAGAAGAAAGAAGAATGACAGGTCCCAGAAAACTGTGTTGTTAAATGACTTGGAGGTGCAATTTTTTCAGATCTTCTTTTACTTTTTATTGTTGTGATTTTATCTCTCTTTTGCCCTTGTATTTATTTTTCTTACTTTATCTCTTTAGGAAAGAACTATGAGCTATGGAAAGCTTATTTTTATTCCACATCCTTTCTTTTTGGTATCTTCAGATTCTGATAATTAGACACTCTCTGGGACAGAAATGTAGCATTATTTATTTTTCTTCAGTACAGAGAAGATGCTCCTTTTGGGTTTAAATTGTTTTGCCTACTATTATTCTCCCAGCTTGAAGACCACATTTGGATGCTAACGTGGGTAACCTTAGACTTTCAGAAGCTATATCTGAGCTAATGCATAAAAACACTAAAACACATAATATTATCTCAGTTTCCAGACAGAAAAAAAAAAAAATCTTATTTCTGTAAAAAAAGAGACAGAACAGTGACTACTTCTGCAACAGAAACATAAAGCCAAAATCATTTTGCAGCTGTCCTTCTGAGAAAGTGAGAGTATTACTGTGTTACTGTAGTTTAGTTTCAGTGTATAGAAATAATGAAACCAATAATAATAAGAAATCTCAAGAAAACACATAATTAAACAAACCAATTATGCTTACCTTGCAGATATGCCAGAAGTTGACCAAAATTGCCTTCTCTCCACCTAAATCAGCTTGATGGTGTATGTACCATGTACTTTTCCACTTCAAAATCCCTGATGATGATTCAGCTTACACCAAAGTTTCACCATAGAATGGAAACCAACCTTGAGTCCTTCCCCATGAGTCTTCTTGTCCTCTTTATTATTTTTTATTTTTTTTAACAATTTCCTTTTTCTTTTTCTCTGTTTTCTATTGTTCTTTTGTTAATTTGCTTTTGTTTGGGGGGGTTGTTTGTTTTTGTTTGGTTTTCTTTAAGAAAGTTATTTAGCGTGGGAGAACTGTATAATTCTCTACGGTGTATCAGTCTGTTTGTATTGATGTCTGTTTCCAAGCTATATTGTGACATTTTTAGCTTTTCCTCTTTAGCCTGGGCTGCTTGTGCTTCCTCTACTGTGAAGAACATTATATTCATGGAACATTTATTTTGGACTTTAAAGAGAGACTTGTGTGGCTGCTGTGCAGAGAGGGAGGCAGAAAATGAAAACTAGAATCAGTGTCTAATAATCTGTCTTTGTCTTCTGTTAGTTCAATTCTGTGGAAGTATTGTCTGGGGAAGGTAATAAGTGAGAAAACATGTCATCAAGGGATTTCCTGCAGGAGGGGTTATTACATGATCAAAGGCTCATTAGTGAATAAGTCTGGCTTCATGCTATTTTTGCACTTACTCTCTAAAACTCTGCTCATTTTAGTCGTGGGGCAATCAAAGCACTGAACTGCATTTGGTGTTTTTAGAGAAGTCTAACTTACACATTAAGTGTAGCTTTACATTTTAATTTTGCTCAGCAAGGTAAGAACAGATAAAACAGGTTCTCTTGTAAGACCTTCAGATGCTGAATATATACTCTAATCACATATTAGAAGAACCTTTTAGGTGTGTGCTGAAATAATGATCTCAAACCGCAGAGGAATCTGATATTGGACACAGGATTGCAACATGGGGAGTTCTGGTTTAGCTTGGATTGCAGTGGATAACACTGCCCTTGGTGAGAGAATTACCACAGGAAAATACGGTGAAAGCATTCACTCTGACTTGAATGAGATGAACAGCACTAAAAACTTATTCTTCACTTTCATTCCCCAAATGCAAAACAGTAAAGATTAGGAAGGTTCTTTTCAGCATGTTATTATTCAAATATTCTCAACTCCATTTTTGACCATCTGTTGTTTGAACTGTGGACAATCCTAAGGGTGAGTCTTAAGACCAAAAACTTCTTTTACTTTTTTTTTTAGCATTTAAAAACATAATCAATACAGTGTTTTGAAGACAATATTTTGCATTATACTCTTGACATTTTGTGAGTATAAACCATTCGAGGTTTACCTTGTCACTGACATTTTTGGGTCTCTGAAATATTTTTATCATTTTTCTTTTAAAAAGAAGGAGTTGATAATTTTGTTTATTATGCTTGTTCTGAGAAGACAGTTTTCTTCTGTGAAGATTCCAACAAGACAGGAAAAGGCTAATGAAATTGTGCCACTGAAGCTGCAAAACAGATACCTTTTTAGGGAATGATGGGGCACTGTAAAGCAGTGAGATGATAATTGTGGCAAAATTTCACTGAAGAACGTTATTTTTTTAACATTAGGAAATTTAACATCCAAATGTATAAGAACACAGGAAAAAAAAAAAAAAAAAAAAAAAAAGGAAACAGAAATTCACCTTATGTTGTTTTTTAACCCTCCAGAATAAACACTGTGTAGAAGTGGATGTGTTCCATGAACACATGAATGACTGGTCATAATCTTGTGTTCTTTCCAGACTGATGAGAATTATCTCACTCTTTATATAGAGAGGTTTTTTACTCTAAGAAGTACACAGAAGTCTTGTAGTCCTCCATTCACTTGTTCTCTTTGCTTCTTTGAAGAATGTAAAGGTAGAATACATTGTGTTATTTTCCTGAGTGGTTTGACCTCTTGTTCATCCAAGACAGCAAAGTAACAGTATCACCGTAATAATCTCCCTGACAAATGTATCTTAACAGAAGCTGAATAAATATGGCACAAATTAGTTGTGTTCATATTTAAAGATGGAGCCAAACACTCATTTTACTAGTCCCATATATTCCTTTATGTACATACAAGAGAAAAAAATGGCTCAACTTTGCCAATCTTTTTTTCTACTTGGAATTTGTTAGCTGAGGTTCCTAAAAAGGCCGGGGGGGGGGGGGGGGGGGGGGAGGAGGCCTTGGCCAAGTGACGCCTCTTAGAATGGAAGAGCCTAATAAACTGGGTTTACAGAGTCTGATATAAAAATCACAGTTACAGCACTGAATCAACCTACAAGCAGTTTAACAGGGAAATAAGAGGGAATACAACCTTTGTGAGTGTCTGAGACTTTTAGAGCTTTAAAGATATCCTATAGACTCTGAAACCCTGTCAAGACTGCAGCAAACCTAAATATAAACTATGCTACTGAAATTCTAAATTGAAAATTAAATCGGCAACAATGATATAAAGAGTTTTTGGATTAAATATTTATGTTGTTTACAGAACCCAAGCCTCTACCAGGTATTTTAAAGACTATTTAACAGACATGATATTTTCCCTTACCTGCATCCTCCCCCTCCATTTTCCTTGCCTATCACTGTCACGAGAGCTTTAGACAAGGAAGATGTGACAGAAATTATTAAATTTTTTCTATCTCAGTATTCCAGTGTGTATTCCAGTGTGTATAAAAGAATCATTGGAAGAATAATTAAACAGTCAGAGCAAGACACCTGCTTGAGGAAAGGCTTTATTTACCTTTGTGTGAGGCACATAAATGAACATGTTTAGAGAACAGGTATTTGCAGGAGCCATTTTCTAATTATTCCATTTACATTCAATTATGCCTTTTGTGGACTTCAGCAAAACAATTATCATAACCCAGGGAACTTTTAAGTAGCTACACAAAAACATGTTATTATCTTTCACTGTTAAGAGAGGCAAGCTAAGAAAGCTACCGCAAAAATAGCACAACCTGCTCATGACTTTGTGGAGGTACAGTTTAAAGGCTCCCTTCTGTGAAGGTTATTTGCTAACAAAGTTCCAGATCATCGGCAAAGTAAGAGAAGAAATGACACAGCTAATGGTTACTCTTGGATGTTCTGAAGAAAACAGATAGACATGTACACAAAATAAACAGGAGGGTGCCACAAGACTGTTGGCACCTTGGTAGGTTTTTTTGCTTGATACCATGAGCCAGTCAGGGACTTAACATGACATACACAGCCCACTGAACTAATGAAACCGTAAAACTTCAGCCTTCATTAATTATGGGTTTAAAGCTGCAATGTCTTAAACAAGAAATGTGACACACAATGTTATATCCTCTTTTCTCCAATTTCCCTTCACTTTGAAATAAAGAGAAGGTGAGAAAACAAAAGCAAATTTGGACTGTGCTAAGATGTATCCTCTGTGAGGATGAATAACACGTTCTGAAGTTTACAGACTGTTGACAGCAACTGAACCATGACACACACACCCCTCCCATTTTCCTGATTGGGCTTCTGTAGCTTCGCTGCATGGGTCTGTAGCACTAACCTACTGACTGTTCTGATTTTCCATGCACTTGTTCACAATTTAAATGCATCAAATTAACTAAAACATGTAAGTATTTGAGCATTTGATGTGTTGCAACAAACAGTGCAAAGTATTGCTAACTGCAGCAAGGAGTGAATAAGAGCCTTTGGTTCTTTAGAGATGCACATTTTCTGACGGTCAAGCATTGGGTCCAATGATCCAGTTGGAACGGCTGCATTTTTCTTTCCATAACCCTCAATGCAGCAGCAGTGGAAAGATAAACATAAATTATATCTTTTAAGTCTTGCTTTAAGAGGGACAAAACACAGAATAACTCTATCTATTGGTAAGATAGCTGTAGAAAGATTGTAGAAAGGCAGTTTCAGCTATGCAGTGAAATACAGCTGCTCCCAGTTAGGGCATATTAAACAACAGAAATATTTTCATGGATTGGTGTGGGTTTTTTTTTTTTTCCCCCATTGTTTTGGGTTTTTTAGTTTGTTTTAATGAAATGCATCAAACAGAGTGAAAGGTGGCCTCTTAATGGCTTTCCTAGTAATTACTTTGCCTTTGTGGCTGACCATGCTGTCCTATACTAAAAGTCACTGCCAAGTGCTATAAACTTGCTTACTTTGTTTCAGTTGGTGGTCACACAATCTGTCCCCCTCTGGAGTGTATCCCTCCCAAAGCCACTGTGTTCCTGATGTATCAGCTAGTCACAGAAGAGCTCTGTTTCTGCAGTAATTCTATCTCTGTCTTCTGGCACAAGAATAACTAATGCAATCCTGTTACATAGAAATATTTCCTGGGGCTGTCAGAGCTCTGTGAGCCTTTTGGTGATGCAGGTGGGAGGATCCAAATCTGTGGACACTCTATGACCTCATTGCTCATCTGTGTCTGCTCTCTGGTTAGAGGAGAAATAGAAGTGAGATCTAGCAGGAGATAAAGGAAAAGAGAAGTCTATTTACATAGGTCTCCTTCACTTATAAAGTTACATAAGTTTTACAGGACTCCTTAAACTAACTGAAAAAAACTTTGCCTTGCAGATAAAAAAAAAAAAATCTTTTCTATTTCATCTATTTGCACCCATAAAATAAAAGCAATTTTCTATTACTCATGAGAAAAGAAATTTCTTTTAAAAAAAAAAAAAAAAAAGCCCAATGGTAAGGTATAAGATGAAATATTGAAATACTCCTATATATAAGCTGTGACATACTATGTGAAGAAATAAGTATCAGGAGTTCTGTAAATATGAGTACACTACTGCTCCACAGTATAGGGAGAACAGGTTACCAAGAAGGCTGTAGAGCAATCTCTTTTAGTTTATATCTAGTACTGAAGTGAGACCTAAGCCGACTGAATTTCAGCAGAACAAGTTTTGGAAGTATGCAAGAAATGATGGGTGAAATTGAATGATTTTGAGTAATGGAGAGAAAATTAAAGTGTTTAGAGATCAATTTCTTAGGCACAGAGATTATGCATGCCACCCAGTAATAAATACAGTAAAGAGGTATTATTCTGTTCCTTTTTTTTTCTTATAACCAATATAAATGAAAAAAATGACCAGTGATAAAAAAAATGCATACAGTATGGTTAAAAAAAAAAGTAGGAAATTGTTCAAACACTTCAATTGCTTTAGAAAAGAACAGCAGTTAGGACAGAAATTGAACACCGATTGAGAGTTTTATATATTTGAATTGTCTTAGATTTATAAAATTCACATGAACATGCTAGTGAATAATTGCTACTATATTGCAAAGCCTATTGCAACAGCCTGTTCCATCATTCTGAGTGTTTCTAGGCATTGAAAGCAGAAGGATTTCACCTACCTGGTAAAGAGCTGACTTCAGTGCTTTCAATACTGCTTGTGAAGCAATACTATTTTACATTCTCAAGAGGTGATACAAGTCCTGAATTTCTCAGTGCACAGATACAAGACTACATAATCATTCTTTCCCTCATTATTCCTGTTAAATTTGAATGAAAAATCTTAATTTTTTAAACTTTCTTTCCTCTTTAGGCCTTTAACTGAGTAAAAAAGGATGGGGTTAAAGATGCCCAAGGGAGCTATCTTCATGTTGCACTAATCTTTTCACCTAGAATATACTATATCAGTAATTAAGTGTGTCTTTGTCCTACATTTTTGAATCAGAAATTTAGAAACAGAATTAAATAATTTAAAGTGTGCTAAATTCAGTTTTCCTGTATGACATTCATATTAAGTGCCTATAATAATAACTTGGTTTATATTTTTCTCTGAAGGTATGATGGGCTCATCTCTTTGGTTCTTTCTCTGGGACCAAAAGATTTTCTTCTTCTTAGTGCATTTGGATGACTTATAGTCCCGTCTTTTCCCCCTATTCATTTTTATTCTGATATATGGATGGTTTTGTCTCATTCATTGGAACATGATTTAATTTACTTGCAGAGGACTTTATCGTGATTCAACAATGTTACTTTGCTGATGAAGTATTATCTCACAAGTTCAGCAGTGGTACTGATGCAATATATTTTCTTAGGAAGGATTTATTTTCAACTAACAATACATGACATTGCTATTGATAGCCATGCCTGAACTAGTCATTGAATCCTCTTCCGAAACCAATTTTTCCATAGAAGTAATAGGGTTTAAAAGGAGAGCAGGCTTACTAGTCCACACAGAGCTCTCTACATGCTGCCAATAACAACACCTGATCACCAGGTGTCTTTCATAGATGATGCAGGATGAGAGCATATGATACCTCATAGCACCCCTGTGCCATGCTGTGGAACAAAGAGCAAGAGATAAAAAGCAAAGGAAATAGACATCTGTTCTCAAGTTAATTCAGCAGGTACGGTAAATAACAGAGTAGAGAAATGAAGAAAGCAGAAGGACAAGATGATACTTAAGCAAGATGAAAATTAACTCTTAAAAAACTCCAAATGCTAAATAAAGTTCAATTTAAAAGTTACTTTCTCCAGCTTTGTGTACAAAATTAAAAAAAAAAAAAAAAAAAAAAGGTATTGCTGAAGAAATGTACTGACATGATGAGTTGTACTGTTTTAGAGCTATTCTATGCCTCCTTTCTATGGACCCCTGAAAAACACCAACAGACAATTAAAATAAATAAATAAACGAAACACAACCCCTCAGAAATTAAAGTATATAGACACATTAATCAGGCCTGTATGAATATCTTGACGAATATGTATTTTCCTCCTGAAAAAAAAAAAAAAAAAAAAAAAAAAAAAAAAAAAAACAAAAAAAAAAAACCCCACCACTTCAAGATACTATCAATGTAACATTCTGAGGTCAAACAACTCATCTTACATTAAGGCATTAAATATCAATTCACATGGAAGACATGTAACTCTGCTAAGAGTTGTCAAAATACAGCTGAGCAAACGAACTAAATTCCATATCTAAATGTCTTTCCTAGACTTTTTACAACACTGAGTTTCTTATATCTTTGTAATTCACCAAAATATCTGAAACATAAAGGACAGTTCTAGATATTAAGAAGATACATACTATTCACTGTATTGTGAACAAGTATGATATCATAAGATACAGTAACTGTTTAAGAACATCAGAAATTGTAGTACTGGATAAGAGTTGAGCACATTTCAAAACCTACCTTGAGGTGTTTTGATAGTTTTTGTACCAAATATGTGACAATTTTTCAAAGAATTCTGGTAGTTTCTTGATTCACTGATGTGTCCAGAGCTAAGATTTATTTCACTGCTCAAAAAATTGCAAAAAGAAAAAAAAGTTCAAATTATATTTTGCACATTGTTATTAATTTATTTATATGCATCTTAATTAAACAACTAACATTTAATGTCTTTCAGGAATTTTATGACTTTTTTATTTTATTAGAATATATGGTAGGTTTTATAGATAGAAATTTTGTTTCCAGATATTTCAAGATCATTGTGTTAAAATTGAATCCTTGGCTATATTCATATCAGTAAGTTAAACAGGTGATTTTTGGACACAATAGAATAGAAAGTTCCCTGGCTCCTCATAGTGATTTGCATGGTCTTCTAACCATTTCCTCCACGCTCCTACAAAAAAACAAAAAAACAAAAACAAAAAAACCCACCCCCCCAAAAAAAACCCCCCAAACAACAACAAAAAAACAAAACGAAAAACAACCCCCCAAAAAAAACCCAAAAAACAAACAAACAAACAAAAACCCCAAAACAAACAAACAAACAAACCTCCAAAAAACACAAAAAAAACCCCACAAAACAAACAAACAAACAAATCCCAACCAAACAAATGGCAACAACAAAAAGAACAAAACCCCCTAAACCAACCAACCAACCAAACACCCTTGTCTTGGTTTAGGACTAAGGACATGTTCTGTCTCAAGGTGGTTTGGATGTGCTATTTTTCTTTAATGGGAAAGAGCTCTCTGGGATGGATGGCCTTAATGTCATAATCTGTCTCATCATGTTTAATTTACAAGTATACTGAGACTTGGGGATGAATTGGATTAATTAAGGTGATGTGCCGTTTTACATTTTACAATATTATTCACAGTGATGTGGAATATAAGGCAGAGTTGCATTACAGCCATTCAAATCTTGAAACACTGACAGGTTTAGAACAAAATCTCTAAAACTGTTGATATTCCCAACACATTCATTGCATTCTGCTCTTTCAGTCATGGATATTATTACACAGAAAGAAGGAGCACAGACTGCATAGTGAGCTCCCTTCCATGCCTTTCCCTAATCTAAGAAGCAGTGCAGGACATGGAAGTGGTCACATACCCCTTCCCTCTGAGGATTTGTATTCCTAGACAAGTATGGCCATGAGGTTACAGGTAACTCAGGGTTCTCTGAGACTATTGTGTTGAAATTTTTCAGTTGAAGTTACCATAACAGTAATAACTAGAACCACATTGAATGCCCTGCCTACTGACTCCCACTTCATAATGTTAATTATCTGATGAGGCAGGATGAATGACAGAAGTAGGAGAGAGAAAGGAAAAAAATTCTGCTTTAGTCCTGTACAGCATTGCTTCAAAAATAAGTCCTCCACGTTCCATGTTAAGGCCCTAACAAAGTGGTATTTTCACCGGATAAAGTGGTGTAGAAAAAGATAAGGTGGGTTTGTACAAATATTTTTGACAATACTTGTCAAATCTGTAATCCTATGAACAAATACAAAAAAAACCCCCTTCAAGTTTCATAGTGCTGCTGTTCTGCAAGATATGGGCTAGAGGTAATTATGTATATATGTTGTGCTGTAATTTAAAAAAGGGTGAAGGTAAAACTGAACAATAGCTGCTGGATTGGTCTGTCTAGATGACTATGCACTGTTATTAATGTTACTTTTGGTAGCTGAAGCTTCACTAAAAATCAATGGAACATTGGAAGCTAGGCAAACCTTTTTACTGGATTTAGGTTCACAAAATGATAACATCTAAATTCAGACATCAGAAGGAATGTAGGCAGGCTTCAGATATTATTTGAAATGCTTATGCTCTTTTGTATTTCTCCTGGAGATATATTTATTATGGCATGTTTGAACAAACAGTGCTTTCAAGAGATGATGTGGTATCCTTCTACTATTCTTTTTTCCTACTTAGATACCATAATAAAGTCCCAAAGGCTAAAGGTAAAGTTGTAATAATTCATGTTGCGAATAAATTCATCCTCTCTCTTCACACTCCTATAAAGAATATTTTTAAAATGCCACACAGCTTGAAGAGAAGAGACACCTTAACTGTTTACCATGTACATTGTTGCTACAAGTGCAATTTGCTTTGTGGAATACTGACATCAAATCAGACAATTACATTTCAAAATAGTAATATTAGTATTAGTATTATAGTGTTGTTAATAGTATTAGAGTTATTGATGCTGATACTGTAATTAGTATCATTTAACTTTTAAAGGGTTCTTTCTGATAATCTTTACTGTGGTTTTTATCCTATATCATTTCTCTAGATTTTATGTTAAAACTCATACTGAGCTAAGCATCCTTACAATGGGTGTATTTCAATATAGTCTCTACATTTATTTGCAATTCTTGTAAAAATTTGGCTTTCTTGTGCACACTTTACTTTCTCGTAAAATTTGAAAATTCCTGCATAAGACAACTGTGTATTTTTCGTAGGTGTAAATGTCTTCACAATCATGAAATAAATTTATGTACAAGATCCACTCCTTGGGTTTTCTTATAGACTTAAAATGGAACTATAGACTATAGATGGAAGAGAACAACATATATTAAATGTCTGTGAAACTAGCAGGTTTTTGGCTACCTATGGCTACCTACAACAAACTCTTTTGAGAACAAATAATTAATACTGCAAAAGTATTAATTAAAAATTATTTCAGTGCAAAAAGTATTGAGATTGTTAATTTACAAATATTCTCTGTTCTGCATAGTCAGAATGACTAAACCTAATTGAGGTCAAAGAAAAACTCCTCCCTGGTTTGGATACACCATTTTCCTCAAAAAACTCCCACCTAGTGTCAATCAATCCTATTATTCACTTATTTTTGTAACACTGATCTTTATGTCACTTAATGCTTTTTAGTTCCACCTACAACAAATGTAATTTCTGACTTTTAACATGGCAGAAGCAGAAAAAAAAATCTAAAAGAATATTAAACATGCAAAAAATACTTAGCTACAATTTTTATACAGTTTATCTAAGTATAAATGAAACAATCATGACAAGCTCAAACGTGGCAGACAGTAAAAAGCCACTTTCTTCCTCTTTTAGGACAAAATATTCTGCAAATTGTTTTTACCAGAACTAAATATTTTTTCTTAAGACAAATTAATTGGACAAGACATTAGAGAAGATTCAACTTTGCTTTTCAATCCCAAAATTTTTAATTTTAATTAAAAGAAAAAAGTAAAAGAACCCCACCTATCTACAACAAAACTCCCAAAATATCCCAACCAACCAGTCAATCAAAAAAACCCAAAGCCACCAAATTAATCCACTAACCAAAAACTGTGTGCAAAGGGTGGAAATTCATGGTGCAAATGTAACAAATTCAAATATAGGATTTGTCAAATAACATATTAAAAGTGTTCTGGAACTACTGCGGATTAAAAATTTAGATTATGAATTAGAAGACTGTGGATTGTGAAGAATGTTTTTGCACTCTTAAGAAGGTTTCTCATCCAAATAACTTTCTCTAAATGCCATGCCCACAAGAACTCTCGTATTATAGAGCATTTAAAAGTGTAGTCACATTCTTAGACGCATTTGTGGAACTGATTGTCACTGAATAAGGATTTTGGGTTTCATATCCTCTCTTTTTAGAGGGAAAGATCCTGAGAAGTAAATGGGTTTTTAGCCAACCTTTTTTCCCCAGGCTTTTGTTTCTTTTTTTTAACTTTATGTTTAATCACCTATAAATATACACATATACACACATCCCTATATGCATAATGAAACGTTGTATTGCCCAAATAAGAAAAACTCTCTTGTTGTTATATTAACCATAAAAACTGGGAGTATTGCCCATTGAAAAAGTAGAAGTACCTCAGAACATGTGTAGAGTTTAGGACTTCTCTCGCTTCATATATGGAATACATAAGCAGTGGTTAAAGCAATCACACGGCAAAGTAGTGGTAGCTGACTTGTTTGCATTCATCTTAAAGAATAATGTAGATAAAGAGAATTTATTCCAAATATATCTGTGTAAGAGAGCACATTCAACAGAAGATTCCAGCTTTTATTAGCAATTGGTTTTCAGCAATATGCCATGTTAAAGAAATAATAACTTGAAGAGTATTTTTGTGAACAATTTTATTAGTGCAGGACAGTGTTAGTCATTTGAGTTAAGGTATGACAAAAAATACAAAATCAAAGATATAAATTATTGACATAAAAAAAGGGGTCAGATTCTGCCAGACTTTCTGCCAAAATCTGTATGCAGATTTTCTGCACACAACATGAAATTTAATGAGACTAGCTCTCAGTTTAAGAGACAACTTGATGGAATTGTTACATTAATTGGGCCAGTGCATTTAGTGCAGTTATTATGGAATTATTCCAGAATCACGTGTGCCCAGACAAAAATAAAATGAGAAATCTTCATTTTTTGGTAAAGAAACTAAGTACTAAAACATTAGTGTTCTTGCCATTTCATGTACTGAAGATGTTCAGGAATTTAAAGAAAAAAGATTTATAAAGCAAGTGATAAGCAGACATTTTGTTTCCAAATGCCCAAATAATCCCTGAATATAATTTTCCTCAGTATGAAAATTCCATTAATAGCTATTTTTTTCTCTATCAAACCACAGAATATGCTTAATTGGAAGGGACCCATGAGGATGATTAAGTCCAACTCCTGGACCGGCACAGAACTGCCCTAAGAGTCACACCAGGAGAGTGCCCAAGAGCATTGTTCAAATGTTTCTTGCACTGACTCCAGCGGGGTGCTGTGACCACTTCTCTGGGGAACCTGTTTCAATGTCTGACCACTCTCTGAGTGAAGAACCTCTTTCTAATATCCAACCTAAACTTCCCCTAACACAGCTTCAGGCTATTTCCTCAGGTCCTGTCACTGGGCACCACAGAGAAGAGATCAGTGTCTGTCTCTGCTCTTCACCTCCTGAGGAAGTTTTAAATGCAGTGAGGTGTCCCCTCAGGCTCCTCTTCTCCAGGCTGAACAGATCCAGTGGCCTCAGCTGCACCTCACAGGGCCTTCCCTGAAGGCCCTTTCACCATCCTTGTGGGGCCCTTTGGATGCTCTTATGAAAGGCTTAATGTCTTTTCTTACATTGTGGCACTCAGAACTGCCCCCAGCACTCGAGCGAGGCCACCCCAGTGCAAAACAGAGCAGGACAATCCCCTCCCTTGCCCGGCTGGTGACGCTGGGCCTGATGCACCGCAGAACACAGGTGGCCCTCCTGGCTGCCAGGGCACTGCTGGCTCATGTTCATCTTGTCATCAGCCAGGAGCCCCAGGTCCCTTTCTCCAGAGCTGCTTTCAAACATCTCATTCCCCAGTGGTTGCCCTGTCCCAGGTGCAGAATCGAGGACTTTCCCTTGTTCCCTTCATATGGCTGTTGCTTGCCAGGACCCTGTTGCTGAGGCCTCTCTGCAGGGCCTCCATGTCTGTGAGGGAGTCATCGACTCCTCCCAGTTTTGTATTGTCTACAAAGTTGCCCTGTATCCCTTCTAGTCATGGGTCCAAGTCATTTAAATGCACGTATATCCTCTGAAATCACACTGAATTAAATGTTTTGAAAATAATAAATTATCAGATACTGGATCACTGTGAAACTGCACTGCAGTGCATAAACTGTGTACTTATAATGACTAATGGAGGAGCCCCGTGCAGTGACTAAAAAGGGAATATTTTGCTTTCAGTCCACTCAACTGTATAACTGAATGAATAGAGAAAATGTCTGAAAACATGCATATAATTCTGATAATAATGATTCTGTTAAATATATTCTAGTTTTGTATCAGGAGCAAACAGTGAGACTTTGAAATTAGAAATTTTGATTTCTATACATGCCTTTGTAGTTGTCCAAACTTTTACTCACTGATTAATAATTCAATAGAAGTCAAATCTCTAGCAAATGCAAACAAGAAAAATATGCCAATTGGAAATATACTACTAAACTCTGTTTCTCAATTGTTATGTATTTTCCTTTTTTGTTAGAGTATATTTTACAAGCACTCTCTGGTGCCTCACACCTGCCAAGGTTTTGATAGACATAGTTTTTTTGGATGAGTTTGAAATTTCTGTCTGAAATATTTATCTCCTTGCAATCTAACTGCTCATTTGAAAAGCTACATTATCCCAGATCATTTCTTTAATTAAAAATTTTCTGTGATTTATTGACCCTAGATTGACTGATTGATTGGTTGTTTGATTTCAGGAATTAATCAAATGGCTTCAAAGGAAAAAAAAAGGGTTTTTAACTAAAACAGCACTTTTAAGTATTTCATTCAGTCTAGTACATGAAAAATAAGCCAATGCAGAAGAATATAATTTTCAATAATATTTAATAAAAATGCCAATGATCTGAAGGGTCTGAAATGTTTATGATTAGACATTTTTAATAAAAATAAATTTTGACTGCATGTGTTGTATTAGGCTTGTGTAGCCAAGTAGTCAAGTATGCCATCTTTTATTTGATTTACTAATTTGCTACATCTCCAAGAAAGAATCAAAAGTTTTGCTTTGCTTTTCATGGTACAAAAGGGTAAATTTGCGTCTTCTATTTAAATCAATACAAAAAGAGAGCCTCTATATTTAAAGACATATTTTGTGATGATACACATGACAATCCTTATTCATCAACAGACTTAATTATTAAAGTAAAAAAGAAAACTTTTAAAAAGTTTTGGTTTTTTGAAATCTTTTGGAAGTACAAAATAAGTTAATCTGATATCTTTGTTAAGTTTACAAATTCAAACCAATGGATTTAAATATGTGATCAAAACTGAAATCAAGTATTTAATTGAAGACAAACATCTCCTCTCCTCTTGGAAGTGGAGGACATACTTGGGATTCATTGCATGTTCTGAAGGAGGAAGTTTTTGGAGAAACCGACAGCAAGAAAATAGTGAACATTTTCCTGCATCAAATGATATAGTACATTTTTGTGGTTTCTTTCTCCTTTTCGTTACTGTCCATTACCATTTATCTTTCTTATTAATAACAGTACTGGACATATTAACACCTCCATTTTTATATATTCAGTTGAGGTAATAACTTAATTTGTCCTTTAATATCCCTGTCTTTTTACAGAACAAAATAATTCTTCTTGAAGCTACAATAAAATAAAATCTGTCACTCCATGCTTGTTAAAACAAAATACACTTTTAGAAGCCAGAATAAATTCTAGTGTCAAACACAAGATGGCTATTTGCACTGAAAATATTAATTCACAACTCTATAATACTAAATATGCTTTAGGTGTGATGGTCTCATTTTTTTTTGGACAGTGACATGCCCATGGAAGTATGTATTTTGGAAAATTAAAGGAAGTTTTGAAAATGACAGATAAAGAGATGTGAACTCTGTAGATAATATGCTTTCAAGTGCGAATGGACTTGTCTCTAGCAATGGAAATGCTCCAGGATCTGTGTTTTATGGACAGTTGCAGCAGAAAGAAATCTCAAAAAAATTCTGATCAATCCAGCCAACCGAAAAACCCCCCAACATTTAAGAAGTTTTTAAAAAGACTGATATTCTTTCATTTTGGTGGAATGTTACTGTCATTTTAATTAATTTAAGAATGTTCATACGTTGTGTGTGCTACACTATGCAGACTTCCTGCAAGATAACAATACAATTAAAAAAATGGGTAGACAGATAAACAATTCTTTTTATTCATAAGGGAGTGGTCCTGAGATATTTCCCTTGACTTTCATAGACCTTGACCTTTTCCTTAGAACTGCTAAGAAATATGGATCGTGCCTGGGGTACTCTCTTCCTCACTGTGCTGAAAAATCTACCCATTGTCTTTGCTGCTGTTCATGACTTTCCTAATTTGCAGCTGGCTAAATGCTGGTCAGATTTATCTGTTGTTTGTCACAGTAATTGGAAACAACAGATTGAAAAATGGCTCATTTCTTTTTACTGATGGTGCTCAAAACAAAACCATTAACATAAAATGTCAAAATTCTCACAGGATGTAGTACTTTAACCTTAACATGTTTGTTGTGAGCCTTTCCCACATATGAAATAGAAGCAACATTTACAAATCTATTTCTTTTTTGTAAAAAATCAAATTGTTTTAAGTCAAATTTGTGTTTTCCGGAGGTAGGCTCATAATTTGGAATACAATTTTTTACAGCACTGAGAGATTTAGATAAACTGAGCTCTGATGCTAGAAAAAGCCATAGGCAACAGCAAGAGAAAACTGAAGAGCTTTCCATAAAAAGAGAAACTGGGCAACAAAATCTAATATTTATGATTTAATAGCCAGGAAGAACTGGATGGGAGCAGAGAGAATGCAAACTTTTTGTTTTCATTTGTAACTTGAATTTTAGGGGAAAGGAGAAGACAGGATACACTAAAGTTTGGGGTTTTTTTGTACTTGTATTATCCCTGTCCTATTCACCTGGGCAATAAATTTTGAAAAAAGTGACTTTGATATAATTTTTTTGGTAGAAAGCTAGAAGTTTGAAGTACCTAAGCAACATTACCTAGGATTTCATGCACCAGTCTTGCAAAACAATTTTATCTTACCTGCAAGCACCATCGACCTGAAAAAGAGTTTCAAACCCAGTAGACAACAGTAAGCTTCACAACTCCAAAACTTGTTTCTTTTTAAATACCAGTATAGATTTTAAATTTCTGGGTATTTTCCACTCTGCTATTTTCCTTCTTTTATCTTGATGGACTTGATTAGTAACTCGATACCGTGTAACATCACTATAGTGGGCTTTCAAATTTGTTTTAGTCAAAAATCATAGTTTAAAGTTCTCTGTAGTAAACCATGGTTTCACTCTTGTAAATGCTTTGTTTGAAAACATAAAGTTTCGCAAGTTTGTGGGGTTTTTTATAATAACCTCTGGCTATTTTGCTTAAAAATTATTTCTTTTCATTCCATTTAACCTCCTTGTTTGGTTTCAGTCAACAGTGACTTATCTTGTTTTCAGACCAAATTACATTTCTAGCTTCTACCTGATGTCCTCCAAAGGAGCCTTTCAAGTCCTTATCCAAATAATTACATATTGGTTTAAAAATTTATCTCTGGGTCATCTGTATTCTTTACTTGTATTTCAGTAGTCTGAGGACCTACTGAACCAAAGCCTTTCTGTGTAAGAAAGCTTCATCCATTTTCATCATAGTCTCCCTGCAGCTGTTGGGACAGTCTTCAAGAAATGCTTTTATAAATCCTTTTCCATGACTCATTACATTTTTAAGGGATCTCTCAGTGACAATTTCTTGTATATGCACAGGCTGATGTGAATAACTAACAGTGAAGATGGATTTGGGGAGCTGAATATGAAGTGGTTTCATGATGGTTTTCAGTGTGTTGGTTTTATCTCTGAATGAATTCTTACTCTCAGTTCTCTTTGATCATAGCAATTAGGAGTAGATATTTTAGCACGAATCATCTTCTTTGTTCCCAGTTAATTTTATAGCTATGTTTTACATGGAAAAAGCTAAATGTTCATAAGTTAAGAGTCAAATAAGTAAGTATGTCACATGCCACAGGTATTCACACGTGCAACACCCAGAGAACTACTATGTGCGTTAATCAATTATTTGACTATCAATTAGCAAACTCTTAGTTTTCTGTTGTCCATTGTGTATTTCATAATTTGATCGAGCTTCAGCAAACTACTGTGTCTATTTTTATTACTCAGCCTTTCCAAAACTGTTAGATTTATTAAACTATCTTTGAGAATATTTGGGAAGAGTCTGTGATACGGCAAAATAAAATTTCTTTCTTTTTTCTGGAGACAGCTGCTATGAGTACCTTGCAGTTTGTCAGCAAGGAAAGTATAATTTAAGCGTGCTTCAAATAGCCAAAGATTTCTATCGGGTCTTAGTTACAGCTTGTATTGTTGTTATTTAACGTTGGAATGCCCCAGACTGGAGTCAGGAATTAATTGTGTTACACTGTAAGTCCAGATACTATTTTTGAGGGATTTCAGTTACTTCTCTGAAGTAGTCTAGAGGTAAAATGAAAGAGATAAGATTGTTTTAAAACTGGAGTGGTACTGAAGATAAATTTATTCTTTTTCACCCAGTTTTGATCTTTGACATTTGGCACTATTATGGAAAATGCTCCTTATATAAAAACCAAAGAACATCTTTGGAAGTAGTAGAATCTGTCAAATGGAGAAAAGAGAGTCTCTTAAGCCTGGTGAAAAAGGAATGCCTTGTCCTTGTTTCTTTCTTCCCGTTTTCATGAAAATTAGGTGAAGACTGTGAATAAATTTTGATTTCAATTCAGGTAGATCCAAGTAAAAGCTGCACTCAAAAAGCAGTTGCTGTTGAGTTGGCACTTCCATTCTTGAGCCTCCAATAGGCACACTAATATTTTATAAGAGCACTTAATAGCAACGCTTTTTTTTTTCCACTTGGGGAGGTAGGCAAACAGCTGCTTCTGCAACTGATGTTTTTGTTTTTTCTAGGCTGGAGAGGCTTTTATCCAACATGGCTGACTCAGTCACCTTTTCAGTTGAGTGCATCTTTTCCATAACCCCCAGACTTTTTGACAGCTCACACTCTTCACTTAAGTGTTCTCCAAACTCAGTTTCTTCTCTTCCCCTCAAAACTATTATTTTTGTTTTGTGATGAATGGTATTTGAATTATGTCTGTGCACTGATTTTGATTTCTTCTCTACATCTTTGTGAAAAATCACAGAACGTCAACACCAGGTGAAAGGGACCTCCAAAGATCATCTGATCCAACGGTAAAAAAACCTCAAAACAAACATAAACCCCCTCAGTTTAAAGTCTGACAATTATCATATTGCAATAAGTCATCCATAATGGCTGGGCAGTAACTATGCAGTATGCAGATTTGTATGGATTAAGATCACAGATCTCAATATCTCTGGTCTCACTGAGTACTGTCCTGTTTAGAGATCAGTGCAAATATTGTGCCTTTCAAAATAAATTGCAATCATAAAATTACATATATGTGTGAAATTAAATCAGTGAAAACAACAGTATAATTATATGAGGTATTTGGTTGAATTTTTAAATTGTTTTTAAACATTCTTGAACATTTCATACAAAATAATGACATCCGTAGAGACAATATTTTGTGTTTGGTATCACAAATTAAAAAATCTCGGAAGGCATCCACTTAAAAGTCACTGATGTTTTTGCATGCATGCTCATTGTGGGAACTAATTTTTTACCTCCTGGGACAGGACTGGAAAAAAGACAGACTTACACAGTGAATAAGTCTTCAGGATTCAAGAATTTAGCAAATATTTTGGAGAAATATTTTTTTTTAAAGCCGAATTCATAACTTTTCGTCTTCTTAAAGTTGTCTTTGCCTTACAAATAGGAAATAAACAAAATAGAGATCTAAATCAAATTAGTTTGACCAGAGCATTTCACACAGGGATGAATAAGCATAAACGCAGGTAAAGATTTTTTAATGCAAAATATATGTAAGGTAGTTTCTTCAGCATACTCATAGGTTAGACCTTTGAGTTACTTCATAGCCATTCTACTGATTCTGTCTCTCTCAAATTATAATGCTGGAAAGCTAAAAATATAATACAAGTCACAACTCCAGGAAATATACCTAACGTTCTAGTAAATTTAGTGCTGAAAAACAAGATACTCTATTCTTTGCCTTAGGCTTAGTCTACATCATGAAGATAGTGCACCAAGAAATTTTTGGTTATTGCAAAATATAATAGTTTCAGTTTAATTTTTTCTCTCCTGATCCTTAAAGCAAAGAGCTAGTAGGCACAATAAGCTGTTTCCACAGCTGAATGACTTTCAATTCTATCAAAAGCAGTGTTTGAGCATTTTAGTAAAACTATTACTAACTCCTAAAAATGACTGATCAACTAGCTTTAATACCAAAGTTGTTATCCTAAGCTTACATTCAAGAGATAGAGCTTTAATTGGGAGACTCATGACAGTTTCACGTTGTACTGTCAGTCAACACTTTCTCTCTATACCATGATAACAGCAAATTCCAGCTCCCCAGTTTTATTAAAGAACTTTAAGGCAATTTTCTGCAACAGGTCCTCAATAATCTCATGACATGGCCCTTCAGGAGCTGTGAGCAATGAAATGTTGTCAAGATGGAAAACCTGCTGATTAACTGACAAAGCACCACCAACAATTGTGCTGAGACCTCATATATTACAAATATATACTAAGAAAAAAACTAAGATCAAACTTAAAGAGGTCATATTCAGACATTTTCTTGAGTCGTTACATTGCTAAGGTTAATACAGAGAGACATTATAAAAAATACTCTGGGGTCTGGGGTTACAGCTATGAAAAAGTAATTTACCCACAGCCTTCTATTTCCTCAGTGTTTTAAGTGCTTAGAATAGAAAGTACCTCTGATGGTTGAGCAACAATATCTACTAAATGCTGAAAATTGTTGAAAATATTGGAAAAATCTATGCTGAGAATAAATTAAGCTTTTTTTTTTTTTTTTTTGGGTGGGGGTGTTTAGGTTTTTTTAAATTACTTTTATAATAAAGGAAATAATTACTTTCCTTTCCTGATGAACTCTTCTTGATAGCAGCAGGTAGTCCAAACCTCCGGACTTCACTAATAAGAAGAGCTCCTGGCACTGCTGACTTTATTAAAAAGAAGAGTAGAAATATAGAAATATCTGTATTAAGAATTTCTCTTTTTACTTGTTTGCTTTTGAAAGACAGTCTTTAATTCATTATTTCAAACCTTCAAATGAATTTGGATTAAAGCACACTTGAAAATTAGGACCTTGTCTCCTGGAAATTTTTCTGAAAGTCAGTTTTAGTATTGGGTGGATTCATATTTACTTTGCAGATGGGAAATTGACCGAAAGGGCTGTGAAATGACTTACCATGAGCTGCCAGGGCTTGCATCAACCTGCACAGTAACAAAGCAAGATAGATACAGAAACACAATGGTCTGGGGAGAGCAAAAACTTTTATTTGCTAGATTTCGAAGTTTGTTATTTTTTTATTTCTCTTACTCCTTGGAACAGCATTGTGATATCCTTGTCACAATGAGAATGAAAATTCTTCCTTACATTTTATTTGGGTTTACTAAATATAGTCTCCTTATACTACAGTAACATTTTACAATAAACACCAAATATTCCATTTTCAAATGACATATCCCTTTATACTGACTTAAACCTCAAGAAACAGTCTTCATTACTTCTACTGCATTTATTACTGTGGCTCCCCATATAGATCACTTTTTCATAAAGTAAGATGATATCTGGAATAATTTGTTTTCTACCTATTATTTAATAGATGAGATACTTCAAAACTAAAATAACAATGAACTTGTTATTTATTTAAATACTTGTATTTATTATTCCTTTGCCAGTGTGTTAACTGTTATCACAGAGGGACATTATTTTTTCCAGAAAAACAGGTCTGAAGAGACAGGTAGGAAAATATTGAACTATGAAAGAACTTGCTCTGTAAATTAAAGTAAATAACGTTTTACCAACATTTTTGTTCAGTGATCTTGACAAATAGGAGTAGTCTATGTTCTGGTGTCGCCCCCAAGAGCAGGCTTCTTTGTTCACAATAAAAATCACAACTATAGCTTGCCTTTCTATTGAGTAGAGTGCAGCTCGGTGCAGGGATGAAGCTCCTCTGTATTTCCCTGTTCCAGGGACCTGCACAATGCAGAGGACCAGAAGTATTACACTTGTGAGGATTCACAGGAAAGAGCACACAGGGAGAAGGCAGTTTTCTCTCCTCCCTACAATGTCAGTTACTGCAAATGTGTAAAAGAATCTTTTCCACAGAATGTGGTGAGAGTTTCTAGCTGCCCCGAAGTAAATTGTGATCGGAGAGAAAAGTAAAAGAATGACAGAGTTCAATCTTTAGTGTTTTCATGGAGCAGCAGAATGGTTTTGTGTTTTCAGCGACAGAGGGTAATTCAGTTTTCCTATTCTTAGTTACCTGATTTCACCACACACTCACACACACACACTCACACACACACACACACATATATAAATATATATACACATAAAGGATTTACTCTTTGGTGTTTTTCTTGCTCAGGAGAACTGATCTATACAAAAGTAAACAGACCAATATAGTTTTCTGTACTAAAAATAGAAAAAACTATAAGCCAGAGAGAGAGATGGAAGAAAAGCACTTATAAAGTCTGTAACCCCTCTCCTTTCAGTAGTATTGACACTCTAAGTAGCATAGCAAAGATAACTAGAACTGTGTAAAAAATTAGAAGAAAATCAATTTTCTTAAAGCAGAATAAAACCTCTTAAAATATTCTGGTCAAGCAAATTATTATAGATAAGATATGAACAACCTTACCAACTCACTGAGTTGAAACATATTAATAAATGATATATAGACTTCAAAAGCCAAAGTTGATTAAAGCCATTTCATCCATTAAATAATTTTCTCCTATTAATAGGATTCTTTTTTTTTTATGAGCAGTAAAATTATGTGCTTTTGTCATTATTGGTAATTTTAGTACTGAGAAGTTATTCATATAATAACATTGAGATAAAACAGTTCATTAGTTCACATAAAGTAAGCATCCAATAATATGTCCCACTGAGAAATTCACAGCAATTTTCACCCTTATAAATTCTCTTTCCAGGAAAAACAGTTTGAGTGATTTATTCTTTTAAATATTTCAGGACAATTCAGCTTTTGTGTTTTAAGCTCAATAATTACAATAAAAACTAAACTAAAAGAAGACACGAAAACCAGTTTAACACTACAATACTTTGGGTTTTAATTAATTTCTTTACAATTATTTTTGAAAGCTGTTTGTCTCACTATCTTTTCTTAGTTCGCTGAGATGTCATGAAATTTATAATAGGAAAATGATAAAATGTTGTATTTATTTTTTATTAAACACTTCTAAAATTTGCAACAATGATAATTCTATTATGTTTTGCTTCTTATTTTCAGTCGTCTTGTTCAATGGCCATTTTGTCCAACATCTAGAGGGTGGGTACTTGTGAACCTTGCTTTTCAATACAACACTCTAATAGACCTTTTCTACTGTCTAGAGACTAAACTAATTCATAAGTTTCCCCCCGTTTGTTCATCCAAGTAATAACTAAGTAGCATATATGATTTAAAATACCGGTCGCTTCTGAGTGACAATGCAGCGCAATAACTATTTTTCAGATTTAGTTTTGAACAGAGAATGACTTTTGAATCTTACCAAATTTGTAAAGAAAATTAGACATTAGTATTTCATTCTTTGGACAATTCAACCAGCTTAAATTTTGAAGGCATAGTGTTCCAATCTTCCTAATTAAAGTTACCCAGGGCTCTTTTTCTGCCTGTTTTAAGCATTTTGACTTCTAAATATTCAGTTTGAAATTTTGCTTTCTTCTAATGTTGTAGGTGGTGAAGACAAATGATTTTATGAACAATGTGGAAAAGGAAAATATTTTTCTGAAGAATTACAGTTTTATACTTCTTCAAAGCCTAAAGTCATTGCTACATAGTACTTTGTTTTTCTTGGTGCCCTTGTGAAAATAGGAAAAACTATTAGCAGATCATTAATTATATCTTAAAAGAGAAATATGAGGGAATAAACGTTTCCCATCTTGCAGACAAATAACCACTGACACAAAGAGGCCTTGTGGGGTGATTTATTTCTGTGAAGAGTCTTCCATAACACAGTTTCTAATATATTTTTTGCTTTACCTCACTTCTGTGATGTCTCATTTCCTCTTTATATTTTTAAATAATGAGGGGTTTTTTTAAGTGTCATGCAATCAAAATGTAATAATGGACAGAATAAATCACAGAGGAGATATAATAGTTTTGTAGGCTATCAGACTGACTGGTCAAGTATTTGCTTTATTTACTGCTACTCATGTATAACACAGGTAGAAAAGAATATACATTTCATATCTAAAAAACACCCATGCTATTTATTGGGAATGAGGGGGTGGGGGTGGGGGATTTTTCAAACAGCTGCAAGTTTTGTGAGAAAAAATTTATCCACTTTTTTTTTTCAATGAAAGTTATCAAAAGCTGGCAGTATTCATTCTGAAGAGTATGGTCATTCTATTACTGCATTTTCAAGGGATGGAGCACTGAGTGGTTTCTTAGATAACTGTCAATACTACATCAGGAAAGACCTTTTCAGAAGGTTTAGTAGATATTAAATCACCAAGACAGTATATGATGCATGATGAGTAAATGTACTGTACACTTAAAAGGATTTAGGTCTAAAACTGCTTCTGTAATTGCCTGGAACTCTTTTCTGTTTGTTTGTTCACCTGATACACAGGGGTGAAATAAAGGGTCCATCAATACATGACTGACACATGGTTTGAAGACTCATTAATGGTAAAAAGAGTAAAAAATTTCAGTATGATGAAACTATTATTTCTATAAATGATAAGAAAATAAATATTTTGCTTTCAAAAATCATCAACTCTAGCTCCTATATTAACCTTCTTGGGATGCAGTCATGTTCATGCCAGAATTTCCTTTTGATATAATTTTATTTTTTTTTCCCCGAGAGGTTAGATGCTTAGAACCTTTTCTGGAAAACCATGTTTAAAGTGGTAGTTCAAGGTATTACTCAAAAAAATGTGAGGAGGGCATACATGATTAATAAGGCTTATTGTAACTGTCCACTGCACAACAACAACAACAACAAATTAAGAAGCACACATCAATATAGAATGCTTGCTGAAAGGCCAACTTACTATCGTTTTAAGCCTGACCAGGCATTTTAAAATCGTTTGTTTTGAGTAAGAATTTCTCTATGTGAGACATTAAATTTTTGAGTGGTCTTGCACTGAGAATGGGCTGTAAATCATAGTATATTATTTGATGTCTCTGGTTTCTTACTAGCTTCATCATCTATTAGTTGGATACAACAAAGCTCCCTTTTGCTCCCAAGCTTGTTCATTATTTCATGTTTCTTCAGTGTATATACCTTGGTATATACTCTGCTCCATGACACCACATGCCAAAGAGGACTAGTAGCACTAACATGCAACTAGTTGGCAAAGAAACAGCTTGGAGATGTCTCAGCATTGTCTCGTCAAGTGTCAAGATGACGTATGACATTAACCATGTGAATCTAAGTGATATTCATACACCTCTCTTCATGACCAGAAGTGTGTGAGAGAGTTCAGAAGTCTGGAAGGGAATGTGTAGAACAATAATTCTGTCTGCTTTATGACTGGCTTGTTAATTTAAGTAAAAAAGACTTGTGAAAACTTCTGTTGTATTTTTTACTTGTTTCTTTGAATGCTTTTCCATAACTGTGAAAGATAAACCCTTCACAGAAAACTTTCACAGTGAAGAGGCGAGACCTGTTCACAGTTCAGACATGCTGTAAGTAATTCTCATGTCATTACAGTGTATGCCATATAACAATATTGTGCAACACAGAGTGAAGTTTCTGTCTGCCCTATGATGTTTCCATCTCATGAAATTTTTTTTAACTCTCTTTATAGTGCAGGATATAGCCTTGGCTGTTATGAACTGTGGTTGCTTACACAAAAAGAGAAGAAAACAAGAACTGAACAAACCATGTTATTGTGACCAACATCATCATCATTACTAAGACTCGATAATTTTGAAGTATACTCTAAGATGTTTAGGAGTACAAATGACGCATAAATTATTAGAAATTAAAAAAAAAAAAAAAAAAAGGAAACAAAGGCTTTTATATCTATTTCTTACTCTGCTACAGACCCAGAAGTTTTGGACAAATCTTTTTAAGATTTGCTATGATCTGAAAAAGAGAATGAGAAAAAGAAATAACTGGATTGTGATATTGAACTCTGTCATCTCTAATTAATATCTGATGAAAACAAAGGCTTTTAGGGTTAGGAAAGGAAATGAATATTCATCTTGTCACTCCTTAATGGACCTCTGTTCCTGTGCATGTGGGTCTGGATAAAATAGATTTGAATGTAATAGCCTCTGAGTAAGCTAATAGCATTATAGAGACCTGGTTTTGTTTTCCAAAGTAAAACATATTTAACTGAGTCCCACTAGCATTAGAAAACCAGTAATTTCAAAGCTATGACATATATAAGGAGGTTATGAATTTGCTAATGTAAGTATCCTAGAGCTTCACCAGCTTCTTGGAATTTTCCGTATATAATATGAAACATTAAGAATTGTATTTACTTTAAATAATCCAAAATTCAAACTTCAACATACACCACACATTATTTTCCTGGATGTAAAACACAGACAGGACCTTGTAATTACTTTTCTGATCTGTGTAATGTAACCATAAATTCTTGCCTCATAACTAGTTCATAAATGAAAGTATAACTGTGAAAAAAAAAGACATTTGTCTTCATTCAAGCTTGCTGGTTACACCCTATGTGGAGACTACTTTGAGAATTAGGGAAAATGGTATCATCGTGAATGCAGCTAGCTCAAACATATGTTGAGGCTGTACAGAGATAGACAAGATATATGCCAAATACAAGCAAGAAGGCATCATGTATAGTGAAACTCTCTATATTCTTCAATCTGTTATTCTTGGTTCATCTTCAATCCATCCCTGCAACTGACTCCGCCACCTCTCAGCAAGAGGGAAGGATGGTGGCTGTCATTAGATTTACGATTTTAGATAATTTTTCCAGATGGTGCACAGTAAGCTGAACAAAAATTCTTACAGTACAGCTGAATAGCTGAACGGGAGAACCACAAAGACATGTTGAGATCACTCCAAAGGAGCAAGTTTCAGAACTGGTACAGCCAGAGGGCTAATCATGATAAATTAGCTGCATGTTAGTTTGGCTATTCCTTCAAGGACCAATTATGTCATGGTATAACAGTTCAGGACAAAGAACAATCCGCAGAAATAAGAAAAATTACAGGACATCTGAAGATACAAAAGAGTATTAAAGTTTTACTTGAAACTTTTGAATTTTAGACCATGACTATGAAATTTCTATGACTCTCTAGTTCTGTGTTTTTAAAGTATGCCCTCAGTTTTTTGTTTGTTTGCTTGCTTCTTTAGCACTGAAAATAGTAATCTGCAGAGGTGCCTGCGTTATCAAGCTCGGCCAGCCCTGGCACCACTGCAATCCAGTGGAACTTGGCTGGTTAGGAGCATGAGCAAGACGATGGCAGAGGAGAAAGGAGGGACTCTCAAGAGGTTCGGTCAACATGAGTTTATTGGGATCCTGCATGGAGCCCTCACCTCAAGACGTCCACCTCAGGAGAGACCAGAACTGTCCCAGGAGAGCAGCTTTAAAGGGGGCGTAACACAGGGGAGGGCTCAACCAGGGACCAATAGGGTGCAAAACGGTAGTGGCTCACAATGCAACAGACATGTACAACACCCAACCAGTACAAAGTGGGAGGGGGCAGCCTGGATCCTGCCCAATCACTTGACACCTCTCCTGGAATCTTCTAGATGCAGGGAGGGGCCCCCAAGTGATGGACAGGACCAGGGGGTAATATAACATATGATTGACATATAACTGTCACTAAGGAACAACCAGTCGTAGAACTGTATCTGGGGTGTGGGCAGGGAGAAACCAAAGGCAAATAACAGAAAGGGGTAAAAGGAACAAACCATTTTACAATATAACATTAACTTGTCAACATTCATTAAATCAAAAATGCACCCCCACAGTAATCCAATACTGTAGACGTTCTCCAGTGCTAAAATTAACTCTGATATTTGCTATGCCTTCCTCATGGGCAATTACAATTTGCAATTTCTTTGTTGTCTGATGTAAAACAAGTAGATTTACATAAATATGTATTCCATTTCTGTTTGGAAAACATAACATTTTGTTTTGCTTGTTCATATAAAGCCTGAGAAAACTTAGTAGTTTCAGTTTAAGGTATATAGATATCTGTTTTAAAATATCATGAGGAAAAAAAATCGTTTCAAGTAAGATTTCCTGCGTTATTTACGTCTTGTCATTTTAAAGAAAATGTGCTGCATTGCCCAAGAGTACCGCTGCATGCAGAAATAGCTGGCAGTACAAACAAAATCTATAAGGTAAAAATGAGACAAAACAGATCTACATCCCTGAGCAGATTGGAGAAGGTGCTGACAGGTAGACTATTTCAGAGAGATTATAATCCAGAAAGCAAAAAATGGTTTTACTGTGATAGACTGTCAAAATTCTGTAAAGAAAGACTTTTCAAAGTAAATACAGATTCTAAATATTCTTAGTGGTCTGACCATTCTGTTTGCTGAGGAACTGTGTTGACAGTGTGTCAGGAAACTAATCAAGTTTATTTGTATTTGGAAAGTTGTTTAAAGTTTGGAGAGTAAGAAAATTGTAGTGAGATTTACACTGTGGAAAACACTCTGACTAAATCTACTCACATGTATTTTCCCAGTTTTTATTTTAAGAAAGTACTGACTGATGCTTGATTTTGTATGGCCCAGTTCACCTGGAAAGAAGATTGCTTTTCTTCCCCATCCTAATTTTTAGGTTTTTAAAGCTTTGTTTTTTCAGGTCCAAAACAAATCCAAAAAATGAGCAATCAAAGAAGGAACCCTTTCATGTATGAACTAAATGAACACACTGAAATGCTATATAGCCCTTCCACTTTAAAACAAGAAAAGAAAAAGTACGGGTTTTTTTACTCATCTCAGTTTTTGAGTGCCTCTATTGTTCAAATACTGCTGCAGTTATCAGCAAATGCTAAAAAATTAAACTGTAAAAAGTCAGTCACAACACACAAAAAACCCAACAAACAAACAAAGACAAAAAAAAAAAAACAACAAAGAAAGCAAAAGAAACCAAACAAACCCCCCAGGGGTAATGCTGAAACCAAAATCACACACTAGCAAATGATAATTTGATCTTAGAAAATCTACAAGAATACCATTTAGGCATATTTTCTACTGAAAAGAACCTGATCCCATCTTCTTCGCACCATTCCATCAGGTATTTATATATATTGCTAAGATCCCCCTGAGGTTTCCTGATAGAAGAGAACTTCCAGTCCCTTAATCATCTTCATGACTGTTTGCTGGAGTCTTTGTACTGTGCCCATGTCTGTCTTGCACCTGAAAACCAAGAACTGGACCCAGAGGTCTAGATGTGGCCTCCCCAGTGCTGAGCAGAAAGAAAGGTTCATCTCCTTCAGCCTGTCAACACTCCCAAATTTTGCAGCTAGGATACCATCTAAACCCATGTGTTTTCACAGATGTCTTGGAAATTAGTTCCATGCTGAATCAACTCTGAGATCTCCCTGTTAAAACTTTTTAATTACCTTTTCAAATTTCATTTATTTTTTCCCCTAAACCAAGGTTGCAGCTTTTGTAAATGTGGTCCCATTTTCCTTCCAATCATCTTCTCCATGTGACCCTGTAAAGAACAGCTCTTGATTCAGACAAGCAGTGTTTGAATGTATGGCTTTTTAAATAATACATGTCTCCCAGTTTAGTTCAAAGGTAAAAACCTTATCTCACTTGGAATTTTCTGCTGAATTTTGATCCTAAACTTAAATGTGTGGTTCCAGCACTTTATTGCCAGCATTTCAGCACTTCCTGTCAGAATAAATGTGTCTAATGGAACAAACCATGTAGAAAATAACTTCTAGCATTTTTTTCATTATTGAAACAAACATAAATCATTCCAGTGCTCAGCCCCAAGCAGAGATGATATCTGCCTTTAAAAATAGCTACTTCAAAGAAGTTCAGAAAAAATTTGCATAAGTTGTCAGATTGTTTATGTTTAGTTCAAGGAGAAGAATATTAGTTGTAAAATGTCATATAGGGAATTTGTTCATATGATGTCTATGGGGATGAACAACTTCATAACTTGGATTTTACAGAGAATGGTTAAAAGGACAAATTTCAAAATAATGTTTCCACTCCCACTAGGGTTAGGTGAATAGGCACATCTCAATGGAGTACAAATTTATTTTGTTTGTTTAATTTTTGCTTATAAGACTTCTCCACAAGGAGTACATATAATTAGACAGCGGGCTCCTGTGGTTGTGAATGGAACAAGTGGCAGAGAAAAAGTCTCTGCTTCAAGGTGTTGAATAAGAAACACATATCAGATGTCAACCAAGTAAGATCAATTGAAAATAACAATAAATCTTTCCTCACCTATTCTTCAAACATCAGACTCTAGTTTTCTATATTTTCCAATTGCCTCTTTTTTGATTGAAACTGTTTATTGTCCCATACCAACGCAGACATCCTGTCTAAGAGGTTGGAGAGCTTAATCTATTCCTAAGTCCATGGCATTCCATTCCAGTTGCCCTTAACATTAAAAAGCAGACCTCATTATATCGAATTTATTAGTATAAATCTAAGGACGGAGGGTCAGAAACATGGATCAGTCCTATGTACTGCAGGTTTGCCTTGACCTTTTAATGTCATCTACTGTCAAGGCATAAGTCACTTAATGGATTAGAGTCTAAATCTATTCCTCAGATGATTCAAAATTAAACTGTGATGATAAATCAGCTGAAAATCAGTGCAGCAGGACATGCAGATGGATAAATTAGAAAGTCATTTATGCTTTTGAACAAGCAGTTGCTCTACACAGATCTCCAAAATATTTTTATGAATAATTTAAACTTATTGGCCTAAATGATTTTGAACACTTTTAAATTAGTTTAATTTTTTTCTATGAGTTCCCCAAAACTATTCTTTCTTTCCTGTAACTTCTTCCACTTGTTCTTCAGTCTGGCAGATTACATTTGAACACAATAAGATAAAAGCTAAATTCTTGACAAACCATTGTAGTTGAAAGTTTCTGTTGTGTATGAGGGCAGGGTGGGGCAGGGCGGGGCAGGGAAGGGAAGGGAAGGGAAGGGAAGGGAAGGGAAGGGAAGGGAAGGGAAGGGAAGGGAAGGGAAGGGAAGGGAAGGGAAGGGAAGGGAAGGGAAGGGAAGGGAAGGGAAGGGAAGGGAAGGGAAGGGAAGGGAAGGGAAGGGAAGGGAAGGGAAGGGAAGGGAAGGGAAGGGAAGGGAAGGGAAGGGAAGGGAAGGGAAGGGAAGGGAAGGGAAGGGAAGGGAAGGAGTGAGGCAGAAATTTAATTTAGATTTGAAACATAAAAGTCCAGACACTTCTCTGCTAATGCCTATGAAAATCAGAGACATCTAGGACAGACGTTTGCCTAAAATATTATATTAGGTAGGATGGACCATATGTTTGTCACTGTTCTGATGTCTCTTAGGCTATAATTTGCTCTAAGACATCAAACAAATGTCATATGCTTTCATGAATAAATTGAAATTTCCCTTGAAAGCATTTATGCTGCAGCTTACAACAGAGACTGCCATCCATTTTATTGCTGAACAGAACATTGCTGCAAAAACTTAGAGGAAATTGTATGTGAATATGTATACCTTCTAGATTTTCTACAAACTCTTGTATACTCAGGAAAGTAGATATATACTTTCTGTCTTTTTAAAAATGGCATTCCACTTTCTTCATAACATTCTTTTTTGTCTGAAATGGTCAAAAAGATGAAAGAAAATATTCTTCTTCTTTTTCAAGGACTAAACAATTGTTTTAACACAGTCAATAAGATGATGTGTTTCAGCTAAATTTTGAACAATAGTGAGGAAAAGCATAACTGCCAATGAAATAACTTTAAAATTAATCAGATGTTCTCTAGACAAAAGTTGTGTGAAGATGCATAGGGAAACTGGGATCTTTTTGTTTACCTAAGCAAACTCTGGTGTTGTGGTTTTTTTTTTTTTTTTTTTTTTTTTTTTTTTTTTGGTTTTGGTTTTGGTTTTGTTTTGTTTTGTTTTAAATCTGTTATGATTGTAAGTATCCTTTTCTCAAACTTATTTCCCCAAAACTAAGTGGAACTATTTTGATTTTCTTAATAAAGGCAGAAAGTTCAAATTAGAAATTTAGCCTCTTAACATCTACAGAATTAGTGTCTTACCTGTTGAACTCATGCTTTAGAGGAAGTTTTGAATAATTTTTGTAAATTGTGCAGTACATGTTGTGTATCGTAATGTCTCCTCATGTAATGAAGCTCTTATCATGAGCAAGATGACAAAATTCAGCTGTATTAAACAGAATCAGCATATTATTTATCTTTTATAGACACATACAGTCACCAAGTATCACTTACTTATGCTATAAAAATTATTTTTCTTTTAGGTCAATAAGTTATAAAATTTGAAGTTGCAAAACCAATAATATTTTTAGGTTTTTTGTTGCTGTGCAAAGAGATTCTCCACTCAATCTCTTTTTCTAGTCCTGCTGCTGCTCATGGTGTGTAGGGCTCCTATACAAGTAAAATACTAGAGACACAGTTCATAAACTCCTAGTGTAGCAAAGCAAAAAAGGAGGAATTTTGAAAGTCTCTGGCTTGTGTTCTTGCAGAAAAGATCAGAGCAATGTGATAGACGCTGTGAGACTTAACAACTTTCTTTCTGGGGAAAAAAAATATTGGAAGTGGCCCTCGATAAATGCAAAAGGCAAGTTATACATGATGGTTTCATAGCAAGACAAAAATAATTACTGTAGGATGAAGAGTAAAACACAAATGTAGAAGGTAAATGATAATGAAAGGATTCATTTCAATATTATTTTAAACAAGATCAACCAATAATGATCAAAGAACAAACAACCAAACTCACATGTGTTTACTCATCAGTCAAAATTAGACTGTAGCTGTAACCCAGGGCAACATTACATTTCGGTGCATGTCTGCCAACATCTAGTTGGATCTTCACTTTGCAGCTACCAGTGATGCCCTACAGTGGTAAATGAATACTGATGTGTTAAATTGGAAGTGCAAAAAACTGCAACGTTTAAGACAAAATTAATAAATAATGATAGCCTTAAAAATTGTCCTTTGTGTAAAATATGTAGCTTAGAGTTACAATGATAAGTCTCCTTTCTTTCCAATAGCTGTAGATTGAAAGAATATCAACTAAATATTAGCACTGTTATTTTTTGTAAATGACATGATTTCCTTCTCTTAATTTGCATCTTATGCTAACTCCCTGACACATCTTCAAATTTAGCAGTTTTTCAGACATCTAAATGTTATCACTGGCCTTCTTGAAATAAAGGGCTTCTTTCCACCTTGTAAGTGTGTGTTACCCAAGACCATGAAAGTCTGTCTGCCATGTGATGTGTTAATGACTGTTCTTGAAGGCAGAAGCATTTATGCACCGTGGTGAAGAGAGTCCTTGGGATGGAATATATTTTGTCAGCTGTCAAGCTCAGAATCATAGGGTTGCTTGCATATTGATACAAAAAGGCCAAAGGTGAATCTTCAGTGTTGGTTTTATTGGCTTTTATAAGACTTTATGAGGCAGCACTGCTGGGGTGTGACTAATCGCTGCTTTTGAGTCTCACTCATCAGAAAATATTAACTTCTCCTAATTACTTAATGGTTACAGTGTTTCCTTTAAGGCATGATGTAAGTTATTGCTTCTCCACTCGGTGACAGTATTGAGAACTGATATATAAATTTAACTAAGCATTTCATTTAGTCTGAAATATTTTATTCAAGACCACATCTGGATCGCTATGGTGGGTCGGGGCTTCTGAGTATGAGACAAGTGCATACTGCAGAAAGCTCACCAAAAGGCCAGGTAAAGGCTTTCAGTATCTGTCACACAGCAAAAGGTTGAGAGAGATGGGGTTGTTCAGCCTGAAGAAGAGAAAGCTAAGGCACTAATGAGCAATTTCTATAAGTACCTCATCATGGAAAATAAAGAAGATGGAGCCAGGATTTTTAAGAGAATTCTTTTCCACTGTTTGAATGGCCAAATACTGAAATTGTTCATTGAAAGAGGTTGTAGAATCTCCCTCCTTGGACACTATCAAAACTGGACAATCTCCTAAATAAACTTTGTTCTTGGCATTTGTTGAGCACGCCATTGGACTTAGGTGATTTCCAGCAGTCCTATGCAATCTCAGCAATACTGTGATTCTGCGAATGTGTGGAGCATTTTGTGAGGTTTTTTCTTTTGTAAAATAGAATAGGAAACACCAAACTAAGCAGTAGCTTTCTGTAGACTTTGGTGTCTATTTTGAAAAACAAAGGATATATTATTGATGCTCATCTCCTGATTTCTGTGTTTTACCTCCAGACGTATATGGTCATCTAAGACTTGAGTACAGCCAAAATCAGAAGGTTGGCATGGAGTAAAGACTTTTATTTGTCTTCCCAAGATTTCATATGGTACTTCTAATAATTTTGCAAGAGCAAGCAGATATTTTTTAGCAAGTTTTTCTGAGCCTTTCTTGCTGAAGTTTTTTCTTTTTGTAAAATAGTTTCACAATTGTTTGCCTTAAGACAAACTAAGAATGATTGTAATAAAAATGTAATCTACAGAATATCTTTGATTTAGAGTCCCAGGAGCAGAAGAAAGTGGATTCCATTCTTTATCCAGGAAAAAATGAAAGGTCTAACAGATCTCCTCTAATTGCTCAGCTTCATGTGGTACTATGATAATTTAGTCATGTGATGATCAGAACACTTAAATGCAAAAAAAAATTTAAAGGCAAGTCCCTTTGCTAGATGGCATCATCTTCCAGAAATTAATATTTGACTTAGTCAAAAGATGCAGTTCCATTTTTCTTCCCACTGAGATTATGAAGTCATTATGTGAGATGAATCTGCAAAACCATGTCCTGTATAGGATGTCATACTTTGAAATTACTTTAAAAATTATTAAATAATAATAAAATTTATTCTAGTAGAGTGTAGGGGGCTTTACTTCATCTTAGTTTAAAAATATTTGTCTCTCATGCCAGTGGAGAAAATGAAGGCATTTGTAAGGTAACAATCTGTAGGTTTTTAGATATTTACTCTAGAATAACATTAGTCACAGTCTGAAACTGGCATGTTCTCTCATGTGGTGATAAAAGCATAGGTTTTCTTGCTTACTGATAGACATGTAGAAATTCATATTTGGGTAGGCAAAGTTGACTTAGAATTTTCAAACTGAAAACAGTTTTCAGTATCTAATATACTGAAAAAAGCTTGCTCACTTTATGGAAATGGCATAGAGCCTTCCCATTACTGTTTGTTTTTGGGTTTTTGTTTTTTTTTTAACTCACTTGTTTAGTCTACAATGTAATATTTCAATATGCAGATGGACAGAAAGAGTCTATAAACCATAACATCATTATTTTCTGTCTTAGGAATTCTCTGGATAAATCCTAGTGCATTGTATGACTGCTGATTATGTTCCTCATAGTTGAGTTTCAGTACTGACCCTTAGGAACTGAAGCAAGTCTTATTTTAAATATATGATAGATATACAGACAAATCCCATTATTACATATATTGTACACAAACATTTTAAAATTATTTTATGGCCATGAAATCATCCTAAACAAATCTGTCACTGCACCAGTGTTCCAACAATGAAGTCTAATTTTTTAGTTCATTTCAATGTGAAATTATTTATGAGTGATGTTCTTTCCATAGGAACAGATACTGATTTGGTATATGCAGCAAATACTGAAAATCACTTTGACATCTTCTGCTATGGTAAAGACAGAGGAATTTTACAGCTTTATGTCAGTTCTATTTAAATAAAATCTTGAAAGGGAAGCTAGCTTTGTAGAGGAAAACTCAAGAAAATTCACAAAGTAACACAATCCCAAAATCAAGAAAGTGTGAATCTGGCTGCCAAGAATCAGAAAAATTAGGCTAAGGCGGAGGAACTTGGCTTTTTTGTTATTATTACTTTATTTTCTTATTTATGATTTTTATTTTATGGATCAATAACCCATTACACTTCCTCCCCCCCCCCCCCCCATCCCCCGCTCCTCCCCAGTGGAAAAACAAATTAATCAGTTTACATATCTTCAATTTCTGCAGAAGCAAAAACTCGTATTCTAGGTGCTGGACTAGTAAACTAATCAAGAGTGGAAGAAAAGACAGAAAAAGTAAATGTTCATTTAACATAAAATTTCTGAGGACTGAGTTAATCAAAGAGCCATGAGATATGTAAAATAAAAGCTTTTTTGGAGTTTGTATTGGAAATTTCTGATGTCTCAGTTCTAGAGATTTTGCTAAGAAATTAAAAAAGTTTGAATTGCAATCACCTTATATGCCACTGCTCCCCACCCTCCCAGTCATGTTTTATTGGTTATACCACCTCAAAAACTACTAGCTATGATCTGGCAATGTGAGCTAACAGTACGTTTTCCATTGTAAAACAAGAAGAAATGTCACAGAATTATGAATAGAGTAGAGGATCTGTATGGGCATAAGAAGGCAGTCCATCTTCAGAAGCAAATTTTGCAAAAGTGATGACAGATAATCTGTTTAACATGAATATCTAGTGCAGTGCTATGGCAGGCAAAGATAATGTATTTGGGTTTTTTTTTTTGTTGGTATTTTGTTTGTTTGTTTGTTTGTTTTTACAATAAGTGGGAAAATTTAATAAGAACAAGAAAAGTTATAATGCTAGTGTATTATCTAATTTATTTGAATCCTATAATTCAGATGAATACACTGAAGGAAGGATATTGAAACAGTTAAAAAGGTTTCAGAGAAGAGCAGTAAAAGTGATCAAGCACATGAAAACGTGCATTAAGAGATACTGTGTCAAAACTCAGCTTGAGCAGTGAATAGGTCATTACCAGAAGGATATGATGACAGTAATTAAGTATCTGTACGGATGTAGGAATCTGAGTAAACTGAAGTTGACCATAACTTTAAACAAAACTGTTTCTACCGTATTTTTGTCTTAAATGTAATTTATTTAACAAAAGAAGAATAATAACCTGCCTTTCCCTGGATGAGGTAGTCATGAAAAAAAAATATTTATAAATTGCTGAATAGCTATTTTGAAAGTAGAGAAGTTTATGATTTTGCCACTGCTGAGGAATTTTCCCAGAAATTTTCCTTAGAGTTGGATTTGCAGCTGTAATATCTATTCAGCCTTTTAAAAACTAAAGTTATTATTTAACAAGTTGAAACCCAAAATTAAAGATCAGACCTTTTCCTGTGAGAAAAACAAACTAAATGAAAAACCCCAACTAAAACCCACACCAGAACATACAAAAAACATAAGAAAATGCAGAACACAGGAAAGATTCTGAAAAGATTTGGCATTACTTCATAAAATTGAGTCCCATGTAATAGAAAAAATGAGGAAGAGAATTATCTCAAAGTGTATTTATGTTGCTGAGTTATGGACAAATCATTTAATATCTAGAAATTCATCCGAGATGAAGCTTAGCTTTTCTCTTGCAACACAACTTTTCTAGCCTGATGCATTGTAATTTTGAACAGAAAGTCTGAAAGAAGTGACCCTGATGGAACTAGGGAGCTCAGCAATGACTCCCTGACACAGAGATAATTCTCAGGGAATGCTCCAGGTGAGATGCTGTGCCAGTGGAGATAGAGAGGGCTGTTGGACACAAATCTGTCACCACAATAGCTTAGTAGCAAGTGTGAAAATTCAATCACAACACCTTGTGTTTGAAAACTAATTCTCAAGCAGGCAAGCAGTACAAAGATTAGGGAATTATTTTGTTCCTGTGTGTGAAAAACAAAGAAGTCTTTTGTGCATAAAATAAAGAAATAACAGTTTCTAAGGCTGGAAATTAAACTCAACCATAAAGGGCTACTGATAATATGTGCTAGCAGGGGTGATAAATAATCTTTGAAACAATTCCCAATTGCTACAGGATATTCTAGATGACTAAATTTTAATCAGGGAGTTGTGTATATCTAGAAGTTAAACTTTTTAAAACCCTGGCCAGTGGAGTGAAGCCAATTGCAAGAAAAATTATGGCCATGAATCCTATGCTATTCTTCCGCTTGTGCTGATACTGCAGTCAATTAGGAGCCAAGTCATTCAAGCTGCCTAGTCCAATTTGTGAAAATGCTGTTAGAAAGACCAGATAATTGACATTTGAACTTTTAAGTGATAATGTAGCTCACCTATCTTGTCAAGTAAGAGTATTCTCAGAAAAATATTGGGACAACAATTTTGAACATTTGAGCTACTAGTTATTTACAAGTAATGGTCTGTGTTCCTCATTATTATTTCCTGTAATAAAAAATCAAATGACCCATATATTATCCTCCTGTACAAAATATCAGTAGGGAAAATAATTATTAGATATACTGCTTGCATAAAGAACAAAGTTCTTTTGCATTTGAAGTCCATTATAATATGATTTGATAGTGACCTCTGGCACTGGTGAAATAATCTCTGGGTATTGCTTGCCTCCTTTTTTTTAATTTTTTTCAATTTTTTTTTTTAAATATTACTTGCAATATTTTTAAAACTAAAATTGTTGCCATTCCAGTAACTTTAGCAATGAAGTTTGATGTAAATTTTAATGTTCATGCTTACCAAATGCAAGTTATTTTATAGTGTGTAAATGATTGTAAGAGTACAACAGTGTAAACACAACTTGTCATGAACTTTTGACACCAAAAAGTTAAATAGACTTCTTAGCATGATCACACAGTAATTCTGAACACCCCTCCTTCCTCCATCTTCCCTGCAGTTTTATTGCTAAGAATGATACATGTTGTGGAGTATCCCTTTGGTCAGTTTAGGTCAGCTGTCCCAGCTGTGTACTCAAATTCTTGTGCATCATCAGCCAACTCCCTGTCAGGGCAGTGTGAGAGGCAGAAAAGTCTTTGATGCTGTGCTAGCACTTTCAGCAGTAGCTGAAAAATTAATGTGTTAACAACACTGTTTTGGTCACAAAACCGCAACATAACACCATACAAGCTGTTAAAAAAGTTTTAAAAACTAAAAAATTGTCTTGGTTTGGAAAGACAGGTGTCTGCTAAAGAAGTCAGGAGCCTCCCTTAAAGATGTAAACCCCCTCCCTCTGAATTATTATAATTTTTAAATTGTGGGTCTCTTAGGCAAAGATATGGGAGCAGGAATAACAGTTCTTTACTAGGAAAATTAAAATAAAAATGCAGTAGTAAAAAAAAAAAACCCAAAACACTGACAGAGTCCGAATACAATCTGACACCCTGCTGATCAGTGTGTTTGGTAGCAGTCCAATTAGAATTGTGGCTGCAGTCCTTCTGGAGTGACAGATGTGGCTCTATTGAAGCAGCGATCCTGTAGAAGGGTGTAGTTTTCTCTGAAGGCCCAGTGGTGGTGTAGATGGGTCCTCCTCTGGGAATCCAGTGGAAAACCAGCAGCTCTGATGTTCTGAATCTCAGATTTTTATCCAGGTAGGAATGCTTGGTTCACTGAGTGGAGCATCTCACAATGGGATGATGTAATTTTATCAGTCATTCAGTGAGACTCAATGGCCCTTTAACAGAAGATGTCCCCTGGAGGGAAGATGACTTGTGGAAGAGATAAAGAACACTGCCCCACTTGGTTTTGAGGGAAGATGACTTGTGGAAGAGATAAAGGACACTGCCCCACTTGGTTTTAAAAGCTGGCCCATTAACAGAAGTTGCCCCGGGATTATGAGGAATGGGTCATAGAAGAGGTAAAGAAACACTTCCCCAACTGGTTTTAACAGATGGTAATAGAATACATACTTTTGGTTACATCTTGCATTGCAACTGAAGACAATAATAAAAAAAAATTAACTCTGTCCCTGCCCAAATTATTATATTTAGTGAGTCAGAATCATCAGAACATAATTTGCTTCAGCTCTGTCAATATAATGCAAGGTTTTTATTTCTTTATGATGATGTTCACAAACTTGTATCTCGAGTAGAAATTAAATGAATGACAAAAAACCAAGAACACTTGGTTCTGCAACATGGATGTATAAGACCCTCTGGTGAACTGGCTTGGCTGCTGTTCTGGCTACCAGAGAGTTTCCTCCTGCTCTGCAGGGAAACTATGTTGCTCCTGCAGTTTGAACTAATAGAGAACTAGTTCTTCTTCAATTGAATTTGCAGTTGACAACATCTGATGAAGGCAAAGACTCTGAGATGCTAACAGGTCATTGCTACCAGCTCCATTAATTTCTATTTCCTTATGCTTATAAATTTTGGTCTTAGTACCATTTATTTTTGCTAGTGTTGTCAAAAAAGTTTTAATTAATTTGCATCAACTAAAGATTCTTCTTTAAGAATCATCTTTGAAAGTTATAGGATTTGATTGCTCACACTTCTACATGCAAGTTAATATGATCCAACAGGCATTGCTTCTGCACATAAACAAAGAGCGTGAAATTATAATTACAAGCAGTAAGTAGAGCAAGAGAAGAAAATTCATCTAATTTTTGTGCAAGCTTTATGTCTACTTTTTTTTTTAGTTCTTATTTTAATTTTATTTTGAACACACATTTCTTTCTACTCTGGCAGAACTAACCAGCATCAGAGAGCAGTTAATAATACCGAATATGATTTGGAATACATCAATGTTCCATACATTCTGTATGTAAAGACATTCTGTGCTGTAAAGACAATTCTAAGCAAGACAATTCTTAATAAAACTGGATGTTAGCTAAGCTAGCCTGGTCCTTGTACCTAAACTGATTTATTGGTACACAGCACCAAAGCGTAGGCAAAAGTTTCACAGTTTTAAACCATTGATTCTCAACTTTTTTCAGTCAATTAAGTAGAGATAACAAAACTTAGGTTTTGGATCTTGAAATAGATAGTTTCTGTGTGTTACCCATTTACATTCCTCCTAGGGTGAGGTTAAATAGTAGCAATGAGGAATCTCTATTTACTTTCCTGTTGTTGCATAATAGGTTAGGCAGAGCTATGTAGGCTACAAGAGACTGCATTTGAGGAATGAACGCCCATAGCAAGAGGATGTTTGAAGAGTCCAGTGGGACAGGCTCTTTGATCCAAGAAAAAGTGTAGTCAGAATAGTGAAGACTTGGAATGGAGTTGCAGGGGCTTTGCTGAAAGGGATTTACAGCAGACAGCAGCCTAGGAATTTATAGAAAGAAACTTTTCCCAAGGCTCAATAAGGAGTTTGAAGAATTTGTTGTAAACCAGACCATCTCTGAAGTGGCAGATGGGAGGAACCTTGGAAAAGAGAACATTACACAGCAAAGACACAAGAAGGGAAGTGCTATTCTTGTACTCTAATGCTAGGTACTGGTTTTGTTTTCTAAGCCTACTCTATCTCTTTTAAAGCCTGGTGCTTTTGGTTGGTTTGTTAGTTTGAATGATCGACTGTGGATTTTGTTTCGGTTTTCTTTTTTTTTTTTTCTTTTTTTTTTTTTTTCTTTCTGTCTAAAATGCTCATTCTTGATTGTGTTTTAATAATACCTGATTTTTGATTTAAAAATATTTGAGATTTCAGGGTACATAATTAATGAAAGGTGATGGCAGATCCCATTCAAAGATGTGTTTCTCAGGGTCTCAGTGAAAAAAAATCTGGTGTCAATAGTCAACACTTAGATATAGTTTATTGATGCACATGTGCTCCACAAATTAAATAAAGTTTATGCTACTTCCTGAGCTTGGCCCTAACAAACCATCAAATATCTGTGAAAACATTACACAAAATAACAGTCACTGCATTATTCCTTGAAGAGAGAAAAGCTGTGATAGATTGATTTTACACTGACTAATTCAGTTTTTGAAAGTGTAGCACTGTATTAGTCCATAAACTATTTAAATCACTGAAAGCAAACAGATGTATGAGAATAAATGGATCTTTAGTTTCAGCCTGTTACTAAGTATTGTCCAAAGAACCATTGTGAAACAACATCTGCAATGTTTTTTTGCAGACAATTTTTCTCAATAATGGCAATATAATAAAATGATTTGTTCAGTGGTGATGATTCATTCATTTATAGAAGAAACAATTTGCAGATAATCAGTGATGAGCTAAACAGACTTTGATACACTGTGACTCCTTGTGCTCATTTCCTGGGGGAAAAAAAAAACCCAACAACCTAACTTTAAAAAATGACCTCTTTATACACACAAATACACTCTTTGGGTCCCAGTTCCTCAAGCTTTTCCTTACCTCTTAAAGGGACTATAGAAAGGAGCAACTGTTGAGAGGGTTGTCATTCTCAATGTGCTTGAATTTAGAGAGGGCTGGCTGATTATGTGGATTTACATTGTGTCCCCTGATTTGAGCAAATAAAAATAGATATGCACAAGATGTTACAAGTTCAGGGTGAAGAACAGTCTCAGTTGTGGAAAAAAAATGAATTTTTAAAAAAACCAAAAAAAGAGGTTGCTCAGATCTAGAAACCAGGGGGGATTGTTAAAGTCTCAGATCCTAAGGGAGGTTATTCTCCAGTGATGATAAGAGTTTGGAGAAAGAAAGGGAGCTCTGCTTGAGAAAGAGCAGACTGGCTGTGATTCCAGGTAGAGTACAGAATGGTGACAGGAGACTGGAGCAAAATCCTGCAAAGTTAAATAAAAAGCAGGCAAGCAAACAAACAAACAAACAAACAAACAAGGAAAACTGTGTCAGGATTTTATCATTTCATCTTTAATCCTTCATCTTGTGTAGTATTCTTTTCACATGAAAAAAAGTGGAGGAAAGTGGAATTTGGAGGAGATGGTAAAAGTTAAATGGTGATGGTAGTTTAATTAATTGCCCTAACTTTGAAGTGGCAATCTGTACCTTCCAAGTATATTGAATCCTATGAGCAATAGAAAGGAGCGACGCAAATGCCTATCCAGGATCCAATTTACACAAGGAAAATGGAGAAAAAATGTTACATGCAAACTTTATTCTGCCACATTCCTGGAAAAATATATTACTAGCTTTCAGTCATATCTCAAAAGAAGGCCTGCAGAAGTAAACTAATTAAAAAGATTACAGTTTCAATGAACTTCCAGAATGAAAATATTTTTGAAGTTTTTTTTTTTAAATATATATTTGTTGTTGTGAGCAAACCTGTTGTACAGTGTGGAGATTGTTACTGCCCAAATATTGTGATTTGATTATTTCAAAGGTTTGTACGAGATTTTTTCAGCTGAAATAGATCCAAATTTTCATTAAAATGTTGGGTACACTTTTTAAAATACATTTTTGTAGTCATAGGATTTGGTGTTTTAAGATAAAACAAAGTACAGTCAGAATTGAAACAATAAATTTTTTTGAGGGTGTTATGATCAGGTTCTTAAAAGTATTAAAAACACCTCTGCTCAAATTGAGGTTCAAACAGGATCACATGCCAAAGTCAATAGTATGGATTTTATTTAATATGAAATATGGCAGTGAGGAAAAAAAAGGAAAAAAAAATAAATAGGACAGAGGTTGGGGGACAGAAAGATAGTGACAGAGACAGATTAAATAAAATATCACCACTCTGTGGATTCCACTGTCATCCTGATCATCCTCTCCAGCTGATCTGGGTGGTGAGGGCTCCCCAAGAAGCATAGAATTCAATGGGTTAATAGATGTTTAGGCCAGGAGGTACTTCCAAGTACCTCCCCCTGGGGAGGGGGGGCAGTTTGTAACCACCTCTTGCAGCAAACTCTGGGTCTGTTGCATCACTTTTTGTCATGTGCAGTCCTGTGGTGCAAGGCCTCAGCAAAGAGTTTGGGGAGCACTTACATGTACGCATAAAATTTATTAAGTGTGTTTGAAATTTGAAAACAACCAATATTAATAATCATACTTTGTTAATGTTATCTATTTGATAAATAATTTCCAAAATAGTAATTTGTCATCCAGTGACACATATTGATCAAAATGTTTGCTATTATTCTGAAACAAAAGCCTCATATGTACCACATTGAGATTTTTTAAAGAGGGACTGGATAGAGTAAAAGAAGGGAAAACAGATTTATTTTTCACAAAAATTGATGAGGTCTAACTGCTAAACAAACACTTCCAAGTCCACCAGTAAATGATATTACATCCTACCCCATCTCTCTAACTCACTTCTTGGGGGAGGGAGGGCTCATTCAGAAAGCCTGGCTGTTTAAGTGAGAATGAAGTGGTGCCAAAAGTTTAGTTTGCATAAGAGGCATTCACCAGGTTAACAATAAAATGTAGTTGTTTGCCCCTTACACATCTTTCTTCTTTCTTCTCTTTCTTAGCCTTCTCTTTTTTCTCTTTCTCTTTACTTCTCACTGTTTATCTTGGGTACTGGCTGTATCCACCTGGCAGGACCAACGTGGGATCTAAGACGGGATTTTTTTTCTCTTTCTATTCTGCCTTCATTTTTCTCCTCCCTTGCTTTGCCTGGGGAAAGCACTGCTATCATATTCAACCCAATAAAATTTAAGGCTTGCTAGCCAGCACTTGTGGAAATGCATTGTAAAATTTCGGGGCTTGTTAGCCAACCCCCTTTGATTCTAAATATTGGGCTGGTTGCTTGAGTTAAGGTGCCTGCACAATAAAAGCAGAGGAGTTCCTTGCCACATGGTCTGGTGTCTTTGTTCAGACTGAAGAGAACTTACTATGAGCATCTCCCCTGTCTCAGTGGGTCATGATACAAGTCCTTTCTACTTCTGTCCATTTTGCTAACTCTCTGTGAGTGGAAAACTCTCCTTGGCTAAACTGAGGATTAGGGTGTTTTCCCAGAGAAGAATATAGTGATATTGCTGAAGGCAAACACTTTCTCCTGTTGTCAAGCCCTTCAGCATAATGGGTTCACCATGCCATTTTCTTCTACTATGCTCTTTCCTCTCTAAAGCATTTTAGAGCATTTATGTTAAACCATGAGGCCGAGATAGGTGACCCTAGAATTTTTTGAAACAAGTTAGGTTTTTTTCTGTCTCCCTCAATTTTGATAAAATGATTGATAAATTGTACTCAGAAAAATGCAAGTCATAGCCTTGTTCCATTATGACAGTGGAGTTTATTGCATTTGAGTAAATCTAAAGGAAACAATTAGTGAGAGAATAACATCTGAAAAGCTCTACATTAACAACATTTCATGTTCTTTTTCCTGTTTTTTTCAAGAAAATAATATCTCTGTTCTTTAATTCTTGGGTTTGTTTTTTTTTTTTTTTTGACATATAGTTGCAAAATACTTCATATGGTACAGAATTCAGGGAGAACAGGTTTGTAGTAGCATGGAAAACGTAATGGTGCCAGTTAGCATTTCAGAACTTAGAGATGACTGGCCATCTGGGAAAGGGGGTAATTTAAGGTCAACACACGAATTAGAAGAAAAGCTGATATCCGCTTTTTTTTTTTTTCTTTTCATCTGCAGCAGCTATGCTGGCAAAAGATTGATATTGAAGTACAAAAGTCAAGTATTGTATGTTCCAGCAATAATACATTCATAACTTTCAGTAGATCTGTCACATTAGTTTTGTTCCAAGCAGGTAGCTCTAACTGATATAAAAGCTCCTCTCAAGCCAATGCCACCTATTTCACAAGTAAAACTGGTACAGCATTATTTGAAACATAATTTAGTGTAAATTGCAATTCCCCATGTACAACAGAAGATGATAATGTGATAGAAAATTAATCCTATTGATTACAGCTTAAAATTGTGCAAATTGTTGTCTGCCCAGAGGAAAGAATAAATTTTATCCATACAAATTTTGCTAAGCCTGACCAACTTCACCCGTTTAGTGTGGATTTCACTCTGGGAATTGTTATAGATATATTTGCTTGTTTGTGGCAGGCAAATACTGGAAACTAAGCTACTCTCCTTATGAAGGTATTGTGCTTACTGGAACTTCACATGAAGTGAATATGCTCAATGGCATGTGCTTGTGCAAAAATAAAGCATGTGTGAAAGTGGACTTCACTATCACTGGTAAGCATATATCATAAACATTGTCTTGATTTGGTTCTATTCCTATGAAAGTGATAGTTTTTGTTGCATTTGTTTTCATGAAATATTGTCAAATAATATGTTTGAAAATAACTTTGTGCTTCATACATAACTGAAAATGAAGTAAGAGCTTTTCTGATCAAAATCACTATATCACCCTGGAGAAAAAATGACTGAATTTTTAATTAAAAAATTACTTGATTAGTTCAAATTAAGAGAGAAGGGAACTGCAGTTTTGTTCTCCGCATTAATAAAAGTTGCATATGGATCTGGAGGACAGAGTAAAAATTGCCAATGAGAAGATTGAGGTCACTCAGGTTAAAGAGATTCTTTTATTTTCCATATTTTTATGACTCAATAATAATAATAGTTTTACCATAGGATTTTACTACTTCAGTGCACATTAATTCTGTGGTATTCATTACATCAGTTTGAGATTTATTTTTGTCCTTCTATATTTAAAAGACAGTAATTATGCATTGTGCAATATATAATACATATTTTAAATAATTATACAGTGTAATTCTTATGACAACAGTGACAGGGAACATATACTGCATGAGACATTTCAGAATGTGTGTGTATTTCCTTTAAAATCTTCCTATAAAATTCCATCAAAATTTAAAATATTTGTAGTGTTCATTATTCTATCATAGAAGCAACATACATGAGTAAAACTACATACATGGGGCTATTCTTGTGAGATTATTTTGGAGTTCACTGCCTGTTTAATTATTTCATTCACCTTTTGTATCTTGCCTTTAATATAGGAATAGCAACTATCCTTTCCCACACAAATAGAATTAAAATATATCTGTTCTTCTTCAAACTTGTGGATGACTGTCATATAGCCAAAAGTCACAGAACAATTCTGTACCCAATAAAAATTGGGTACAGCTGCTTCTAAATTCTTCTTTCCTGTGTAACAAAGTTCCTCTTTAAAAACAGATACCAGGAAGTAAAACTAAGTAAATTAGTCTCCCCCTCAGAAAAAAAAACCACAAAAAACTATACTTTAGATTTGCTATAAGATAATGTGTAAAGTTCAGATCAGCCAAAAAAATGTTGAAGAGACTTTTTACCACCTCAGAATAGTGATCTCTAGAGAGTATGTGACAAAGTGAGCAGAAACAGTCCACTAGGACCCAAGTTCTGCAAGGACTTCCCGACTAATGAGACTTTTGACATCATGAATACACAGCTAATTTAGCTCTTATTCATGTGCAAAGAATCCTTTCCTAGTTGGGCACTTTATGACTTTAGCAAAAAGTCTACTGTGTATTTTCAGTCCACAGTTTTCAAAGGCTTATCATTCTGTCAAATCAAAACAGATTTCCTATAGGAGAGTGAAAGACACAGCTCCTCAGTGAAGGTTATTTTGTAAAGCTTTATCTTTCAAATGAACTTCAATTCTTTTGACTACAGGAGCCACAGAAAATAAATGGCTATGAGAGTGATTTATTTTAAATGTAACAATGATTAAAGAAAAGTTTATTTTCCTACTCATGTCATGTTTAAATGGCAAACTAATTACTGCAGGAAAAATGAAAAAAGTCACAATACACAAAATCGTCACTATGATTTTGGTTTTTATGGAGAGTGCTTCTGACAGTTGGTCATGAGCAAATACAAGATTAGTAGAGACACTTCTTTTTTATTATATTATTGGGTGCTACATCTAATAAATCATAAAAATCTATAGATTTCCATATTAAAAAAAATCACTGAAATGTCTTAGAGCATAATCTTATGCTATATATTATGTTTGCTGGTGCACATGTGAGTAAAGTCAGTTTCCTCGCAGGATGTTTTCAAGCATCTATGACACCAAGATTTATCCTGTGAGTTTTGAAATTCTTTTTTTCTTATTGTGCTGGAAAATATTGCTCACCTCCAGCTTAGAAACCACTGTCTATACAGAAGGTAACTAGAATGGAGTGAAATGATAATTCTAGAAAAAATAGTTATATGTGAGTGAGGAAGATTTGGCTTTAAAATGGTCCATTCACAAGGACAAAAAAAGAAATTCAAATAAACTAAACATTTGCAGGAACAATATTACAGAAAATCAGAAACAAAACACTCAAAAAATCAGAAGAAAAACAAGCAAACACTTATAATTTATGCAATCTCAGTTTTCTGAACAAAACAAGGCAGAAATCGCTGTAAAATTTCTTATATTCATGCTGTTCATAAAATCATGTGATCACACATTTATTCAAATTCCACACAAAGCTGTGTAAAAAATAAGGGTTACATATGGCAATCTAATCTTGCAATTTCTCCTCAGAACTTGATGTTTTGTCTTCAATAATTATGATATGCTAAAGGTGTGATTTCCTAAGGATTTGACAAAGTAAAAAGAAAATGTTAATACCATAGAAGTCAGTAAAAAATGCAGATACATGATGCTGACATTTAGACACAGTAGATACCTTCAGCCCCTGAGCTTGAGTGAGCAAATGATGATATTAATAGATTATTAAACTCTGTGGAACAAGATTAAGTAGCGAATGGAACAGGAAGATGATTTCTTTTGTAGAGGCTTGAAAAAAGCCACTCCATTGGTTTCACAACTTTTTCTAAAATGATATTGAGGACTCAAGAATTTACTTTTGTCCTATAAGCAGGACGTGCTTAAATAGTCACACTGTCATATGCTTTCTCTGTCTCTTGACACATTATATGCACAGAATAAACATGTAATGGAGGTACGTGTGGATCGCATTTCTATCCTTGTTTATTGGTCTGTCTCTTTTACTGTATGTTTCTCCTTATCATCATTTGTTGATTCCCACACTTTTTACTTCATTATATCCTACTCCTTATTTTGAGAAATTTTCAAAAGATTTTCTGATGACACTGCTCTGATTCCCTGTGTGTTCCTGTGCCCTTTGAGAACTTGTCTGCAGAGTGATGATGGTACCAGATTCTTACTTACAGTGCTTGGCGCTACTCATGAGCTGTTTCACCTCTGAATAAATAATAAAAAATAAATAATAAAAAATAATCTAAAAAAATAAATAAATTGTGTAATGGTAAGCATTGATGGCCCTAAAATAAATTCTTTCTCTTCTGAAGTATTTTTGGCTGGTTGGTTTTTAGTTTTGTTCTTGTTCATATTTCTCTCCACCCACCGTGTCTTACACAGGAAATGTGATCTCAGCATTTAATTATGAGTTAAACTTTTGCACTTGGGCTGTTCAAAGGAATTTCAATTAGTCAAATGAGACACAATATCTTCATTGACCTTCAAGCCATGCTGCAAATAAAGCAAGATCAGTTTTTCAGTGTCTCCCTCTGCTGAAAAGTCTTAGACAGCAGTGATAGAGGTGAACAGAGATGCTTTTAAAAATGATTCTTTGTTCAAATTTATGGTACACCAAAATGTTACATACTATGCAAAGAGAAAGGGAAAGTATTTTCCTACTGCCAGTTTGCCATACAACTTTACATGTACTCAAAGAGGAGAACAGAAGACTAAAAAAGCACTTTCTCTGCATGACTCAACCACAAAACGGCACAATCAGGGTTTCTAGCCTTTTCTGAGCTAACACCTTCTTACAGACAAGCTGCAGCAGTCCAGTTTAGATGCTGGATACAGGATCAAAATTTTTTTATTGAGTTAAGTCATATGATTTGAATTTTGGTTCATGAATATAAACTGTTTCAAAAGCAAATGCTCAGAAAACATTCAGGGAAATATTAGGTACTTATTTCCAGGTTTTCAGAGATAAGTAGTCATTCTGGATGTCTATCTTTTTCTATACTTACAATGAAGTAGCACTGAGTGGGAAGTTCTCAGTATGTTCTGAAAATCATAGCTTTTAAACCAGCCCAAAATAGAGAAAATTAGTATTTTCAGTTTTAAGAGAACTGAGAAATGAATATACAGGGAAAAAAGGAATTTGTAATGAAAAAATAAGGATCTCAGGTGATTACCAAACAGATAAAGACTTTAACCAGTTTAGGATACATTAGAAATAGAAGTAGTGTGGGACTTCCTAGACATGAAGAGCTGTTAACGTACCCTAAAAATGCAGTTATTGTTGCTGTTCATACATACATGTTTCCAGCTGGTAAATTCTTTCTTAAAGTAAAACTATCAAACTCAAAAGCCCTGAGTCAAAAACAACCTCTAAAATTATCCTACTTATTCTTGTCCTTACGTCAAGCTGGGCACAGCAGCCAGAAAAACATAGTTTGGTCTATTCAAGCCATGAAAGGATGGTCCCACCATACACACAGAATGAGGAAGTATTTAATTTGAATTTAGAAACACTTGAGGCACATTAGCAACATTCTTTACTGCTAAGTGGAGCCTTGCATGCCAACTGGCATAAAAGAAGTAGTATTCTAACTTACTCCTTAGTGCTAACTATTATAATTTTAGACTGGGCCTTTTTGAAGGCTTTAAATTCTGTTCACCTTTCTATTTCCAAAAAAAAGATTATTGAATTCCCTCTTCTCAAAACAAGATGTTTTGCAAATGACAGCTCTTTTTATGTTCTCCTTTACTTATTGTGTGCATGACACAAATTGTCAATATCCCATAGAATAAAAATAGAAAAAGAAAAGACAAGCCAAGAACTAGCACTGAGCTGACGCTAAACTTTTCAAACTAATGACTTGACATTTATCACCTTATGCTTGGCATAAAAATAGTAACTGCATGATTTATATGTAATGATTCTCTCCTATAGATTTCCCAATAAAATAATAATAAAAAATCCTTCTTCCTGATTTTGGCTTTCTTTTTTACACACGCATATATGCATGCTAAAGATATCTTTCTAAAATAGAGAATTTATGAACATTCTCTAAGTCACCATTAATATTGAATACAAATTTTGTATAAAACAAGAAATCCATGAAAGACAGATATTTTTGCATTGGATCCTAGTCCACCCAGGGAAAGATCTAGAAAAGAATCAGTGAATGATCTTTACATGAAGAGTAGATTTCAACCTCATTGAAGTAGGAAAAGAACAGGCAGGAGCCTAAGACCATGCACTTTCTTGGGAGCAGGCTGCTTGCAGAATATTTTTTTGTGCGTTCTATATGAATGTGCACACTGAAGTAGCTATTGTTGGGTGTAAATATTATATAGTGTCATTACCCATCCTGGATTCAGACAACCTCCACAAATCTTACAGAAGTCTGAGGAAGGCCATGCTTAAGTTCTGGGTCCTCATAAGCTGTGGTCTTTGCACTCTGCCTGACCTCTGTGCAATGTGATTGCAATTCAAAGTGGCTGTAGGAGCATCAGAGAAAACTAGAGACTGCCCATTTGCAGTGTGTTGGTAACCATGCAGGTTTAGCATCACACAGCTTCTCACCTCAAAAAGCAGACATAAAACTGCTCATCTGCAGCTGGCACCCAAATTAGCTCATATCAAGCCAGTTATTTCTAGACTTCACTACTGTCACTATTGTTATTTTACACACAGTCAATTGCTTTATTCCTGTGGACAGCATTAGTGGCGGCTTTAGTCATGTTACTGAAGAAAATTATTTGCCTACCCCAAGAATTATTTTGTTGATTCATGTTGGTATCAAAATGATAAATAAATCAAAGTGGCTGAACTAACATGTATTTCCCATTTAAAAAAATTGATTTAGAGCGTGACTTAATTTTGCTTATGTCTAATTGGTTCTGTTTTTAATCAAGGACATAGAATGAAGAAACCTATTCCATTAGCACCCAGCACTAATCTATAACGTTTTACAACATTGAAGGTTTTAAATGATAATTCTTGAAGGTAAGGAAGGGTTCCACAATCAAAATGACATGATTTTTACTTGTTTGAATAATGAGGTAAATGTGGAATTGCGAACTGTGGGAGCAATTTTGTTTTTGGGGCTATTGAGATGGTGCCTGAAACGGCAACATGGTTTTACAGGAATGATGGTTTTCTGACTCAGAGTGGCATTTCTCTGTTTGACCTGCACATTTACTATGTGTTTCCAGTGGCTTATTTCCATTTCTGTTGCTCACTTTGCACAGTTTTTATTTGAATTGTCTAAAAACATAGAAGTTATAAAATATGATGCTTTATGATGATGATTACATTTGGCTTTTGTATTTTTCTCAGTTCACTCTAATTGGTATAGTTATTGTAGGTACTTTTGTACATATTAAAATTTAATGATTAAAACAATTAGCTTAGTTTTATCCTCATATTCCTGCACACTGATTCTTTAATGTTCCTAGATATCTCTCTGTGGAAGGATAGCTGCACTAACTGCATAGCTTTGGAAAAAGAAACATCCAAATATGTGACTGGACATCAAATTGTTACTACTTCAAATGCAGTTAGAGATTTTCCTCTTTTTTTGACTACAGAGGAAATCCAGTGCTGCCAACTTGTTACTTTTAATACCTCAAAACTTTTCTCTGCATCCTTTTCTTTTGATGGCATTACACATTTCTGTGTGATGACCATTAACATTTTCATAGGAGGAATGGAACATAATTTGGTCTTTAAATCACACACTGGTGCTGCTGAGGAGCTCTTCCAGTTGCAGTCTTGGAGATTCAAGTTGAATTTAATGAAAAAGACAGCATTTGCTACAAATGCATTGTAGCCATGATGTAGTAGAAAAATAAACAGAAGAAAACTCCTAAATGGACTATAGGGAAATCCTGTGTCTGGTCAAGAAATTTATAGATCAGAAAGGAAACAGATTTATATTAGAAAGACATTGTAAAAGTACTGTGTACCTGGTGGCGATGGACCCATAAGTACCAGTTCTTTCAAGAATGTTTCCTGAAAAATCAGAGTGAGTTTTGTTATTTTCTCTATAGTAATGAGTACTAAAAGTTCTTGCACTGGCAAATTGGAGCTAAGAAAACCTTAGTATAAACAGTTCCAATTTCATAACTGTATGTGAGTAAAAATACAGTCCATCAGAGTCCTGATGTATGTTTCTGAATGCTATTTGGAATTTACCCATTTCATGAATTTAAGCTGATGAGGGTGATTTTAGTTCCTCTACAAGGCTAGGCTAGAGATGATGAGTGGGAAACAAAGTTTCTTTGCATTTTGATAAAGAAGCCATTTTGCTGACCGTGCTTTCCTGGTCTTGATAATATTTTTAGTGTTTGAGTCACTGGCTAACTAGAAGCACTTTCATAATCCAAAATGAAGTCAACATAACACAAATGTAGAGGAAATAACTCTTCCATGTATGTGTGTATATACGTATATGAGTGATGGGAGTTGGGGCTGATCCTGCCATACGCTGCACATTCTGTGTCTTCCAAAAGAGCCCTGAAGCACACACATGGCTAATGGGCACCGTGCTTTTCCTGGCTGAAACCCCACTGCATTACTCTTTCATTTCCCCAGGGTTCAGTTTGTACCCAGTCAGATCACACATGCATTTTGTTTGATGTTCAGTCAGCTCTCAGATATTTGCCTCAAAATCCATGTCCTCCTTCCCCTCCAAAAAGGAATATAAGACAATATTCAGAAATCCCTGCATAGCAGGAAAGAAACTTAATAATTTATGTATGTATTTAACAATTTTAGCTTTCAAATTACACTGTTATCTTACTCTTACAATTCCTTTCTCTCTCCATAGTTAAAAAAAGAAGAAAATTCTTTAACTGCATAATTATATTTCTCTTATCTGTATAGATTTTGCCTTGCATGTATTCCTACTTGTTATTGGCAATTTTCTCTTTTATATAAAAAATCAATATTGTTGCTTTAACATTTTAGTAATTACAAAATACCTTGAGGGCATTATTCCTCTGAAGCATGTGTATGACTTTCAGTAACCCTTAATGAGTTTCACTCGCTCATCAAGGTGAAAATATACCCTATAATGTTGCATCTAATTTTCCTTCTTTGTCCTTTTCCTTAGCTAACTGCTTAGTAATGAGATGCTAATAACACTGTGACAGAATACTTAAAATAAAAAAAAAAAATCAGAAATGGAGTTAACACTTAGATCAATCTTTCAATATCATCATACAGCAAGGCAGGATACACCACACTTGTAGCAATACTTCTTACAATATTTATGTAATTTTAAAACTCTTATTCTGTCATGTTTACCATAGGAGGAAAATGATTTCTTCAGTCCAGAATCAGTTAGAAGGATCCCAGTATCAGCTGTAATGCCTTTAAAAAGGAACACTTGACTTTCATTTTGATAATGTCAAATGTCAAACAGATTGTTTCTTTCCCAGATATCAACCAGGTGAGGTTTACCCAGTTCACTTTAACCTTGCTGTCTGGTCACTTTAATGGAATCTTATCAAACAATCTTCATGGTCTCCTGCACAGCATGTGATCGTCCTTCAGTTTTCCTACAATGAAAATAGGGAAATACTCTGTGTCATTTGGATGGCACCTATCTCCTGAACTGACATGAGATCCAAACCAACTATTATTTTCACCACTGAGGCAAGAAGTAATAAAAAAAAAAAATAGTGTACAAACTATTAACTTCCTGACACTTTTTTATTTAGATGTATTGGCTCCAACTTCAGATGTTCTTTTAAATTTTGCAGTCTGTTACCACAGGTCAGACCTGTATGAATTTTCTTTCACAAGTCCAGATGAGATCAGCTAAGCCATTTGCGTGTTTTCATGATCCCATTTTGGTGCACATGACACTGTGACATACAGATAGGATAGTAATAAAATATATGAACACATGTATTAGTCTACAGATTATTTTCATCCTTAAGTCTGAGGCACTTTCAGTAATATGGATACTTTTCACATAGTAACAGTTTAGGGTTGTAAAATAACTCTTCATATTTTTAAATGTTCATTTATCAAACTCATTTTAGAGATGGTAAAATATTACAATGAAAGACTAAATTATCTTTGCCAAACTTTGCAGAGGATTCCCCATTTTTCTCAGCTCATTCTTCTACCATTGTTTTAAATGGGAAATACATCTTTTTGATGTCCTCTCTATCTAAAGCAAGAAATTCCACAACAGGTAAGCTTTTTTTATCCCTACCTTTTTTTATTTCCAAGAAGTTATTGCACCATCTCATATGTATTCCACCAATGAACTTTTATAATTTCTTGGTAAATATTAGCATCCATTCTCTCCTATCCCACAATCCAAGAAGGATACCATTTCTACTTAATTTTTCAGTGTTTTTTTTTTCCCTTCTGGTACTTTGCCTTTTTGTATTAACAGTACACATTTTCTTGAGACCAAACCTTGAGATACAAAAGATGTTGTACCTTTGACATTTCCCAAGGAATGATCTCATACCTAGACCAAAGAAAGAATTTTCAGTTTCTTTGGCTTTGCACCAACCTACTGAGTCATCTGATATACATTAATTTATTAATCTTGTTTGCTCTTCTATTATGCATCAGCACAATTTTGTTAATAACTAGATCAGTATTTTTCCACAAATGAAACAGAAGACTTGATGTAAAAATCCTGAAAGTATTTCAGAAATGTAGATTTAAATAAGTGAGGGAAAGACATGGAAAATAATTTTGGATGCTTTTCTTTAATTATTTTACAGTTTGCAGCTGGATTTGTGCTGACTAAGCTAAGTTAAGAAATTGACTACCCTGGCAAGACTGAACAGAGATAAGTGACCAAAAAGCCAGAGAACTATTGCTTTAAAAATTTGATTTGAAATCTGACTGCAAGAATAAAATAAAGAGGAAAATAAAAGCAATTAAAAATATTTAAAAAACAGAGAATGATCCTGTCAAACTTATGTAGCTGAGAAAAACAATGAAAATGTTTCTTATTCTGGATTCTTTACTTTTGTATCTTTACTTTTCTTACAAATAAAGAAATCCTTTGCGTTGCAGAGTTTCTATTGCTATATAGAGCAGACTGTTTGGGGTGTTTTTTACTGCATTCATTAGGTGCTCCCACAAGTGTGACATTTGTGGAGATTATCCTTTTTAATGGTTTCTTGGTCAATGGATCCCTTGGACTGACTTGCTTCCTGGAATTAAATTCGAACACACACACACACAAACATGTACCTTTTTTACATGTAGGTGTTTGCATGTGCATATATACACATATATACTATATATATGTCTCTGTGTGTCAATATATAGTCATATATATATATATATATATATATATATATATATATATATATGTAGCCCTGGTTCGTGCCTGACATGTTTTGGTTTCTGAAATTCCTTTCCCAGGGAATTTTCTGTAAACAAGAGACGTGTTTTGGTAACAGCAAAAATGTTTACTATTCCCCTAGGAGGGGCTTCTTCTTGATGTCCCTCTGGTCTGACCAATGTCATTGAAGAGGTTTGTCTTCTTGTCACCAATGAAATTGGTCTGTGTAGAATGATATAAAAAGAGAGACATTTTCAGAGAAAAAAAGGAGTCACTTTTTCAGCCTTCTGAAGTCAGAATCTTTGTGTCGCAGTGTACAATAGTGGCATGTATATATAAACATATATGTGTGCATATATATATATATATATATATATATATGAATTTTCAAAAGTGCTGCACTTGAGCCTAAGACACTGATAATATTGACTAGAGGAACTGACAAGGAACGTTGTTAAACAGCTCTGGATGTCTTCAGGATGCTTCACCTGAAAGCATCACATGCAGATAAGCTTGAAACGCAGAATGGAGAAATCCATAAGGGCTTTTAGGTCCTGGCTTTTTACATAGAGAAATTTCTTACATTTCTTGCAATAGACCTCTTGTCTAAGAGGTTGCCTGAGCCCTTCAGAGCTTTTCAGCACGGCACCTCTCAGATTCTCAGACTGGAGGTTTTAGTAAGACTATCAGTCCTACCGTGTTTGTACACTATCAAGCAAGTTACAAGATCTTGGTAATTGTTCAGTTACCAGACAACTCATGCCAGAACTGGGGACACCAGCCAACTGCTTCCAGGGCAGATTTATCATGTAGACTGACCCAGAACAAATAAGCTGTGTGAACCTGTCCTGGTTTTTGACAATCAAAAGTTTCATATTCCCTGCTCTGAAATTATTCTGGTTGATCAGTCCCAGACCTGCTAAACTTGGCAGCAGTAAATTCATTGCTCTGTAGCAGCCTGGCAGGACTAGAGGATTTGCCTTTGATTTGGCAAAATGTAGTCAAACCTGAGATGAGTCAATCAAAGCAATCAGACTCCGTGAAATGCTTTTCAATGAAAATATTTCCCTCAGAAATGTTGGGCCATCTGTACTCAAGTTAATAGAGCCAGTTCTCACTAAGGTCATAAATATGTATTATATGCATGTTTCCTCTTAGCATTATACTCTAATCACAGTGGGCTTTTGGGTAAATGTCAAGTCAGAGGTTTTGCAATGTACATAGTATTTCACATTTTGACAAGCAATTTTTGTGTCATGTTTCCTACTTTTTTTTTCCCCCACATAGGTTCTGTGTGTATCTTCGTGAAATGGAGCATGCGCTGTGCAGCTGTTTAGAGCACTGTTGATATAACTTTTTCCACAGTATCTAATGTTTTCTTTACCCTGTCTACACCTGAAAAGAGTAACTGCCTTACAGACCAGAATTATTCAGGTTATGAGACAACCAGAGACAGTCCAGTTTATGACTCATTATTTATATATGTAATATTTATCTGTGACTCACTCTTCCTGGTGTCTTCCTGTCCAGGTGTCTTCCTGAACACCTGAACTTCTTCCTGAACTATCATGGCATTAGAGCACAAGTAGTATGCCCATTTATCCTTCTCCTGCTTAGGTACGTTCATATATCAGAAGGGTTCATCAGATCTGCTTAAAATGCAGATTAGTCTGAAACAGGGAAGGTGGACCTTGCTTATAATGACTTGAAGTTACAGAAAAAATTATGATCACTGTAAAAGAGGTATTCACACAGAGCTATGATGCTCAAAGCTTCATCTGCTGCACTGACCTTCCTGTTTTGCATATGGCCAATAATGCATCAGTTGTAGCCAGATAACTTGATTTAATTCTCTTACCCCTGCCTCATTAAGATTCATAAAATCAGTGTTTCTCAGATTATTTCTCATCGAGGCCTTTGCTCAAACCTGCTTTGAAATTTCTCCTTTGCATTCCACTGTTCATCTAAAATGTGAGAAAGCTGGGTTATTTTGGCAGCTTGCTTGATTGGGGGTTTTATTTGGCTCTGCTCTACAGGAAATCAGCTTCACATCTATTTCCTAGGTAAAAGTGAGTGGTGTGACCCTTTTCCACCACCTGCCTCTGATTCTAGGGGAGTAAACTTGCCAGGCTGTTGTGAAAGTAAGAGGCAACTCTTCTTCCTACTTGGGTAATTCTTTCCCCTGAGAATCAGGAAGTCTTGCATATTCATCCTAGATTATAAATGTCACACTAGCAAACTTAGTGTTCAGAGCGTGTAGTTGGGTATGTGATGACTCTAACCATTAAAATTATCCCTGACTGTTTTGGTTCATGATAGCTAATGTTTGCCCAGGTTGTGCCAAGTAGTCTGGAGACAAGTTTTTTATGAGAGCTAAGAGTATTCCTGGTGCTCCTGCCAAACAGTGTGGATGAGGTGTGTATGAGGGAAGAATGACAATTAAGTCATGCGCATGTTAGTCCTAGTCCATTCTGTTCACCAGCATAAACATAAACAAAACATCTGTGAGTCAAATCAAAGTGAATGAAATGCTGAGGTAAACCTTTGAAAATACAGCTTTTCATCTTTCCCATCACACTTTTCTTGAAGACAGTTATCACAAGATTTAAATCTAGCAGCCTCCTCTTTCTGGGTGACTGATATCTGTTACTGTATGTAAAGTAAAAAACATTTTCAGTACCTATCTAATATGTTCTTCCTGGCATCCAGAATAAGCAAGATAAAAAAGTTTTGATAGGACAGGACAAGTGAGAGTCATAGACTGTATCTTCTCAAAATGGAGAAGAAGGAACTAAATGTGGGTATAGATCCTGTCTTGGTTTGGGAAGACAGGTACCTGCCAGATAATAAAAAAAAAAACCAAACTGCAGTTTTCTTTGGGATGGAGAGTGTAAACCCCCCCCTCAACCCCCTTTTTTTTTTTCTTTTTCAATTATAAATTACAATCAGAGGCTCATAGGCAAAGATTTGGGAAATAGGAATAGCAGCTCTTTACTAGTATGTATTACAAAGCAAACAAACACAAAAAAACCCCACCAAACAACTACAGCATTAATAACAAACGAAAACAGTACCAAGAACCTTGAGGGTTTTGTTTCACAAAACCCAGGGCAGTTTGGTTTCGGTGTCCCTGCAGGATCCTCAGAGCACCAAGCTGAAACAGTTGAAAAGTCCCGGGCTGGTAGCTGGGATGGCAGGGTGTCCCGGCAGGCAGGGGCAGGATGTCCCGGCTGCGCAGGGGGTGCAGGGTCACACTGCAGCAAGAGGAGCAGCGCCAAAGAAGCCGAAGGTGAGGCAGAACTGGCCCAGCTCCCGCGGGTGGCAGAGAAAACTCAAGATTCAGGCCGAACCGGTGATAGTAGATTTCCCAGGACTGGATCTCTTTGGCCACAGTGAAACTCTTCCAGCCAGCAACAGCCGTTCTCTCTCTCCCCGAATGCCGAACACCAGAAAAAGAAGAGCCCGCAGCTGCCTCAAGCTCTGTCTTTTACCTGCGTTATCTCCCCCTTCCAACTTTGTCCACCTCTTTGTTTCGGTTAAGTACTCTCAAGTATCCAACACTTGGTCTCCTTGGTAACTTATGGGGAAAAAATTCTTTGGAGAAAGAAGGAGCAAACCTAACCCCCAACAGATCCATATTTAGCATGCATGTTTTTGTGGAGAACATTTTAAGATGTCTAACTTTTCTAATGAATCATATAGGGATCTTCATGATTCCATCCATGGGACCAGTGCTTAAAATTTAAGTATTTAGATGTGTTAGCTCCTAAACACCCTTTGAATCTAAGCCAATGAGACTTAGCATTTTGAAATCCCCACTGCATAATAGTCAGACAAGAGAAGAAGAAAACTAAGTTTTAGTCAATCTGCCTAGGAATAAATCATAACCCTGAGGATATATTTTTACAATGCCTCTAATGGGAATTCATTGGGACTTTGAAGAGATAGACAGGGAAGGAGAATGCATCAAAGTATTTGAGAAACCTCAAAGGAAACAAATAGAATTGGAATTATTCAATGTGATTTCATATATCCTAAAACTGTCTAAATAGACTGGTCTTAAAGCATACATTATGGCCCAGTGGAATAACTTGGAAGAAAACCAAGCTTCAATAATTGTCTTGCACATATAAAATTTGCATTTAAATAACGTTAATGAATTAAGTGTCAAAGTCATAAAAAGAATTTTAAAAATCCTTCTGGGTCAAAAAAGTCAGTTATGTTTTTAGAAGTATGTATATAAATGTCTGATGAGATAAAAGAGTTGAACTTTCAGATTTTATCTAAGAAAAATATTGAATTCCTCTCTTTACTAGACCCTCTGATGCATTTACAAATTCCAGTTCTGGTGTGAGTCAAATGTTTCAGTTGCAGCAAGTTCTTTTATTTTTGAAGGAACAGAATTTCACAACTGGTGATTTATTCAATGGGCCAATGTCAGTTGTAGGAGGCTCGAGTGCCAGGTCCTGTACTTGGGTCACAAGAACATGCAACACTACAGGCTTGGAGAAGAGTGGCTGGAAAGCTGCCTGGTGGAAAAGGACTTGCACTTGTTGGCTGACAGTCAGCTGAACCTGAGTCAGCATGTGACCAGGTGGCCAAGAAGGCCAATGACTTCCTGGCTTGTGTCTGAAATACTACTTTCCAGAAAGACCAGGACAGTGATTATACCCAGAACTGTGAGACTGCACTTTGAATCTTGCGCTCAGTTTTGTGCCCCATATTACTAGAAAGACACTGAGGTTCTGGAGAGTGCACAGAGAATGGCAACAAACCTGGTGAAGGTTCTGGAGCACAAGTGTTATGCGGGGTAGCTGAGGAAGCTGGAGTTGTTTAGCCTGGAAAAAAAAAGTAGTTCAGGGGAGAGCTTATCACTCTCTACAACTGCCTGAAAGGAGGTTGTAGAGAGGTGGGGCTTGCTCTCTTCTGCCAAGTAAAAGTGATAGGACAGAAAAATTCTCAAGTTGTCCAGGGTAGGTTTAGGTTGGATATTAGGATAAAAATGTCTTTCACTGAAAGGGTTGTCAAGCATTGGAATGGGTTACTCAAGGAAGTGATGGAGTCACCATCCCTCTAGGATTTAAAAAAAAACATGTAGATCTGTCACTTAAAATGATTTTGTGGTGGGCTTGACAGTGTTAGTTTAATTGTTGGACTTCAAGGCCATAAACTTTCTTTTCAAATTAAATGATTTTTTGATTCTGTTTTTTTGACACTGTCAAGAGAAATCCTCTGGTTCATGTTGTTGCTTAACTGAAAAATTTCAGTTCTAAATACCAGTTTGTGGGGAAACTTTCTTGTTGAGTTATCTGTGTGAAGATTAAAAGGTCGACATCTCTGAAGTGTGTTTTTTGTTTAAGCTGAAAGTAAAATCAAGATGTACTTAAGCTAGTGCTATATTTTAGTAGCATTTTTATTTTGAGGCACCAATGATTCTTTCAAAATGTGTTGTAACTTCTTTAGTGTACAGCCCTGGTGGTACAGATGTTATTAGAGATTGGTGCAAAGTAAAATGTGCCTTTAACACTGTAGAGATTTTATAAAAAATTTGTTTCAGATGAGAAACGGTAAGTGGTACTGTACTATTCTGTTTCAATGTTTTCTGAATGAAATACCTCTTATTTCCCTTCCAAACTACTTATACAATATGAAAAGTTAAATAAGAAATATTTAAACTGAGGTTATATTTAAAATACTGAAGTGGTGTTTTTCAGACTTTTTATACCCCATGAAGTACTCAAGTAAAAAATTTACAAGAAACATCTACCTACTTTGTTAAAGAAAACCACCCCCCAAAATCTTGTGCTGGATTGATGCCATCATATACAGTATAGCCTCCATAATGTTATTTTTAAATTTTCTTAAAAAACATAGTTTTATGAGTTCACAACAATAAGCTGTAATCCTTCTTTTCTATTCCATTTGTTTCCTTCCATGTGATGAGGAACATATGGCCAGTTACATATTCTTAAAAAAGAAAATACATTCAATGTTTTCATATGCTGCGTCTATGGAACATAAGCTCAGTAACATTATTGTTGTGCATTTTGCTGTATTTTGTTTCATTCTTGATCAGAGAAGAAAAACAATTGGTAAAAACGTGCATTAAATCCACTTTGCCTCTTGAGTCTGTCTGTAAGTTATTTCAAAATATATTAAGAGGAATCTGTCTGAAAAGATAATCTTCATGTACCGATTCCAGTTGTCTGGAAAGTGTCTTGTGTATTAGATCAATATTACTAGCTATACACGACCATGAGCACACAGTGATGTAACTTACATTTATTTCTACAAATTACATCCAGAAAGCAGATATTTTATTAATTGTAGCAAGTTGAATTTATCTCTGCAAGGCCAAGTAGACAAACAGCACAGAAGCCCTTTGGCAAAAAGAATGATAAGTTGCTTCTGTGGTCCTTCCAATGCAGATCAAACTTACAACAAGCAAAAGGTGGAAAAAAATAATGAATTTAGCCCACGTATGTGCTAGGTTTTGACATGCTTGTCTGTACATAATCAATACAAAAGTCTGCACCTCAGAGGAAGAGAAAACTAACAGCTCTCAGGGATGCCACTTGGTCATCATGTTTCATATTTTTCCCTATATCTGTACAATCAGTTGCAATGTAGAAAGGGGAGAGATAAGAGCTAGCAAGGAGGGAAATTTCAGTTCTATTGAAATTCTTATTTTGTGTCTGGTTTGAGAAAAACATCTATTACAGTTTTCCTATCTGTTACTAAAGTGTGGACTTAGGAAAAGAAATTAATACTCGAATGAGTAGAGGTACTCAGGCTGTTAAATGCTTTCTTGATATGTCTGTTAGCCTAGATTTGTTTCTGTAGATATAAATCTTAAGCGATAAAGACCAGGCAGATTACAGCTGGTCTGTAAAGGCAGGGAATTCCTATAAAAGAGTAATGTTTGCAGCTGGATATTCATAATCTGAATCATGCAACTGATTGTTTTCTGTGATCAGACTCTAAGCTTTTACAGAAAATCAGTATTGTAATCAGAGGTTATCAAGTTGAATGCTAAAATTCACACCTAATAAAATGGCTGTCTTAAAAATCAAAGAGAAGAGAAAACCATACCTCAAATCAACCCTTTCCTCTGTTAACATTCATTATTGTTTGGGTAATGATTCATCTTGCTTAGCCAAGGTGAGTATTGTACTATTTCACCTTGCTTAAAAAGAGAAAAAAAAAAAAATCAACCCAAGCATCTAAAACAAAAACCAAAACACAAATTTAAGAGTTTTCACTTAAATTGTCAAATAATTGCAGAGAGCCTAGTCAGTCAAGATGGCTTGTTGAACAAGCTACACATTTCTGCCTCAGTGCACATATCACAATGTTTGAAATATTAGCTGTTCTGTGCAATAGATTAAAATTATATACTTGAATTTGAAGCATTAAACTTTGACAGAACTATGCTACGACAAGAAAGTACTCTGCAGAGAAAACCATTTAATAGCTGTGCAAGTAATTATCTTCATATGCATTTGTGATGTTTTAAAACAGCAGAAAATTTTATTTTACTTGTACAGTTCTGAAATACAGCTGATCAAAAGACTGAGCTGTAAGTATGAAATTGTATGCTGCAATTCCAACCCTTTGTACCAAGGCTCTGAGAAAACAAATAAGATGCAATACTCCAGTTGACGGCATTAGTAAAGCCTAGATAAGTTTTGGCATAAAATTGATTAAGCTACTCTAACAACACTTATGCTATATAAAAAGGAATACAGACAAGTCTTGCATTAGTGAAGGTTTGAAGAAAATACAAAATACGTAAAGAAAAAAGACAAAATGTGATGTTTTGAGTCAGTTTACTGATAGTTCAAAAAAAATCCTTAGAACCTGAATCCATTTGAAGCTTCAAAATGCTGAACTATTTCACTCCTTCTCAAATAGAATAGCTGATTCATTTAGAAACTCACATTTCTATTGTAATCTTTCTGTGAATGTTAGGAGTACTTACCTGTGCTTTCCCACAATTATTTTCCCAGACACATGCTGTGGTTACATTTATAGTAGACACTCAATGTAGGATCTGTTTAAAATGTTTATGAATCTTGAACCTACTCTTATTAGGAATATTTCAGTATAGAACCACCCATTCCATGCCCATATCCATGCATAATAAACCACACCAGTCCTCTGATAGGATAGCTGCTACTTATGTTAATTCATTCATTTGTCTTTGTGTTCTCCCATTTAGAACCAAAGTGAAATGGTACATTGTACTAGTTTGAAATCAAACCAGTGGGAGACCGTAAGTCAGAATTATAATTTTATAGGGAAAAAAAATTAAAAGAAATAAATAAATGCAGTAGTACAAGAACACTGACAAAGACAGAATACAACCTGGCACCCTATGGTGGTAGCAGTCCAAGCAGAGTGGTTCTGTTGAAATGGTGATCCTGTAGAAATAATGGGTCTGAAGATCCAGCAGTAGCTCTTGTCCTCTAGGACTCCAGTTGGTAAGCGCTGCTCTGGTGTTCAGAGTCTCAGTTTATATCCAGGCTGGAATGCTTGGTTCCTCCCTCTGGGCGGAGCATCTCACAATGGGATGGTGAGTCATGTGATAAGGCCTGATAGGCCCATTAACAGGAGGTAGTCCAGGAGGAGGTTATCTGTGAGCTGTGTAGCAAAGGTGCTGATGGGCCCATTAACAGAAGATAATCCATAGTGAGGGAGGCAGGGAGCACTGCCTCACCTGGTTTCAACAGTTCATGAAGATGGCGATAGAATATACTTCAACCCAGGACATACATTAATGAATGACCCTTCTCTCTGGGAAGATTCAACTCTTGAAGGACACTATGGTGGTGACCATGGCTTACTTTCTTCTCTGTGGCTTTGATTCTATTTTTCCAAAAGTAAAAGGTCTATTTTAAAAAGTGCTGATGGTTAGAAATCATATTCTGTGTGCTTGAGGATTCATACATATTATTATATTTTCCTTCCTGCAAGATACAAAATTTGTTGCTAAATAGGAAAACAGATACCAACATTCAGCAAAAACTGCAAATCTCATATTCTTCAGCCAGTGTCAAACAGCTCTTTAAGGGAAAAAAGCATATGCAAAAGATTGTGTAACTTAGAATAACCTTCATTAATCATTTTTAAAAAATAGTCACAATGGTTATTTCTTGGTCATTCATCCATTCATAATTGATCAGGTAAGGAAAAAGAGGTAAAAGAAGTAAAAATATACTTATATTACTGTCTTAAAAGAAATTTATCCTGATGGACAAAAGATTTTCTTTATATATGCACATCATGTTATCTGTGTCTGCAGAGACCCTTCTCCATATCTTGCAATAAAATTTGTGTTTAGAGCTCAATAAAAGCCTTCCTTGATGTTTACATAGGGTCCTCTCCTGTATTCTAATAACTATTTCTTTGTCTTGAGCACAAAAACTCTGAACATTTTAACCAAAAAAGACCCATATGACATTGTACATACAGTACTGCTGTAAGATCACCCTTGAAAAAAAAATCAATAATATTTTTCTAGCCATGAATTTAGCAACTAAGTATGACATTAAAAAGAGTCCTAGGATTTCTAGTTCCAGAAATCCTAATTTGACTTACATGGAAGAAATTAATTTTGGACGGAGGATAAATTCTCCATAATTTTTTAAATGATATATAACCAAAATGAACAAAAACTGTTGGTTTTAGTGCTTCCTAAGTACCATCACCTGCTGAGATTGGGAAGTCAGCATTTGCCAGTGGTCATGAACTGTTAGCAAAAGTTAGAGTAGTTAATATGATTCAATTTCCTTTGCTAATTATAAACAGTGTCATCATTCGTCTTTGTGGGTTTTTTTGTTTGTTTTTGGGGTTTTTTGGGGTTTTTTGTAATTTCATACCAATTACAAGAAATAATGAATTGATAGTAAGATGAGACAATAAAAATAGCAAAAATAAGGTGAAGGTTATTCTGAGATTTAGTATAGGATAAAGAGGATTAAACACACTGAGAAACAGCAGAGCAATATAATGTTTTGGGACTAAATGAGGGACTATTCTGAATCTAGAGATGCTGAAGTGATTAGTAAAATGCCAACCAGCTTCTTGGGTACTGAAGGAAGCCCACTCCAAATTGCTGTTTAATGAAATCCGAAATATTACTGTAGTTTTTCTTCCAAATCCAAGAATTATTTCTGGTGATGCAATAAAGAAGCATGATGCCAGCTGAACTGAAACTGGAAATATAGAACAAACTGCTATTTTCACCTTAAGGATGTCTTCACAGTTTGAAACACATAGCAATGAGGAGTTATCACATAATCAGGAGTTGAGACACCAGTATTATAACAGCAGCAGAACAGTCAACAGGGAAAAGTAAAATATCAGATAAAAATGTCTGGTCATATTAGTAATTTTCTTTTTCATTTTCACATTAAAATATCAATATGTATTACACACAATTGTTTGTTATCATAACCATATTAAAATTTACAGCAAACCTTCTAATTGTAATATCTCCTGCAATACTTGCTTTGTATTTACATTACTCATGGAACACACTCTACTTCAGCTGAGTAGAATAAAGTAAAACAAATAGCTAGTTATTTCAGAAAACTATATTAAAGATACAAGATAATTTCCATATTGTATATTATTTTCTATCATTTGGAGTTTTACCACATAAATTGTACATAAAGTATCTGTTAAATAATGGACCTTCCTTTCTTCTACATCCTCCTTTCTTCTTTTTTACAAATGAAACTTTAACAAAAGAAAAAATTTAGCCCATGGTGTGCTGCATTGTGCATTCTAAAATGTTAAAAAGCTCTGACAGCTGATAAAATCATAAACTAGGTTATGGAAAACGAAGCAATAAAAATATTCATACATTTTGGTAGAAAAAGTTATATTTTCTAGACTTAAAAATCTATCAACTTTTCAAGTTTCTTAACTTCTTTCAGGCATATTCTACTTCTTGCCTATTATTTCTGAAGTAGCGACTAAGTAAAATTTTTCATTGTCACAAAATTTTCTCCTTAAAAACACATTTAAAAAATATTTTTTGATATTTCTCCTGGTCTTTTTTTTAAGTGTTTTTTTGTTGTTGTTGTTGTTGTTGTTTGCTTGTTTGTTTGTTTGTTCATTTGTTTTCATGGCTTTTCTTTTTTGTTTTGTGTGGGTTTTTTGGTTTTTTTTTGAGTTTTATTGTAACAAAATTTTTAGGTTCAGTCTCTGCTTCTGCCAAACACCAGACAGCTGGACCTTCATCTTACTTTGCTGATGTGATTTATATATAATCACTTTTGAACAAACAAAACTGTCTCATCCTTCTTGACTACCTACCATTCCAAGGAGATAAGAAAACAAACTTTTCCTGATTTTCTCTATTTATAAATGGTAAATCATATATTTTTAATATTATATTATATTTCTGTTGTGCACAATGCAGATTGAGTTAAAAAATCATTTTGGTTTAATGAATAATACAAATGTTCAACTTAAATGAATACACACAAAAGTTAGAATGCATGTTTTACTGGAGCAGATTGAAGTGTTTTGATGGATATTTGACTGCCTTAAATAGTATCAGTTTGAAAATTAAGCACTCTCTGTTTCTGACACCATATGCAGCTCAATTCTTGCAGATAGATTTCTACAGAAATTTGATTTTTTAGGTTCTCTCCATCAAGTAACTCTTTAAAAAATATTTGTGTAAAATAATCTAGATGTATCTAAGTTTCTGTTACTTATGTTTGTTTATCACTCTTTTTCTGAATCAGTAATTGTGAATTTTACAAATGGACACACCTCACAACAAACTTCTAAGGCTATAGATTAAAATGAGATTTTTTGACAGATTTATTTTCTTTGAATGACCATGTATGTCACCTTGGGGATTATTTTTACAGGCTTTTCTGCAATCACTTTTTTCAATTTCAAAGCTGTTCTTTGTTCTGAGTGAGGTGCATATTGATATAAGAAATGAGGACTCTTAGCTTAGCCTGTGCTAATCACCCAAGTCTTTCTGTTGAGTCATTAAACATATGATTATGATACATTTCCTCTCTTTGGATTTCTAAGCTTTGTGCCACAGTTCCAAAAAGGCTTAGAAGTGAAAAGAAAGAAAATCAATGTTTTTATCTTTCTGCTCACCAGTGAAAAAACAAAATGGAATATGATTTCAATTGAACATTTAAAATTTTTCATAAACATAAATTTAAAAAATTATTGGGATGGAACAAAATGCCTTGAAATGTGCCATTTGTTTTAAAATTATTTTACTTTTCAGATGTAGGTGAGAAACAGAATGACAAAATGCCTCAAAAATATTCATGTAGTGGACTACATATTACTGTTATTAACCTGTTCACTTGACAACACTCATTGTAAAAAGCAGGCATCCTTATGAAATATTGTTTAAAAAGATAGATCTAAAGTTGAAAACCACAGAACACACTGAAAAAATCAGTGTTTGAGAAATGTAAGATTATAAGGTACTTTGGATGTTAATAAAATGATGAAAAGTTTTTTTTAAAGTAGTAGTTTTAATATTTTTTGCATTTATTTCATTGCATAGTACAGATGTAGATAAAGCAAGAAAATAGTGTTGAAGGTTGCAATTGAAAGAGTCCCTAAGAACCTGGGAAGCAAGCGATGACTAAAGTAAAGTCCTCTTCTGGTAGAAGGATACTCTATTTATACAGTGTTCTAAAAGCAAATTGGGACAAATTCTCATTAGGTGCGCATGACAGTTCATGAAATATGAAGTGAGTAACCTAAAAAAAATTCTTTGAAAATGGCCACCCATTTTTAACAATTGTCAAATGTGAGATCTTTCACAACAAATTGCTGAAGATGCTGTATATTCACAGTAGCAATTAAAAACAAAGAGACATGTGCCTTGAACATATCAAATGCTGCATAATGAAAATTGCATAGTCATAAGAGGTTCCAGCTGTCTCCTGCACAAAAAGTAGCAATCTTCCTCTAATTTGGGTCTCCAGCAATGAAATGAAATGACACTACTCCTTCATTTACCAAACATATTTTCAAAAGTTGTGATACTGAAGTGCTTAGAGTAGTCCAGAATACCCTGGGAGGTAATTGAAAAACTGTAATACAACAGCATTGAAATAATTTCCAGTAAATAAATCCTAAAGCTGTATTTTGAGCAAAAATGTTTTAAATGAAAATATAAAATAATATTGCACTATCCAGTGCATGTAAGCAATCTTTATTTTCTACCAAATAAAGCAGAGGGTAGAGAAAAATATGAAAATATCATAAAACATATATAAATGTTTGAAATTCTGAAATAAGTCTACAAACCTAATTTTAATTATCAGATTCATTTTTCTTTGCCTGACTTTTCTACTTTTAGAATGTTCTTTTATATAAGCATAACAATTATGAATAATTGAATGGAAGATACAAACCATTTATAGCACCTACTTCACCAAATTAAATCTGTGATTGTGATCATTTGTAACTGTGAAAAATCTAATGATACTAAATAAGGAAGATAATGTGCCAGGAAAGTATATATATGATTTTAAATTGTACTACACACTACATTTCTGCTTATTTGACCTAATCATCTCATTGCATCTTAGACTGAGTTTTTTTTTGTCTTAATAAAACATTGTGCTTTGATTCTCAACATTACAGCTCCCAGATTGACTGTAAAAACACAGAGACAGAACAACTCAGTCAAGCAATTTCATATGATATTTTCCTTTTCCCAGGAGAATGGTAACTTCAAACATGGGTCAATTGATGAGCATGCCAGGATCTGTAGTGCAGTGGAATCACACACTGAAGAAATCATTCAGCTGGAAATAGTTCAGAATATGTTTCAACTATATATTTGACTTTGTCTGCAGCCTTATCACGGTTTGTCATTACTAAAGAATAAACAGACACCATAAATAAATTTGATAAGAATAAAAGGCTTGTAATTTGTATGAAAAAAATCAGATTTATGACTTATCTGAAATATTGTACTAAGGAAGGTAATCAACACAGAAGAAGGGGAAATGTCTTTGTCTTGAAATGAAACATAAAATCCTTAGGACAAAAAGTACTTCTTAGTTTTTTGAATTTTTGTTATTTGATGCAATTAATTTATACCCTTCTTATAACTGTATTATTTTGAAGATAGATTTTCAATTTACTTACCTGAGACTGAGCCCAGTGATTATGTTGCTAACTTTCTTGACTGAGGTAAGGCCTAAGCTGCCCATCAATCAGGATTAGATTGTGTCTTGGGACTGTGTTTACTTGATCATTCAGGCAAATACTGTCAGTCAATTTAAGCAGGACCCTTCCTGTTACTGTGGTAGGGGAGTTATTGTGTAGAATAGAATCATAGAACAGTTTAGGTAGGAAAGGGCCTGTAAGACAATCAATTTCAGCCATTAGCATAACACTTTCAACTGCACCATTAAACCATCTCTCTAAGCAACACATCTATGCATCTTTTAAACATCTGCAGGGATGGTGACTCTGCCTCTTCTCTGGGCAGCCTGTTCCAAAGCTTTACAATCCTTTCCATGAAGAAACTATCCTAATATCAAATCTAAACGTACTCTGGCACAACTTGAGGCAATTTCTTTTCATCCTACTAAAACATTTTTGCACCAACTTTCTATTCTATATTACTTTATCTGATATAAATCCCACCCTACTTACATGCTGTTACGGCACATTGCCAGCACCCCTATTTTTTTACAGAGACAACTACTACACTGACTGGAAGTTTTGTCCTTTTCAGTCTTGAGGGTTGTTACTCAAGGTTATGGTTATACTTCTCAACTTATTAACAAATTACAGACCGTATTCACCTTTGGCTTATTTACACTAAGGCACTATGATTATGTAAACTTGTAAGGTCATTTTCATTTTTTATTCATAGAGTATGCTTTATTTTAGGATAAGAACCATACAATTGCAAAAGACATAAACCAAACTTAAGGTAGGAATTTGGATAATAATGTGCCTTTAAAATTTCAAATCACAGCACAAGCAATAGATCTGACCATTTTACCATAGCAAGTAGAATGGTAAATTGCAAATCCATAATAGAGGAAGCTGGCACCACAACACAATTTTCTTAAATTATTTCTAAATACGAATAAAATCAAGCTAAAACATATTCAAGATCAAACAATTGCAGACAAACTTGGTCACTTCTGCAGTATGATATGGTTAATTATTTTTTTAAAACCTGAGGTTTGCTGCTAACGCTTGTAAGCATGAACTTGGCTTGCCCAAAATTTGCTAAATTGAAATTGCTATTCAGCTCTTTCCTGTTAGGGACCTCTGTAATACTTTGCCATTCTCTTTTTCCAACCATTAGATTTCTGAGTAGAGAAAATTGTTATTTTCTTTCACTGTGGTTGATTGCTGACTATTTCTTCAATATTTTTGCTAGTATAACCATAGCAGTACATTTTCACTAATTGAACCAAAACATTTTTTAACATTTCTCAGCAAGTTTTATCTCAGGTAATAGAAGAAACATTTATTCTTCCACAGAAATAAATTGTGCCAATGAAGTAAAAAAAAAAAAAAAAAAAAAAAAAAAAAAAAAAAAAAAAAAAAAAAAAAAAAAAAAAAAAAAAAAAAAAAAAAGAGGTTCTGCCTGCATCAAGTTAGGGTTTTTTGATAAGTCTCTTGGTTATAAATTACAATGTTGTACTGATTCCATCATGTTTAAATAGAATTTGCCTTATCAGTTGGTATTTGTAATGATCTTTTTCTTTAGATCCCTTCTGAAATGCCTACAACAGAAGTGTGTTCACAGGAAATAATTACAAGTAACTTGTAAACCATGATGCTTACTTAATTTACATAATTTATCTTATCAATTAATCATACATGCAGATGAATAGTTCCCTAAGAGACCCCTTAGTTTCTTGATTAGTGTGGAAAAATCACTAGGGATTTCTTACTTATTTCCCTTCTCCTTCTCCTCTCCCCTAATAAGTCTCTGTAGGTGTGAAGTAGAAATCTCTGCAAATTTCCTAATTTTTCTGCTTCTATCTGTTAATATATTACAACATAAAATTCCTTGTGAACACCTCTCATTTAAATTACATGTACAATAATAATGATAATAGCATCTGGCTTTCCTATAGTATTTTCATCAACAGATTTCAAAAAGCTTTGCAAAGAAAATAATAAAAAAACCAACTTTATTACTATTAAAGTAAACTACGTGCAACTGGTGTTTTAAACAGAAAATACAATAACCTGTTAAAAAAATAACCCTACTACAAGGCACTTCCAATTTAGGACAATATTCAATGTGGAGAGAACAATTTTCCCCAAAGTATTTACCTGTGTGCTCAACAATTTATATATTCATTACTTACTGGAGAGAGAGAGACACATTCTATAATTTCTCTGTGGGATTTCAGATTTTTTTTCCCCTGGAAATACTCAGCATAAATATCAGATCTGTCTTTGCCACAGCAAGCTACATAAAATTCTGTAGTTTACACCTTGCATTTCTAAGATTTTTATCCTTTTAACGTTTATGAATAATTTTGTTGGCTTTTCTTCCTTCATAAAGTAATTCAATAAGTGGAAAATTAAATTTTATTTGCAAGTGTAGCGAATATCAGACAGATGTTTTATTCAGGGACTTTTTTTTGTATTATGTGTGTGTGCTACTACAAGGTTCATACCAGGAGATTTGCCAGTTTTCAGTCTCAAGGTCAAAGTAACAGTGAAGAGTACCCCAAGGGATGTTGGGTAGGGGTCTGCTTCAGCCTGCCCCCCTGACTGAGAGGGGTAAATAAGGCATTTTACCAACAGTCACCAGAGCCTCCCATCTGCAGTCACTTTTTCCTCATAGGAGTCTTTGTTTACACACAGAACTGCCAGAAGGGAAAAGATACCTTCATAAAATAATCCAAGAAATTGCTTTACTAGTGTCATGGTTTAACACTGCTCTGCAGTGGGATGGGGGAGTGAATCTGAGGAGTAAAAGTGAGAAAACTTGGCAGTTGGAACAAAAATGGTTTAACAGGTAAAGCAGAAGTCACTCATGCAAGCAAAGCAAACAAGAAATTCATTAATCAGTTCCTGTGGGCAGGAAGGCTTTCAGCCATTGCCAGGAAAGTAGGGCTCCATCAAGTGTTATGGTGACTTGGGAAGACAAATGCCATCTTTTTGAATGTCCCCTCCTTCCTTCTTCTTCTCCTCCCATCTTTATGCTAAATATGATGGCACATGGTAAGGATTATCCCTTGGGTGAGGCTGGGTCAGCTGTCTCATCTGTGTGCACTCCCAGTCCTTGTGGACCCCCAATAAACTCACTGGTGGGGTGGTATGAGAACCAGAAAAGACCTTGACAGGTGCAAGTACTGCACAACAGTAAAAAAAAAAACAAAAACAAAAAAAACCACCAAAAAACCCCACCAAAAACAACTATCCCTGTGTTATCAACACTCTTTGCAACACAAATCTGAATGAGCTCCATAAGAGTTACTATGAAGAAAATAAGTCTCGGTCAAAACCAGCAAAACACGTGTGAGATTCTAAGAACATAAGTGTTAACATTTATTATGGTATCTATGTGCATGTGCCTTCCAGAAAATGTTGTTATAATGAACTTTTGCTTTGGACTTTGGCTGTTTTACAGAATTAGGAGACATAACTGGCCTCAAATTACATAGTTCTGAAAAAGCCCTATATATAATATTGTACTTCTATAACCTGAACTATGTTAGTAGATGTAGATAAAGGTGTAGTTAAATTATTTGAAATTTAGCTTGCTAGAAGAGTTATAGAAAATTAATATAGCAAGAGCAATTTTCTTACTTCTGGTTGTTGGCTTGTTTTTTGTTTTTTTTTTTAATCTTAATTTATCTGGACCTCTATTATGTCTGTACAACTGCTACCTAGTTTAAAACAGTGCTTGATTTTTAAGAGTCCTTTCATTATTTGATGTTTTCTGGTATATTTTGTGGGAAATCATAAAATCTCACAGTAGAGTGTAAATTGCCAAGATTCATCTCTTATGTATTAGTAATTCAATTTTGTTTTCAGAGTTCAGCTTGTTACTTCATGCTACCATAAACAAATTTGACAGCTTTGTAGTTGGTGTCTCTGCCTTGGTCATCTGTGTAATTCAGCTGTAATATGTAGCCTGATTCAACTATTTATGTTCCTAGAGCCATGGAACACTTCCTTCGACTGGGAGTTTTGAATCATGCACATATTTGTCTACATGTGGGTTAGTCCTGAATTATAGGTGTCAAAATCCATTTAATGCTTTTGTTATCTTTATTTTTTTCCATATTTTGTCTCATGGTGAGTAATGCAAATCTCTCATTCATATTTGTGTGTTCAACTTTTGGTCTTGCCTTTATGTATTTAGCTATTTATGATTATTTTTCTGTGTCTCTTTTCGTCTTTTAGAGCAGGTATGATTGTTCTGATGCAAACAATTTGCAAATTGTTCAGCTCTGAATTTATGAATAATCAGATAATATAAATATAATTTTAAGTAACCAATCATGAATTTGTATTTTTAAGTGAAGACTAAAATAGTGACAAAAACTTGTTCTTTTACAAATTTTTGACATTCAATTTAACGTCAGTTTTCTAAATTTTGTTTGTGCTGCTTATTAAGACTATAAAATGGGTTCATTTACCTTCCTCTTTGCTAATAAATGCTCACAGGATGTCCATGTACTGATGAAGGACTGCAGTCTGTAGATCTCATAGCTGCTTTGACAAATGAAGTAGGCTAGGATAAGATGTGCGGCTTTCAAACCTTAAGATTTGGTTTTGTTGTATGTCGCATTTATACAACAATACATTAATGTTAGTACATAAAAATGGCAGTGTGCATGCTTAAAATGCAAGAGAGAAAAACAACCCAGCTCATCCAACTGGATGTTTTATGACAGCCACACTTCCCTAGGGAGATAAGAAAAAAAAGAAGTATAAATGATCCACATTAGTCATGTCACCCAGAACTTCTGGAGAAGGTGTTCAGATTTCTTTAAAAGTATACACAGAAGTGGCATAGAGGAGGATGATACAGGTGACATCAGTCTGAAGAATGACACATTTAGGTGCGTGGGTTGTACAAATGTAAACACTTGTTTGTTGGCATAGTTCATTCAGTTGTCATACTTTCTGTGAAAACTCACTGTTAAGACTACATTTTGTTTCACCCTATCTTAACTTCTCATGGTATAATACTTCATGAACAGGTAAAACCATCATATCAATATCTGAAGTATTTATAAATCTAATAAAATTGAATCTCTCACAATACGTTTTCAGAAATAGTTACTTTAAACTTAATCCAGATCAAAATATATTGTTTAGTTTGCTGCATGATACCATGCTCTTTTATTTTTCAGCAGTCCATAACCTTAAAGGTAATGACTTTATTGATAAATTTGATTATGTAAAAAGAAAGTACATACAAATCTCCAGAAAGGTGGATACTTCCTGAAGTCTTGAGGGATCTTGATGGGAAGTCCAGGGTGAGGTATCTTATTATGAAGTTACATTCCATGAATAACTAATTACTTTTTCTAATTTACATTTGCTTTTGTTTCTGAATTTTTTTACAGTAAAGGTTAAAAGACAGATAAATTTTATTTTGCTAATTTGCGTTGCAATAGATACATAAAAGCCCCAGAGTCAGAAAAAAATGTGTGTGTGAGAAGTCTGTTAAGAGAAAGAATATTCTCAATATTAACAAAAATAGTGTGAGAATGCAGTCCATTGTACTGTATTTTATTGGTAACAAAGCATGAAAAAGTATGCTGTATTTGTCAATGTTAACATAGAACTGTAGTATTTTTCAGTGTTATGTGTCAATATCACTCCTTCAAAGACAAAGTAAACCTTTCTATCATTTAATCCATGCTAAATCTTCATGCCACACAAAAGGCTGGTGAGCTAAACTTATAGTCATTGAAAAGTAAAAAAACCCGAACTCATAAACTCTGGCATTTATCAGGTTTTCAAATTTATGTACTCAAATTATTGTCACATGCTTGTAAAAAACTCTCTTATTTTTATTTTGTAATCCTGCTTGCTTCATCTTCTAGCTTTGTGCACTCTAGAATTCATGCCTTATAGATTTAGAAGAGATTATAATTTTCTAATATCAATAGCTGTGAGACAGTTTGACACAGATTCTCAGCCAGATTTTCTCTTTTCAGATCAGATTTCCTCTTTTCAGACCAGATTTCATCTGCTTTATATTTCTGTAGTTTCAGTTTCACTATATAACATTCCTTCTTATTCTTTACTTATTTTTATGGTATGGTACTATTTTTCTAAATTATTTCAGGTAGAAATCTCTTCTACTTTGACTATTTGACTATCAGTAATAGCTGTTCTCTTATTCGCATTTCAATTTTGCAAGAATTATTTTCTTGACTTAAATGATAAGAGCATATCCTAGCATCCTTTTGATTGCCTGGAACTCTTGGATGACTGGTTTTCTAGAAAATATCTTTCTCAAAGGCTGGGATATATCTACACTGGTGTTAAACCAATTTAGCTAAATGACTATGCCTCCAGGCCTTTACTTTTGGGCAGCTTTTCTATGTTAGATTTTGAAAACATTTGTAAAATGAAACCTGCTCCCTCTTAGACAAAAATACTTTTTTTCAGAGGTGTTCCTATCAAAAGGTTCTCTAAAAACTTTGGTTAAAAATTGAATGACCATATAATACTGTTTCCTAATAATTCTCAGAAGTGAAAACATCTATATTTTAATCCATTGGCAATTGAATCCACAAATGTAATCTTATTAAATTATTAAATGTTCTCTACCTTGTCTCACTAACAGTTTAGGTATAGATTACAAGGACTTCTGAATTTGTCAAATAGGTCAGTTTGCAGTTAGGTTTCTAGCAATTCCCCTTACTCATGCTGCTTGAAGTGGCAAGTGTCATGATCTTCAAAATTCTAGGGAATAATTCCGGTTACAGGATAGTGTGAAGGGAATAGGCCTCTCATTTCAATTAGATCAATTCCATTTTGAAATGGTGATTAGTTTTTAATATCAAGTTAATCTGAACTTTCCTAAGCTTCAGAACAAAGTGTTGTTCTTAAAATGTCATGTCCTTGACATGAAGACTTTGCTAAGAATTCCAGTGGGATGCCTTCTGTAGACAAAATTTAGCACTCATGATGTGACTTCTCCTTCCTTGCAAAACCAAGTAAACTCATAGAAATTCAGAAATAAAGAAAACTATAAAAGTTTTTTTTCTAGTGGCCCCTGGCAGGCCTAATCATCTGGAAAATGAAAGCCATCTTATACCTCTTCAGCATTATGGTTTCTTACAGGCATGATAGGACATAGCAAAATGAGCACAACATCTGTTTCTGTATGCTTGGGTTAAAACTTCTTAAATGCTAAGTAGTTAGTTTAAGTTTCTGGGTTATCTGGAAGGAGCAGCACTTAGAATTATGACCATGGTTACAGAAAATGTTGCAACTCATTTGAAAATCAAGGTTTGAAGTTTCAAAAAGACTAAGTAATTGTTTGGAATGTTACAGTGATCTCGAATTCAACCATTGTGTCAGTTCAAACTCATCTTTTATTAGTCATTTCTATTTCTATGCATAGCCATGCTTTTGGAATCATTATAGAAAATTTGAAGGTTGATAAAATGTAAGTAAAACCTATCAGCAAGGTTTTAATGGAGAAATTGGCTGGCTTTTTTATTGGCTAAGCTGGGTAATATTCTCTAATTTGAAGGAATACATTACATCATTCGCAGATTTTATAATATATAACGGACTAAGAGGCAAGTTCAAGGTAGCAGAATAAAGTATCCAGAAGTTCTGTTTTTCACAGTTCAGAACAGAGTGATATTGGAAAAATGCATTACATTTAAGTATGTAGATATCTATCTATCTATCTATCTATCTATCTATCTATCTATGTCTATCTATCGAATCTATCTATCTATCTATCTATCTGTCTATCTATCGAATCTATCTATCTATCTATCTATCTATCTATCTATCTATCTATCTATCTTTCCATTCATCCATCTATTCATCTGTGTCTGTCTCTCTATCCATTTAATATGACAAAATAGCTCTTCCCATGTCATTAACATAGACATACCACACTAATATGAGAAATTGAGTTAATACACTAAACTGATTTTATGTATTGTCTGAGGTTCATGCTCTGAATCTGGCAGAAGAAACTTTAAAATACTTTCCAGCTAATTTTTTTAGTGCGCAAGCTGGCAAAATTTATAAAAAATGTATAGGGAAGAAATATATAATTCCCAATGTGTGTCTTCTTTTTAAAGATCAGATTTAACCTATGCTTTTTCTCTCATAATTAGCTCCATTACATTTAATTTAAAATGCTCTTTGAATATTAACCTTACTACAAAAAAGACTATATTGAAAAACTTACTATTAAAATCAAGTAAAAGCCATAAGACAGCCATCCCAATACATTAATATTTACACTCAACTTGAACACTCAGTGCAAAGTAAAGGCTTTAAGAGACTAGTTCAAACCCGTGTGCAGTTCTCACAAATTGCAACATAATTGTCTTTCAAAATATATGAAGGGATTTTTTTCCCCCTTAATTTTAGGGGGAAGAAGGGGTTTTTGGTTTGTTTGTTGATTTTTATCTAGTTGTTTTTTGTTTTCCATATTCTTAAATTACTCTTTTAAAAATGGTGGCAGGAGCCATAGGAGTTCAGATTTTGAAGCTATGTTGAATTGCTGATAGTAAAAGAGGTATTAGTTAAGAGGCAAACAAAACAATAGTGATAGAAGTCCAGTAAGAGGATGAATATGAAACTTCAACATTTATTTGAGTTCTAGAAAACAACCTGCCTCAGACACTTGCTGGGAGGATTTCTTAAGGAAATAATTAATTCATTGTCTGTGGATTCAAAAAATTAGAATAATGTAAGAATGAAATATTCTCACGGATTTTAACTGTAATTTTTATTTTTTTCTCACTCAACCCTTTCTTAAATTCAGTGTGAACAGTGTGAAATCTATCATTCCTACACCACTGCTGATGTAAAATCTTTCACAGTTTATGAAAGTATATATAAGAAGCCTTCTGCCTCTGCTAGAGATAAATAAACTTCATTATTGAAAATATTCAGAAGTTTAAACACAAATATAAATATCCTAAAAGCCTTTGAACCTGTAGTGGTAATTCTGTAGCTTGTGAGAAATTTATTTTCTTTTTTTTTTCTTTCCTCGAATTTATTTTTAAAAGTATTTATATTTTCTATTTTTTTAATGAGATTATTACTTATTTGCAGCAAATACTGTAAATTAATCAACTTAATACAACATTTCTGTCTTTGCTGACAGAGGAACATATAGGTTTTTTTGACTCCCACATAGAGGTATTGGCAGGTATAAAATATTATTGTTTCATAGACTCATAGAATTGTTTAGGTTGGAAAAAACTTCTAAGATCATCAAACCCATTTGTAGTTCTTTGAGAATTTAATGAAAACAATTTATAGAGTTATATATAATAGAATTTATTATATATAATAATAAACAATTTTCATTGTTTAATATTATACCGCACTGCTCTTCTATAGAGATTCTACATTCTCATTATCCGTCTCTCCAGTACAGAGCTCTGCAATGGAAAAATCCTTAGTAGTTACATGCTGAAAGAACAAGACACATAAAATCTTTCCCTTTCTTCTTGTGTTTGTGTGAGTAATGTGTGACTGCCACTGGCACAGACAAAAGGATACAGGGAATAAAAATTACTAGAAAATTTTTGGTGACATGGATTAATTTCTTTGTTGTTTTGTTGTTGTTTTGTTTGTTTTTATTATTTTTTTCCCTGTTAACAATTATATTTATTAACACCACTTTTTTATCTCTGTGTGTCAAATAAGACTGTGGGCATGAACAATGGCTATGAGTTTTGGTGGTGTATCTTATAGCTGCATAATTTATTGGATAACCTAGGGTTTTTCAAATGTATAAATCCTTATTATGAGATACATTCCTAAGAAATACAAAGGTACTTTGCTATTTATCTATGTGCTTCAGTTGAAGTGCTCAAATCACCATTATTCATGTGTACAATTGACTATACAAGTGATAGGCAGTCAAAAGGTGAGTTGACATCCATCACTTTTGACTGGAACAAAAAATAACACAATTTGTCTTTTGCAGATCAGAAGTTCTGAATCCATGATGTTATTTGAATGAGTTTTTCAGGTTTTTTGTTTTATTTTCAGAAGGAACCTAAAATAATGCTTTATTTTTTCTAATGAGTAGGTAAAACCACCACATTTTTAAAGTTTTTATCCATATATTAGCTTCCAAGTTGCAGCAAAAACAAGAAAGAGAAGACCAACCACAAGCAGAGCTGACAAGGCAAAACACGGCTGCCTTTCAATGGCACACAAACAGATGAAGAAGACCAGATCCAGTGATGATAATCAGGCTCAGCCACAGACCAGAGAGACCAGAAATGTTTTCAATCATGTGAAAGACCCAAGGTCAAGCCAGGAAACCAAGTCAGAAGGTAAGAATCAAGAAGCATGATGCAAAAACATGTGTTGGACTGGCTTTTATGGTTCAGGCAAGAATCACAGGGCAGAACTAGAGCTTCCACACAGTAAAGCTCACATCAGTCTGATACAAGCATGATGTAAAACCTGAATTTAAACATATGTGAGAGCTAGTTAAACTAACACGTAGAGTGCAGAGTCAGGTGACACAGGTTGCACAGCCTTTTGATGCACTCAAATCTTTGAGAGCAGTCTCAAAAGAGCAGGGTGGTTTGATTTTAAATTATTGACATAGTGGCCTAAAAAATTATATAGGATTGTTTTTTTTAAAATGCAGGTCCACCCACACAACGTGTGGAAACAGTAAAGTTTGAGCTTAAGAATTTGTAAATGAACAAAAATAAAAGTCTTCAACAATTAACGTAAAAATTTAGTTGCAGAGTTTTTTATTTAGTTCTGCTTTATGATTTTGACTTTAATAATATCTCAGTGCATCAGGTTTAAATGCATGAGGCTGCTAGGGAAAGAGCTACATGGAGGTAATTTGAAATGAGAAGTAATATTGCTGAAGGTTCTTTATAATATCAGTGAGATGTTGAGAAGAAGACAGTAAACACAAGTACACCCTGGATTTTTAGGAGTATTACCATCTCTGATCTTGTCCTGGAGGTTTGTATGACATTCTTAATTTAATGTCCGTATGTGAACTGTTTCCATGATGGGAATAGCTATAATCATAGATTCTTCTGAAGTATTGCTGCAGGCTGATTCTGTGTCAACCTGCTGTGATTTCCACCAAGAGAACTACCAGTAGGATTTTGTCAGCCAAAACAGTTCTTTTGATGGCAAAGAAACTATAGAGAGCAAATGGTTTTGTTCAGTTGCACAATGTTTTGGCAGTTTATATGTCCCCCAGAACACAGGAACAAGTATAAGCCTGATTTGTATTAGATAAATCCTAGTGGTTCTGAAATAGAGATACTTATACACAAGAATGGGAAGTTCTTACCTGCACTGTATTCACAGAAGGAAGATTTGCTCCGCAGCAACACGTAATACCAGGTATGACATCTCCACTTAGTAACTAACTTGAATATAAAAAGCTTTATTTTTTTAAACAAGATTTAATAGTATATTTTAGTACTTCATGACATATGAACTTATGAATCTTCAAGAAAAATATTTGAAGAATAAAGTATATTCATCCATGGAAGTAACTTCTATGTGACAATCAACAACTGTGAATTCCCAGTCTGAACCAAGTAATCGATACTAAAGATGCTACATGGTGTGTTAAATAAAGGTAGAGCATGCTGACTGGGTTATGTGGGACTCAAAGGTGCCTGGAATGATCGCTGAAAAACATGATATGCTCAGGACTAGAGAGTAGCATATCTACTTTATATCAGTAGTCATAAAATGGATTCCATTCTGAGCTGCATTCAGAAATATTAATGTACAGCTGGGATGTACTAACAAGCCTCATCTGCCAGCTCCAGCTGTGAACAGAGTTGACATGATTACTTGCCCTTGGTAGGCATGCCCAAATTTCCCTTAGTGTTTTAAGTCCCACCCTAGCATCTCATTGCAGTAAATGGAAAGAAACACACACTGTAAAGCATATTAATGGCTTTTGAAAAGGTCCTTTCATATCAGTATTTGCAACATTTTAAGTACTCTCTTACAAATATGGGGATATTTTTTTTTCAATAGGAAGAGTGCTGCATGCATTTTTATATGGATTAGCAGATATTGCTTTTCCAGAAGACTTATTTGCATAAAAGTTCCAGGCATGATAAAGCAGAATCTCAGAGAACTAAGGCTTACCTCCAACCCAGTTTTTAATTTGTGATTACTTTAATTGCTGTAGTCTGAACCATATCAGCTAACAGGGCCCAAAGCGAGACTGAGATCCTGCACCGTTAAATGCTTAGATAATTGTTTCACTTGGAATGAGACTTGGAATGAGAGGCAGACAAGCCTCAGGAAGGACCATAATGAGATTGAGTGAGTTCTCAGTAGGCATGTTAGGTGTTTCCAATGGGCACGTGGTCTCTCTGTGCTTACTGGGATTTCTGGAGGGACAGATGATCTGTCTTACCAGCATGAATATGTATTTTGCGTGCCTTTTCATTCCCTACTTCTCCCTTTCTCTCATCTGTTTCACTTTTTGCCTTACAGCTCTGTCATCACTGAGCTCCCTGAATATCAAATAATAACGAAATCTGCAGCTAATATAAATAGGTTCCTTTGTCTCCAGTGGAACAATACTAATTTCCACCAACCAAAAATCCTATTTTTATTACCTGATATGTTTTATTAGTGTATTTCATATTTTAAAAATAATTTCTCAACTAATATCTTTTACTATGGAGAAATACACTTCTAAACTGGGTGTATCATTTCCCTGTGCTTCTTTTACAGTGGTTACAAAGCAAAAGTGAGAACCATGATTATGTCATGCTGGAACACACATTTCACACATCATGGGTCCATTGGTGCATTTTGCAGAAGGCAAGGGAGTGTTTGTTTTATTTTTTTGGAGTCCCCATTCCATTTTTGTTACAGAGAGTAAGAATATTTAGAACATTGTCTTGTTTTTAATAAAAAATTGGTTAATAGAACCATATAAAACTCTTTTTTATCATGACACACAGTGTCCAGTTTTGAAAGGAAGTTAGTTACCTTTTTGTCATTAAAAAGTGTGCATGAGTTAGGGGTAATTATGGGGTATCACCATCTTTCTCAGAATATTGGCTAATAGGCCATTTTTAAAATGAGATGAGTGGTAAAAAATTAAGAAGAAAAAGAATATTAAATTTTAACAATTTTTCATTTTATGCTTTTAAATATATATAAATGTGCATGTAAATCACAGTATTTAAGTAGTTCAGTTTGATTTTTTCCCTTAATTTGTCTCAAGCTGAGATTCTCTGTGGATTTTTTCATTAAAAATGAGATTCCAGTTTTTATACAACAGCATAATATCTGCGGAATACACCTAGGAACTGGAAGATCTAAGACCCATTCAGTCTTCTGCAAAAGTTGTCAAAAGCATACCTTCCATATTCCAAAAGAGCTATACAAAGAGAAGGAAGATCTCCATCCTCTCCTTGAACCCATTCTAGAGTTAGTTAGGCCAGAAGAAGAAAGTGCTGCACTTTCTGATGGTGTCCTGTCTGTCAGACATTATCAAGAGCACAGCTGATATTTTATCTAGTATGGGACTACTGATTTCATTAAAAAAGAGTGATTGAAAATAATAATTACTACCAAGGGTTAAGTGTTATCTTTGAAAAAGATTTCAGGTGCATTTAACTTTATCCTAAAAAAACCCCACAGCCCAAAACACAGGCATATTCAGGCATCATTCTATATGCTGGATTGGGTTAATTACGCCACTGTGCTTCTCATGTTGGGGGTCTATGCTCATTTTGCATAACTAACCATGAACCAAGAAACTGAATTTTCTATTGGTGTTGAGAGGGTGTAAGATGATAGTTTATTTTCTCCTACAAAGCAAACCTAGTTTTCTACCTTGTCTGAGCTTCTAATGAAGATATGAGGCCATTTGTAGAGGTCAGTGTAATGAAAAGAAATTGCTTGTTTTAAACACCTTGTTCCACTTAATGGTGGATTTCCAGTGCGATCACTGATCCCTGGTATTTGGCAGGTTAGGAAATGTTAAGGACAGGCAGGAGTTATTTATGTATAACCTCATGCATCTAAGGTAGAAGTCTCATGCGTTGTAGCTGAAGAGATTGAGAGAAGCACTAATAAAACTTCCTGAGGATAGGTAAAGGGAAAGCATGTCATATGAAGCTGTCCCTAAGTCCATATAGTCTCACTGAGTGCCTCCAAATTATAAAGTCAATTTACTTCATATTATGATCACATTTCTCCACTGTGTGCAAATTGATCAAGCCTAACCTTACTCCAAACCGAGGAAAAATAATCTCTTCCTGTAATCCTGAGCAACTGTTGCCCTATGAACTGAAAGTTTTAAAAAGTTCTTTTTGGTTGGTTACAAAGTTCAGACACAAAGTTTAGCAGTTGTTTGTGTTTTCTTTCTAAAGGTTTATGTCAAGACAAGATTTTTTCCCTCTATTTATCCAGTCACTAATATAATGAAACAGAAATCAGAAGGTCTTGTTTTTTTTTTTTCCCCCATGAACTAGTAAGGTTCTCAAGGGAGGATTGAATTTTTATGTTGTTCTATTCTGTGAAAACTGAATCTCTGTGTTTAGATATGACTTTTTAAAAATATTTTTTTACTCCTATCTCTAAATGGAATAACTTATAACATCCAGGAGTGAACTGATGGCTCTTTTTTAACCTACCAAACTTGCTGTACTGTTACAGTATTGTGTGCAATGTGAGACAATGATGGATTTATTAAGTGATTTTATGAATGTATCCATCTGCTTCCAGTCATAGTTGCAACAACTAAAATGTACTACTTCTGTCTTGAAGCCTGCTAATTTCAAACACAGTAATTTTGTTTTGGAAAATAAAGGACTTCTTTTTATTTTTTTAATAGAATGACAGAATAGAAATATTTGTGCAATGGAGAACATTTTAAAGCCTTTAACAAAACCCTTGCATTTTGTGTCCTTCTTCTATGTCCAATTTTCTCATGCTTACTCTCTTTAATCACAGGAAATTTTTTTTCTTCAAAATTCCTGTAGTTGGAAAACCATGTTAAAAAAATGAGTAGGTTTTTGTTTGCTTTTTGTTTGTTTGAGTTTTTGTTTGTTTGTTTGTTTTTGGTTGGTTTGTTTTGTTTTGTTTTGTTTTTTTAATGTTGCCACTGAAATTGCGTGGGATGGGAGTTAGGTCTAGTTTAACGGGTTCAGTCTTCCACTGTGCAAAGCAGCCACTGGGAAGCAAGTATTTTCTTCAATGCTATTCAACCTCATGTAGCTGACTATGACTCCAAATGCCCAGTGTAAAGGCTGAATCCCAGTCTTTTTCAGGAAACCTGTCAGAAGGACATTAGTTTTTAAAAAGGAAACAACCAGGTTTTATTGTCATGACTCTGTGGACTTTTTCTAATCTGCAATGGATAATTTTCAGAATCAGTAACAAACCCATATTGTGCATATTAACATTTGCTGCCTGTACCTTTTAGTATTCTAGCAGGGATGAATCAAATATATTTTTTGTTTATCCTGTCAAGGTCAAAAAATTCAGAGTTCTCATAAACAGAATCCAGAGCTGCTGATAGGGAAAATTGACACTGAGGAAAATGTTCCAGGCATGTGAAAATCTTATGGGGTTCAGAAAGGTTAGAGCTTCCTAATGAAGGATTTGGGGGACAATTGCATGTAAACATTGGCTTCTCTGTGAGTGAATATCTTCTTAGGGCTCTTTGAAAAAGTTAGGAGGTGTATGAAAAATGTTTATTTAAACTGGAGATAGGCCAGAAGATTTGAATCAAGGATAGGAGACCATTGAGTCCCAATATTATTTATTGATGTCTTCTAAGGTCACTTGTCAAAGTTACAAAAAGTGTTTCAAAAGATGTAGAAAAACATCCCACCCCCCAACCCCTCCCCCCAAAAAAACCCAAAACACAACCAAACAAACAAACAAAAAAAATCCTAAAAAAGCCCACCAAATTCTGAGTCTTATTCTTTGTATAAAAAACATGTCTTTTCATTCACCAGACTGTTTTGGGCTTCTCCTAGATGATTATCAGAGGCAAGTGGGAGGAAAACTGAAGGTTCCTGACTGGCACTGTCCTGTTGAGGTTATGGGCTGTGTTTCTATTCATGAAGCATTGAATGCAGCAATTTTTACTGCCTAACAAAGCATGCACCACTAGTATTTGGAGATTTATATTTATATCCCAAAGCCCTCAGCTGAAATACGAGAGCTTTTGACTCTTGAATCTTCCTGTTCTCACTGCCAGTATATAAAATGCTTTGTAATCATGCAGAATCTATCTTTCTAGTTTTCATCTGAGTACTGCAAAAACGATGAAGAAACTTTATTCAGCAATACTTCAACAATTAAAACAAAGTTACAATTTACATGATACAAAATTATCTGATAAGGAGCTAGTCCTCTCCCCTTTTTTTTGTCTCCTAACGTAGATCAGATTCCAATACCTCTTTCAACAGCCACCACAAATTTAAAGATCCAAATATATTTTCAGTTTGTTTGGTTGTACTCTTGATGTTTCAGGTTGGAAATATCCTATCAGGTGTTGTATTAATGTTAGGAATATTAATGAGATTTATTCTGTTATTAAAATTTTTATGGCTTGTTGTTATACTGACTGTGTGCACATAAATTATCAGGCTAGTATTTTCCCCAAAATTTTTTACAAAAAATAGATTAATCAAGTAAGGTCTAGTAATCTTTTGAATCTTATAATACAATATGTGATGGGCTTGCTTGTATTCCTTTAGAAAGCGCCAGTAAATTTGGATATTTTCTCTTCTTTTTCTCTGGGCCTGAGAACAAACAGCTACTCTAAACTTCCAGCCTTCTCTATAAAAATGAAAAAAACCACCAAGTTTTTGGAGTGTTGTTTTTTTATTTGTCCTAATTAATTCTAAACCAATTCACTGGTTTGTCAGAAATATGGTATAGTGATGTAAAATTTCAACATCACTTACATTTCTTTTGTTCATTATTATCAACACCAGTAAATATATAAAGGCAAGATTGCTTAAACTAATCTTTTCTTTAAAAGTATTTTTCATTGGATGCATAATACTCCTTCAAACAGTTTTCTAAGTCCTTCCTTGCTTTCAGTCAAAAGACTCCTACAAATCAATTTTAACAAAAATTTGTAGCTTGGAAAAAACCTGAATTCATATAGTCATTAGCATATATACTCATCTGAAAAAGAAATGATAAAACTTGTTATTTTACATTCAGAATAAAGAGCTGCTGGGCCAAAATATGCCAGTAGTCAATCTGCTGTAGAGAAAGGAGCTATGTAGAGAAAAATTTTCAGATCGGCTTTTGATGGGGAAAATGCTTTGCAAATATTTGAAGATTAGAGACTACCTAATGAAGTTATGCTTTATCTTACTTAATAATTTTTCTTCATTCTTGTAATTTTGCATGGTTGTGTTGCTCTTTTTCTTAGCTCAATCACTCTTTTTTATTTTTCTGTGATGTAAGTTTTGGTATTATGCTATATTTGTTTGGGTTATGGATTCTGCCTCTGACCATTATTTGTAAGACAAACAATGCTGTGTTGTTGGTTAATAATTACAGGCATAGTTGGTTGCATTAGAAAGAAAGATTTCCTACATTTTTTAGCCAATATGAAAAAAAAATTCACAATTATATAAAAAAGACAAGTGACTTAATTACAGTTAATAAAGAGACTGAGACCTTTGCTATCATTGCATTAACAATATTCTGATATTAATGATACATTAGCAATGCTCAAGTTATTGTACAAATCTACTAGAAATTCTAATACTTATGTATAGTTTGAAATTTGTAAATCATGTAATAAAAATATTGCCAAATTATTCTTGACACAACTATATTAATAATGTCTGTTTGTATTCACCAGACCAAGAAAAATAAAGGCAGGTGCAAGTTCTCCAAACAATGCAAAAAATATGGAGGCAGATAGTGTATCATTGATGCAACATTTTTGTTTAAGCCAAGCAAGAACTGCTTTTGCTAAAAATATCTTAGAGCCTTTAAACCATTGATCCAAAACATTTTAAACAATTCTATTTCTATCTCAGAGACATTTAGAAATCTTTACTTACAGAACAATTGCATCTCAGCGGGGCTGAAAGGTAGTTCTAGATCACACAGGACATTTGTGGCTGACTCAGAACAGAATTTAGATTTCTTAAGTAGAAGGAACCATTCTCTGTAGCAATAAGCCAACTTTTATTCAGAGTCACAGATATATTTTCCTATATCATTATTTTGTATTCAACATAAAAAAGTGCAAAGAAATCAGCAGCCTTCAATACAGAAATATTTAGCTCTAAAGTTTATATTCAGCTATTAGTTTCCTCTCTAATTAGTCCAATGACAAGTCATTTTCATTTTCCAAAGCAAACTTCTAAAAAGAGGGTAACCCTATAATAAAATGACATAGTGTGCCCTGGGAGGGAATCTGAAGCAGTGTTTCTGGTTTAACTGACATTTAGCGTATCCAGAATTTATCTGTATCATTGCTGACTCTGACATTCAGCATGTCAGATCAATGTTTTTTGCGGTATTTAACCCACATTTAAAATAATACTAGTGATTATTACCCTTTTAACTAAGTGTTTGAACTCTCAGGAGAGGAAACTGCTTAATATTAGTATTGACATGCAAATGAATTCATAATAGGGCTATCACAGTCACTGCTTAATTAAAAATCTGAATCAAATGTTGTCTAAGATCCCAAGTAGGTAATGTAGAGGACATTCAATCACCTCCTATAAAAGGGGAAATATGAAATCATTATGATATCCAAGAATGAGTTTAATTTCGTCAGTTCCAGCTCCCAGTTGTAGGAGATGAGCTGTACTTGAATCATCCAGACTGAGCAATATGCTAGGCCTCTGGGTCGTGGCACTGAGGCCTGTGATGTTGTGGCGCAGATAGAAATTAGTGCCAAGTGTGTGTCGCAGTAGAAATTTTCACTTAAGGTGTTGCAAGGGTCAAAGGGTTTCATAGTAGTTAACAAGTATAGTAATTGATATGAACATAGTAGCTACCTTAAACAGTTTATTAAACAATGAGTGTTTGCATTCTTCCCTGTGCCTTGTACCAATGAGAATGTATCTGGAAGTGTAAACTATAGAGAGTGTATAAAACCTGCCATCTTACACAGAATAAAGTAGAAACGTAGTAGTGATCATATTGGTTGGACCTGCGTTTGCTCTGCCAACTCCTTTTGTTATTTCGGGGTTTCCCTACGACTTCGCCTAGTTCCAGGATGATAATATCTTTGATATAATATTTCAATACTATATTTTTAAGTCTCCCATTATTTTTTGTCAAAACACTACACAAAAAACAAGAAAAATGTTACCTTGACTTTGAAAAACAAGCAGTAGAAATGATGAATAAGTAATAGTGAATTTTTAAATTTTAAGTTAAGAAACAAGATCTTCTCATAGATCACCTCATGTGACAAAAGATGAGCTGGTGGAGAAACGACTGTCCTGTCTGGGTGGAGAGCACTTGCAGGAACTCAGTGAAAAAAAAGAGGATGTGTAAAGAGGGTTAGGCACCTCAGGAAGTGTTTAAGGATGCTGTTAGGTCATGCAGAAAGAAAATCAGAGAGGCAAAAACTCACTTAGAACTCAACCTGGCCACTTCCTTAACGGATAATAAAATATGTTTTTATACACTAGTAGAAAAAGGACAAGCAAGGAAAACCTCCTGATGGTGCTGACTGATGGCAGACTGAGGATGAGCCTGGATGTGCCCAGGTAGCCAAGAAGGCCAATGGCATCCTGGCCTGTATCAGGAATGGTGTGGCCAGCAGGAGCAGGGAGGTCATTCTTCCCCTGTACTTGACACTGCACAGGCCACACCTTGAGTGTTCAGTTCTGGGCCCCTCTGTTTTGGGAGGATATTGAGCTGCTGGTGTGTGTCCAGAGGAGGGCAACAAGGCTAATGAATGATCTGGTGCACAAGTCCTATGAGGAGCAGCTGAGGGAGGTAGAGGTTATTTAGCCTGGAGAAGAGGAGGCTTGGGGGTGACCTCATCCCAACTCCCTGAGAGGAAGGTATTGGTCTCTTCTCTCGGAAAACAGCCATAAGACAAGAGGACACAGTCTTAAATTGTTCCAGGGGAGGTTTAATTTGGACATCAGGAAGAAGTTCTTCACAGAAAGGGTGACTGAGCATTGGAATGGCCTGCCCAAGGAAGTGGCAAAATCACTGCCCCTTTAGGTGTTTAAGAAAAGACTGGATGTGGCACTTAGTGCCATGGTCTAGCTGATGTGGTGGTGTTTGGTCATAGGTTGGACTTAATGATCTCAAGAGTCTTTTCCAACCTAGTTGATACTCTGGTTCTGTAATTCTATAAGTGCTGTTGAGTTGGCTTATTAATATGCTCATAATTATAGGGGTTGTTACCTAATCCTTTGTATCATGTATCAGATTTTGCTTTATCTCAACTTCTCTGTTTCCTCTGCTTTATTTGCATTAGTTAAATGAACTTTTTTATTTTCCTGTTTCTCCTCGTCTCATTCATTTATACTGATTACAATATTTTCCTGAGATTTCAAAGTCATAACTAACACTCAGTTATATCTAAAATGAAGCAAATAAATTCTCCTTATAAATGCTATTCCCTACCATTAGTAACTATTATAGCATTTATTTATTCTCTGCTTCTTATCCTGTATTCCATCTTTTTCTATATTCATCTTTCCAAATATTTGTCCTTAATTAAATGCATGGACTGATGTATAGTACCTTTGTCATTTATCCTTAGAAAGATCAAACTTTGTTCTTTCTGTATGTATAATCTAATTAATTTTTCTTCAAATGATTTAGAGTTACTTTGCTGTCATCCATGTCTAACAACCTCCACTCTACCCTTTGTTTTTATTTTCTGTCAATTTCTTGTAATTTTGAATTTTTTTCTGCCAAAAACAGTGTATTTAATAAAATGCTGATCAGCACAGTTCAGCTACAGGTAACAAAATTGTTTTGCCTGTAAGATTCAACCTGATCAATCACTGACTGTCTATAGTAAATTAAATAGTACATACACAAAGATATAAAATATTAAAAACTCTGTCATACTTCAAGATTTAGAGCTGCCTTCAAAGTGCATAACCACATACATATTTTAAATACATGGCATATGATACAGACACTTTCAATTTACAAGGAAAAGAATATTTAATTTTCTCTCTAGCAATTCTGGGACTGTAGCCTGAGCTCTGATAGCATAACTCTACACTGTTCCACTATTAATGAAGATTAGGCATTTCTGCTTGTTTGAGTTTAACTGTTCTCTGCTGTCTCCAAGTCTTGACCTCCATGAAAATTTTTGGCCCTCTACCAAAAAACCCCATTCTTTTTCTATTATGGGCAATGACATTTTGTTTTATGTAAGAAAAAAATGGTAAATATTTATCATGCATTTGGGAAGCTTAGCCATATATTTGAGGAACAAACTGTCTCACATTGCTTGTACCACACTGTCTGTGATCCAATGAGTCTTACAAAAATGGCATAGATTATTTACTTCCACCTTTATTTTTCATTTCTCCTCAGTTTTTCAGTGCCATGAGGCAGGGAAAATGACTTTGCAGACTGGTCTTAGCCCTGGACTGCTTCCTTTCTGTGCCCCCCGCCCTGCTTCCTCAGTGCTGACATGTCTGGTTGCAAGCAAATGTGGAGGTCTTTGTCTGTGGTTTGGGGTGTCTAATGCTAAAGAGAAATGATATAATTATTCTAGGCTTCAGAACTGAAGAGCTGATTCTTAATCAAAGCTCTTGATTGCTTTCCTAAATATAGCTATATAGACGTACCCTTTCTAGTTTTGTTTTGCAAGGCTAATGGGGAAAGGAGCTGCTTCAGAAAGTGTATAAGACACAAGCAGGCTAATTCTTAATTAGCACTCTGGGTTTGCTTAGAGGGACAAAGTAGTACTTTCATTCCTTCCACTCTTGCTGTTCATATATTTTAATCTAAATAATTGGATTAAAGTTTCTCTGACATGAGTGCAGGGAGCTGAACACAACTGCCCTAACTGCACAGCTACTACATCTTTTTTTTCCCTTTTCCTCCTTCTCTGACCATTCCATCTACTATGTGTGTTTGAACAGGAAGAGTGTGTCTCAGTCCTCTCTGCTTACACATTTTCCTGGGACTTGAGACAAATGGCTTCACAGCCTGGGCATAGCCTTCCACATTCTGAATTACTGTGTGTTTTAATATCACCATCTTTGACTGATGTGCTGGAGCTCCCAAAACAAGAAAGACATGGACCTAGTGGAATTGGTCCAGAGCAGGGCCACTAAGATGTTCACAGGGCTGGAACACCTCTCCTGTGGAGACAGGCTGAGAGTTGGACTGTTAAACCTAGAGAAGAGAAGACTTGGGGGGAGACCTAAGAGCAACCTTCCAGGACCTATAAGAAGGTTGAAGAGGGACTATTCAAAAGGACATGTATGGATGGGACAAAGGCGAATGGGCTTAAGCTGAAAGAGAACAGGTTTAGTGTTGGAATTCTGGCAGCTAAGAATCTTAGGTTTTCTATGCTGAAAGGCAATGACCCTCAGGCAGGCAGTGCCTTTGACCTGAGGCTGTGGAACAGGCTTCCGAAGTTGAATGATAGCACTGGTGCTGTGGGTGTGTAGTTTAAATGGTATTGTGTGATCTCACACGGTGAAAAACTTAGGATTTGGGGTTTTGGTATATAGTTATGTATATGGGGTAAGATGGAGGATTTAAGGCACTATCTAAGTCCTCCTTCTTCACCTTCTTCTTCTTGGTTTCGGGTGTTTTTTTCTAATTGGGTGAAAAAGGTCCACATTGCGGACATTGGGTGGTCAGTTATTGGGTTAAAAGTATAAACAGTATAGGTATCATCTCATTATGAGGTAATTAGCACTTAAAAGACCTTGGAAAGAGTTAGAGGTACTCCATTTTCTACCTTGTTAGTTAGAGCTCACAGCTTGTGTGACTGTTCTATAGATAAGAATTAATAAACATTGAGTCTAAACAAGAAAATTGCATGCCGTGCATTAATCCCAGCTTTAACAGGAAGAAAAGAAGATAAAAACCTCACATTTTAGATTATGTATTAGGGAGAAGTTCTCTACCTATGAGGTTGATGGGGCAGTGTAATAAGTTGCCCAGAGAGCTGTGGACTCCCCATCCCTGGAGGTGTTCAAGGCCAGGTTGGATGGGGCTCTGGGTTAATGGAGTCTTGTGGAAGATGTCCCTGACCATTTTTAATGTCCCTTCCAACCCAAACCATTCTATGATTCTATGATTCAACAAAAAGAAAGTGCCCACTAAAAAGAAATTACATTTTTGTAGAGAACAATCTCGCCACCATGGGCAGGATTCACCACTGATGCTTCAGGCCCTTTCTTAACTCTTCCTTGTGAATATATGGACTCTATGCAGAAGCTTGGCTTTGGTTCTATTTTGGGATTCTTACGAGTTTTTTGAAGTTCAGGTCTGGAAACATGACATGCAGAAATGAGTGAAAAATTTGATTGATAAGATTACTTAAGAATGCTCAGGTTCATGACCGAACATGTATTTAGGAAGCATTAATGGACTGTTTCAAGCCAATGGATATTTCCAGTTAATCACCTTGAAGCAATTTTATTTTGGCAAAATGTTCCAGGCCCATAAGTATGGGAATCATTTGTGATATGTCTGTCAGAAATAAATGTCTAAAGTTTATATTTGATTATGTCAGCATTTTCTTTTCCATAACAGCATTTGATTTTCTTACATTTACTTTTGCCCAAACCTTGCTTTTTCTGCTCTTCAAAATGACATCTCCTTGATTTATTTTATTATCACATTTTCAAGAGTTATCAAGCAGTTCAATGATTACATTAATTTTTCATAACCTCCCTTTCACTTTCAAACATATTGCTTGTCAACATAATTACTTTTTATAATCAAATGAAAATATTTACATATACTTTAAGAATCACCTGTATCTCAACCTAATTTACTTTTAAAAATTTAAATCTAATCACAAATTGCATTTCAGAAATTATAGATGTCACATTATTTGCATAAATGACAGAATTCTATGGAAGAATATTTGATAGTTAGCACAATTTAAACCAATGCAGGTGATGTGCAAATTGGAAATAAAAAGAACAGGTGTCCAGAATTTTAATTAGCAAAAGCAGAAAAATAAGTAATACCAATTTTTAGACATTCAATGAAAATAAAAAACCCCCTTGGATTTCTTCTAAAATCCAAGGGTAAAGAAAAGTTTTCAAAGAGAAGAAAGGATAAAAGTAATTCCAAATGGTAAAATTGTCAGGGTTCAGTTAACTTTGTTTGGCACTGTGGTGGATTGACCTTAGCTGTCTGCCAGGTGCCCGTCAAAGTGCCCTATCCATCTTCTCAGAAGAATGGGAGAGAAAATATGATAGAGCAGCTCATGGGTTGAGATAGGGAGATCTCTCACTGTGAGAGACTGAAATGTTATGGTTAGTGGCTTAAATATTGTTAGGAAGAACTTTTGGCCAGTGTGGTAAAACTGTATGAAGAAGCTGCGACCACCAAAGTCCACCCCTCCCTGAAAATGCCTCCTGAGGAGAACTTCGGACTGTTAAGCTGCCTAAGGCAACTTGATCTATGATGAAGGTGACACTACTGTGCAATTATCACAGGTCTAGGGAGAAGTCAACAAGGGTGGGGGAGAAGAGTGTATCCAAAAAGAAAGTCAAACCCAGCAGCTGACCTGAAAATCAGCCCTGGCTGATTGATTACCATTTAGATACATCTAGATTGCTGCCATTTAATTATCAAAAACTATATCTTGAACTATGAGTGCAATAGAATCATAAAACTCCCTGAAAGAAAGATTATATATCTCAGGATTTTAAGTATTTCCAGAAATTTATTTTACAAATGATGACAATTAGTTACCTTGTCATAGGTCAGAGCTCCTCAGGCACCAAGGTTTTTTCATACTGGCAGTGTGGCAGTCCAAGAGAAGCTGCTTGTATGGGAAAAGGATATGGATTATCAAATCAATTCAGAACTGCACAGTTGACAGCAGGAAATGTAAAATTAAATGGATTTTTTTTCCTTGCTGGCTCCTTTATATTAAATTGTGGAATTCCTGAAGTTGTGAATGATTCTGTAAAAGGAATTTCTTAACTATAATTTCTTGCATATGGAGGAAGAAGTGACACAGAAAAAGAAGGAATGATACAAGGACTCTGAAAAACTGACTGGACATGTGGAGTTTGGGAACATTCAGAAACCAAACTGAACCTTTATATTTTTTTATGGAGCTGAAATATTGTTACTGCTAAAATCAGGTAGAAGTTGCAGAAGTTTCAAACCCAAAAATATTTTGGCTAATACCCTGGATATAGCAGCTTTTGAAGGTGCAGACAGTTCTAACATAACAACTTAACTGAAGTGATACTAGGCTGGTAGAAGTTAAGCTACAACCAAACAGACAAGGCAGTAAAAAGAGCTTATGTTTTGTCAATAATAACAGAAGTGTGGCTAGTACACTAGCAACGTGAAGTAGGCACTTCCAGTCAAACATGAAAAACAAAATGAAAAAGAGCAGCTTGTCAGAGGGGTAGAAAAAGGAGAAGAGCAAAACAAGACAAATAGATGAACAGAGGCAAATATGTTTCACTTCACATGTTTGTTTCCTTGCACACTGAGATTTGCTTTAGCATTGTCTGAGTGCCTAATTAGCTAGATCTGTAAGCATGTGGTGCTTTGAAATTCATGAGTTACGGCAAGATATGCTGCTGCATTAAGAATGTTTTTTTCTATTTTTTGTTCATGTAGCATTGGGAGGATCAATACAAATACAGGAAGGGCATTCCTGTCAAAAATAGTGAGGAAGTAATTGACCAAGTTTTTTAATGTAATTAGGCACTGAAAGATACAGAATGTACCTACTGTATTTTTCATAAGCTTACAAACATCAATAGTGTCTCTAGAGATCTGACCAAATTTGAAATCTGGCTCTAAAACTGTAGACAATATGTATATGTTTGGGGATTAGTGAAAAAACAAATGCAAAATTTGTTTTAATATCTTCTGCATTTTCCTTAAAAAAACATTTTAAAGAGAGCTTTTTGGGACTTCAGTTTTTTCTCTGTAAATACATAAACATGGAAAAGGAGATTTGAATAGTTTGAGGAGATGTTGAATTGAATACTTTGAGGAGAACCATATTTGAAAAGTAGATAAGAAATTTTGATTAGAGAACTGACAATGAAAATTACAGACTTTTAGAAATTAACCCATATCTCATATCAAAATTTAATCTGTAATTTATTTTGAGTCTTGCACTGTAATGATTGAAAGAGGCTATAATATCTTTGGGAACCTGTGCGATGTTCATTTGAAGGTTTCTGTCTCATCTGAGATTGACAAGAGATTTATTCTAATCCAAAAATTTTTTTAAGATTTCTGACAGTACATTGGTGTTACTTTTATATTGACCAGTGCCTTCTGTTCTGGATCACTGCTCACTTGGATGTACGTTGATCATCTCACTGAATTTTCTGTAATGAGAGTTTATGATATTAAAACATAAAACTAAGAAAGAACTTGATGATTTTGAAACTGGTGTTTAAAGATACAGAAATTGAGTTCTTGCCCTCTGAAAAGCTGCTCTTTTTTATTTTGCTTTACATGCTTGACTGGAAACACCTCTTTACATTGCTGCCATACTATTCCTGCTTCTGTTACTTTTGGGAGGAAAAATGGACTCTAAAAAGAGTTCCTTGCCTATTTGAACATAGCTTAAGTTTTGCCATTCTAGTATCATTACAACTAAGCTACTGCATTAGAACTATTTTGAGCTTCAGAGGCCACTACATGCAGAGTCAGTGACAGGGTCAGTGAAGCCATTACATTTAGCTTTGCTTGCTCTGAAGACAGAGCAAAAGGAAATGCAATTTACCTCATAACTACTTCTGACTATGATTTGGCTTCAGACTTCTGTGTATTCTTCTGCTATCTAATTGCCAAATCAACCAAGTTCTTGTAGCAACAAACACAGCAACCCAAAAATCATATATTTGTCATTCTTCATTTTCCAGCTGTTCAGTGTGAATACTACATCAAGACAGGATTTCTCTGAAATGAACTTCAGTGCAATCCGCACATTTTCAAACTGATATATAGAGGCTATTAACAGAAACCTGAATTTCTTTGTGCTATGCCATGCTACCAGTTATTTTCTTTCCTCACATTTTTCAAGTAAGAATGGTTTGTAATGGTTTTCCCAGAAAGGTGGATTAGGTTGAAAAGGTTGTAAAGATGAAATTTACTCCTCAGATGCAGACACAAAGGCTTGCTTTTGCATTACTCTGGGAATCCAAGGGTAAAGTGTATGAACCTCTAGAACCATTAATCATATGTATTTCTGTGGACAAAGCAAATTAATGTTGTTCTTCCTTCCTGATGGAGATTTGATATGAAATTCAATGAAAATCTTGGTAAGAAGAGTGTGAATATAGTGATTGAAAATATATTTGTCATGCTGTAGGAATTCTGAGAATTCCCCATTCAGGATGCTTACAGGAAGGGACAAAAGGTGATTCTTGCTAGTAAATACTACTCTCTTCTATATCCAAATACTGTGACCTTTTCTCCAAGTAAACAAGTAAGTCCAGATTTCTTGACCATTTAATCATAATACACTGATTCAATTAAAACTAAAAGACAATCCAGGCTTGAGCCCAAAGTGTAAAAATTAAAACAACGTGAAAGTCCAAACTAAAACAAGCAACCAAACCAAACCAACAAACACCACCCCCTCCCACCCCCAAAGCACAAACTAAAACACCAAAATTAAACCAAATAAAACCCAACAAAAAAAGTGAAGCAAAATTAGCAAGCTATGTAATGCACTTACACTCTGGAGGTACACTACCATGCTTTCCCCATAATTAATTAATGATATTTAATTATTTGCAAGGATTCCTTTTTTTTCTCTCTTCCCAGCAGAATGCTAGTGGGAATATGCAGAAAATTTCAACATGAGTGACTTACTGCATAAAAACCACTTTTTTTAAACTTGTAGTTCTTAGTGTTATTTGTAGCTGAATGCTTTTAAAGGAAGTACAATCACAGGTTCTCCCATTCCCCCAGGAGAAAATCATAGCTGGCAGTGACCTTGTGGATCATGGTACATCCATATCATAAGAAATAGTCTATAATGGGAAGGAGGCTGCTATTGCATAAGGTCTTATTTAATCTTGGTGCCAAAGATAGTGTACTTCAGTGCTCAACTTAAACATGCTCTCTTTTACTTTTTGCTCAACTTCACTCTCAGATTAGTTTTCACAGAATTACAAAATGGGAAGGGACCACAGTGCATCATCTGGTCCAACATCACTTCTCAAGCTGGGTCATTCTAGAGCACTTTGCGTGGAATTGTGTCCAGATGATTCTTGAATACTTCCAGTGAGGGTGTCCACACAACATTTTTGGTCAATTTGTTCCAGTGCTTGGTCATCTGCCAAGTAAAGAAGCTCCTCCTCATGTTGTAACATCCTGTGCATTAGTTTCTGCCCTTGCCTCTTGTCCTATTGCTTGGAACACGCACCATTGCCTGGCTCCATCCTCTTGATACCCTCCCTTCAGATTCTTATAGATGTTGATGGCTCCCCTCTGAGTCATCTCTTCTCAAGGTTGAATTGGCCTAGCTCTGTCAGCTTTTCCTTGTAACAGCGATGATTCAGTCCTTTAATCATCTTTGTTACCCTCTGCTTGACCTGCTTCAGGAGCTCCAAGTCTCTCTCTTCCTGAGGAGCTCAGAATTAGACACAGCGCTCCAGAGGTGGCCTTACTAGGGCTAAGCAGAGGGGCAGCATCCTTCAATTTGCTGGCAATGGTCTTCCTAGTATAACCTAGGAAACTATTGGCCTTCTTGGCCACATCTGGCTCATGGACAGCTTGTTGTCCACAAGGACCCCCAGGTCCTTCTCCACAAGCAGCTTTCCAGCAGGTCAGTCTCCAGCCTGTTGGAGTGCATGGAATTATTCCTCCCCAGGTGCGAGACCCTGCATTTCCTTTTTTTGAATTTCAGACAGTTCCTCTCCTCTTTTCTCCAACCTGTCAAGGCCCTTCTGAAGGGCTGCACAGCACCCTGGGGGATTGGCCACTCCTCCCAGCTTTGTGTCACCTGTGAATAGCTGAGGAGGCATCTGCAGATGATGATGATGACTTCTTCCAAGTCATTAAGGCTTGGGCTCAGTATTTAACCTTGGGGGACACCACTAGTGACAGGCCTCCAGCTAAATTCTGTGGCACTTTTGATGTCTGTGTGGAGTATTATTTACTGCATAAGTAGTCCTGAAAACATGGCAAAACATATACTGAGGTATGTATAAACATATGATACTTTTTCTCCAACCAGTGCGCTTGCAGAGCATCTTGCCAGGAGTATTAAGACTTACTCCCCTCTAGTGAGAAAAGGCTGCAATTGCACTTTTTAGTGTGGCTTTTACATCGTGATGATCTCTTCTGAATTCTTTGTAAGGCTTCCTTTTGCTCCGTTTCTCCACTTATATGGAACTTTCCTGAACTTTTTTTTTTTCCACTGCTGTAGGTGGTGTTACTAATTATCTTATTTTAGACTCTATCTCAGCTTTGAAAATTAATATATTTCATGTATGAACTATTTTGTGACTAATGGTTCACACCATTATTTCCTGTGAACATATGTTGTTTGTTTGTTTGTTGTATGGTGTGGACAGAATATTGAGTAGTTATTTCTTCCTGATTGACTAAAAATTAATGGGGTTTTTTTAGACCTTTTTTCCATGGAGGCAGTGTTTCTATCCAGTTTTTCAAAAAAGAACTTTCACGACAGATACAATGTGATGATGAATAGAGGGATTAAAATAATTTGTAGATTTTGAAAAAAATATAATAATATCCTAGTTTAAAATAAAGTCTATATCTGTATCAGTTACTGAAAAGGTTTTAAACACATATGGTATTTCAGAGGGTATTCTGATTCTAGAATTTATAGCTGACAAGTGTAATACTTTTATAATAAACACTAAAAGGGTTGTAACATGATCTGTAAACTTGTGGCTCTATTTGTATCTGGGTCTTGATACAGTAACAAATCAAATAGTTTTAAAGCAAATCATATGCTTACTGAAGATTGGATGGTTTCCAGAATTGCTTCAAAGATTGCAAAGAAGATATTTTGCAGAGGAAACTGAACCAGGATGTCTGCTTCAGATGGATGAATGCACTTCCTCCCCATTAAGACATGTTTGGTCCTTCAGACAGTTTCAAATCTGTTACATGGAGGACTGTTTATCCATGGGGACAGGGTATGTCTGAAGTAAAACACTGAAACAAAGTAAAATGTAGATCTAGGACTTTCAGCACTAACCAAGCTATTGATCCTACTGCCTGAATGACTTGATAATATGCTGTGCTACGGTACAGCACAGCTCTTCAGAGCAAATACTGCTTGTTCCTGAATGCCAGGACTTGGAACAGCTCAGGATTTAAAACAAGCAGGTGACAACTTTGTAATGAAATATGATAATGGCAGCATTTGAATAAAGAAAAATTCTGAGATCATCCATTTTGCTGATAGCAAATTGGAGGTTATTTATACAACCTCTTGGTTGATGAGGTGAGGGACAATTTATAATGATTATGCAACCAAGAATAAATTCAACCCTCTCCCATATGTTGTGCAAGTAAGCAAGAGAAAAAAAATAAGTGAGGAACTAATGAAGAAGATAAATGTAAGAATTCAGGCGGTGCTAGACACTTTTGGAGGCATGGATGTTGTCTTCCTTATGTTCATTCTATTTTATCACAATTCTAGTATGCTATATGCTTGGTATGCTACCAAGTTACCAGCTCCATGGCAAAAAGGATAAATGTCTAAACATTTACACTTTCAAAGTAAGCAGGTTCTGAAGTCCTTGTCCATTTGTACTTAGAAAGTTCCCTGATTTAAATAGCAGTCCTGAATACAAGGAGAGGGATCTGGTCCCAAAAATTACTTTGCATTTTAAAACTTGAAAAAACCTCTGAGCCAAGCCCTAACATGCTTCTTAAATTATTTGTATTAAAAGTGTAAAGCAACCTGGAAAACCTTGTTTGATCACTGAAATTTGACAACCCCTTTATAATCAGCTCAAGGAGGATACGCTATAGCCTTGCTGACAACGCAGTTCCAATGCAAATTGTGAATTAGCATAGAGCAGGTTAACAAAAATAATTCACTAATTGTCATCATAAGAAAAGCAGAAGGCATCAAATTAAATCATAACCCAACAAATGAAAATGTCACTGAAATGAAGACTGAAATGTCACTGAAATGACCTTAGGCATGACAGACACTTAAGAGAACTAATATGTCCTCTAAAGCACAATTTTTTTTTTTCCTTAAGAACTGATAAATCTGAAAATATCCACAGTAATCTTTCTGCATTATTTCTATTTGAAATCAAATCACAAAACTTTTTAATGTTTTGTTAGGTGGAATTCATTCATGCCAAGTGATGGCCAGAATCCACAGATGTAGTTTGATCACAGATTTTCTGTCATCTGAGAGATAGAATTTACCCAGTAGACTTGGGATGAAATATTAACTTATTCATTTACTACAAAATGAATGAATTGTCTGTAACTTCCCAGTTTTACCAAATAAACAAACCCACACAATTAATAATAAGACTAATACATTATTAATCAGTATATCTGAAGAGGTAGCTTAACTGCTTTTTATCTCTGGGCAGAAATCCAGCATCTCCACAGTAATTCACTTCAGACTAATAGACAGTATCTATGCATTTGTAACAAGAACAAGAACTTATTTTTCTACCAGAAGCAGCAGAAGGAAGACCACAGTGCCAAGAAGCAGAAAACAGGGCACAAACATTCATGTATACCATCAGATATTTTTTCTAATAAAAATGGAAAATCTTCAGGAGACCTCCTAACTTAGGCTTTCAGCTTTGCAAGTGATAAAAAGTACCCCATTAAGTATCTGTTAGATATCTCTTAAAAGGAATGAATAGATGCTGTTTTACGGACATATGATCAAAAGAAACATGGCCAGCAGGTTGAGGGAAGTGATTATGCCCCTCTGCTTCAGTGAGACCCCACCCAAGTGCTGCAACCAGCCCTAAGGTCCTCAGCACAGGAAAGACATAGACCAGTTGGAGAAATTCCAGATGGATGATTAGAGGGATGGAGCACCTCTCCTACAAAGAGAGAATGAGAGAATTGGTGGTGTTCAGCCTGGAGAAAAGAAAGCTTCATTGTGACCTAATTGCAGCCTCCCAGTACCTGAAGAGCGCCTGCAAGAAAGGTAGAGAGAGACCATTTGCAAGTGCATATAGAGACAGGACATGGGGGAACTGTTTCAAACTGAAAGAGAGTAGGTTCAGATTAGAAATTAGAAGGGAATCCTTTATTGTGAGGATGGTGAGGCTCCAGAACTGATTTTCCAAGAAGCTGTGGATGCTGCATCTCTTGAAGAGCTCAAAATCAAGTCCAATGAAACTTTGAGCAGTCTGGTCTAGGTAAAGGTGCCTCTGCCCATGGCAAGGATGGTGGAACTTCCTGATCTTTAAGGTCCTTTCCAATCCAGGCCATTCTATGATCATCTGATTAAAAAGGACTCAAGTTTTACTTCCTGAATATTGTAAATATATTCTGGTAACTCTCATCATTCAGTATTCCTCCTCCATTTGCTTCTACCAGAGGTTAAATTTTCCACATTCTTGCTCTTAGCTTTTCTGTTTTCCTTGCAAGATCACATACACTTTCAGATGCACACAAAAAAACTCCAGCCATTGTAGGCTGAGAAAGTAATTTTGGCACAGAAATTTTTAGGACAAATTTGTATGCAAAATTAAGTGTGAGGGTGAAGCAGACTGCAGCCAGTGCAGAGCTGCAACAGATATGCTAACACCCTGTGTGGAAGTGGCTCTGGAGGCCCTTCAGCCATGTATGCTTCTTTCTCTCTTTCATTCCTTGCTAAACCTGGTCCTGGAAAGATAAGCTGGAAGACTTCAAAAGCCTGTAGTAATTCAGGCAAGAGGAAATTATTGAAATTGTAAGGAAAGAACTTCTAGAGAGGACAGATTGTCCAGTGTTTGCTATCCTAAAATGCCATGATGGCAATTTGAATTAAAATTTGTTTTATACTGCAGCCTTCCTCAGATTCTAAACTATCAGTCTGATGCTTTGACCTTTCTTCCCATTCTGCACAGTGGAACTAATAATGCAAATAGGTTTCTAATAGAAAGCATCACTGTGACACACACAGGTAACAAGCTGATATTTTCAATATCTGACTCATGCCCACAGGAGAAATTAATGTCCAAAAGAACCTATTTTGTTCTAACAGTCTTTGTTACTCCTTAAACAACAGAGGCCCAAGTCGGTGCTTAAGAGACTGTATTTTGTCTTGTACAATATGGGTTATTTTATTTCTCATCCACAAATTCTTTATAGTCAAATCATAATTAAATAAAAATGTATTTTTATATATTTTAAAGTTAACATAAGTTTCGTTCCATAGTATTTATCCTAAAATTTTTATTAAAATTTATAAGAAATCATTGAAAACAGAAGAAATCATGCTCGTAATAACTGCTACTTTTCAAACCTAATTGATTAAAGTCTGTTCATCTTAATGTACATAGTGTTTGTAAAACATATGGATAACACTGACACCTTGAATATATGTGTACAGAAAATTGCACAATTTTATGCAGTTCCTAAATCATTCTACTAGCTGCAAAACAAAGTGGACTCTTAGTTCCTTTGTAAGCTAGTAAATCAGGGATGGATTAAAAATTACCACCTGAATTCCACTAACTTCAATAGTCTAAAGATTTTCTTAAGTTGTTGCCAACAACATCCCGATTGTTTATTAGCTTATTTTAAATATTAGCTTTATTCCATGTAAGTAGTGTATGTTTTATTTGTGGCTATTCAGCAAATCTTCCCTGATAAACAGATAATAAACTATTATTTTTGCAGATTATGAACCATGAATTTTAGGTGGATTAGTACTCTTCAATTACAAATGTGTCAGTAAACACTGATTATGCATTTAGCATCTCAGAAAAGGTTCAAAACTATAATTTTCTCATTGCAGTTGCAATAGAGAAAACCTGGAGCTTCTGTAAACCTGAGCTTGCAAAGACACTCAGCTAACAAATTTTTAGAATTCCAAAGTCATCTGGTCTTTTTCTTAACTTTTCTCAGCCTTCCAATTTCTACTGAGCTTCTCAGAGTAATGTTAAAAGATGTAGATATGGTAACTTTTCCTTAGTAATGTCCTTTCCCATAATAAGTGTACATTATTAAGACACCTTTGTCTCCTGGGAAGCTTTTCGTTTGGTTTAACACACGCATATAAACCATTTTATGAATAATGTATTTGCAGCTAGATGCCCAAACACAGTTAAGAAAGCAAGTAATAGAGAGAGTCTGTTTCTGAGAGTGTGCAAAAGGACTCCATAAAATCATGTCCTCTATGTTGCCGTAAATATGTTCCCAGCTGGCAACTTCTGTCCAAAAGGGAGGTGGAATAACTTTTCTGCCACTGTTAAGCAGTAGCCAACAGAGCTGCTAAGTAAAAACCTTAAAGGAGCATGACAGATTGCTCAGTTCTCCATGTAGAGAATAATGTAATCTGCTGTGAGACATTTCACACTGCCTCCCGCTGCTCCATCTGGGCTGCTGAGCACCGGCGGTTCACTCGATGGTATACAAGTCAAATATGAAGGCAATTCCTGACAGCAGGATTATTTTTTTTCAATGAATAGATGCACACTAAGGAATGCAAGCAGCATCATATTTCAGTTCCTAATTATTAATTTAAATATTAAGCTGAATTTACTTTTCAAGTTGTGAGGCAGTTAGAAACCTAGAAGTGCTCTCTGAATTCACAGCAAACCTTTTATAGAAAAAATGATGATGGTAAGTTAAGTTTGTAAAAGGTCCAAAAGAGGATACTTTCAGAACCGTAGATTTCTTATAGATTAATTTCGTGCATAATCATAATTAGCTACATTATTCTCCTGTGATAAAAACAAAAAAGATTCCATTTGTTTTTTCCTTCCCAGAGTTACAAGCAAAAGGTCTTTTGCTATAATCTCCTCTTTTTCAGTTATAGACAGTGAACAGAAAGTTATCAAAGCAAATACACTTATTTGCTAATGATTGTAAAAAGGCAGGAACTGGAATTCTTTATGCTGTTGCCTGTGGCCTTCAGTAGCATATACAAACACTACATGGTCTGAACTTACATGCAAAGCCCTCACTTATGACAAGAGCAGACCTGTCAGGAAGAGGACCCAAGAATTCATACTTTGGATTTTAGATGCATTAAATGGGCAAAAAAGTTTATGTACAAAAATCACCTCTTATCTTTTTTGATTTTTTTAACTAAGGATCTTACTTTTTTTGCTTCCTGGGACAAAAAAGACTCTGCCTTGTTCATAAACCCAGCTGTCTTTCTTCATAGTTACTCAGTGACTTCTCAATTTCTTTAAATTAGGTCTAGTGTCCTGTATAATAAAACTAATGCTTACTCATCTTGACAAATATCCCTTCTAACACATGTGTGCATTTGCTTTCTCAAGCTCTTGTCACATGAGAGTTAATCATACTAGGTTTGGAGCAGCAGATATAATCAGAGTGTGACATGGTACATCAAATCATGAGCCTGTTATTTCAAGGCATAGATTTGATAGCGAGAGACTGGTGGCATCATTTTGGATCTACGGGTCTTCTGCCTTGAACTATTTAATTTGAACTTTTGTGTCTCTGGGAATCCAGAATTCTATCAAGAGGTTTTCCCCCTGCAAATATGTGATGTTTTCTAATAATTTTGGTTGAGTTTTTTTTTTTCTTCAGCTATTCAGATGAGGTACTTTATTTCAGTGTGATTTAAAGTGATTATACACTTGAATTCTATTCAGTAGAATATAATTGTTTTGGAAATGAAAGCAAAGCCTGACTACACAAATCTGAGTTTTCTACCTTCCCTCCCACTTTCCTCTTGGCAATTGATAAACTACCAAAACACCCATTGTTTATGAAGGGAACAGAGGTCTTAAAAAAAAAAAAAGAAAAAAAAAAAAAGAGAGAGAATAATCTTAGTGAAAGAAAAAAAAAAGTGAGATGTAATTTTTGTATCTGCAGAGAGCATGGATGCCAGGAAAGGAATCAAGGTATTACAGCTAAGGAACATAGTTTGCAATCATGACTCAAAATAGACCAGGTGAAAATTATTATTATCAAAGAGATTTTCTAGATTGTATTCCAAAGGAACTAATAAAAGATCACAACAAATTTAAGAAAGGAAAATGAAATGATTAGTACTTTTAACAATGGAAGTCTAGACTCTCTGATCCTGAAGATTTTTCTAGAAAGTTCTCCTTTTTTGTTGTTGTTTGGGCATTTGTCATTTGGGCTGACAGTTTGCAGAGATTAAATAGACTTCAACACAAAGAGATGGCAAGCCAAATTAATAAAGGTAAAAGTATTATTCTTTCACCCAATTTATGACACATTTTGAAGAAATTATAGCTCATTAGTCCTTTAGAGAAAAAAAAGCAGATTCCTCTTTGTAAGGTACTATTTTAAGAGCAGAAAGAGTGAAATCATAAGACCCTCTGCATTTGAACTATGGTTTTTATTTATGCTGAAACAGAAAAACAGGAAAATTATTTCCAGCTTGAATTATTTATGATTGCCAAAGCAAGAAACATTCATTCTCTTCCCAGTATGCTTTTCTCTCTTAAATAAGTTCCAGTCTGAAAGTTAGGAACTTCCATGAAATCATAGACTCATCTACATGGTAACAACAGTAGCCTTTGCAATGCTCTAGCTGTCTTCCAGCTTGCTCACAGAATATCTTTTCATACTGTAGCTCTCCAGTAAGAAGAAGAGTCATGGTGCCCAAGCCACAATTCATCTGGAAAAAGAAAATGAGAAAGTACCAATAATTGTGTTACTTACATCTTCTCATGGTTCTTGTCATTTTGCACTGATCTCATCCTTACTGTAGCAGTAAAACTTCAAGTAGAGATGGTGTGTTAACAGAAATTTCTATTTTGTTTCCATATTTTCAAAAGGTAAGTTGTCTTTCCACTAATCTTATAGAAATATCATTCTTTCCAGTGTATTAGTGAGAAGTGTTTGAAAATATATGGCCAGAAATAATTTCTGTGTTGAAAGCTACTCTAAAAATGTATTCAAATGCTAGTACAGAAGAAAGCAATATATTGGAAAATGTTATTTTCTAGTCAGTGAGAGAGAAGAAACTAAAGAAGGTCACATAAAACTAATGCTAACTTTCACTAAAACTTTTCATTGTAATTCTGCCTCATTGTACAAAGAAATGAGGTGTCGATAAGATACTCCTGAATTACCTAAAAAGGACACTTTCTTATTAGTGACAGAACTCTTGGAGGAGAAGAATTACTGAAATATATATTTTCAAGAAAATAAATAGGTATGACCTACGTTATTTTTGCTTGATCAGGGTGCCTGTACCTGTTCAAGCTATAGTTCAATGAATGTATGACTAGGGCAGGCAAATACATGCCTGTTTCTCGATTTGTACATACAACATATATATAAATATATATGTCCCTATATATATGTATTATGTCCCTATATCCATTTCTGCATGCAGCTAGAGAAATTTCTTGCTTGGACCAGAGAAAAGAACAGGGCACAATTTATCTCGCTCAGTCCTTTTTCAATATACTGCGCTTCTGATCTGGTTGAAAATGTTGTGTACAGAGACCAAAAAATTGCAACCCAAAATTATGTATATTTTATGTAGATTCAAAACTCATCACAGCCTGTTACAATAGATGATAAAGTTTAGTTACTTTCTGAAATAGATGGGAAGTTAATGTTTTGCTGCATATAGTTGTTAAACATTGTAAATTAGTCACATCATCTGCATCTTGTCAGCTCTCTGCTTCTCGGGTTTCCATGAGCTGAAAGTTCAGATCTTTTGTCCCGTCAAAACCTCACATTAACTCCATACTCATTTATTGATAATTTGATACATACTATTGAACTAAATATTGTGGTCTCAGCTTTGAATGAAAAGAAACATCATGGGAAATCCATTATTACTTTGTTGCTTAATGTATGACAACTTTCAGGGCAAGAGCTAGGGTAGAACTACATATTTAACACTGCTTAATGACCAAAAAAGTGACAAAAATGTAATGAACTCCCTAACATACTTGACCAGAAATACTTTCAGTGTTGTGACAGCAATGTCACTTTTTAACAAAAAAAATTACTTGAAAAGTCCAGAACTGATCAAAACTGGTACAAATTAAAAAACCCAAAATAAATCAAAAGCTACTATGAATCACTAAGTTTTAGAACTGGGCATCACTCAAGTTTTGTTGTGTAACTTCTTTATTTGAAGACTGAAAACAAGTTCATATAAACTGACTATTTTTACTTTTTAAAAGAAGACTAATTATTACTTTGACATCTTCAGAGGAGAGGTATAAAAAAAAAGCAACATCATTTGGTATAAAATTATATAAGCTCTGAATATGTTTCATCCCTCAAGAAAAATATCCGAATCATTTTACAGAACGTTAAAAATCCAAAGTTTCTGCCTGATGAATTATAATCTAGAAAACTAAACATGAAGAGATGAAAGGGCAAGTCAAGAGGAAAAGTTCTTCTTTTGTTTATTTTACACAAGCTATGGAGTTTCATCAAGCATAAAGAAATGGGTTAACAAACTGTGATTTCTTTTTTTTAAAGTCCATAAAATTTTACAGAACACTAACCCATTAGGGTCTAAACACAAAACCTGATTTGCTATTATTAGAATAACAAAACCTTTAGAACAAAATGTGGTACATTCTGTGGTACAATATTATGAGTACAACAAAACCTGGAATATCTACTTGGTTTCTAAATGGAAAGAAATGAGACAACATATTTTGATGTTTGACTTTTCCTTCTTCAGATGAAAAGGCAATATATTATTTGGTGGAAAACACAAAAAAAACCACCGCTCTGCTGGAAAACACGTTGATTTTCCAGCAGAGCGGTGTCAACTCATCTATCTCTAAAACAAAGGATGGTCAGGCAGATATAAAGATCACAAAATCAATTAGGATGTAAAAATAGTTTCTGAGAGAATCTGAATACACAAATTCCTGCATAGGTAGAAGGAACATCTGTACAATTTGAAACTGGCATCATGTCTTGTGAACTAAGACTGGCTTTGAAATGTAACATTTGCAATTGGGTCACAGAATCACAGAACAGTCTTTCAAAGATAGAAAGGACCAAGAAGGACAGTTAAGTCACACTCTTAAATGAGTGGCCTGTACAGGGATCAAAACTACTACCCTGACATTATTAACACTAAGCTAAACCAAACTAGCTAATCTCAGGGTAATGTTTGGGTTTCATCTGCTCTCTTGTGGCCACTAATTGGGAGGATAATTTTTTTTGTGGTGGTTTTGAGAAGAATTACTGATTCAGGATTTTCTGCTGAGTTCATATATCCTCGTAACAGTAACAAGCTGTCAGAAATTGCCCAGAACTGGTGCCATCTTTCAATATTTATCAAGCTAAAAAACTATAAGGCCTAAGACACTGTTTTCATAAATATGTACGGTTACAGCTGAGAAAATTGCCAAAAAAGACAAAGGGTCTAAGTACATTGGAGGTTATTTTTTTTAAGAGGACAGAATGCAAAGGTTTCTTTGTCATTGTATTTTGATATTGCTATATATTGCTTATTTTTCTTGACTTTTTTTTTTTTTGTGGAGCATCTGTGGATTGGGACCAGATATTTTTTCTAAAGTATCTATTTTATTAGAAGGGAAGTACATGATTCTGCAGGATGAAGTTGAGATACATGGGAAAGTTCAGGTGAAAAGTGCCATATATGCTAGGAGGAAGTCCTGTAAAATTTAAATTAGTACTGAATTTTTATATATGTACATACATACAAATACGTATTTGATCTGCTTACAGAAGTGTAATAATAATATAATATAAGGCTTACCCTAAGTTTGTGAAATAAATCTATGATTTTGCTAATAAATCATCTGGTTCTAGAAGATGGGACCAAAAAATTTGCATGAAACTGGTGAAATCAGAATTTTCTGTCCTTGAGGAGGTAATGAATAAGTAGGAAACAGGGTGCATCTATGTTACCTGGAGAGCATGAGTAACCAAGCCCACAGGTGGGTAATTTCCAGAGACGATGGAACTGTCTAGGATGAAGGCTTGTGTCTCCAGCTGCTGGTTGGGATGAAGCATCTCACTCGATACATTTACAAATAAAGGTCAGATGGCTATGCCTTAGTAGCAAATAACCCTTTTTAATGGTCTGCTATGAAGAATTCAAAGATTTATCACAATAGCTACCTAAACACTGTTTTTATGTGCTAGATGACTTATGTGATTTAAACACCAAATGTACTTTGTTACTAAGTGCGTGCTAAATAAAATCAATTAAGTGGCATGTTTAGTTTTGAGCTGGTGACAGGAACACAAAATAAGATTTAAAACTGCAATTAAAAAACAATTTTTATTTGTGTTCTCTCCATCTTGGATGATTTCTGTTCAGTGGTAGATTTTCCCCATAGTAGCTATGTTCTCAGTAAACTTCTTTTACCATTTGAAATAATGATTAAAAACAAACCCCACCAAAAACTGAAATCAAACAACTAAATAGTTTAGAAAGGAGATATTAATATTTTAATATACAAAACTGTTCATATTTCCACTAGCCATTATATAATTCTGTATTAATATCTTTCTTTCTGTGAAAACAGAAGAGTAAGACAAGAATCTGAATCGTCTATTCAGTTTCCTTGTGCATTTTTATCCTTGTATCATTTTATTAGATACAAATTAGAATTCTATTTAGTTTTTTAATTAAAATACTACTTTAAAAATAAAATAATAAAAAACCCCTAGGTGTTGGACTCACTTCAACATATATTGTATTACTAAATCATTATTTTGGCAAAGGGAAATGTCTTTAGGAACAGATAATGGGGAAAAAATCATCTGGATTGATCATTTTTTTCTTTCAAATGCCTTGTGTTCCCCACCCCTCCTTTGTGCTAGTTTCTTCTCTGTGTTGAATAGACAACTTAAAAAAAACCTGTTACAGAGAGATTTTAAAACTACTTTTTCTAAGACACATCATAAACTCCAGAAATTTTTCAAGATTTGATACTAAGGATAAAACTTAAAAAAAAAAAAAAGGTGTTTTTGTGTAATGCAAGAGAAATGTTTTCTGCTTAATATATGCCAGACAGATGGCACTAATCTTTTATTTCATGTGCTGTAAGTTTACATGAACTTGGGCAATGAAATTCAGGTTCAAGAGAAATTCAGGCAAGATGAATTTGTTTTAACTACTGGGCAGCTGGCTTAGCAGTCATATTGTGTTTGTACACAGTTTTCTCCACTGGAGTCGTGTTTGGGGACTTCCTCACAGTTAGCACTGCTGAGCAGACTGATAGAGCTGCTGTTAACATTACCAAAGCTATTGCTAATATTTGAGGGGTAGAGGGATCAGACCTTCTTATTGAAGGAGTGCTTTTCATTGAAATATAAATGTTTTTCAACTCATGCCAATATATCCTCTGAACAATGCAACTGGAAAACTTCCCTTCCCTCCCCTTTCCCCTTTCCCCTTTCCCCTTTCCCCTTTCCCCTTTCCCCTTTCCCCTTTCCCCTTTCCCCTTTCCCATTTCCTTCTTTTCATTCTCTAAGCCAAATAGAGATATTTTGACCTCATACCTCATAGGGAGTGAGATGTTACAGAATAATTTTATTTTGCCACTAGAAAATTTAAAAAAAAAAAAAGGAAACTAAAGGTCTCAGTTAGGAAATTCCGTAAAAGATCCTAGACTTCCAAGTGGGAAAATTTGACTACAATGCCTGCAAGCACATATTCCCTTGAAAAACAGGTAATATAAAAACATTGCTAAAATAGCTTTTGCTTTTACATTATTTATTTTCTCGAAAGTTATTAAAATCAACGGTTCTGAATAAAAACAACAGAGATAAATAAACATTTAACTATAAAAAATGATTAGGTATTTTTGGTTGGTTTGGTTTGTGGGTTTGGTATTTTTCAAGAAGACAGCAAGGCACTCACTCATTCTTTTTTGCATGCCAATTGCCTGCTCTCTATTTCTTCAATCTCTATTTTCAGTAAAAAATTATAAAAAGAGAAAAAAAGCTCCTGTTTTTGTTTATATGTCCTAACTGGACATATCCCTTTAAATAATTTCCATGTCCTTAGAAAAGACTGGAGTGTCCAAGAACAAGTTAATAACACATTTAAGGAACCTTGTCAATCAAAATAAAGACTAAACTTACATTGTGTCCTGGTATAACCCATTGTCTCACAGATAAACCACCAGATTTATAACTGATGTTGTGTCATGAAAGAGCCCTATTTTTAGGATAATAATTTCTAATACAATGTCACCAAGCTAATCCTTGGCTATATTGAGTGCAAAATCTGCAGACCTCTAGTCTTCATTAAAACAATTGAGTTTTGTAGCAGAATCAAAATTTTGGAAAGCAGAGAGCTGATTAACATGTGAATGACCTACTGCACACTAAAAAGGGAAAGAGTGTAAAGTTCAGACATACTTATAGACAAACCCTTTTTATCAGACCTTTGAAATGCTGAAATGTTGCAAATAGCTGCTTATTGATGTGAGTCATATAGATTTATTTGTTTTTAAAATTACACAAAAGCAAACCCATATTAAAATTTTTGGGGCTGATTTTGGCCTTTTCTTTGTCACAGTTAACAGTTCATCCCTCTATAACCTAGTAAAAGAGAGAAATGAGACTATAGCAGAGTATCTATCAAGAGATCTTGATAGATCACACTTTGATGATGTGTGCATTGCTTCAAAAGGTGAAAGGTAGTGGAATATAACCTTGCGTACTTAATTTCTCCCTTCATTTGCATACAGACTATATTTGGATTTGCCTATAGGAAGAATAAAGGAAGTTTCCACTAGACTGTAAAGATATAACAAGGTCAGCCTTTCACTTGGGAGAATATCTTTCTCACTGCTCTTTCTCTATGAACCACATTTGAGTATTTGAAATAAGCTAAGGAAATAGTAAGTTAGCTAAACTATGTTTCACTATCCTTGTGTTTTCTTTTCCTAGAAAAGTACTTTCGAAAGATGAGGTTTTAGATTGATGAAGCATTATGCAAATGGATAATGCTACTATCACCTACTGCTTCAGGACCCAAATTGATGCCATGATGCTTGCTAGATTTATCTGTTTGATTTGGTACTAGCTCTGTAATACTTATTAGTATCTCTCTAATTGCTACGTCCATGCTGTAAGCTCTTACAGACAAAACTGCATATATTGAGGTAGTGTTACTTACATAAAAGTGCTTGTCCCTCTTCATCTAGAAAATAAAGCCTTCCCTCTAGCATTTGTATTAGATCAATAAAAATTGTGCAGACTACAGACTACACACTGCTATGAAACACTTCCACACACATACTATGTGATCACAGAAATACCAGTAAATATCCAGAAATACTAGTGAACTGGAAGACAGGAATTCCAACCCATTTCCATTATCACTGCTGAGGGAAGATGCCCCTCTTAATGGACAAGTAAGTGGATTTTAAATACAAATTTAATCTCTGATATGTAGGTGGGTGCTAAGTATGAACAGAATCTCATCATCATCATCGGGTTTTTTGTGCCTGGTTTCATGCACAGCATAAAATGTAGCCTTAATCAGAAGTGGAGCAGTATCTATATTTCTATGTGTAAAATACCTCAGGAAAGTCTTTAGAAGGGCATATTTTGCTGTATGTATACTCCAACCCATTGTGTTTGAGGTCAGGTGTTTAGAGAGCTGATGGCTGCTGACATGTGTGGCAGACTATTTACTTTTCCATCTTCTTATGAGGCAGTATTTGAGTTCTGAAACATAATAAAGGCATGAAAAAGTTTACTGACTGTGAGATTGAAAGAGATTACTTGCCTACTTATTGATGTGCTAGTAATGGGTCTGGTCAGGTTTCTCGTGGTAAAGATAAGATGATGTGAATCAATGAGCCCTCTAACTGCCAGGGATGATGTGCAAATTGTAACACAGTGGTGCATCCAACATTTGCCCTCACAGACCAAGAGAATGAATATAAACATGAAGTAAAAAAGATGTCTCAATGGAAATTATGGGGGCTTCCACATAACAAAATCTGACTGGTCCTCTTGGAATGCTGAAAGAACCCAGCTCACATTGTTCTCAGAGAGCTTTTGCAGGTGACAGAGCAGGATACCATCCTTTATTGTGCTGCCACCCTTGTACAAACTACTGCTCCATTCAACAAAGGTCTGTCCAGCCCTGATGTAACTGCAGTCTGCTACAAAGGGTCTCAGACTGTCTGCATCCCTCTAGCCGGGGATTAATCCCTGATCTTCTGAGCACAAAGAAACTGTAACTCTTCTCTTACAAAGAAAATGTGAATGAAGTGCAACCTTCCTCTTGATACCAATGCACACTCTGTGCCCAGCATGCAGGTACAGGGAATGTCTGCAAGGTGTTTTTTTGTTTTTGTTTTTGTTTTTGTTTTTGTTTTTGTTTTTGTTTTTTTTTTTTTTTTTTTCTCTCAACAGTCTCTTTAGATTTCATTTTTAGAAAAGGCGTGGAGTTACACTCTAACAAAGCAATTCAAGTTTGAAAACCATCAGACCGCCTGAGTTGAACTTCAGTGCAATGGGGGTTTCAAAAAAATTCTTAAAGCAGTTCCTTTCACTGCCTCTCCCTGTAAGCACTTGCACTGTGGACAACAAAACTTTTGTGTGCTTGAGATCTATGAAAGGGAGGTGTTGAGTCTCAGTCTGAATCTCAGAGGGACTCCAGCTGGCAAAGGTTCTTTGAGCATGTCTAAAAAGACAGACAACATCGATTTATTTATAAAGCACAGCAACCTCTATTCAAAACCACTTTCTGCTCCTTTATGCTATTTCTGGGTTTTGTCAAATGACTCTGATAGAAAATACACAAGCAGTGTTGTGAGCAGAAATATGTTCTGCTTTTGTTTGGCAGAATGGAACTTTCCAATTGCAGATTACCAGTCTTACCCTTTTTTACACCTTTGCTTGCTGCTTGCCTAGCCCAATGTCACTTTCATTTCTCATTACACAATACCAGCTTCAAGATGCGAGAGGAGGAGAAAGAATATGGAGGAGGATCATGCCTTCCAGTGTCTATCTTCCATATCATGCCTGTTGCTTGAACAATAATGCTCAGATGCTTGTAAATGGGATGTGAGGTTTTATGCTTAGAAACTTGACTCTTTTGTGGTTTTGTACAGTCAGCTAGCCTTTTGTACAGAATAGTTATATTGTCTCAAGTTCTTCATACACCTTAATAAAGTGGATTTTTTTCCTTGGTCTTGGTTAAGGATGAAACAATCTGAAGCAGAGTCTGTACAGGCTGTCTTCTGTTCTTTAGCTTCAGGTCTGTGCTTTGGGACTCAGAATATGCCCCTGAGCAGGCAGCTTCCTACTTGTTCTCTCCTGTCAAAGTGTTCAAGCTCTGTGTGCAGTCATTTTAAAGACCAGAGAACTCAGCTATTTAAAATTGCCTCTTAGATGAGCCAAATATTTTGCCATTGACTAAATTGATAGGCCATAAAATAAAAGAAGGTGGTCTGTACTGCCCAGAAAGAATTAGGTGCTGGATTTTCAGGTGTTTCAATATCAAAACTAGTTGCCTAAAGCACATAGTCTGTATTTTGCTGTTCAACTCTGTTGACTTTCAAGATTTGAAATGTTTATTCTGAAGCACATTTCTGCACAGTGGGTTCTGTGATCACTGACAGACATACCTGTCTACCTGCAGGCATCTTGTCATTCTAACTGTGAATTGGGAAGCCAATCCTACAGTTTGTAGGGCTCTATAATTGAATTAGTGAACATCATTTTATAAAAGAGAAATGTTCCCACTGAAACATTCTAGCATAAACAGCTCACACATAAATTATTCACTCCTACACAAAGCTACAAGGCTAAAGCTACCTTTCCAGGACATCTAAGTGATGTAGAATGTGTCTACAGAGAAGTGCTGTAAAGAGTAACCCACGTTACTCTTTGTCCCTGGAAAAACTGCTTCAGCAAACAGCTTAGTTGTGCTAATACTCTAGCTAGTAAGGATTGCTTTCCAGTATTTTATGGATGCTGCAGATCCACCCATACTGTTTCCAGATGTAAGCTAGAGTTGCAGTGTGATGTGGACTTATATCATGTGGAAATGACAGCCAGGGTCCACGTTACCTTGAAGATCAGTGCATTTCATCCCATCATGAGATATAGACTTGGAAATATCTGTTTAAGTCCTCATTATTAAATATATCCTTAGCAGAAGAGGCATCTAGACAAAGTTTGATTTAATCTGTTGGCACCTAAGACTATCAAAGTCTCAGATTTCAGTGCATGCAATATCCTTAAAAAAGGCATTTCCAGAATGAAACTAAAGAGACATTCTCCAGAAATGACCATCGATAGGATCAAATCTATCTCAGCAATTCGATCATTAAATATTACCCCACTGATGGGAAGACCTGATTCTACTCCATCTACAAAACTCTTATATATACCCTAAAATTTGCATGTGTCTAGAAAGTTTACTAGTGTGATACTTGTATCTTGGAATTTAGAAAAACTGAGTAATGTGACACTCTTATCCTCAATTAATATGCTGGCAGTGTTAAGGTCAATGCATGAATGGCCATATTTCTTTTCATTAAACTGCAGTGTTTAAAATATTTCTCAGGAAAATCTAGATTTTATTTCTTCACCAACCAAAACACTCCAGAAAGAGGACAGACAATGAATGTCTGACCATTATGCCCAGGTACACACCTTGGCTAAGAAGTCCTGGAAACCCACTTCCTGCTAGCAGATGATTTTTTTTTGTTATGCAACAAGAGCTGAGTTCTTTATTCTTCTGTTATCTTACTAGAAGACTAATAAACTTAATGTTAAATATTTTCCTTTAATATTTAATTACTGATAACCTGACTATGGAGTTATACTTCATAAATTTCTAATACTTATGTCCTGACTTTCACAAATTTCAAATTTAGAAAGAGGTGCTTGTCAGAAATGAAGGTAAATATTCCTGCTTATATCAGAATAAACAATTTTAAATATAGGTAAGCCATATACTCTGTATAACCTCAAGCGAAATGCCACTGTATGTGGCCTACTGAATCTTGCCAAAAAACTGGCTCTCATTGCACCTAACTGGCTCCCAAGTATAAACTAAAAAGTTTTTGTTAGTGATGAAACCTTCTATTTTAAAGCTAAGCCAATAAATTCTTGAGGTGTACAAGTCCTCATCACATTCTGAGGGTAAAAACATCACTTTGAAAAGTACACATTCTTAACTCCTACCTCTTCAAAAACATTGCTTTAGAAGATCCTGAAATAAACACTGCTAAGTCGGACAGCGAGGTGACTGGAGAGTGAGATGTAAGAGTCATTCTGACAAACACATTTATCCTAAAACATTCTTTATACATATGGATTCTCAAGAATTGATGAAGTCCCCATACAGCTGAACTGAGTGCCCCCAAAAACAATGTGCTGTCTGTCATAAAACAAGCTGACCTTTCCTCTAATTCAAAAAGTTTTCTCCAGGTGGAAAAGACAGTTCAGTATACCTGAATAGAGACAGCATTGATACTCTAAGCATGGAAAGGTAAAATCTCTCACTTATTTTGTTCCCTGTTTGCCTTCTATGGTTTTCTTTAAAAAATGAAAATATAATGAAGCAAATTTATTTAACATTGAAATGAAACATAAAAGTGACAATAATATTTCATTGTCAAAATTTTCCCCCCAAAAAAATCCCAAAAACCAAAACCCACAAAAAAAAATTCCAAAAAACAAACAAACCCATAAGCTTTTATGAACATTTGTATATTAATCAACTGCATTTTTTCAAGGAAAACATTACCTGGAAAAAATATTTTTGTCCACTGGGTTTTTTTTGATTACTCTTCTTCAGGTCTGTTCTGGTCTGTACTATCAGTTATTGCTGCCTTTCAATTTGTTTTTCATTCTTTGTGGTTCAGGTGGCTCTGTATAGTTGGCTGACTGTAAACCTACAAACCTGCTGGCCTAACCTGTAAAATGTATATTTCATGATGTGGCCTTTCTGTATTTTATGTGTGGGCTGGTGCTGCAGTCTGTCTTCCAAACATGGTTGCCAAGATTGTGACCCACAGGAAGGCCAGGAAGAAGGCAGTATTTTACTGTTAATGAGCCTGAATCTAGAGAGACCTTGCAGGAAAACTCACACCATAGCTGACACTATTATTCCTTCTTGTTTACATTACCAGTCCTCTTGTTATGTGATAATCAAATCCATGTTCTTATCCCATATTGGAGCCTGACTCATGGGGCCAGATGAAATTAATGTGCTCCTCTGTTAGATTAGTGACTTAATTAAAACAACACCGCCACCACTTCTGCAGTGTTTCAAGAAGTGTCACTTTCCCAGAGCAGGAAATCTGTTAGGTCCATTGCCACTGAGCATAACCATCTTGTTATACTCTCACAATGAAATGAACTGCTATTTCTTAAACTTTAAAATACTACATACTGTTTCTTGTCAGATTTCTAGTGTTTTAAATATATCTTGTATTTTTCCTCAATACCCTTTTAATCCTGTTTTTATGTCTCCCTTCAAAACCATTAAGAGCTTTCAAAATGACGTGTCTGTTCCAAAATAATGCGTTTGGTAACACTTCTGTCTTCTGTAAACTTTATTTTGAGACCATTGAGTGACAGAAAATAAAATTACCTCTGAAAACTCTGTGGATCAGTTAGTGAGGACAGAGACTCCTCTCTATTCAATGGCTTCTTACTTTGATCTCACAGCTCACCCACCTGTTCTGGTAGAATGGTTTTCCAGATTGCTCTATTTAATTACTCACTTTAGGGTAATTGTGATAGAGAACAATTCTGAAAGAACGCATGTTCCCCTGCAACCTGAAATTCTGTGTAGGCATTCTTATCTCCAATTAGTGGCACCGACTGTCACTCGAAATTTAAATTTAGACAAAGGCCTCTTCCAGGTTTTTCATAGACATGTGGCATAGGATTTTGCTTACTCATTGGAAACCTAGATAGATATGATGGAGGTTGTCAAATTGTCGTAAGGTGGAGACAATTCAAAAGCAGTATATCACAAAAGACATGCTATAGAATTATTAAATATGACTATTTTAGAAGTCATAATTATATTAAATTGTGTCACTGAACCCTACTCAAAAACTCCTCCATGTTTTAAACACAGTCACTTAAAAAAATTAGCAAGTGGAATATAACTATATCTCAGTGGGATTCTAGAAGGTTAAGATGACACTTTACACTTATAAATGCAGGGGAAGAGATCTGCAACTTGGAAGTCATAAAAGAGTTTCATTACATACTCAAAGTTTCTATTTAACCATTCAGTAGGGGCTACATCTCGACTGATGTCAGAGTGATAAAAGATTTATATTACAAAATGTGTGTATAAAGCATAGTCTCTAGTGAGATTGAAAAGTTAAATGATTTATTCGTTCGCATAATTTAAATGTCATCAGTTAAGTTTAAGAGACACATTTTCCAAATGGTGTTAATTCCTACCGTCTTACCAACAGCAAAACATTGCATTTGTTGGTGACACATAGAGGCAATAAGCAAAAGTAAATACCACTTTTTCAAAGAACATGCAGGCTATTAAAAAAATGTGGAAGTCTCCCTCAAACTGTTATAACCCTAACTTAAAATATAGATGATGCTGACTAATGTGCAGTCTTTAAATAGGAAAAGACATTAATTATCAAATGACTTCTGTATGGATTTAAGACGTTTTTAACTTTTAACATCCTAAGTCAGTTTCTAGCACTTGATTTGATTCTAGTATAACCCAAATATTAAGTTTAATGTATATATATTTGAATAATGACAGCTGAGCTTTCCTTTGAATCATTTAATTCTTATAAGAACTACTCAGAACATATCAAATACAGCAGAAAATGGAAAAGTTTTGAAATTGTTTCCAGGGTTGTTGCACCTTGTTTTTACCCATTTTTTTCATGCTGAGTGGCCTACATGCCAATACAAGATTTTTCTACCATTTCTACTGAGACACTGGGAACTTTCTGTCATATCTTTATATGAATAAAATGTAGGCTCACGAAGAAAGAAAAGCCATGTGTTTGATTTGCAGCTTGAGTAACACCATTGGTCTGTTATACTAATTACTGTGACTAAATTTTCCTCTTTTGTCATTCTTCTAAATGCATTTGGTTGTGTTTTCCTGAATTAATGACTGTACAACTTGTCTTATTCCCTAGAAAGAGATGCAATCTTGAAATCTTATTCTGCAGTATGAATAGCCATTTATGTCTCTTACAGAGTGTGATCACTATTAAAAAGGAACACTTGCCGTTCAAATCTAATGTGACTTTTGTGCACACGTTAACTTGGTGTAAACCAGAACAGGAGATAACAAATTTCCAGTTTTCTTACTTAATAATCTTTACCTGCAGAATAGACGACTAAAAATTTAATTTAAATAATTCTATGGGAATATGTTTATATCTATATTACAGATATAAACTGATGATTAATGTCTTCTCATCTTCTCTTGATATTGTTTTCTTTCTTGTTCTTTCTTATATATGCAATATTTTATGAAACAAAATCTTTCTTTACCCAGAAAAATCTTCTTTTTACCCAGAAGAACTTAATCCCACTATATCACAATATTGATGACTTTTACGTGGTAAAGCAGCAGTTTTATTTTTTTCTATCTGTTCAGAAGACAATTTAATAACATTATTTTAAAATTGGTTCCAAAAACAGCACAAATATTTACCTGTGGGCTTCTCTGTGTATTTTTTGCACTTTGTTTTACAAAGTCAGAGAAGCAGTGTCAACTGTGTTAAATAAGAAATACATTTGAGTGGATACATAGTGGGATGTATCACCCCCTATTTTGAGATTATCATTTGCACTGATCGTGTAATATAAAGTCCATATAAAAATATTTATGCACAAAGGAACTCAATTTTTTTATCTAAACCCAGTTTAAAATAGGAAAGTGGATGTGTTTCTTAAAATAAAAGGCATCTCAAATACACATGGCTTTAAAGTGAATACCAGATTTTCGAAGTTACTCAACTTTCTTCAGATAAAACATCTGTCATCTTATATAGAACACTTACAAAGGGAACCGCACAATTTGAAAATTACCAGATATTTTTCAGTCTTCCAGGGGTATAAAATCTCAGATGCTTAGCTCAATATCACTCCTGATCCTCGAACAGATGATCCAAAGACATTAGCAAATGCAGATCTAATGGAATATTTTTTTGTACCAGATAACTTGTCGTTTTGCTTGTGCTGATTAAATTCTTTACCTAAGTAAGGTCTTTGTGGTTTAAACTCAGTATTCTCTGAATGCAATATTAACTGAAAACTACTATTTTCTTAAAACTAACATTTATTACAGCATAATTTATAAGTTTTGCAGCTTCCAATTAATCAAACAAAGACTTGAATTTTTCTTTGAATCTTCATTAAGTGTTTTTAAAAACATTCAATATTTAATTAAGAGAGAAGTTCCATTATTAATTCTTAATTGAATGCTTCTATGAAAGACAGACACACTTTAAATAAGCTTTTCTTATATAAAACTTAATTCCCAAAAGGTAAGCATTCAATTTTTTTGACAGAAAGGGAAAATGTGTATGTGGAGAAGAACAAAGGGAAGGAAAAGTGTAAAAGATGACAAAGAAATAAAGCAATGAGAAATTGATATAGTTTTGTAAAATAGGGGCTGAGTGGACAGACAGAATCCTTTACCCACTTTCTCCTTCAAGACAACTGAGGAATGCCCCTCTCCTAAGACAACTGAGAGAACTGGAAGTGGAAGACTAAAAAAATTTCATTTGAATTAAACGGTGTGAAAAACCCCAGTAAAAAAACATTTTTTCTTTACTCATGCTTCATGTCCCACCGGGTTGCAAAGGCCATCCTCACCCATTGTTACTTCTATTACAGCCCATTGCATTGCTAATTGCTCATCAGGGCAAAAGAAGGGAAAGGTAGGTTTGTTTTCAAGATGCTGTGCTGAGTAATCCATTTGGAGTAGTGAAATACAATTCATGTCTCAGACAAACAACTTGAGGTATATATTAATAACGAAAACTTTAAACAATATAGCTGGAGTCCTGTTTTCTTTTTGATGGATCACTGATGTTGGATTATTTCTCTGTCTGAGTGAAAACCAGGACACCTTCAGAGCAAAAATAAATGTGGGACAAAACAGAATTTATATTTTGTAATTTATTTATGGCACAAAATCTTGCTTTCCTCTGTTCAAGCAACTAGCCCTGACACTTCAACATCTAACTTCAATCCAGAATGATTTTTTTATACATTACATCTGCTTCACAAGTCCATGAGAAATATTTCTATACAGAACACTCTTTATCCAGTCTTCTGCTCTCTCTAATCTTTTTTCTCCTTGGCACAGCAGTTAATCTAAAATACTGAGAAGACTGAAAAACAACATCACATCTTGAACAATGCAGACTGAGTTTTTCCCTTTCCTTTTTGAGGACTTTTGCTGGAGGACTGGGGTCATCTCTGTGGCCCTCCTCTGTACTTGTTTAAATGTGTCCAAGGCCTTATGCTGGAGCCTTCAGAGTAGGATGAAGTACTATAAGTGGGGTCTTCCTCATCCTTTTTGCTCTGTGTTCCTCTCCCCACTCTCCAGAATATAAATATGTGGTTTCATCTGCTCTTATCCTATTTTTAGGACTGAAACTGGTTCTGGTTTCACCAGACATCTTTCCTGGTTAATCTTCAGGATAAAACCTGGTTTCCACAAACAACTTTCCTACCTACTCTTTATCCTTAATGTATTGTTTTGAAGATATTACTTGCAAGTTGACCTGTACATCATTTGTGCAACTATCCCAAATGTATCCCCTTGAAGTTACATATTAATGAAATATTTATGCTCTATCATTAAAAAACATGTATTGTTGCTGTTATGATGTTAAAATTGTTTTTTTATGGTTTAACCCCCATAAACAACTAAGTACCACACAGCTTCTTGCTCAATCCTCACACAGTGGGTTGGAGGAGAGAAATAGAAGCATAACAGAGTTGAAATAAAAGTGGTTTAATAGGGAAAGCAAAGGTTGTGCATGCAAGAAAAGCACAAGAAATTCATTCATCACTTCCAATTTGCAGGCAGGTGTTCAGCCATTCCCAGGAGAACAGGGGTCCACAAAGTATAATGGTCACTTGGAAAGACAAATGCCACCACTCTGATTGTCCCCTCCTTCTGCTTTCCTACTCTCAGCTTTCATTGCCAAGCCTGATGCCACATGGTATGGAGTATCTCTTTGGTTTTTCTGGGGTCAGCTGCCCCAGCTGGGTCCCCTCTTGTGCACCATTTTGCACAATTCCAGCCTAGTTGCTGCTGGGGTGAGGTGGGTGAGGAGCAGACAAGGCCTTGGGCCTGTGCAAGCACTGCTCAGCAATAACGAAACCACCCTTGTGTTATCAACATTGCTTGCATCACAAGTACAAAGCATAACCCCATACAGATTGCTATGAAGGAAAATAACTCTATCCCAACCCAAATCAGTACAGTGTTACAAAATGTTCCAATCATCTTGCTAATTATTTTACTTCAATAAGCCTGTCTGGGATAAAGATAAGGAAATATTAATCATGCCTTGCTTTGTATGCTTTTTAATGGGTGAAAAAGGCTTCAGCTTTAGCTACATGTCATGATCGAATAATCCGGCATCTTTGACACACACAATCACAACATATAATCTGAATCATGACAAAACCTAGCTGAGCAGGCATGGAAATGGCTGAAAGCTGCAATGGGGAGGTTTAGGCTGCATATTAGGAAGCACTTCTTTACCATGAAGGTGGTCAAACACTGAAACATGGTTCCTAGAGAGGGGGATTGGTACACCAAACCTGTCAGTGTTTAAGAGGCATTTGGACAATGCCCTTAATAATTTACTTTAACTTGTTCAGTCCTGATCTGGTCATGCAATTGAATGAGATGATCACTGTAGCTACCTTCCAAGTAAAATTGTTCTAATCCATTTTATTGCTTCAAAGAAGTGCAATTATTTTCTGGAAATTTTTTATTATTTCTTATAATTATATCACTAATCTACACATAATTCTATTTTGTCAGTAAAGATTAAAATATACTCTTATGGATAGTATTTTTAAGTGTAACAGAAAAGTAATCAGAAAGTAATCATGAAATTCATTACACAAATGTGACAAAGTAAATATGCTTATTATATTTAACCCTACTTCTTAAAGACAAGGAATTTATGATGATGCACCTTTCATTATTTATTGTTCTCACAAGAACTTAATTTAGAGTCCTGTTTTAATTTCAGTTTATATTATCTTCCTTTTCTTACTTAAATAAATACATATGCCTACCTATATTCTTGGATGAATGGTAAATTTTTCTCACTCAGATTCTAGCTTTAGGCTTCTGAAGAACAGACTCACTATCATTTCATTTCTAGTTACTTACAGGAAACCCTTGTCCACAAGAAGATTGCTCTCCTAGTCTTATTGGACAATTACTCAGGAACTAGTGAAAATTTCAGTCTTAGTATTCATTTATCTCAAGAAAACAGAAATAATACGCTACCCAGATCTCATATTCAAGCTGACATCACCAGAAATGCCTATTTGCTGTCTTTGGTGTATAAATTGCTTATTTAGAAGTTATTTGATTCAATCCAAGTAGATAAAATTAACTTTGATCATCCAAAGGAAGAAGTTTTTTTGAAATATACTTATGTGAGGGATTCTGAGGGAAAAAAATATAGAGGAATGAATGTCTGCAGAGTGACAATTCAGTGTCTCTGCTGTAGGTGTCAGATAGCTGTATGTACCACCACATTAAAAAATTTTAATCTCTTTCACTAAATTGCTTCAAAAAGACCATGAAATTCTTTGGGTTGCATAAGATATACACTAGAAATTGTATACAGTAAAAGAGCAAATATACCAGTTAGGAAAGGAATGGTGATAAAAATGCAGTTGAGGGGAAAATGAAATGGTTGGGTCCTTCATCTAAAGGCATTCTATAGTAAAATTGTCACTTCTGAAAGAAGGCACTCCTGCAGCTAACACACGCACACAAAAGCCAACCCTACCAAAACTGTCTTGTGTCAATTGTGAACACAAAACAAAGCTTTCACTTAACTTACGGTGGTTTGAGCACATTTGAAACCTCCTGTAATACATTCAGCTGAAGTAAAGGCCAAAGGTATGTGTGAAAAGAATAAGTATCTACACAGTTTTCTGATATGTGGAACTTAATTACCTTGTCTGTGGAAAACCATTCCTTTCAGAAGGGAATTATAAACTCCTCTGAAGTTTTGCAATTAAAGCAAACATATAGTTTAAATCAGGCTGCTGTCATTGACAATGTGGGTAGGAATGGTTATATACTCTGCAAGATTTAAGCAACTTGTCAGACACAGTCAGAAAGACAGATTTATTTTTTTAAGGACCACTGAGACATAAACGTTTAAAGTAACTATTTAACATTTTTTTTTCAAGTCTGAAATATACCAAAGTATTTCAGGGTGTTTAAAAAATTTAAAAAATAAATTCAATGTCTATAAAACATAAAAGAAACTAACATGACATCTCAAAATGTCAAATGAAGAGTGAAAAACTGAAATTATGTTTTCAAAAATATTTCCGTGACTTTTCTGTCGTGAGAGCAAAGGCTGTATGCCTACCAAAGATGAGCAAAAAAGAAAGAACAACCTAAAAATTCTACTCCTTCTATATAAACAGATTTCATATCTGTAAGGTGAGGGCAATAATTTATTTCATAAGATCAGGGTAATACAGAAAATTATGCTGATAAAATGATGAGAATAATGAAGCTGATATTGAAAATTATTGAAACCGGAAAGAGGTGTGTCTCCCTTTGCTAGCTAGTACAAAAATGGCACTCAAATAAGCAAGGAACTACTCTCTGATTGTATCTCAGTTTTTGAAGGCAATAGTCAACAGAACTTTCCACACAACACTTTCATGAATCTCCATTCTTGGTCTTTTCTTTTCAGCAAGTAACTGGGCAGCCAAAAAGAATCCCCAAAATAACTTCAAATGAATTAACCATCTATTTCAGACTCGCATTATCATTGTGAAATGACATTTTCTCAAGCAATAAGAATATAAGAGAGGATTTATTGCTTATTTTTATGCAGTTTCACTGATATTGAAATATTTTTATGATTTATTAAGAGATTTTTCTGCATATTTAGATGTCAGATTTTCGAAAAGGAGGATTAGGTAAACAAAGAAATGAGGGTGAGATTTACTCAGGAATTGAATATTCTCAGCATTAATTACACGCCTTAAGAGGACTTCTTGAATATCCATTTGAGATACCTGAGTTAAATGCTTCTTTGAGTTTTGTAAGATTCAGCAGAACACTGATTTTTATCAGGAACTCTACCCCTGCTTCTTAAATTCTTGCATAAAACTCAGAAGTATTTCTCATAAATCTCAGAAGTAATTATGTTGCCCATAAAATTATTTAACCAAACTATGAGATATTGGAACACAAGTGTAGACTGATTTTTAAAATTTTATATTTAGATTTATCTTGTCAAGGACTATGTCAAGGAATAACTTTTACTATGAGATGGGTACTACACAACCTCTAGGAAGGGCAATATAGAAGCAATTTTAACTGAAATAAGAGATTCAAGGTATTTGTGTTTTTTTTTTCCCACAGTAATTTCTTATTTTTAGATAAAATGTTTTAAATTTATTGTTAAAATTCTTTAGAGGCCTTTAATTCAGATTCTGTTGACATCTGGCAAAGAACTTCACATGACGAACACTGATAGGCAGAATTCCCTTTTGAAGCAGGTGGAAGCAGGGTGATATATTTGGGACAAAACACGCAATGGTGTTGGAGATATTGGTGATGGAGATACTCACTTTTTCCTTTTTTCACTTTAGAAAGAGAGTATTTTTTAGCTGTTAACTAATAGACATACTGTGTGAGACAGTATGGCCTGAGGGGAGCCAAATCCACCTGTTCCAGCAATTCCTGTAATTATGAGGTTATGAGTAATTCAGAGAATTTTTATTACTCTTTGCTGCTATCCTGCTTTGTATGAAACACATGAAAGCCTCATCCAACTTCCAAGAGAGAGGGTAAGAAAAATATTAATTTTATGGTTAGGAGCAGCCCAGGAGTTATGGGGCTCATTTAAGGGGTAGCAAGACTTTTACCTGTTTTTAGGTGATATTCTATCTCATGACTATTAAATATATGGTATATGAACAACTGCAATGTAAATAGGGAGAAGGGTTATGGGAAGGTGCCATTGTGTCACTGACCCAGAGTTTATAACTGACTGCAAGCACTAGGAAAAATCACAAACAATTATATTCCCCAAAGGAAATGTTTTTATGGTAATTTGCTGGATAAAAGAGAGTAATCCAAATTTCCATCTCTTACCACATTAGGTAATATTTATTTGTGTTTTTCCACTCTTTCTCTCCCTGACACAATTTTCTTACTTCACAAAAATGTTTCACTTCTTCAAGTGATTTAAACAAGTTCAAAAGTGGAAGACAATGTCATCGCCTCTTTCATCTGCACCTCTGTTGATGTCTTTAATGTGTTCACATAATGGGTTCAGACTGTTTATTTAGTGTGATCTAATGCTTCGAAGTTTGAACGTTTAAGTCATATATTATTTTATACCTAAATTGTCAATCTATGTTAATAATTAATTTCAAACTATTGTTGATCATTTATAAGTCTATACACTTATAATTTTTAAAAAAATTAATTATCTGATCTGGGTAGAGAAATGGAAGATGACAAATTTTAGAGGAGTTTTTATCACACAAGTGTATACAGTAAACCAGAAATGGTCTCAAAACAATTCATTTAGAGCAGTGAATGAACATTTCTGCCAGGAAAATGATGTCTTTATTCCTGTGTTTATAAAATGCTTGTCATAAACTCTTTAGTTATCTTCTGAAACATAATATAACCTCCTCCAGCCCTCAAATTTTCAAAGTGTTAAACCAAACATGTACTCAGTCATTCTAACGCAAATAGATTTTATTGCTATTCTTTCAAGATATCTGATAATTTGAATTCTTGAACAAATTCAAAAATTAAAATGAAAGTTTGGGATAAAATGGGGTAAAATGCAAAAATGTAATGGGAAAAAATAGTCTGCCTAACTCAGTCCCAGTTCCTCTCATTTTACAGGGTTCAAGAAGCCTTTGAACAAAACTCTCAGGCACATAGTGTGACTCTTGGATTTGTCCTACACAGGGCCATGAGTTGGACTTCAATGACCCTTAAGGGTCTCCTCCGACTCAGGATGTTCTATGATTCTATGATTTGTAGTTCTCTGATTACAGATACAGTGCATTATAGGAGATTTTCAAACTCAGCTTGAATTTTTCTATTTCTCACAATATAAGTGCATTCTCTGACCTCAGAAACATAACTTTTCCTGCTGAGTGATCAATTTTTCAAGTTGTGGTAGAGCCTAAGTTCATTCCTCAGATATACTACAATGCAGCAGTTAATCTGTTTAGTCTGGAAATCTCTCCAGAATCATAGAAATAAAGATTGGAAGAGACCTTCAGATAGCACTCCATTGCCACAGGATCAGAGTTATGTTCAGGCCATTCCTGGTAAAGTATTGTTTATCTCCTATTAAAATGGCTTTACTAAAAACTTTTGGTTTTCTCCTTTTGTGGATACAAATTTCAGCTATAATCCAGAATCCCATATAAAAAGTGTTGCTTCCTTTCACTCTCCTGAGTAAGAAAAATGACACCTCAGCTTCACAGAATTCAGAAAATAGATCCAGGATTACTAAAGCCACCTGTCATCAAATTACATAGCTAGCCAGAAATAAATATTGATTCTTATAATAAATTCACTACAGCAAAAGGAAATCAGAGGGTAAAGATGTTTTGGCTTTTGTAAATTCTACAGCAATACTAAGGAAAGCTCACACTCACTCAGCCCCCACCCCCAAACTATAAGAAAATTCTCACAGGAAAAACAGACTTATAAACTATTAAAATTAATATTGATGCGTATGTAGGGAGCTATTCCTTTTTGCTTCAATAAAAGTGATAAAATTTGGAGAGCAAATTCTAATTAGGTCAGCAATATTTGAGGTTTTATTTAAAGAAACACTCTCTTTCCTGGCATATGTTTCAGCTCCAGGATATTTCCAAGGTATTTCTGAGATAACGTCTCTTGTCAGGTGTCAGAATTAGTGTTTGTGTTCAATGACTTTGTTCACGTAATGATTATATTGGCATTATTAATGTCTTTATTTTTCATTCTGTCTTGTGTTCTTACTCCATCTCAGGGTTAAACACTTTTTGTTATTCAAAAATCTTTAGGCTCCTGACAGGTGGGCACGAGCACCTCTAAAATTTAATTTGCACAGTGTGTTTAAGTGCTTTCTCAAGCAACTGCCCTCTAATGAAAGATAATTAATTTTATGAAGGCTTACTTATTGTCTCTTTGTCTTTAATACTTCTATCAGAATGTAGATCCCATCTTTTTTGTTCAACCTTTCTGGTTTTTTTTGCTGGAAGTCTGCCCTGCAGGAGAGGACATCTACCTACTTGCCTGTGCCTTTCATGTAGAGCATAACTAAGTGAAAGGATTGTAAATTATCTGATGCATGGTTAAGGTTTTGGGTGTTTATATTCAGATCTCCGAGTGCTTCTCCACTCTTTTGCACAGAGCCTTGTGTTTCAGCTTCTTGGGACACTAATCTGAGACCTTCATCTTCATTTAAAGATACTTTTATTTTGTTTGAACATGAACCCCTTGCAGAAGTCTGATGCCCCAAAGAAGCAATTTCTGTGACATAGTGACAGAAGGAAGGGGTCCCTCACAGCTGATACTTAAATTCTTTCCAACAATCTGTTTTCCTCAGTAAAAGAACCCCAAATACCTTTACCTGATAGAATAGTACTAAGTCTTTCAAAAATTCTCTTTCCGTTTCCCTTGATCTTTGTAATGGTATCAACAATATGCACTGTTTCTACTATTTACTGACTACTGCCTTTTGAAATAAAGGCAATGTTGACACATTATCTCCAACAGTTTTCCAAACAACCCACACTGTTGAAAAAAGTTCTGATTTCTTTCATCATTTTAATGAATGACATAACTAAGAGTGTGTGAGGGTTTGAGGGTATTTTTTTTGGTTTGTGTGTAGTTTGGGTTTTTTCTGCTTGAAACATTCATTACAGCAATTATTTCTGTAGTTGTCAATCATCTCTAGCTTAACACATACAGCACTCAGAAATTCATTAGCAATTTATGGATTTGCCTCAATAGGTTAATCCTCATGCAATTAAATCACAATATTACAGAGTCATAAAAAGATTACACTCAGAATATGTTGACTTTTGACACTTGGGACACTAATCTGAGACCTTCATCTTCATTTAAAGAAGACACCTTCATCAGTGTCCCTGACACCTCTCACTTCTAGGAATACGTGTTCCTGGAATGCTGTTGCCCCAAACAATTGCCTGAGCCCTATCTTGTGTACCACAGACTGTGTAGTTACCTTTTCCCTAGCATATCCACTGGAATTGGAAAAACCATCATTATTTCTTTTATGTTTGTAGTGGTTCAACTATGTTTAAGTATCTATTTCAAACTTATATTTCTTCCAAGAAGTTACCATATTATGCATAAAAATCTCAGAGGCTTAAAAAAGCATTATCAGATGGTTTTCAAATCCTCATACCCTCAGAGATTTCTCCTTATCTTAAGAGGCCGATATGTGTTTCTTCACACTGTTGACATCCTTGGAAAGTAACAGTATTATTTAATTTTGTCATCTAATTTTGTTGTTTTAAAGTAGAATTGTCAATTTTTAAAAGCAAAATCTGACTGAAACAACTGGTAGATTTCCATTTTTAATACATTCCTTTTCCTTTTCCCAATTTGTATACTTTTTTGTTTTGTTTTGTTTTCCAGAAATGCAAACATTATAATGTGATTTTTATTTGTCTTCCAACAGTGCTTATTTCTGATTTCAAAATCCAACTAGGACAGATTTTTCCTGCATATCACAATCTGCTTCTGAGCAAGAAGTTTTGAAGCAGACAGTGTAATATTCAGTGGTGTCCCTACCATAAAGGGATGTTCATAAGTAAGAGGGGCCTATAATACTTATAGGAGGCCTACAAGAAAGCTGGAGAGAGACTTCTTAGAAAAAAATGCCCTCTCTAGTGATAGGGCAAGGGGGAATGGCTTCAAACTGCAAGAGGGTGGATCCTAGGAATTCCTAGATACAAGGAGAAAATTCTTTACTCTGAGGGTGGTGAGGCACTGGAACAGGTTGCCCAGAGAAGTTGTGGATGCCCCATCCCTGGAAGTGTTCCAGGCCAGTTGGATGGAGGTCTGAGCAACCTGGTCTAGTGAAAGTTCTGTCTCTGCTCATGCCAGAAGGGGTTGAAACTAGATGGTCTAGAACAGCCCTTCCAACCCAAACCTTTAGTTCTGTGATTCTGTGGTACACAAAATAAAAACTCAAATCAAATTTCTCGTACTTCATAGAAACTTTATTAAAATTCCCTTATTAATTGCTTATTTCTGATCTCCTTAATTCCCTTGTCAAACACTTGTTCTTTAAGAAGCTGCTAAGTGATATTTTTTTGAAAAGCTGCAGATGAAGGTGAAAATTATATCTTTTCATGATGCTTCCCTCCTTCCTCATCTGACATTGTTGGTTATGTATGTACACAAAGAGGTGTTTTGCCAAGCAAACATATTACAAAAGACTGTTTCATGTCTTAACCATCATGACTTCCATTTTGAAGCCTGCATCCAAAAGACAAAAGGCTCAGAATATGGCCAAAATGTTAAAGCTCCACTTTGTTTTAAAGGGAGGAAGTTTGTTTAAGTATGGTTAAACAGAGAAGGAAAAGATGTGGCGACCATGTGCCTTCTTGGTGATCAGGGTAAAGTGCTTTTGGGGGTTTTTTTTGTTTGTGTTTGTTTTGGCTTTTTTGTTTGGTTGGTTTTGCTTTTGGTTTTATGTTTGTGTTTTTGTGTTTTTGTTTTTACTTTTGTTTTTGTTTTTTTGCTTTTGTTCTTGCTTTTGCTTTTTGTTTTTTAATTTGGAAACAGGAATTTTCAGTAGTTATGATCAGGGGGTGATGAAGGGGATAAGAAAGTGGGGAGAGGACAGAAAAAACTCTTTCCAAAGAAAAACCTATTTGCTTTAATTTGTCTCATTCTTTCTTTCAAATTTGTCTCTTTCCCCCAACAATTCAACCATTACCTTTCTCTATGAATAGTTACATTTCCTTGTGTCATTTCAAATTTGAATTTTCCTCCAAGTTCATTCTTAATCTATGTCCAAAACTGAAGTTCCGTTTTGATTTCAATTCTTTTTATATTTCAAATAAAGAGAAGGGGTTTTTTGAGTTATCTAAATAGGAGAGGTAAAGTAAAAAGTCACTTGAGAATAATGGTCAGATTATATAAACCTATATAAAAATAAAGCAAGTAAAGCAAAATCTAATATGAAATTTAAAGAAAATCTATTGACTTCTGAAATTGAGTGTTCTACATATTCAATGTCTAATTTGTAGAATTTTGACACTTTCAAAACTCACTTAAAGTCCATGGAATCCTTCTAAGACACCTACCTACAGATATTCACTTGCTTAAAATACCTAAATTTCCTGCAAAGTATTATGACTGCATCTGTTTCAGCAGTACTCGTGTTAAAAGTCTTGACAGTTTGGAAATCACTTGTCAAATTACCTCACAGCAGTTTGAGGTATGGTGGAACTATAAAAGTCTTTCTCAGAAGCAAGATTTGTAAGAGAGTGTTGTTATAGCTCATATCCTGATTCCCAGTGACAGATTTGTAGTTTTTTTTCCCAAAAGGGATGCTAAAGTTTGAACTTGAACTTTTATGAAGTGTTTCACCCAGAAAGATTTGCCATAATGGCTAAAATTACTTCTTGTATATCTCTAGTGATTTTTTTCCCCTCCTTGATGTAAAATTTGTTGTGCTGTGAAAAGTCAGGGTGGTTAGTGGGAGGTGTGTATCAGTTTTAATATTGCAGAAATAGGCTACAAAAATGAGTAGAATTTAAGGCAAGAACCGCAGTCAATGAATGTCATTTAGTGCCATTACTTATGTTCTTAAGAACAGCACTTAACCACTGACTAATTTACAAAGTGATAAAACAGATTTTATTACAATTGTACTATGGTCTAGTATAGATTCAAAATAGTGTAATTCATGATATACCTATTATAAGATATTTTATCCCTTCACATACACACAGAGACATTAAGGAGTACATACAAAGGCATTCTGGTGAAAAATTTTACTTGAGAATCAGAGAAATGCTCACATGTAATGCTTTGGCTCTTCCCAATGGGTGAGGGTTGAGCTTTGAGAAGTAAGGACATCATCCCAGGCTCTGTCATCAGTCAACAGTACTCTGAGTATCCCAAACTCTCCAAAAAGTTCTGAAGGGCATCTCACTCAGAGGAAAGTGCTGGTGCAGTCCACTGTTGTCCAAAAGAGTTCCAAAGGTTTCACTTAGGACTACTGTTTATAGGGTCTCAAGATGATTGCTTTAATCATACATAATTTTTCCAGCCTCATGTCTGTAGTTACAGACCTGACTTCCAAAACAATTGGAATTTGTTTCCAGTACCAAGTGAAAGTGCTTTCAAAAATTTCAGCAACAATAATACCATGGTTCCTGGACTATGGCTCAGGTACAGAATGTTCCAACATTGTCATGTAATGACTGATGATCCCAGCTCTTGTTCTTCACCATAGAAATGCAGCCAGTGCTGCCCTGGTGCAGTCGGTGCCATTCCCATACTCATACCATGCCACCCAACTCATTCACATATCTCAACGGTAACAGGAACTCCAAGATCATACAGAAACCTGAGAAAAGAAAGAAGGGATAGGATAGGGTGGGCTGGGTTTGGGTGGGTGGATACACATCGCCACATCTTCTTTGTTTTGGAATTCATCCATGATATGACACTTCCAAAATAAGAAGTAAAAAAAAGGGTGAATAAACCATCTCTATTATTGCTCATTACACCTTCTGAACAGTGAGGTTCTTATAACCATAAAATGCATTATGATAATTATTAGAATAAACTTTATAAGTGACTTTAATTGGTATTTCCATGTGGAATCAGTTTTGCAGCTCCAATAAGACTGAAATGTTTCATATTTTCATCTCTTCAAACCAAACTATAATATGCCTAATTAATACTTTTGACAGAATGAATACAATCCTTTGTTTAACTGACAATAAATTTACCCACTGAGTAGCTTTTTATAGCAATAACCTGAATTCACTTCTTGATGAAAAGTCTGCATAAATTTTGTGTTTAACTTAAAGAAAGAATGGCAAATAGGAGTGCAGGTGTCTTCTGGCAGATCAAGGAGAGATTGATATAGTTTCATTCAGAGATACTTACAGTCTACCTGGCTGACAGCTGACACTGATGACAGCTGAGAATGAGCATATCACAAATAAAACTCTTAATATACACAGGCATTTTAAGACCTTTGTGAAACACATGATTTCACTACTTACATTTCTGGGGATTAAGTACTGTTGTTTACATTTTGCAGGAGCACAGAATCATTCTCTTTTGGCTAAACTGAAGTAAACCAGAAGGAATATTGCCGAAGATAGCTGGTGGTACCGTGTCTCCATGTGAGGAAAGCAACAAATCTAGGATAGGATGCAAGGCATCTTGGAAAGCACAATGTCTTGATCCTTTCATATACAAGCAGTGCTCCAACAATCATTCTGATGTAACCCAAATCTTTTATGAAAACTGTGATTTTTTTCCGAATGATAAAGATAAAAAATAGGAAAGATAAGTCAAATTTCCATCTCATGAAATGGAAAAAATTCCATCTTATGAAATGATAAAAAAAATACACAGGCAACCAATTTTGAACTTTCATTGTGTTGGAATTTGTGCTATGCATTGCCTTTTAAACACCAAAGTTGAGCGAGTTGCTTTTAAAACCTTTTACCACATTAGGTTCTTATGTATTCCAGGGAATGTATATTCTGGGAAATTGCTGGTGATTGCAGTTTATGATGCTTTGTCTACTGGAATAACTAATAAATTAGTCTGGTTTCAAAATGTCTACAAGGAAAAAAGCCTGTGAATTCCATTAGTATAAAAGTAGAATAACAGAATAGTGAATTATGTCTAAGGTTTCCTTTCCTTGTTTCTTTTAGTACCTTGATAGATTGGCTTTGATTCTAACTTTTCATGTGATTTATGTTTTGGAGACAAAAATTACCAAGCCAATAAAGCTATGAGCAGATCAATTGTCTGTTTCTCAATTAATTGACTGTTTTCAGTTGAAACACCATATTTGTCATTATTCAAATTGCATTTAATCATGGGGTGGAACTCAAGCATTCAAATGATTTACCAACAAAGGAATATATGGTGATTTTATTCTGAATCACTTTTAGAAACTTATGGAGAAATCTTACCATTCACATAAAAGTATCAAAACCCTTACTATATTCAGAGAAAAGCCAACCTGTCAATCAGGAAAAGCACAATCATAGAGCATTTCATTCTTTCATATACTCACATAATCATTCTAATTCCCTTTTAAAGTATTTTTGGATTTTTTCAACACTTTTTTCTCTTCTTTATTTTCTGTTACCATTTTATGAATTATTTTTCATATATGAACAGGGATCAGAGTTAGTTCAGAAAGCTGAGAACACTAGTGTGTCTGATGCTTTATCACTAAGGGAAAACTTTCCCATAGTGTAGGTGTACTCATAGTCTAAATTATGAGTGCAATCATATTCTGCAATATCCATAGTTTACCATTGCATTATTGCTTTTCAGGGCATGTAACAGATCTTAAAATCAATGATTCTGTTTCTAAATTAAGCAGTCTAGCATCTCAGCAAGAATTTCATTGTCATTTGACTAAGATTGATAATGGTTTTACAAATAAGAAAAAAATAAATAAGTGTATTTTGCAAAAAAGAAAAGTTAAGTTTTTTCATCCTTGCATTTCCAGAGCAACAGGTTAATTCAACCCATAGAAACATGGTTTCGTAATGTGTTCACTATATTAATAACTTTGTTCCTAATCAGAGTACTTTGCTCAGCTTCAAGTACCATTGCAGCAACAACACATATGTGTATACATATATATACATATGTAAAGTAAACAGGGGGGTTGGAACTACGGGATTGTTAAGGTCCTTTCCAAACTAGGCTTTTCTATGATTCTGTGATTTAAAATAACTTTTGAAAAGAGCCTATATTAATCAAAGGCTAGTCACACTTTTTTGCAATGTTCTTAACAGCATTTTGTTGATTATGCCAAACTACTTCTCTCTTTCTTTTTTCCTGCATTAGGTTCTGAGTACTAACAATGAAAGTTCTAGAAATTAGCTCTCTCTCAGTGGCTTCTGTTGTTTCAGGTTTCACTGTCAATTGTGTTGTCAACTTTACAAATGTCTCTGAATCTCTCAGAGTGATCTGTTCTGTTGGTGGAGATGATGCCTGCTAGTCTTGACCGCTATTTTATTTTAATTTATTTTCCTTTCACAGTATTCTATTATATCTAAGAAAATTTTTAGTTTGAAAGGAAATAAATATATCTGGAAAATATATGCTCTTTTCCTTCAATTTCCTAAAAAAACAGATCAACCAATCTTACACTTATGAATCCTCAGTTAAATTCCTGGCCTACTATTTAAAAAGGAGAAACTTCTAGTAATGGTCCTTTAGAACAAAAAGTATGTATTTCCGACACCTTACAACACAAAAGTTAAAAGATACTACCTCTGGTATTATGCAGGAGGAGGCCAAGAGGTGCAGCACACAGGAAAATGGTGGGTTGTTTTTAGAATGTTATGTTATGTTATGTTATGTTATGTTATGTTATGTTATGTTATGTTATGTTATATGTTATGTTTTATGCTACTGTCTTTTTTGTCAGTTTTGTCAGTTTTTTCTCTTTGTGAAGTTTATTTTGCCAGTTCCAGTAACAGAGCCACTACTGACCAAAGCTGATCCCATAATGAATGCTCATTGTGTCTCTGTGATAACATATTTAGAAAAGGGTAAAAATCACTGTACAGCAGAGAGATAAACAGCGCTGCAGACACTGAGGTCAGTGAAGGAGGAGGGAGAGGCTGTGCTCCAGGTGCAAATCAAACTTTTCCCTGCAGCCCATGGAAGAAACCCCATTGGGCAGGTGGATATGCCCTGGAAAAAGAAGAACCCATGCCACAGCAGGCTACAAGCAGGATCCTTGGGCTGTGGAGAGGAGCCCATGCAGGAGCAGTTTTTCTGGCAGGAACTACCTCTTGTGGGAACCAACACTGGAACTGTCTGTTTCCAAAGGACTGTATCCCATGGAAAGGAGCCATGCTGGAGCAGTTGTGGGGGAATTCTAGCACATGGGAAGGATCCACACAGGAGGAATTTGTGAAAGACTTCATCATGTGGGAGGGACTTGACACTGAAGCAAGGGAAAAGTGAGAAGGAGGAAGGAGCAGCAGAGACAAAATGTTATGAACTAACTGTAAGCTACGTTCCTAATTTCCCTCCACTTCTTCAGGCAGGGAGGTGATAGAAGTGACAGGAAGAAAGACGTGAAGCTGACCCTGGGAAGAAGGGGAGGGTAGGGGAAAGATGGTATTATTTGTCTTTGTTTCTCACCATCCTACACCGTTTCTATTTGGCATTAAATTAATTTTCCCCACTCAAGCATCTTTTGCCTGTGATGGTAATTAATGAGTGTTTTCCTTGCTTTCTGTCTGAGACTTTTCGCCTATTTTCTCCCCTTTTTGTGATGAGAAGAGGAAGTGAGAAAGTGGCTTAGGGGGCATCTGACAGCCAGCCAAGGGTAACCCACCACATTACTGTATGTCTGTACTCTTTGGAAATACCATAGGTCAAAATTATTCTTGTGACATAGCTTTCACATCAATTTCACTGCCATAATAAAGTGTGAAAATCAGAAAATGATACAATGTGATATATTTAAAATTAATTGAAAACAAGTTTAGTTAATAATTTTGAAAGTAGATACTGTGCAGTTAATTAAAGTTTCATCTGTACATGTTGATTTAGTTAAGTACCACCTTACCACAGCATCATTTAATTCCTTTCAGTGTGTTACAAGGATATGTAGAATTAATTTTTTTTAATGTTTAAGTTAACTATTTTTAATAGTATTGTGTAATTTTCAACCTAATAATTTTCTTAGGATAACTAAATATAAAATGTAACAAATTTTTCTTTCTTTTAAGATTTTACTTAAAAAAATACTAATGACATTCTAACTCATACTGAATAACCTAAAGTACTGCCTTTTTCTTTGTATTGCATTTATGTCAATAATAAAGTATAATGTTATTTAATCTGTTAAAATTTTAACATGAAAAAATGGTAACACTTAAACCTAGATTTCTTATAGTAATATATTTAAATACCATCAAATCCTCCTAGTTATTGCTTCATTGCAAGCTAGTGCTTTGTAGCAATTTTGTCTCTTTGACTTAAGGAAAGATATCAGAATTAATCTATATATTCAAAGTTAGCTTGTTAAAATGAGTTAATTAAATAAATGCACTTTTATAATCAGTAATTCTTTTAAATCAATTATTATTATAAATATTTTTAATTCTTGTTTTAATCAATAATCCATACTATATGAAGCTGAAATATGACAAAACAATTTCATATCATGAACAGCATTAGATATTTGCAATAACATCAAATGAAAATGCAACCTAATTCTGTGGTACAATGTTAATTTAAAACCAGAGATGAACAAGAATAAAAATACTAAACACCAACCAGCAATTCTAATATTTGGGGGAGTTACTACACCTCTCTTTACAGAGAAGACAATAACAAGAAAAAGGAGCATCTATGCCAAGAAACCTCTTAGGAAAAAAACAGTTGAACAAGGTGGGAAAGTGTACCAGCCTTTAGCTTGTGAAGTCTGTTGTTTTGAAAAATGGTCTCAATTAAGGCTGAATTCCAAAAATAATATTTTAATATTTCTAATCTCAAACAAATTATATTATTATTGTTCATTGTTTTAATGTGTTTATCTCCTGACTTTTTATATGCCATCAGCTGTTTTCATGTATCAGCTGTTTACGTGACAGACCTTGTAAGGGCTGTTTTGCAGTAGAAGAAGTATCTGCTGCTCAGACTGCTAACTATAACATTAAAGGTGTATAGATATCATGGTGATGTAAAAATAAGAAGAGTTTCTGCATTCTTAGCAGTATCTATCTTTTAGAATTCATCATGACTTTCTAAAATTATTCCTTTTTTTACATCCAAATTTGTGTCCTCCTTTCCCTCTAAATCTCCCCAAGCCAAAAAGAAAATCACAAACCTTTGTTTGATCTGAACTTGATCAGTCTGTTTTAAGGTGGCATAGTGTCCTTTGACACACCCTGAAATAACCTTATGGCATGGAAATGAATCCGCAAGCATATTTTGAAACACACGTTCAATTTCAGCCCCCTGTTCCTGACATAGAATCTGAGCATCTAAGCTCAGTTGAATGTAAGTCATACCTAGCAAATATATTATTTTCCTGGCTTGAGCTTTCATTCTGTAAGTACTATGATATGTCCCATAAAAACAGTATAATATTTTGAACCAATTTCAGTTAGAAATCACTGTCACATTTTAATGAAATGATATTTTTGAAAATTCAAGCAGTCAGACTGTTATAGTTTGCGTAGACATCTGTATTGTTTTCTCTGCTATGAGATTACCAATACAATTTCACATCACAGAATGTTTCCATGAGTACTTCAACTTATTTAAAAAATTTACAATGGCTAGTGAATACACATCTGACATATTTTCACAGTTTTATTCAGTACTTCCTTGTAGTGCATTTATTATTTGTCCACAATAAATACACCAGACCGACATCTGAATTTGGAACCAAATGTTGGGAGTTCCAAATAAAATGTCTGAGTTACTTGTGATTCAGATCTGCTTAGAATCAGCTAGTAACATTTCCTGTGATGAAACCAGTGATCAGTCGTTTGTCTATAATCTTCTTTTTATACCGGAACTTACAAACTTTCATAAACTTATTTGTTTATGAAACAAAGGTAACATTTGTGTCTGTTATATTGATAAACATTTGAAAATACAGCACATCTGCTTGAATTGCCACTGGCTTATTGGAATCATAGCAGAGTAAAGGAGAATGCCAATGCAATCTCTGATTTAGGACCTTGTCATGTACATCTAATGTAGTTTGTGCAGCTACATTCACGTGGAAATTTTCATACACCTGATATACTTCATAATTATTCTGTGATTCCAACGGTTATGCGTGATGCCTATGGTAATATCCATTAGTTCACGATTCAAATATTTCTGCAAGCAATTTTTCTTTCTTTCATGTGGGTTCCTTCTCTTTTAGCAAAAATTGGATAAATAGAATTGAAAGTGATATTTTATCCTTAGGGTCTTGACTTAAGCTTTTTTAGCATCTCATGGTAATCTGCCAAAATTGCCATTGGTACAAGCATGTCATTGGCAATTATGTGGAAAATCTCAATATCTCCAAATGTTTCATTGATCTTTTTTCTTTTAATGCATCGTGAATTTCAATTCTTCCTTTATTTCAAAAGGCAGACGGGAAAGCATATATCTGCCCCAGGGTGTACTAAAGTGTACACTTTGGATGATTCCTCACCTAGTCTGACTTGCAAAAACTTGTTTTTCAAATTTAGAACAGTAAGATAGGTTTTCAAGTTTGTCAGTCCTGTCTTAATATAATCTTGCTAAAATCTGTGCCTTCCAGTAAAATCCCAATCCCCACCATCCCTCTGTTCATCTACAGACCTACAAACCCACAGAAAGCAGAAATTATCACTTTCTTTCCTATCTATAGAAATTCACACCTGAATTCACCTGCCACAGTAAAAAGACACATTAGAGCTATATGTGAGAGATATGGTCAGATAGCTGATGTATTAATAGCGATAGGCAATATTGGAACTCTTTTTTCCTTCTCACTATGTCATTGCAGAGTGAAGTGAGTTGGGAAGACTCCATGTGCAGTATGTCTGTTCCATTTACTAAGTTAGGTTTAGATGCCAGGTAGGGTGGTACTCTTGTAGGGTGAAGAAACACCAGCTGCTCCTGCCTCACAAAGCAGATAGTTCTTTCTCAGTGGCACTGAATATGAAGTTAAGTTTGAGCAAGACAATTTCAGCATTTCGAAAGTTTCTGCAATTTAGTTTTGTATCATTTTGCTCTGTTGCTGTTATATACTTGTTGATCTGCTTTTACACCTAGTGAGAAGACCACAACAGTAACTCATGAACAAAAGTCTCTTGCAAGTATATTTTGAAACCTTGCCTAAGAAATCATCCAAAGTGGAAAGCAAGTTGTGCTAACTCCCCTATCAACAACAGTTGCTAGAACATTCAAAGTTTCTTAAGCTATTTGTAGCAGGGAGGATTGTGTTCAGACAGCATATGTTAATCAGATACTTTTGTAGATTTAGGAGTTGTCACACTTGTCCAGAAGATGAGGGCAGATAATTATTGTTTAATGACTCCTTGAAAAATTGATTCTGTAAAAAGTAAACAAACAAAACAAAACTAAACCAAACCAAAACAAACCCAAACCCCCCCCAAAAAACCACCTCCCCCAAAAAAATCAAAACAAAAAACCCACAAGAACAACAACAAGAAAAAAAGCTCTCTTATCACTCTACTTACTGTACTTCTAATAGAACATTTGCTCCCTAAGAATCAGTGGCCACTTTCAACATAGTGTCTTGCTATTTTTTTTGCAGCACTTTGTGTAATACTTGATCTCAGACTGCAGTCTCAAGAGGAGATTTCTTTACTAGATAGACAACATGTATTCAAAAATTTGACTTTGATGTGTACTAGTCTTGTGCAGTCATTCAGTTCAAATCTTACTGGATGTGTGTTTAGATCTTCATACATTATTCTAAAAAATAGATTTAATAAAGATAAATATACATGAAAACATAAACTTTTGTTGCTATTCTTGAAATTATTTCATGACTAATTAATCAAATAGAAAATAATATAATTATGTTCTTATATTTATAAAATTTATGTGAAGGATATTTTATTTCATATTATTTCTGTGAAACATACGTCTTTATAAAGCTGTCATTTTCAGTGATTGAGTGACCAACTGGGATGTCTTAGCAAATGAAAAGGATTTAAAGATAATTTTTAAGGAGAAAACAAAGTTGTGAACTTTTGCCATAATGTATGATGATTAAAAGTTTTTACTATAAAACCAAATAAGGGCCTAACATAGAATTTTGAAAGGTAGGCATAAATATTTTTTATGCCCCAGAATTATTTCTCTCCCACTATATATCTTAGTATGTAGAATTATTCAAACAAACAAGATAAAGAAAGTTTAAAAGACAGCCTTAAGAAAGGCATATTCTCTGTTACATCACTCTGGGAAAGGTGAAGTATGAAAAAATTAGTTATATGTGCATATTTTTTTTGGTTTTGTTATAACAGTGTACATGTAATAAAATTTGTATCCCAAGGCCGAAGAGGGTGATATCTCACCACCAGTATTGACTTCATAGAAAATAAGCCTTTTTAATGTCAGGAGGTATCAATGGCATATAGCAAGACCAAACACTAAAATGAAATACCACAGCATTCAATTGTCCTTTCATAACTGAAAAGGATAGCAAGGAAGAAATATATGGAAGTTATTGATCATTGTACAGAAAAGAAAGAAAATAGTGAAAAATATGGAAAGAAGTTTTATTCATGACTGAGATACAAGAAAGTATCAATATCATTTTATAAAACATTGATAAAGCCTTTGCAGAATACTGTGTAGTGTTCTGGAAAACCATGTTCAAGAAGAATTCTAATCAAGCAAATGCAAAGTCAATCTATTAAGACTATTAGAAAACATATTTCAATTCATTAAAATAAATACAATAAAAGCTTCTGACTCAGTTAGTTTTGCAAAATAAAAAGTTGAAATTAATATGGTTTATACCCTTTAAATATGTGTAGAGAAAAAAGCAAAGTAAATGAATATTTAAATTGAAGGACTAAGGTTGGGACAGGAAAAGTATTCATACAAATTTGGTAGATTTTTTGGAAATTTAGGCAAAATTTTTGCTATTAGATGGACGAAATCTTCTAACATAAGATTACTAAACACAACAGCCCATGAAATCTCTTCTTTCATTCTTCATGGGTTTTCAACTCACTCCTGTTTTTTCTTCCTTTCTTTTTTTCCCCCCTCTGGTTCATTCCAAAGATAAAAAATAACTAAGGATTTGGGGGATTATGACAAAATGTTTTTGATAACAAATGTGAAACTGGATTATTGCCATTTAAAAACAGATGGAAAACATTTCTAAATATACCCAGGAGGCTAGAAATCCTGAAAAAGCAAACCCACGAATATCTCAATAATACAAAATTCCAAATAGTATTTTAACAGTTTCTTTTCAGCATGCTCATTATGTGTGTGATAAAAAATAATGAAGGTACAAAATTTCTTCATATTTATTAATGCCCTTATTAACTTTTTAATTTTATTTATCTTTTCATCGGCTTTAACACTTTTGAACATACATTGCACAATGCTTCACATGAATCTAGATCAAAACCCCCCACTTCCTGGAATAAGCTGGGATTTTCATGTATTTTAGTGTATTGGGGTGGTGTGAAAAAGTTCTGTTGCAGAAGGGGTCTACAGGGGTGGCTTCTGTCAGGAGCTACCAGAAGCTACCTCCATGTCCAGCAGAACCAGAACCAGATGGCTCCAAGATGTACCCACGCTGGTCAAGGCTGAGCCCAACAGTGATGGGAGAAGCCCTTCTGTAACATTAGATCTGAGAAGGAAAAATATTATTATGGAGCCAACTATTTCTGAAGTGACTGAGTGTTGCAGAGTTGTTCCTGCAGCAGCTGCAGTGTAATGCACTACTAAGGCATTTCCCAGCATATGGGCTTTGATTGTCCAGTAACAGATATCTGCAGTTTACAACATGTGATATATGGAACGTTGCTGGCTGTACATACAGAGCATCATTTAAGTTGATTTTTTAACTCGAAGATGCAGGCACTGATATTATTTAACAAAGAAAAATATTGCACATATCACAATATACATTTTGATCTCTTACATACAATGATTTCAGGCAGCACTAGTTGACATCATTAGACTCCATTCATGTACTTGTCATTTAAGTTTCCATAGAAACTGGTATTGCAAAACAAAATGGAGAAATAGGATTGAGAAACATGGAAAAATATAATTAGAAAAAATATGATTAAAATGAGCAGGTTGCAGTTTACCAATATTAGACCCTCAAAACAGTGAGCAATCTGTGTCTAGAAATCCTGTCAAAATTAATGGCAGTTGCAACAGACACAGCTGCATCAAATGCTTTGTTGCAAGTGATATTAGATTATTTATGGTACGTTAGTGAATTCAAATGTTGTTTTAGTACAGTGTCATAACAGAGGTTTCTGTTTGTTTGTTCTTCTTGGGAAGAAAGGAGAGAGATTATATTCTGGGGAACAGAAAATATGTTTGAGTTTTTTACAGTCAGCACCTCTCAAGTTTCCAATCTCTTTCTGAATGAATTGACTACACATGGAAAATATCATCCTGATTTTTCTTCTTAGTTAATCTTCTGTATTTTTATCCCCATAATACACTTCATTTAAAACATTTTCCTGTTGTTTTACTTCATTTATTTGGCATAATAGAAATAAAACTTCTATTTAGTATATGTTACAATGAAGAAATAGCTTCATCTCTACAATAAAACCAGAGACGTTTATTATGTAATGGTAACTCTTTGTATCACAAGAACTTGCACTCAAAATTTCAATGGTTTATTTACTAGAGTCTGATATCAGTCCTATACTACTTGCAAACTGAAAAGAATTCCAGACCCTCAACCAGTTATGACCTGAAATATATATTAGAATAATAGAGACCTATTGGGAGGGAAGATTGTGTTTTCTGATGGCTTTGCTGTGCATATTTTAATTCTGTATCTTACATCCACAGCACACTAGAGAATTTCATTTGTTTTCAATCTGTAATTAAAAAAAAAAAAAAAAGAGGAAAAGTATTGATTTTTAAATTGTGAAGAGAAACACAAAATACTTTTTAAAAATCAAATTTTATGGTTGCCATTTCTTCCCAAAATGGGATCTGATATACAAGAATTTCTATGCAAATATTAATTTTTATATCTTCCTTACAAATGGAATACAGGTTTTGATTTGCAAATGGAAAAATAACCCCCTGTATTTAAATCTCAGGTGATTTATTGAAAGATGCGTTTTAACTACAAAAACCCTGGAAGGCAAATCATGGTTATGACCATTCAATGATAGCGTTCCTCATTTTGCCCATAATTTAAAATTTTGACTAGTTAATATGGACCATACTCAATTGCTATATTCAATGGAATTACCTTGTGAGAAAAGATCAGAGGCCCCTTTTTTTCCCCAGACCTTTTAGAAGAAGGCAGGTGCTGATTTATATTATAATAAGAATATGGCGTCATAAGTAATAGGAAAAGAACAAAGGAAATATGTAAGACTACACTTGTAGAGTTATGCTGCAATTGTGATGGTCAGACAGATGTTATAACTGAGAATCTCTTAAGTGCAACACTATTTTTCATGACGTCTTGTGGGCTCGATATTTTCAGAGCATGAGAATTGCTGAGCTCTTCCCAAGGGAAACTTTTCAACAGTTTTCTTTTTTCCCAAAACAACCTTGTGTAAACAATATTCTTTTCCCATAACAATAGGTGTTGTTTGTTATTTCTGTTACTTAGCCAATGGGAGAGGTGTCAGTCCTGTGGACCAACATGTATCTTCTTAGCACAACATGTTATAAAAGGGCTGAATGAATTGTAAATAAAGCCTTCTGATTTCTACTGCCTTCTGACTGGAGTTAAGCATTTTTATTTTTGTCCTATTGAGACAATGTCTATATTGCAAAGTCTGCATGTAAATAACTTAAAATTTGTTCTTGAAGCTATAGAAAGAATATTTAGGATCTCTTTAGCCTTTGTTTGTCTCTTTTTTTTCCTTTTCAGTAATCCAGGGCATGAAAATTGTTATCTTGATTGATCATAAATTGACATCATCAAATGACAATCTTTACTTTCCTATTGATTATCAAAGTTAAGAGATGGCCTATTTCCTGCCATTTTTTAAACGATGTGTAAAGTTTTTCACTGGAACTTCCTTTACCAGTGACTTCCTATTAAGAATCCTATCAACTGGCCACATTGGTTTTTTATTTGATTTTACAATAGTAGCATAAAAATTTAGTATGTGACATCTCAGCCTGTTGCAGTCTGGTCCAGTGGTGGAGGTGCCACAACTTTCCTCGTCAGAAGCATCTTTAAAAAGACACTCAGCTCAACAGTACAGGCACTCTCAGATGCAGAGTGATCAGCATTTTTGTGCACTCTCAGGTGTAGAGTGATTTCGCCCTTTGTGAGGCTGCCTGAGCAGCAGAGCAGCATTTGCCACCTCAGGTGATGCAGGAGTAAAAGCAGTGAGATTAGGTCTTTCCAATCTCCAGGACAGTTTCTTTACTCCACGAGGTCCAAAGGGGAAAGAGCCAGCTGGTGCCAGGGAAGCTTGACTATATAGGTAGCCAGGGGTGGGGTTTCACAACTTGGCCAATGGGGAAAGGAACAAGTAAAGGGATCAATCAGGGAAAGGATTCAAAAAGAACCAATCAGGAGGGGTAAAAACCAGGAATGAGGAGAATAACCAATGAGATATGAAACATTAACACAGAACTGCAAAGGCTCATGGGTTGTTGTATTTTTGCTCACCCTGACCCAGAAGGAAATCTCTCAAAGGGACTTCCCAAAGGAGAGTCACTGCTAATTGAAGGAGCCTAGGGACTGTGTACTTTTCAAGGGAATGAATTGCTCTTTGTGGATGGTCCAGGGACCACCACATCAACCTACTAAAGCTGATGAAATATAAGATAAACGGAAAGAAAGTAAATATTTAATGTGAAAATCTTATTAAGATATGTATTCTATATGTGTTTATTTGCACAGGTTAATAAACTCATGCCTACTCAGTCTTTCTGTCTCAGGAAGTAGTTAACATAGGTGCTACTGATCCTTAATGAGCTTTTTTGTAGACTTCTAAAAAGTATTATAATAGTGTAAGGTCTGAACCTCTGACCTTGAGACACATGCATTATAGATTCAATTTTTTCCTTTTTTTTCACATCAAGAAATGCTGTAATCATACCTATTTATTTCCCCCTCCTAATTAAATAATGCATGTGGAAAAATGAATTTCTATGTTTAATGTGTGAGAAGAAAGTTCCAGTGAAGAGAAAAAGACTAGGTGTCCTGTAGAATCTATGACAGCTAATTATTTAAATATTATCTGTCATAAGCAATTGATTTAAAAGCTAATACATATATGTATTCCACATTAGATAGTAAGAATATTGGTTCCCATTTCGCATGCAAAACATACCTTAGTTGAAGTTCAATTTAATAATAAATGTGAATCATTAGTAAATTACTGGCCACTTGCTTTCAGAATGAATCTTTTAAAAACAACATTAATTTTGATGGAGTTTTATGAGGGTTTTTCTTATCAGTGGTTATAACTGTATTTTTATTTTAAAACTATTCATAGAATTCATGAGGGCAACTGTAACACTGCTTAGAAAAGGGACACTGAGTTATATTAATATATATATGCAGTGAAAACCTGTCAGTTACAGAAAAATATCAGTTGTCCTCCATCATGCTTATGCTAATTTTTAACTCTTATCCTGCACAGTGTACTCAAGCAGGATGAATTTATACTCAAAATTATAGAAGTGAAAAGGACACAAATCAAAGTAACAGCATCTACTAAGAGGCATATACATGCATCTCAAAGGGCCAATATAGTTCTAGGTATTTCAAAAATTTACAAAAAAATGTAATTTCACAAATAAATTGACCTGCATAAAGGTGCAGCAAAATAACTCTGCCTGCAGAGTCTATGTGCAGGTAAGAACAATATGAAGTATAAAAATTATATAATTATTTACGCGAGCCAGAGTTCCGCTTGTGTAGATTTCAGCTCTTGATGCCAGTTTTGTTTGTCCTGTAATTACTAGAATTTTTATTAGAAGAATGAGACATTGTAAGAACTACTAGAATTCTTTTTTCTTAAGAAATAAATTATATGCTAAATATATATAGTCAGAGATTATTAGAAAATCTGTGAAAGGTTACTAATTTTTAAGAAAGAACCTTTCACAGAAGTGGTTTTTTTTCAGAAAAGTTTTGTGAGCATAATCTTGCTCAAAATAAACCAGCATTATTTAAATAGAAACTGCATTAAATAACTGAATTCAGTGAGAGTTGCTAGCAGAGTATACTGATGTTTGTGTTGATCAGTATGTTAAATATTAATCAAGTTGTTGTGCAAGAACCCAAGCAAAGACCAAAACAACAGATTGATAGCAGTGGGTATGTTAAATGAATGTGCTATGGCAAGGGAACAAGAAAAATAACTTTTTAATTTTCCATGTCTTATTCGGTAGTTTTACACTTTTAAACACACACACACACACACATATATAAATCAAAATTTACATATAGAAAAATGGATATGTTGTTCATAATTACATCCAAGTTCAGCTGTTTTGGAACTTAAAGGTTATGAAGAAGTAAAAGTACCATAATATATATCAATCCATAGATAGGTAAATTCAACATGCATATTTACCCACATCTGCTTGCTTACATCTCTACACATAAACCTCATTAGGAATAGTATAAACTATATAGTTTAGTTTAAGTAAAAAATAGTATAAGTGTTGTTGTTGAACCACTGAATCTTTCTGAACCTTCGTTTTTCTCACTAAAGCATCTGAAATTTCTTTTTCCATAAACTTGAAGAAAAAAAATATTCGTAAAGGAACTTAGGGGAAAACAAAAATGATTCCCAGTACTCAGATGTAGATGGAATAAGTTTTTAGACAACAGCTTGAAAAACAGCTTTTCCAAAACACAACTTTATGCATTTTCGAATGTTTGGATTCCAACTCTGAAATGGTAGGAGAAAACCATAAATTCAAGTGCAAATGTTCCTAGGGAGGTCATCAAGTTTTAAGAAGAAAAGGTTTAGGCAGTTGATCATTTATTTAGTCAGCTTAGTGGAAAATAAGTTTTTCAAAATCCTCAAACAAACAAAAAAATTAAAACCTCTTCTAGAAACATAACAGAATAGCAGTTAAGAAGAGTTTAAGAAGAACATAGAACCTCAACTCTTACCCTATATATCAGAAAAGTAAAGCTGAATAAATGAATAAAGCTAAATGTTCCTTAGCTGGTATTTTTTCAGTTTCTCTACCCAATACTTTTCAATTTCCCCTATCACAAGTCCTTGTGAGACAACTTCTTGAACAACTGGCTTTTACTCTGTGCTATCCGTAGATGAGGTATAAGTAATTCAGGGTCTCAAGAGTACAAAAATTTTCCCACTCATAACACTTGCTGCTGTTGTTTCAAAATGTCAACAGGAATCTGCCCAGATCTGATACAATGTGCTATCAAGTCTTGAAGAATCATGATTTGCTGTTCTCTTGGGTATAATGGAAATACCTGAAGGTTATAGATGCTCTTATAAATGCCTGTGGGATTTTGTCTGCTTCTTACCATCTCCTTGACTTCAGTCCCTAAATCCATTCTTGTTTCCATTGCTTAACCTTTTAAAAAAATGTGTAAACATTTCCTACCATTACTTTCTGGGCTTTTATGACCTATATCTTTCTTGCATTCTGCTCTCTGGTCTCTCTTCTCTGAAAGATTTTCTGACTCCCCTGGAATTATATCTTCATGGTGTTTCAGTCATATTCGGGGAAAGTTGGGATCTCCTTTGATGTTACATTAAGTCTAAGGATAAATGTTTTATATTTGAATTTTCCTCCATTTGCATGATCATCATTTCAGGTTCTTGCCTCTTGAATTTTGGCTGTCTTCAAATCCAAAGACACCTCTAATCAGAAATCTCCAAGAAAACTAGCCATGTGTTCAACAAAGTGGATTGTATTTTTAGATTTCACAGCTTTCTCACTAGAATAGTGAAATCAAACCCTAAAATGTTAGAATTTAAATATATGCTCATTCCTGGGGTGGGGATAGGAGGAAAAAAACCAAAAAGAATAAAGTAAATAGAACAACACAAAGGCAACACTTAAGAACTATCTGTCTTTACCTCAGGTGAATAGACCTTTGAGACATCCTCAGTCAATTTTTATAAACAAAGAGAAGAAAATTTGCTTGGGCATATGTAAATAAAGAAAAAAATTCAAATTATTTAATACACATTTACTATTTTTACATATTAATGTGTATATATATATATATATATATATATATATATATATATAATGTATATATATATGTGTATATATATGTGTATATACATATATATGAGGAACACATACTAAAGATTCTACTTCAATGTGGAAACAACCCTAGGAATCCTTCCTCAAATTTTACACAGCCTATCTATGGGGTCAGAATTGAAAATGGATATATAAATATGAGCAATTTCTCCTCATAGTCACACATCAAACAACTTCTAGGAGCAAGAGTCATAGCTTCTGAGTCTTATGGTGTATATAGGTAAGTGGCATCACAAGAAAAAAATACTGAGATTGTCAAAACAGAAGTTGGGATCAATCAGCTTCTAAAAATTATGAAAAGGAAGATTATTTATGGCCATGGAAAGAGAAAAAAGTCCTTTTGTTGCCATATTCTTCAGGATGGCAAACAAAGACTAACCATTTAGCAAAGTACAAAATTATACATTTTACACTTAAGTGAATAAAACTTCCAGATGTCAAGTCATTTATCAACAAAGTTTATTCTGTTTCCAATACCTTTCAAAATCCAATGAAATTTAATTACTGTGAAAACCACTGCGAATAAACATTTTAGCTCTATGTATCCATGCATAATGTACATTCCTATACAGTCATGCCTGCATATTTAATCACAGGTATAGAAAGAAAAAAACTCAAAAAATGACAAGTTGTTCCATTATTTAAAATGTCATAAATTTTAGATGTAAAAGTTGGAAATTTTAATTTTTAAATTTAAGTCATTGTAAAAGTTAAGGTAAGAAAAGTGAGGCACAAATGACACCACTTTTGTCTGATGGCCTCATACTCAAAACTGCACAAAAAGTCTCGAGTTTTCGTAATAAAGAGATAAAGAGTTCTAGCTGGGGAGAGGGCATGCCTCTGTGCTGGTATTATATATGTGTCCTCGTGAGAACCAACTCCTTTCACAAGAATAGCATCTGAATGTTACTGTGATTATATAAGATAAGCATATGGTTCATTCAGTATAGCTCCGCAGTTGTAGGAGTTGAGAGGCTTTTTATACAAAAGATGATCCATCTAGAAACTAATAACTTGGAAATTTTGCATTAAGAATGTTTAAGTCAACATTTCTGTAGCTTCGATATTTTAAAGATAAATATATGTGTTAATAATAATGGTGTTAGTTTTTAGTCTGATTGGACGTAGGCAAAGTCAAATTCACTGAAAAGATCCCTTTTGATAAATTCTAAATTAATTGGCAGATGATTATGTTTACTGCCTAATTTTAGACACTTTTTGGTGCCTCTGTTGGAAAGCAAGTCTCCATGGATGCTATACAAGAAGAGTAGAGGCCAATGTAAAGGGAATGCATAATTGTGTAAATTGATATGTGGGTTTTTTCAGAGAGGTATTTCTAAATATAAACAACTTTGGATGGATATTCTTAAACTATTCTACTACTGCTCTCTCTATATTTTTCAAAGTGCCTTTCATTTATTGTGGTATCCTATAGTCATCTACAGTCATAGTTTATGTATTTGCTCTGTGACACATAATAATAATAGTACTTATAGATACATAATAGTAATATTATTGCTCTACTGATACAGCTTGTGGGTAGCTACTGCACACTTTCATGATGGATTGTTTTTTGAGTTTCAGAGATCAGATAAAAAAGACTTGATAAAGCAGTGGTACTACAAATCAGATTACAGCATAAGGTTTTAATAGGAACTTAAGGACAAAACATCCCAAAATATTAAAAATATACTCACTATTAGAAGATTTTCCTAAAGAAGGATGCCTTTATCCAATGTATCCAAAAAGATGAAATTTTTTCTTATTCCTGAAACATAGGGAACACTTGGCTCGTGTCATCCTGAAGTGTGGAAATCTCTATGGATAAAAAACATTCAGGCCAGATAGAAGGTGTTACCTCAAGAAAGGGCAATGCAAGTTAGTTGCTTAACTGAAATTCTTGCTTTTCTTCCTTTTTAAATTTCTTCACTGTCCTGTGCTTTCATCTAAGTCTAAGCATAAGCCTAACTATAATATTTACTAATAATTAGCAAATGAATATTTTTTAACTAATTTTAAAATTTCATTGTAGTCAGGAAAATAACTCATTAAAATATACCACAGGATTACTGACCATCTACTCCTTCTGACACTTTGTATTATATCTACCTATCTTCCTGAGGAAAACGTGCTGTATATTGCATCCCTACTTGTGGCATGAATCCTCTAAGTGTTAAAGTGCTACGTACCAATTTAACAAATAAACATTTAAACTGAATAACTTACTTCTCAAAATTTACTATTCTAAAAATAAAATTTAAAGCTACTTTAGATTTTTTTTTCTATCACTAGACATTTGGAATAAAATCTCTTTCCAAAATACTTCTTCTGGATTGTTACTTCTTTAATGGGGGGATGCTTTGTACTTTTCCAACAAGTAAAAAGTTATCCTGAAGGATGATTAGGAAATTGCTACAAATAAAGAAGCTAAATTTTGTCTCAGTTAATAGCACACATTGTGTTTCTTTCTTTAGTTTTCAAAAAGCATATTCTTTTCCTTTTTATATCTAGCTAGCCCATTATTCTTAGTTATTAAACTGTGTAATGGAACTTCCTGAAGAACTACAGACATTACTTGTTTTCTCAAATGTGAACTACAGAAAATTCAGAAACAGCAGATATAATAAAATTCAATAGTATAAGTAAATTTGTTCTAATTAGACTGACAGTATAATTTTATTAGCATTTGTGAATAATAAGTGTCGCAAGCAGAGATCAGAAAAGACACAGAAAATTGTGAGAATTTTTTTTTTTTTATTGTAGAGATAGTAATGTTACATCCCAATTTCACAGAAGCAACATTAATTAGGAATTAACTGGGAGTCTATTCATTTCCTGACGTTACTTCTCAAGTTCTTCTTTTTCCAATTGTCATGAAGATACAAGTGCTTTTATTTTTTTATCAAAGCTCGGCTATTAGATATGATATAGTCAGTATGTGTCAGTATTGTTTACCATAACATAATGCTCTAAATCTATTTTCCTTTACTGACTTAGAATACTCAAGCTTCCTTCTACACCTTATATAAAGCATGAGTAGGATCTCAGTTGTTGTTTAGGTAACATAATAAAGCACTCCTGCTTTATTAATTTTTTTTTTTCCTAATAGCGCCGATATTGCATTTGGAAGAAAGTGGAACTCTGTAGAACATAGGAGTGACCTCATCACAGTCTATAACTCCCTTGTGAGGGGAAGAGGAGCAGCAGGCACTGATCTCTTCTCTGTGGTGACCAATAACAGATCCCCAGGGAATGGCCTGCAGTTGTCAGGGGAGGTTTAGTTTGCATCTTAGAAAAAGGCTCTTCCCCCTGAGCGTGGTGGTTGGGCACTGGAACACGCTCCCCAGGGAGGGGCCACACAGCACAGAACTCTTGACTGAGCTCAGGAAGTGACTCTTGAGGATGGTCCTGTGCAGGGACAGGAGTTAAGCTTGATGGTCCTTTTGGGCCCCTTCCAACTTGGCATATGCTGCAGTAAGAGTTTTTACTTGGGCAAAGATGTCCTAAGTTTCAGTCTTTTTCTCAAGGACAAATTAGTCTAAAAACCATTCATTCTTGTGACCAAGTTCAATATTTATTCATTATGGTTATGCCCTCAGTCACAGTATTAGAATAAAAGGTATGGGGATACTTGAAATAGATGTAATTTTTTCAATATTTTTGTGACACTGAAATTCTTTAAAAGACTGGGTGTTGAAACTAAAATGCTCATAACTGGCATTTTTTTTTTTCTATTTTAAGATAAGCCAAGATTTTCTTGTGAAAGGACACAGAGAATTCAATCTATCTGGGCACAGAACCAAAGTATACTTAAATTATATTACATTATTAAACCTTTATTCCCTGAGATTTGTGTTCTGTGAGTTTTGTCAGTGGTAAAACTTACCTTGAAGTTTTGTCTTCCCTTGAATTTCCAATATAAGATGATGACTCTGTTTATTGCTTTTAAAAGTATCCTCTCCTGGGACTATATCAAGAGCTATAAAATGGTAAGATTTTATGATATATGGACACAAAGTTCCTCTGGATTCTTTTACAAACACAGTTTTGTTCACAAAAAGCAGATGTGCCAAAACAAATACACCTGCCAAATGTTGGAACCATTCAGCATTGCTTAAAATAACTGTTTAGTCCCTGAGCAGTCTGGTGTGTGCATCCTGCTGTGTTCTCTTGAATTTTCAGCTTAACTTGTCTTGTTTCTGACCATATATAATGCACTCACTCCTTTCTGCTCAGTGTGCTGGCGTACTGCTGTGACTTCTCACTGGAAAAGCTTTGGAAGCTGCAGGACACATTTAAGCCCTTGAATGAATTTTTTCAGTAATGACTTATGGGTGCCAACATTTTCTCCTGCCCTTTTTAATAAGCACTCTCCTGTTTGGACTCACTGCTGATTTTGCTTTTAGCTGTGGATTCCCTGGTGAGCATGGGGTCAACATCCCCTTCTTTGTATTGTCTCTCTCCACAGACATGCCTTCTACAGATTCACAGCAGTAATGATTTTACTTTCTTTCTAGTTCTTAGTGTAAAGTTCAATGCAAATGAATTATGATATTCAAATATGGGTCTCACTCGGGTTTAACAAGGGAATTTCCTAGAGTATTCATCATATAATTTATTCTAGCAGAACCCATGTAGAGAAAAAAAATGATATAAAATAATTCTTCAGCCCATTAGGATCACCATTAAAAATTTAAATTTCTGGGGAAGGAAGGACAGGAGCAAATTAAGTATCTTTTACTATTTTGATAAACTGAATAGAACAAATTTGCATTTGTTTTTACATGGAGACATCCATTAAATCTAAATTGCCTGGAGGGAGAGATTTGGGAGGCAGAGATTGCCAGGAAATTCTGGTTTACATCTGCTGTCTGATATTCCCTCCCACAATCCTGATATGCCAGACCATGTCTGCTTAGTTGAAGAATCCGTCTCCAACCCCTGAGTAGTCCTAAACCTACACAAGTGGCACTTCAGTAGTGTAGCTTTATAGTCTCCCTGAACAGGGAGAACCACTATTACTTACATCACACAGACTCCTAATCATTAGAAGAAATATGTAAATAAGGGAGATTATTTTATTTTATTAAACTGGAAATAAATATTACTTGATTTAATAGACAAAAGTCAATGGAAAAGTCACTTCAATGCTAGGTAATGCTTTTCTGTTTTCCTTTTTCTGTTTCAGTCTCTCAGCTATATTAGCAAGACCCTTTAGAGTAGTTTTATACAGTTAATTAAAAAATATAAATAAAGGGGCCAGAAATTGTTCTCTGGTGCTGAGGTAAAATGGCTCTGACTGTATCACAGCTGTCCTTATAGGGCTAGCTAGCTCTTTAGAGGTTTATTTGGAAGAGAATTAAATAGAGAAATCCCAGAGACAAAAGGCATAAGCTAACAAGTAAATATTGATATTGACTGCCAGTCCAGTGCTCTTACTGACCCTCCTGTATTTTATAGTCCATAGATTTCCTGGGCTGAGGCTTTAGATACTAATGAAATCTTCATTAAATATATATATATATATTTGTGATGCATAAAATCGCTGTCTTAGAGTTCTCTTACCCAGATGGCTAAAGATAGGATAAAGCACAATATCTATCAGTTATCTCAATTTACAGTAAAATCACCTATTTTTTTTTTAATTCTTTCCAGTTAAGATCTTCCTTTCTGTTCATGGAAATTTTATACTAAGACACTGATAAGCAGGAAATGTAGTCACTTTCTTCTCCCTTCCTTCATCAAATTTCTGCCACTTTCCATATTGCTTATTTTAAAGGTTAATCTTTATATAAGCATCTTCTCAGGATTATAGGATTTAACAAGCTGCAAAGTTTCTTATTAAACTCAGGCATGGTATACCAGATGGTGAAATAAAGACTTGGAATGCCTAGAATAAGTAACACAGCTCCTGTATGTGCTGTGAGTTTTAGGAAGACCTTTTTGGATATCTTGTTGAAGGTAGTTGTCATGCTATACAGACAGTATAATTTTTTTAAAACAGGATGGAGTGTCTAATGGCATAATTTGGCTCTTCAGCTGTGCAATGACATTTAATCAGCAGTGTTTCCCATAATAATCTCATACAACTACACATCTTAAATGTAATTACTAATTTAAAATGCACTACTGATCTAAAATATACAGGACAGTTTAATTAGTTGATGTGCTGTGACCACAGATATCTGCAGCTTTCTGTTTTCTAGTTCATCTCTGCATTCGTCAGATTCATGCTTGGATTCTGAAATGGTTATAGATGGTTATATAGAAACTGAAATGAGTAACACATGAACCATTTTCTGTTATCTTATTCAGAATGCCTTCTGAATGACTTTTACTTTGATCCAAACAGGTACAAAAAGGAGTTAGTGGAAGGATGACACTGGAAAATCACAGAATGTTGTTTCCTTTTAAAATATCTCCATTTGCCTTAATATTCTAGGTTAATAAATATAAATTACAATTATTTGTGAGAAAAGACATGGTCATAGAGGTTAGAGTCAGATAGTTTGAGAATATCTTCTTTAAAAATGACCAACAAGGTGAAAGTTGCAATTTCTTGTTTAACTTCTGCTAGCTAGCAGCTTGGTCTTATTCTCTAAAAATCTATGGATAGATTTTGGTAAAAAAAGTAGTGGATTATAAGGTCACTTTTCTACAATAAGTGTGCTGATAATGTACAGTCATGTGTCAAGGAATATTGTTTCAAAGGCATCTATTTCCCTAGGAAATTTTGTTTAAATGCATGCCCAGTTCAGGACCTACACTGATTATTTCTGTGTTAACAACATAGATGTGTGTCTGCTTGCAGAATAAGTTGATGTGCTGTACATGTGTTTTTAAATTATCATTCTAAATCAATAGAAAGAAGACAATCACTTTCTAATGCCAAGAATCATCTTACACAGGCAGAAAAAGAAATCTGATTTGTTATATACAGTAAAATCCATGACTAAACACTCTAGAATACATTACTGGGTTTATTGCTGAATGACAAAAAATAATTCTTGGATGAATGCCTAATAGAAACAGTGATGGCTTTGAAAGAATTTCCTTTCAGATACATTAAACTCTGTAACTGAAAAATTGATTTTAAGATGCTGTTGATTAGCAGAATAGTGCTTGCTCTGGTGGTAGGGATTGCTCTGAGGAAAGATTATTTTTTTAATGCTGTCCTGAACCACTCATATCAAAACTAAAGTTTGTCCATTTACATTTTACTTTAGCATTCAGCTACAGCTTTACAGACGTTAGAATCTGCGGCGTCATATTCAATCAAATAATTCTGAGCAATTTCACACTTCTACATAACTGAAGTATCGAAACTTAGGCTTTGATTTGAAATTATCAGCTATCTGTGATGAAATATGTGGTGAAATGGGAGAAAACATAGAGGTTGCCACACCTGCTTTTAATTGTGAGGTAAATGAAATTCTAAGTATCCATGAGAAGCATTTAGTAACTATTAGTTATTTTGGTTATTATTGCATTGAATAAATATTTGTAAACCTGAGGCTTTCAAGGCAATGTACCTTCTGTGAAGATTAGGCTTAATATTCTTTCTATTAAAGGTCACAGTTCTAATACACAAAAGAAGAGGAGGCTTTGACTAAATCATCAACCCTTACCACTCCAATTGGTTGATAACAGAAACTTTCAAAACAGGGTTAATCATAAAATGTAAACAATTTAAAAATACAAATAAAAACCTACAACATAAACAAAGGCTGACAACACCCAAGGTGTGTGGTTCAGTTGACATGCTGGAGGGGGAATGGCTTAAAACAGAAAGACAGGAAGTTTGGATTTGATATATTAAAGAAATTCTTTACTGTGAGGCTGGTGAAGAACAGAAAGACGCTGCCCAGAGGAGTTGTGGGTGGCCCATTCCTGGGGGTGTCCAGGTTGGGTGGGTCTTTCAGCAGTCTGGTCCAGTGGAAAGGGTACCTACCCTTGGCAGTGAGGTTGGAATTAAATGACCTGTAAGGTCCCTTCCAACCCAAACAATTCTGCAGTTCTGTGAATCAGGTTTTTCACAGGGTTCAAGCAAACATCAATGGAAAATATTTATATAGCATGCAAAGCCTAGTTCAAGACATTCCTTATGGGAACAGATGTAGGGGAAGAAGAATTTTTCAACTTTCTGCAGCAAATAGTTATTCACTAGATAGGTAAACACAGAAAATGCTTCCTAATTGAGTAGCTATGATACCATCCACAGCAGGGAAATAACCTTTATTCTAAAAAAGAAAATTACATTAATTAAGAAGATGACATGAACATCTTGGACTTTAGAATAAAATGAAGTATTCTAGACAGTCCAGATAATTAACAAAGTGTAGTTTGCCCATAATAACCATCATATTCTGTCAAAAAAAATCACAAAAAAATTTTAAATGCTGACTTCTTTCTTCTGGAAAAGAAACAGATAGCAGTGTGAGAGAAAGAGAGCTTTCAGATGTACCCTCAGTGGAAGTTCTTTTTTTCTTTTACTGTAAATATATGTTTATTTTAGGTGTCAGAAATAACAGTTCCACTTTACTTAACTTTTCCACTTTACTAAACTGGACATATGAAAATAATGATTTTTTTTTTTGTTTGTTTTGATCTGCCCAGTAGTATACTGAACATTTATATGTTCTAGATATCTGGGACACAGCAAAAGAGCTGAAGCTCTCAGCACAACTTCATTTTCATCAAAACATTAGTTGACGGGGTCTACCACTTTGCTGTATGGCACAAGAGAAGGTTGCACTTACAGGGTCAAGGAAGAAGAAAATGTTTTCCAGTGACTGAGTCATATCAGTGAATCTCTGTTGTTAAATGAGGAGTCAAGAATAAAAAGTTAAACCTTAAGAAATACAGTAAACATGTTTTTAGACACATAGAATTAATTCCTTCAAGATTTTTGCATGCAGCATTTATTTCAATTTTTTAACTTAAGATATATATAAATGTTATTATAATAACCCATTATGGTATTTTTAGTGTCATCTACAGGGATATGTAAGGAAAATTCTGTAAAAGTCAGTATGGCTTTTAGAAGAAGAGAATGTGAATTTTTTAGGGGTTTTTTTTATTTTTTTTTTAATAGAGATTTGGCTAGGAGACAGAGAAATGCTATATATCTAGGAACCATTAGATCTTTCTTCCTGGTTGTTCCACACTTCTGTACACTTCAGTTTTATAAGAAGGGATATGAAAGGTAACACTGATAAAAGTTGAAGGGGGAATAACTTTTTAAAAATCTTTGTTTGTTTGTTTTAATTTTATATCACTAACTGACTACATATTGACAACTATACCATCATAAAAGGGCATGTGTAAAACATTAACTTAATATCTTTGAATTATTGAGGGTAGTGAAACTGTCTGATTTCAGATTTGTTTGTGTCGTTTATACACTTCAGAGTCAGGTATCTGTAAATTTTTGGGGAGATGTATTTCACAGATTGTTAATTATGCAATGCTGTTTGAAGAACTGATGCAGTGAAAATGGATGGATCTTCTTTTCTGCAAAAAAATTCTAAACACCCTTGGGGTGTTCCATGGAATTTATTTCAAATTGAATCTTGGAAGTAAATGAGATAAGTTGCCTACTTCTCTAGGTTATCAGAAAGCTATTAACAAACTTTAGCTTTGTTAAAAGAAATAATAATGGAGCTCCATTTCCACAACATTAATTTTTCAAATCTGGTTATATCATTGAATTATAAGAGCATGTAGAATTTCTTCACCTACCCCACTCAGAACTCATCCCAATGATACATTTTAAAACAAGAGACCTGTGGGAATATGCTTTTATATTGTTATGATTGGATGAGAAATTAGAAATTTGTGTTTAAGCTTTGTATTTAAAGTCAGTGTAGTCGATCTATAGCAAGTAAGTCTTGACATCCATCTGCTGACCACTGGGAAGACATACTACAGTTGAAGGTTTAATTCTGCAGACAGAAAATTTTGGTTCTAAAATACATTTTTAATTAATCAAGTGTACATGAATATTTTCTCATTCTCTGACTAGCTCTATAATCAATACTATTTTACGTAAAGAATATGATTAATTTGCATTTATTCTTGTGATTTCTGTTGTCAATTGTATAAATTAATTGCAAAGCATTTTGTTAACATCTGACAATGGATACCATAGAGACAAATACATAGAACCTTTCTGCTATTTTTCAAGCATTGTCTACAAAAAAGGGAAGTACATTATTTATTGTAGCTTAAGACTGACAGTAGAAGACCTGTCTATGCTGTAACACCTAACCTCAAAGTCCTTTGCATTTATCCATATGTACATTTGCCTCAGAGGTTAGGGGAGAAAAATTCCTCAGCTAAGCTTTAAATTCATGGTGTTTATGTCTGTATTCCTTAATATGGTCTTCCTAAACTCATATAAAAACATTTATATGATCAGGGAGTGGAAGTAAATGTCTTTAATTATGGGTTACTGCATAATTAGTCCACTCCTGGGAATACTAAAACTCTGCATAGCCACATCAGAAAGCCTATGAAAATTTTTGAATGAGGCTGATTGCTGTAATACAGATTTAGGCTAGACTAAGTTAATTCCTGCAATGTTAAATAGTATATCCTTATAGAACTTTAAGTATTTTAACATCAACCATTTCAAAAGTACAGGGACTGCTACAGACATCTAAGTTCTGAAATATAAAATCTGATAATCTGACATTCACAGCTCCACTTGCTGCCTCTGTACACGTAAGCAAGCCTTTCAGTAAAATGAATCCTGCCTGCACAGCAGGATGAGATTAGGTTATTGCTGCCTAGGGAAAACAAACATCCAAGCAGGTGTTCCTGTCTGTGAATGTCATTAATATTTTATGTTATATATCCATTTAAATATTAAAGAAGATAGACTTTGGCACTTGTGGAATTTTAGATATGGGTATCTTAGTACAGTTTATCTTTCTCTCCAGCATTTGAATATAAGGAATCGACAATAGTAGTCTGACCTGCATACTCTTTTCAGCTTCAACAAAAGTATCAACTAAAAATATGGATTATAGAAGTAAACTAAGAGTTCATGTCACATTGCAGTGCTAGAAAAGATTTCATAAATGAGATAATTTTGCCTTTAAAAATGTGGAGTAAATAGCTAAAATATGTTCAGATTTTATTTCTTCTTGTAGAAACGCATCTTGTGTTTATCCTCTCAAGTATTACTGCCAGTAAAATCAGAGTAGCAATATCTGAAAGAAACAGGGCAGGGTTAATAAATATTAGTGTCTTGGTTTGGGAAGACAGGTATCTGCCAGGTAAAAAAAGCTGGAGTTTCCTTGGAGAGTGGAGAGTGTAAACCCCCCCCTCCCCTTTTTTTTTTTTTCAATTATAAATTTACAATCAGAGGCTCTTAGGCAAAGATTTGGGAAATAGGAATAGCAGTTCTTTACTAGTATGTATTGCAAAGCAAACAAACACAAAAAACCCCAAACAACGACAGCATTAATAACAAAAGAAAACAGTACCAAGAACCTTGAGGGCTTTGTTTCACAAAACCCAGGGCAGTTTGGTTTCAGTGCCCCTGCAGGATCCTCAGAGCGCCAAGCTGAAACAGTGGAAAAGTCCCGGGCTGGTATCTGGGATGGCAGGGTGTCCCAACAGGCAGGGGCAGGATGTCCCGGCAGCGCAGGGAGTGCAGGGTCACACTGCAGCAAGAGGAGCAGCGCTGAAGAAGCCGAAGGCGAGGCAGGGCTGGCCCAGCTCCCGCGGGTGGCAGAGAAAACTCAGGATTCAGGCCGAACCGGTGATAGAAGATTTCCCGGGACTGGATCCCTTTGGCCACAGTGAAACTCTTCCAGCCAGCAACAGCCGTTCTCTCTCTCCCCGAACGCCGAAAAAAAAGAAGAGCCCACAGCTGCCTCAAGCTTTGTCTTTTACCTGCGTTATCTCTCCCTTCCAACTTTGTCCACCTCTTTGTTTCAGTTAAGTACTCTCAAGTGTCCAACGCTTGGTCTCCTTTGTAACTTATGGAGAAAAAATTCTTTAGAGAAAGAAGGAACAAACCTAACCCCCAACAATTAGTCTTATTTCCTAAGTTCTATGGTTAAAATCTTGCAGCTTTTCAAAGATGTTTTCAATATTTTGATATATCATACTGCCTGTTATTTATTAATGAAAATAATGAAAGAACTTTAGATTTTGTCGACATTGTGAAAAATCTCCAGAAATATTGATGCAAGAAAACAAGAAATGGTGTCACCTATTAAACTCTTGCCCCTGGTAGTTAGGAATTGAAAAAGATTGTCCTTCTGTAATCTAAAATAAAAACTAGAAAAAAAAAAAAGAAAAACAGAAAAAGAAAGAGATATGTTGTTTGAGATATGAGAACTTCTAGTTTTACTTATCTAGAACTACATCATGCATTATAATAGGTTGTGAGAGTATGTAATCTACATTTGTGTATATAAAGACATCTGTAACTTTGCAGAAAAAAAAGGAAATCAACAGGGCTTTAGGTAAAGGCCTTGTTCATGGCAACAGTATGCATTTTTTTCTGCTTTTGTTTTCCTCTGTTACTACCATGCTGAATCTTCAGCAGCACTAGCAGTACCAATAAAAAAATTACAGAATCATTGCTGTCCTTTGCGGAATCCAGATTCTTTTATTTTCATTTTATTGAGATAAAGGTAAAAGGAAAATTAAAAAATCTGTCTCAATATGTTTTTAAAATGATACCTAATCCCACTGAAAGCTTTGTTTTCCTGGGCTTTAACATCATCAGCTGGAGTTGAAAATGCTCATCATCTTTCTGAAGGCATTTGAGACAGAAAGTGAATAAACTACTTTTAGATACATATAATGCAGACATCTATGCTTGTCATCATGGGTTCCTTCCCTACTGTAGATGGAGAAAGACAAAAGATTTAAAGGAGCAATTAATATGATATACTGTGCATTTCCACTTTAGGGTGACATGAATTATGCCCCTAGGTGCTTATTTCTTCCTTATTTTTTGTTGGCAACAAAAGTAGTGTTGAATGCCTCATTCACGGGTATTTCACCAGTTTGATCCTGTATCTAGTATCTAAATGAAGAATAGAAAAAACAAGAAAAGCACAAAAGCCAAGGGCAATAAACTACAGTAAAATTCTGGCACTTTAAATCTGTTAGCTATTTGACATTAGTCTCACCAAGGCAGATAGGTTCTGTCTGGTTTTAAACACCGGTTTCTTACAATCCTAGGAATATCCAAATGAATAAAAAAGCAGTCATGAAAAATAATTGCACACATCTCAGTCTATGTCATTCAGAAGAGTATAATGTGAAACCAGAGGAGTACTGGTCAATGGAACATATTTATGCCTGGCATAGGTCTGTTTTCATGGGATGGCCTTCAGTCAGTTCAGAAGGAATTGAGACACTCAATCTGATGAACATTTGTTTGAGTCAATTACATTTGTTCAACCAATCAATGACTTGGATTTATATTAAAACACGTCAGGGAGCTAGGAAATAAACAAACTTGATGGACAAGCACCACTTTAAAGTATCAATGATTTCCATGTAAATTAAAATTATATAGCTGAAAGGGAAATAACAACTCTGGAGAAATATTTGGCAGTCTGCCTGTTTATTTCAGCTATTCAGACAGCAAACAAGGGTGTCAAGGCTATTTAGAATTACATCTGTAACTTTTCTTTGATGCTGAGTGTTTGGGAATTAGTAAATACTGCTTAAGGTTTGGTCTCCTGGCTGAGATGAAGCTGAAACCAATGAGGTTTGGTAGCACTGAAGCTGGGAGTGTGGAAAAGCTTGAACTTTCTGATTTAATTATATAAAGAGTGTGATAGCATTTATTTCACAGCTATTCTTCTATCTGATTTACATGGCCCTCAGGACTAGTTATTTTCTTTTCCCACTAGTCAGACTATGAAAAATATAGCCTTAATTTTTGTTGATGGTAGAAGTAAAAGACTAAGATGGAAAACTATTGTGACTTTTTAAATTATAAAATACCCCCAACTCTATTGTAAGTGTAGGAAAAGACAAAACAGCAAATTATTATTAAGTTAATCAGCTGTAAGCAGGGTACCATCTTGTGACCAAGGACACTAGTTCAGATATACTAAAAAATTCTATTTTTAAAAGTAAAAGCATAGAAGGGTAGTTGATTTTCAAATTTTAGTATTTTATTTTTCTTTCCTTTTAGCTTCTTTTTTTAATGATTAGCATGAAAAGTTTAGAATTTAAGAGAATAAAACAAAGCAACCATAAAACGCACAAACAAAACTATGATGACATCCCCCATTCGTCACATAATCAATTTGATCTGTGTGTAACATTTTGTGTAAATGTGACCAGGCAAGACACAACAAGCACAGAACTTTTATAGGGTGGGTCTTTTTCTCAAGGACTGTTCAATTCAACAACTTCCAGTGAGATTCTTGTTGGCAACAAACTCTTTTCAGACCTTTACAGGCTTCTTCAGTTACTATTCCATAATTTCTGAAGATATTCTTTCTCAGACTGCTGTTCTGTAAGATCATTAGTATATCACTGTCTTCTGATTTTATTTTTTCACCTAAAATTCACTATAAGTTTGTTTTTTCTCTAGATGTACACATTCATCTTGCTTCTAAGTCAGGAGCACTCTCCCCTCCCTTTGCTCCATGTAGAGTGCAGGGGCTGGGACAGGGCAAACAGCACAGGACACTGAGTCCTGATGCTCACTTGGGGCCCGTTAACAAAACAGAACACATAGTTCATGAAAATCTGTAGATGAAACAGTAGGTACCGCTTAAGAGTAATCCCCAAAGTGGGGGAAATATCTAGACTGGTGGCTGACAAAAGCTCGTATTCGCAGTTCAAGGTCAAGGTGCAAAACCAACACTGGGTGGTCATGCAGGGGTTGATTTCAGCAAGTAGACACCTCTTGAACTTTATATTTAGGGATTAGTATAGGACTGAAAGAATTAAGTCTGAGCTGTGTTTCAAAAATTGATTTTAGCATTAACTGTTGTCATTCTATTTATCACAGGCATCCATGTATAAAGTGATATCTTTCTTCCCACTTACTGAATGTGCAGCCTCAGAAAAATCCTGTAAAAAAATAAGTTCTGAACTAATTCTTCATGGAGTAAAAGTAGTTCCTTGTATCTGTTTGGATATAATTTAATTTAATTTAATTTGATTTAATTAATTGTCCCTTTCTTTATATGGCATTAGTAAAGGAGATTCTCAGAGGGAGACTAAAATTCCTAGTTACTTTTTTCTGCAGCATTTATTCTTTTATATAAGTGTATAATTCACTTTTTTTTTGTATTTCTTTACTAAGAAAAATCCCTTCATCCAAGTTCCTTATGTGACAATGTTCTTGTCTCCCAATGCTTTTGTTTTCCAGGTCTCCTTGCATTCCCTATTTTCATATTTAATTTTTCCAATTACCTCCTCTTTTTTCCCCATATATTGAAATGTACAGCCAAAGGAAAGGGTTTTGACACCAGTACCTCCCCTTAATCACAAGAATATGATTAGAATGACATGTGTAATTACATAATTTTATCCTTAAATGCTTTTTAATGTTTATTTTAATTTTTTCTCTGTTAAATACTTAATCAATCATTTCTAGAAGCAGAAAGATAAACTTGCTGAAGACTAGCTAGACCTTTCTGGACTATTGTAGAATATATAACAAATTTGAAAAATTTTAGAAGTATCTTAATGATCTATAAAGAAGCAAAGTGATATGCAACAGATAGTGCCATAAAAACTGCAATGAATATAAATCGAATTATAGATGTTGAGTCACAGTTTTATTGTCATGTTTTTAATGTCTGCTGCTTGAAGCAACATTTATTGCAATGTGCCATTCACAGTTGACCAAGTACTGAAAAGGTGTAGTCAAAAATCATAATACTGGAAAAATTAATATCAAGTAAGGTGGCCAGAGGCTTATAAAAACGTTTCAGGAGAAATATCTTCATCAGGTAGAAGAAAATTATTAGTAATATTAAAAACAAGCTTATTAACATTTATATTGATCAATATTTTTTACAGAGGATTCATAAGAATGGTTACCTTACCTATGGCCCAAGATTCTATTCTCAGTGATGCAAAATGTAAAATTTCTATTGAATCCAATGAGTATAATTTATCCCTGAATTCCAGGTATTTATTTTAACACAGTCACTTCAGTGACTAAACTTGTAAAATAACAGTTGTGAAGGAAAACTCACAGAAATGTTTTGGTTTGACCAAAACATTTGGTTTGGATCACTCTAAGATGATACTTCCGTCTTAAAACTTTGGACAGAACAACTAATAACCAGGGTGAACAATGAACAGCCCTTTGATTTCACCTTCACTTTCCCTCATTTAGTGGCCATGTGTATTTTCTTTTACAGGTGTTACACTTTCTGGTTTATCTTTGATTTATTTTTTTTCCTCTCTTCTTCACCCTGTTGCATTTAAAAAAAAAAAAAAAATGGTAAGAAACCAAATGCCCCAGTTTCCTCCTTATTGCTTAGTCTTCTGGAATCTGCTTCCATGTAACTTTTACTAAGACTATGCTTTGCATATTTAAAGATATTTGGTGCAGTACATTTTGACCACATGTTTTTCACTGAAACTGATGTACACTTATTCTTGCATACACAACTAAATTTTCTGGAGAGCTAGTGATCATTCAAGGGTAATTATTGTTACATTTAGTTCTCCTTGTTACAATTTTTCTGAAGCAAACTCAAACACACTGCAAACTACCTTCATTTTTCCAGTTTTCCATGTAAATGATCATCGATAACGATCATGCATTCATGGATTTTCACCCTGTGTTTCAGATAGCCTAATTTTGTAAGTTAGCAAAAGATCCTTTTGTGATTTTAGTCATTGTTGTCAAAATTATGCCTCTGATCTCTGTCATTTTGTGGAATGCTTGACACATTCCAGTCAAAAGCATTACTGAACAAGCTAGAGGAGAAAAAGCCAGAATAGAAACGTTTAGAATTTATATTTTAAAATTTACTCCTTATTTCTTTGTCATTTTGCCCAAAGTCAGGATTAAAAAGAAGATCTTGACTGCCCAAATAAGGGCAAAGTCTTGCAAGACCTGAGAAAAAAAAATGTTAACTTTTTCTGATCTGAGGACAAAACTTATCTAGATCCCATTCTAAGTGACCTAAATTCTAGGATTACATTGAAAAGCTGTGTTTCTTCCAGGAGATTTATGGTGATTATTCTAATGCTAAGGTCTTTAGTGGTCTAATACACTTTAGATTTACTGTTAAATGTACAAAAGAAGTATAACTAGAGTCTCTTCCCTTCCATGGTCCATTTCATCTTGTTATTTCAAAGCATTCAATTCTTCTCTTTAATTCTAAGACCCAAATTAACACAATTAACACTTTAAATTATAAAAAGTGGATATGGAAAATGTATGTCAGATCCTGATTGCTAGAAGTAATAAAGAAATGTAGGAAAAGCAAACTGTAAAACAATCAAACATTTTTTCAGAACGTATTTTTGAGAACACAGATCCATCTGGCAAGTGTAAATATTTTTTAAGTATATTATAAATTACTAAAATGCTATTTTTCAGACATTATATAATTTTTCCCTTTTTCTTAGACTGTTTATACACTATTCATATAATATATGTATCCATCTGTACAGAAGACAGAAGTATGCCATTTTCTCATGTATCAAGTCTCAAACTTACCAATCTTTTCTTAAAAAAACCCTCTCTTTTTTATCTGCATCCTGAAGTTCAGCTGATAGGAAATTTTATTTATGGACATACGAAAGAAAAAAATTTTCTGAAGAAGTGTCTATGCATCAGCATGAGAAACATTAAGAAGTCTTGTGAAATAGAATTAAAGTCACAAAGACCAGTTTCAGACTGTATTTTTCTCTTTTTCTCCGTCACTGAGGCAGTATCTCAGATAATTTAATTTTCTGAACATTGGCATGACTACAAAACTAGGATAGATCACGGATGTTCAAATTTCTGCATAAAATCTGTTCTGCATCAAACTTCAAGTGAATGGAAATTGTCTGCAATGTTGTACTTTGTACACTCTTGTAAATGTTTTAAACCACGTTAATCCTTCTTATTCTGCTCTGTGCTGGACAGGATTTCATCACTGTGCCAAGAATATACCTGGAATTAGGAAGCATAGGGGGAATGAGGAGCTCTCAGCTAAAGGCTCCATTTTGATTAAAAAAACCCCAAAAAACTATATTATGGAGACATAAGGGGTTATAGGACAGCAGCCAATTGCTACTGTTAATTTCTCTTTTTTTAAAACCGATGATGTTAGATTTTTTTTCTGTTTTTTTTTTTCACTAATTTTTGTTTCTCAGATTACTTTCCTGTTCTTACAGTTAAAATAGCTAGCGACAGATAGCAATTCTTGCTTCCTGAGGATATTTTCAACTTTTGCCAGACTACTTTTCATCTTTTTAGGTGATAAGTTACCATTATACATCCATGCTTTCACACTTATTGGTATTATCTAAAAATGCCTCCAGTTTTTAGGTACCCAGCTGTGTTTTGAATATGATGGTTGCTCCATGTAACAGCCTTGTCAGATGTCTACATGTAAAACATTTTGTTTCCTCCCCTAAGAGCCCTTTCCCAGCTCCTGAGTCCATAACTTAGCCTGGATATTTCTCATCTCTATATGATGTACAAGAGACAACCTTTATGCTATTGAGTCCTGTATTCAATGAGAGGAATTTAGCATTTTTCCAGAAAACACTGACTCAGATCAGTGACTTCCTGTTTAGTATTGAAACCTTAGAAAATACCAAGGAAGAATAATATTTTCCTCTTTAATTAACACAATGAAGCACAGGAAAAGACTCCAAAAATCTGCTTAGCAGTGGTAGATTGTAAACTATTGCAAAAGAAGATGGAAATTAAGAATTAGACCATAAAATATGGAGAAATATATCCTGAAATGTGATCATAATCCAGATAATAATCTCTGCATACTAGAATAATATCCATATGAAATAGTGATGAGGGCTATATAGATATAAAAGCTATTAAAAATCCCCTTACATTTCTTTTGATAAAGATAGGGAAAGAGGTTTGGTATTTCTTTTATTTTATTGTAATAAATAACTTTAAGTATATGCCAGACTTGAACGAAAAAGTTATTAAATTTCTTCTGCGGGCAGCATTGTTCAATAATCATCTGCTAAAAAGCATCTTTTTCTATCTTAGTCTCTGTCAAAGTTGAGATATTTGGCTAGATAAACTACTGGTCTGTTCCATTATTGCAATTCCTATGTTCCTATGGCTTTTTATTTCCTCTGTAACAATTACTTTGAACTGGATAATACAATTTAATGCCCACTTCCCCTGTTATTTGGAATGAATAATACTCAGTATAATAGGAAAGCCTTACAAAGAGCTTTTACTTCTGAGTAGTGAAATGATGCACTGACATTTTCAATAGTGAATAGATTTCACAACCGACACATTAATAGCCTTTAAATGGAGAAAGGTCTGGTTGTACATCTTCAAAAAGCTTCTGAAGTTAAGTCTTTTTAGTAGGAGGACTTATTTTTTTAATATTATATAGTGTTAAAATTGATATTTCAGGTCCAGGTTTTCTTGTGTTTCCTTTTATTTTTTGCCTTTTTTTTAATTTGAAAACTCTGTGTCAAATTCAATACTTAGACGTATAATTAAGTTGATATTTTTAAAGTACTATGCAGCTGAGGCTACCATTAAAAGTTCTGATGCCTTCCATGTCTTAACTTTCTCACAAGGCATAGGCTTTTCTGGGTTTTGCAAGCACATTAGTGCATAACATGCAAGTTCTTATGGATAACATTTTGGTCATGGTACTACCTGTTTCTGAATGGTATTAATTATTTCTTCTTCAGTAAATGCTGACATCATAGTATTTCTGAAACATGACATCCTACGTTATGAGAATACTATGCCTAAAAATTAAACCCCCCCACCTTTAAATAATTTTTTTCCTGCAGACCTCCTGTGAAGTGCTATTATACTACTAATTTAAGGGACTAAGAATAAGTAATATAAATAAGATTAAAAAATTGTTATTCTCTCTTTAAATTTGCCCTTATCAATAAACTGCATAGAGTTGGAGTTGATGGATACTTGAAGACAGCCTTTCTACAGACCTAAGAATGGTGGAAACACTGAGATAAGACACTGTTGATGGCTTCCTCTTAAGTCTTATGCTGTTGTCACTCTAAACAAATTTACCTCTTGACCTCTGCATGCAAGTTTTATGCCTACATTTCAAATGCTCCTTTTAGATACTGTTATGTCAATTCTTCACCAACAATGTATTAGTGTATGAGTACTTAGGTAGTACACGTGGTAAGAAAAAAAAAGTCTGAAACATTTAATTGCCAAAGGGAGCTGTATCACTCTTTACTAAACATTACAATTTTTATTTCAGATAAGTCATGAAATTACATTCAAACATTAGCTTCCATCTTTCTGTGATATGATATGAGACATATTTAAATTCAGAAATGTAGAGTGTATAGCTTTTATTAATCCCCTAAACTATTTAGCATCACTAAATTAAATTAAGTCTTTTCAGAAGCAGAATAATTAAATCAAAACTCTTATGTCATATCATTGTAGCCTAACTTGCTTCTTAACAGAATATCTTTTTTAAGACATTTGGGAATTATTTTTTTTTAAAAAAATCATTAAGTATAAATCATAGATACTGTTATCCATGTAAAGTATGATGTGCTAGCTTTATATAGGCAACTATCCTATCCAGAGAGAATGAAGCATTTCCCATCGAAAAAAAATTTAAAAATGTATTGATACTCTCATATTAATACAACCATCAAACAGCAGCTCTTATGTATTGGATGACATTTCTGATGGCATTTTTTGGTAGATAAAATAATAGATTGCGTGAATGTCTGAGTCTTAACTTAAATGTCTATTTCTCTTCTGAATCCTCTCAGACATAATGCAAACAGAATGATAAGGGGAAACTTATTTTGTTCTAAAGATCAACTTTTATTTTATCACAAACCAACTACAAAGTTTAAAAAATCCATCTTATCCCCTCTTCCTAAGATTGACTGTTTCCATATTTGTTAGAAATGCTTTAGGGAAAAATATTTCTGGCTAAGTACTTTAAAATATTTCATATTGATCTTAGATATTGCATAGGTTTGTTTAACTATATTTTCAATTGTAGCCATAATACAAATACAATCTCTATATTCCTGGTTTTTAAATTTTTGAATATTTCAGAACCTTCTGTGGTTCTTTCCTTTATTCTTAAATTTACAGGATTTATATTTCAAAAAGAACGGTTGGATTTTAAGCAAAAAATCATATTTCTAAGTTGAGGATCTAAGTGTTTGCAATGAAATATTTAGTTTCACTGAAATAACCCTGGATTTTGAAAGCACATACGCAAAAAAGCAAACATGAAAGCATGACTCTATCTCAAAACAGAATGGAGTATAACAAAATAGTTAAAGTATGTAAAAAATGCTTACACTGGATAATATTTTCCCATAGAAACATGTTGTGTTAAATAATATTTAGTTCATTAGACACAAGATATGCTTGTTCCTATGCTTGTTCCTGAATATTTTAACATCTGTTTTTCTGTATCTTTGACCAAACAATTGTAGAGACGTAATAAAATGTGCTAATATGTGCTAGTATTCTAAAGACAAAAAGGATTTCTCAGATTCTGCGAGGAAGAGGTATTACAACAAATATATTTGGTTAGAAAATGCTTACCTCTTGTAGAAAAACACTTAATGGACAAGATAATTAGAATGCAGTATAAGAGTATTTTTTAACTATTGTTTTACAGGAGAAAAAAGTTTTGAAGAATACTTTAATCAGTGCAATGTGATGATAGCTTTGTGTAAGCTGTGCAGATGGCACTGGATAAGAACAGGGAAAAGAAGAATTTCAAATACACTTGAAATTTAACAAAGTCTAAACCATTAGTTTTGCTTTAAATTTAGATTTTTCTTAGTCATAATCCTGATCAATGGCAAGACTAAAGTGACAATAAGTGAGGAACTGTGTCTTGATGGCATTGTAGCCCTGACAAATATGCCTAAGTGGACATAGATGGCATTTTCAATAGTTTATAAATATATAAAAAATCATGTATTTCCCATGTCTGGACCTTAATATATATCTATATAGAATTCAAATTCCACAATGTTATGAACCATTTCTGAAGTAATTGCCTGTATATATTTCTATATATAGAAATATATAATATTATACTGATATACCAGTATCTATTTCTCAATATAGGAATATATATATCTTAAATAACTGAGAAGGGTACCAGATACCCTGAGAAGTGTACTGTAGGCTTCAGCACAGAGCTTTTCATGTTGTATACCTTGCCTGATTTTCTATTAATATGCCAATTAAAAAAGGTGTTTATTACTCCTGAGCTGAATACAACATTCTTATTGAACAGAAGGAAAAAATAACAATGAACTGCATTTTTCCCTCGAGATTAGGATACATTCTGTTGGAATATTGAAATGCATCAGAAGACACAGAAAAAAGAATTTCTTCTCTATACAACAAGCAACCCGTATGTGACACTTTTGAAATAAAATTCATGTGTGCTTGACCTCCCCTAGCTTATATTACTTGAATCAAGTTTTAAGATGCACTTTTAATACATTTTCAGCTATATAAGGAAAGAAAAAGTGTGAAACAAACTAAAGAAAAGAGAAAAAATTTGTACTGACAAAACTCATGGCGCTAATAAAATTAATGTCCAGATATAACAAATCAATAAGTGCAACTTCATCTGGAGTTGATGTGACTTACAACATAGCCTTCATTAATATTAAAAGAGCAAACAGCTCATTAACCTTTCCTTAGTCCCAGAGCTGCACCACTTAACACTTGCTAGTGTTCTGGTCCTATGATAACAAAGTAAATTGGATTTCCTTCATGAGAATATCCTGAAAAGGATCCCTACCTGTGGTTGGAGAAACACTATAAATATCATGCACATTGTTATTTTCAGTCACCATGAAACTATCAAAAATGTGAAAAGAAAAGATTTATGACTATTATCTTAGGCCAGATGTAGTCTTTTTGTCATATTCTTCTAGTGATCCCACTATTATAGACCATAATTGACCCATTTGCCCCACAATATAGGTAAGAAAGATAATGGTAATGACAACAATAATGATTTCTAACAACAGCAATATTCCTTGACGTTTTAAAGTCTTTTAAGACAAAAGGGGAAAAAAAGAGATATTATGATGATCTGTATAATACAGACTGTTTAATTTCTCAGTCAATAGCTTCTAGAGCAAGGACAAGTGACTTTAAATGCTGGGGCCTGTTATATAGAGGTCAGAGTAGAGGACTGAGAATTTCTTCTAGCTTAAAATCTGTTATTTTATGAATCTGTGGTTGAACTCATGAGGATCTTTGAAAAAGGTAAAACAAAACTACAGAAAATAAATCTGAGAAAGTTTACCATCATGAAGAGTTGGTTTCAGGAATGACGCCTGATCTTTATTTACCCAAGAAAGACTTCTTGAAATACTGGGGCATATTTATCTGACCTCCAAAAGTTTAAAAATTTTTAGAAAGCAGACTCATTGACTAAACCTATGAATGTAAACAGAGCAATGATGTTTTCTATTCTTTCCATTCATTTAACTGACAGTTTTAGTATTTATAGATTTTTAAATTAGTCAATAGTATATTTACTTTTACTCACTAGCTTTGCAGATGCAAATCCCATTTCTTTGATTTAATTAAACATTTTTTGCCACAGAGATTACCTTTAGAAGTAATTAGAATACCAAAAGAGAAGAAAAAATTGTCAAGATATATAATTAGCATTAAGGGCAAAACATAATACCTCGGAAAGCCACCTGCTTTTAAAGAACAGATAAGTTCTTTATCTGCTAAGGAAATCTATACCACTTCAGATATGTATACATGCTATGTAACATATTGAGAGATCAGAGAATTAACTTTTGGGATAGCCTTATTACTATAAAAATCCTTTTTGTCAAGCTTGTGTATCTGATTAATGTTGCCTGCATGAGGTTATAGGCAGCTTGAAGTCACAAACTTCTTTAACCTTTGAGTAATTACAATTGGTGGGCTACAGTGGACAATGAAAACAAAACATAAAAATGTTAGTTGGCATTGGTCCTACAGCTCAGTGGTTGTTTTTTTTTCTTAATGTTTCTTTTTCTGCCTCTTAAAATATAAACCCTTTCAGCTGTATTTTAAAAACAAACAAACAAACAAACAAACAAACAAACAAACAAACAAACAAACAAACCTTTTTACGAGATATTCACTCTCTCTCACACACACAGCATTGTGCCATCTAACTTTACAATACAGAATTCAGCGACAATTTCATACTCAAGTAAAGTTATAGCCAGAGCACCTTTGGAAGTCAAATGATCTCATCAGACAAAGTTATTTTTGTAAGGAAAAAGGTTGTTGATTTCAAGAGGATATAGAATTGCCCTTGAAGATATACAGAGAACTATTTTGCCTCCTGTAAATTTTCATTCAAAAGCTGAATGAAATAGATATGTATCTTCTTCTGAGTCGGGAAAGTTAACCAAAGAATATATTTTTTAATATATATGTATTTTTAAAAAAAAGGTGGAAAAAAGAAACAATAAGATAATACAGATTTTATCATTAGATTTGGAAGAGCTCCAGGGCTGAAATGAAAATTCAGAAAGATTAAATATCTGGAACTTAAGTAAAGGATCCCCAGTGGAATTCTGAGACACATATTTACAAAACCACATTCACCAGAGCTGCTCAGCTATGCAAGCAAATAAGATGAGCTTAGGGGATTTACAGCTTTCTAATGTCCTTATCAAAACTCCTTAATCAAAAGCCCTTAAGTAATTTATCTCTGCCTTCCGTGCTGAGTGCTCTAGACCCATGCTAGAAAAGTGGATTAATGAAAGATACTGATTGTTCTTGATTTCTGACACACATTTATTTAAAGTTCTTTTCTAGAGAAATGCTTTGAAATATCTATTAGTGATAATTTATGACTTACAGTTTTTTCTGGTTCAGAACAAAATAAACAAACAAAAAGAATCCTTTTCCAAGGACGCTTCAAACCCAAAGTCCCAGTGCTATAAATAAAGCTTTTACCATTGATTCATTAACTTGTGTAAACACAAACTTAAGCTAAGCATTAAATAAAACTCAGTCTCATACCTTGCAATTCTGTTTGCATGTAAGACTGTGGCCTACTGAGAAAATCTCTATTAAAAATTGGAAGATAACTAAAATATTTCTAGCTTTTAATTTTAACTATTTAAAACTCCTCTCCCCCAAAAAACCCAAACCCACCAACAAAACAACAAATACATCTCTTCTTGTGGTATTTAAAGAAGAGCACTCAGCTGCAATGTTAGCAGGACCGAGTTTTTCAGGTATTTAGTAACAGGTTTACTCTTTTTTTCCTGTCCCTATAATTTTAGCAATAACTATCAATATGAAAATTTCTTATAATTTTTTGCTTGAAATGTTCCATGTGTGCTTTTTCTGAGGCTTACTGTGCAACAAGCGGTCCTTGATTCATAATGAAAGTATTTTGCTTAGTATGTAAAAAAGAAAGATCATTAAGGAGCTATTTTTAAAATTGTTTATTGGATACAGCGTGAGTGTAAATAACGAAAGCGTCATAAAATCTTTGATAGTGAGGCTATAGTATTTCTTGTTCTTTCTTCTTCCCTTTTTTTCCTCCTTCCTTCCCCCTTTCCCCCATCCCTCATTCCTTTCTTTTTTCTCATCCACTCTCTTTTTTTCTTTCTTACTTCCTTTTCGTCTCTTACAGTTAAAGTGAGATCACAATTCAGTGCAATATAATTCCTGTATACAGAACAAATACTTTTAAGCCAACAGAAAACTTCAAAGAGTAGTGAATACCTTAATTTATAGTTCTTCTCAACATCTTCTAAACTAGAGGAGCTGTTACGACATCAACCAGATGTTGTAGTGTTTTGCTATTTACATATACCTTTTTTTCAAAATAATTTTTTATCTGATACACATAAAAATTACTAAGACAATATTACAATTACTTCAGGAGCAGTCAAAGAGTGAAGTTAATATTCTTTTCCTTTTGGAATCAAAGTGATTGACTTTCATACACTACTTAGAACCTCAGAAGCACAGAATCACAGAATATGCTGAGTTGACAGGGACTCACAAGGATCACTGTGTCCAGCTCCCAGGCTTGCACAGGACCATCCCCAAGAGTTGCACCATGTGCCTGAGCATTGCCCAAATGCTTCTTGAACTCAGAGGCACTTGCTGCCCTGACCACTTCCCTGTATCAACCCAGTGCCCAACAATTCTCTGGGTGAAGGATGTTTTTCTAATATGCAACCTAACCCCCCTGACGCAACTTCAGGCCATTCCCTCAGGTCCTGTTACTGCTCACCAGAGAGAGGATATCAGTGCCTGCCCCTCCGCTTCCCCTCATGGGGAATTTGAAACTGCAATGAGGTCTCCCCTCAGCCTCCTCCTGTCCAGACTGAAAAGACAAAGTGACCTCATGCACTCCTCATACGGCTTCCCCTCAGGGCCCTTCACCATCTTCATAGCCCTCCTTTGTACACTATCTATTAGCTTACTAACTTATATTTTCCAATGAGCTCAAACAAAAATACAGAAAATTCCACTTGAGCTTAAGAAAAAACTTTTTAAGGTGAGAGTGTTTGAAACAGGCTGCCCAGAGGGTCTGTGAGGTTTCTGTTCTTGGAGTACTCAAAACATAACTGGCAACAGCCCTGGACAACCTACTTTAGCCAGCTCTTCTTCAAAAAGGTAGTTGGACAACACAATCTTCAGAGATCCTTTTCATTATCATTTTCAGCAATTCTTTGATTCTCTGAAAGGTTTCCAGGGGTTTTTTAGTTCTGTAGTTTTAATGCTGGAAGAACTTCACCCCTGAAATCATCATGATGCTTTGTGATAAAAATAGGTAGTCCATATGATTTCTGTACCTACTTACTACATTTTTCAATGTACTTTTTTTCTGTCTCAGTTGACATTGTAACTATCAAGTGTTTATCATGTATTGTTCTATGGATGTGTCTAATATTTAAAAATATGTTATTGGGTTTTTATAAGTGCTTTGTCACATGACACTATTTCAGACAGATTTCACTAAAGATATATAGTTCATTTGACTAATTAGATATTCTGACTAACCAATTTTGCCCTTTTTTGCCATTGCAATAAAAAAGATTTTAAAAAAAGTTATTTCCAGAAACCCCTAACAGAGAAGCTGTGTCCGCATTTTCTTAGTAACATACATTTGTTATCATATATATGACCAAATATTAACTTGTGAAGTGTGTTTTCCTTAGTTATTCTCTTCTTTTACTAAACAGTAGCTCAGAATCTGAGTCTGCAAAAGATTCTTTAGAGATCAGACATCTTGATAAACCACAGGAACTTGAAGAATCAGAGGCACATGCCTGGGACCTCACAGTATTATCTGAATAAGATGTTTTTTTCTTATGTACATCTACACATTCCCATTGTGAAGGGTCAGTTTAATAGGTGTCCTAAAAAAAAAACTTGCCAAGTGGGAGCATCCTCAGATTTGTGCAATGCATTTCTAGAATTTTCTCTTCCCTTGTGTTTAATGAAATATCTCTACTAAACTCCTTAGTTTTGTTTCTAGGACTAAATTTTTCATATAGATGTAGAAATACATTAAATTGATCAGTTCTTCATAATATTTTTGTGTAAAAATAAAGTTTGTGGTGGTTTGCATCTTTTAGCATTACCATTTATTTTTAATATTATGCTTATTTAAGGAATGTAACATAAGATATTTTTGTTTACACTCTTGTGACACAACTAAAAGGAGCTCCTCTTCCTCAGGCATTTATTGACCACTTCTAACCTAATATTTTATTTTCTTGCTGTCATGTCTTGGGAGAATCAGTAGGACAGAGTGAGATCAAGTATACATAGACATATGGGAGACCCTACGACAGATTACTCTGAGAGATGAAATGAACAACTGGAAAAACATAAAGGGATGGCTAAAATAAAGGAGTTGCTCCTTGCAATAACAACTTGTAATACATAATGTATTTCTAGCAAGGGAAAAGTGTAACAAGAGCAACCCTCATGTAGGTACTAAAGAGTTGACCAGGTAACCCCTGATGGAAAGGTTTACTTTGGCCACTTTCCAGGATGACCTTCTAAGCACTGAATAGTTTGATCTTACCAAATATAATGCCACTTCACAAGAGTAACAACTCATAATCTAATTCTTTTTCCTTTTAATTGCAGTAAACTTTGCATATGTACTGGTGGCTCTGAAAGGAGTATCAGGACAAATTAATGTCCTGATTGACTTGCTATTTGTGACTATGCAAAGTAAAAGTCAAAGCAGAATTAAAGTATTGGTTTTGGAAGTCTGGATTCTGAAAGATAATAAAAGCTACCATTTAATAAGATGACAATGAAGAATATTAATATTTGATAGTGGCAAATAAAAACAATATTAAAATAATTACCATACATATGGTCTATAAATAAATCATAAATTTTGCCAAAAAACACCCCCAACAACCAAATGTTGTGATCTGGATTTTAAAATTTTGAAAGTTGGAAAAATTAAAGAAAAAACCCAACATATTTTGCGTTTACTTTTTTTATTGCCATACTTTTCTCTCCCTTTTTGGACCTACATATAAATAGCGATTTCAGTACTGTTTTTGTTGGTGGTGGTTGGTTGTATGCTTGTTATGGCTATGTATAGTAACTATTTATTTTTTAGCTGTTTTGAAATATATGCTGTTAATGTAAGATGGTGTTATGCTCTAATATCTGAATTCCATATTTTTTTTAATGACAGCACGATGAAGCCTGAAAGCATCTAAGTGATATTTCTTTGCCAAAATTCCAAATGTTGACAAGTGATTTAACTGCAACTGAATCATGACTTGGAACAAGAAGCAGAAATACAGCAAAGTAGTTGAAGGATTCTGATGATTCTTTGTAACTTTCAGCTGATTACAGCGGTTCTGAAATTACAAGGAACATCCAGAGCTTTTGATGAGTTTCTGTATTAGGAGTAGCACTGACTTCACATTAGAATGAAGAGGCAAATGACTGCAAATAATGGTGTCTGTGTCACAAGTCATGGTTCTCTCCAACAAGCAAGTAGCATATGATCGCTCCATTAATTTTTCAGGAGGTCTTCAGACGCCATATGCGTTGGAGTAATTCAGACACATGGACAATACCAGGACAAGAGCGGAATCTATAACTAGCTATTTCAGCAGACAGTAAGTTTACGTACAGCTTTGAGTCAGTGGGCATAGTACTTCTCACATCTGAAGTGAAAATTACGTATGTCCCTTGATGACTGCTATTTAGACATAGCATAAATTACATATACTTCTCAACCTTCTTTCTGGAAATCACTCCCATTATCTTATCCTCAGATCTTCCAGGTTCTTGAAAACATTCTGTTAAATTAATGAGAAAAATAATGCAACTGTGGTTTCTTGGTTTTGGTTTGGTTTGATTGGTTGGTTGGTTTTGGTTTGGGTTTTGGTTTTTTGGAAGGAAATGCATAGATATGGTCCTCAAATACATAAAACTTACCAAAGCCCTTTAAATTTGACAGAATACAGTGAAACTGCCAAAAATAAGGCATTCAGTACTAGTATTTGTCTGATTCTGACAAATTTGTATGCAAATAGTTGCCTAAGTTGAAATGTACAGCTTTCCTCACAAATATATATTAGCAGGTTTTATGAAAAAAAACCCCACAAATCAAAGAACAGAACCATGAATTAAGTTGAATTTCAATAAGACTGCAAATATTTTAGCATAATTTGAAGTACTTATCAGTAAATTTAATGATTCAGCATATTTTGAGGAGAAAATTCTCTAATGTTTATTTGGTTCCAGATTGAACTAATGGCAAGCATTTAATGAATAAGAAATACATTAGGTGAATTTATGACCTTGGATAGGTGAAAGCTAACAATATGTGAGGATTAAAGATCAAGAAATAAAAAAGATACATCCCTTGGATTTCTTGAGAAATATGACAGTGTTAAAAAATTATTTTCAAATATAAAAGATGGTGACTGTACACTGTATTTTAAAATATGTGTTCTGTTGGACAAAACTTATTTTTAATTTAGCATATTACTATGATTTTGATACATATCTATAATTTACAGGTAGTCATTCAGAATTCTTCTGCTTGGAAAAGATCTTTAAGATCATTGAGTCTATTTTACCTGTTTTGAAAATTAAATCATGTCACATTCACTTACATACAATATTAGCAAGGATAACCTTGTGGAAATTAAAAATAAAAGCAGGTACACCATGAGACCATCTGATAACTAATAGCTGCAGTTAAGCATCTGCATGCATTTAAATAGTCTTCCCATTTTCCTTTCTTTTTGGCTGTATTCTGAAGAGTTCAAGCCTGCTACTGAAATATGCTTCTTGCATATGTTTTCTGGTCATGTAAAATTACAGCCCACTCTATACTTTCAAACGTAGAGACTTTTCTAGAGGAGTCAACTTTACAAATGTATATCTGGAACCTCAGTTCAAACGAGAAGAGGTATCTTGATTTACACCAGCTGTAATATTTTCTTCAAAAACTGCTTTTAAAAGTTGCATTTTAAATAGATGACTTTTCTGTCAGGGAATTTTAATAGGAACTGATAGATACAGCAACAAAGGCTTAGTAAGGGGCAGTGTGTGTACTTCACTACATCATATCTCATCTCTATGATCCCATATTCCTCATATTATTTTAGTTTTAATGCAAATTCACAGAAATTTTTCATCTCCTAGGGAAACAAAAAGATTTAATTTTTGGAGAACTGGAAACCATTGGGGCAACCAGAAGTGCATTCTAGATCTATTGCTGCTTTTCTTTCAGGGAAAGCATTGTTTTTCAGAATCAGAGTTGAACATTGAATGTCAACCATTTGCAGAAGGGAAGGCATGTAATGAATAAACTGTGTGGCCTCAGAAGAAGGAAATGAAAAATATATGTATGTAGAAATCACGGAAGGATGTTCTGCTTAACTTCAGTAAGGACTTCAGCTGAGAACAACTTACTTACACTAGAAGTAAAGCAGAAAAAAGGAGCAAGAGAGTGGATAGGTTCAGGTAGGTTCTCACTTGTCCTCTAGTACCAGGCAGCTCCTGCTGTGAGGTCAGGATTGTCTCTAATTGTAGTGAACTGAACCCAGTCCTCATGAAACTGGGGCCTGATCTGGGAACTACTAAGTGGGTAATAAGAAACCAGAAACCCATCTCTTTCAGGGCTTGCTTGGCTTGTTGGGATGTTTTATTTGTTTGGTAGATAAAGGGCAGAGCCTATATCTTCCTGTAATTATAATCAGATTCAGACATATCAAGTTTGATGTTTAGCAGTATCCAGGAACTGCACCTCACTGTTGTGACTTTTACAGCTCAGTTTTCCTAAGTTCCTTCCCCAGCATCTTGTCTGATAATGGCTCACAAGCTCTCACCTCCCTCTCATATATCCTACATGTCAGCTTAATTTGTTTGAACTGCTCTTTCACATAGAAGAAGCTCCCCTTACTTGTCTTTCCTACCCATATTCCCAGAAGAGCTCTGAAGCAGTTAGGCTTTGATTATTGCTTGTTCTATCTGTTTCTCAGGCTATGTGCATTTATTTACATGTACTTGAGTAGGTACTCCATTCAGCCTGCTCCATATTTTTATTGTTTCTGTAGCTCATTCACAACCTGGGTGGATAAAGACATCCCAGAGTACACCAGCATCTCCACCAATAATATTTTGAAGAATTATTCTTCCAGGTCTCAGGTTACAAATGTATTAATGTTTTCAGACGGAATAAAATGAATAATCCTCCATGATATTGTACCAAAACATTATTTTTTCAGAATTTAGTATTCATATAACACTCTGCATATATAAAATCTAAATATGCAGAGAAGTCAGAAACTGCTATTGATTTATTATGCTGGACAATGAAGTCCAGGGGGCAATTTTTTTTGCTAGAAATATTAATGTAGCCATATCACAAACTTGGATCTTATTGTCCTCTGAGGTAGAATTGTTTCATGCACTGTATTGACATCTTTTAAAAATATGAAAATATTAATACAAAATAATAGGTGGGAGTTTTTCCCAATGTCAGCTGGGTGGAAATAGAAAACAGTCTATTATTCCCTATAATTTTCATTCCCCAAAATGTGTTTCTTTTTCCTTTACCCTTATAAGCAATACACAGAAAAAGGGGAAAGATAGCAAAGTAAGGTATATTGCCTGAATGCAATTTTGTCCAGATTTGCTCTCCCAAGGACATTAGTAATTTATCTACTTGTTTACCTTTAGAAAGCATTCTTCAGTTTTTATCTAAAAACACATGAAAAAGATCAATTACAGGACTATAAATTCTACATGGTCAAATGATTTATTGCTTGATCATCCAGCAGGATCTACTAATATCTGTAATAAGAAAGACTTTGAAATAACTAAGACATTAATTTTTTTTACCATATGCTCATAATCATAATTTTCTTGCTAAGGGTCATTGTATAGCTACCCTTAAAAGAAAGAGACAAGCAGCATAGACTTCTCTGTTAATTGGTGTTCTTTATGTAAGTTGAGAGCAATTGGCACAAAATATGTTTAAAATTGTATTATAACTGGCCAAGACTTTATAATGCTTGAGTTTCCAGGGTGATAAAGTACTTTTTAAAGAAACAACAACAACAGATGGCAAAAGAAGAAAATAAGCTAAAGATAAAAAGTAATGTAGAGAAGAGAAATCAACGAATAAGTAAAGACAAAGAAATAAAGAAAATAGATGTATCAAAGAAGTTTAAGACTAGAAATAATATTTTTATTAATAATTATTTTAAAAGAATTCAGCCTGATGTTCTTCTACTGATGTTCCCTTTAAAAATCTGAAGCAGCAATTAATGTGATTTCCCGATGTTGTATCTTAGGATTTCATTGTCTTTGTATCTTACTAGAGTTGATAGCTACCATCAAAGAAGCTAGAAGCCACATGAGAGCAATTCTAAACCAAAAGAACAAGTTCATGAAATAAGCTAAATTTAAAGACAATGATATAGCAGAGAGGTGATTATCCTAAATCGCTTCTACTTTTAGCCAACCTGGAGTTCTTAAATTTCACTGAGAGTAAACATAGAACTGAGAATATTTACTTGGGTTTATTACTTAATCAATCTTCTGTCACAGGTTCTGCTGCTTCTGGTCTCTAAGTACTTCCTAGATATTTATGAATGTCAAATTCAAAGAAAGGAGAAACTATGTAATACTGTGATACATTTTTTTTCAACAGTTTCACTCCCTGAGAATTTAGCCTTTGAACAGTTAAAGTGCTTGTGTCAGATATCGCTGTTCTGTAAAATGGTTCTATACTTGCAACACTATGGATATGGTAAAACAGGTAGATCCCTGATTTAAGTATTCATTATATTTCCTCGACTGACACAAAATCAGTACACAAAGTACCATCAGTAGTTCATATTTATAAGTGTGATCTCTGAGTATGGTGAACTCTGAGCACTGGAGTTTTTGAACTATATTATAGAATTTGTTATATATATTGGGAAATCGGGGAACAGGTGATGTTGTCCAGATTTTTGTCGCTTGTCATCTGACAGATACAGAGTGGGATGAGGAATCCTCCAGAGTATAATGAAATGGTAGTCCAAAGATTTATGTTTCTTTGTAACCTGGGCATTTCATTATTTGCCACTGACAGACAAAACAGAAGTTATGCCAGACTGACTACGTTAAGTCACAGTACTGAAAGCATCCCAAATGTGCATGCTTGTAAACCCATTTGTAGCACACAACACTATGTCTTGTTCAAACATCAAGAACAGGTTGTCACTCTGATAATCTGCAAAACAACTTGAACATGCAGCAGTGCAACCCAGACAGAGAGAAATATATTCTGACCTCAGTAGCTTAGCATTGGTCTCCACATGACCCCAGTTCATTAGTTTCTGATTCATAAAAAAGTTAGAGTTGATAGCTTTTTGTTTCAGCATGAAAATATTTTTAATGTCCAGCTGATTAAGAAAAATTTGAAGAAAAAAGAAGTCTGAAAATTGTTTAGATAGTAGAGAATCAAATTTATAATTTCCTGTCATAAATGTTTTATTAATAAATTAGTTTGTAATGCTAAGTTAATATGGCTAAGCCACCAAAAATTCAGCCTTGATACACTATAATAATCTCTTATTTTTCACATTAACCTTATTTCTTTAAGTATTTTGAACAAATGTTGGCTATTAAAAGTGCAGTGCAAAGTAGCACCATTTTATGTGAGTTTCATAAAGACATGAAGCAGAATAAAGAGAAGAAAAATAAAGAAAATAAGTGTTCATGCCTTCCCATTGTAAATGACAGATTTTGTGCAGATTTTTTGGCTTGGGTTTTTTTTTTTCCCTTGAGAATAAAGAGGAACCTCAGAGATCGATGCATGAAAGCCTCAGTCTTGAATTGACAAGTATTCTTTGTTAAAAAAGGAATATGCCTCATGTACTCAGAAAAAGACACAACATTCTGAGTCCTGCTTGTGATGTAGGGGAAACCATTACACTGACTGAGTCTCTGATCAGCATAGAAAAGAGCAAAAACTTGTTCTGGGTCTGTCTGGAACGGGGTTAACATTTTTTCGTAGCAGTCCACATAATGCCGTTCTTTAGATTATGACCAAAATAGCATTGATAGAAAGTCAATGTTTTATTCATTGTTGAACATTGCTTGAACAACATCAAAGTCTTTTCTATTTCTCATTCTTCCACATTACCTGGAAGTAGGCTGAGGGTAGGTAAAAAGCTGTGAGGGAGCATAGCTGGGACAGTTTACCTGATCTGACCAAAAGAGTATCCCACCTTATGTGTAGCCAAGCTCAGCAAAAAGAGAATTTTGATGGGTGTGAACACCCAGGCAGGTGTCCTGGAAAGCTGGGCCTCAGCATGCATAACTGTTACTTGGGATGCCATAACCATGAATGTGTTCCCCTGTTGATCCTCCCTTTTCTAAGAGTTTATTCCTTGTAAAGACCCAATGACTTGTGACTGTGTCCATGGTCCTTGTCCTCTCCCTTGCCTCCCCCACACCAATCTGACCTTTATTTCACGTAGCCCTGCTCAAGTGATGACCACCAGTAGCAGTTTTAATGGATTCATGATGGCTGCACCAGACTCAAAGTGGATTTGGGGGAGGGACAATAGACAAAGGCTAATTTGAGCAGCATGCCCATCTAATTGTTGTACTGGTTACATTTGTAGGAAATTGACTTCTGTAGTTGATATGCAAATGCCACTATAATTCAGTTAATTTACTCTATAGATAATGGATAGCTGGGGGCTCATTGAGCTTTCTTACATGGCAGTAGTCAGCAAACCTTGAGTAACGCCTCTTAAAATTACTCTTCAGGTTGAGAGATTCCTTGCTACAACAGATTATCAGCAAGTGATTAATGGCGTGCTAAACTTTTAAATCTTAACAAATTGCTATAAAGGGTTGGTTCTGCACCTAAAATCCTTTAGACATAAACAATTGACAAAGTCTGGGCTAAGTCTGGATCCAGCTGCACCTAAACTCCTTTCTGAGAAGATTAGAACACAAAGGGGTCCTTTCTGAACCTCATTACTTGGCAGAAGGCTCACCCTGACTGGTTTTTCTAACTGTCCTTTATGCAGTAGGTGATCAAGTGTACCTTGCCATCAAACCTCGTCAGATCACTGAAGCACTTCCTATTTTCCAAACTTTGTTTAATCTTTGCTTTACATCAATAGAAATATTGCTACTTCTCTCTTAAAAGTGTCACTCCATCTGCGACGTGACATATCTGTAGTCTCTTGAGTGGCTGTAGCATTTTTATTACATCCAAATTCATCAGGCAAGCTGATACCATCTGGAACTACAAATAAGAGTGACTTCATCTAAACAAAGATTAATGCTACCTACATTCTTGACAGCACAGCAGTTATCAACTCTACTGATAAAGGACAGGCTCCATAACCTCTTTTCTCCTGCGACTGGAAATATGGATGCAAAATATCCAACCAATATCCTCTACAACCAGCAGTAGATTTTCTTAGGTGTTGGTGCAACAACTGATTCTGTTGTTTCATTTGGGTTTTTCGCAAAGGAAATTAAAATTTTTATTAAAAGATTTAAGGACCTACTACAAAATTTCTGTAGCATTTCCTCCACATTTTCTCTTTTTTAATTCCTTGGATGATGAAACAGGCAATAGTCATCATATATTTAGCTTATATAGGGACTTTCTAGCGGATATTGATATAAATTGTCAATGGAAGGCTTGGGGGTCAATCAGGCTGAATAGATACATTCATCCGTCCTCCCTCTGATGCAAGGGAGCAGCAAAATTACTAGTGTAGGAAGAAAAGTTAATTTAAGAAACAAATCACCATTTTTTTTCCTTTTACTAGGCATGAGGTCCTGTGACAGTCTTGAAAAATCAAAGATTTTTTCTCCTGTGCAGCCTTACCTCAAAATCACCACAATTCTCATATCAGATGTTTAGTAATGGTACATTACTGACATTAAAGGGTGAGGATCTGTTAGCCATATACTTGTCACTTAAGATTTTGTAATATTCATGTTGGAAACACAGTCTCATTTATTTTTTTTCTTGTGTTAATATATTTTACTACATGCTAGGATCACCAACATAAAGGACTTCAATCTCAGCCTATGACTAAAATATACAGGGATAGCAAAAAATCTATTTATCTTATATATAATAGACTGTGAGATAAATACGAGACACTACAAATGAAAGCAAAGAGGCAAAATGATAAATATCAGTGAACAATTTAATGACAAAGTTTTCTGTTTTCTCTCTTTTTTCTTTTCTTCTCTTCCCATTAGGCAGAAAAATCAGCAATGACAATTATAGAGGATAGTTGATCTGCAAAAACTTCATAGAAAGTGATTTCTCATGTGCCTCTGGCATTAATTTAAATGGTAATCAGTTGTATATAATGGACAGGATCAGATTTATTTTTCTACTACATGGTGTAAATCTGGAGTAAATGTATTGACTTCAGCAATGTTATTCTCTATTTATGGTGATTTGAAAGAAACTATGATTTCTTCTTATGTGTTATAAAGATTAATTGAGATTTCTTCTATGTGTGTCTTGAAGTTTATATTGCAACTTCCTCCTCTGTCCAATTTTTTTCAGTATCCTTACGGCTTCTAAAACTCCTTTAAATGTTCTTGGATTTCTTTCTCTCTTATGCAGTTCTCAGTCACACAGGGACTTAAACATTTGGGTTGGCCACATTGTTTTTGCTGGTCTTTTAACTTTATGCATTTATTTATGCTTACATGGCTTTTTCTTCCTTTTTTTTTTTTTTTTTTTTTTTTCCCCTAATGTGACCTACCAAGAATAGATTCTCCCTTTTCCACTTTTGATTTTTCATGAATTATTGAATTTTGGCCACTTTTATTCAACTTTTTTCACATTTCCTTCAAGTCAGCATTTCTTACAGCACAAAATATTTGTGTTTGCTGACCTCTCTACAGAACTCCATCAGCATTTCAAACCTAATGACATTAGAATAATGGTATCCTACGTGCTTTCCAACTTTAATCTTGTTTGTCTTACAGCAGTAGCCTGATTTTCAATTATATGGCCCTTGTGACCTCATTTGCTGCTTGTTCAACTTACTGCATAAGAAAGAAATGTTTTCAAAACTACTTCTGTAGCTTTCTTATTTCTATTTCACTTGCTCTGATCTTCTTTCAGCACAGAAAATCACAAATTAGTACTGTATGGCTATTTTATACCATAATCTTTTACGTATGAAATTTTCTGTGCTACCTCCTTATACTGTTTAGACCTATATTTGGCAATGCAAAATATGTTTTCTACAAGAAATCATGCTTACTTTTTCAGTTTTTTAATTAATTCTTCTTATTTTTTTTATCATGTCACTCAGAAACACTTTGAGCATCTAGAAGGGTCTCCCCTACTGATAATTTTGATATCCTATGGTCATTTCTAGGTCCACATATGGTAGTCTGGGAATGAAAGTTAGCAGTCTACTTGAGAGCTGTCTCTTCAAGAATAGAAGCACAAGACAGATTTCATTATCAACGTTTCACTATCAGTGTATCATTATCAACAATTGATTATTTCCCCTCTGGATGTCGTGCCTGGAGACCTTGACAGCACTGAGAGCTGTGACCATGCAAAATACATGGATTTCAACAAGGCCAAGTGCAAGGTCCTGCACCCAGGTCTGATCAGTCCCAAGCACAAATACAGGCTGGGCAGAGAATGGATTGTGAGCAGCCCTGGGGAGGACAGAGAGTTGTTGGTGGGTGTGAAGCTTGACATGACCTACCAATGTGATTTTCCACCCAGAAAGCCAACCTTATCCTGGGCTGCATCAAATAAGGGGGGACCAGAAGGTAATTTTATGTTCCTGCCTTTGTTTCAAGAGCTGAAAGGTGTTTTGCCTTTTCTATAGCTGATAAGGTAATATTAGGTCACAGGTTGGAACACGATGATTCTGCGATGTCCTTTCCTCATTTTGCTCCTATTCTTTTAATGTGTATTTTTACCTCTTCAGAAAATCATCTCATGTGATTTTGACTTGAATGAATGTAGCTAATTTTTCTTTCTAATACCCTACATGATCCTGTAAAGTATATTACATCCTATGAAGTATCTAACACTCTTTTTTATGTCTATGAGAACTCACTCTGACTTATGTTCACACTGATTTGTGTTCAATTATACAGAAAAGCATTTGTAACCAAATATGTGTCTTTTTATTACAGTGCTGATCTTCACAAAATATTTCATGCACTATGTTTTTTTTTAAAGGTTGATTCACTTAAAAACTATATTCAAGTGAGTTATGATCCAGATTTTTTAAAGATCAAAATATTGGATGAGGTAGCAAATTGATTTTCTATGAAAATAGATTCATTGTGATTATTTTTGTTAAATCATTCAATCAACAATATAGATTGCAAAGACAGAGAAATATTTTTTCTATGCTAAGTCCAAAATGTGGACAAAGTGTGATTTTCCTCATAAATTAAAAAATTACTTAGATAACTTCTGATACAGGCTTATACTGGTAGGTATTGATGTACACTATACATGTACAGTCTTTCTCATTATGAGTAAAAGATAATAATTAAAAAGCTGGTAATAAAGTTGCAACTACATAAAGACTAAGCATTAACCACTTGAATGAAAGGGTCTCCTGCCAGGTCAGATTTCCAGTAAACATATTGTGAAAAATTTTATGCATTTTAGGAATGAAATTAATTTTTACAAGGAGAACTGGAGAATGCAGTCAGTGCTGTAGGGTATGTACAATACAGTCCAGAATCTGGATTTAAAACGTTGGACAAATGTCTTCAACTAGCAAACCTATAGAGAAAGAGAGCCACAACAAGCATACAATACAGGTTTGTAAATAACAGCTTTTGAAATACATCTTATATTCCTCAGGCTGTTATATTCTTCTGTGATAGAGTATATCAAGCTCTGTCAACTGAATATTTTAATAGAAGAGGCTTCTTAAAACCGCAGTCGAGGAAACAATTATTAGAGGAGAAAAAAAAGAACTTATATATCACTGCACACACAGAAAATTTTTTACACAAGTTTGTGAGGATGATTAGTGCCATACACTATCTATTTTCCGTTATAGTTATGGAAATTTAAAATTTCCCCTTGTTCTTTCATTGCTCAACTGGGAGAAGAGACTAACCTCACCTTGCCACAATCTCCTTTCAGGTAGTTGTAGGGGCCAATAGTCCCCACTTGGTCTCCCTTTCTCCAGTATGAATAACCCTCTTCAGAGCCTTCTTTCAAAGCTGTGATCTCTTTAAGGAAAGAGCAGTATTTGTAGAAAGATAATTTGCTTATTTCATATATTTGCATTGAGATTAATTTCTCTTGGCAAGTCGCCTACAGGTATTCTAATTTTATACCTATCAAGAAACCTGAAATTGTATAAGTAGAGAGGTTATATATCAGACTCCATGCACACATGTATGATTTCTACTTGTATGTATGATTAGCTATATGAATATGTACAAATATCTTGAAAATACATGTCTGTCTGACAAAAGTACACGCACAATTTACACTACTCCATAGAAATGTATATAGGCAGGCAGAAGGAATTCGAAATAAAAAAAATTCCCCTCCCCTTTTTACCAGTTTTGTGGAATATTCTGGAGATGTTGCTATACAATGCAGGCTAAAGACAGAAAGAAAAAGAAGAAAAAAGTTAATAACATTTCAATTTAAATTTTTAATGAATATGAAAACAGTGGAATTCTACCAGAACACACTAAGTCTATTGCTAGAAAAATATGACACTTAGACAAGATTTACTAATCAAATATTTGGGACATTTGGGGCTTGGACTGAATGTAATATGTCTGTTTCCACAGACAATAATGTCTATAATAAAATTCTTTGAAAGACAGATTAGGGATCATGAAAATGCCAACTAATATGTTACATCAATTCAGATGATACTAGTCCTTCATCACTTCTTATAAGCTTAATTACAACATCATTTAAAAAAACCCCAAAGATTGGCTTAACAAATTGCAAAGAGAACAAGTCTTGATTTCATGCATTTCTCATGTCTATACACTTTATTGTAAGCAAATGAGAGGACTAGACGTCACAGAGTGTACAAATTTATTAATTTACAGAATCACGGAATATGCTGAGCTTGAAGGAGCCTACAAGGATTACCAAGTTCAATGCCTCATCCTGCAGAGGACCCCCAAGAGTCACACCATGTGCCTGAGACCATTGCCAAATGTTCGTTGAACTCAGTCAGGCATGGTGCTGTGACCACTTCCCTGGGGAGCCTGTTCCAGTGTCCAACCACCCTCTGGGAGAAGAATCTTTCTCTAATATCAAACCTAAACCTTTGCTAACACAGCTTCAGGCCATTCACTGGGGCCCTGTCCCAGGGCACCTGAGAGAAGCAACAAATGCCTGCCCCTCCTCTGCCCCTCATGAAGAAGTTGTAGACAATGAGGTCTCCCTTCAGTCTCCTCTCCTACAGACTGAAGAGGCCAAGGGACTTCAGCTGCTCCTCATGTAGCTTCCCCTCAAGGACCTTCATCATCTTTGTAGCCTCCTCTGGATGCTCTCTAATAGCTTTGTACCCTTATATTGTGGGCCTCAAAACTGCACACAGTACCCAAGGTGAGGCCACACATGTGCAGAGCAGAGCAGCACAGCACAATCCCCTCCATCAACCAGGTGGTGATGCAGTGCCTGAGGCTCCACAGGGCACAGTTTGCACCACAACTGAGCTCATACTGCATACTTTTAATCACAAGATCATAACAGGACTTAGTCTACAGTACTTGCACACCAAATTCTATTAGATCTGACACAAACTGACAATTATTATTTGTATAAGGAGACCTCTGCTAAATTTAATTAGACACCAGAAACAACACTGAATCAATTAATGAAATAACATCTGAATATAATTTAATGGTTCAATGGAAGTTATGAAAACAGTTCTAACCCATTTGGTTATAAGAAAATTTTATATATTATATAAATTTACATATATTTTGTAAATTTATTTATAAAATAAACAGTACCATTCAGTTTCAGAAATGGAAAAAAGTGGTATATTCTATGTTTCAGCGTAGATACAGAGGGTGCAGCAGAGCAGCTCTTTCTAAAGAGTTAAAAAAATGCCTAGATAAGTGTGTTATTAAATGATCAGAGAACCTCAACACTGGTTTGTAAACAAGAACAAGTCATGGAAATTAAATGGTAATGGTTTTGAAGGGTAAAGATGAAGACATTTTGATATTTTCAAGCAAAATTGCGTAAGGAAAAACCTACACAACCCTCACTGATACCTAATGAACTTCAATTTGAAATTTGACTGAATAATGTTATAAGGCAAAAAAATAGCATATTTAAGCTATGTATTAGTAACGAGGTGACCCTAAAATAATCAGGGAGTTTGAGCGAGAGCAAAACGCAGACCCGATCAATATGATTAATGCTATGTTCTCCGTTTATTCTATGTAAGATGGCAGGTTTTATACAGTCTACACAATTTACATTTACAGGTGTATTCTCATTGGCACCCAGCACCGGAAAGAATGCAAACACTCATTGTTTAATAAACTCTTAAGGCAGCTACTGTGTCCATACCAATTACTGTACTTGCTAACTACTATAAAACCCTCTGACCCTTGCTAACACCTTAAGTTATAATTCCTGCTGTGCCACACTCTTGGCACTGAGTTTCTACCTGCGCCACTAACTCCTACAGGCCTCAGGATGAGGCCCAGTCTGGGTGATTCAATTACTGTCTATATCTGCTAAATGTATTGATAATATTTATATAAAAGGCCATTGAATTAATGTCTTACAGACCTTTGAGTGCTTGACTTTAAAACCTTCATAACTGTAGTGGTTTGAAAGCAAAACAAATGAGAGGCTCCAAGTCAGGGATACAATTTAATAGGAAGAAAGGAAAGAAAGTAAAATAAAATAGATGCAATAATACAAAAGACTACTGACAGAGTCAGAACACAACCTGAGCAGAGTGATGGAAGCAGTCCAGATGAGGTAGTCTTCTTGAAGCAGTGATCCTGTAGAAGGGTCTGGTAGCTCTGGTCCTCTGGGAATCTAATGGGTAAGAGCCCCCTGTACTGTCCCAAACCCCAGATTATATCCAGGTGAAAATGCTTGGTTCCTCCCCCTGGGCGGAGCATCTCACAGTGGGATGATGACTCATGCAGGGGGTCCTTGATGGCCCATTAAACAGAGACAACTCCCAGAGGAAGTTATCCATGAGTCATGGGCAAGGCATTTGATGGGCCATTAACAGAAGATAATACCCCAGAGGGAGGGGGTCTGGGAAAACACTGCCCCACCTGAATTCAACAGTTCATGAAGATGGTGATAGAATACTTTGTGCACATCCTATACTACAATCCAGGACAATAATTGTCTTCCTAAAAAGGTTTCAAGTTTAAAACTAGAAACAAAACTATAAACTTCCTGTCTTCTTTGCATTCATCAGGATGGTCAGATGCATTGTAAAAGTCTGTACTATATGAGCTAATAAAAGTCATAGGAATAGAAACAAATATCAGCTGGTTGTTAGCTGGAGAATGAAGACTAACTGCAAAAATCCTGCCAATGTTTTACAACTTTCTCCTGAGAGCTGAAGAGTGAACCTCAGGGTGCCTTTCTTACCACAAACTGCCAGGTTTTACTGCTGGTAACAAATTTGCTTTTCACTCATTCTTCTTACCCTTACCTCCAGTTTTGTGTTTATTCTCCCTAAAGGTTTCCTTTTACCTTTTGTTTTCTATCCTATGCCAGTTTCCTCTCTCCAGGCTTCTAATTCTTGTCTCAATCTACCTTTTTATGCAGATATATTTTTCCTGTCCAGAATTCTAACTCATGTAACTCCTTTTTTTTACTTCTTCTAACCTTTTCCACACCAATTGTTTCAGGTCCTATGCCATGCTCCCAACCAGCTGAGGCTACTACTGTTGTTTGTAGCTCAAGGTCTAGCATTTTGAGCTGAATACCTGTCCCCTTCACTCCAGCTCAGTTCCAATATTTCAATGTTGAAGAAAATTCATGCAGCCTTTCCAGCCTTGCTTATAACACATGCAGTGCAGACATGCTAAAAATTTAGAAAAAAACCATAGGCACACACTCATATGTGCCTAAGATTATGGCAACTATTGTGAGAAATATGGAAAAAGAGAGATGGAGAATGATAATAAGGAATGCATTTGTGCTAAAACACAGCCGTGTTTGTATTGTACTCAAAAAATTTGTTATGCGCAGAGGGCAACACATCTTATATATGAAACCAGGAAATGTCACTTTAACTGAAATTAATTTCACTTTAATTAAAATATGATGAGCTCCTATTTTCCTTTCACTTGCAATGGTAACAAGTCTCAGCACATAAACATATAAAAATACAATAAAGATAATATGTCTGTATATTCACATATCATTCTAAAAACATGGACTACAAATGCCTTATCTATGACTTTCCCTCTCTCTGCCCACACCCCACAAACTCCATTTACATTAATTTTTCTGCAAATGTGTTTTCTGCTCATCTGGACAATGTCACCGAGCTTCCTCGGGGGATCCTGAACTTGACTGGTTACTTTGCTTTGTTCAGTTGTCACCAGATGGTGGAGAGAACCTGCTATGATCACTATCTGTGTGTAGCTGGTGCAGTTAATGTGTTGTGATCACCTTGACTGCTGCCTTCTCTTCCCTTGTAGAACAGTCTTAGGGTATATTGTACAAACAGGGTACAGGAAATCACATTCAAGAGCAAATTAAAATAAAATTGGTAACCACAGAAACACAGGATTTCCTGAATACTGCACAAAATATTCAAGGTGAGGCTGCCCCAGAGCAGGACAATTCCCTCCCTTGCCCAGCTGGTGATGCTGTGCCTGATGCACCCAGGACATGTTGGCCCCTCCTGGCTGCCAGGGCACTGCTGGATCATGTTCAACTTGCCCTGACCAGGACCCCCAGGTCCCTTTCCACTGCTCTCCAGCCTCTCATTCTGCAGTCTGTTCCTACATCCAGGGCTGCCCTGATAGTATAGGGTTAAAATGATTTCTAGGGTAGCCAGGCTGGGGGGGAGGCAAACACCTGTGTAACTGCAGCTAGGACATTATGCTATTGTTTCAACCAAATCAAGTATAACTTTGCCTAGGTAATGAATAAAAGGGGAGAGACAGGGGATAAGTATGATTCTACATAGATCTTGGAAATAAAATGTTCTCTACTTAGGTCGGGTGAAACTGTAGCTAATCATTATATGGTAGACGACATGATTGTCAATTGTTTGATAATCAAATATGATTATTATCTTATACCAGAATCATGAGAATTGATTGTTACAAATTCATGCTTGGGTAAAATCAATGGAACAATGGGATTTAATAATTAACATGTATACTTATGTAACAACAAAGTATAAAACCTTGTCTGTTCTGAGTTTTGAAGAGCCAAGATTTGAGTCTCAGACACCTGGCTCCAAGAGCTCTCAATAAAGCACTGGCATAATCATCTCCCGTGATTATGTTTTTTTCCTATGCTAGCAGCCCCATCCCAGGTGCAGAAACTGGCACTTTCCCTCATTGCACTTCATATGGTTGATGACTGCCCAGACCTCTAATATGTTGAAGTCTCCCTGCAGGGCCTTCCTTCTTTCAAGGGAGTCAACAGCTCCTCCAAGTTTTGTATCATCTTCAAACTTGTGTAGTATCCCTTCTGTCCTGCATCCACATTGTTTATGAAGCAGTTGAAGAGCACAGGGCCAAGGATGGAGCCCTGCAGAACCCCACTATAGTGACAGGCCACCAGTCCACAGTCACTCCATTCCCTATAACACTTTGTGCTGTCTCAGACTCCCTAAATCAACCAGATGGGTTACCTTGTCATAACAGCAAATCAGATTTGATATGCAGGTCTTTCCTCTCATGAAACTGTGCTGGTTGTGATGGATGACTGAGTTGTCTTTAAGGTGTTTTTCAATACCTCCCAAAACAATATTCTCCATTACATTACCAGGCACTGAAATGAGACTAACAGGCCTGCAGTTTCCAGGGACATTCTTCCCCTGCTTCTTGAAAATTGTGACAATGTTTGCCAGTTTCCAGTCTGAGATACCTACTCATTAGGCAACTGCTGCTCTAATTACAAAAGTTACAAGTCTCAAAACTGTGAAAAGCTGAGTGAAGCCTGTTCCCTGTCAGCAGTGATGTCAGTACTGCATGGATACATACACTTACTCACTGGACTGACCTTGTCCCACTTTTCCTAATTCTACCATGTGTGTTTAGAGCTGTAGCTACTTTAAATTTCTGCTCTTTAGTGTAAGTTGCAAATATTTTCAACAGTTCTCTCCTTATCTATGCACTCCGTGAAATTGCTTCTAGCCTGCGGGGTGCTGTCCAACTAGATGGATCAGTATTTTGCATACGTATGTATTGATAGAGGATTTAAGAGGAATGGTTCTTTTTCTAAAACTGCAGAATCAGGGAAATGGCATTACTGTGAAAGCTGAATTATTCTCAGCTATAGTATTAATATACAGTACTTTTTCTGTCAATGTCTCATTTGAAAACAATTATTTAAAAATTGCATTCATCCTTCTAATTTATTTAGCTATATTATGCATTCTAGTTTTAGCCTATAGACTGACAGCAAATTGTTCAATATGGTCTCAAATCGAGTATTCTGAATTCACGTAAAGCCTCATTGGTCCTGATTCTTACATCCAGTGATATGAGACATTCATTTGAAAGAAAGCAGAAATTTGCTTTAAGGTGACTTAGCAGTTCTACAGAAGTCAAAAGATGATTCATTTTTTTGACTTTACAAAACTCTCAGCTGTGGTTTTCATCTATAGGTTTTTTGTCCAATGGCTGCCATGATTCCTTCCTACAACATAAAACTTAATTGAATACACTGTATTTATCCTTGAAGAGGACTTTTCAGAGCTCATGTATTATGTAATTCTATCTGTATCCCAAGAAAAGAAGATGGGAGAAAATTCCTGTGTATTAGCTTTGTCATACTCTCTCCCATAGTTCCACACCAACCAGGCTGCTGTAAAAATCTCAATTCCTTATCAAATAGCTAGCTTTGATGAAAAAGACTCTTCAGACACTATAGGACATAGTAGTTTCTATTGTACGCCAGCCAGCCGAGAACTTTAGTGTCAGGGATGCCAACCTGGACACTATATTTTGCTCTGCACTCATGTAAAACCTGTGTTGATCACCCCTGAAAACAAACAAAAAATAATCAACTTCCCTCCCATCTCTTCAAACATCAATATTTTTAGTTTGGTATACATCAGAAAAATGTCTTTCTTTAGTCTCAGCTACTTATTTTTTGCTTTAGGATATCATCTACAAATATATACAGGAGCACTGGGAAAAAAAATCCTGCATCTCTGAGTCTATTCTAATGCAGAAAAGGCAAGAAAAATGTAAATAAGTGACTCCCCAAGTCACTTTATACAATGATTACCCAGAGAAGCATTTTAAGAGATTTAAAGTCTTTTGATTTATGTGGGTTTTATGAAATAGCCAAAAGTCTGCTTAAAACTGCAAAACATAAGTAAATCACCAATCCTTGTTTTCAAAACTCATTCTGATTCCCTATGTCCCACAACTATTCCTTTCTTTGAAAAGTTACCAGGGGAGTCAGTAGGCAGAAGAGAACCCTATGTTTAAATTCTGAAGTACATTTTCTAACTACTAGTGTTCAGTAAAGCCAACAAATTAACTGACATGAAGTTTTCCCCAGAAGTCTCTACGTCTTGGTAAAAGCAAATGAGTTTTTGTTCTGCAGATATCCTCCTAATATTTAAAGTACAAGATGAAGCCGAGTGATATTATCCTTTTTAATCAGCAAATAAGACAACAAAGATTAAAGAATTTACGAGAGTGCTTTACACTGGTTTCCATTTACCATTTCAATAGTTTTGTTTCAAATAACAAATTTTGCTTTCTTGTATTTGTTTTGATATCTTTCTTTTGGAAATAGTGCATTAAGCAATGTTATTGTTGCCCTAGATTTTTTCACAATGCTTCATCTTTTTTTTTTTTTTTTTTTAATTTAAAAAGAAGAAAAATAAATTTAAATTAAATAACTTAAAATTTTAAGAATCTTTTTTAAGATAAATAAAATCCAAACTGAAAATAAAGCATCCTCTTCTAATAAAAAATAGTGAAGAATTTTCAGTTCATTAATGTCATTGGTAATTTCATTAAGTTGAGGAAAAACATTCCTACCCACTGTTTTACATTGCAATTTATGTTGACATAAGAAAGCTGAAGTTAGAAAGGCACTTCTTGAGTTTAAAAATTACACCCCAAATATACAATGGATAGCTACAATTGTAACTTGGAGACTTCTTGGAGGGGTTTAATGTTGAAGAACGCAAACATTTTTTAGTCACTTCTGTACTGAAAGTGAGAGGAAAATAAAAACCAGCCCACAACGTCCATAAGGAAGAAAACTGGGAAGAAAACAGTCCAGGAAACTATGATCTGGTTTTGGTCAGGTCAGTAACTGAAACTGTGTCGGACATCTTTTGGCAGGATTAGAAGCAACATGTGAGGGTTATGGGTATAGACAGGATCACATTCTACTACACAAGTTTAGTGAGATATTATTAGCTATTATGAAGGCATTAGAGACCTGTCCCTTCAGTTAGTACAGGAAAACAGGGTGTCCCACATGACTGAATTTTTACATATTTATATTTATAGTGATGTAGGTAACAGTGATCACTGTACCACAAAGCCAAAAGTATAACTACACCAGAAACATTTTAAATAATGAAGAAGAGAACATTTTGGTCATAAAAGAGATTTAATAGACTAATATTTCTATATTTTCATAGAGACATTTCAGTTAGTAAAGATACCTAAATTCATCAAGTCCAATTGATAATCCAGTCCTGCCAAGTCCACCAGTAAACTGCGTTCCCAAGTGTTACAACTTCTTTAGTGTCTTCTAAACACCTCCAGAAATAGTGACTCCACTACTTCCCTATGCAGTCTGTTCCAATGCTTGACAATCTTTTCCGGGAAGAAATTTTTCTAATGTGCAATCTAAACCTTCCCTGGGAACAAATTGATGCCATTTGTTCTCATCCTGTTTCCTATATACCTGGCAGAAGAGATTATTGTACCACAATAACCTCCTTTCAAATAGTTTTAGAAAGTGATAAAATTCCCCTAGTCTCCTTTACTCCAGGCTAAACAACTGCAGCTGCTCCTTGTAACACTTGTGCTCCAGACCCCACCCCAGCTTCACTGTTCTTCTCTGGACTTGCTCCAGCATCAGTTCTTCTTGTAGTGAGGGGCCAAAACTGGACACAACACTCAAGCTGTGGCCCCAACAGTGCCAAGTACAGGGGTCAATCATTGCCCTGGTCCTTCTGGCCACACCATTGCTGATCCAGGCCAGGATGCCATTGGCCTCTTCAGTTACCTGGGTGTGACACTTTTGGCTTCTTTTTTTCTCTTGCCACGGTCAGGATGAATAATACTCAGGAAACACCCAGCTCGAGTTCAGACTAGCAATGTTTATTAATTCTTATCCATATTACAGTATTTACAGACTCACTGCACTGTGAGCTCTTAGAAAACAAAGATAAAAAATGGAGAGCTTCTAACTCTTTCCAAGGTTATTTCCAAGTGATAATCCCCCAATAATGAGATGACACTTATATTATTTATACTTTTGACACAATAATGACCATCCAAGGCCTTCAGTGCAGGCCTTTTTCACCCAAATAGAGAAAACAACCTAAACCCACGAAGAAGAAGGAAAAAGAAGGTGAAGAAGAAAGAAAAAGGAGGTGAAGAAGAAGGAAAAAGAAGATGAAGAAGAAGGACAAGCAACACCCCAAATCCTCCATCTTGAATCATATGTATTCCTATACACTAAAATCCCAAATTCTAAGTGTCTAGGACTCCAACACCTAAACACACACTGGATCATGTGCAGCTGCTGCCAACCAGCACCTTCAGGTTCTTTTCCATGGGGAAGCTTTCCAACCACTCTTTCCAAGTCTGCAGCATTGCATGGGTTTTTGGGAACCAAGTGCAATACCCAACTCTTTGTTGTCTCAAATGTCATATAATAATGATAATCATTAAAATAATACTTAATATTATTCAGTTTCTGAATTTTTTTTTTGTTTTAAATAAAAATCTATGCAAATTTATTATGGAAAATTTTGTTTTTATTAAGATAAATGCCTGCCTTGTCTTTATATCTTCTGATAATTAAATAGATTGCAAGTAGCATAGTGAGAAACATTATGGGGACTGAAAAGAATTTGACTCATCTGGCTTTTTCTCTCAGATTGTATGTGCCTCTTTGGTTGTCGCATACACCTGTGCCCCTTCATCACCATCTTGCGGTTCCCACAGAAAGAGAGAAGTCTCTTTGAATATCTTCCACTGGAGTCTACAGAAATAACTTAGTGCAGAACATGTTTTTAGAGAATCTTCCAAAGACATTTCTTTTCATTGACTTTGTATGAAAAGTGGGTAGTCTGAAAGAACTGTCTCTTGCAGAAATTTTAGACATATCCACGTTGGCAGCTTGTCACTAGATACATGCAATCCAAATTAAGAGATGATACACAAGCAGAATTGTTCTAGGAAGAACTATTTAAAGTTATTTAGGAAAAAAATATTTAAAGATATAATATTCCCTATTCTTTTCTTGACTTTATTTACAAGTTGGACTACATAATTTTATAGACTTGCAGTAATGTTGCAAGGCATAGGTACTCTAAAGTGAAAGGAAGCCAAAGGAAAATATAGGAAAAATTTAAAAATCTGATCTTAATGCAGATGATTTCAATTCCTTAATCAATTCCTTACTCTTAATTATGACTGTAAAATAACAATATCTGGTTTGGCATTTTATGGATGATTTTAGTGAAGTAAGATACATTAAGAAATTCAGTTATTACATATGTTTATCTTGCCACACAGTGAAAACTTATTTACTGTAAAACCTGCTGTGAAGAAGATTCAGATAAAAGAGAAAATAAGTAAACATCAAATAAAGGATTATCCTTCTTTGTAAGGAGTCTGTTCTAGTAGGAGTTATAAACAGGGACCTTGACATTAAAGGGTAGATTCCTAGGAAGTTAAAAGCAAATAATTTGGTGCTAATACCTAGTACAGATTAAAGTGAAGGATTTAGCTGGGCTAATATATAAGATTAACCATAAACAGAAACAAGTCACAATACTTTGAGCTGGCCAAACTTAACCAGTTATCGTGCTTAAAAACTTTTCATTAATAACATGTGTTTGAACGCACATTCATCTTCAATTCTATCAACTTCTAATCAACTGTGAAATAGGACAGTTTTGAAAAACATGACCACTTACTCTTGAATTCTTAACTTTTACAAAAATCTCTTGCTGCACACTGTCAATCATTCTCCTGTTCGTACATGCAAGGGTGATGCTGTATCTTGGTTGTGTCTGCATTATTTGAAAGATATGGAGCATTTGTCTAAATTTCTTGATAATCAAAAAGAAAGGGTCATTCATCTTTCTGGAAACCAGAGATTATGCGTAATTTTATAAAATATTTATTCATTTTTTCTCAATGAGATTAAACTTCTAAAGAAATTGGTGAGAGGAAATTACTCTCTTACTGTTTACATTGAAAAGCCTTAGACAATTTTTTGTTGAATTGATGCATGCTCTTCTTGAAAACAGTCCTTTAAGTAACATGGTGGTATCCTACCTTCTCACTGCTCCTCTGTGTATTTTCACAATATTTTATTTTCCACAGTTAAATTTTAGTATTTGTCTGACCATACAGAGAAATTCCCTACACAGGAGTGGGATAATGGCCCAGAGAGATGAATCAGAATAGGATATGACTGCAAAGACTAATAAGCATACTAACACAGAGCTGATTCTACCTAGTAATTAAATAATTCTGTTCTCTAATGTTTCAAGGTGATAAACCAAAAATTTGCTCATCATGATGGATTGGTCACCTAAAATTTTACTGTCATTGTACCAATTTGTAAGTCACAAGTGGAAGAAACAACAAACCAAACCAAACCAAACCCCAAATGACTCTAAAACAACAGAAACCAAAACAAACAAATGGTCAGATCAGTGTGAAAAACTATATGCCTAAATACCTCTCATACACAATTCTTTACCATACTTGATAAAGCTTTCTTTAATATCATCAGCAATTAAATTATTTAGGGAACAAAGAGAGTGCTGTGCTCTTATTTATAAAAGCAAAGAAGCATTTTATTCTATGAATGCACTATATATAATTAGACAAATGAAATACGTTTAAAATTTTTAATTTACAGCATCTCTACTGCTTTCCTCTTTTTCTTCCCCTGACCTCATGGGTTATCCGTTATTGTAATTTATAAGTCAGTTTTACTTTGGGCAGTTCCTTGTTTTATATTCTACATATGACTTGATCTGGCTTTAATAACTTAGTTCTAACACTTTGGCATTTAACTTTTTAAAGCTACAGAGATCTCTTTGCTACTCTGTCCTACACATGATTTCAAACCTAATTTCTAGTCAAAATGAGGTGTTTCAATATAATATACTACATTATATAGAATTTTTATTCCTATGGCTAGAATAGTGCTTACATATGAATATTTCTGAGATCTAGTCAAAGCACCATCTTGCCATAGGCTTGTTTCATGTAGGATCTAGCTGTGATACCTCTAAGGTGTGAGGATGATGTATAGTCTTAAATAGCCTGAAAATTAAACACATTAGAATAATACTATGAGAATAATAGTGGTGGCTAATGATTCTAGATCCATTTATTTGAAAATTAAATGTTTATTCTTAGAAAGTGGTGTTTTCAAACAAAAGGAGTATGAGAATTTTTTTTCAGTGACTTTTCCACAGGTCAAGGCATGAGTAGTTTTTAGATTCAAGCAAGGTTCAGCTGCTTTTGGAGTTACTCTGTTCATCTCAGCTTTGTGTTGTTTGGAGCAAGCAACTTTGAAAAATTGCTAGGTAACTATTTCAAGTGGCAATATTTTACTGGGATGACTATTGGCCTTAACTGACTGTGTTTCCTGCCTCTGATGTTTCATTCCAAAAACTCAATATGTTTCAATATAGTTTCAATTATGGAAGTAATTGAAACTATAATATTTTTAATTATGTGAAGAAGAAATTCATATGCACCTGAAAAATTTTGCTATTGTTGCCGATTATAGATTTGGAATAAAAGAATTCTGTGAAACTGGCCTGTTGTTTCCTCAAGAGAGGAGCAATCTTAAATTCCTGTGTTCATTAAGAAATACATGTGAAATCTTATTTTTTTTCCTCTTTTTTTTCCTTTACTCCCACCTCCTAGTGAATAATTCTCTCCCTGTGTTTCCTGCTCCATCCTGAAATATTGTCTCATGTCACCCTGTGAAAATTGATACAACACAGAAAATGCAGTCCTTATGTCCTGTCCTCAATCATGTTTATTATGTTTCCCTAAATATTTTTAATATTTTGATAATTCAAATTGCTAAGTGGCCATCCACTGAATCACTGAACAGGCTGAAACTTGCATGTTAAATAGTTGAAACCAGGTTTTATGACTAAATGTTGAATATTGTTTTAAATTTAAAATGTAAGTTAATTTTTATTCCTAACCCTGTGAAATGATATAAATAGGCTCTGAAACTTTTGAAGCTGCATGAGGTGAATTGGTTACCAGACTGCTCCATTCAAGGTGATGCAGGTCTTCCTCTGTCATCTAAAAATGCTTGTTTTCAAGCTTCAAACTTATTAGTTTAATTACTGAAAGTTTTACACCTATCCACTCCTCTGTATTTTAAAGAATGAAAAAAGAAAACAAAGAATGAGGAATGCATGAACAAGCAGCATTAGGTGAATTCCTGTTCTATGTCAATTTAGATAACTAGTCACCTTTTTGATAAGTCACCTTTTTAATATAAAGGTAAAAGTCAATGTCTATATTCTGAGATTCTGAAAGCCACACAAGCAATTTCCAGGTGTATCTTTTCTTGTCGTGTTTAAACAGCATCAGTAACAGCTTCCTTCACACCCCCTATCCTCTAGTCTGGCTGCTTTTCCGAACACAGCTCTCTGGAAGCCTTTTCCTCATAATGAGTAGCTTGCACAAAGCAGTAAATTCTGCTTTACTATCAATATACAAATTGTAAGTGACAGTAACAGAACAGACAAAGAATCATCTTGGACTTCCAGATCTTCCAGATGTCCTACATTTGCCAGGTGTTTAAAAATAGTCCCTAACAACAGAAGCTAATTATTGACAGGCACATATTGCTATCCTTGCTCCATAAAGAATTCCTTTGAAAGACAAGACTGTAACATATCTTACTGCAAAACTTACAAAATCATTCCTAAAATATGTGTGCATATGTAAATCTTATGACTATAAGTTTAACAGGAGGTAGGAAAGATTTAGTGTCTGCAGGTTACAGACATTGTTTTCATAGTGTAGACCTGACCTCACACCGAAATTTACTAAATTTAGAAACATTTATTGATTCAGATGATCACAAGGTTTCCACTTATTGTCCTTCCTTTGCCTAGATAGTATTTCTTACCCTCCAAATGCTTTGAGTCAATGACAGCCTTTTGATTTTTTTTTTAATTTTTGTTTTACCACTTATGAAATAATTGTTTGGGTTTGTTTGTTTGTTTTCCAATGAGTTAGTTAGAATCAAGTTGTATAAATTAAAGAATTAATAACATTACTGAGAATATGTCCAGGGCTGTGGCTGCATCTGTGAATTATAAGGCATTAAATCCTATTCAGCTTCTTAAGATTTTCCAATTATGTGTTTTTTACAGGCTAACCTGCAAGTGAAGGGACATGACCAGACCCCATGTAAGGCAATAAAGCAATCTTGTGTACATATTCAGCATTTTTAAAGAAAATGTTTAAAGGTCTTTAAAAGTTTGATTGTTTGCTTTTTTAAAAAAATTAAAGGACATAGTTGCACTAGTAACTTTGTTTGATATATCCTCAAAATGTTTCAGAAATGTACATTGCCGTAATGTCCTGAATTTGTGTTTTTGCAATCCCACTTCCGTACCATAAAAAGAGGCTTCTTGGTAAATCATCCAAACAGATATTAGTGCAGAGCATTTTGCAAACAAAATTCTCTAAGCATTAAAAAATCTCAAATCCATGATGATCAACTAAGAGAGGGACAATATTTTCAAATATCAAGATTCTTATAAACTGAAAAGCTATGTTAACTCAGCTTTCTCAACCTGGGCACTACTTATTTGTTGTAGAACTAATAGTAGAGGTAGTTTAAAAACATTACCTTGAACATTTTATGCAGTTCGAAAATTTAGATGAAGTTGTTTCATGCTGTTTTCAAAAACATTTTCCCTTTATCTTAGATATATGCATATTCTAAACATGTAAACATTCCCACATTTTTAAGATTTAGAAGGAAATTTTAATTATAAACTTTTATTTCTGTCCCACATCTAAAAACTTGGCATTGTTCACACAGAAAAAAAAAATAGTGACTAATTCTAAATATGTTCAAGGAGAAAAAGAATGTTAGAGGAAACACTATTACTGGTAATGCATATTACAGTCACAAAACATGCCTACAATATACTCCATTTTAGACCTGAGTATTCATTCCTATTTCTTCATTCATTTGACTTTACAGAAGACTGATCTTTGCTATTGTATTATGTGTTATTGTTGGTATCTTATTATTTCTATGCTTATATATAATTAATTTAAATCTAATAATATAATATAATTGCATACCAGATTTATAGAAAATTATTTCTATTATTGGAAAGAATAATAGATAAATACAAATGTCTAAGTAATAGAAATACCTGAAATCATTGCTCTAGGCTCTTCTTTACAGAGTGGAATATTTTGTCTGTTACTATATGAACCAAATATAAAAATCCCTGCTTCTACTAAAACTTATAAGTAGTACTATATACTGTAATGTATAATGAAGTATCCAAAATTAAAACACAGTATAATAGTTGTGACAAAATAATTCTTCACTACTATTAGAATATACAATATGCCTTTTCCAATATCTTCTAATTTGGACACCTGCTACAATTTTATAAACAGTTTAGAAAGCCAAATGGATCTTCTTTTTTTTATTAAAATTTATACTTTTGTTTCCTTAAGGGACAAATTTTCAAAATATTTTGTTTTGTACTATAATTCAGATAAATTGCTTCTCCTCGTGTGGCTGCATGTTCAGCAAATCAGCTTAGTTTTAAATTATTTCATTGCATTTCACAAGCAAGTTCCACAATTTTTTTTTTTAACAAATAAACTAAACTCATCAAGAATAATCCTGTTGTTATTCATATTTTTCTATGGAAAACTAAACTATGTATTTAAATTAAAGAGGTTATCACAACAAGTCAAACTACTATCAACAAAGAATTGCTGTATCTGACAGTCCAAATATTTTAATTGTGAAGACTAGCAAAATCTCAGGGCTTCTGATATTCCTAAAAGATTTCATTTACTACTTTTTGTATAAAATTCACATTCCAGGTTCCATTTTTCCCCTATATTTTTTCCTATCAGTACAGTGAAAATGCTGTGTTCCTCTCTTCCATTGGCCTTCAGCATTGCTTTTCAAGATGGCATTTTATTTAATCTTTCGGTTGCAGTTGTTTCTTGGGAACTCCAGGTCACAGACCTGAACTAACCAATGTAATCAATCAATTTCTTTATTTCTGTGCTTCAGTCAATATAGAAAAGACTCTTTGCTTGGGACAATGACTATCCTAGGATTGCTTTGATTTGCCAAATGTATAGAAAGTAGATCTCGTATACAGGCAGTTGACTGTCAAATCGCTTCACTTACTTTTCCTAAAAACAGAACATTGCCTACTTAATTGTCCAAGAACTCAGCATGAGTAGAATAATAAAATCTCCCCTTAAAATAATAACAGTAGTGATAACAATAGTGACATTTATTACCAAAAAAGTCATTTTTTCTCATCTTCCACAATGAAATTTTCTCATCAATAGTTGAGAGAGCTACATCCTTGTAGAATATAATCTGACACCAACTGAAATAGCAACATCATTTTCTTGCAGTATATGAAATATATCACAAATCTGTTTGGAAATCAATGGTTTGTGAGGAATACCTGCACATTATTAGAGAAAAGGATGCAGTAAAAACCAGAATATAAAAATTGATCTGATTCATTTCACCTGACTTGTATACCTGTCTGATTGTACATTTTGACAACATGTTGCTTTTTTTCTACTCCCATTTAGGACTTCTAGGAGAGCTGAATTCTAATTATAAAGGATAAGGGCCCTCAGTATGTTAGTGAATTGGACCCTGTGTATCTCTACAAAAAAATGAAAATAAATGGCTACACAGGAAATTTCTTCATCTGTACATTAAAAGAAAAATAGAGGACAGTACAGTGGTAGCCTTTAGCAGAGACAAGTGATATATTAAGAATGAAGTTTACTGCATATACAAAATTTTGCCTTTTCTGCTTGTGCTCTCAACCACAGTGGATCATAATTGTTTTCTGTCCAGAGGTAGAATGAAGCCTAAATTGAGAATGCTGTGGCAAATATAACATCTATCAATGGATTGATGTTTACAAGCCAAACAGAATATTATTCCACAGTTAATCTCTCTTGGCAGTAGTTTAACACACCCACACTCACACCCACCCCATAACAAAAAGCTTGAACCAACCAAACAAGGTAACCAAAAACACCAACTCCTCTAGACTCATGAATAAAAAGAACCATTGATGAGTTGTAAATGCCAGTTGATTCAAATACCATCAATAATAAAAGATCAGAGGGCTGTCACCCCCCAGTAATATTGCAAACAGATCCATGACAGAATTGTTTGAGTTTCATCTTCAAAAATTCCTCGACGAGTTTTAATGAATGGTAGAAGCACTAAATAGATTTTCATGATTGTTTATGAATGAATAAGTAAACAATCATCTGTGCTTGGCATATTTCTATTCTGAAGGTCTAATTTGCCCATCTTAATACTTATCAATCAAAGTTGTCCACTGAGAAAAATGTAGCTCTGGAAGAGGATTTTAGCCATGTCATTCCTAAACACAATCTCAAAATATCCTAACTTGATTTAAAAAAAAAAAATTTAGAGACAGGAAAATTCTGTTAGGATGCAAAAATTATTCCAATAATTAGTTACCATATTAAATTATATTGACATCAATTTGCAGATTTCAACCTCCAAACTTACTTAATGAAATGTAAATAAATTATAGATGTACTGCAGTGTCATACTTATAATGTTTTATATTTACAACCTACATCATCTTTCTTGTATTCATAAAAATTTCCATTATCACCTGAAAATCTAACAATTCTTCTCAGTACACACAAATTTTATATGGTGTTTAAATAATTTTCTAATCTTCTTTTGTCAAATTAAATGGATTGATTGTTCTTCACAACTTCAAAATCCTTTTTGTTATTCCATGTTGAACCTCTTCTAATAATTTAGGTATTTCAGCAGTTCTTTTTCTTTCAGTGAACACTGAAAATGAATACTGAATTACAGTAATATGAAAAGTGGAATGCAACTAAAGGTCAATTGCTGGAAATTAAGCAGTGTTAGCAACATCATCTACAGAGGTAATAAATACAAAATCCATGTTTCTGTCAAGGCTGTGGGGTTTTTTTTGTTTGTTTGTTTGTTTGGGGTTTTTTGGGGGTTTTTTTGGTTTTTTTTTTTTGTCATTTAAACTTTGTTTAGTTTTTTTGACCACAACACTGAAGCAGGGTCTTATCCCAATTAAATTATGCCTTTCTTCTTAGAATATTTTTGAATTTTTAAAAAGACAGTCTCCTTGGTATAATTCAGATGCTGAAGTATTCCAGTAATTTACGTAAAATTATTTTTCCCCCAGGTCATCATTAACATGCGTTAGGATTAAAAATGGATTTATTCAGTGGAAGTTTCTGAAAACAGAACTACTTGAAGATAATTTCCTATTAATTAATTAATTAATTCCTATTACAATATGGATTGTGATTTTCTATAAATTTCTTTAGCAAAGAAATTGACTTGAAAATAGGGATCAGTAATAATCATGACAACATAACTGATAAATATTGCCTCTTTCTTTGCAATACATTGACATGTCATGTTTCTTGTCATGAGGTTCCTTAGTGTTACATGAACGAGAGGTTCTGCATAGTTTTCTGAAGTAACTTTTAAATAGTTACAGAGATAATACTTCTGCAAGTAATGTCACTACGGGAACTTTGCCACACCTTTATGTTTCAGAAAGCCCTGATACATCTAATTTTCCTTTCTGGAAAGTTAAATTAAAAACAAAATAATATTTATTGTTTGTTGCTTCTATCAAAGAGAGATACTCTAAAAAGCTAACAAAACCATTTACTGAGGCAATTTATTACTCTACTGAAAGCATAGCAGGTTCAAAATTTATATCACTCACAGTTGTCAAAATTGTCATGTTGTTTCCTAAGGGAGAATATAAATACTTGTACTGAAGTAGCCTGTAGAAAAGATCTGTAAATCTCACCGTAAAAAAACCCAGTAAGTTAAGGGTAGTCAGAAATTACATAAACAGTGGAAAAATTGCTGATTGTCAAAGAAATTTGTCTTAGTGATTAGCAGAAAACATAAATCAATTCATATTTCACACCACAAAATTAAATAAACAAAATATCAAAAGTTTTTAAACAAAAAAAAAAACCCCTAAACAAAAGCAAATATTCCTCCAAAACAACAGCAACATGAAAACCCAGCTGAACAAACAAATAACCAAAATCAAAGGCAGATCTATAGATACACTTTGTAGCCAGGATATGACTCAAAGTTATAATTTTGCCACGGTAAAAATGGAGCAAAAGTAAAGCAGGTAATGAGAAGAAATTTGCAGCAAAAAAAGCAAAAAAATCAGCCTACCCACAAAGTCAAGAAAACCTCTTAGTGGAATCAGAACTGAAACCTAGCAGTTTAATGAACCACATTTCCTTCTCAGAACATCAAATGAACTTTTACTTAATGACATCAAGGAAGTGATTTTTTTTTTTAATTTAAAATATCAGTTCACGGAAAAGTAGCAAATATTGTACTTATGAGAAGAAGAGTAAGAATTCTTTACTATACTCATCCAACAGATAGATATCATCCAATGCCAATTTTAAAGAAAACAGCAATTAATGACATAGGAACATTAGGAATAAATTTAACTGGTTTTTCAAAGGTTGTTTTTACTGGGATAATCAGATAGTTTTCTATAGTCAAGAGAACTGTTGTATATCTAATCTACCAAGAGTTTAGTAAAATATTTAGTTTATCACCACATTGGAAATTATTAATTATGATGATGAAGATGGGACAAAGAACTGTGAATTGTGTAAATGAATAAATAAGAGACTAGAAAATTCTTCTAAAAGAGGACTGTGAGACTTGATAGAATTTGTTTATAGAGTTCCTTAAGAATTTGTCTTTGATCGTTTTAAGGTGACTGATATTAGCAACTAGCTCAAAGATATATTCTAATTTTATGGTGATGTGAGATGCTATTAATGCTGAAGATTAAAATAGCAAATGGAAAGATATGGATGACCTTGAAAGGATGAGCAATAATTTGACATTGAAAGGTTTATGTGCAAGTTAAAGAGTAATTTTCTAGCTTTTCAAGGCCTACTGTACATATTATTCCTCATAACACTTTTGTGTTGATCTAGTCCCCCAATTATAGTATGAATTATGAATAAAAACTTTTTATAAAAATGTCACTTAAAGCTGTTTGTGAAAATGGAAGCCCACTGTAGCAAAAGTGACTGAAGAACTTGTTAAATGAGGTAATACATTTGGAAAAATAAAGGTTTTGTATACCCTATCAAAAAACTAATTCAAAACAAAATAAAAAATCCCAAGTCAAGAAAAACAACCCTTTTAGATACGTACTACAATATTTACACAAATTTTTAAAAAAGGTACATATAATGATAAAATCAGTACTTTCTGTTAAAAAATTAAATAGTTTAGTGCTATTGTAGGTTGACTTCTAGGAAAAAGGAGCAAAAAATATTAGGTACTTCTGAGTCGGTAATTTCTTTCTGGTGGTCACATATAAAAGAATGTGTTGATGAATGATTTCAGCAACACAGGAAATCCCTTCCAGTATTTGGTTTCTAAAATGACTTTTTATATTAAATAGAATACTTACATATAGCTGAGTATTGACTCAGAGCTGCAACATCAGTCATATAATCTGATGAAAAAATGTAGAAATTTGAAAACTTCTGTTTTCAATGAATCAGTATTGATTTACATTTTCTGTGTTACCTTTTTTTTTTTTTTTTTCAATCCTTTATTCTTGGAGTCCTCATGAAATATTCCAGGGTATTCCTGGGATCAAAGCTAGTTTATGGACAATTAATTATGTAGCTCATCCTGCTTGTCTTTTTGAGCTATTGACCTATTAGATTTCTTCCAGTCCTCTCAAGCTTCCCTAGTTTTCCAAGACTTATTGAAAAATCAATGTCAATTGTCTAGGGAGCTCTCCAGCCAGCTCTTTTAAAATTATTGAATGCCAGACAAATTTTAAACTACCTGGTTTTAGTAGTTGCTGCTTAACCACCTCCAGAGTTATTGAGAGAGTGGGAGATATTTCATCATCATCATCACCTGATATGAACCTACCACTGTGACTTTTTCTAACTACAAGGAGAGTCATGAGTACATTTCTGCTTCTTATGCATTATTAATGCCATGATTATATGGTTTTCTTATATGAATAGGTAAATATAAGCACTAAGATTGCTTTGCCTCTGGCTATTATATTGTGGAGAATTCCCAGTTTCTGATTTATATTTGTTATCAAATTCAATTTTATCCAAATCTTTATAATTAAAGTAGTTATTTGTGCATAAATTTTGATTAAGTTACTGTTTTCTTTAAAGCTAGGCTGTTAAGCAAAAAAAGCCAAACTACAGGAACCCCCAGTGCAACCTGTCTCAACAGCAGAGCCATCTTGCCTTAGAATATCACAGAAAAAGCATTATCTTGCATTTGGTTCTGTTATGTATTCAGGGTATAATATCTTCACATCCTCAATCTGATGAAAATATTCCTTGTGTTTCCCTGAAATATTTCTTTAGATACAGCATTTCTCAGTTCTGTTTCCTGTACTTTAGGAAAGTTTTCTATCCTTTCTCCCCAACAAATGCCCCATATTGGGCAAGCCATCCCTTTTGAGGAGCTCATGTAAGCCTTTTCATTCTTTACGACAATTATAATAATGCCAACTGCTTTCTTGAGACACCTGCTACACTGGAATTATTCTTAATATTTAGAAGTATCTTATTCATGGACTCTTAAGGGATTGTTCCTGTATTCTTCTTTTCACAGATGCTATATGAAAGATTAATCTGAACAAGTATTCATTATTAATGTGCATTTAGAAGCTGATTCATCGCATCCTAAAACAAACATTTAAAATAGGTCAGATGACTCATGCTTGGAGAATGTCCATTTCTTTTTACTACCTCTGAGTAGAAGTTCAAATGGGCACATATGTAGCTAAAACAGGTGAAACTTACCCTATCTTCTGGCCACTTTCCACACTGAGAGTGCTGCCACTGTATCTCTTTTCAAGAACAATTTTAAGTTCTGTGATAACGTAGCCATATTCAAGTAAAAATTCTCTCATCATAATTTATTTTCCATTGTCAATATGTCTTGTGCTTTGTTAATAGTTTAGGTCTCGACTATCCCAAATGCCTGATCCAAAGTTCTGCCAATACTGTGTCTGAAGCAGCTTACCTGTGCCGCATAGTCTTGTTGACTTTGTTGGCATATCCAAAACCTAACATGTTTCACACTTTAAAAATTTCAGGTTTAGTTTCCCTAGTGCTTTATGAGAAAAGGCTGTATTTTTTGTTAAACAAATCCTTCCAGGGAAGCACTTCAGAGAAAATTCATGAAGTTGACTCTACTGACACGTGCAATGATATTCAGATTAATCTCTGAATTTCCACTGACCAATACTTTGTAAAACTGCAGATAATACTTTATAATCATGAAACCAAGTACTCTTTAGTTATACTTGCATCTCCAGAACCTTGTGAATTACTTTTTCAAAGAATCTGCTTCCCTTCAACTCTTACGACTATCTAGAGATGTCATTTTTGGTTTTAGATCACTGTAATTCTGATCAGTCAGAATAGACAGGCAAAAATTTCTCCCTTTTTCCTTCTTGTAATATTCAAAACTTTACTTTTTCTTTGTTTACATGAATCTTCTTACTATTTGAACCTACTTTCAGACTATCACCTTCTGTGATGGTTTTAAGTACTGTGAAGCTGTGGTTGTAGCCTCATGTGCAGCCACAAGGTGAACATATCAAACTACGCGATTGTGCAGACATTGACACAATGAATAGAAGCCATCTCTCAAAATAAACATATTATCTGTCAGGTCATTACCTTACTCCAAGGACCTGGAGAGAAAGACGTATCTTTAGAGAGTCATTTCACCTTTCCCAGGCAACTGTTTTGGAAGAGATAATTACTGCCCTGGAGAGTACAATTCATTCTGCTTAACTTTAGGAATGTCAGACGAAAGTATCTACATGTAAATTAATTGCCTGCAACTACTTTCACAGTGAGTGGAGGAACAACTATTGCATGTTTCTGCTGATTATTTCAGATCATAGAATCATAAAACCATTTAGGTTGGAAAAGACCTTTAAATCATTGTATTCAAATCTAACACTATTAAGCCCACCACTAACTAATGTCCCTAGTGGCACATCTACATGACTTTTAAATATCTCCAGGGATGGTGACTTGACCACTTCCCTGAACAGTCTGTTCTAATGCTTGGCAATCCTATCTGTGAAGAATCTTTTCCTGACATCCAATCTGAACCTCTTCTGGTGCAAGCTGAGACTGTTTCCCCTCATCCTATAACTTGCTACTTGGGAGAAAAGACTGACATCCACCTCACTCCAGCCTCCTTTCAGGTGGTTGTAGAGAGCCATAAGGTCTTCCTTATGAGCCTTGTTCTCTCCAGAGCAAACAACCCAAGTTCACTCAACTGCTCCTTATAAGACTTTTTCTCTAGACCCTTCTCGAGCTGATACATAATTTAAGATGAGAAGAAAGACATTGTAAAGGGCTATTTCTTTTAGGAGACTATTGTTATTAACTAAACTGAGCAGCAATTTGAACCATGATACCATGATACTGATGACCAGGTTGCAGATATTGGTCAAAGAAATCCGATCCAAGGAGATTCTTTCTGTCTTGGATAACCAGGTGGCTAGTTTGGGCACCAAACCCAATACTTATAATATTTCATTAAACTGAGATGTATTCCACTGGGTGGAATATGTGCTTTTTGTTCTGCTACTGATGAGGAAGACACAATCCTCACATTCTCTGGGCTAATATATCTGTAAACACTACAGTGGAAATTTAGTTTAATTAATTTCTGTCTGGCATTGACATTCTGTTTACATTTTACCTCTGGTCCTATTTATCTCCTCTTCTATAAAGCTGTTCTTTTTGGAATAGCAGCACAGTATTTTGCTATTCTATTTGTATATAAAAATGTAGTCCAGTTGCATTCAGTCACACATAACTCCTTATAGAGAAGTCAGCCCATTTTCATTTGTCAGGCTTATGACTGATGAGAATTTCTATTGAGTATGAGAATCTGAGTCAGGAAATCTTAGCATACTTTATCCCAGACACATTTGAGCACTGAGAGCTCAAAACTGGCTCATATGCAACAGAGGGGCCTTGACAGAGGAGTTTCCTGAGGGTATTTTTTCAACTTGTTTGTGAGGATGTTTTCGGTTTTTGCTGGGGTTTTAATTTGTTTAGTTGTAGTTTTGGGGAGTGAGGATGGGGTGGTGTATTTTCGTTTTCACGCCAATTTAAAAAAATGGAATATTTTTTTAATTTACCAAAATCGTGAGGACGAACAAGGTTTATGAAGTTGTTTAAAACATACACTTACAAATCAAAATAACTTGAAAAACTTCTTCTTCTAAATAAATGAGATAAGCCAAAGAGCTATTTACACTTACTCAAATTTTTCATGGAATAAACTGCAAATCTCGGAATATTTCTGAGTTCAGGAATTTCAAGAACAAGAAAAAACTTTGAATTAATTATTAATTAGATATATATTCTTTTGTCCATGAATAGCCCATGTTATCTTCTCTCATTGTTAATTAATCTCTATTTTTTTTTGTCCTACACTATAAGAAATTGATTTCAATACAAAGATCATATTTGGCTTGTATGCCCCAATTAACGTGTAGCTATTGCTGTCTAATTTAAAATATTTTGGCCAATTTTAATCAGAAGGGAAACAGTTTTTTCTTAATTTTTTCCAAAGATTTTAGCAATTACTTTGTACTCTTTCCTTCATATATTGCATATGTTAAGAATCCAGTTTTTGCCTACTATATACCACTCTGCTGTCATGAGATTTTGTACTTTTCCCAACAGTATCTTAAGGTCGAATGTAAACCTTTCAAGTAATACCAGAGTCCAGTACATATAAAAATTACATTACATTGAACTATTCATTCAGTTATAACATTCTTAGTTAATTTCAGTACAAACAGACAAAACAGTATGCATTAATATAAATGACATAGGTTCTTTAAGGCTACTTTAATGTTCTCTACTATTGATGTCCTTGAGAGAGTATCTGTATATGATTTTATGATTTGTGAAAACATCAGTTACCATTGTTGATATTCAGATTAGAGTGATATTAGGTTAACATTTCATAAAATTGCGATGTTGTAGTTTTCTTTTTCTCACTAGGCAATCATACTTAAATTATTAAAACTCATTGAGTGACTGAAGTAAAATCATTGAACAACACTAACATCTTTTATGACTAGAAATAAAGAGGATCTTTTATAGTATTCTTTCTTCTATTATCTATAAATTATAATTCCAGTCTCTGTCCTGGGAAACTAAAAACCAGATGTTATAGAAAAAATATGTTGGAAAATCTTCTAAACACATATTTGTTGGACATCTAATTTGTTTTTCATAAGAATTTTATAACATCCATCAATGTCACCATCACAGTTTCATTGGATCATCAATAAATTTCATTTTCAACAATTTCTATCCTCATAACATTAAGTTCATTGTTTAAAACTATTATTTAAAATTCTTTTATGGCAGAAAAACTTGCATTAGTTTTTCCACAAAGTGTCATAAATTCATTAACTTATATGTTGTCCTCCAATAAATTATCACATTTCAAGGCTTCATATTGCAAATTAGACAATCAATAGAATAAAACAAAGAAACATTCTGTTTCTTTTTCTCCTTTGCAAAAGGGGAAGAGTTGTTGCTATTTTCGGACCCTTTCAATCAGTTTAGGAACCAAACACTATTTTGTGATTTTAAGATACTGGTAACATCAGTACATTATATCATCATCTCTGATATATTCACTGTAAGTAATCACTGTTTCATCTAAAACATTATGAGTTATTCCATTTTGTGGTCACTACTTGCATCCCTCTAACTGTCCTTTGTTGAGCATTGCTTTGATTCCTTTTAACATGACTTCACCTGGAATAATGTTTTATCTTTCCTAGCTTAGCTTGTGTGTCGCATTAAACTCTATTGATTCTTTATCTATCTTTTATTGCCATTGCTGACCTATTTCTTACTGTCACTTGGACTGTTCTGCCTCGACAAGAAGAGACTGAAGGGAGATCTCATTGCGGTCTTCAACACCATCATGAGGTCAAGTGCAGGAACAAGTACTCATCTCTTCGCTCTCTTTACCAGTGACAGGACTCAAGGAAATGACATGAAACTGAGTTACAGGACATTTAAGTTTAATATGCGGAAAAAGGTTTTTCACCTAGGGGGTGGTTGGCCACTGGAATAGATTGCCCAGGAAAGTAGCCACAGCAACAAACATGAGAGAGTTCAAGAAGGGTTTGGACAATGTTCTCAGGCACAGGGTGTGACTCTTGGGGTGTCTTGTTCAGGGCCAGGAACTGTACATCCATCATCCTGATGGGTGCCTTCCAACTCAGTATATTCTATGATTCTGTGATCTCAATACTAATTAGAAGTTTTGTACTGCACATTGTCAGTATATCACTTTTTAGATTCCTATTTTCATTAGGTAGAATAATTCACTTTTTTTTTTTTTTATTTCATACCAAAAAGTTTGCCTAATTATGCTACTGAAATATGTTTATGATGTTTGCTTCATATCTCAACTACTTGCTGGCATGATATATAGAGCTCTATTGGGAGGGAGTTTCTCATATTCAATTCAAACCTGTTTTACTTGGTCTTCCTGATCTATAGCACAGAATTTGCAGTTGTGTACACAGCTGATGCATGCATTAAACTCTGAGCAAACAGAACAAGATTAAACACTCACTAATGTCAAACAGTAGGGTAGATCATAATCGTAGAGTATTTACAAATACCAAAATAAACAGGTCTGTCACCTCTGATCCCATTAGCTTAGCCAGGTGACCAGCAGGAGAAAGAATGATCTGTGACACTCAGGAACTGAACTGCTTCAGCTCTGAGGTGTATTGCAATGAATTCAAAATGAGTTTTGACCATTTTTTGATGTTTTATATTGAAAATTATCATGCTTATTTGCTATGTTTACTGTTTTTTTCTGGACAACTTTAAATAATAACTTGAATTGGCTAAAAAAAATATGATTTCAGCCTTTTTTGGGGGTTGTCAGACAGAGTGGTAGTTTGGTTTTTTTGGATTGCTTCTTCCAAAACAAATCAAGAGCACAAATGCATCACTTACACCCCACCCTATTTGATTTAAAATATCAAAGGTGTACTCATATATTCCATATACATTTTCTGAATCATTAGGCTCTTTCTCTGTTTCTCTCTGCCTCTAGTCTGCCCCAGCTTCTAGCCTTAAAATAGTAAAAAATACATAAAATTCAATTAAGAAAAAACAAAACTCTACGTAAGTTTTATCAAAATAAATACATTTCAGAAAATAGATTTTTTTCTTGCAAGGACTGAGATTTTTTTAATTAAAAATAGCTAACTTGTAAAAATTCTTTAAAAAAAGCCGATAATATAACCTATGATTAATATATTTTAGAGAGGACATTTATTAGACTACGATTTGACAGTGGAGAAAAAATGATTAGAAGTAGTCTACTGAGAAGTGAAAAGACTCACTACTATTACTAGCTATATGCTCAAGACAGCGCAAAATTTTGAAAAAACATTGACAACTGCTTTGAGTTGTCAAAGTAACTTCTCTAATCCTAAAATATATTTTCCCTTTCTGTGTTTCGTGAAAAAGTGTATTTGATTAAAATGAAAAAAAAATTTAAAAATAGGTTTGTATGCCACTATTTTGTTTGGGACATTTGCTATTTTTTCTAAAACTACCAAAGTGGGTCCAAAGGGCTACAAAGATCATCAAGGGACTGGAGCATCTCTCTTATGAGCAGTGGCTGAGGGAGATGGCTGTGATTAGATGAGAAGACTCTGAAAGGATCTTATCGCTGCATTCAACTATCATAAGGGCAAGTGTAAAGAAAATGTATTCTTTACAGTGATACCCAGGGTCAGGGGAAGAGGAAATGGGCACAAACTGGAAAACTCAGAAAATTCCACCCAACTGGGGAAAAGATTTTTTGTTTTGAAGTTCAAAGAGGACTAAATCAGATTGCCCAGAGAGGTTGTGGAGTTGTCTTCTAGGAGGAAGAGTGGAATCATTGTAATTATGGTGTCTGTCATTCCAAGCAATTGCTATACATACCGAGGCCCTGCTTTTCTCAAATCAGGAAGCATCTGTTCTGCTGATAAGAAGGAATGAATGAATTTTTCTTTTTGCTGTATTTGTACACACAGCCCTTGCTTTCCTTGTTAAATTGTCATTATGTCTATCCATGAGCCTCTTTGCCCTTCATTTTTCTCCTCATCCCATGGGACAGGAGTGTGGGCGGGAGGCTGGGTGGATGTTTGAACACTGGCTGAAGTCACCAAAATATCTACTAAGTAAAGCTCTGTTACTGCAGATAATGTAAGATGGACATATGTATGAAGAAATCAGCCTCCATACTGGGGCTGTTGTGCAAACAAAGTTTTCCAACCAACTTCGTACATACAAATTGTGCTCAACAAAAATAAACATCAAGATCAATTTATTAAAATTAAGAAATTGTATCTTACAGTATATCACATTGTGTTGATTGTCATGTTCCCATCTAAAAGTTCAAAACCCACAAGACAGTGTTTATAACTCCACAGGAGAACAAATGAGCAGTGGATAAAAAGTTTAACATTCGGAGTAGGGACTATGTTCTTTTATGAGATCATATTTACAAATTCATGATATGATCTTGGTAAATCACGCAGTTGGTGTTTACTCAGGTAAAAGACATTTTCTCCTCTGTCTAATGAAGATTACAATGTACCTCGTGATGGATATCAGGTTACAGAAATTCAAAATAATTAGTATTATTTTACCAAATCAATTCCCTGAATAAGGATTCCCAGGGAATTTAGTCCTATAGCCTCAATTAACCAATGCACTTAAGCACTTGTTTAATTTTAAGTCATTTGAATTATATTTGATGTTTAAGTACTCTGACTGACTAAAATATGACTAAGTATACATTTAAAGGGTTTGGTAAACTGACATGTCTCCAATAGCACATTACTTTTGCTGTTCCCTCTTGGTATATGTATTAGAAGTACAGGTTGATGTTTCAGTCTCTTTTGATAAAGTTTCAAGACAGAATTTGTGTTAATATATCCTAAATAATTATCAGTGATATCATTCAGTCTTGTTATTATCTACTCTTCTTACAGAAAAAAAATTCATTAAAATAGAAAATTCAGAATTTCTCTGAGAACTACACTCATACAAACCACTATCTAAGGAAAAAACAATAATAAACATAAATATGTCTTTCTTTGGAAGGTAACACCCAGTGTCTTTGCTGTAGGATTTTTATTTTATTTTGGGTTTTTTTTGTAAAAAATATATATTCTACTGTACTTGAAACTTCATAACACACTAGAATTGCCAAATAAATTCTATTAATTAGACTTTAATTGTTGCTTTCTATGCATAGACATATCCATTATAAACAATTCCTTTTAAATATGCATTCTTGCCATTTCCTCTCCTCCTGTTAGTTTCACAGCTCCAAGTAGTTGTGTTAGGTTTCTCTGTGTGTATCTTTTCCTTTAATATCTCTCCTCCTTTTTAGTGTTCCATGGGTCAAGAAAAATACGCCTAATGTTGTCTTCTCCTGATGCATTTTCTCATGTACGACACCATTTTACACACTGGACTGGTGTCTTTCATGTTTTTTACTGGTATTTACAGGGTTTTTATCATCCTACTTGTGCACACAAAGTCTTTTTCTCTGATTTAATTTTTGGTTGTTTTAGGTTTTAGCTCCCATTGAAAAAATGAAAGAAAAAACTAAACAAACAAACAAAACCAAAACTGAAAACCAAAAATTCAATTTTCATCATTATATCCTGCAGTCTGTAAGTTCCAAAGTTAAGTAAACATTATGGAAGATAAACTGAGCTGGCTGTGATATATTTTCAAGGTGCAGACATTATTGTCTTACACATCTGATTTATTTGTAATATTTGTAAACAGATAAGCATCACAACCAGAAATTAAATAAATTATATGAAATCAAAACTAAAACAAGCCCCATGCTAAATAAGAGCTGTGTCTTTTATTTACCAAGATTTTTTTTAAGAGCTTAGCCTAAGATATTGGTTGTGTCCCAAAATTGAAAAGCAGTTTAAAAGTGGCACAGTGCATCTGCGGGCGTATATTAATAAGTCCATAACACATTGCATTATTAGGACAGATATAAATTTTTTTTAGTTCCACTAAAACTGAATTATTACTTACTTCATCAAGAATTTCAATTGCATTAAGACACCTGTTTGATTTTTTAATAGCATTTTTATTTCAAAATTAATTTCGTTCTAGTTGGTTAATAAAACAAACAATATTGATCAATACAGAGTATTGTAATTATACATTGGAACTGTTGGAACTAGGCTCAGAAGACATTGAAAGTCTGGGAATTTGGTAACACATTTCTGGGTGTGCAAAAAGTGATATGACCAAGTTTATAAATGTTATATAATAATGTGTGAATGCAATATTTCTAAAGGCATCTTACATCTAATGGGAATATTTTATATGTTGATAGCTTAAAATGCAGAAAACTACTGTTGTATTGCAAAGCAAAACTCATTCAAGTCATGAAACACAAAATCAGAATACATGCTCACTGGAAACAGTTCTGACTTCATGATAAATGAATCTACTACTAAATGCATTCATCAAATGAAATAATGCAATATATCTGTTTAGTTTTTCCTGTGGCAAGTGCTACCTGAAGAACTCCAGACACCATTTAATTCACTATTTTTCCTTAAATTTAATTCAATATATAATACTAAGGGCCAGCTTGCTGAAATAGGTTATGCACTTGAAATATTATGTTTAGAAATTAATAACTCCCTTATAATATACTCCACATATAAAAGCCATCTTCTTCTGTTCTGATTTCAGTATAAATTTTGATTGAAACTAAAATGATTGACTGCAATTTATGAAAATATTGAAGAAGCTGCAAATCAAAATGTTCAGAAAGGTAAAAGTTAATCTTTTTATTTCATGGTTATTTTTGTCATCAATATGAGAATAAGAAAGAAACATCACAGCTCCATTGGGCCGAGCAAGGTCATTGCTGTAATGAGTTTTGACAATATAGGCACTATCACTGTGATACAGTATAGTTACATACAATCATACGTGTTAAAACTGAGAAAAGGGATATCCAGAGTAAGTGAAGGAAAGAAAAGGATGTGGTTTCAGCCATGAAGCATATTGCCAAAATTCTTACTATTTCTCTGAGATAATTTTATAATTTTTAACTGTTCTTGAACCATGCTGTGACATTTATCAGGGAAACAATGCCATTACAGAATTTGACAAGTAGTCTCCTATGTTCCCTTTCTGACAAGTCTTTGCTGTGTAGAGTAAACCAAAGGCAAAGCTTTGGTTGTGCAGCATCCCACCTGTGATACACACAGATAAAGCTTTTCCCAGTGATTAGTGTCTGGGGTCTGACCTAAGTAACTTCACTCAGAGCTGGAAGTAGAAGTAAATGAACTTTAATGGACAAGTTTATTTTCCACAGGAAAAAAAATCCCTCTTTGTACACCTCAGTCTTTTTCATTATGCTCTTGCTTCTGCTTCCATTTGTTCCTTCTCCATTCCTCTTTTTATTCCTGTTATGGTGTCTTCCTTTAAAAAAAATGACAACTCTTCCTCTGCATGTATTATAATCATGATTTTGCTTTCATATTTTTTCTCTGAAGGAGGAAATTCATTACATGTAAGATGCCCTCTCAGCAGGATTGGTCTCACAATTCCAACCTAATACTCACCTTCCTTGTCTTGCTCAAGAAGAGCTATCCGACCAGTGTTGAAGCCTATCCTAGACTAGACCATATCATTCAGACAGACATCCTGTACCAAATTGTGTGGTTTTTCGTATTATGGATGTATGTGAGTGTATTATGTAACTCACACACATAAGAATTGAATTACGCTTCTTCAGAATTTTGCTCAACTAGGAGTTATTTTTTCTCACTCTTTTCTAAAACCATTTCTGAGTTACTGCCTTTGACTCTTCTTTATTTCTTGCTAAGAAATTGTGAATGTCAGCCCTTCCTGTCCCAAATGTCTTCATTATTTTTCTTAAAATACTCTATTGTATTAAGATTCCAATCTATCTTAGAACATATCAGCATAGCAAATATGCTATTTTATAGTACTTTTTCTGTGTTCAGAGCACTTAGTAAATTGTGGCTTCTTTGAGCATATGTATCTTAGTTAAAAGTTCTGTGTTACTCTCCTCAAAGTAGAACGTGCTTATTGTATGAGTAAGACTGGAAATAATATTAATTTTAAGTGGTTATTTACATGGATAATTATTAACAAGATGAAAAAGAGCAGAACAGCAGTCTGTTTAATGTTTTTGTGTAAGGCATGCATTCAAAGATTGACTGGGAAGCACAGAAAAACTCAGGTGAAAGACCAGGGTTTTTTTATGTCTTAGTAGAGGTATCCAGAAAACACTGTAAATATTTGTGTTTAATTTTCAAGCCAAATTAATTTATTTTGTGATGCTTTCTTGCGTGATTGCTTACTTATGTAATGCATGCCATCAAGACCCTTAACACAATGACATTAACACAGAGTGCTGGCTGAGCTTAGTAAAACCCTATAAAATATTCATGAAATTTAGGACTCTTAGAGTTACGGTCAGAGTGTATATGGCATGAAGTGGCTATATTTTTTTGTTTACTCTTCTTCTCCTTAGAGATGAGAAAGCTGATACTTCAACAATTATTTTTGTTTGTTATGGTAAGAGAAAAACCACAATAGCAAAAAAAGGGGAGTGTGAAATAATGCTTAAAAATTACTTTTAGCATTAACAATTTGTTGAAAGAACATTTTTTTGTTTTTATTTTTGAAGGGAAAAAAAGGAGAGGAGAGGAGAAAGGATGAATCAAACAAATGATGTGAAAGACAAAAATAAGAGTAAAAAAATGTTCAAGAAGTAGTATTTTGTGGAATTCTGTTCGGGAATGTTAGCTGACCAATGTTATCAGGGATGCAACTAACATTTTAGAGGCTAGTTTGTATTAGGTAAACCACCTTGATGTTACTAAGAAGGAAATTACATTAACTTCATGATACTTAGACATAATAAAAGTTTCTGGACACTAAACACTAAATTGAATACTGATATTAAACACTATAATATTGAACACTAAAAATGAAAAAAAGCCTAATGATCCAAATTCATCTGGGGTAACACTGGCTTTTTTCCTGTGCCTTGTAGGGAATTGTTTTTATTTTGTTATTGTTTATTTGGTTTGGGTTTCTTTTGTATGTTTGTGGGTTTTTTAGGTTTTGTTTGGGGTTTTTTTTCCCTCACAATTATTTTAATTTTTCACTATCTTAGAGGAATTATTGTTTGGTGTACACTCTTGGTTGCTCTTGAACTGCATTATGAATGGCATAGCAAAAGATAAAAGTTTTTCTTTTCTTCAGAAGTAAATGTTTTCAAAATTCTAAACAGTATAATTCTACTGAAATTGAGTGGTTTTCTTTTTTTGGATTGTTGATGTTGTTTCTTGATTTCTCTATTTGTTGTATTTTACGCTTTTTCTGTTTAATTTAGGAAATGAAACTACAAGATTTTTTAGGGGTATGTCTGACCAGCTTTATGTTTGTCACTCTCAAGTGTCTTTTTTCTTTGATCATGTTTGTGATTGCTTCATTCAACAGAGCATAGAAATTTTGTTGGGGAAAAAACAGATCAACACAAATACACCTTTTTTTTGATGGTGTGTAGCTTCTGTTCTGATCTTTATTTCATAAACATTGCAGTTCTGGTGGCAGAAATTTATTGGTATTATTGGTATTGTTGTTGTGCAACAGAAAGCACAACAAATATAGATATATATTCCATTCATCAGAAAATAGTAGGCTTGAACTCAAGAAATAGTTGGGATAAGATTCAGACCCTTTGGGAGATAACAACCTTCGAGTGGAAATAAATTTGTAAAGAATTGATGAGAAATAAATTTATTAACTTGTTTTCACTACTTTTAAAAGTTTTCATTAGACATAACTATTCACCTTTTTAAGAACAGTTTTTGTGGATTTAGTTTTTGCAGTACTTATTAAATAAAAAAGTTAAATCTGGGACAGATTAAAGTGTAACGAGGAGGAATCTTATTGTACAGAGGCCTTTTATATGTCAGTTAGGAGTTGTCAGAGCAATTTATATACATTTTTACTAAAATGTATTGTAAAGCCATCTGGCAAATGCTGTTGTTTTATAAGGCCACAAAGACCTTCCAAATTTTGCTCTCAGTTATCTCATTTACAAAGCTGTTAAGTAATTCTTCTGTAAGGGCAAAGCTCTCTCACTCTCTCCCTCTCTCTGCTCTTTCTCTCTTGGGTTTTAGTAAATGTTGAGATTAGAATATTGCTCTTACCAGGTGTACATGGTGATTTTTTTTGTTTTGGGGTTTTTCTTCACAATATTAAAAGATGGCATAGATTGTAATTTCATTTCCCTTGACCTGACCTGACCATTTTGAAGTTTTAGTTAACAGATGTATTCAATTCTGAAAGTATATGAAACAACCGTGAAAATTATAAAATGGAGGAGGACCAGTGGCATAATTCACATATATGAATGTTTGGTAGTTTGAAAACTGGTAAAAATTAACCCAGCTGTGGTGTTTCAAATACATTTAGTGGCAACAATGAAGATGTTATGGATGACAAAAAAGAAGATTATATAATAAATGGAGAAATGTTAAAGATTTTGCTAAGAGTTTTTGATGTTTATAGGAATAAAATTGACTTCATATTTCACATTTCAAAACAGATAATAAACCTAAATTAGCTATAGATATACAATATGCATTTGCTTTACATGCTAAGCTTTCAATTTACTATCGTTCATTGATTGCAATATTTCCACACAATTGTATGATTATTCAGGTTAGAAGAGACACCATGACATCTATTCAAATACTCAAAGCACTGAGTAAATTGAACTGAGATCACATAGGCTTCTGTCTACCTGAGCATTGAAAGCCTCCCAGGAAGATGATTTCACAACCTTGCTGAGTTTCCTGTGTCAATGTTTATTTTTCCCTTAGTTATCCCTGATTGCTCTTTTGTTTTTGGTTTGTTTTTTGGTTTTTTTTGGTTTTTTTTTTAATTCTCTCCTTATATCCAGTTGGAAACTCCCATTTAAATTCATAGCGTCCCAATAGTTGTGACTTATTTGCATGCTGTGCAGCTTCTGTAAAAATCTGGCTATATGTTCTTGTGACAATCTCCTCCAAGGTGCTAGAATTCAGCTGTTAAGTCTTCTTCACAAGTATTTCTTGCCTCCACACTAATAATGCCAGTTGCCTCAGTCTCTCATACAGACTGTGTGCTCTATCCCCTGATCATCTTGGTAGTCCTTAGCTAAACTCACTCATTTTTATCAGCCTCTTTCTGGAACTGACAGCACAGACCTGGTCACAATATTCCAGATATCATCTAATGAGGGGACCAATAGCTTCCCTTAATCTGTTGGCCATGCTTCAGTCACTCCCTAGACAACACTCATGCAGAGACCAGTAAGTCTGTTCCTCATATAGTACTTTGCACCTTTTGAATTACATTAGGATTCTGCTGGATCACCACGTTTAGGAGCCTTTGAAATGCCCTCTGCATGTCCAGCATGTCCAATATGCCCATTCCCTTCCCAGTCTGACATCATCTGCAGCTTTGGTGAGGGCATGTTCGATCTCCTCTTCCAGGACCCTGATAGCATAGGTTACAATGTAGACATCTTCTACCCTACAGGATAGAGGAATTGCACTTGGAACCAAATTTCACATGGAATATGAAAAATTAACCACTATTCTCTGAACCAGTTTTGTTCCATTTAGTAGTCCATCTACTCCTTTTCCATCTCATGTCATCTTGATAGTAATGTCAAAAGTGAGATGCAAGGATGCTGTGGGAGACTGTGACAAAAGTTCTGCTGTAGTCAAGGTAGCTGATATTTGCTCTTCCTACCCTTGGTAAATCCAAGCTGGCTTCTCCTAGTCACTTTCTTCTTTTTCACAGGCCCAGAAATAGTTATGTGTTTCCCAGGGATTGAAGGGAAGCAGACTGGATTGTAAGTCCCTGAATTGTCTTTCTTGTCCTTTTTCAAAATGGCTCCAAGATTTGCCGTACATTCTTTAGTAGTGGTGATTACAGGTATGAGCAAACACCCAGGAGTTGCTAGTCATATGATAAGTAAAATTAAGTTGGTTTATCTAGTTTATATTCCTAATTTTATTTTAAGCAAACCTGTAGAGGTGGAAATAACAGTCAAGATCTAGGTTGGTTTATTTAAAAGTTCATCTGATTATATAAGTTTACTTCTTCCTGTTAAAATCTAAGGCCCAAAATCTTAGAAATGTATAAAAAAACATTCTTTGCATAAGACATATCACATTTTCATAAATACAATAGTATGTTTCAGTGACTAAATATGTGAAATAAAAGTATACAACTGGATTTAAGTGCATTTTAAAATATCTGTTCTTGTTTAAATTTTTAAAAATTTCAATTAAAAACAGTGTTCCTATTAGATTTCATACATAAAGAAATCTGGCATCACTGGAATGCAAACTTTGTCTCAAATAAGATGAATAACATGAAAATACAAAGAAATTGGACTGCATTCCAGAACCGATTTAAACTTTTTACATTTGTCAGTGACAAAGTTATTCCCATTATCATTTCTGAAACTGGGAAATCTTATCCTCAACTATATCTGCCATTAAAAGAACAACAATGATCTTCTTCTAGAAACATCAGCAAATAAAATATTCAGAGTGTTTTTTGTTATACTCACGTCTGTAAAGAAGCAAAGTATACTCATTTAGCAAACAGTTCTGTATGTCAGACATTTGAGAGTAGTGAATTAGTCCTATTCCAGGATGAGTATCTGACTTACATCCACCACAATTTCATGTGATGTAATTGCAATTTAATTGACTCAGATCCTTTGCAAATTACTCAGTCCCCAACGTATACAACTCTGACTCTGTGGTTCAATGTTATTGCATCAGCCAGAAGTGTCAATAGAGCTGTCAGCAAAGGCAGCTCTGCAAGGCAGAGATCCCTCTGCCAGGGCATAGAGCCTGATCCTCATCCTGCTGATTCATCCTTCCTATCCAACCATGACTCTCTGAAAGCTGCCTCAGAGCTTGTGACACTGCAGGTTCCTATCCTGACAGCTAAACCCCAGCTGCTTTTTTTCTGCCTAAGCCAAGAAGCTGTTGATTCATACTTTGACTGTGTATGTATACTGCTTGCCCAGTTAAAGATTTCTGAAGAAGCAGACCCAGAAGAGGATCAGTAATGGCACCTGGCTTCTGCTAAGTAATCCCTGAACATCTGTTTTTACCATACCAAACAACTGAAACGACATTAAAAGGAAAAGTGCATTCCAAAGGACAAGAAAGGATGAAATCCATATATCATTATGATATCAGGTAGTAAATCAAATTAAGGGAATGGACTCATGTAACACTTAAGTAAGAAAGCTTCAGAACTGAATAAAATCTGGAACTGTTCCTATTGCCTTATTTTTCTACTTAGATTTGCAATCAAGCACTTTGTTTTCTATTTAAATAAAAAATTACTATAATTTCCTTAGCCTAAAATGTCTGGTATTAAATATGGATTTTGAAGAAACAGAAAACTTGAAGTTTATGCTTTTTATATAACCTTATTCTGGCCATTTAACTCCACTGTGAAGGCTATTCAAATGCATAAGGCCCGCATCTGGGATCCGTAGCTGTCAAAATCCAGTTTTACTTCACAACTGTAAGTGCCTTCTAAAACATCACACTTGTGGGAGTAATACCTTAAGTAATACACCAGAAAACCTTTTTCTAGACTGGCCTGTATAAAAAACATAAATCTCAAAAGGATTTGTTTTTCATCAGGACTTTAAAACTGGATCCATTATCTGGAATCATTATTAGCCATTATATTTAGGTCCCCTGAAAAACTGCTCAGATATCTTGGAAGAAATTCTTCAGATCTCACTCTCTCTATGGACTGAACAGCTTAGGGCTGTGGATTCTGTTGTGATGGCCAGGAGCCTACTCTTTGGTCTTGGCATTGGCAGATAAAACACTAGAGAACTTTTTTTTTTCATTTCTCACAGGAAGAGAACAGAACCTCTATCTGTTTCTCAAATTCCAGCCTAGCTTCCCTCTCACTGCAACACTGACCTTCTCTCCTATTACAGTGTCCTGGTTTTGGCTGGGATAGATTTAATCTTCCTGGTAGCTGATATAAGTCTGTGTTTTGTATTCAGTATGAAATTAATGTTGATAAAGCACTGATGGTTTAGTTATTGCTAAGTAGTGCTTACTCTCAATCAAGGACTTTTCAGTGGCCTGTGCTGTGCCAGAGAACAAGTGCACAAGAAGCTAGGAGGGAGCATGGCCAGGACAGCTAACCTGAACTGGCCAAAGGGATATTTATTCCATATTACCAAATGGCATATTCAGTGTATAATCTGGGTGGACTTGGCCAGGAGGGGCTGATCACTGCTTGGGAAGGGTTGGACATCTGTCAGTGGGTGGTGAGCAACTGTATTGTGGATCATTCATCTGTCTCGGTTTGTGATTCTCTTTCTTTGTCTTCCTTTTCATTAATATTATTAATAAATTTATATTTTTCTTTTATTTCAGTTATTAAACTGTTCTTATCTTAACCCACAGGTTTTACTTTCTCAGATTGTTTTAGATTCTCCTCTCCATACCACTGCGGGTGGGGTGGAGTGGAGTGAGTGAACAGCTGTGTGGTGCATAGCTGTCAGCTGGGGTTAAACCACAATGCCTTCAAGCAGACACATTTTCTCTTAACATAGAATTAGGAAGCATGGAAGTTATTCAAAGGTTCTCTTCACCAGAATTAACTTTATCTAATTCAATTCATATTTGGTTTATTATGTAAACAGAAGTAAAATTGGCATTTGTCATATAACAGAAGGCACAGCATAGCATAAACAGCTTGCTCTGAGAACCAAAAGCGTTTTTCTTTGACTTGAAAAAGCAGTCAAACTGTTGTCAATGATACCTGCTTCCTGCATACTGTCATTTCAATAAAGCATGAAAACATTCTCACTTTGAAAAACTGACACAAAGGCAGCAGGAAGCATTCCTACAAGTCTGAAGATGGTAGTATGCAGCCTGCATTTATGATAGGTACAGAATTTAGGATCTGTATTAAAATGTTTGCTGTCCATTGAACATATTTAACAGCTTTTCTGGTTGCATATGCATAGAAAAAAAAAATAGCTTTCTGTCATAACTCCCCTAAAAGTACATACTAGGTTTAAGTAATGACTCTTTCTGGAAGCTAATTTGACAGCAGTATCTAAGGAAAACTTTCATGATGCCACATTTTTTTTTTCCACACGAAATCACTGTGATTGCACTTGATTGGAACTCTCAACTGGTTTGAGAGATATTTTGAAATGTATAATTTTTGCCCTCTTAGAGCTGTCAAGCACTGGGGTTTTTGAAACGTCTTAAAAAATTCTGTCGGGAAATATTTCTACAGTAATAAAATTCCACCTTTTCTCAGCCCGTGTAAATGATGAGTACACAAGCATGACACCAGGTTTGAAGTCAGACATCACAGTATTTTATTCATCCCTTGTTCAATTCCTTAGTCTCGAATGAAGCTGATGTTTTCTTCCTGTTCAGAAATCTGGTCTGGGCTGTCATATTCACTTGCAATTAATACATGTCTGTTACAGACCAATGACTCTAACAATTGCAAACCTTCAAATATCTCTTCAGCTTCTCCTAACCAGATGTTGCCATGGTATCCAGTCTGGCAGAAAAAATAACATAGTTTTGTCTTGACAACTCTGTTGATGAGTATTACTGCTTTTTCTTATAGCTTTAAAAATATATTCTTATTGCTAAAAACTGTGTGAGAAATTTAATAATTCTATTAAGGTTAAAAGAATGCACAAAACTTGCTCATAATTCTGTAAATAATTTTATAGCTGTATACCCCTCATTCATATTTTAAGACAGTGAGAAGGCATTTTATCTCACACTAACAAAGTATCTGTTACGGCTATCAATTTTTGAAGACAAACGAAAAATAAATATTCATATTCATTAAAATAGCAAGATGTCATCTCAGGCTTAAAATTCTAAATGGACATTAACAAAAGTGAGCTTCTGCCTCCATTGGGCTAATACTGTCTTTTGCAAGTGAAATGCCACAAGAAGGATAATGCCAAGCTAGAGAATTTTTGTTTTGTGACCAGTACTTCTAAAAACATGCATGTTTTCTCTCATGTTTCTTGAATTACATTTCAGTAAATTACAGTAAATTGTTGTGGTAGGTCAAAAGCATCCAACTTTTTATCACATTGAATGATTTCTAAAAGTAATAAGCTTCCTACTGATATCCCAAACAATCAGTGAAACACTTTTTAGTGGAAGATGCCAATAATTAGATTGAGACAAGTGAGACTAGGTAGCTGTTTTTCCTGAAGATCATTAGGTAGCTTATGTGGCAATGAAAAGCAAAATGAATAGAAAAACTTTACTAGTGTATTGAAAATTAAGTAATGCAAATGTCAGATTTAGTCAACTTCTCTATTACAGATATTTTCTTACCATTTATTAATCAATATTATTTCAAAAATTATAGTATAAAAATGATATTTACTGGAACTAGAATTTTGCACTGTCCTGGGTTTGCCTTGATTGCATTTTTTGGTAAGGAAGAGAAAGTCAACCATGGAAGTGACCTTCCCTTTGGAAAGCGTTACACCTTCTTCCGTACCTGGCAGAGCCAATTGCAAGCTGGCTTTATAGGCTAATATGCCAATTAACCAATTAAAGAAGCTAGAACCATCTCCATAAACCATATTTAAGAGAGGAAAAAAACTGTGAAAAATATTCTCTTTTACTTCCTGCTTTCCTACAAGCATTTCCCCCCCCTTCCAGGTAAGACCGGCCTGCACTGGGCCTGCAAAGCCTGGCCCGCTGGAATGCAGGGTGAAGGGTAGGCCAAGCTGAGCCACAGCACAGGCCACTGCTGAGCCCTGCCCACAGTGTCCAGGCTGGGCCAGCTCCTCTGGGCTCTGGGCCAGGCCAGGCCAGGCTGGGTCGTCTCTGCCACTGGGACGGGCACGGCACAGTGTTGCTGAAATCCTGCTGCCACTGAGTTTTTCCTGCAACAGCCAGGCAGGCGGAGGAGAAGCCATCGGCCTGTGAGGCGCTGCCGCTCAGTCCTAGCCTGGCTGATGAGATCTTAGGTGCTCCCCCCCGGTGCAGCTGCAGAAAAATCCTCCACTGTGGACAGCTCCGGCTGAGATTGTGTGGCCAACAGCAAAAAGCCATTTCCTAATGCAAAGCTGGGGCACAACATTAACTCTTTCAGTAAACAGATGAAACTTACAGGCATCAATTCTCTCTCGAGTGAGAGAAAAGGTGAAGGCACGTGAAGAGAACAGCATAGAGACACCAATGTCAGTAAAGACAGAAGAGCCAAATCCTAGATGGGAGGAGAATGAGGAGATGCCTTATCCTTAGGCTGACTTTCTGTTGTAAAGCCATAGTGATGGACTATAAAACACTAAAATCTCCCTGTAATTCATGAATAGCATAGGGGTTGGAGCATTCAAACCATAAGCATGAGGAAAGGTGCCAATGCTGAAGCAAGCAAATGTTGAAGTAGCTGTGATCCAGTGAGAAGCTTGAACAGAGAGAGATAAGAGCGATGAAGACCCTTTTCCCACAGAGAAGAAGACCTCTGTTCCTAGAGATGATAATCTAAGAGATAGATGAAGAGAACCTTTGCTTCTGGACAGCTTATTCTTAGACTTCTACCCCATTAGCTAAAGATTGAGCCCTAGAAAACAGTTGTGGGGAAAGCTGTTTTGAGGGAATTGAGGGAAGAGACTTTCACAGAGTGACAGATCTTCATCTCCCAGACAGCTCCTTTACTGTGACATTGAAGCCACAAGAGAACTGTTTCTTGCGGGAAGGTCTCTATGGCATGGCAGAAGAGACTCCCCTTCCCTAAGTGAACTGAAAAAAGACTATTTCAGAGGTGGTAAACTGACTGAATGTCCTAGGTTTTCTCTACCTTATCAGTAGGAATGGAAGGAGGAGGTGGGGGGAGAAGTGTTCTGAAAGTTTATTCAAAATCTGATTCTGATTCTTATTATTCTTCTTTTAGTTCTGTTAATAAAGTTTTTTTTATATCTCTTTAAAATTTTGAGTCTGCTTTTGCCATTCTCCTAATCCTTATCTCACAGCAGAAAATGAATAAATATTTTTGGTGGGTGCATTAGCGTTTGGCCAGCGCTTAACCCACTACAGTAATTAGTGCATTGGCTGGGAAATTCAGATTGACAAAACAATACCACTACACTTAATTGGTGTTTCTGCCCAGTTTTCAAACTGAACCTGCTACATGCACTTAAAGCAAATTTTTTGTCCTGAATGGAGAAAATATTGTATACAATTTTACCAGTAGAAGAAATAAAAGTGCATGTCTTTATATGCTAAAGTCTAATTCAGCTGTAGAAGAAAGAAGACTAGGTGAAACTATAAGGTGACTGCTTTTACAAACAGAAAAAAAAAAAATTGACAGAAGAGATTAAAATTTAAAATAGGATACTGTATTACATTTCAAGAGATATCTAATCTACATTATCATGCTATCAGGCAATTTTTATATGCACATGAGAGGCTTTAATTACTGGTCTGCAAACAGGATATCTAGCTGCTGGATTGCAAATGTACTGCTTGGCAAATATAAACATGGTTGTAAACACAGGGAAAATTTTCATCTAAAAGAAAACCTGCCTCTAGATCCCTTTGTGAGTAAGTGGAAACTGAAAATTGCATACGAAAAGACAAAGACAGTAATTTTGATGTATTGAGAAGAGTGGTATATTTGAAAGAAATTTTTGAGCAAATATGAGATTCTTTTCAAATTAATGTCATAAATTAGCTCAGTTAAATGAGTTGAGAGTTACTGACTCATTTAAATATGCAATATTATCTACTTACCTTTAAACATTAACTTATTATCTGATATAAACTGTACAATTAATTTTGTGTCAATGTATTTATTTTCAGAACTATTTAGTGGTATTACAGAATTTTTACTTCTTTATTGGCCATTTGACAAAAAATTGAAGATATTGTGACATTTACTCACACTTAGGTAAATTTTCACAATTTAATTACATTTATCATTCATCATTTCTATTATTAGTGTAATTATTACATCACCTGGGATTTGTTATGGAAGCAGAAGGAAAAATTTAGTCACGTTTCTAGAGGAAAATATTTAAGAATGGACTGAATTTTCTGCATTGAATAAAATAGTGCTACAGATACATTTACAACCCAGCACTTCTAAGTTCACTGTTGAATCATCTTTTTGGAGAGCTGTACAGCTATAAAGATCTATAGCTGAAGAAGAGAGAAGATAAATGCCATATAATATGTAGAAATACTAAATGAAAACTGAATGTCCTTGAAAAGGACTCCTAGTTTGAAAGTCTTCATAAGCTGAAAAATTGCAAGTACTTATGCAGGGTGATTTTCAAAGAAATATTAGATACCTAATGTAAATTTTAAGTAGACATTAAAAGTCCAACTTCAATTTTGTAATTCTCCTTTTTTCTACTTTCCCTCTGAAGCGACCAAAGCTTTATTTTCACCTGAATTTTGTCATAAATATTATGTCTTGCAGTGCTTGCTATTTAGTCAGAACAATTGCTAATTCATTTCTTCCACAGTTAAATAGGACTGATCAAGGGCAGGAAGAGTGGAGGAGAAGAAAGGTGGTAGGTGAAATTAAAATGGAAATATTTGGAAAGGAGAGCCTAAAGTCAGCCTGAATTTCATTTCAGCATAAATTTTTAAAAGCTTCTTCATGTTACTAGAAGATTTTTCTTAGAAAACAGTTATTTTGATAATTATCTGTGGATTTTTAATCATCCATATTGACTTCTTGTGATGTCTTTAAGAACTAAGCCACAAGAGTTTTTGTGTAATTAAAAAATATTAATAGTGTAATATATTCAATCATGAAGGCCATAAAATTGTTCTCATGTATATAACTGGTGGAAAAATAATTTCCTTTTACAAAGGAAAGGAAAGAAAAGAAAAACTTATTTTTAGAAAGGAAATCTTAATTCAAACACATATTTGTTAATAAAGTCTCCCTCTTTATGACCTCATTTTGATTTTCCTCATTTAAATCTGTCAGATGAATGTTTGGAATAGTTATATTGAAAACAAAGTCATAGAATCATTGAATCATAGAACCTTTTAAAATCATGTACATCCAATTTCTCTGCCATGGGCAGGGACACCTTCCACTAGACCAGGTTGCTCAAAGACCCTGGAATTGAACAACCTGGACTTGAACACCTCAAGGGATGGGTCATCCACAACTTCTTTAACAACCTGTTCCTGTGCCTCACCCCTCTCACAAGAAAGAATTTCTTCCTCACACCTAATCTAAACCTACCCTTTTTCAGTTAAGGCCATTCCCTCTCATCCTATTGCTACATGTTTTTGTAAAAAGTCCTTCTTCAACTTTAGTACAGGCCCCCTTTAGCTACTGGAAATGTGCTGTAAGGTCTCCCTAAAGCCTTTTCTTCTCCAGGCTGAGCAACCACAACTCTCTTAACCTGTCTTCATTGGAGAGACATTCCAGCCCTTTGATCAATCAAGTGGCCTCATCTGGACATGTTCCATCAGTTTTATTAGTTCCATCAAACTTTTTATACTGAACCAGAGGGAGTCCTGGTTCATCAATCAATTAAATGTACAGGATTGATTTAATTCAGTGGTCAGGAAACTCAAGGAATCTATAATTATAAAAATAAAGTATCATCTCCAAAAATTCTTCTGTACTGGCTATCACTTAGTGGAAGATGAATGTGACAATGTCGTTTACTATAATGATCTTAATTATCATCAAGGGATTGGCTGATTTTGAGTTGTTTGCTGTGTTTTCCATTCAATACTTTATGAGAAAACATCAACACTTGTGAATGAGACATGCAGCAAAGAAGATAAGATGGGAATGAAAGCCTCTCAAATTCAGAGAGAGACTTTTAAAAGCATGGATTAGGTGACCCAGGAGTAATGGGGGTTTTACAAAGGCAGAAGGGCATTCCATCCAATAGAAAAAGCAGCGGGTTCCAGAATTATACAAATGGTAACTTGGTTGGTTTGCTCTGGGCAGATCTTTGTTAAAGAGACTTTTTGAATTAACTACTCTAATGCACATTAATTTCTACCTTTTCTCAGAACCTAAACAAACAATGACAATAGTATCATGGGGAGTACTGGCATGACAAAGGAAATATCTTCTGAAGTTTTTTAATACTTCATATCCTGGATTGAATAGTACAACATATTTCCTGTGTTTAGAAAAGAAGATGGGTGTTCTTCCTGTCCTGCATCACACATTTCTGACTGCTAGAGTGACATGTAACTTCTATGTCCTCCACATTTACGCTGAAGGTGGGAGCAATAGAATATGGATTAAGCCATTAATGTTTAACTAGGCTATAACAAATAAAAATTCTATTTCTGATTAACTACAGATTCAATGTTTCATTCCAAGCATCAAAACACTTTGCTTCCTTCTTGCCATTTTTTATCAGAGTTGTATTTAGATGGTGAAATCCTTGAAAGAAGATTTTATGTGTGTTCTTTTGTTTGTTTGTTTGTTTTTAATAGAGGAGGCAATCAGAGGCCTGGAAGAGTTTTTATTTGAGCAGTAAAGAATATTAGCCTTCTTCCATTAAGTTCCAGTCCAGCATGACACTTTATTCATGAAAAGGAGTGGTCTATTCCTATCTATCCATATACAACAGCAGAATAATGACAGTACACAATATTGTTCAGAAGAACATCCATAATCCTCGAATTTTCTTTTGATAAAAACAGTTAAAGAAATTTAGAAGTATGCAGCTGAAACTACACAATAAAAGTAAAATTAAATAGGAAAAAAAAGCTTTACATTTTTTGAATTTAATGTCATTTTAATGTGATAGTCATCTGATTAATAGTATAAATATCTAGAAGTGCAGAAGTATAGAAAAGGATATCCAATCTTTTTCTATCAGGCAAATTAGTTGAAGAGCCTGTGAAAATTAAGAGTTTTGCAAGATGTACATGAAGTGCTGTACCTAATCAGGCTGTAGAAGGATCATTTATCTCTCACTTTTTGTAACAAAGTTAGAATTGTTAATGATTCTTTTTGGTGGAGATTCTAAATTGCAGAGCAAAAGGAAACTTTCATAATTTTAGAAAGATTCATAGCCCTGTGAACTCTAGATTTATCCTTCAACTTAGGTGTGATTTTTCAAGTAACTGGCAAATAACTGTTTTCATTAATTAAATGAGAAAATAGTTCTAATTCTTTTTAAAATGTACTAAAGTGCAGTAAGTTTTGAAAAGGACCTTATACTTCATCCTCTGTCATAAGTCAGATAAAAACCCAATTTATTTTAAGGCTTCGGTTATGTCATTTGCAGGATTTCTTTACAGAATTTTTCAGTGAAGTTTTTACTCTGCAAGTTTTAGTGCACTTTATCTGAAGCTGCTCTTGAAACTTCACACAAGTGTAGAATCACTGAATTGTCTAAACTATTGATTAATGGTTATAGTTTATAAGCTCTTATAAGCTGAACAGAGGCTGTAAATGACCCAAGCATTATTTTATTTTCGTAATGAAATATGCATAAAATTCAAAGTGAGACATAGTCCTTTTTTTTTTTTTTTTCTTCCGGTTTAAAACTGGAATAAATGAATGCTTTATTCAATTAAAAAGGTATTCACTCTTGCTTGGCTTTTTTCAAATCAATCAACACTCCTGATTCTCCCTTGGCCTTTGACACCAGTTTAGTGGGAGTCTGAGTAAGATATCCCTTGGTCTGGGTCCTTAGTTTGTGTTTTCTGCCTTTGTTTTTGCTCCTTTGCTTTCCTGGGTTAGTGGAGATGGACCTTAAAGCAGTCCCTGTGGTGGCTCTGCAACCAGAGCTCCTGCATCCGTCATTGTCTCTCTGTGCTCTTTCGTGGATGAGCTTTTGACACATAACTGAACATAAAATATTTTACCTGATTGAATTTTGAGGAATAGAGAGAGGTACACCATTTTTCATAGAATTTCAAACTTATTCCATTAGATACAAAAATTATTTGTAGACAAGATGACTGCACACATCTAATTTTCAGAAAGATAGATGGCAGCTTGAATTTGAATTAAGAACAAAGAAGAATATTCCTGAAGAAATTTATACCACTTTTTAAATGCTATTGAATCTGAAAAGTTAACATGACTTTCATCTGCTGAGATAAATCAGCATTTCAAAGTACTGCTTCTAGAAATAATCATGACAGATAGATAAACCACTAATGAAAAAAAAAAAGGGAAAGGAGGATAATGGGTAAAAAGACACTACAAGAAAATTGAAGAAAATAATTAGAAATAACTGAGAAGACAATGAAACAGAAAGTAGATGTGACAATAGAGAAGGAACATGTGTCATGACTATCCAGACAAAGGAACAGGTCTAGGGACAATCTGGACAGAGGTATCATTGCTGGTTTTTGAGGCCATATGAACACACTTCCCAACAGGAACAGTCTTCTCTTTGCTTTTCTTTGGGGAGGACTTCAATTATAACACACTGGGTATTGTACTGCCAGAGTTTCCTTTTGAGAGACAAGACTGAAGTCAGTCCAGAGCAAGTTTATTAAAGCTAAGCAGTTTTTATTGATTCCTTCACTTATTTTGACAACATGCCATCCTAAAGAGGTTTTAATTGTACAACACCTTACCCAGTCTTCATATTTCTACTGGTAACCAAGATGAGTTCCCTTTTGGAAGCTGAGACAAATAACTTACATTTTATGTAATATACTACTGAAGTTCATCTCAGTCTAATCACAAATTCAAATTCCCTTTCCTTATATAACAATGTCTAGTCATTATTTCTAGCAGTTACAAGAAATAGAAGATGCCAAAATGTTTTTTTTTAATTACAAACTTTGATTGGTTTTACAGTTCTGTGTTAAATCAGAAAACAGAACTTGAGAGATCCCTTAAAAGGTTGCGCTTCGGAGGAAGAGGAATTTTCAGGGGAAGAAGAAGGTGAATAGGTACTACCATAATTTCTTATATTTTTTCCATCACTAATTTGTGGCTGCAGAGAGAAAGATAAAAATCAGATGAACAGCAAGTCTTCATGAAGGAACAAAATAAAAAAGGGAACACTAGTGCAAGTGGTTAATCTAGAAAAGTGGGCCAGCATTTCAATTTATTAACAGTTCCAATGTCAGTTTCTGATTAGGCCTGTGTATCAAAAAGTCTTTTGTGCTTAAAACAGTAATTAATACAGTCATTGTCATATGAATAAAAACCATAATTTTTAAAAAGTTTTAGACCAGAGTAAAAAAATAAACCAAAAAAAAAGCATCAATATTACTAAAATAAGTTTTCATTTAAGAAGTGAACTGTTTTTATCAAGACAAGAAGTCTGTTCTAAATTTCACTGAAGAAAATATAAAACCCTCCACTGATTTCAATGAACTTTAAAATCATTATGATCTTCTAGCAAAAATTCTTAACAGAACCTGAAATTTGTGTCAAATAAAAATTAACCCAGCATTATAAAAATAAAAATATCTAATATATCATCTGAAACTGATAGATCAGTTTTATTGCCTCCTGTCTTGTTTCATTTGTTCTATTTGGAGATGTCACTATATTCTATATTTATTTATAATTTGTCACCTTTTTAGATGATAACTAACAGAGTCTGCAGTGATAGGGAAAAAGATGATGGTTTTAAACTAAAAAAGATACATTCAAACTAGATATAAGAAAGAAAATTTTCACAATGAGGATGGTGAAACATAGGAACAGGTTTCCCAGAGGAGTGTTGAACGCCTCATCCCTGGAAACATTCAAGGCCATGTTGGATGGGGCTCTAAATAACCAGATCTGGTTGAAGGTGTCCCTGCTCATTTTGAGAGAAGTTGGACTAGATGGCCTTTAAATATCTCTTCCAATACAGACTATTCTAGGATCTATAACTTCCTGGTGCAATTTGTTGTATTTACTCCTAATGACTGTATCTTCTTTTCAAAGAAATGAGTTACAGTTCTTAAGGATGCATCTGGTTCCCAGGCCAGATTCTCAGTCTAACATCTCTCTGGTAGTTTCCAGGCTGGCAGACATCTTCTTCTGTCAGTGTTTTAGCGGATATTTTCTGTCAGTGATTTTTACAGTATAACCAAGTCACCTTTATGTCTGCTCCCATCAGGAAGATCCTTCAATTATGTTAAGAACAGAATTATATCTAAGGTGACAACCATTTAGAAAAGTAGTTTAAATGGATGACTAGGGAAGACTCTGGTCTTTGAGCTCTTTTAGCCCATACTTCAGCACTTAGAAGGCTTAGAATTCCCTAGGACATCTACCTGTATTTTGAAGTACTGTTTCCTTTTTTCTTTCATAAATCAAGTTCCTACTGTCTTCACTTAATAGTTCTTGTTCCTGTCCTGTTAGAAATAGTGAATATTTAATCCATATCTATTCTTTTCCTAGCATGTCTGACTTTGACTCTGTAATAATCCTATTTTATTGTCTTTTTTTCCAGACTAAAGACAACCATATGGTAAGAATATTACACATTTTTTTTCTTAAAAAAAGACATTTCATATATCTGAACATCATAATTATGTTTATCTGAATTTCTTTCAATTCTCCTATACATTTTTTTAATATGCAGAGGCAAAAATAAAGTCTGTATTCAAGATATGAATAAACCAAGGATATGCTAAACTACATCAGATTATCTTCCATTTTTTTTTACAGAATTCATTTCTTTATAATTTTGCAGTTTTTGCCTGGTATGGCATATTAAGTTAACAGTTTCATGCTACTAAGTTTTTTACTCTTAACTGCAGAACTTAGCTTAAAGTCCTCCATATTATTTTTTAAGTTAATAATATTTTTGAAGTGACACTTCATATTAGTCTAGAAATAATTCTGTCCCCTAACTACTCAGTCTTTAATCCCTCTGAATTTGTTCAGAATCAGCTTTCATCCCTCTATGTTATCAGCAGTCTTTTCACTTCAATTTTCTTGTCATTTACACGTTGAATGATACAGATTGCAGCCCAGTTTGCTGCAGAACTCAATGGGTAATCTCTATTCACAGCAAAAACTGACCATTTATGAGATTCTGCTTTTCTAAATCAACTATTTGAGCAACCAATTGCCATTATTCTTATGCCTTGAATGCCTGCTTAAAAGCCTTTTGGTGAGGAACTTTGTCAAAATCTGCCTGGAAACCAAGACTTTATTAACCACATTATCCTTACTCATATACTTGATATGCATTCTAGAAAGCTCAAGAGTTGTAGGAAAACACTTCTTTTTATAAAAGCCATGCTTCCTTCCCCAACTATAGTTTATATATACAGCCATCTAGCAATTTTTTTTTCTTCATATCATAGTGGAAAATAAATTACCCTGAATCATAAATAACTGGTATATAGTTGTGTCAGTTTTTCAGAATTACAGACATTCTCACCAGATAGCTGACTCTATGTTCTCAAAAGAAACATCCTCAAAAGAATATTGTTAGGGTTGATATAAAGATAAAACCTGAAAAAGTTGGATTTTCTACATCCAGGCAGAGACATGAGCTTTCTTGTTTGTGTATTCAAGGATACCTAAATATTTTGGGGAGTGCTCACTCCTCATTACAAAGGTTCATGAATGTCTCTGACAATTGTGAGTGCTATTATAATCGCGTTAGCTACCAGATATTTGAAGAGGGGGTGTTTACTTTCATGAAAGCCTTTCTCTCAGCATATTCTACTCCTATTTGGCTTTGCTTCAACGAATTTCACTTCTCAGAAAGGGATAGGGTGTGGCAAAACTGTCTCTCTCATACAAATGTCCATCTGCAGATCACACTGGTGTCATAAATCATTTTGATTTTAAGTGTTTGAATGTATATTGCTGAAAATTAATACCCTATATGATAACAAAGAAACAAAAAACCATCTTGAATCATCAGGATTTACATTTACCTAGGCATATATTTACAAAATGCTACTAAAATAAAATAAACCCCCTAATAATTAATGTGTTTGTTCTTGCAACGGTTCAAACTGTTAAAAACTTGCGTTATGAATTAAAAGGCGGAAAAATGACAGCTAAAGTACAATAAGTAGAAACTTAAGTCCAGCTTATATCAAACCCTTATAACATGCAAACAGGTTGGAAAGGTTTTTTTCTTCCCAGATGCCAACTACCTAGGTCAGTTTTACAGTGGGATATATATTTGCCATGGGAGACACTCTGTGTCTGCACACTTGCTTATCATTCTTGTTTTTTTTCAGAGATGTGATTGGAAAGAACACATCAAAGTATGAACTTGTGCTCATCCTTGTAATACGTGACCGGATAGGTGCATGTCAATTTCAGCTAGATGGTTGAGAAGAGGTTTCTTCCTTGGTAGAAGCATCTCTGGGCCATGGTCATTTGGAGCCTGTATGCAGCTTAAGTTCATCTGCCCTCATACAGCACACTGCTCCACTCATGAATAGTCTACAGATGTTATCATGGGTTTGTGAGGGTAAGTCAGAGAACACAGTTAACTTTGCCATCTACTGTTTCAGGATCTTAAATACAGTCTAGACACTGCTCCAATGTCTTCACTTCAAATAACTTAGACAATGACAAAGACAAAATTATAAGTCACATATGATTTTTGCTGTCATTATGTCAAGCAATCTTTTACCCCCCCTCCTCAATCTCAAATCTCGCTGACCTAGTGTATAATCCGAAGACATCAATAAATTCAATTCATTGTTGAACAGCATTGCCTGAACAGAGAACCCCGGGGATCACAATTAAATGTTGGAAATGTCTGCATTTGACAATATCTTTTTTTTGTAATATAAAACAATGAAGTCTTACTTGAATCAAAGTCTTACTTGAATCTAAGCTAAAACTTATCATCTTAATTCCTAAACTTTCACCACTCTCACAGATAGGAAGCATCAAGCTTTGTTGAAATAATATTTAATCTTGCCTTTTCAGTATTAAACTTGTTTAATACTTGTTTAACAAAAAGAGTACATCGTCAGAAAATGCAATTCTAGACTAGGCAGGTTTTTGCTATTTTGAGCGTTTCGCAATTTCACTTAATTGGAGCTCAGTTTTTACTCCATTCTGACTAATTTTGTCCCCTAGTGCTCTTGTGTTCAGTGACCTCACTTTCACTGCACGTCAATGGGCTGCCTGTATTTTTCATGGTACACATATTATTTTGACAACCTAGTGATATTAATTGGTCTCTCAGGAGCTTTCTATAATAAATCTATCTCACTGCAGTCAGAAATACATATGAACTCTCCGCCTTACTTATCCTCATTGTTCAACAGGGCCTTACATAAGAGAAGGATTTGAGGTAACATGACAACTGTGATACCAATTTTAGTTCCTTTACACTTTAATATTCTGAATGTAAGAAAACAAAAGTCATGATCAGAGAGGATTGTATGACATCTGCAGGTCACCTGCAACCTCTGAAAAAGAATCAAAAGTTCCATGAGAACACATACAGTTCTTTCAAAGAGCCAGAATCAAATGTCATTATGTAGTATAGGTCCAGTATCAAAGCACACTAGGCTAATTGCCGAAGTCCATGCTTAAAGGTGGAAATTATCACTTCTGAGATCACCAGTTTCTCTGAAAGTACTCAAAGAAAAATTTGTTAAAGGCAGTGGAAAATATTGGGATCTTGGAATAGGTTAACATGTGCATAGGGATTTAAATCTCACTTTAGTAGTCAGTATCCATGGCAGTAAAGGGAGCCTCTATTGCAAGAGTCTTTCCACTGTCATTTTGAACTGTAGCAGCAGAAACTATTTGTGTCTTTGTTTTGGTTTGAATCACTACTTTGTTTACTTTTTGTAATTCAGCTGTCCACGACATCTGCATAATTTGTTGCCATTGAAATAAAAAATGTCTACATTTGTCTACAAAACTACATGTGAAACATCTCCTAAATATCTTACCTACATGCGAAGAATTCAAGTGACCTTTGCTGCAGAAGCAGCTTTAATTGATCTTTATAAATGTCTTATATAGGAATAAACTGATCACTACTGAAGCAAAGACACTTTGGAACACACTGCAACTGTTGATGTTGATCAACACTTGGAGAAATATCAGTTGGTTAAGGTAGAGCAGGAGGAAATTTCTAGACATATTCCAGATTCCTGCCTTTAATAAGCAGTCAAATACATAATTGTGAAGGGTCATTTAGTCACCCATTTTCATTCTGGTCTGTTTTCTTAAGCTAATCCATTATCTTCTCGATGCAAAATATGGCTGAAAAATCCTGTGGAATAAAAAGAATTAATTAAATACTTAATACAACTTTCACAAGAGCAAACTTTTGCAATTTTAAAAATACCAAACGGTGCTTGTATTTTATTAATTGATATTTGACCTCTTGTATAATATCTTTTCATGCAGATAAAATATTCGTTGGCAGAGTTGGGTTTATAGTTATTTTCACATTTGGAGTGAAGTATAGATTTTTTTATGGATAGTATAAAGAATTTGTTGTGAATATTGTTAAGCTGGCCTGAAAGAGTCATTCTTGTTGAAGCTATGACATATTTTACTTCTCTTTCTAGAATATATAAACTTGATGAAGCACTTATAAAATTCTGGCTCTATTTTGACAGAGTTACATTTCAAAGCATTCATTTTAAGTGATAATATTACAAGCATAGCATCTGATTTTCACTTTTGGCTAATATCATGACTTCAGGCATCTGCTTTATTTTTGGCCAGTGTAGATTGTACTTTTTGAAGGACCACAAGTTTGTGCAAGGACACCATTTACACAGTGAAATCAATAACAATCTATTATAAAATGTGCAAAAGTAGAAAAAAAAATCCAATTTGGGCCTTTTCCCTTCAGAATAATAAAAAGGAATCTTTTGGATTAGGAAGAGCCAGAATTGGTAGTAGTGGGTGTGAATTACTCCTCAGTGTTAACTAAGTTCACAGAATATTATTTTACGCTTACTTATATGAAAGGCTATTATTCATGCTTTAGTGTCACTACATATTATTAGTGTCTTTATATTATTATGTATAATAGGTGGATTTGTAATGCAGAACTTATTAAAAAGAGCAATTTAAAGAGAACAGACTATAACAACAACTATGGAATTGTTATCCATCTTATCAAAGTTTACTTTAAACATTTATACCTTTGTATCAATGATCAAATGTGTAAGAGCTAAGAATTAATAATGTTCCATGTTTTATAAACTTGGGACACAATATGAGGGCTATGTACCTGCAGTAGGCCTTTTCAAACAATCCTGAGCATTTTCAGACTCCTCAGAAAGTTCCAATTATGCTGCAATATTTCAGTTTCTCTTAAAGTCAAAGAAAGTATCAAAGGTTACTAATTTTGATTATCAAAATGCAATGTGATCAGTCCCAATGAAGGCAATAAGGATAATGTGTACCTGCAGCTATACATATATTTTCAAATTCAGAGTATATATATGTTCAAGAGACACTTCTAACTTTCAAGTTATAAGCCTAAACAGTTAAATGAAAACCTTAAAAAATGCATCCCATATTCAGATATTTTTCAAGCTAATACCAACTGGAATACTTTACTCTAATAGGAATTCTTGAGGTCGTGCACCAGAGGATTGCACATGATGCGAAGGAATTCAACAGATTCAACATCTGGTGCAAGAGACAGTGTCAAATTGGCACCCCACCCAGAGGAGGTACCTGGGCATTCCCACCTGGCCCAAACATGTTAATCCACTGAACTCTGTGTTCAGGACAGTCGGCCCCTAGAAGACTAAAAGAAGAGGATCAATGAGACATCACAGGGATCCACATAGTGGTGATATTTTCTCTCTGTCACTCTCTTTCTCTCTGCCCCCTTTCCCTCCCCCCTCTCTTGCCTTCCTTTTCTATTTCTTTCTCTCACTCTTTCTCTAGCTCACTGTTAAATAAAATCCATACTATTGACTTCAGCATATAGTCTCATTTGTACCTTGATTCAGGCAGAGGCATCTCTCTAAAAATTTCAATAACGAGATCACAACAGTTACCCAGAATGAAAGCTAGCTTTTGTGAATACTCCTCTAATTTTCAATGGAACTGAATGTGACAGAAAGTGGTGCTAATGTGCTAACTGATATCTAAGACCCATGTTACTAGTGGGTATGTGATGCTGGAGATGCTTTCCGGAATTATTTTGTGTTTGTGAAAGGACAGACATATTCTAGGAATATAATAAGAAAGTTAGTGTGATGAACAACCTTGCATCTTTCAATTTTAAGATTAGTCCTGCTTAGCTACATAAAGCTGTATTTTTATGATAGGTCCTCAGTATTTTCATTGATTTACACAATTGCAAACATAAAAAACCTAAAAATATTTTCTCCTGAAGTTTAATTTCCACATTTCTAAAGTGCATTGTCAAGAAAATCTGCTATATGAGAAACTTATGTCACATGAAATTCAATACTGGCTTTATTATTTACATCAATGACAGTTGAATTATACTATATAGAAAAGTATTTTCAAAGGAACGGTATACTTATGCCTTTTTTTTTCCTTCTGTCACATTGTGTGATATTGCTATGCATGCTTAAATGTTTGATGTATTCCACCAGATGGTTGGAATGTGTTGCAGTCAGGAGTACAGGGTTTTGTTTTGTACCTATCTGTTTTTTAAACATTAAACATCTGCACTACAGCAAGAATGAGGTAGAGAACATCTGAAAAAACTCTGTAAGCTGCATAGCTCAGATACTCTGTTACTGTTGCATTAAACCATTTTAATTTGGGTATAGCTTGAATAATTTTTTTAATTTTAAAAAAGTGTGATCTTTCAAGAAGTTAAAGTCCATGCAGTTTCTTGTTGGTAAGCTGCTTAAACAGAAAAAAAAGTTAGAAATTATCTGTTTCAGATTATCTTATATACCCTTATAACTCATAGATGCACTTAAAATATAAGTCTTTGGTAGAAAAAGTACAAAAGCTATCTTGTTAAGAAAAACAGCTACTGCATATGAATAGAGATATTATTCAACATAAAATCATAAGGCCTTTCAGCACATGAATTTAATGTGCATGTGCAGCAATCTTTCTGACACTATAAAACTTCAGAGGATCCATTACTGTCTTTGAGTTTACAATCTGTGTTCTAACAGGTTTCATGATAGATAGAGCTATTACACACTCTATTCTGCCAATATTATTACTTCAGAGAAAGAGAAATTAAACAAAATATGTGAAAGAGAAAAAAGTTTTAACAAGTAAAAAAGTTGTTTAAAATATTACAATATATTTAATAAAATGTTATATAATACATAATAATGACTGTGCCATTTGCATGATACATCAAATAAAAATAATAATTTGGATTCAGTTCTTTATCACTGTGATTAAAACCATAGACGCTGTAAATTCACTTGCAGGATATCATTGCTGAAGCACACTTAGAAACTAGACAAGTGACTTCACAAAAAACATCCTTTAGGAGAATATTTCTAAGGAACATCTTTCATATCTTCACCACAAATATTTCTTCTGTGCTCTTTCTAAGTTCTATTGGTGACAGTTATCAGTCTCTTGGTGACAGTTATATTACTGGTATCAGGAAACATACACTTTGATGGTTAGTGTTTGGTGTGATTTTTCTTCAACAGACAACAAAATAAATAAAGGCAAACTTAGTTATCATCCATTTGCTTTTCATTTTTAACAAATGCTGATATCTCAGGGCATCTCATACAGGTACAGGGCCTATAACTTGTCTTTTTGCAATGGAAGGCATATCTGTGTTAAACTATTTCTAACAATCTAAGCTGCCATGTCTAAGTAATGGGACCAAATTCTGCCTCCAAGTAACAAGTCAGAGAATTTAATATTGTAAAAATAGATCATTAACTTAACCTGAGGTTCCCTCAAGAATCCCATCTGGCTTTTGCCTGCCACAGCAGTATTGGCTTCCTTTTGGTGTCCCACCTTTCAGTACCATGGCAGGAGTTCTTCAAGTAGCAGAGCCTACAAAACAGCAGCAAATACCTAATCATGAACAGAAAAAGAAACATTCCTGATGAAAGCTGCAAGACAAATTATTCATATATGGGTCTGGAAGTTAATACTTGTTGTATAAATCAACAATCTTCCAGTTTATCAAGGCCAAATTTGCAATTCCAGGTAATTGACCCTGTGGAGGAAATGTATGGCAGCTTTTTCCCTATTTGCAGACTGTGGAAAGAATCAGCCCTTTCAATAGTCTCAAAAGCTCATTCAGTAACTATCTAAATAAAACAGGATTCATTCCAAGACTGTAAATTAACTTGTGCAGTCTACCATGTTTGTCTGCTTTGTATGGAGCAATAATCTCTTATAAAGAAATATTATGGCTTTCTGTAGCACAAAGTACACTTCAAGGGATCAATTTCAGTACTTTCAGATCTGGATTAGTTTACCCATTTCGAAACTGAGCTACATTTACCATCCCTTTTGTGTACTTTAAAGACACATATATTTACCAAAAAAAAGGTATTTTCCTATTTTTATCCTTTAATCACTCTCAAAAGCAAGAAGCTGGCAAAACATCAGGATTGGCATGATGGTATGAATTTTGCACAGATGTTCATAAAATTAATGCAATCTTTATAATTGCACTTATCATTTGGACAATCACAGAAAGGATATTGACTTTAATTATAACATTCATCTGAATACTAATTAAAGTGTCTTTATTACTGTGTGAGTACAATATTTTTTAATATCAGCACATTTCACAGTATAATAATATCTTATAATGTTATTGCAGGGAAGCAATGAAGAATAATTTTTAGGAAAAAAAAAAAAAAAACAAACAAAAAAACAAAAACAAAAACCCAAATGTTTTTGTAGGAGCAGCTTCAATTCCCTTGCACCTTGAAAAAATGACCTAATTCAGTCTACCTCCATAAAAACAGGTTTTTTGGTTGGGTGCCAGATGTATGAATGACATGAACAAGCCAGACATGATGTTTAAGGATATTTCATAAAAATATGTCAAAATACTTAAAACCTTGTCCCAATTAAAAATAGCATCTTTCTTTCTTTCTTTCTTTCTTTTTTTTTTCTTTTTTTTTTTTTTTTTTTTTTTTTTTTCGTTAAGACAGGAAGCCATATTTTGGGTATTTGGAACAAGTGTCCAGTTTTTGCGGGTTTCCTTCCTTCCTTCCTTCCTTGTTTGTCCCTCCCTCCCTCCCTCCCTCCCTCCCTCCCTCCCTCTCCTTCTCTCCTTTCCTTTATATTTCCTTTTCTTCTTTTCTCCTTCTCTTCCTTTTTCTCTTCCTTCTTTCCTTCCTCATGTACATCTTCCCTTCTCTCCATCCTTCCACCCTGCTTTCTATCCCTCCTTTCTCTCTAAAGAAATGTCTGCTAGTTGTCTTTCAGATTAAGCGGCTGTTATTGCTTTGTTTTTGATCTAGTATTGAAAGGTGAAAAATTAAATTAAGAATAATCATGACCTGTGCATTATACATTGATTTCCTGACAATTTCTAATCATTGCCTGAAGAACAGCTTTTGCAAGCTTACCGTTGCAAAATTTGTCCTGTGATCCTACCTATTAGGCCACAAAAGCAATTTTGAAGCTGTTGTATGGCGAATTAATAATACTGTGCAACCAGGAGTCAATAAGACCTCCAGCAGTTAAGATACCCACTTCCCCCACTGACTGGTTGTACCATATAACAAAAACAACTGGTTTCATCCCAGGAGCCCAGTGGAACAGATAAGGCAGCAGAAAAAGCAGAGAAGTTAAAAAGTCCAAAGGGGCTGGTAATTACCACAATTAAGCAAAATCTTTGTTTCTGGAAATGTGGATTTTGATCACAGAGTTTAGATCACATACAATAATATTTATAGACCGTAAACTCTAAATAGCATACAAGAAAATAATTTATCTTTTTTACTCTCCAAATTTTCTGTTGCATTACTCTCTCTTGTCTTTTGAGAACATTTAAAGAATTTTACTTAGTGGTTTTAACAATTTTCACATGTGGAATCCTCCCATGATTCTTTGGTTATATAAAACTGTTTTAATTCCCATTGCAATCAGTAAGAGGAATGTTTTAGTACTTCAAGGGAGAATCTAACTTCTCCCTTTCCTTTTCTATTGCACATTTCTAATCCAACCACACATTATAAAAGGAAATTTTCTCCCCTGTTTTCATCAGAACCTGAATGTTTCATTTTACCTTTGTATTAATGATGATGTCTCATTGTTCGTTTGCTCATATAACAGTTTTGCACTTCATTGGCAAGGAATTCAGAAGCATTTGGTTTTATGGTTAAAAGAATGATTTCTTACTTTTTAATTTTTTTTAATGTTCTTCTTAATTTGAGTACATATTTTATTAGTTGTCTTACGCTTATAACTGCAGAACTAATCCATGCACAGTGATCAGCTTTAAACTGCTGGGTTAAACGGTTTCATTTATGATACATTTGAATTGATCTACTATCTGTGACAACATTTTTCCTATACTAAAGACTGCAGTCTATACTGTGTACCTTGATTTTATCCACACAATTAAAGAGGAGGAAAATAATGCTTTTCAATTTTTCATCCAAAACATGTAATCATCAGGAAAACGTAAAATTTATTTTGATTGAATGAACCAGAATGCTCAAGAATGAATGTGTGAACAATGCCAACCAGACTTTTCTTCCCAAAGCCACCTCACTAAGTAAGGTGGTATAGGCTGTTTCCATGTGTCTATGTGAGTTTTGAATATATAAGTTGGAAACCAAATGGTAAATTTCCAGTTGTACTTCTATATGTTTCAAACCAACACCTTTTTTTCTGGTATCAGCAGACCAAAATATCAAGAATTACTGTTACATGATCCTTAAATTCCCAACATAATAACAGCATAACAAGTATGTAATTTATGAGCATATATTTAAAAAAAAAAATTGAAAAAAAGGCCTACAGTGATGTTTCAGAATTCTGTCATATAGTTATTCTGCTAGCTATGCACACTAGTAAAGTCACGTGACATTATTACGGGTGAAACCTGTTTCAAAGGAAAATCTGTGACACAGAGAAACTGTAAGTTTATGAAGTTAAAAAAAAAGTTAGTAGTGTGTTTTATTTTTCCTTTGGACAGTTTGCTGAAAAGTCTGAAATTTTGAGGAAAATCCAGACAAGGTTCATTAGCTTCTTCACTGTAAGATTAAAAGCGGACTAGGAGTAAATTCTACGGGTGACTGTGGCACACTTGATATCATTCTGCATGATTTCTCAAGACAGTAGGTTTTGGGGGCTTTTGTATTTGGCTCTTTATTCCCTGCCTATCATTCTTTTGAAGACCAGAGCAAAATTATAAGGGTTTTGGTTTGGTTTGGTCTTTTTCCTAATTTCACAGAGATTTACAGCCTAGCATCCATGAAAGGTATGTTTATTTCCAGAAACATTCATTTATTGATATAGAAAGTATTTCACATACAGAAAAAAAATTCTTAGGAATTTTGGAAAAACTCAACCTAATATTACTATTTTTTTCACAGAGAAAATAGCTGGCATTGTGGGGACCTACAGAGTCTTGATGAAAAAATTTAGTTCTCTGCAAAAACTAGAACAATGGATGGTCAAATATTGCCTTTTCCTAGATGACTTGATAGTCATAACAGTATCAGTCACCTTATGTAAGTAAGAAGCCTACATTTTCAGGATACTATAATCTGAAAGCTTAGACAATTATATGAAGCTCTCAGTACCTTTTTATCCCTCAAGTATTTGGTAAAGTTTACAGATAACCAATTTAATGATAAGACAAGCTTCTGAGATCATACTAATTTGGTCATTAATAGCAATATATCACAAAAAAGTCAGACATGATCACTAATGATCACTGGACATTAAAATGCTATGATTGACTCTTACCAACTTTCTTCTTTCACTTTTGATGACTAAATTCCCAAGTGTTTCCGTACAATTTCTTTTAGTTTTTCACAATAAAACTCTTCAAAATGTCAGATTCATGTCCATGTGTCCCATGAGCCATAAAATCACCAGATTATTCTGAAGGGATGGAAACACGGGAGATCATCCCATCAACTTCCTGCTTCACCTTTCTGAAAGAAAGTCAGCACTCCTCTGTCCGTGTAGCTTATATCCATCAATGGCCTCACAAATCTATTAGTTCTTAGGAAACTTATTCTGAATGTCCTTTTTTTTTACTAATAAATCAGGGTAAGTTAGAGCAGCTTTCCCATTTAAAAGTGCAGTTTCCAAAATTACATTGCTTACAATTTGCTGAGTTTTCCTGGGTAAATATAGCTTTATCTACTACAACATCATATCTTCTAAATTCATAATGTAGTGTACCAAATGCATTCACTATATATTGTAAGCAAATGACAACAGATTCAGCAAAGTTTAACAGATCTTCTGAAATTTACTGGCATGGATCTCTGTGATACAAGGATATTCGTACATTTCTAAAAGCTTTGTTTCCCTCATCTCTTTTTCTATATCTTTGTTTCCTTCTGTCCAGTTATTTTTCTTCTCCTTTTATACTTCTGTCTAGTTCTTTCTTTCAGATTAGAACATTTTGTGAATTATATGAAGTGAAAACACTGATGCCTTTGCAGATAAAAATGTTCTCTTATTAATAATCAGTCATTTCTAAATCCACTTTAAATGAACAATGAAATCTCCAGTGTTATTTATTAATGTTTCTGTGACAAAAATATGTTTTGGTTAATGTTTTTAAATAGCTTTGGAGACAGTGTGTGGAAACTTACCCTGTCATCGTTCTATTGTACAGAAAATAATAAGTGATTGGATAATTTGCAGAGAAAGCAAGAAAAGACAATTGTTTTATGTTCCAGTCAGTTACTTTCAAGTGACAATCCTAATGGAAGAAGGGAATGTATTTGATGCAAGTTTACTAACAGTGTTGAGCTGGCTCCAAAGTCACTGTTTTACTAACTTAAAGATGGAACTAAGTCAGCAGTTTGTTGTGCTCAAGGTAAGAAGGATTCACATAGGTCAATCATTTGAGTGTAATAAACAGCAGATACAGTAATTCTGCTTGGCAGTTACACTGCAGGCACCCAGAGCTGCAACCACAAATCAGCAGTGCTTACTCAAATGCTCCGCGGCTCTTCCTATCACTTTTTCCAAAGGATGTCATCATTCAATGAAATGAACATGCTGTCACTTAAAATATAGAACTAAGCTGTAGCTCTAAAAAGTTGAAAGCCACTTGAACCTATATCATTCTCCACTGTACAAAGCCAAACCACTACCATACTTTTAATATTTTGATGCAAAATCTTATTAGCTTTACTTACTGGTCCCCTTATTTGTAGTGGACTATGCCTTATATATAGCAAAAAAAGACAAAAAACCCACGCTGATCTTAAATAATATGAATAGAAACAGAGAAAAACAATACCATTCATTGGTTAAAAAAAAAAAAAAAAAAAAAAGATAATTTTTTTAGTGTTTGGAAAAGCTAAAACTTGCCAAATCTGAGTCTCACTTAAATGTCTGTATTTTTTCAGCTCTTTAGCCTGAGTTTTATGGAGGCTTAAGGATCATTTATGTTGTCAGTAAAACGTATAGAAAGTCTTGTAAGTGAGGATCAGGCACTATAAATCTTTGTATGAGTTTTTTAATTAAGGTAAGAAAACTTACATTCCATGAAAGAAAGGCTGATTTGTATGCAAAAGTTTGCTGTGTCAGTTCAGGTAGACTGTCTGTTGATATATATAGAATACTTTCTCTTCACAGAGATTATCTCAGGTAGTTAGAGCACGTGCTAATACCAAGGCTGTCGATTCAATACCTATATGGGCCATTCATTTAAGAGTTGAATGGAAAGATCCCTGTGGGTCCCTTCCAGCTCAGAATATTCTGTGAATCTGTGTTCTTTTCAATTTCAGTTTTATCTCTGAATCCAATACAGCAGTAATGCAGTCCTAATCACTGATGGTCTATTCAAGACAGAACTTCCTGCATTCAACATCCCAGTCTACAAATTTTCTCCTGTAATGAAAGAGGAGTTGGTGAGGAGAAAGCATCAGTGTTGTATGAGATAAGAGAAACTTGGCTTTGGCAAGAAAATCATCAGGCTGAGGTCTGTGATCTCTTGATGTGAACAGAGTTATCAGGCAGAAGCAGTGGGATGTTATAAAGAGTTGTAGCTAGAAGTGATGAGGAGAAGGGGGAAATCCCTAAAACCCCCTTATGTGGAATACAACTTTTCCTTCTTCAAAGATACTGTTCTGCAAAAAAAAAGGGCTGGAGAAAGGCATACTGAATTGAGAAATGTATCCTATTACTATTCTCCCTGATAAAAAGTCCCAACACACATTCTTGTAGACACCCTTTAGGTACTGGATAAGAAAATGTTCTATTTTATGCCTTACAGATAATTTATTCAACACTGCCAGAGAACCAAACAATGTCCCAAATAATTCAGTTAGGATTTAGAGAACATACACTGATTATAATTCATCTTTTTCCACTTCATAAGGAAAGGTAATTTGTTGTGAACCTTACCAGCTCTACCTACACAGAAAAATTAAACTTTAGTTTTAGGCACAGCTAATGGTTGAGTAGAAGCTTCCTTCCTTCCTTCCTTCCTTCCTTCCTTCCTTCCTTCCTTCCTTCCTTCCTTCCTTCCTTCCTTCCTTCCTTCCTTCCTTCCTTCCTTCCTTCCTTCCTTCCTTCCTTCCTTCCTTCCTTCCTTCCTTCCCCCTCTCTCTCTCTCTCTCTCTCTCTCTTCCTCTTCCTCTCTTATTGAAGATGTGTATACATTTCTCATGCGTTGCTTACATATCACAAGCACTGAAGAGCTCATATAATCCTGTCATACAATGTCACGATCCGCTCACACAAGCGGGGTTCGTGATGGTTCATTTTAGGGATCTCAGAGCGCAAAAGACACAGCGGGGGACAAACTCAGTTTACTCAATCACAAATGCACCTTTAGTTAGTGCCAACAAATGCGATAGTGGGGAGAGAAAAGAGAATAGTAAGAGAGACAGAAAAAGAGGGGAAGGGGATTATAGCTACCAACATGGAGGGTCGAGTCCTCGAGGCTTTTGAAGATGCCTATAGACACGAGTTTCTCCAGTGGGGTGATCACAAAAGTAAGCGGGGGTCTCCAGGGTTTTTATAGTCCTCTCCAAAGCGACAGGCAGTTGGCCAAACAGGTGGGGGAGATCATTGCAGTGTGTTCATTTAGAGAACTCAGAACAAGTCGGTTGTCAGCAGGAACAGTGTCAACCAGTACAAGTCAGCAGGCGCAGTCACTTCACCGTGACTTGCCCATTGTTTCTGCTCAGGTTCTGATGTTCCGATATGCGTGCTGGGTTTTTCCATCAAACACACCTGCAGGCAGCACTTGGCCAACATCCCACCTCAGCCAGGCCAGAACTCCTGTGTTGAGATTTTAAAGTCCCTTTTAGGGGTTTCAGTCTCTGTCCTTGACGATGGTCGTGAGGCAGATGAGGGATCTTTGGACCGTCTCTTACATACAGTTACCTAAAATTTTAAATCTCTTTATGCAGGGTTTTATCAGGACTACATTTGACTGAGTCTTAATCAGGAGGAGAACAAGTTGATTATAAAATTTAACTTTTTAATCAGACTGATTTCAAGGTTTAAGGCTGAGTATTTTGGTTCCACTTCACAAAGACCTAGTATAGGGAAAAGAAAATTGTGAAAGTGATGTCCTCATTGAATTCAACATTTGTATTGAATTCACAATTATTTTATTCATTTGTTGTAATCAAACCAAAGTACAGCAGAGATCAAGGAGTAAGAATGGTCTTTGTCTTATTCCTTCTTAGCAGGTAGTTATATCCTGAATTTAGAAGGTCTGTACTATGTTAGTTGGAAGTGACGGAGAACACAAACCATGACAGTAAGTAGATTTGGAATGCAGTTGTTGAACTCCGTTCTTCCTAGAAATAAAGGACCATTAAGGATACTGTTGTTATTGTTGCCTATATAGGTTTTTGGTTTTAAGCATGTGCCATCAGGATGAGGGATTTCATGACTCTACAGTATTAATATACTCAGATATTCAATTATGTCAAAGTAGGTGTACAGTTCATGATTTATAAGAAGATTCACTTAGCATGGAGAAAATTCATATTGCTTGGACTAAAATTCAACTAAAATTGTGGGAAATTGAACCTCAAAAAATAAAAGGTTTCCTGAGTGTTGATAACTATTGTTTTCTAAAGGGTTTTTGTTTTTCTTTGTTTGTTTTTCTTTTATTTTCTCTTTTTTTTCCATTCATGATAATTACTAGACCAAGTAGGAATTAGCTATCAAAAAGAAAAACAGAAAAGCCTTTATGTTTCTTGTAAAATATAGATTCTGCTATTCGTCCTCTTAAGCAACATTTCATTCTTCTCAATAGGATTATACAAAAAGAAAAGACCAAATCTTTAACTAAGTCCCTAGGAAAGCTTCAGCAAATTCAAAAATATAGACCAATTACAAAACCAGCACTGTAATTATTGTAATAAAACCCAAATAAGCTAGTATCTTGTAAAAAGATGAACTTTTTTCAAACTACATACCAGCACTGCATTGATTTGTATCATCCGAGTTCTTCAGCATTATATTATGCAAGATTTTAGCTCAACAGAGATGCAATTGTAATGCTTGATATTGAACACATTACAATGATGCAAATGATTCAGGTTTGAATGATAAAATATGAATAGTGTTTGGTTTTAAGCAGCCTAGTTTAATGCTGTTAAAGCTGTTACCATATTTCATTTCCTGAGCATCTTCAAATCTAATTAAGGCCAACAACTGATTTGATGTGTTATGATGTGATGTGATGTGATGTGATGTGATGTGATGTGATGAATTACTTCTTGACAACCCCAAAAAGTGTGGTTTTCATGCCTTGCTTAAGTGGCTTTTTATGATAGCTGTTACTTAGGTTACTCAGGGAACTCCAGTCTGGTCAGCCTTCAGTCTCTGGGAAGGTGATGGAGCAAATAATCTTAAAAGTCATTTAGACCTAGAAATTTATTAACAAGAAGGTAATAGGGAATAGTCAACATGGATTTCTGAAGGGGAACTAAAACCTGACCAATCTGATGGCCTTCTCTAAAGAAATGGCTGGTTTAGAGGATGAAGGAAGAGCAGTGGATATTGTATATTCAGTGTTTAGTAAGGCTTTCAGCACTATCTCCTGTAGCATCTTCCTAGAAAAAAATTATTAAAAATGGACTACAAAACTGGTCAACAAAGTGGCCTGAAAACTGCCTAAACTGCAATAATTGGTGACATGAAGTCCAGCTGGTGGACAGTGAGTAGTGGCACTCTGAGAGGCTGATACAGAAAACAGTCAGGAATGACCTGGGCTGTGTGACAGAAGCACACCCTTAGTCTGCAGACAATATCAAACTTAGAGGACTGCTTCAGAGACCAGATGGTTAAGCTGCCATTCAGAAGGACAACAACAAACTGCAGAAATAGACTGACAGGAACTTCATTAAGCTTTTCAGCACAAAATGCAAGGTATCATTCCTAGGAATGAATAATCCCGTATGCCAGCACATGCTGGGGACCCACTGAAACAGATTTGCTTCACTGTTCTGGTGTACAAGAAGTTGAACATGAGCCAGCAGCATGCCTCTTGTGATGGGGTAAACTAACATTACTTGTGGCTATGTTGGGAAGAGCATAGTCAGCAAGTGGAGGGAGGTGATCCTTCACTCCTGCTCAGCCCTGCTGAGACACATCTGGAGTGCTGGGTCCTGCTTTGGCCTCCCCAGTACTAGACAGATGGACACATCCTGGAGCAAGTTCAACAAAGAGTCACAAAGGTGATAAAGGGGCTGGATCACTCGGCACACAAGGAAATGTTGAGAAAACCACAGTTTTTCAGCCTGAAAACGAGCAGTGTCAGGCGCATCTGAACAACCCATAAAAATGCGTGATGGTCCAAACTAGTAGGAATAAACTCATCCAAGAAGTGCTCAGCAAGCAGACAATAGAATAAGGGTACAAACCAAAACACAAGAAATTTGATTTAAAAATAAGAAAACACTTTATGCTGGGAGGGTGGTTAGGGACAGGAAGAGGTAATACAAAGACATTTTGAAGTCTCCAGGGTTGGAGATACTAAAATTCAACAGGATGTGGCCCTAAGCAATAAGGCCCAGGAAACCTTACTTTTATCAGGAGGAGTTAAACTGGAAATATGTTTCTGTTTGGGGGTTTTTTCACTAAATGATATTTAGGTTGTGCAAAGAGCCTAAAACAAGCAGATTCAAGATTAATGGGATTAAACTATCAAGGAATGAAAAAGCACCTGAATCCATAAATAAGGGAATCTGGAACAAAGGCTCTGTGAAATGATAGAGCAACCAGCATTGAAATAATATGGAGTGTTTAGTGACCACAATGCACCTGCAACTGTTATCCAAATGAACTGGGTTTAGTGACCTACTCTGCAACAGGTTTAAATATTTCAAAAAAGAAAAATAGATCTAATGTAAATCAAGATTATATACCAGTGAGATCTGATAATCCTGGAAACCACAGCAATGTGACCTGAAATGGCTCTGTAATCACCCAGGGCAATTACAGCTTAGGGGGTGTCTTTAAAGTGGCCCTATGTAGGATGTTTATTAGGGTCACAACCTCTGTTCACAGAGCTATGTGGACTGCTAGGCCACACACTGAAATCTTGAAAAAAAAATCCAAAAATAACTGTGCTCAAACAAACAAGCCAAAGCAAACCAGAATGTTTTTGTCTGTGAAAGCAAAAATATGAAGCATAAATATGAAAAGGTATTAGGGGAATAGTCTCTTAATGAATGTGTGTAATTCTTTCTAACAATCATTAGAACATTTTGCTTGTGTTTGGTATTGTCTTATTGCTAGTATTTCATCTAAATAGAATTTGAAGGGTTTATTTTTTTATATTACCAAAGAGAGAAACTGCACACAAGGATTTTCTTCAAAACAGTTTGACTTAATCATCAGCAAAGCTATAATTATACTGGTTCATTTTAGTCCTACATAGTTAGCCTACTTACTTCCAAAACTACTTTGGCTTGCATTTAAAAAAACCCAGACAAATAAAACAAAACAAAACACCAGAAACCAAAACCAAAAAACACCTCTTGAGAAAAGAAAAACTATTTTCCTTACCTAATGGAAAAGAAAAAGTATTCTTCATCTCAAAATTCTTCATGGTCATTCCTACAGAAAAGCTTTGATATCAAAAAGGGAAAGTATTAAGTAATTTACTCAACCAAATCCCAGCCTAAAAGTCTTGTGACCGAAGCTCTGAGCATGTTTTATGTCATAGATAACAATCTCTTTTAATTAGATGGATCTGAATTCCTGTTTACAGACTCAGGAGTAAAATGGGTAGTGATTGAAGTAATGAAAATTGTGCTCTAAATTATTTGCAATTGAAGTATTCTTGATGGAAATTTTGAGCACGTTCCTGAGTTTTCATGCAGCTCTTGTAAAAATACTTTTTCAGTAGGATCATAGTTCTCTGTCTGTTTAGGGGGTTGTGTGTGTGTTTATAATCCTTATATCCTTATATCGCTGGACTGATGTCAATACTGTCACCTTTCCGAGATACAAAATTGTTCATCTGTGTGGATGACTTTAATACTTTCCATAGCTGGAAATTTTCAAGTAATCTGTTTAAAGACATGACATGATTACTATCATTTGTGGACACTAGCAGCACCTAGCACAGTCTCTTGAAAAAATTAGCACAAATTGCTATGAAAATACTGTTTTCTCCTCCGTGTCATATTAAAGGCTCTTCGTTAAAAAGTACAGACCTAATGTCAGGTGAAATATGGCTTTGTCCAAGTGAGTTTTTCAAGTCAAAAAAGTCACTCAAAAGTTGCTCAAAATCTGTTGGAAAACCTAGAGAGAAAAGCAAAACTTGCTACCCATGAATAAAAAAATTACTTTTGTAAGTGAGCCATATACTAGAGAGCTTCCTGACCATCTGTCTATGATGCTCAGATCTACAGAAAGACTTTATAGGAACAGCAGTCATATCTTATTTCTGGCTCATATTATAGTAAGGTTCATGTTATAAGTAAGAAAACTACATGTGAACTTTCCTAGTTGAACTAATTTAAAAGTATCTTTAAATCATCATCAACAACAACAACCAAAAAAAAAAAAAAAAAAAAAAGGAAGCTATTCAGTACTTTGAAATTCCAGAAAGTAATTTTGGATCACTATTTCCAGAACAATGCTGATAGCAATTTCAGTTTTAAATTATTTTAATTTTATAGTCATACTTTTAAAAAAAAGTATCATAGAGTGGAGTAAAACTAGCTTACTTTACATATTATATGAGTCAATGAAGTTAAAATCTGGGCTACTGGAAGATCTAGAAAAAAATTTTAGTCTTTGTGGTCTTTTTAATTTTTTTTCCATTGAGAGTTTCTCTTGTGATTCTTATGTTCTCTTAATTTTACTAGAAATTAAAATATCATGTACATACCAGATCAGCTACTTTCAATCTTTTAGTTTGTGCTTCTAGATCTAGTGCATTTCACAAGAAGAGAGACTAAGAGGGGTACTAGCAGGACATTCTATTGTGAGTGTTCCAGGTAATTTGTGAAGCATTTGTTTGTATTTAATAATGAACCCATATCTCTGTGCATTTCAATCTCCACAGCTTCTTAGTCAGTCTTTTCTAAATGCAGATACCTACCAACTAGTGTAATTCCAATAAAATCAGAAAAGCTGCTCTTAATTTGCATTTCTGGAGATCAAATCTAATTGCCATTGATGCTGACAGTAACACTTCGCATTTTTGTATTGTTCTTTACTTGCGCATCTCACACTGGTTACAAATGAGATGATTATCTTCATAATCCCTATTTTTCAGCAAAAGTAATTGAAACACAAGATGTGAAGTGATTTGTTCAGATCTCTTAGGTCTTGTACATATAATTTTTAGATTCTATTAACTAATTATAATTTTTTCACAAGAACATTGGACCATGATGAATCAAGCAACACATTTAACATAACATTTTTCTCCAGGTATTTCAAAATTTCTTCATGTCCAAGCTAAGGTTTTTTGGTGTTTGTTTTTTTTTTTTTTTAATGATTTGGTGTTGAGGGGGTGTTTTGGGATGATAAGGATGCTGATATTAACATTATTAATAATAATTCAATATTTCAAGTGGTTATTTCATTTTTAAAACCATGATGAGAATGTGTTCTTCTATTTAATTTGATGAATTAAAGCCAAAAATAAAAGTGTTGATAATTTCTCTAAATTTAACTTTTAAAAATTCAGTTAAGAATACACCAACTAGAAGGAATGATGAATCTCAGCTGAGCTTTTTGTGACATTTAATAGTTTTCTTCAGAGATTTAGATTGTGAAAATATCATTATTTATAGCATTTCCTTTTAAGGTGTCTAACTGCATTATGTTTTGTATAAGGGTTAAACAGAAATGCTAACTTTTATTCCCTTTTCACTGCACAAGAAAAATTGTCATTCCATATTTTGGAATGGCAAAAAAAAAGTTGTTTCACATTACGAAGAGTTAGTTTGTGCAACCAATTTGTACCGTGTGCAGTTGAAGAATAGAATTTATTTGGATTCTACACAGGAATGAATGTTTATGGATATAACAATATTCAGAACCAGGAATCATTTAAACAACAATTTAACGTGTTGGAAAGGATAAATATAAACATAAGTCAAATAAAATTAGTTGAGAATTCAAAGGAATTTTTCTTAAGTGAAAAATACATTATTAATTAATCATGCACTTGTCTTCCCAGGATGGTATGAAGACCATCTCACAGGTTTCTGGACAAAATAAATATAGTCATTCATCCTACCAAAGAACCTTCTCCAGACCAAGAAGTAAAAGCAAGTTCTGATCTTAGGAGCTGACACAATGGGGTTTCCTCGAGGATTACATAAATTGTTCAGAACAGTCTTCAATCTTCAGGTAAACCTCTTTGGGATTTTCCCCAGTAAATGTTGCACTCATAGCCATGCCAGATCTATGTAGGAATTCAGTCAATTCGTCCCAAGAACCTAGATTAACAATTTTGTACCAATAACATTTTTTAAAGCTACCATTGCATTTGTGTCAATCAGATACAGTGCTAAATCTGCATGACACCAATTTTTTTTCCACAAAGACTGTTTTTAATCTGCACCGTCTCTTAAATCTTTCTCAACGCTGTAACTCAGCAATGTAGAGGCCCACAAACTACTCCTACACTAGTTATCATCCATGGTTCTTCTCTTAGCAATGTTTCCAAGCCTTTGTTGTTCCAAATGCATGCACTGAGCATATCAAATCCAGAAATAAGGCATTTTAGGGAGTGTTAATCACACCAGTGTTATTAGCTTCAAAAGAGAAAATATCCAAATTATAATCTACTCACTTCGAAAGGAAAGGTAAACATTGGTTTCACAGTAAATATACTATCCTTGAATAAAACTTTATACATGGCCCTAAAGATCAGAATTCTGCAGTGTTTTCTCTGTCTTTTAGTTGAGCTTGCTCCAGAACTTTCATAAATCTAGTCTCTTTAAAAAATCTAAAGAGGTGACTTGCAATTGCAGTCTTTCCAACAACTCCAGTTTATGTTTTCAGGCAAACTAATGGCAGGTAATTCCCTAACCCAGATTGCTTGGAGTGCTTTAATGACTAATTTAATCAATTCAAATGCATTCTACCAGAAGCATCAGATTGTTACAGTAAGGGTGTTGTCCTTAATATGATAGAAAAACTGAAGACAGGACCTGTCCTTTTTCCAATCTTCTCATTTCCTTGCTTTGATACTCGCTTGTCAATATCTCCAGCAGAATTCCCAGACTATCCAGATTTGTCAAGCAACTTAAATCTGAGATCACAAAACCATGAGACAGCTACAACTCTGCCTTGCATTGTCATTTTTTCGCTCTTTACATACAATTTTGAGGAGACACCACTAATGACCAAAATCTGTTGGAACAAGCACTAAGAGAAAAGTATCACGGAGCACAAAAAGTATTCCCCAGAAAGAAGTTTCAGAAGTTTCAATCTGATCAACATTTTGCCTTGAGTAAGGATACTTAGGTTTTTCCTACAACTGCTTGTAGATATTGCTAGAAAATCCTTGAAGTGGGCTGTATTATAGCTCGAAGTAGAAGGATTTGATTGCTCTGGTTAATTTTATCATGGCAATTACAGGTATTGTACCCAAATTGCTGCTATAAAGAAGGTGCTATGCAAATAGAAATTGTTCTCCTGCCACTCAAGAAAGCAATAACACACTTTATCAGGCTAATTGAAACATAAGGGTCTATTGGTTGATTAAAAATATCTGAACTTTGATCTTTTGGATTGTAGACATAGATATATAGTTTCCTTCTAACACCTTACTGTTTTTCCATAAACTTTCTCTCTACATTTTTAATCATGATACAACATCAGTAGTTAAGCAATATCATAATCTTTGCTTTGGTATTAACTGAATAGACATTTTTCACAAATTTGGTCTTGTTCACTCAGTTTTTGGTTCTTTATTTCCTGAGCAAGCTTTCAAGAAATACACTCACTTCTGAAAGAACTGGGGAGTGAAATATTTTCCAGAGCTTCTCAAAAGGCCTTAAGCATTGAGACGTTCCTAAGAAATGATAGTGGTAATTGTCATTTCAATTTTAAGCTGATTGTGAAGCAAAAAGCATCGGTGTCAGAGTTCTGAGGAACTTATGCCCCTGACTAGCCTCACCTGATGGCTTTACCATTTCTTTCATGGGCCCAGGGCTCAATTTAAGCTAAGCTAGGATAATTCAGTCCTGGCTAAGTTGTATGTAGTAGTTGTGCTGTTCTGCAGGGGGTTTTTTTTCTGACTAGATCTGGACTCTATCTGGACAGAAGTTCTGTCTCATTTTACTTTTGCTTGCACCTTCTTCCTTGAGCAAAATGGCCTTTGGACCTAGTTTGCTCCTTTGCCCTTCCTAGTGCTGTTGATATACACCTTTGCCAGCTCCTAGTGGTGCCCACGATTGTCAGACTCCATGAGACTGCATCAGCTCATGAGAGCAGGGTCTGCTCTGGGGGTCTCCTCAGCTCGGGGCTTTGCAGGGCAGTTTGGCTCCTCCCTGACACTCAGACACAAGTGATTGGTTGAAGTTGAGCAGTCCATAGACCTGACTGAATTACTCTGATGTTTGATTATGTGAATGTGAAATAAGACCATTTTTCACAGTACTCAGTCAATTGATCTGATTGCCATTCATGCTAATACTGGAAGGTCAATGGTACAGCTTGCTTGCTTGCAAAAAATTGCAGAATGATTCTTTTTAGAAAAATTTATCAGCTGAGTAGCATTTCTAATTCAAGAATACTCAGAAACCCAAAATATCTGGTAGAGAATAATGTTATTATCTTAAATTTAATTTCTGAGATCATTCTGGAATCAAAAGTTATATGTATTATGCAGGAAGGTTTGTGTACTTATGTTTTCTTTTAATAGTACCAAGGAAAACAGTAAGATATTTTTCCATCTGTTCTGTGTTAAAAAACAGATTTTACATCTGATCTGTACTGAAGAAACAACAAGACCTTGTGAGACCTATGAGATCTGTGAGCATTCATCCTTTTCTGTAATACTCTTGATTAGATTTAAGAGTTTTCTCTGTGGGTAACCAGACTTTCTGGATTAAGTCATCTAAAGAATTGAGTATAGGCAGTGGAACCACTTCACAGTGTGTTACAACTAGTGACTGTTATTCTCTGTTCCAACTTTTCTTCTTTGTGATTTGTGCAGCAAAGATGCCACAGATCTCATGTTACAGGCCCTCTGCTTGTGTTATTACTGCTCTGGTCCTCTTGTCCTTCCTATTCAATTGTTGAGGAGCAGCCAGCAGCCTGGAGTCCCCGTTTCCCTATTTTCTTTGTCTCTGGTGGTTGGTTCTTTTTGTTGTGTGAGAGGTGGAAATTTCCTCCACATGACACAGATGTGCTTCATGGAATATTATTCCCCTTGAGTTTAATAAGTCTCTTCTGAAAGAAAGTTGACTCTTCACTAAATTCTTTTCACATCCTCTTTTGGAAAGGACAATATGTGATGAACAACCTCTTTGTGAACTGCTTGAAAGTCTTTTGTGGACCAAGTGTGGAAGAATTCGGTAGCCTTACATACTCCACTACTCTAAACCAAAATCAGTTTTTGCAAGATTAGTAAATTGAAACACAATTTTAAATAGATTTGCACAGAACTAAAATATTTATTCCTTGAGTAGTAACCTGAAATAATATATTGCCTAGAAAAATTTTCTTTCTTTGGTCTTATAATAGAGCTGATGAATAAAACTCTAGCTCTGAAAATATTGATTATTCTTTTTATTCAGTGAAGATGACTGACAGATATTATTTGATGCAGGGAAAAATGACGGAAAATAAGTAATATAAGAAAATTATGAAATTTCTTCAGTTCCATAGTTTCATGGAAATAATGCACCACTGTTACGTGCCTTAAATCAGAGTGGAAAGCAGATCATTACCCACCACATAGATTATTTTAGAAGTGTTTCATCCCTGTGCTGAGAAGAAAGCACTTGACATTATTCCTTAAAGTAGAAATTTTATGCAGAGTACCTTAGGATCAAGGCCAAAACCTACTCATTTTTCTAGCCTAGATTCAGAGCAATTTCTGCTGTCTTAATTCTGTACTTCAAACCCCTCTATCTCTGACTTTAGGATCCAGGAGTGAGAAGCTGCTGGGTTTTCTCATATAATTAGCATGATACCAAACAGATTTATTCTGCTTATGTCATGCTTGAAACAGGTTTATCAATTGCTTTCATGGATACTCAGAAAAGTGGAAAAAAGTAAGCCATCCAGACTCCCTAGGATGTCCCAGGATCTTTAGGAATATGTACTGATCTGTCCTCAAAACAATACTTCATTTGCTGTCACATAGTAACAGCCACATCATCCCTAGCCTAATTCTGCTACAATTTTGGGCTTTAACCCAGCATGAGGCTTTTAGAGCCTCCAAACATTTGCTTTACAGTAACTTCTATGTTTGCTTCCCGTTCCTGGTGTGAAGGCTGAATTTCAGTGCTTGTCTTCTTTTTATGCCAGTCCTATGTCCTCCCTCTAGCCTCCTAATTTGTTTCTTCATCCCAAAACATGCATTCCAAACTCTTATCTTTTTTTGATAGGCTTCCTCCACACTTCTTAGACCAAACAGTTGTAGCAGCAGAACTGAGATAATTTCTCATTTCTTCTGTCATATTTTGTATCCAGAACACTGGACACAAAAATTGAAGACAAAACTTGCTGCTAATATGAATAAAAATATCTCATGCCTTTAACAGAGAAATGTTTTTGTAGAAATCTGAATAGAATAAAAAGGAGAATGTGTGAAGTGAAAGCCAATTAAAAAGCACCAAGAGAAAGTAGAAAAAAAAAAAAAAAAAGGCCTTGAAAATTGAAGGTTCACATAGAATAAATAAATTCTTTTTGAAATGTCACAGGAAAGCAAGTGATAATGTAATGTTCTCAAATGGCTTCTGTTTTATATTCTCAGCACAGTCCTGTTCAACTTACATATATTCAGCCATTTTGGATAGCAATTTTAGTTTAATGTTTAGAATAAGAAGGTTAAAGAAGCCTGACTTTCAGTACTTTCTTCCTGCAGATTATTTTAATAATAATGGCACATTTATTTTTTATTTAAAGTGTTCTGTGACTTACTCAAGCACATAATTAAGTGAAAAGTACCTGAAAGCAGACATCTAGAGACCAGAAAGATGTAAGCAGAGCAGTCTTTGTGAGATTTTTTCTTTATTTTGAGAACAAGACTTTTAACTCTTCTGTAAAAAGAGAATCTATTTTTGTCCTCCCGTATGTTTTGAATGATGTAATTTCTATTACTTTGGATTTGTACTTTGCTTTATTTTTGCACCTTACAGAAACTATGATATGCACAGAAGAATACCACTTTCTCTCAGTGTAAAATGTTTGGTGAGTGGAACAAATGCTTTTCCTTTTTTAAAAAATAAAAGGGGGGGGAAAAGACATAAGAGCTTCTAAACAGGGATGACAGCAATAAAAACAAACAAACAAACAAACAAACAAACAAACAACAAAAAACCCAACACCGATTTTTGAATAGTTTTGCAGACATGATGAACTTAATTAACAAATTTTTTTCTAGTTTAACGAAAAAATAAATAAATAGCCATCATTGGAGGGCAATCACAAGGATCACCAAGTCCAACTCTTCTGTGAATGGCCCATGCAGGGACCAAACCCATGCCACTGACATTTTTAGCACCACATTCTAACCAACTGGGCTAGTCTTAGGGTCAAATGACTACAGATAATGCAGGTATCAATCCCACTGCCTCTCACATACTGAGTGAATGCTTTGCCACTTGAGCCATGAGTTCATTTTGGAATAACTATGAAGGTGCACATTGAAAGCAAGTTGCAGAGGCAAGAAAATATAGAAATTTTGGAGATAACAGAATCATGGCAGTGTAGCAAAACTATGAGCTGCTGAAAAAAAATAGAACAGGAAGAAAATGTAGGGGTGAGGCATGTATACTAGAATTACTGCAATTATTTCTGATATGAGAAAAGGACTACAATAGAACTCATTAAGATCAAAACTAGTTTAGGAAAATAAGATAACATAAACTGCTACAGTTCTGGAGATTTCACCACAAATTCAAAGGGATCATTTAGATATGGTCAGATTTATATCTGTTGAAAACAGCAAATGTGTTAGGTAAATACTGGTGATACTACACCATAATTAAAGTCTTGGCATTGTTAGCTATCAATTAAAAACAAAATAATAGAGCTGTATTCCAGATATTACTTAATGAGGTAGTCAAAACCATCATAGAATTAATCTAAAATACTTTTAAGCGTATTTTAGAAAGTACTGAATATTTTAGATAAGTTGGTTGTAAATTCTATGGAAGACCTAGTAACATTGAGAAATCTTGTACTGACGCAATTGGTTAATTGCGTTCAAATGATATTTCTAAAGCTTGGAGCCCAAAACCCAGAATGAATTGGGTAAAGAAGACAATTCGTTGTTCAACTGAATAAAGGAGGTGGTATGGATTCATATATTGAGACTTTCTGGACTTCTTTTTCTATAAAATCAAAGACATTATATTTATGCACGGAAGCAATCATAACAAACTTAGAGTGCTGCATCTCCAGCTGAATAAAAAAACAAAAAACAAACAAAAAACACATCACAAAAAGGATATTAAGAGCTAGCAAAATTCTTCAAAACAGATTTGAAGAAAAGAGAAAACTCTCAAATGACAATAGTCACTTGTATAATGTAATGGTATCCTTCTCTACTGAGTTGCAACTGCACTGCTGCCATACTTTCAATTTCTACTTTTCAATTTAAGAGCCAGGGAAAACATTAGCACCAGGGAGAGACAATTTTCTTACGATGTATGAAGATAAAGAGGAGTGGAAGTGGATAGGTAACTTAAATTAGTAATAAACATATAAGTTTTAATGAAATATGTAGGCTAAAGGCTATTAAAATCAAGCCTAATTCTGTTCCAGTTGTCAATGTAACTTTCATTTAAGATACTTCCTCATGAGCATAAATAATCAGAAATTGTCCTTAAGAAAATTAAACCTACTTCACTTTTGGTGGTTCTGGTTCTTCTTTGATTAGAATACAGAGACAGAAAATTTCCTATTATAGGTAATTTTAGGAGATTAGTCTGCATATTGTCTTTGTCTTGGTCCTCTTTAAGTACACCTTAAAACAATGATTTTGTCGTTTGAAATACTGGTTCTGTTTTGAGCTTTTCTCTGTCCTGTTATCATTAATATTCACACTTCTAAGAGTGGAAGTAAGAATAGAACTGTCAGAAATTTAAAACAGATGTGTGTTATCATAAAGTATCTTGTAGGCAAGTTTATCTTCCCATTGCGTAACTGTTAACTGCAGTAAAGTCACTGACCAAACCCATAAAAATCTCCTGCATTTTTCCATACAGTCTGTTGAATTTCAGTGATGAAATCTTCATTGCAATGGTCTTTTATTTTATATTAAATATATACAAAATTAGTCTTTCATCAGTGAAGAGTAACAGTGTGTGAAGGAAGCAAATATAATAATAGGCTCTGGGGGTTAGTTTATAAAATGTTCACACTCCAAAGCATTTAAGCAAGAATTTACAAATTTAAACATTTAAGTGATTTTATTTGATCCCCATGACACTAATGCAGAGGTCAAAGGCACTCTTATTTTTAGGGAAAAGCCGTACTAGTAGAAAAGCATGTTAGAAAAGTGCTCAGTAAAAAAAGTGACAATAAGCAAAAAAATAAATAGAAGGAAAATAATACCTAAGAAGAAATATTCACTGACAGTCATTTTTACTACCCAGAGAGCTTATGTGTGCAAAACATAATGTTGGAGAGTGAGATGGGAGGAGTCCACAGGAGCCAACCTACCAGCATGGTTCCTGTGCCATTCATCTATTGACACAAATCCTGTGAAGAACTATAACAGATACAGGGAAGCATTTTCCAGACCAAATTGATTTGGCTTGGTAGTTTGTTTTGATATACCATTTGGTATACACTGCCCATGCTTATCGATAAACATATGCTATAAACCTATGCCAAAATCAATTGCCTGCAGGTAAAATGAATTTGTTTGCTGATGTAGTAGAGGAACTGTAGGAGAAAGAGCGGCCAAAGACACAAGCCCTTCTTGACCCTATTTGTACGGAGTGAGCTGAGCGTTCAGTCACATCTATCTGAATTTCTTTAGACCACCTTTATTTCTAGGTTAATTGCACTATCAAACAAACTGATGTAATAAAAGAAGAAAATATGTAGAATTAGTAATACAGGATGGAGAAGAAATAGTAAAATGGAGAACTTAGGTATTTTTTTCCTCATACTACTAGTGGTAGCTGTAGTATAACCATCAGAATTAGTGAGCCAAATTATATTTTACAGATAACCTGTGGATAGGATGCCTGAAAACATGACAGCAGTGTATTTATCATGGAATCACAGAATGAAAGAATGGTTCAGGTTGGAAAATACCTTAAAGATCATTTAGTTCCAACACCCCTACCATGGGCAGGGACACCTTTCAGTAGGTTGCTCACATGTCCTTCCAGCCTGGCTCCTAATACCTCTAAGGATAGGACAGCCACAGCTTCTCTGGGAAGCCTGTTCCAGTGTCTCACCATTCTCTCAGAGAAGACCTTACTCCTAATATCTAATCTAAACCTACTGTGTTTTAGTTCAAATCCATTCCCTGGATTTGAACTAAATTCCATTCCATTGGTTCTGTCACTACACACTCTTCTAAAAAGTCCCTCTTTTTCTTTCTTGTGTACTCCCTTCAGGTACTGGAAGGCTGTGATGATGTCATCCTGAAGCTTTTTCTTTTCCATGTTGAACAAAACTAATTCTCTCAACCTTTCCTCCTACAAGAGGAGATAATCTTGGCGGCCACCTCTGGACTTGCTCCAACAGGTCCATGCCTGCTTCGTGACAAAGACAGGACTTCAAAAGAGGGGGTGCAAAAGTAATCCAAGCAGGGAGCTTTAAGTCAAAGCCTGAGCAAAAATAGGTTGGAGTTCAAGTTGAAGTTGAAGTTTATTGAAGTCTAAGCTAGAGTCAGGATAAAAACAGGTTCAAGCTATAGAAGTCATTGAAATCATTGAAGTCAGATATTGTTCTCACAATATAGTGTTATATGCTTGTTACAGCTCAAAATAAGCCACAGTCCTAAACAGTCACAAGAATTTTCCCGCAAACTACACATAGTCTATTGTCCACATTATTTGTCATACTTTACAAAATAACATTAAGACCTTGATAGTTACCTATGCAGTTCTTTTCCTAGTTCTTTTTCATATCTGTGATCATTCTACACCATGGCGTGTATCCAGCCAAAGCTATCTCGATTCACAAGCTCCACTGTGCCCCCCACTTCATCTCTCATCTGTTCTTCCATACATGTCTTTCCTATGCTGAGGACCCCAGAGCTGGGTGCAGCACTGCAATGGGGTCTCACCAGAGCAGAGCAGAGGGACAGAATCCTCTCCATCACCCTGTTGGCCATGCTGTTTTGGATGCAGCCCTGGATACAGTTGGCTCTCTGAATCCAAGTGCGCATTACCAGCTCATGTCCAGCCCCTCACTGACCAGCACCCCCAAGTCCTTCTCAGCAGGGCTTCTCCTGAGCTGTTAATCCCCCACCTTGGTTTGGTAACAAGGGCTGTCCTGGCCCAGGTGGAACACCAGGAACTTGGTCATATTAAACTTCATTGGCTGTTTCCTGAGCTTATCCAGGTCCCTCTAGATGGCATCCTCTCCCTCAGGTGTGTCAACAGCACCATTCAGCTTGGTAAGATGCTCACCTGAATTCCAAATTACAATGGTTGCACAGTAACAACACTTAGCGGTGTTAGAACACCATATAACACACTTTCTGACCCTTAGGGAGATACAATATTCTAATGTGTTTGAATTCACTGTATTTTTAATAAAAATTGAATTATACTATACTATAAAAAGCTTTACCGTAAATTAAAACCTTCTTCTTCTAAAACACTCTATATGAGAAACTGACAAACCCACGGGAGGAGGTTGCTATAAACAAGTGTCTTCTGGTGCAAACAGACCAACACTCTGCAGAGTTGTGACAACGAATAAAACTGAGCTCCTGGTTATAAGACAAATGTAGAAAGAATTTTTAACCTTCTGAACTTAACCCTGTTTTTTAAAAAATTTCCCATGAGTTTTATTGCAGAGGGAACGATAAACCAAAAGACTGTTAATCAAAGTAAGACTTCAGAGGACAAACTTCCACAATTTCAAAAGAATTTAAAAGGGTCCTGTACAAATACACACAAGAAAAGAGTTCTCAGGGTGCATTTCTCTTAAGAGCAATTCTCTGAAGAATAAGTGGAGTCCATGCATATTTTCTCTTTTTTGTATTTTTTCTTCTTATCAGAGGGAAAATAGTAAGAATGTTGATTTTTATCCTTAAAAAGCAGTTCAAACAATGGGAATTTAGGTTTTAAATAATTTATCAACTTGTTCTGCAGAAAGATTCTGAGTTACAGTTTATCCAAATAGAATTAAAGTAAAATTGAATAATTTTCTTATAGAATGGAAATTTTGATTTCCCAGGTGTATTAGCATTAAAAATTGCACACCATTTTTTCCAATTATAATACTTCCAGGCAACAGAAAGAAGAAATGCTGAGACTAATTTTGATTATGAGTTTTAATTATAGCTTTTAAATTTTATGGCTGACAAAACTGTACTTCATATATTATATTATATTATATTATATTATATTATATTATATTATATTATATTATATTATACTATACTGTACTATACTATACTATAAATTATACTCTATTACACTGTCTCAAGAAATATGAAGTAATTCTCAGGTTATTTTTTCATGGAGACTGGGTTGCAATAGAATTCAAAATCAGTATATATTAAGTGATTCCTATAATGGTAGATACAGGTGGTTTTTACAAAACATAAATATTGTCATTAGTAATTTGATAGCTGGATATTTTTAGACTCTTTAGGCAAGAGTACTGCCATGAATATGAGAAAAAATAAAAGCACATTTATCTTAATGCTCCTTGCCACAAATTTTGAATTAAGAAAACCTAAGCAATTATAGTCAAACACATTAATTTGTTTTTTTAAACATCCAATTTAAAAATTAATGTTTTCATATAAAAATTATGGCTGTTGTTGAAGTTTCCAAGAGCTTCTAATATAACCACATCACTGTTTAGGCTTTGACTTACATTTATTCACATAAGTTTTACCTCCAGTCTAGAAAATTTTCACATATTCTTAAACGCAAATTAAGACTTTTAACCAGTATACACTTTCACACTTGAATACAACTTCTAATTCTAAAACTACTACTACTAGTAAACTTTATGTAGCTGGAGCATATTATATACTAAGATAAAGCGCTATTTGTTTCATATTTGCTCTTTAATATAAAGGAATTTATCTACACAAAAAATATGAAGAACAGCTTCACTAAACATTGTAAAAAATAAGAAAAACAAGAAACAAGGATGAAGTAAAACAAAAAGCTCAGATAAAAGCATAATACCATCATAAGGAAAGAGTTTTTTCTATTTATTATTAAAAAAAAAAAAAAGTTACCACTGCAAAGAAAATCCAAAGTGAACAAAAATACTGAACAAACAAGTGGGGGGTGGGGGGGAACAACAAAAAACAAACTTGATTTGCTTGATTTTTTTTTTTTTTTTTAGGATGATGGAAGTAAAGTTTGAGCAATGGTTTGAAACTGAAAAAATGTGTATGAAGAACTGAAAATGAGAATTTGGAGCATTTTCAGTATTTCTTATTTTAAAACAGGACTGAGATGACAAGGACAATTTTTTTCAGAGCACGTTGGTGATTGTGTTTTGGCCTTGCTTTCTCATATTAAATATAGTCTTCCTCATTTAAATGTCATTTCTGTGAAAAGGGTCTAATACTTTAGCATGTATTTCTTCATCAGCAAGGGAGTAGAAGGGTCTACCCTTCTAGAAGCAGCTAGAATTTTCCTTCCCCCTCTAATTAATACAGCTAGAGTCCTGGAGCTTATTCTATATTGTACTGACATGAGCTAACATATAAGCCTCTACAGTTCACCGTAACCAATTATACCTGCTGACTGTCTGCTGGTAGCCATGGTATCTGCAGGCTTTGCTGGTTGCTCTCACAGCAATCTCAGAGCTCAAATGAGCTCAGACACTGGCTCAGCTAGTTCAAAATTCATGCTGCTATGGCTTTTGCAGAGGCATCACACTGCCACTCATTAGGGACTGAAGTGTAAGGCTGAGGAGCTCAGAGGGTTTTCTGCTGTGCCAAGTAGCCTGCACAGGAGCAGGAGGGATATATTTCTTCTTAGGCTTATGCAGGTGTTTCAGCAAATTTAGAGAAATTCAGAGCTTCTATTAATGCATCTGTTCTTCATCTAAATTTGGTTTTATTCTCTCTGGTTATTTTATGAACAACGTCTGCAAACAATGTGTGCTGAAGTTAGAAGACATTGCTTCTTTCTGTATGCTGTGAGTCTAATTTCATTTGAGAGAGCTAAAGTAATAAAGTCAAAGCATTCCAATCTATTATTAATCACTAAATTTGCACAGGTAAACCTAATCAGTCAAATCTCCCCTGCCATGTCCCTGTTCTTGTTCTATGTGTTTGTAATTTGAAAAAGACACCTCTGGGAGGAAGATGACTCTATTTTCATTCTCAGTTGAAGTGTGAAAATGTTGGGGTTTTTTCTAAATCCAGTGGAAAAGCATTTGAATTTGAGTTATTAAAATGTTTTGAATTATTGATATGAATAGATACAATCTGAGTCAAGAATTTCCCCTTCACTACATGAAATTAGCATCCAAGGGAACACACATAATGTACAAAAATAAGAAAAATTATCTTATTTTTAGGTAAATTACCATTAGATTTAAACCCTGGCATTGCCCCATACAAAGAAAGGTTAAATATTTCCAGTTAGCAGGTTCACTCTGTATTATTCTGCAATCCATTTCCACTGAATGGCCTTTGCAGAAGTGTAACTGTGAAACATTAGTGCTTCTTTCAGAGCTTCATTTTTTTGCCTAGAGGAGTTTCATTCAAGTGTTAGCTCTGATTGCTCAGTTGTGTCACTTCAGAAGAGAAGGATCTGTTTCTATTGGAACTGTATTTTCCTCTTACCTCTAATAACTGGAATTTCTGTTAAGATTAGAAGTGGGGGCCTCGGGGCTTCTTTTTCTTTTAGGTCTAAAAAGGTCCAGTGATTCTAATACCTGGACCATATACAGACCTCATTACATAATGTCAAATATCTACCCTGAGAACCTCAAGAAAAAATGGGCACAATTTATTTTTGCAGTTTCATTTGCCCTAAACACAGTCTTTGAGCACTATTGTTTGTCTAAAAAGTTAAAATTAATCAGAAAGTCATATTTCATCCTTCAAAAGTTTATCTAAGCTTCATGATTTTCATCTCTATTTCCAAAGAAATTACAATGAATTGATACTGTGGAATGCCCTTGAGTATAATTCTTTCTCCACCAATTCAGTTAATATTTACTATGCAATATTATCTGACACACAGAATAATAAATAACATGATTTTCCAGTGCTATAACTAAATATTGAGATAAAAAATTCAAAGCATACTAGCTTTCTATGTCATAAATATAAGAATGCTCCATTTCTACTTTTTTTCATTTTCTACCTTTTCTTCATGTCATATCTATCAAAATTACATCAAATCCTGAAAATCCAATGCTAGTTATTTTCACTAAAAGCTGTTACCACTTTAATCAAATAAGTAGGTTAGAGCTTCAGTTTGTCTTTATAGAGTGTCTGCAAGGTTATGGATAACTGAGCTTAAAAATGAGAAGAAAAAATGTTTTCCTGCTGTGTAGAAATTTTTAAGACACAGCCTTCATGGTCTTGTTGACTGTCATGGCATTAGTTGAGCCATGCAACAGAGAAATGTATTTTCTTTATTACTTCACATGATTATATGAACTTTCTAGGTGCCCACTCAGGTTGAAGACAGAATGCCTTGCAACAAATCATGCCTATCACAATAATTCTACAAAGAATTCCAGTGATACTTCTTCACTGAAAATGCCAAAGTTAAACCTACACATGATCATGTGTACACAACTTTTCTCCTAATGAACTCTTGTTAAGTGAGTAAATCTTGATTATCACAATGTGTCACTCATTATGTTTCCCATAATATTACACTTTCATTTTGCAAGGTCTTTAGGGACAGTGTAGTCCGTCCCTGCCAGCATTCTATCATTCTTTCACAGATCCCCTAACAATTGAAAATTATTTTATTTTTCTGCAGGGAAAACACACATATTAATGTAAAGGGTGAAAAAACACACTAAAGGGTGGAAGAAATCTTGAAGAGTAGAATATCTAAGGAATTAGCATCTTTAACATTGCATGCTATTTTATTTGGGAAAATTTTCCTGGAAGGAAAATACATGAAAATGACAGTACTGCTAAAGGTGAATAAATGTCAGTGCATTCTGTCATTGTTCTCATTGTTGGAGGCAACAACAGCGAAGCTGAGCCATCATCTGATGTGTAATGTACTTCACATCTTTCTATACTCTTACTCTGAAATAAAGACATACCTACATGCAGAGACACTTAGATACCAAAGTGTAAGACTTTGCAATACACTTGATTCTTCATCTCTAACACAGCATTGAACTTCAAGAACCAATACTTGGATCTAGTACTCAGAAATCCAGAATAAAAGACAACAACATTTCCAAGAAATGAATTCCTGTGAATTAACTCCTTGAAATGAAAAGGACAGTTTGCCACTGTTAACACAAGATAAATGGAGACTTGACTTTTATCACTGCTTTTTGCCAAAGGCTTCTGTGAAAAGTAACAATCTTCCACTTCAAATATTTCACAAGATTAGAGGCAATTATATCTTATATCTAATCATCTAGTAAACCAGTGATGTTATGTCCCTGAACAGTAACAGAGATGTCTACATTTCTATTCATTTGTTCAATGTAATCTCATAGTTTCATGATGTAGAAGGCAGCACAAAACCTTTTAAAATCAATAATGACCTCTGGTTTTTTTCAGTGGTGCGAAAGTATTTTCCATGAAACATAGCCTGATTATATCAGTTCAATGAACATGAAAATTTGTTGATTTCAAATGTCTTTAATTTTATGGCATATAAGTTCTATAGCCTTTTTTAAGACTCAGTGTGTACTCTTGATAAAAAATAAAATTATTTAATAGCCTGTAAAGCTATTAAATTAATAGTAATTAATTGTGATTACATAGCAAATAATGTCCTCAATGTGAAAAAAATGTAGTCATGGAAAAACAATGATACAATGCTCTCATAAAAGAAATCACAGAGAACTTAATTAGCTCAAACATCTCAAGGGTTTACCTAGATGTATTGCAAAATAAACGGCATTATTTGGAAGACGATTAGAACAGGTCAGAAATGTCTTCTGTAACTTATCACGCAGTGTTGTAAGTCTACCTATGTATTGCAGTGGTGTAGGCTGACCATGGCTAGACACCAGGGTGCCCACCAAAAATGCTCTATCACTCCAGTTCTCAGCTGGACAAGGGAGAGAAAATACAAAGAAAGTCTCATGGGCTGAGGTAGGGACTGCAAGAGATCACTCAGTGATTGCCATCACAAGAAAAACTGACTTGACTTGGGGAAATTAATTTATTACCAATCAAATCAGAGTAGGGCAACAAGAACTAAAAACAAATATTAAAAATCACCTTCAACCCACCCCTCCCTTTTTTTCTGGGCTTTACTTTGCTCTCAAATTCTCTTCCTCCCCTGAGCAGCCCAGAGGGATGGGAAATGAGGGCTGCAGTCAGTTCGTTGCATGTTTTCTATGCCTCTCCTTCCTCCTCAGGAGGATGACTCCTCACAGTTGTCATCTTCTCCTCACTTAGGAGGGAAGCTTAATGAGCTTCTCCAACGTTGTTCCTTCACAAACTTCTCTGGTGCGAGTCCATTCCACGGGATTCAGTCCTTCAGGAACAGGCTGCTCTAGTGTAGACCTCCTGTGGGTCAAAAGTCCTGCCAGCAGACCTGCTCCAGAGTGGGCTCTTCTCTACAAGGGTCCACAGGTCCTACCTGGAGCCTGGCATAGCATGATCTTCACCAAGGATTACAGCTTCCTTTGAGTATCCACATGCTCTGGTGTGGGTCCTCAGGCTGAAGGTGTATCTCTGCTCTGCTGTGGACCTTCACAGGCTGCAGGCCACAGCTGCTTCAGCATGGTGTGTGTGTGGATCTGTTGGAAGATAGGAGGGCTCTGCAGAGAGACCTGGAACGGGCAGAGTCCAATAGGATGAAGTTTAATAAGTCCAAGTGAGGAATCCTGCATTTTGGCCACAGTAACCCCCTGCAAATGTTACAGGCTGGGGATGGTGTGGCTGGACAGTGCCCAGGAGGAAAGGGACGTTGGGGTGCTGGTGACAGCTGACTGAACATGAGCCAGCAGTGTGTCCAGGTGGCCAAGAAGGCCAATGGCATCCTGGCCTGGATCAGGAATGGTGTGGCCAGCAGGACCAGGAAAGCCATTCTTCCCCTGTACTAGGCACTGGTGAGGCCACACCTCTAGTGCTGTGTCCAGTTCTGGCCCCCCAGTTTAGTAAGGATGTTGAGATGCTTGAGTGTGTCCAGAGGAGGCAACAAGGCTGGTGAGGGGTTTGGAACACAAACCCTGTGAGGAGCAACTGAGGGAGCTGGGGTCATTTAGCCTGGAGAAAAGTAGACTCAGAAGTGACCTTATCACTCTCTACAACTCCCTGAAAGGTGGTGGTAGTCAGGTGGGGGTTGGTCTCTTTCTCCAGGCAGCAACTGATAGAATGAGAGGACACAGTCTTAAGCTGTGCCAAGGGAAATATAGGTTGGATATTAGAAATAAGTTTTTTATGGAAAGAGTGATAAAGTACGGGAATGTTCTGTCTGGGGAGGTGATGGAGTCACCATCTCTGGATGTGTTTAAAGAAAGACTGGATGTGGTACTCAGGCCCATGGTTTAGTTGAGGTGTTAGGGCATGGGTTGGACTCGATGATCTTTAAAGTTTCTTCCAACCTAGTGATTCTGTGATTCTGTGATTCCATGGTCTGCACCAGGGGCTGCAGAGGAATCAATGCTTCAGCATCTGGAACACCTCCTCCCTCTCCTTTTCTGACCTTGGTGTTTGCAGAGCTGTTTCTTTCACAGGATTTCACTCCTCTTTCCAGCTGCAATTTGATCCTGAGAAGTAACATTTTCCCTCTTCTGAATCTGTTATCCCAGAAACACTGATGGATTCAGCACTGGCCAGTAGTGTGCCCACCTTGGAGTCAACTGGAATTGGCTCTGTCAGACATAGGGGAAGCTTCTCACATAAGCCACAACTGTAGCCCACATCCCCCACCCCTCAAAACTTTTTTTGCAAGTTAAATACATGCAATATGTTCTCCTTTCTGTGTCACTGAAGTACTTCAGTGCTTGTTCATGGATAGGATGATGTGGTCATGTCTTTGGAGGATCAAGCTACAGAAATATTTACACATCTCTGAGCATAGAGAGCTGCTGTGAGTACTCACTATGTGAGTTTTTGTCTGCTTCTGTAACCAGCTAAAGGAGAGCCCAGGAAAAGGTTCAACAGGCCTTGATGATTTAAATCTAAAGTAGCCAGAAAAAATGCTTTTTAATGAAAGCACTAATATGCCTAAAAGGATCCTTCCACGGATATTATGCATCCCATAAACACAGCAAATATTTGGGAAAAGGTTAGTCATGAACTCCATGATTTTACTGATTTAGTGGGTAAATATTAAAACTTTTTGGACATTGCTATATTGTGACATCTAATTGCAGCCCTGCACATAATTCTTCACAGTCCAGAAGACACCAGCTCACACAGATGTTAGGTTCTTCATAGTTTTCCATTTATGGAGGTGTTTGATTTAAATGATTTAATCTTGTTTTGCTCTGTATTTGCTCTGCACCCTCAGATTATACCATTTTTGTTATGAATTAATAGTAAAAAAAATCCCCATATATTTAGACAAAAGCACTAATAATAGGTTGTTGACGATGAATAAATAGATACCAATGATATACACAACATACAAAATCATACAAAATCACACTAAAATGAACATTTCTAGTGTCATCACTGTTTTCTTAGAAGACATTGCTTTTTTTGATCTACCATTTGTAGTCTTCAATAACCAGAAAAGATCCAGACATATAATAAAAGAGTAGCCTTCTCTGCCTTGAACCATTAATATGACTATTGCAAGAACATATCTATGGTATCTAACTACTTTTCCTATCAAAATTACAAATCTGCAACAAGTCTAACTGTTTCAAAATGTCTTGTTTTTCAATGGGTAATTATTTTGCACTCATAACATTAAAGTTAATAATAGATTTCATTGCCTCTAATAGATGTTATTCATAAATTTACTTTTAAGTAGAACAAACTCTTTTCTTTGATTTAATTCCTGAACCACTGAGAGCTTTTATTAAATTGGCTCTTTACATATTAATTAATCTTGGCAGACAACCTATACTATTGTTTTTACGATAATGATACATCAGAAGACAAAAACACAGCATATGAAGAATCCATCTACTCTGTCTACTCTGCTTTTATAATCTCCCTTACTATATCTAACAATACTATGTAGAGCTCTCATGACGTAAACCACATGATTTTTATTCTTAAAATTTCAGGAGCACATTGTCCATTTTCGTAGCTTGCAAAGACTTGTTTTGAACTTTAAGGTTCATATCTCTGTTAGCTTTGGGAAAAAAACACGCAATATAATTTTAAAGAAGTTAATTTTAGCTTTTGAACAGAACACTTCTGGTTTTTACTGAAGCTAAATAAACTACACCAAGAGTTTTTATTATCTTTGTGCCCAATGATTAAATCACCTAAATAAGGTAACACCAGTAAAGATTTTACATTATTTCAAAATGAAAAGAATAAATTTTATAATAAATATAAGGTAGATATGTTTTATGGCTTTGCAACTACTAATTATCTTTAGAAAAAAAAAATTGAAGTAGTAAATCTTGTTATGTATTTGAAATTTTGGTAAGGAAAGTTTCATTAGCTTCTTCATACTTATCTCTTTGAGATGTTAGAGGCAATATCTTATTATGAGGTATAACACTGTCTTTTTAGTGTATCTGTTATTCTGAAGAGACACCACTGCAGATCCTTTTCATTAATTTCTTCCAGTAAGAGAGCAAATACAGGCTTGTTATAACAATGTCAGAAAATATTTTGAACTTATGTATCTGAATTAATTTCTCCAAGGTACACATCATGTGTGACTCATTAAAAAGACAAATTTTCCAGTAGGTACTGGATTCTTCATTTTCACAGAAAATAAAATGTCTATGTTATTAGAAATAAGCCACCTACATACTGGATTGCATTTGATGTTGTTTTTCGTCTATTTTTCTCTGGGACATGCTCTGGTTGCATGTTGAGTGAAAGGGGAGAAAAAGGAATAACTTTTGTGTCACTGATGTGATTAATCAGTAGGTTGATGACTGACTACTATGGTGTGAAGTTGTCATTGACTAGTTTGATCTAATGAAACAAGCTACTGACTTGAGGTAAATACCTTGAATAATTACCATGTTAAGTTATGTAGCATTTCTATTACTAGAAGTTTTGCCAGGTTCCTAAAACTCTTTTTTTTTTTCATTTTTTTCTTCTTTATTTTTTACTTTATCCGCATTAATTATTTTCTGAATACTGACTATAGTAAGGGAAACACAATGTCTATTTCTCAAACAAATAACTATTTTTTAACCTTCTTTCTTTTTTTTTCTGGGTGAATAAGTATTCATCAAAAAAAATCAAAAAGATTGTTCAACAAATGACATCTTTCTCTCATCCCTCATCTCTGTTTTGTAAAGCAGAAAGCATGGAAAACTTACCTATCTAAGGAATTTAATGAGAATATGCTTGATGTCAGTCTATTTTTTTAAAATGTCATGCAATAGAAATAAATTTCTTTTCTCTCCTTTTAAAAGAGAAGGTATTGAAAAAAATCAGGACACTAAGAGGTTAGTTTCACTTTTTGTTTTTAATGCAGTAAATAAGTCAATGGTCAAAGTAATCATGGATTTCATATGTTTTGGAAATAGAAAAGAAAGTGCTCCATTAGATGTTGGAAAGTATTTTTCTGTTCACTGAATACTGAAGTAATGGTGATGCATTGTTAACCTGCTAACCTTATCCTGATTTAATGGTATCTGAAATAATGCTAAGATGATAAGCAGGGTCAAGGAGTTCTACAAGGCTCTGAGTGCCATATTCTGTGTCTTGAATATTTTTTTTTGGCCTGAGAGTGAAACAATGCAGAGAACAGTTTGTTTTATTTAAATCTCCCGATAATAGAATAATAGCAAGAGTAAATGGCAATTAAGAAACTGATATTAAAAAAATACCTTCTGAAGTAATAAACTATTGCTTATATTAAAAGCAAAACTCATTTCATTATGGAAAGGACAGGGACTAACATTAATTGGATTAAACACCCACTGGATATTAAATAAGGCCATTTCTAAGTAGTTTTCTTTACATTGGTTTACAAAAGACAAATTAATATGCCATAATGAAGTCTGAAAATATTCTTTAATCAATCCTTAATACTATCTGAAAGCTGCTGTGGTCAGACACATCTGGCATCCTTAAATTTGTTTTGTATCACCAGTATTTCAGACAGTTTTAAAGGTATTCACTGTTCTTAAAATTCATGAAAAAGATAATAATTGTCAAGACCTTGTGGACAGAAACATTTTCTGCTTTGACAAGTAGCTCTGTGTTATTCAGTACCGAATGATGTGTTCAAATGCTGCTGTCAGGTTTCCTAGCAATATGCATCATTCTCTTTTGTAATCAATATCTTCAATGCCTGATGACCAGCAGGGGACCAGAAGCGTGAGAACATTTAGCTGCTTGTTTTGCCATACATTGTCATTTAACTTCATCTTAGAAACTGCCTTCAGATGTCTTTGAACAAAAGTAAGATGATACAGACCAGTACCTTGAAATCAATCTCTTTTTTCATGTTGGTATTACTTTTATCTTGATGTAAGTCAACTCATATTGTCAGTGTAACTAAAGAACAGTCAATACCAGTGTTACTAGTCCTTTAAGAATTATCTTTTGTTTTCAGCAATATACATTTACAGATGTATATAGGTAGTCATCTACCAATTAATTTCTTTTTATACAAAGAAGAATGCATAACACCAATATTTTTCATGTATCTGCTAAATGATACTAGGAAACTTCAGCTTATTATAAACATATTTTAAGAAAACAGTACTTTGTATAATTATTGCTGATCTACCAATAATATTCCTTTCATTCATTGTAAAATATATTGCATTAAAAAAAAATTCCCCCAAACCACAGAGGTATGATGGTCTATTGTAATTTAAATGGTATTTTCCATTAGGATTTCAGTTTCTATTACTGACATTTTAGGAACTAATAACACTTTCCAAAAATAATTTTTGTAACATGACCAGTGTTATTTCCTCAGCCTACTTACTACTTTGTTGGTTTTCCTTGGCAAATATAAAGCCTCTTTTTTGCAATAATATTGCGCTGGTGACAGTGTTATTTTGTCCAATCCTCCTCTTTTTCCCCATTTTTTCATCACCATTTCAACTATATGACCCTTAATTTTTTTTCCTAGATGAGTAAATACTTTTTCAACTTCCATAAAATTGCTGTTCACTTAGGTTGACTCCATTTCTTCCATATGATTGTCAAGTCCTTCCTTTACCTTCTGTACTTCCACACTCACTTGGTGAATTTTTTAAGAGGGGCTTAAGGTATTTCAGTGCCCTGAGGAGGAACAAAGAAGAACCCAACAGTGTTCTCAGTAGGTTGAACCACAAACTTTACCTGCAAATTTTAGAGCATTACAATGTGACAAGGTACCTGGCAAATTTTAAGAAGTTTTTCTGTAAAAAATACACCTACATGCTTGTCTGACTAATACCATTCAAGTCACTGAAATAAATCAAAACAAAAATCCATCTAAAAATTTATACAGATATGTATATAGTGCTAAACTCTGCACAACAACCTCATCTATCTGAATGAGTGCTTTTAATTATCATGCTTTCAAAAGATGGACTATGTTGCCTATTACCCAATCCATTTCCGACCTTTTCATCTGAATGTTTCCTTTTCCAATGCAATATATTACTTCAACATACTGTTTAATTAATTACAGTATCCATCATGGTCCAAGTTTAAGGTTATTTCTGTAATGGAGCATTTATTTCTATTTCTATAACCAGAACATAGTTTCTACACTTATTAAAGCTATATATATATTTTTTCCTGATTTGTGTGATTTTAAGACATTTCCATAACATTTAAAAGAAAACGGTATTTATTCAATATGGTATAATTTGTTTCTGAAAAATATTTACCTGCAGAGATCAAGAAATATTCTTTATTTTCTGCAAGATGATTCATTAGGTAAAATTAAACTGCAAATGGAAACTTTGAGTATGTCTACTTGTTAAATGGGTAAAACATGTGTTTTTCTTCTCAATGTTACAAGTAAGATTTCCATTTGTGGATGAACATAGAGTCTGCACTTGTTCCTATACGGCTTTGCTAAAGCTCTAATTTAATAAGTGAACTGGGATTGGCCTGGATTAAGACACCTTTCTTCATGGAAGCCCATACATTGCTGTGCTTTGTATTTGTGGCTAAATAGGTGTTGATAGAATGATTTTTTCTGTATTTTGCTAAATTATTCTTGCACAACATCAAGCCTTTTACTTTTTCTCCCTTCCCAGCCCAAAAGTAAGTAGGCAGGAGGTGAGAATTTTGGAAGGAATGCAACCTGGACAGCTGGCCATAACTGAACAAAGGGATATTCCTTGACATATGATATTGTGTTCTGCAGTGAAAACTCAAAGGGAGGGAAAGGAGGAAGAATCAATATTTGTGATTATGGCATTTGCCTTCCCAAGCAACTGAAAAACATGGTGTCTAGTGCTCTACTGGCTCTGCAAAATGTAGATATTCACCTATTAATAAAAAGAATTAGTAGGCATAAAATATTTTGTTGTACTTTGTAACAGTTTGCTCCAGTAAAGTACAGATTTGTCAGAACTATCATGAGTTTGTTGTTCACTTTGTTGCCAGGTCAATGAAATCACGAATTTTCTTAGGCCAGTTCACCTATGGCTCCACTGAAACTTCTTAGTAACACTCACTATAATGGATTGAGTGGAGAAAAAGAGATAAACTGTGGTGAAATGCCAGAAATAGATTTGAAGCCTGTGCTGCAGCAGGGCAGCAGAGAACAAAGAGAATTGAAGATTTAAAGCTGTAGGTGTTCAGCCTCTCTTCACTACATGGCCCCCACACTGAGAAAAGAAAGGACCTACCCTGCCTGCCTATTTGGTTATGGTCTGTTAATTAACTGTGCTAATTAATTGTAAGTGACTAAGTATTTGGTATTAATAATTAAGGTTCTTAATTTCATTTTTTTTTCATATACTCTATTTTCATGAGTTTAAATGCCAACTGCTTTCCAGTTCTGCTGAGAAGGATTCATTAAGCTGTGGGACCTGGATGGCAAAATCTCTGCGGCTTTACACCGCATAACTCAGAAACATAAATATCAGTTTACAAAAGCACATAAGGTTGAAAACCTGTGTTTGTCTGTACTGGAAATGCATCAGAGTTCATTGCAAAGATGGTTGTGGGTAGCAATTCAATATTTGGCCTGGGTATCTTAAATAAGCGCAGATTAGACTCCTCCTGCTTCCTCTAATTCATTTATTCTGTGAAGGAAAACAAAATCATATGTTAATTGGAAACATTAAAAGGAATAGTCCGTTGGAAAAACTCAGTCCAATTAACTAACCTATTTTTAAGGCTATGAAACCTGTAATTAAATTTTCTTGTGCCACAAAAATCTGACACGCTGAACTGTGGATGACTTAAAAACCAGTCTTCAGAAATATCCAAAATGACACTGTACAGCTTTAAATAAAACTTCAAAGAGTTGTTTTACGCATCTGATCTTTGGCAGGAGACAAGCACATCTAGGCTTGAAGGTGTTGATTAACACAAATAAGAGGATCCAGGACTGTGGGAACTTTATCCATAATTTAGAACATTTTAATTAATACCACAGTGAAATTCTGACACATATAAGTTTTTTGCATTCCAGATTATAATTACCAAATTGCTGAAATCTCGGGGGGAAAAAAAGAAAAAACCAAGCAAATAAATAAAAAAAACCCCAACCAAACCAAACAACTCTACAAAATAAAAAATAAGTAGTTTAAACAAGAAAAAGTAATTCATAACAGCTAGTAAAATTAAAACAAGTCTTTAAAATACATCTTGTAATCTACATAATTTAAAGGAAATATGCTTATTTGGTAGCCTCCTGAGCAGATGAGTTTCTATATATTTTATTCACTTAGGATGTATCCTTTTGGTGCCAATTTTTTAAATCTATAGAAAAAACTTTACAGAACCACTCCATAAGATGAAGAAACAGATGCCAACACATCTTTATTTATGCAACCAAATCTAGTGAACAAACACAATTGAAAAAACTTTATTTAATGAAGGCAAAGGATCTGTCAGTCACCTTAGGAACCCCTAAAGAATAACCCTATTCTCATCTGAACAGAAAGCCAGTCTTGTCCATCTCAGCTTTCATAGAGAAAGTAGCTTTGAACCTCAAATGAAGTGAAAGGTCACTTTGGAGCAGACAGTATTGTCATTCTGGACGGCTATGGAGTAAATCATCCTCATGGTTTTCTTTGGTTTGATTTGGGGTATTTTTGCTTTGCTTTGTTTGGGTTTTGGGTTTTTTGATTATTATTTTTTTTGGTTTGATTTTTAAATTTAAATATTTCTTTTTCGATAGCCTCAGAGTAATTCTGATAATTAGTGAATTTAGGTCATCATTTTGGACATTTCCTTGGTGAAAAAAAAATTTAAAAGACCCAAATTGACCAAGGCAGGAATTATGAAGTGAGAATTGGATCCATAGAATAGATATAATGCTATAGAGCTGATGAAATAAAGTAAAAAACCCAAAACAGCCAAAAAAATTTAAGAAAAAAAAAGAAAATCAGTACACTTGTCTTAATATTTGTAATATTTCTTTCCACCTGCATAAAATACTCAAAATTTCCGTGGACTGCTTCTTAGGATTCCATTTGAAATTACCACAATAGGATGAAAAATTTGAACTATGTATGATCATAAGGAGGTGGTTGTGTAAAACAGGTGGAAGATCGAAGCACTCTGCTCCACATGCCGACACATTGAGGTGAGTTCATCACATCTGGGTGTGTACTGTGTTTAAACTGCACAGGTTTTAGGGAGACAGACATCTACATTTTAATGCTGATAAATACTTAAACTGAATTCATAGGCAGTGGATTTAAATTATGCATTTAAAGGAATCTAGAGACTGACTCAGTTAAGGAAATTACTTACCCACACATGAGAACCTAGTCCTCCTAAAAAAACCCAGGTCATATATAAAGGGATTACAAATATCAAAGGCAGGAGATTTCCGAAACTTGCTCCAGGAGGAGACTGAGTCAAATATGGCAACACAAATAGCACTAAATGCCTATTTTCACACATCTGAATTTCTCAGTAAAGGGATTCAGTGTCCTGAGCACTGGGTACATCTAAGTTTGTCCTCTAGCTATCAAACCACAAAACAATGATCTCCTGTTTATATTTTATCATACCAGCCAGGAGACAACTTAGGGTGGTTCAAATGGTACTACTCTCCTGTGTATACAATACTAGTACTTTCCACTAATTACCTAATTAAAAGACAGCAAAGTTGTTTTGTAGGCTCCATCAATGTCATCTACTCAATCATCATTGAGTATAATAGAAGCTTAAATACCCATCTTAATTTTAGACAGTTATCTTATAGATGTCTAGTTGACTATCTGAATGCACGGTTGAATCTTGCCAGAAGTCTCTTAGAAGGGATTGTCATATAAATGCTTGTAGAGGCTATTGGCAGCTCTGAAGACTACAGGATGTCCAGGGAATCACAGAATCAGAATCTTCAAATAGTTAGGGTTGGAAGGGATCTCTGCAGATCATTTACTCCAACCCCCTGTACAGATTGTGTAAAATGAAAAGGCTCACAGAGTTCATCAATCTAAGGGCTTTTTGCAAGCACAAAATATCTTAGAATGTTGCAACGATAGATTTATTCTGAATCTTGGTTTGGTTGAAAACTCTGTATACGTCCATGGTACTGTTGCCCTGATTTTCAGCCTTCTGATGACTGTTTACATATTTCTAGTGGAGTTTCTCACGGATGCAACATAAATAAGTAGATTGTTTTCACATACCAACGTGTGATAGACTTCTGAGATGACCATAGAGGTCAGAGAGGTGTCCCCTTTGTCCTCCAATCCTGGACCAAACTCCTAATCATATTTAAACCCAAAGTGACAATAAATGGTCCCTTTTTTCCTCACTTCAACCTGTCGGGTGAGTGTGGTTCTTTCGTGCCCGTAACAGCGACATAGTACTAAATTAAATTCTGTTTTTACTGTTTAACAGTGCCTATGTTTGTACACTGGCATATGAACTCCTAATATGATCTTACTGTAACTCAGGTGATATATTCAATAGGCTTCCTGCTTGGATCATTCAAGTAAGTTTTCTATCCTAGATAGTGTGTTGGAAAGAGATTAGGATAGGAAGCACTGGGATTTTGAATGGATGAATTAGATCTAGCATGATTGTCACTTGGAGTGTGCCGTAAGTAAGCACAGCACTTCTTCACACGCCTTATGAAAAATAAACTCTGTATCTAGTGAAACATAGAATTCTCTTCACATAGTAAAAAGGGAAAATAAGAATTTTAATTAATTAATCTCTGTAATCCATAGGGAAAAAACACATTTATTTATGAGAATGTTTTGTGGCCTTTTTCTATTTCCCCAGTGAATATCAAAATTATCTAGTCAGTATGTTTACTGAAAAACAGCTATGCAAGACAATTGTATTTAAATATTTTCAAAGTGACTGATTTATTCATTTGTATCAAGAGCTTAACTATTTTTTTTCCAGTAGGTATCTGTCTTTTCAAGCAGCAGTGACATCAACATTGTCTGCATTATGCTATTGCTCCTGTTCTTGAAAATCTGCCTCTTTCTGAGTTATAATGACTCAGTGTGTGACGTAGTGTGACATAGGTCTTCTGTAATTAGAACATTACAAAGTTCTTCCTATATGTAATCTCAGTCCCAAGGGTATGAGCAAATTCATCCATGGCAGAAACTACTTGAAATAAGTTGCATCTGTCTGGCAGCAGTGTAAGAAAAAAGCATAATATGTGAAGTTGAATTGTGTGTTTCTCATTTAATACTGGGAAAGGATTAAAGGAAAAAAATTAATTGCATCATAAAAAAATGAATTTTTAACTCTGTAGATATTTTTAAGTAGCTTGCACCACTTTAGGTGCTGATATTACAGGTTATGTGACTACAAAAAAACCCTCTCATTTTCAAACTTCAATATTTCAATACTTGTATACAAGTGTAGTACTTAATTGGATTTTTTTAAAGTGAAAAATTATTGAAGCATGTGTTATCCTGTAAAGATTTTCATAGCTTTCATAGTGTCAAGAGCTGCCTTACAATCAATAAAATATCTTTTCTGGAGTTCAATTGGCTAAATGCAATACCTCCCAAATAGAGCAACATCTAAGGGTCTATTGTTCACCCATTTTCTTAAAGGCAGGAAGAAATTCTATGTTTCTGGAATTCACATACTTGAACAAATACTTTTTAGCAAATCTTTGAGTCTAGAATTTATGTCATTATATATTTCATTTTTTACTTTTTAACAATGAACAGTTATAAATTTATTTATAACAATCTACTTTTAACTTATGTTTCTAAAGGATATATTATGATTTTGGAAGACAATTTACATTAAAAATTACAGACATTACTTCACAGATGAAAACAAAATGCATTAAGGACACTCTAGTTCATCTCTATTAAGATATTCTTAATATCCATGACACTCCTGTTAGTGCCTTTGACATTCAGACCCCACAGGAAAGAAGAAGTGGAAAAATGCATCTATTGCTGTAAATCAATCTCTTTCTTTACCAGAAGTGCTTCACAAAAGACTACACCATGCTGTTAGATTGCACAGGAACTGCTCAATACAGTGAAGTGCCAGGAACTCTCAAACACACAGGCTTGGTGTGCAGCTTGGAGTGCCAGCAAAATTTCAAATCTCAAGTTGGTGTCAGGAAACTGTCTGAACAGAGCCCTAAAGACAAGAATATTTTGGCTTTAAATGAGAAAAAACTTAGTCTGTTGGCTAGCCAACAAATGTGAGTGAGGAGACATTCCCTCGAAATAATCTGGAATGAATAGATTTCTCCTTCCCCTCTCCCCTCTTTTAAAGCTGAATCTTCGGAGCAACAAAAGAGTTATGACACAGCATGATAAAATGAACAAAACTGTACGGTATGGATGAACCAATTAAAAATTTAAAGGTGTTTGAGAGAATTGAACTGAATGCAATTCAAGGTGTCAGAGAAACTTTATAGTGATTTCTAGAAATAAACTGCTGCATGACTTGACAATTTGAGTCCGAGCTCTGCAGTTGACTACCCTAGAGTCTTCTAAAATAAGAGGAATCAGGAAATTTAATCCTATTCTCAAAAGAGGTTTTCAAATAGTGTCTTGGTGAGCAGACAAATAGAAAGAGTCACTCATATACATAAAATTCATACACAAAATTTTAACCTGCATATTTAATTTTGGAAGGGGAGGTTATAATTTCATTTTGCTGAGTTTACTGCATGGATGCATATCTCTTTTCCAGTTTTTTTCCTCTAGAAATCAAATGTTGCAGATCTGGAAGAAAAACATTTACATGGGTTTTTTTTCCCCATCTATCCATGTGTCTTCTCAGTACAATCCACTGAATTTAGGTATACAGCAAGGATATTAAGCAGCTAAATTGTAGGATGTTTTGAGTAGAAAGAATTTTCTAATCTGTGTATGAATTCTGGTTTATGAATTCTGAAAAAGTTGTAGTGTTCTGATAAACTGAAACCTCTCATCTGGAATAGTAAAATACTAGCTGTCATTTTAGTGTATGTGGTTCAGACACCAAGCAGATTAAGAAATCAGATTCTAAAGGGATAACTAAAAAAGAGGAGTTAAATTTTCCCCGAATGTCTTCAGTATAGGCTGAAGTGGGACAAAAGGACATGAAAACTGATTGTCTATTTACCTGTTGTGAAACTTCTCTTTGCAGCATAGTCATATTAATAATCAATGATTATAGATAAGTTTCAGTGTCAAAGGCTTTCACGAGTCTGGAATTGCCAAATTCTCCCAGTTCCCCCTGCTCATCAGATTCAACTCCAGATAATTTTACTCTCAGAGACTTTTAACAGCGCTTAAAACCTCCCCTAAGAAGCAAGCATTTCTCACTCTAGATCAACAAGAAAGTTTTTTTCTGGCATAAAAAATAGAGAATGGGATCTTAGCTGTAGGTCTGGAACCACAGATTTTCCATGTTTGCATCCATGATTTTTACATAAAGAAGAAAGGCTTCTAAGTCCTATATCATTTACAATAAATCTAGGGACTTCATCCAGAAGCTAGGAAGGCGTAAAAGTACAGAAGTCACATCTTTATAATCAAAATGAGTGTAAGGGTTAGGGTCACTGAAGTGGTCAAAGAAAGGAATAATACGTTTAGTTTGCATTACTTCTACTTCCAGGTAGAGCAAGCATGGATTTATTTTGGTGATCTTACTGTAGTCCTTGGTGGAAGGCTTGCTAGTTCAAAATGCACCACACAGCTCGACACAAATCTGACAGCCTTGGCACAGGGAAAGCACACACAGGCATTATGAGAGCAGCAGAGGTGCTGTATGTCAGCCCTGGAGGGCCTTTTGCAGAGATGTATAGAGATGTTAATGCACAGAGACTTTCAGCACTGGGCCTTGAAGCAGCCTGTACTATAAACCTCTCATTTGCATGAGCAATAAAATACCCCAAACCTACATAGAAATATAAATGCAATAAAAAGCAATATTGTCCCTGGTCTAAATACTGTTTATTCCTCATGAAGATACGTGTGCTTTTTGTAGTACACTTTTAAACCAGGGACCTGCCAAATGTTGAGTAAAGGGTAACTAGAATATATATAAAATACAGTTTTGGAATTAAAAAAAAAAAAAAAAAGAGAGACAGATTTAAATATGAACATAAACCATATCCTAAAGTTTCTGAAATATAGTGTACTGATTCTGAAAATCTTTGTAGTCCCCTTGAGCATCTTCATTATAAAGTAATGGGTAAATGTGCTTTACCACTCCAAGGACATGTTTTCTTAGGATTACCTGGTAATAAAAAAAAAAAAAAAAAAAAAAAAAAACAGAATAGTACATAAAAGGGAAGAAAAATATTTTGTTTCAACACAAACTTAGTAAGATTTCAGAACTGGATAGATTAATGACCAGTATAGACACATCATAGCATTTTTTCTCTGAGGTTTTTCACAGAAAGCATACTTTTTAAAAAAAACCCTACATTTATTATTTTCATATTTAGCAATTTACATCTTTTTCTTACATGTTTTGGACTTTTTTTATACATAAAACACAGCTATTATTCTGAGCACTGTTTATATTAAAATATTTATAAGGTCACAAATAAGCATTAATAACATTTTAAAACAATATCATTGAAAATGTTAATCCATCTATAATGCATTTTCTTAACAGTAAGTAATTTTAACTTTCTGCTTGCTTATTTGCTTCTTATACTGTTTTTTATTTTTGACTATATAAAAGCAATTTATTAATATTTGGGGTTCTTTATGGTTGTAATACATTCTGGACATAAGTTTAGGAAAATCAATAAATCATCTTGCCAATGGAATATGAAATATCAATATGGCACTGGTTTTCCAATGTGTCTAATAAGACTCATTAGTATTCTTCTTCTGCATATAGCTTATAAAATTTTAAAATTCATATCATTATATTATTCATATCCAAACTCTCGAAAAGGGCTTGATAGATAAGACTTAGTAAGACAAAAGAGGAGATTTGTTTGTTCAAAGATTATGTTAAATGTGCTGGAAGCAGTAGTGAAATCTCAGGAGGAGAAATTAAAAGCAAGCAGGCTATCTGTGCTCCTGTCATTCCCCCTGCAATTCCTAGAGGTTACATATAAGAAGATTATGAAACAACACACAGACACAGTTGAAAAGCTTCCTAATGAAAACAAATTTGCCATGTTTGATGTCTTATATACATCATCATTTTTTGACAGCAACGTAATTTGGAAAGACAAGTTAATGAAATAAAAAGATTTCACTTTCTAAGCAAATTGGTTGGGATAGTTCTCTTACAAAGAAAGAAGAATTGAAATGACATTGGAATAACCCAATTCCAATACCCCTAAGAGGCAGAAAGGCATTGATGGAAATAATACTGTTCTTTTGATGGTTATTTAATTTTCTCAGGGAAATTCCAGAAAACATTGTTTGAATGGATTGGTCAATATATGTTATCTATGGGCACTGTCAAGACACCCTTATTTAAGCAAAACTGATTAACACATACATCAGATATTTGAGGCAGAAAGCTGGAGAAATTATACCCAATCCATCCCTATGCTAAAGAAGCCTTAACTGGCTTAAGCTGCAGAAGATTATTCATAGTATGTTGAACTTCCTAATGTATGGCTTTGTAGCAGTATTACTTTTCAAAACTACATTACAGATAAACTCTTTTAAAATACTAATATATATTAGATACTTGTTTCTGCACTCTGTAATCTTATGCTTTTGACTATTCACATATTCTCTATCCCTTAAAACACATATTTTTCCCTGAGCTTGTGATCCCTTCCTTCCATTTTACCAGTGATAACCTTATGGTTAAACTTGAATTCCTTGTGTTATTCTGAATACATACATAAACATGATAAGAGTAAGTCACTTGCTTAATTTATTGATCATTTATCTTGTGTGTGAAAAATCTTTCCCACCCCTTTAGGCTAAAATTAGCACCACTTTCACAGACTTCCACTGAAGTTCTACAAAATTTCTACTGGTGCACTGCAGTTTCTCGAAGTACATACAAGCTCCAAGAGAATCACAGAAAGAACATATACTTCTGTTATTAACATTGTACCAGAATTGTTCTTTTGCATCTAGACAAAGAATGAAATCTAATAATTAGGTAAGCTTGAGCAACACTCATATCTGACACACGTCAGTATGGTTCATCTGTAAAGTTGTGGGATTATTACTTCTTTAATACAATTAGAAGTATTTGGGGGGCCAGGAGGGAAATAAATACAGGACTTACTGGGGGAAAAACAAAGCATTCACAAAGTATTTTGAAGTTTATTTAATTTGGACTGAATTAGCAAAAAAGTTGGGCTGAATAAGAACAAAATATGTAATATTTGTGACTAAATAATCTGGGTGGAATGTCTACTTTTTGTAGCAGTGTTCTGTTTTGGAGGAATTTAGGGTGCACTGTTGACTTGAGACATGTAATTTCTTTTATTGGAGCTAGTTTTTCTGGCACGAACCAAGAAATTTCAGCAGAATCTATGCCAATGATGAGAGACAGTTGAAAGTATCCTCTTTTCTACTTCATTGCAAAAGTAGGTAGAGGTGACTGCTGGCCTATTTCTAAGGAGCAAAAGCTTAGTCAGATAGATGAGCAGCTGAAGGATCATGACAACTGTGATTGACTTGTGATTCATAATCTAGTTCTCATGAGCATGACAGAGTTTTAAGAAATGTCATACCCCACAGCATAGCATGGGGTAGGAAGTGATTGAAGCAAGTGAGGTTCACTGCTGTCTTCTCTGACAACACAGAAAGTAGAAATGAAGTAACAACTCCCTGCAAATGGAACAAATTCTTAGTCCTAGATGCAGAAGTTCAGCCATTACCCTTACTAGGAAGAGCAGAAACTTGGGAACTTTGATTCTTGATGAAAGTCTACCTCCTGTCACAAGACATTGTTTCTCAGAGCCACTTTACAATTCATGAAGACTACAAAAGCTGATTTGATGAGAGTTGAACCTCAAGAGTTGAGTGATGGAGACCTTAACAATAAGAGAGTATGAGAACAAATATGAAAAGGAGGGTGTCAGACTGAAATTAAGTAAAATCTTTTCAGCATGAGGAATAACTAACACAGGAACAGGTGTCCCAAAGAGGCTGTACAGTTTCTGTCTATGTTGATTAGCAAGGTTTGACTAGACATAACTTTAATCGGCCTCTAATCAGTCCCATAATTGACCCTAACTTGAGAGGGAAGCTGGACTAGAAATACCCTGAGGTCCTTTCCTCTCTAAATTATTTTATGAAGACATGTCTTTTTTATACCCCAGTGTCCTTTCTCTTTTACATTAAGAGTTGAATTTTGACTAATTCTGCAAATTATTTAAAAGTAATATTAACATTAGCAATTATTTTACATAAGATAGTATCTTTTAAATTTGTGTCACTTTTTATTTTCTTAATTTCCTTCTAAATGTTAACAATAGGCATGTACATAAGTTTAATTATTATGCTGCTTCTGTTTTCTTCCAGATAATGAATGAAGCTGTTAAAAACTGACTAAACACTTTGCTTTGCTTATGCTTAACAGAAGTCATGAAAAATTGCCTCTTTTGTAAGACTAACTCGGTGTTCTAATTCCTTCCAATAACTGGAACCAATGTTGCTATAACTCATTATTAGTTGAATATTAATTAGCTTGAATATGACTGAGAAATTTACCTTAATGTTAACTTAATTCTTAATTTACATTTCCAGCTGGTTTTAATTATTTGAAAATCACCAAAAAATTAAAACCTGTAATCAGTGAGGTTTCACCTTTACACAGGATTTTCTGGGAATTTAAGAAACAAAGCAATTATAAATATGAAGAATTATTCCTCAGGCTTTGCTTTTGTAATTACCTTCCAACTGCTTAAATTACAGAAATTGAAGGTTATATATATGTTTATTAAGCTCCAAAAAAAAAAATACATACCACCCCCCAAAACCTCAGACCACAAAAAACCAAAAAAAAACCCACCCAAACCTAAAAAAACCCAAAAAAACTGAACAAATAATAATAATTAAAAAAGCCTAAACTCAAAATCACTGTTTCTTTCCTCTTTGAGAATTATTTTGCATGACAGGAGTTTTGGAAGACACAACACAAGATAAGTCTTCTCGACTCCACACTGTCTGCAAACTTGTTACCTTAGCTCGATTTCAACCAAATTTTACAGCAGAGTAGCATGTACAGGTCAAGTTAAAGAATTTTCTGGGAATCTTGCATCTTTTCTTGTCTTATCCAAACTTTTGGTTCCTTTTTCTCCTGAGGAGATTTTTATTTTCACTTTTTAGGAATGTCTCATTTCCAACCCTGATAACTGAAGGCTTGTAATATGCCTTAGAGTTAGAAGCCCCTTCAGTTTTTATCAGAAAAACTCTTCCTATTTATGGAGTACTATTTCTCTTTGTATCTTATTCTATTGTACAAATTCTTCTTTTTTTTTCTGATAATATATAATAAAATTAGAATATATAGAGAGAAACCTGCATAAAAGACCTAGCATTCTAAAGAGGAAAATATGCAACAGTTTCTACCAGAGCATAGGACTATTTCTGTTTCATGTTTAAGAAAAATATCCTAGAAAATCATATCTTGTGTAGCATGCCTGTATCCTACTTTGAGAAAGCAAACACCAGCTGAGACCCTGAAGAAGCTTCTTTAATTTTGTACAGCATGGAAATAATTTTTTTCTTCTTTTAATGTCTGCAGTTAATGCCTTTAAACTTAAAAAGCCTTTAGAGACATATTATTGATAATTAACTTAGAGCTACTTTGCTTGTGTTAGACTAATTGACATGGCAGACTGCTTTCCGAAATGATAGACAACTGAATAGTACCTGGATTTCATGTCTGGCCTGCTGTACTTTAATGGTGAGATTTTTCTTCTCTCTTCTTGCAGTCTAGTAAGAGAGTATAACAATAGGACTAGAGATCTGGAAGTTTAAATATTAAAAATTTCTTTATTTGTAAAGCTTGTTAAGAGTAATAAACAATCTCTAAAAAACTTGAATAATATAATACTGACAGAACAACCACTGTAATGTTGAAATTTTTTGTATAAATCTAGATTAGAATTATTAAAAGTGCTTTTCTTTTCTTTTAAACACATTTTTAGAAAGACCAAATCAATATTCTCATTTATTAGACAATAGCTGAAATGTTTCCTTTTCAAAACCATTGATAACCATTTCAAAATTTCGTAATGAATTTTTAAATCAACATCAAAAGTAGGGCGTTTTGCTATTTAAATCCTGTCAGCTGACAGGTTTGAGCTTACTTTGGAGTGAAAATACCCTCTACATGGGGTTGTTACCTGTATAAATACAGCAGTTTTACTGGACAATGCCTTGTTACATTTCGAGCTGAACACCATGCTGTGTACAATGACAGTCCTTTTATTTTTTTCTTTCAACACCTTTCTGGACTGGGTAAATCAATATTTTTGAAAAATGACTGCAGAAAGTGAGGAAATAATTATATGTCGTCATACTCTCCCTATAAAGCCCATGAAACCCATTTCTTTACACCTGTCTTCTAAAACTGCAATAATTGCAAATTTAGTTTTCTATTTGCTTTGCTTTTCTCTAAATCTCTAAATCCAGTTAGAGCTGAAAAGACTTGCAAATGTCATGTCACACTGCAACCACTAAGAGGATGGACTATTTACATATCTGGAGGATAAGAATAGTCCTTTCCCCCTGGCCAGTTTATCTGGTGCATTAACAGTATAGATTATAATCACAGATGCCATTAAATAAATTTCACATTTAACACCATGAATACCTTTTTGAGATACTTGACCAGTAATTAAATATGACACCAGTTAACTCTGATGGAAAAGGTATTTGGAATTCCATCTGTTTTGAGTCCTTTACTCTCTTTCACTGGTAGGATTTAAATACTCGGTGTTATGCAACTAAATCTTAACCAATCTTTACCGATTTAGTTGTGTGTTGTGGTTTTCTTTAAATTTATTCCCTTATACATGAAGTAGCTGTAGTGAGAAACATGTCCCAGATATGTCCCAGATATTTATACTTCTGACACTAAAAGTCTATATGAATTTAATTCAGATACAGTTTTAACATTTGAAAAGTGTAGTCACTGTAACACTGTAAGATCAAATGTCAATGTTTCTGTGCATTTCCTAAGAGTTTGGATGATCATTTGAAAAACTTTGAGAAGCCAGTTAGAACACTTCCTTAAAAACAGATATAGTCAATGTAGAAAGAAAAGCTATTGCAATTGTATTTTATTTAATACTTACTTGATATTTTCTTATGTATTATACAATATAACATAGATATTTATAAAATTTGAAATTGAAAAAAACCCCAAACCTTCTAAAAATCAGTATGACTTTTCATAGCTAACAGTTATGTGTGTCACAGAGTAAGGAGGTAAAAATAATGCTGTATTATGTTGAATAAAAGAACAGTTTGTATTTGTCCAATTATTGTCTTCAGAAAATTTCAAGTTTGAGGAAAAATAGAAGCCCCATGTTTAAATCTGTGCAATCAGTGAATTGGACCACAGACAAGCTCTCTTCTCCTTTGTATGAGAATAGACCTGTATAAGCCCTTCAGCTTCACTGCTGCTATTTGTGATATATAACTGTGACATTCAAAGGAAGGTAGGATCTAAAAACTTTCAATATTTGTACTGAAAACACATAAGGAAGAGTCACCTGGATTTAGGACATAAGGAAATTAGAAGTTGTGAGCAAAAAATGAAGCAGTCTGGTATTCACACCTTGCCTAGAGTTAGTGGTTTGGGTTTTTTTTTTCTTTTTTTTTGTTTTCTTGTTCTTGGTTTCTCTTTTTTTTTTTTTTTTTTTGGTTTCGGGGTTTGGAGGGGGTTTTTTGTTTGTTCAGATTTGGTTTTTTTGGGTGTTTTTTTTTGTTTTTTGTTTGTTTGTTTGTTTTGGGAGGTTTTTTTGGTTTTTTGGGGGGGTTTGTTTTGTTTTGGGGTTTTTTTGGGGCTTTTTTTTTTTTTTTTTTTGGCAAAGAAAAATCAATAATACTTCCCAGGTCTCTGAAACACTTTAACAGCTGGAGACTGAGAGTTTCAAGAAAATGGGGGAAAAAAAAAAAAAAAAGCCTCAAAGAAGTAGAATGCCTTGAAGTATAATAGAAGTTTTGCTCATTAAGGGCAAACTTCTGAAGACTTGACATTTCATCAAGTTTTCAGCCAGCGTTCCTAAAGAAATAGGCTTGGAAAAGTTGTACAGAGAACTGAGCTTTCTTTTGCAGTGTTACCTTTTGACACAAACCTTAGTCAGTTGCTCCAATTCCAATAAGTCAATATTGCAATTTAGAGCATTTCAGCCAGCCTGTTGATCAAGAAGAGTATAAGTTAAAGGAAGTTGCACTGTAATACTCATTATAAACAGATTCCAGGCATTGTCATTGATCTAAGTACTTTATTTTCCTCTCTAGATGGGCTCTGACTCTTTGGTACAGGTCTACTAAGGACTAAAAGCTGAGGAAAATTACTCCAAAAAGAAAGAAAGAAAAGAAAGAAAGAACTTGAGAGATGAAAAAAAGAAAGAAGTAAAAGAAAGAAAACCCTTGAGAGCAAATAATATAAATGTCATTGAGAAACATTACTTTTTCTGTATTTATATACACCGCATTTCAGTAAAGTCAGCAAACCCATCTCATTTTAAATTTATCAGACCAGAACTGACTGCGAAAATTTACAGTAAATCATCAAGCCAAGGGGATATAGGTACAGTTTTCTTTCCTACCCCAAGGTAATGTGTCTGTCACAACAATATAATTGTATATCCACTGGATTTTACCTGTATTATTTCTGTGAACAACAGCCCACACTTGCAGCCTTTTTCCTTTTCCTGTTTCCTCATAGGTTCATTATCATTACTTCCCATTGTCTCCTCTTTCTTCTGTGTATCCTCATTTCCAAGTTTTAGTCATTACAGGATGGCAATTGTGAGTCCTTGAATATTTGCCTACAGTTTTTATAAAATTACCAACATCTGCACTATTAAGTTTGCTTGGATTTACTCCTGGTTAAAGATCTTTATCTTACATAATGAGTAACTAAGAGCAACTTCTTGTATAAACACTGTTTCCAAGAAGATTCACATATTGCATAATTTTTTTCTGAAGATCCAAAGTGTGTCAAGTGGTGGGTGAGCGTTGAGGAAACTTCCATGTCTGACCATCCAGGAGCCACACTGGCAGTCACACTGGCACCATCTGAGCTGGAACAGGAGCCCCTCTGCAGCCACATCCCCCACACCCACACAGTCAGACCAAATTTCCTCACCGGCTCAATCTCTGCTATCCCACAACAGTCTCAGATATCCACATCCTTAAAATAATTTAATCATGGTGCAATAATTTAATAAAAGAAAAACAGCTCAATATAGTGCCTGCAAGGAGGGACCAAGCCAAAGGTATCCCTGGGCTTTTATGCCCTCACAGCCTAAGCACAGGAAAGCCTGAAGTCCTCAGCTCCTACTGTGTCTCCTAATGTCCTGTTACCTGGCAGGGCCACAGGTTCCTGTGTCCTTTGTTATGCAGAAGATCCAAAGTTCTGGGCCTCTTGCTTGGAGCTCCTGCCCACCCAGAGCTCAACCTGCAGCTTGCACATGGAGCTAAACGCACTGAATGTATTCCTCAACTGTGAGTATTAAGAGTAGGTATGAAAAACCACTGCCTTGTCTCATGTTCTAGTCATTGAAAAACCATCAAACCTGGCAAAAAAATTCAATCTTTATTGAACTACAATACCCTCAGGTTGAGGATTTACAAATAAAAGTTTCATCAACAGTAACAAAACGTTACTGAGTCCTTGATACAGTTTTAGGATTTTGAGAAGCATGTTCACTTGCAGGAGAGGTGAATTTATTAAACTGAGATCTAAGATATTCTGGAATAAGAAAGGAAGTCAACTTTCAAGCCGACTCTAAAATATCTCCAGTGATCAAGGTCTTTATTTTTGCTATTAAGTCAATTTTTATCTTTCAGATCATTTCTGGAACCTTTCATGCTATCAGGCACTGAAATATCTATTTTTAAAGCCTCATGGGGAACAACACTGAAAAGTTTGATTCATCCAAGGAGAGGTAATTCTGCATAATATTTTTGAATTTGGTATTTCTGCAACAGATTAAAGAAGAATCCAGACATTTAAACTGTAATTTGAATCCTTCGATCCTGGAATCTAATGTGAAGGATTTAGAGATGAGTTAATGTTTGCTATTGAAAGTGCTATTTTGTTGAAAAAGACTTAGTGGAATCTATAATCTCTGTCAGGAAGATACTCTGGATTATCCCAGTGATAAGACAATGACGTGCAGTGCTTCTATGCTCACTACAACCTTACTGTATAGATCAAATAACTAGAGCAAAAAGCTCTGAAAGATATAAATAGCATGTTAAAGGTCTGACATGGTGAAACTATTGCATATCTTCAGGTGGTCTGCAAAAGCACATCAAATCTGGAGGTGGGCATTCCCTATGTGTTTAAAATATATTAGATATAAAGTCTCTGATGACATGCCTAACCAGCTGTGTGCTTGGATGCTCCAAAGCATTCAAGAAAGTCCTAGGACACTTTCTAAATCAATAATCTTCTCTGAAAGAGAAGACCTAATTCAAATATTGTGTAACTTTTAGATATCTTTTTATCTAAGTTCAAGAGTACCAATGACAAGTATTCCAGATAGCTCTTTTCATGGTCTAGCAAAACATATGAGAATACCAGTTTCCTGCACTGGGCACAGGTATAATATTGAAAAATAAGTCAAAATTACTGCTGTCATAAAGCAAGAAGGAAACAGACTGACTACCACCAGTCATTTGGGCAATCATATTAGGAAGTACTATTTTGATTTGGACCAGCCCTAAGTTTATATCTGTTCTTTGGCACTGTAATACTATTTCTCTCTCATTTTATTTTGTTGGCCTCAGTATTACTTTTTGTATTCCAAAGGCACTTCTTTGTAGTGACTTTTACAGATCATATTGAATTTACATGGAAAAGTTTTGGCAGTAAGAGGTCTACACACCTTGATTCTGTGGGGAAAAAACCCTCTGTGCAAGAGCAGTTGCAGCTGGAGAAGAGAGGAGACAGAACATGTGAGAGAAATAGCTCTGCAGACCAAGATCAGTGAAGAGAGATGCAGAGGAGGAGATCCAGGTGCTGGAGCAGAGACTGCCCTGCAGCCTGTGGTGAAGACCACAGTGAGATCAGTTATGCCCTTGCAACCCACAGAGGTCGAGGGGGAGCAGAGATCCACCTCCAACCTGTGGAGGATCCCACACCAGAACAGGTAGATGCTCAAAGAGGACTGTGACCCTGTGGGAAGCCTGTGCTGGAGCAGTCTTCTGGCAGGATCTGTTGGCCCATGGAAGGAGTGGGTCACCTAATGCTCTTATAATGACTAACCCTCCCGTAATGCTACAGAATGCTGGAAAGACTTTAAAAGAATACTTTCTTACAAAAGCCAGAGAATATTAAATATCTTGTTCATATCTCTCCGTATTGAATTATAGTATTATATTCAAGAAGTTTCACAGAACAATAGCAAATTTTTGGTAGAATTTGATAAAATATTTGTCTGGTTTTCTTTGACTAAGTTCTGTTTTCTGGGATACTAATACAGAGTTAATTACTCATTATAGAGCATAGTAAGTCTTGTATCCAGAAATTGTCTTTAAACAGGTCAGAAACTCAAAAAAATTAAAGTATTTTGGTACAGACCTCTAGAATTTTATGTATTCTGTGAGTGCCAGCTGAGTCATTTAAACAGCCATCCCAGCACCATAGAAAACAGTGTAATGATAGATTTGGGTGACTTAAAACTTTTAATATCAGAACATAATTCCCTCAGTCCTGCAATCTTAAGTTCATGCTTAGACCCTTACAGCTGTGTAGAACCCAATAGGTTTCTTCTAGTCTCCAGATTTAACTCTTCATATTTTTCTGTATAGCTAAACCTGAGAATAAGTAGGACCAACAACAGAACAAGGTGGAAAAAGATGACAAAATAACCAATGTTGTCATTTAATATGTTTCAGGGTATCACTTGTCTCTGCCTACAAGTATGAGAAAAAAGTGGCATCAATAGTTTGACATTTGCAAAATATTTAAAGGACATAAATAAACAGCAGAGGAAAATCTTTCCTTAGCACCCTTCACTTACATTCATATATTTTTTCATAAGAGTAGATATGATGCAGATATGTTTTAGTGGGCACTAAATATCACTTAGGAATAAAATATTTAACTTTGTAGCATTCCTGAAGTAGAACATAAAATGTTTTTACAGCTTTTGGGGGTAATACTTATATATATATATATTTTTTTTTTCCAAGAGGAAATGTTGTATGTACACAATTTGTTTCATCAAAACAAATGGTAGCTTCATTAGTTTTCCAGTAACTGTTGAATAAGCACATCTAACAGATCCAGAAATAAATTAGATAAATGTTACCTTACAAATGACCATATTGCAAATATGTGACATATATGTAAACCAAACTACCTTAAATCTCAAGTATTAAATTTTAATCGACTTACAGTTGATTTCCAAAGGAGAAGAAATAGTTCCAAAGAGAAGAGTATATATTGATTAGACATTGGAGGCACCACTGAAAGATGAACTTCTTCCAGCAAGTCGTAACTCATGAAAACATATCTGACTTCATTTGTTTACTATATGCAGATCTACTGTATTGCTTGTGTGTGTGTTTGTTTGTGTGTGTGTGTGTGTGTGTGTTGGCACTCACTTTGCTGAGACCTGGAGTTGAGGGGCCATCTGATATCACCTGTTTCTGTGTACGTGGGTGAGAGAGAATTAAGCTGCCTGTTGGAGAGGGAGCATCTGGCATCATCTGCAAAGAGGCAAGCTCAAGCTGTTGAAACCATCTGTGGAGAGGAGAGAGATGTACAGAGAGAGATGCAAGCTTCAGAGATGGGCATAAAGTACCCAAACTGAAAATCTGTGTTCTTAAATAGAAAACTTGCTCCAAATAAGTTCTTAACTATTGATAATTTTTGAATGCTGATAGAAAGAGAGGGTGAAGTTTCCTCAGTGACATTTCCGCAGGACAACAGTTATCAGAACTCTACAAAGATGCTCTGCCTAGAGAACATTGGAAATCCACAGCAGTCCGTGTTTTGCAACAGGAAAAAGCCTTCTGATTTTTTTTTTGAGGTGAAAATGCAGAAATGCCAATCATCAGCATTCATTTCCAAGTCCCATTCAACCTTCCAACCTCTGAAATTGGTACTGGTGAGTTCTTTATATATCCCTGTAAACAATGAAATTTTTCCTCCTCTTTCTTAGTCATATTTAAACTTATGTCTCTTAAACAAATCTAAAATATTTCTGGGTGGTTGGACACACATCACTGTGCTGTTCATTGCTTCAAAGAGCTAACACTAATCCTCCTTATTGGAGCTCTCATTTAAAGCAAATTCTTGTTACTTTTAAAACCTCCAAAAATTATTACCACCTATCAACTGTTGTGTATACACATTGAGGGTGAAGATTCCTACTGCCATGCTGGTTGGAATCCTGGATTCTGACTGCCTGTTTGTAGCATTTTTCACACAAAATATGACTTTTTTTCCTGTTCCCACTTCTGTCTGGAAACAACTTTCAAAAATCCTCACTTCTACTTTAAATCCTTCCTTCAAGCTTGTCTTTGTGTCAATGATAGAAACCACTTGGCAGTGATTAGCCAGCTGGTGTGACCACTGCTTATTGCACTGGTTACAGCTGTCTTACTGCTATTTCTCTGTTTCCTCTCCATCTGTCTTATCCACCTGCTGTCTCTCATTTCAAACTTAAATTTAAGCTCCCTGGACAAAAACTCTCAATTTGTGATGCTTGTACAGTGCCTATCACAGTGTGTCCTTAGCTATAGAGTCTCCTTCCATAGAAACTAATATGTGATAAGCTGTCTGAGAAAGAGGGATGATGCAGATTCCACATCCCAGGATGGATTTTCACCATCTGTTCACTGATATGGAAACCTGAGCAAGTTTTAACACTGCTAGTTGTCTTGGCAAATTACCTGGGAAGTAAGATGAAATAGCACATTTTTAGTTCCAGACTGTCGTGACTGGACCCTAGCAAAGCCTCAATGGGGGTGTCTTTAGGCAGCTGTGGAAAAGATAAATTTGGGCATATACCTGTAGAAGGAAGGACAAAACCTATACTACATGTATTGTGGCACATATACTCATAGAGGGTGAAAGATGTTGTGCACAATATTGTTCACAATACCGAGGTGCTTACACAATGTTTTCACTGTAATGCCATTTGTTTTTCACCTGGCCATAGAACAGGCTGAGTAATAGCCAGAGTATCTCAAAGAATAGAAAGTGGAAATTTTGAAGTTGTTTCAGTTTCACCACTCCAAACTTTTCTTCTTATATTTCATGCCAGTGTCCAATTTTAGAGGTACTTAAGATTATAGATTTTTTTCAAAATTGTATTACTATACTATTATTATTATTATTATTATTATTATTATTATTATTATTATTATTACTCCTACTACTCCTATTACTACTACTACTAATGTTATGAGGATATCGCTCTTTCCATAGAGGCTCTCCGAATTATAATCTGGTCTAATTCAAATGCTATGCAGCACCATATAACCATCCTAATTAAAAAACAGGTCAATAATTTATATTTATTGTAGGATCAAATAAACCTATACGTATGGTTGGGAAGGCACTTCTTTGACAAAATTCTGTGTGACATTTGGAAAAACTAGCTGTATAAGATTTCATTTCTTATTGCCTAAAGGCAATATTTTGTGCTTAAATTTAGAGAATTTCCATTTACCAGTTCATGAGTTTGCAGCTATGTAAGAGAGAAGACATCATGCTTTAAATCATTATTCAAGTGCTTTGTACTTGTTTTGGACATCTACAGCTTGCATATAAAAGAAGTAGGCCGGAATAAAATAGGGCTCTGAATTTGAGGTACAAAACCTAAACTGCCAATCTCTGCACAGATTGCCTTATCCTGTTTTATGGTAGTCTGCCAAAAGCTTAAGTTTATTTATTTTATATTGAAAATTTCCCAGATTCTGTCCTTAGTGTACCTTCTTAAACTTCAGATATGTGTAATACAACAGTGTCAGGTCTAGCAGAGCTATAATGGAAACTCATGAACGTTATTATTAAGATTTAAAATATTATTTTCTCTGCTTTTATTCCTGATTTCTATGTTATCTCTTCTTAACAGATAACATTATTTACACAGTGCTAAGAAAGAAAAATAAAGAAAGAATCCAGTCCTGAAGTTTGCATAAATATCAGTGAAAAGTAATCAGGTAAGACAACATACAAAAACAACAGCTGAAAATTCAGCCAGCCAACCAAGCATCGATCTGCCTCTCCCCACTAAAGACCACCCAGGACAAAAGCTTCAGAAATTCTTGGCTTAGGGCTAAGAACATTTCTTGGCATCTGTTCCCAGGAGCACTTTCCAAATATGAATGTATCCTAGAAGCATCCAGATTCCTTTCCTTGCTTTCCCCCTCCTCCTTTTGTTCCCTTCTCCTTCTTCCCATGGCTTCCATGCAAGGAAGGAGCAAAGTGGTCCAAGAGATCCCCTGACATGGTTGATTAGGAAACTGCAACGCTCAAGCACTCCACAGTTTGCCCCAGCAGGTACCAGTAAACTGATGTTCTGGGGATTAAATTGGGACAGTTTAATGGGTAAAGAAGAGGCATACATGGAAGTGAAGAAAAAGAAACTTCATTCACCACTTCCCATGGGCAGGCAGGTGCTCAGCCATCTCCTGAAAAGAAGGGCTCTATCTTTTGTAACAGGGACTTGGGATGACAAACATCACCATTCTGAGTGTCTCCTCCTTCCTTCTGTTTTTTCCAGCTTTATATGCTGAGCATGACACCAGATGGCATGGGATATCTGTTGGGATAGCTGGGCTCAGTTGTGTGTCCTGCCCCAACTCCTTGTGCATCCCCAGCCCCATTGTTGGTGCAATGGAATGCACTGCTCAATAAAAGTGAAAACACCCCTGTGTTACCAACACTGTTACCAGCATAAATGCAAAACACAGTCCCAAAACAGCTTCTGTGTAAGGAAGGAAGTGACTTTTTATCAGGGAGTGTGCTAATAGTACAAGGGGTAATGGCTTTAAACTGAATATTTTTGATTAGGTATTAGGAAGAAAACCTTTGAGTGTGGTGAGATGCTGGAACAGGTTGCTCAGACAAGTTGTAGGTGCCTCATCCCTTGAAGTGTCGAAGCCCTGCACAGTCTCATCTATTGGAAGGTGTCCCTGCCCATGGCAACGGGGTGCAACTAGATGACATCTGAAGTTCCTTCCAATCCAAGCCATTCTATGACTATTCCATTCTATTTGAGTATTAAAGATATTTGTTATTTAATACTATCTAGATTTAAAGGTTTAGACCAATCCCTGGCAAAGCAAGTTTTTTGGGATTTGGGCTTTGTATTGTGTTAAGGTGAAATTTCATAATATTGATGATTTTATTAGCAAAATTTGTTAGTCTTAGTTACTTTTCAATTTAGATACCATAACAAATCTGAATATGTAAGCCAAAATGAGGTTTCTCTGTGTCTGCTTCCTTATGTGCTTTAAGAAAGTATGCATCCCTTTCTGACATTTAAGGATATTGGCACAGAAAGTTAATTTCTCCTAAACTGGCAAGGAATTTGCACCAGGACTATAATTACATAAATTAAATTTGCATAAACCTCAAAAATAAAACACACTATTTTCCCATCAATTTAACCATATATTCTAAACACCTAAAATTTTCAGGTTCACAGTATTTTATCTGTGCCCTGGGTGTGAGAGAACGAATACTTATCTCCAACAGTCAAGTTTGAATTTAATTAATTACAGCTGTTAAGTTTTGTGATTGCTACCTTTACTCAGATAGTGGTCAAAACAACCACTGTCACCCAGAATGCAGCAGCCAAGCAGCGACAGGCAATCACAGCTACTTTATTTTCTCCAATTGTTCATATTTCTTCTTTTACACTAGTGCAGCCTCCTATTTTTAATGTCCTTAACAAGAGAGATGATTAAAAACCTGTAGTGTCACTGATTAACCTACGCTTTTTCATTACTTTCCATCAATGTTTGTTTTCTGTATGTTCTGCACCAACACAATTTCTCTTTTAATTTTTTTAAGCAATTACAGAAAAATACCCCTAATTTAGTAATGTCTCTAAGAGCTCTGTGTTTCTGTTTGGGGCTATTTCAGAGTCATTAATTTGCTAAATTAATGTCGGTGGAAAGCACTAAATCTCGTGGTATTTCTTCTTGTGATAGTAAACCGATTGTGTGGCACATTAATTAAATATAGGCTAATTGATCCAGGAGATTTTACTTCTCAGGAATCCAATGTTTGATAGAAACAGTATGGCCTTGTGCTTCACATGAGCTATTTCTATATGTGGCTACAGTCAATAGCTTCACTAAGCAGAGTAGGTTTCACAGGGTTTACAAAATTCAGAAAGCTCTGTCTAGTTTTTCTTTATTAACAAAACCAGGAACCAGAACTCAGTATTTTCGTTCCTGGACATGGTTGCTCTGACAGTATCTCCATCCAGGATCTCTCAGAAAACACTGAAGCAGAAGTCTATTTGCAGTTTTGAGACAGAGGTAAATAAACAGCTGAGCCTATGCTTTAGCATGCAGTTCATTATGTGATTTGGTCATGGTGCAGTATAAAAACTTCACAATGATCAAAAAGGGTGTTTACTACTCTCCAAGGACATTTCAACTGCGGTGTCAAGAATGATGGATGAAACAGTCCATTGTCTGGTTTCACCGATGTTTTCTTTACAGGTATATAGTGTTTAGAAATGTGATTCATGTTTCAGTAATTTGTAATGTTGAACTAAAGACCTGCAAGCCTTCCATATTTTTTGAATATACAGAAATAAGAAATAAATAATATTTGTGGTTTGTTGGTATTGGGCTTTGGGGGGGGGGGGGGGGTTGGTTTTTTGCAGGGTTTCTTGTTTGTTTTGTTTTGTTGTGGGTTTCTTTTTCCCCTTAATATTTGAATTTGTAACATTTTTCAATCAGGTCTACCCTCCAGTCCCCTTCCTCAGGAAAAAACAAAAAACAAACAAACAAACAAAAATCCCAAAAGAAAACATTGAAAAACATTAAGATTATTAAATGAAGTTTCTTTCTGAAACTGAGCTATTTCAAATTGTTTATATATTTACGTCATTGCAACCACTACCTTTTTTAGTTTCTTAACTTTACATAATATACTTTGAACTTTGCAATCACAGACTTTTCTATTTTTATAACAGTCTACATTTTTATTCTTATTTTAATTTAGTTATTTTGCTAAATATTAGGCTATTATTCCCCTCTGCCCATGTCCTTATTAGATGAAAAACGCAACAATATAAAATCACTGGAATAACCTATTTTTATCTTAGATCAAGATATATAAGAAATAAATTTCTGACTAAAGCAGACGGTCCAATAAAATTTTGATCTATTGCTTACTTCTCTGGTTTCCAGAAAAACATCTGTATTTTTTTAAATTGTTTTTCTAAAAAGAAAATAAAAAGATGAAAATAGAAAGAAGAACAATAAACAAAAAAAAAAAAGAGAGAGAGAGAGAGAGAGAGAGAGAAAAGAAAAAGTTAGGAAAAAAAGAGGAAAAAAGAAAGAGGAAAATGAAAAATAAAATTTCATGTTGACTTCATTCAGGAAATTCATAGACGTTCTTCACAGGGCAGTGAACTGTAAAAGGAACTTGATCATAAAAGCTTCACCACACACATACACTTTTTAATTATATGAATTTTGGGGAGAAGATTACAGGTTCTGGGGAAAGGAATAAGCCTCAAGAGTTTTACCAGAGAGTGAAAAATTCAAAAATGGATTCTATGGAGCAGTCAAAGATATTCTTTGCAAGGTGATACCTTCTATGTCAAATATTGCTCAAGGAAAGTTATTTGTCTGACTTATATTCAGAAGTACATAGAAAACAAGAAGTAAAATACTCATAAAATAAAGCATATAAACCAAGAGCTTTATTTTTGTTTTGCAAATTATTTGAGATTCTTACATGTTAATGAGAATTTCATATCCATGTCATCACTAAAACTGTTATTTATGAAGTTTCTGGTAATCTATATTATTAGTCTAGCAAGGTCAGCAAATAATTACTCCTATTCATTTATCTGTATACTCTCTAATTTTACTTTCCTCAAAAACCATCATATCTCTGAAATTATGATGTAGTCATGGCTAAAACCAAGATTATTTTCAGATTTTCCCATCTCTTTAGTCACATTTCTTTTCTCTGAGAAGTAGAACAATCTTATAGAAAATAAGACACTTGAGGTTTGAACTTTTCATCTGTATTCGTTTAAAAAAGAGGAAAATAAATATTAGGACCTGGATGGAATCAGGTATCCTGTGGGACTATAATTTGTTTGCAGCTTGCTTTTACAAACAACATCCCTGGTAAACTTGTGTGCTGTTTGATGTATTTTACAAATTGAACATATCTTTTGGAGTACTGGAACTCAGAGTACATCTACAGAGGAGCCTTCTCCCTGAATAAGGGGTTATTCCAGATCTCTATGTAAAGTAAAATTTTAAAAATACAGTCAGAAGGAGTCCCAGATGCAGAGGCAAAGACAGCCTGGAGCTATTATTTTTTCACAGAGTGCTACTGCCTTTCAGAAGGTTTCAATACACAATACCACTGAATGAGAAATGCTACATTTCTTATTCAAATCAATGTTTTAAGATCAGAGCAGCTATCTTATTCCAGGGAATAACCTTATCTTGACACACCAGCTAGTAACCCAGCTACTGTAACATACTGTGTACTTTGATAAAAACAAGTTAGTCTCACAGTCGTTTGATTTTAGCTCACTCTCTCCAGCACAGGAACATCTGTGTTAGAATCAGTAATGAGACTGGTCAGTTATTGCTGTTTTGAGCAAATGTAGGATAAACTCTGGAGTTTTTCGTGACAGGGTATCTCATATACAAAAGAGTAATGAAGTGCTCAAAGAGGTAAGATAGAGAAATATGCCAGAACCACCTATGTTCCCTCTTGAAGATATATTCTAATTCATGAACAACATCCTTAAAGACCAGAAGGAAACTTTAAAATGTTAGTAGGTAGACTTTTTTTTACTACATACAGCAGCAGACAAATATCAGTTCCTTAAATAAAGAAGTAGAAATCTTTGATTAGTGTTTAATGTAGTCATATTTGTATGATAGAAGAGTGAAGTACATTTTTTGTCCTATTATGGATACAAGTTCATGCCTTCTCAGCTACCTGACATGTTCTGGATATTGATGTATAGTTTGAAGTTTAGCTGAAAGAAACAGGATAAGGACCAAAATGGAAATGATGTTAAAAAAAAAAAATCTTGCAGATTTTATTGGAACAAATACGTATTTCTTAATTAACTTAGTCATTAAATTTCTCACGTCCCAGGTTTCATGAGATCAGCTTAGGTAAATTAAAGGGATGGTGAAAAAAGGGAATTAATTTTAAAGTTTCTGAGACTCTTTTACTTGATTAAAAGCACTTTTGGAAATTTAGGTCTGGAAATATGCTGAAAATAATTATATTATGATAAGATGCTATTATATAATGATATAATGATATTATTATAATGGCACGGAGCTACAGATCCTTAGAGGTTGAGATATATATTGATGCAGATCTAGATGTAGATGGATATATAGACAGATGATAAAGTAATAACTCTTGTAGCAAGGCACCTTCAGAAGAAATGAAATAAAGTATCAGCCATATAAAGAAAGGAGTTCTATTTTAGGAGAAAAACTAAAGCCAAAACAACATAAAAAATGTGAAAAAGAAGAGAGACCTGCTTAGATCAGCATTCTGGAATCCCTTACCCATATCGCCTCTTCAGTGACAGTGATCTTCCTTACAAGTACATTCTCACAGCTGATTCCAAGTGGAGAGTGTGAAAGGAATAAGAAATGTTTTAGCTAGTGATCAGCATGCCTCATCCAAAAGGTACAGCTTCAAGACGGAGAAGGATGAGTTTCCATTTTGTAGGGAATGCAAAAGTGGCAGAATGTTAGTAAAGCAGAAAATTTAAAATGTCTGTGAAATTCTGAAGCTGTGTCATGACCAGATTGAATTCTACAGACTGCAAATTGCTCTGGGCTGAAAATGAGAGCATTTTATTCAAATGTGTAATAGAAAGCACTTCTTATGTTCATATTGCTAGGTCTTTGGTCTTCTCTTGCTGTACGTTGGTACCGAGGGAAAATAAACACAGAATTCACGGGCCATCTGCGGACTAATTGGACTAATCTGAAGAAAACCAAGTGTTGCTTCTTTTAAATGTTCGTGTGAACAACCATAGCTAGAAAAGAAGAAAGAAAAGTAAACTAAAGAAAAGTGGTTTTTAATTTTCCATTGTCATTCTCAATGGAGTCCACAAATCAGAAACAGTCTCTTTTTTTTAACTGGGGTGGCACTACTTCTGGAAACTTTCAATTTTATTGTCATGAACATCTTCCCGAATTTACTTTTCTGATGTCTATGTAGTGGCAGCAAAAATTAGCCAACTAAAAGAAGAATAAAGAATAAGTAATTAAAAAAATAAAAAGGGACAGTGGAGGAATATGATTACCTTAAAGATTATTTTTATTATTTCCAAGTAACTAATCAAATCTGGAAATTTTATATAGACCATTCCTTAAGAAATGTATGAAAAACTTGTTTGTTTTTTGTTTGCTTGTTTGTTTCCCATTTCAACAGCAATGCAGTGATTATTTGACTTCTAAATTTTAGTTGCTAAAATGAGTGCTATTTATCTACACCTTTATACAATGGCTGTCTTATATAAAAATTCTTAAATGAAGTGACCATCAGTATCCATTTCTTGAAAAAATGTTACTATGTTATGAAGGAAAAACCACACAGTCAACTAAACAAAAAGAACCCCCACAAGTAACACTGGCCACTGTTCTTTATCATAAGTAAATGAAACCCAAAGTCTTTTACACCACTTTAAACTGTCTTCACACTGTGATATTAGAGTCTCCAGTTTTCCTGCAGGGATTGCTTTCTCTTTTCTGTTTTCCAGCTAAGGTTCACTTTCTCAAATTCAAATTAGGCAAAAAAAAAAAAAAAAAAAAAAAAGACAGAGATAGAAAAGTATAATTGACTTAATTTAGTTTAATTAACTGCAAGAGAATGGAGACAATTAGTTAATGCATCGTAATGAATTGAATTATGAAATGAATTTCTCCCACTGGGAGAAAATGATCCCTGTAATGGGAAAAGTAGATACGGAGCAAAAAATAAAACAGTAGATTGTTTTTGCTCCATGTTAGGTTGACCAATCCAAAGCAACTTAGAGATGTACTCTGTGGTGGCATTTAATGCCTTGCGGGTGAAGCCTGCTTGGTGTGTTCTAGGGGAAGGCACGGCACTAAACTTATTGAACGTGGACAAATTCCTTATTTCTGGAAATGAATGTCAGCCCTAATTCAGCTTTTAAGGTATAGAAGTCAGTAATTGTAGAGCTGTGCCTCTAAGTGAAATAGTGAAATATCTCTAAGTGAAACTGGGAAAGAAATGTATACTTAAAAAAACCCAAAAAAAATCTCATCCAACTCCTTTGAGAGCAACTTAACAATCTGAAAAAAAAAGTCAATTTGTATATTACAATAAAATAATATCAATTGCATTAATCTTGACTCTTTAACTGTGTTATTGAAAATTGAGATACCCATCAAAGTGAGCTACTATAATAACTCAAAAAAACTGAATTTAGATTTTATACTTTTTCCAAGAGAAGCAAGTTGAAATGTTTTAAGCAATATTAGATAATTTAAAACATACTTAAAAATGTTTTAAATAATAACTGAAAAAATCCTACATTTTTAAGTATATAAATAATTTTGCTGCTGAAAATCCACTGAATTTTAGAATTGTTTAATATTTTAAGTTTTGTCCTTTTTCTGAATCATACTTTTCTGTGTGAATCCTGGTGAACAGAAGAAGAATATCTGGCTATATTAATGTAGTATCATCTATTTATTTTTTCTATTATTTAATGTATTTTAATCATTTAATTCAACAGAAAAAAGAGATGAGTTCACAAAATTCCTTTCATAATGCAATGCCAACTGGATTACTGGAAAATTACAAATCCTACATTAACACAGAGAAAATATGAAATCTAATTGTTACTGCTAGGTAATAGCATTCATTTTACCACAATCATCTTTCTGTTACTCCTTAAGCTACTATTCAAGTGCTTCAGTTGCATGTTGCTTGATGGTAGAGGAGCACAAAATGAAAGGATGATTTGGAGGTTGAAAGTCAGTTTCAGCAAATACAGTGGTTTTTCACCTTGGGAGCAGAAAATTGTTGCCAGTCTCTTATGTAGTGGGTCAAACCAAAATCTTTTAGGAAATTCAAGGCAGTGTATTTATTTAGGAAATTCAAGGCAGTGATATTTGAGTGACTTGAAAGGAAGGGAAGGGGAAACACAGTTATATTTGAAGAAAATATACTTGCTGATCTACTCACTGCTTAAAAAGAAGATTTCTTTGCTCTTATTGTTTTCTTTTGCTATGACATGTAGATAACACTTTAAATACAATTTCACTTACATATGAAGGGTAGAAACAAGACATGCAGTACTAATCATAAAATCTTTTCAGCTTTTTAAGTTTCCATGATTTTCATTGAAAAAATTATCATACTGCATAACTATCAGAATAAAACTGAGAACACATTTTGTATTAAAGGGACTGTCACACTGATAGCAACTGCAGAGAAGTGACAGTCTGCACTGCCAATGCTCCAAGGGCTACATTGCAGCACCCAGCACGAGTGCCTACAGCACAGAACAAAGCCTGTGTGACACCCTTACTAATGTCCATCCAAATTGCTTTCCTCATTCTATTAATTTATCACATGTAAAATTAACCTACAGCCATATCAGAGAAAGTTTTCTGCCTTTATGCATGAGATTAATTTCATATGGAGGGGTAAAAAACTGACGAGTGGGGTCTGTAGAAAGTGTTTCAAAAGAGATCACGAAGCTTTGGTGAAGTATGTTACATTGGGAGTTAGCTAGATGGTGCTAAAAGCTACTTATGTATTGCTTAAGCTAAAGTGACCAAAGGCAACAGTGTTTTTGGTCAGAGGTGAGGATAAATTGCATTGTTTTATTTAACTGGCATTTTGATGGTTGACTCTGGTGAGAGGAGTGGGATATGCTAAGTAAAACAAAATAGATTCAGTATTCGAGACAGTGGAAAAATGCAACACTAAAAGAATCAGTTCTTTGTGTAGATAATGTCAGGAGAGCAGTGAAAGACCTGAACATCTTTTGAGATTTCAGAGATGTCTAAAATGACAGCCATGAGGACATAACTGCTCTCACTATGTCAATTGCATGAATCTAATTTTGGTACTTGTGCACATAAGTTCATGTTCAATTTTCTATCAAAAAAGGATGTACAGAGAATAATCAAATTATCAAAAAACTCCTCATGACAGTAAAAACCAATGTGTTTTTCATAGGATTAACATGAGTGACACAAAATAAGGAAAGATTGTTCAAAAATTTGGTAGTATAAAGTTTTTTTCAGGTCAAATAAAAGTACATAGATGACAAAAATCAAAGGAAAATTAAATATAAATTAGCTATTATATTAAAAAAAAAAACAAACCCAAATTAACCCCAGAACAAAAACAAAATAAGAGGATTCTGTCTACCTTTTAATAATGCACACTGCTGTCATATTATAGGCACATATTTACATGCGCAAGCTTATTGATGCAAAAGCATGTTTTGCATAACATAGTACTAGACCTGTTGTGGGATAATCCTATCCCAGTCAGTGCCTTCTCCTTTGAAGAAGAGCATGCCTCAGCTAATGTTCTTTTGCAGAACTCTGCTTCTGTCCAGGACTAACCTCCACTATTACTGGTGTTCGCAGAATCCATTATATGTCGTGCTTGCATTATCACTTAGATATTCTGCTCAAGATTCTTTAGTCTTAAACTAGTCAGACTTCTCAAGCAGAACAGAGTAAAAATCAATCAGTAGTAGACTAAGTGGTGTACTGCAGATGGAAGTGGTTGGAAATTTCCCGCCATAGTGTCTTTCAGCAGAAAAATATATAATTACGATAGGGAAAATTGTGCATGAAATCTATGTGATAGAAGAAAAATATAAGTGTGAACCTATACACCTAGGAAAAATTGAAACAGCTTAGACAGAGAAAATTCATTTCCAGGTTCTTTCCCTAAGAAGAGAGAGATTATTTGGTTCAAACCAAAATACTCACTCAGCATGGTCCTGATTACAGGAGAAGTTTGGATTATATCTACTCTAACTGCAACAATATCTCATATGCCCTTACAGAGAGTTAAGCTGTTCCTTCTGGGAGAATAAGTAGAAAAGAGTGGAGTAGGCCACACATTGTTGACAACTGCATTGTTTTTTAGTAATGGATTGTGGGAAAAAACTTAAGAGAATGAACTGTGTCCATTTGGATGATATCTCTTGCTCAAAATTTCACGACCAGTTTTCAGCAGGGAAATGGTGATTGTCTTGGTATGTGTAATTCAGTGTGCACAGTTTTCTGATCACCAATTATATTATGTTGATTTGGGTATACTTTAAATTAACATTTTTTCCTCACAAGACTTTTTTACTTATGCCAGAAAATATTATATAAATAAATATTTTGCAACCAAAGCATATAAAATTTTATAGTTGACTCTAATTAATTTATTTTTCTTAATGGAATGCAGAAATCCGAACCAGTTCTCCTGCTGAGATTTGCTTTAAAGAGCCATTTTCAATTCCGAGGTCATCTCTCTCACACACACTCTCTCCTTTGCTTGCTCTTTTTTATTTTTTCCCTAGCATTTTTTCTTTTCCTCCAAAAACAAAGGAGATGAAAGCTATACTATCCTGTGAAACCAAAAGTAACATACATTCCATTCATTGGATCCATGGTCAGCTTTCATACATATGCAAGCATGTAGTCCAAAGGAAAAAGCTTTTTATTTAGTAAAATTAGGAATAGGGTCTTTAGTTAATTAGATGTCATATTACCAAACTTGATACATCAATTGATACCAGTAGCATCATTTAGTACCAGAATCTTTGATGTTGATATAATATAGTTTGGAAATACAGTCTGAATATACTGAGATCATACACAACTATGTCACAGTGAGAACAGGTTTAATATTCATTTGAATATCGATAATTTCTGACTTAATCTTCTGAAAATGTACTTTTTCACTTCTTTTTCACAACACAGTCAAAGTTGAGAGAACACATCATCATGACAATTCCTAGACTGTCACTTTTGCAATATAACTATCTCTGTAGTTATATTTTCCCTTACTAATCAAAATCTGGATAGAAGTGATCCTCTCTTTTTAACATTTAATGTTTCCAGAAAAGCAAAAGCATGGGGATTCTTCACCCATTTACCACTGAATGAGAATACACATCTCCTTGAAGCAAGAGCTTTAGACTGCAGTCTTATACTTCGGAAGAGAAAAAAAAAAAAAAAGTATTTTTAACCAGTAAGATATGGATCCTCAGTCACATAATCTGTACTTCATTACACTGATCAGTCAGAGTGATACTAGACCACCAATTCCAGTCTTTTTCAAAAAAAATCCACAGTGTCTCAAGTAATTTCTAAGCTTTCTCAGTAGAATTTTAAGTTACAGTAATTCTCATGCAGTTTAGAGAACCTAATCAAAATTCACATTTGGCATGACAACCCCCAACCTATGAGCAATTAATTTTATTTTTCTGATCTGGTGCACTGACAATGATATCAGGTCCTCTCCATTTCCAGCTGAATGAGTGGTGTTCAGCGGCTTACTTCAGTTAGTAGGTTTAGTCTAGTGCTGGTAACATGTATTTCAGCAGAGGCATTTGTATTTCTCTAGTGGCTTGAGCAACTTGCTCTGCTCATGAAATTAGACTGCTGTCTATGCCTGAGAGAATTCATTTAAAGTTGGTTTGATTATGTCTAGGCTGAACCACAGCCAATGAAGCATAAAATGATTTCAGAAAAAGTTTTGACTTAATAGCTTTCTGGCGAAAATGTTTTCACGGTCAGGTTACTTGGCCATGAAATAATTGCTGTAGTAAGAGGGAGTCCCTGTCTTAGACACATCAGGATTGTGAAGCCCAGCAATTAATCTGCATATCCATCTGATTGTTTATTAATAGAATTAAATAGGAGAACGAATATTCTATGGTGACCATTGGAAAAAAAAATATGTGAGGGCTCTGGGTTGTACCTTGTTAACATGAGATTATGATGCATGAGAATTGTGAGACTAGAATATGTGGCAAAGGATAGATTGTGTCTGCAGTCCACACTTCAGTTCCTGAAGTCAGCTGATACAGGTGTGAAAGTTTCTATTAAATTTGTCTTTGGATTTTATAGTGAGAAAAAAAAAAATAAAAATAAATAAATCCAGGGAGCATTACTCTTACCTGCCCTGGACCTTTAAGACAATTTGTGCATTTGCTTCAAAAATAGCCAGCACTTTGGAATATATGGCAATTTGTTATTGCTATGTGGTAGTTCAGACAATTATGCCAGATTTCTGGGTAACAAAGCACGAGCCTTATGAATGTTTTAAGTGGTGAGAAGAGAATGAGGACGTTAAAATTTAGCTATACACACCTGTTGTGTGTGTGGCCAAGGAGCTAGATAGAAACTTCTCCTCTTACAGCAGGTGTTGCAACAGACACCCCTGCTGCTCATAGGGTACTACAACTAAGTTTAGAAATTCCTGTATTGCTACTGTTTCCAAGAAAATGTTCCTGAGAGAATGGGCTCACCCTCAGGATCTGAGGCGTTATATGAAGTAAAAATCACTTTTATCTCAGCAGGAGGATGAAAACTCATCAGCAATTTGATAGTTTCAATGGACGGACAAATTTTCTGTAATTCAGGACACTCCTTTAGGTAGCCTTTTAGTTTTTGAGAGACATTTGTTTCTTTCTACAAGAATTAGGCCTCATGGTTTCATGTACCTGTAATAGAAAAAAAAAACCAAAAAAACACCAAACTAAAGAATCTAAACACAAACCAACCAACAAACAAAAAACCCCACCCAAAACAAACCACACCCTCTCTTCTAAAAACCCAAACAGCAAAACCCGAAAAATGCTGTAGCCTGTCTGAGAATCAGGCAATCTTCAAATTTTCAATTGCAATGTGGTAGTATTTTTAAAACCACCTAACTGAGAAAGCAAAAGGTTATAATGATCAAAGTTTTTTTACCCCAAAAATACTTTGCAGTGTAGGCTGATGAAAATATCTCACTCAATATGTCAGGAATACATATAGAAATCTTTTATCAGTTGCAAATTATTGAAGATGCTGAAGAAAAACTAAATAAAAATCTCTACATTTTGCATTAAATTCCAGGAGGAAGTTCAATTGTCCCATCTTGGAACAAAGATTTTGCTCTTAATTTTAAGCAATGGATTATATCTTCTGGAGAGATACCTATTTATTATTCTCTCAATGCCAAAGACATAAATCTCAAGAAACTTTTTTTAATGAAAAAAAAACAAAAACATTGCATTTATTTTCAGTTTCTGATGTTAACCTATTTTTTCAGATTATCTCACCTGTGCTTGTCCTCATTTTGTCAGAACAAAATATTCTGACACAAAGAGAATACCTTTGAGATATACCTGCTGTTATAGAATTAGAGAAAGTTTAGTGGCTATATACTTGTTCTGTTCTTAGCGTGGAGGGATAAGTAGGTACTCAAAATTTGCTTTCAAGGTGATTCTGAGTTTATTCTTTTCTGACAAAATGTTTCTACCATCAAGCTATTAAAACACACCACAAATGAATGTGACAGGAATGCACTGAACAGATGAGGAAGATCAGCTCTTATTTGAGAATATGACTGTACACATTGAATTTCTCTATTGTGGTAGAAATTTGCAAGAAAGGAAAATTGTACAAGCAACAGAAAGCATTTTATCATTCTTATCATTAAAGGAGAACACTAACTGAGGTAGTGTTAGGGCCTTGAGTATCTTTTTAAGTTGTAGTGGTCCTGGCCACCTTCTCCTGGGACTCCTTCCCTTTCTCTCCACATGGGTGAAGAGCACTATTGCTACTCAGTTCAATGCCTCCAGTCTTGGTGTGAGCTGTGTTGTAGTTATACCTGTGCTCAGATGTCTTTCCTGCTCATGTTGAGATGGGTGGAATAACCTGAACCAAACTTCTCACCTTCCTTGCCTGGGCTGATGGTTTCTGTACTGTGTTTGGTGTCCTCTATCACCAGCTTGGTTTCACTCAGCTTGTGCTGCAGCACTACACCATGGTTCAGGCCATCATCACCGGCTGTACTGCCACCCTGGATCCTAAGCTGCCTTCTCCCTTGAAACAACCCCATTTCTGCTGCTCCCTGACACATATCTAGCTATCAAGAAATTTTGAGTTTGAGATTGCTGTGTATTTATTTCTCATACATCAAACTGACACAAGCAATACTACTGCAATTTAAAACTTGTTCACTTCAGGGATTCCATATGAGATTATTGCTAAACTGGTGGTGTTTCATTTTGGGTGTTTTCTCCTTAATATTTTTTAAAAATAGAATGGAATGGAATGGAATGGAATGGAATGGAATGGAATGGAATGGAATGGAATGGAATGGAATGGAATAGAATAGAATAGAATAGAATAGAATAGAATAGAATAGAATAGAATAGAATAGAATAGAATAGAATAGAATAGAATAGAATAGAATAGACAGAACAGAATAATTCCATTGGAAAGGACCCACAATGACCCAGCTGCAATAATCTCACCCAGCTGCCTGACCAGGTCAGGGTTGACCAAAATATAAATGTGTTTTTAATGGCATTAGCCAAATACCTCCTAAACACAGACAGTTTGGAGGCATTGACTACCTCTCTAGGAAGTCTGTTCCAGTGTAGGACCACCTTCTTGGTAAAGAAATGCTTCCTAATGTCCAGGCTGAACTTCCAATGATGCAGGTGTGAACCACTTACATGTGTCTTACCACTGGATAACAAGGAGAAGAGCTCAGCACCTCCCTCTCTGCTTCTCCTCCTCAGGAAGCTGTAGAGAGCAATGAGAATGTTTCCCAGTCTCCCTGTCTCTGAACAAGACAAACCCAAAAACCCGTCGCCACTCATCACAGAACATTCCTTCCATCCCTGTCAAAATCGTTGTTGTCCCCATCAGGATGCATTCAAGTACCTTAAACATTAAGTAAGAAAAAAAAAATAGAAGACATCTATTTAAGAAAAAAAACACCTATTTGCATTCCATCTGATCATGCTTTCCATGTATTTTCCCTTCAAGTTAATCTATCAAATAAAAATAAAAGAAATTTCTTCATGGTGATTGAAAAGCTCTAAAAAGCTGTCGAGTGTCTTCCTTCATATATTTCAATGTTGTCCTTTGATGTAATGAGGGTTTTTATCTGGTTCTATGACTCTCTACAGGTTTTCCTATTTATCTCCTCAGCTAGGTTCTACATCCAAACCTTTTTGTCTGAAAGTAAACCCACTCTTTTTTTTCTAAAAAAAAAACAAACAAAAAACCAAAACAAAACAAACAAAAAAAAGGATATTCAGCTATTAAAAAAAATCTTTAGCATTCTACCCAGAGAAAATGGATATTGAACATTTCCTTCAGCTGAAAATGAAGATCTGTGATTAAATATGATAAATATATATTTGATGTCAGCAGCTAGGAATTTTATTTTAAAATGACTGCCAGCCTGATTCCTTGAAAGGTAGATGCAGTGTCAAGTTAATTGAACTTGTTCAGATACTTTCCCATGATCTTGTGCCAATGTTTTGATTTTTAAATCAGGTCCTTTCTTTTTATTTTTTTCCCCTGTGTGCTTATAGGTTTTTATAATTAGCACTTCTGCACTTCTCTCCTTTTTCTCTTTAATAATTTGCCAGGTCTAGTGGTCTACATTTCAACAGCTGGACCTGTTTGTTTCCCAGGGAGAGATGGAAGAAACTAATGGGTGTTGGAAAGTGTCTCCTCTTCTTTGCCTGAGGGAGATTGTAGTCTACAAAAAAAATTGATAGTGGCAAATTCACAAAAGTTATTTCAAATTAAAATGCTCTCTCATATTCAAAACGGGGGCATGAACAATTTTTGTAACATACAGCTATTTGTATTTATGAGCAAAGATGTTCCCTGGGATGGTTTTTATTCATTGTATTCTTAAAATATCTAAAGAGCAACCAAGACAAATAGTTAAAGATGGGAATCAATAGTTCCAGATTTTTATTTAGAAAAAATGTAGATGGATTACAGTCCTACTATTTTCTTATGGACGAGTTTTTTCCAAATCTTAGAAACAGTGACAATACTATGACAATCTAAAAAATTGAAGCAAACTAGGAGAAAAGGCTGTCACTTGCTCAGACATTTATACCGCAGAAACTACTTTCTGCCTCTGATAAAGTCTTGAGGTCTTCTGAAAAGTTACAGAGGATGTATTGTTGCTGAACTAATTCAATTATCACTGTCTTAAATACCTCTTACAATTCTGTACGCTGTGCTGTAAAACATTCTATACTATCTTTGTTCCAAGGACATAGAGTGACTGATATTATTTTACTACCAACAGTATTGGAAACCTTGAATTTTGACTCATGTACCTTATTGTGTCATGTGGAGACAATAGAAGATACCTATCGAAACAGAAACTCTTTCTATAACATAAGTATGCATATATAAAATATTAAAACAATTGAGTTTTCAAATTACCTGGGTTCCAGCTACAATAATTTTATGGAGACATATTTTCTGAAGCTAGAAGAGAAAGAACTTCTTAAACACCAACTAATAGACATGACACAAGTTTTTACTTAACAATTTCTGCTCAAAGATAGTTCTGAAATAATGCTCTCCTATCCAGGAAAATTATCTGTGATGTACTCCTTGGAATTTTCCTGGAATAACTTTTGTTTTTCCAGTAAAGAAATTTTATTTCAAATATGAACCAAGTGCTCAAAAATAATTAATATTTTCAAAATGCTTAGTGATTATTGTGGAGCTAATATTTCTTTTTCAAGGGAGTTTCACCACTACTTAGCTACACGTTTTTACAGTTATTACCTTTCTCTTTGAAAACAGAGGAAGCTGTTGAAAACTAATACTTTTCATCCTTTCATTAATCTACCAAAAAAGAGCCTCCTAAAGATCCCCACCAGCTTCTTTAATAGATTTTGTAGATAGGTACTCCTCATTTTGGCCAAAACCTCACTTTTAATGTCCTTATATTGCTTCTGTATAAAACAGCACCTTAAGAAAAAAAATGCTGGGTTTTTTTAAATTTAGTTCCTATTCTGAGTGATATACCAGAGTCTCTCTATTTTTCATTGAAAAAAAAAATCCTTTTTCATGTTTTTAGAAGTCAGTCTTGATCTTATTCTTTGATTCAGTAGTTGCCACCACTTCTGTGACAGTATCTCTACTACCGTTTCTCTCTGACAGATTATAGGAAATCATTCCTCCCCTAACATTATCTGGAATCTTGTTAATGACTAAGAACTCATTAAACCAATTTTCTTTTTAGCAAGGCAATTTGCAATCCTCATCAGAGAACCTTGTATTTTATAGACCCCCAAAATAACTACCATAATATCAATCCATTTGTATACTTGTGTAAGACTCACCAGCTCACTAATGCCAGTGACTAGTAATAGACAATCCATCTTGGACAAAATTATCTTGAAGTGACCACTGTCCTTCTGTTTATTTGGGAATTTTTTTTATATTTTTTCTCCCAAACTCTTAATTGTTCAGGTAATTCAGGCAACAGAATTTGAACTAGATTAAAATAAAACTGGAATATTTTTCATAGAGGAGATGAGCTGTATTAATTTTTAAAAATTGCTTTTAATATCTTCTGTGTCACTTGTACTGAATAAAGGTGTCTGCCTGTATTATGGTGCTAGTGAAAAATATTTTGATATGGCAATCAACCTGAATGTGAAACATTGGCATTGGGGAGACTAAAAGATAGTATGAAGTTTTAGTACTTTTTACTCTACTACTCTACTAATCTATTTACTACTAGTTATTCTATTTCTGTATAATTTCAACCTTAAAGTTACTTCCTTTTTACCTCTGAGTCTTTAACTCGACGCACTGTAGTAAAGTAAATATGTTAAGTGATGTCCCATGATGAATATATTTGGAACTTAAAGGAAGAGCAAGTGTTCTCCAAAAGCCTCTGAAGCAAACAGAAGGGGAATCTAATGAAAAGTATTTTAATCTTGTTGTGACAAGTATTCTCATTTGGTAATTAATTTTGTAAAACCTATATTGAGTGGACTCATCAAAACACTGTGAAAGACATCTTAACACAGTAAGATTTGAAAACACAAATAGAACCATAACCACTTAGTTTATTTTCATTCTTTCTGCTACTTAGGAAAGGAATTAGTACTCCTAATTGTTTTTGGAGGTTTTTTTGGTTGGGTTGTGGTTCGGGTTTTTTTTTTTTTTTTTTGGGGGGGGGTGTTTTTTGTGGGTTTTTTTGTGGGGGTTTTTTTTGGTTTCTTTTTTGTGAACAGGTCATGGATATTTCTAATGGCTAAATACTGTCATCCATATTAATTTTGAATCATTCCCTACTGCATGAGAGGTCACCCAAACTGTATTTCAGAGTACAGTTCAATTTGCTTACATAAGAAATGTCAGAATGCAAAGTAGAAATTAGAAGAAGCAAAACGTGACACAACAGGAAAATATACTGGATATTGAGTGGCAAAAATTGTTCCATTCTAGCTTGCATTCTAACAACTTTTTTTCTCTTTATAACTCTAAACAATTTCAAATTAATGATTAATGATAGATTAGAGAGATCCCCTTAATCTAGTCTCAATAAGCTTCCCCATTATGAAACTGCCTGTAATATCTCAAAGAATCTTTCTTGTTTGTGGCACAATATAGTAAAATCAGCAGAACAGAACTTAAGTGGCAGGTCATTAGGAGCAGCAAAATTTCTTTATAAGCTTGAATCTGGTCTACGGGTCCTTCAAATGTTTCCTATTTATATAATTTTCAGCAAGTATGGACAGAAGATCATTAAGAAATAGCAGAAAAATGTTTAAGTATCCACAGAATCCAGACCTTAAGGCTTATAGCAAAGGGAGATCCACTGAGAGATGACAGCACCATACAATACTTCCTTAAATCAAATTCTGACACTGTTCACCTATTATTCTCATTTTTAAACCAAAGTCTGTAATCAAAATGTTGCATGTGAAGTTAGATGTTTTAGATATTTTAATACCAAGAAGTCTTTTTTTTTTGATTTTTAACTTAAATTTTGTGATTGTGCTGTCAGGGTAGTTAGTACTGTCTCCTTTACTGAAAGCATACACAAATGCACACATAACCCTATAATCCACAAAGAACCTGTTATAATGGTGAATTCAGAGTGTTGATGGACTGGCACAGAGGTCAGTGACCATATATTTCATAGGCTTTAAAGACAATGACCTATGAAGATTATGGATATGGTTATTGCTAGCTTAGAGACTGTAGTTTGACAGATTCAGACTTCCAGTTGCACATGATTATTGTGAAAAAGATAGGATCAAGTTCGGTTCTTAACTTTTTCCTGCATACAGTTTTGTATTTATTCATTATATATTTTCATTATGATTTAAATCTTATGCACTAATTTCAGTACAATAAATATTTTAGAATGTCATCACACTATTAATTATGTATAGAATAAAAATAATTGTAAATTTACTCAATCAGGATGAATGAGCAATTTTTATTTCTACCTAAAAATATTTTTTTTAAGATTAGTTTTTAGTAAAGGATTTCTACTGTAATTTATTTAGCTTCTGGCAAGTTTCAATTTATTGATTTCAGTTTTCTGTTTAATTAAATGACTCTTGATGATTATGTCAACATCCATCAATGGACTTCATCAAAACTATTCTGGTTTTCAATGATGTCTTATTTTGAGCTATTGCTTGAGTTTTTAAATAAGGAAACTAATCAGGTCTCCAAGAGAAAAAAACTGTTAGTTGATTCAATAATTACAGCTTTCAAAAGAGAATAAATATCATCCTAAAATTATGCATCCTTTTGGTAAGTTATGCTGACGATACCCCTAGAGAAACAGCTGAGAGGTGCCAATCAGATTTGCAAAACAGTTTTGTTTACCTGCTCAGAACTTGACCTCTTGGGCATTCACAGTATTTACTTAGACACATCAAATGTCAAATTTTGCTCTGTGTTGCAACAAATTACTTTTCTTTAAAACGCACCAAAAAATGTTGTTTCAGGCAATTAATTTTTTTTCACTGAGTTCTCATAATTCAAAAATATATTTTCTATCATGTGATCCTAGGTAATGTGCTCTAGGGGTTGCTTGACCAGGCAAGTTGGACTACATGACTTCGAGTGTCTCATTCCAACTTTGCCCATTTTGTGACTCTGAAATTCTGTACACAGTTTGGGTTGTTACTTTATTAAAGACACAGAAAATAAATGAGGCTTAAAATTATAAAATCATTGTAACTTCAGTTTGGATTGCTTGATTTCTAGGTTAAGATAATAAATGGGGGGAAAAGTTTCATATTTTGATCTCTAGTTCCTCTAAAAATAGGCAATGTCAGGAACACATGTGGGACAAAAATTACCAGAAAGAAAGCAGAGATAGCTAAGGAGAAAAGAAACAAATAACTAAACCTGATGGGAACTATTGAAGTAACTTCATAAATAAATTTTTAATGATTTAGAAAGACCTAAAGTAACATTTCAAACATAAATCAGTCAAAAGGATAAACATTTAAAACAGATTAATATGATTAAGAGTTAAAGGGCCAATACTCTTATTTTTTTGGTCCAGCTTCACTTTGAAAAGCAAGCTAGATATATTCACATTCTTTCTTCAGAAGATCTGGGAGAAAAAAACCCACACGTGATAGCCAGCTTCTTTTTCCTTGTTATTTCTTCTTTCTCTTTCCGTCAGCTATGGTCTTCTTTTTGTTTTGTACTTGTTTAATTTTTTTTTTTTACTTTATACAGAATGCAACTTTATCTGTAAAAACACCATGCAAAAATGACTGAATTGTATATATGAACAATACTTTTAAGAGATCCATACTTTTCTTATTTTTGAGATAGAAGCTAAAGGGCCTAACAACCCTTGAAATTCTTCTCCAAAAGTATAATTTTACTTGTTAACTCTAAAATATACTCTGCAGTAAGGCAGTTTTAAACCTTTCAGTGTTAGTGACTATGAATATTGATCAAAAGACAATTACTTTTTGATGCCTAGCAGCCTGCAGGCTTTTTTTTTTTCTTCTTCTTTTTTTTTTTCTTTTTTTTTTTCCCCTGAAGAACCAGATTGTTCCTTCAGATTTAAGATAGACTAAGTCAAATTTTAGGAATTATTATTAAGAGGTGAGGTTTGATTTCCAGCATAATATGGCAATAACTTTGAATGCAATAGAGTTGTTAGAGATTGTCTCTCAAAACAGAATATAATGGAAGACATAAAAATGATAAGCCAAGTCAGGTGTTAGGCAATTTCTGCAAATGATAGATCAATAAAAATAAAGTTCTGCTCAGAGTCTGCCTTGTGCAGCAAAATGTGCAAGAAGGAGACTCCTCCAAGCTGGAGAGAAATACAAAGCTTTCCTAGCAAAAAAGAAATGCAATGCTTTAGCTGTGCTATAAGCTCTTGTGAGCTATTTGTCAACTCTGTAAAGAAGTTCAAGAATGCTCAAAAACTTTGTGATCATCAAAGAAAAATACAAGGGTTGTTGAGTTACGTCTGCCTGCATGCTAAAACCATGTTTTACTGGCAGTAATTGAAAAGACATGTGTTTCACCACCTCAGAAATAGTAATTTTCCCTTTTGGCTAAGCACCAACAAAGCTTGAGGTCTGGACTGTTCTGATGTATGCAATGAATCCATATATCATTTCCTAAATCAGAAGACCATATTTAAAGTAAAAAAAGGATGAAAAAAATTCAAGCAAATAAAATTGATGTGTTAAAATATTCCAAATACATTTCCCTAGATTTTCCCATACATCTAACTTAGATCATAGATTTAATAAAGAAAACCTATTAGCAAAGTGAAAGGCATTAGCCTCTTTTGCTTTTTACTGTGACAGATGAAAATACATTTATCAAGACACACTCTCCTCTAAACTCTCACACTTGATGCTCTTGCTTGCAATACCCACTCCTTCATTAAACTTTACATCTTTCAGCCATACTGCTCATTCTTGAACTTCAGCAAATCCTTGACAAAAATCATCAAAATGATGACACTGTCTGCACTTGCATCAATCTTTCAAGAAGCTCCTTAACAAGAGGACTTTACCTCAGTTTTCAGGCTTTATTCTAGATAACCTTATGAAAGTGCATAAAGGCTATCACCATGAGACAAGTGAAATGCATAAAACACCTTAATGACTGTTAGTACCAGAATTGATGTGTCTTGATATTTTGTAAAAGAATATACCGTTTTAAAAGTTAATATTCTCTACAAGCCCTAGAAAAATTTCTGAACAAATAGCAGTATTATATATTGTTCCACAGAATATTAGCAGTGCTTATTAATAAGATATTAAGTGTGCTATTAAAAACAATGGAAATAAATATTTTAATTAGAGTTGCTTCTATAGCTATTTTAAGGTCATGTCATGCAACTACAAATATGATGGTGATATGGCAACCAAACTAAGACTATCACATGATTTTTGCAAATGTAATCCTTCGTTTGGTCATGAGAGATTTAAATAACTAAGAGGAATTTTACAGACAATGAATTTAAGACCAGAAAAAACATTTGTGGGATACGATATTTGGATGTTTTTCCCTTTGTAAGCTTTGCCTTTCTTGGTGCTGGATATAGAGATAGACAGTGTATCTTATTTTGGCATTCAAAGACAATACAACTGAAATCTCTACAGAAGGAGTTTATTTTGGGTGTAACAAAGTATAATTACAAATTTAAAGAGTTTCTTGTTTTAAAAAATTTAACACAAAAACATATGGATTAAATAAAGAACAAAACATTTAAATTCATAACAATCAATAAACTTCTTAGAAGACTCTCTCTAAAATTCTTTCTAAAACAAATTTCCCGATATCAAAATGTTTGATTAAAAAAAAATATTGACCTTTCTTTTTTAGAAAGTGTCAAAATTAGTCTCTTATATTCTTATTCAGACAACTAAAGAAGTAATATAATTTCCATTCATGTTGAGTACTCATTAAATAGGAATAGTCAGAATCCAGTAGTAGCTCAGCATGTTGGAAAACATTAAACCACAGGTTAGGAATGTTTAGAGCCATTTAAGTTACTTTTGTCTAAGAAAAAAAATCACATAAGATACTAGACCAAGCATAGAAAAAGTGGTCTTGCTTATGAGTTCTATATTTAACATTTATGACTAGGGAAATATTTTTGTTTTCGATACAGTGATTTTTAAATGGACCCAGAATCAGTGTTTGTGTCAGTATCATATCAGTATGATAGCCCTGCAATATCCATTCTTGGGCTTGAAAATTTCTAAAGGTATTGTTTCATCAAATAAATTACTTGAATGAGTTATGCAACCCACAGAGAATAGAGGCAGAGTTTTACAATCAGAATTGCATTACAATCAGAAATAGTTGGTTTGAAAATTAGCAAACAAACAACAATCCATCCTGCACCAACTTGGTCTACAAAGTCAGGCAAGCATGTCCATACACTGACTGTGAAATTACATATCTTTGCTACTAGATGAAAAAGATGACAGTATTTTAAGAAGATTGAGTCTCAGAAACAAAAAGGAGCCTTTTGAATTTATAACAATTCAACTCTTATATCCACTTTTTAAATTTTCCTTTCTTTACAGCAATTGGTGGCACTGTATTTCTAAGTTTTATCCCTGGATTTATCACATTTATCATGACTGAAATCATGCTGCACAGAAAACCATGATATTCTGCAGAGAATAATGATTTATAGTGGGTAGCACAGAAATAATTTCACCAGATTTCTGGAATTATTAAGTGTCTAGGGCAGTTCACAAGTGTAGAGAGATATTCAACATGGAATTTTTCTGTTGGAAAATAGTAAAAATAACAACTTCTGTTCAGAACATATCTGTCTTAATGACGGGAGAAGACCGAAACAATTTGTTTCATTACTTTTCTTCCCCCATTTGATTCAACTCTTGTCTCTAGTTTCACAGTTAAACTTCTATTAAAGTTGTCCTACATTATGCAAGGAATCAATGTCTATCAATGCTAAAAGGAGGGATGTGTTGAAGGTAGGACAATTGTCTGGGATACGGAGTTAGCTTTTGTAACTCTATAACATAATTATATGTAGTATTTTTGAGCTAAAATTATGTATAAATTCCTATATTACCACAGAACCAAGTCCTGGAGGATTAAATTTAAAAAAAAAAACCCAAAACATGCAGACACCTCTAACATACCACATTTCTTTTTTATTGTCAGCACCATTTGTATGTATCCATGAAAGACAGTTTTAGAAAATGTTAATGACTTCAGCAGAAGGGTTCAAAAGTTGCTGGGTCACTGATAAAGAGGAAAAGAAATTACTCTCAAATTGCTCTCAAGAATAACATGATCAAATCTTGGAAAAGGATATAATTTTAGAAAAATGTTTGTGTTTCATATTTCTTCTCCACCAATGAGCTCTTTGCTGATGTTAGGAATTTACATTTCCTAGACCTCCTTATCTGTTGCTTAGGCAACCCCTGTGAAAGCTGTCACAGGCCCAGGCTTCCTCCAGTCCCTCTGCTGAAACATCAGGAATCTGGGAGTCTCTCTGTATTAGAAATAATAGACCCAGATTTGATAAGATTTGTTAGACTATGGAAAGAATGAAGAGAGTAGTATGTGTGCTGTGGAAAGCAACTGAACAGGAATTGGAAGCAACAACATTAGGAAGACCAAAACTATGAAATGGAGTGGAATTGGGCAAATTAAATATGCAATAGGTTGATATTTGAGTACTTACTGTGTAATTCTTTATAATTTTCTTCTTTGCCTTTTCAGTATAACATCAAATATTTGGCTTCCACTGTACTTATACGGGCATATTTCGCATTTGTCTAGCTGAAACCATGTCATGAAAATGTGAAATAATATAAACATGCCATAAAAAGAGTACAAATAAGAGTTTGGGGTTTTCTCTCAAAGTTCCTTGGAGCTTTTCTCTTCAGATATAGCAAGTTTCCATGGAGAAGTATGAAAAATGAAGAGATTTTTTTATATAGGCATTTCTTTGGTGTTCCTTTTTGGTTTGTGGTGGTTTTTTCTTTGGTTTTGGTTTTTCGTATTTTTGTTTGTTTGTTTTGTGGTTTTTGTTGTTGTTGTTGTTGTTGTTGATTTTTGTTGGGGTTTTTGGTTGTTGTTGTTTGGTTTTGGTTTTTTGGGTTTTTTTTTGATAATTCTTATCAAATGGGAAATAATGAATGAATATTTAGAAAATATACTTGTCATTTCAAAAATATTATATTTCTATTCTGGTACCTATTGTGGATACGTTTTTAACATGTATAAATAAGCCTAGGATAGCAGCAATTGTAAGATGATCTGAATTGTAGTCATTTGTCAATGAGGTTTGTGTTTATTTTTACACATAGGGATTCAACAATGTATCTGTCATTGGCAGAAAAATTAAATAAGAAGACTTTTCAAGGAATCTAAAAATTGCTTATTCCCAGTGGATGAAACTGGTGACGACTTGCCATTTCTTTACTCTGGGATTTTCCATTGTTTTCTAGTCTACATATTGCTATTAATTTTAATATTAGGTAGAAAATTAAATGAGTATTTCACATTGATTATTCCAAAAGGTTTGGTTGGGGTTTTTTTTATCAATAAACAGAAGATTCCTTTATGTTGCGGTTTGACCAGTGTCATAATATATTTGATTCAGGGATGACTACATATGTGATTTGATCTGCCTCCATTAAATTTGGTGGCATTGAATGCTGCACTGCTGCAATTTCAGTAGTGAAGCCAAAAGCACACCATTTAACTCTGTATCTGATAACCATGCATCATTGCTGTAACCTGTAACTGAAGAGTCACAATTCCTCCCTTTTCTTTACTGTTGGCAAAATTTCAAATATAAAGAAAGAATACAAAGAGATCTTGACATGTTGTCTTTATAAAAAATTGGTTTCCCTGTGAATTTCCACTGTAATAGACAGCTTTATTAAATTATTCAAACCTTCCAAACAATACAGATCTCAATCTAATGAGGTTTGCTCACAGGAGGCTTGAATAAAATATATCTGTAAATAAAGAGAAAAAAAAAACACCAAAACAAAACAGGTAGTCTGTTTGGAATTTCTGTCAAGTTACCATAACTTTTTTTATATTTCACTGCAGCTTCTTTTAACATGGGTAGTATGGACTTTATTCTGGTGCTTCAGAAAGGTAAACAGGAAAAAGTCAGGCTCCAAATTTATACGTATATTAAGTACAGGGATGTACAAGGATAAATACATGAGTACATCACATTGTGGATATGCTAAAATGTAGGACCTAATGAATTACCCTGAAATATACAATCATTATGTTTGTTGTGATTTGTTTGTAATCAATCAACATTTTGATTGATAACCTAATAACAAATTCCATTTGAAAACAGATGGCAAATTTGGAAAGACAACACAAAGTTTAGTATTTGACAAAGTTTTGATTATATTTTAATTTTGATTGAAATGGATGTATATATGGTAACTGACATTAATTAGATAAACTTTAATTTTAGTTTAATCTCATGATCAGGAAGAGAACTCAAAGTACAAGAAAAAGGCCTAAGAAAAGAGGGAGATGTAGGAAAATGAATATAGGTAGTAAAGGTTTTAGAGTCGAGGGCAGGGTTTGACTGCCTTCTCATTGATGTGAGTATATCACATGATAACTATGAAGTCAGCAGAGCATGCTTATAAAAGCTACAAGGATTAGAACAGAAGCAGCACCAAGTATTTTTATGAATATTAATTCCTAAATTGTCTCAGTGTTTTTTCAGTTTGTAGACTGGATTGAAATTTTTCCTCTATTTATACCCTTTAAAACTTATTTATTCCAGCGACCTTTACTGTTGTATTCAACATATAGGAAGTGTTATTATTGTAACACTCTTTACTGGAAGAAGTATTGCTGGTAGATATTCTCACTACACTAATTTTGCAAAATTACATTTATTTACAACAACGCCTCTCACAACTTACTGATTCAACACATTATCAGGATCATTATTATTATTTTTTAAAATCCAACTCTTAAGCAAATGTTAGCATATACTTTTTCAAGGTAGATAGATGCAGGTATACACTGACATATTAAATGGAATGGAATGGAATGGAATGGAATGGAATGGAATGGAATGGAATGGAATGGAATGGAATGGAATGGAATGGAACAGGATAGAACAGAACAGAACAGAACAGAACAGAACAGAATAGAATAGAATAGAATAGAATAGAATAGAATAGAATAGAATAGAATAGAATAGAATAGAATAGAATAGAATAGAATAGAATAGAATAGAATAGAAAGTTTCTCTTGAGAGGGATCTACAACAATCATCCTACTGCCTGATCAATTCAGGGCTGATCAAGTTAACACATGTTGTAAGGACATTGTTCAAATGCCTCTGAAAACATTGACAGGACTGGGCCATGAACCACCTCTCTAGGAAGCCTCTTCCAGGGTGTTTAAACACCCTCTTGGTAAAGAAATTACTTCTAATGTGCAGTCTAAACCTCTCCTGACACAGCTTTGAACTGTTCCCATGTGTCTCATCACTGAATTGCAGGGAGAAATGTTCAACACCTCCCTCTCTGCTTCCCCTCCTCAGGAAGCTGTAGTACAGTGAGATCACCTCCTCTTCCTCACCCAGTGTCTTTTTCTCCAAACTGGATAAAGCCAAATTCCTCGGCCACTACTCACAGGATATGCCTTCCAGCCTTTCACCAGTTTTGCTGCCCTCCTCTGGTTGCATTCAAAGATTTGAACAGCCTTAGATTGCAAGGTCCAAACTGCACTCTGAAGATGAGTCTGTACCAGCACTGAATGCAGATGAATGCATAGCTGCTAATGAATAAGAGATAGGTTTACACTAACTGTAGCTTGCAAATTTTTTTATGCAGAATCTTCAGCTATCTCAGGAAAAGTGACTTGATTTAAGAGACTGCCTTCTGTGTTGTAAAACCTAAAATACTCAATCAGTCTTAAATCTTTCAAGATTGTCTGTAATTTTTTAACTGTAAGTACAGAAACATACAGAGTTAGGGCGTCTTTCGTCTTTCCAACATGTTAATATTTTATAGGAATTTTACTTGTTTCATTTTTAAAAAATATATGTTTCTTAATATTATGTTTAAAAATGGTTGAATATGAAAGGTTTCCCTCAAAATTTGCTTTAGCTGTAGACAGTTGGAACTAACCATGGAAATTACTGTATTTCCACTTAGCAACTAAGATGTAAACTGAACTTGAAGAGTGGTGTTACCCATTTTTGCTGAAGAATGCCTGAGAAGAACCATGAGAAGAAAGCCAAGTATCTGCCCTACCTTGATCTCAAACACATCAAACTGGTCTTCCAGTGCCCTCCACTGACTAGTGGAGGTAGAGATATGTTCCTAGTCATGCCATTTCCCAGCAGTGCCAACTCAGGCAGACAGAAACCAAAGTAAATTGTATCTTCTGGAAACAACAGGTAAAAATGTCATGCCTGATGGGAATGAGGAGAGTGACTTGTGTTTCTCTGCAGTGAAAGCTCAACAGTGTCAGCTAATGGACTTTCAAATATGCAAACCTGGCTGTCCATGATGTTGCAACCTATGGCTCAGCTTTATAATGCTCATCTGTCAGTGACCCAAGTCGCAGGTTTATGAAGAACAATTGCCTTATTGGAGAGGAGCATTTAAGATTAACACTTCTTTACCTGATGATTGACAGTCACTGAACAGCACAGACTATCACGCAAGTGACTATAATGCTTTATAGACTGCTATTCAGGCAGATTCCAATCATCCACCATACCTGCTAGGTAATAGATATTGAGTCATCATGAACTGTATGGACAGAAAGTATTAAAGGGTTCCACCACCAAAAGATGCTTGCCTTTACTATTTACTAAAAAATTGGTTTGTATTACAAACTTCTATTTCAGGGTCATTGAAACAGGTGTCAGTTCGTATACTCTCACATGCATTGTTAACATATACCATGCATGTCCCACAAATCCTCCAGAACTGTGTATGGAAAATAAGGGTTCATCCCAGTCCCAAAATTCAGTGTTTTAAACTAATGATGGGGAGAAAACAAGACTCTCTCAAAAGATACATCAACTCATCATGAAGAACATTTCTGAAAAGTGTTTGTGTGATTTAATGTCTGCAGAAGCCTACTCGATGAACTGACAAAGGACACTACAAGGAAAGATTAGAAGTAGAGGATTATAAGTCTAAATGACAACCATCGAACATGATGCAAGATGAATAACACCTTGGGAGCACTAGGCATACTGAAGAACCACAGAATCAGGAAGTTTGTCACCAACTGTGAATTCTAACACAAGCTATTCTAACAACCTAAATGCTGTCTTTTTCCTGCAATGGCAGTGGGAGAGCACAAAAGCATTTGAATATTGATGATAATATTGTTAGACCAGATTCATCAAAACTATTTTAATTATGCTCTAATAAATAATTCTACAATGAATGAAATTGCAGATAAATAGATATGTGTATATAAAATCCCTCTTTCAAAAACTTACACATGCATCCAGTTGAATGCAGTTAAAACAAAAGTTCTTGCTTTCTGTTAAGTTTTAGTGAAGTCAAACAACAGCACATCAAGAGTTTCTAATTATATAAAATATTACATGGTGTGTGTTTAGGTAAAAAATTGTATCATACATGCAGTCCATACTTCTATGACAGCTAACAAAACATTATCGAATAGCTTTTCTAAATGAAGAAAAGATGTAAATTCCAATGACATCTCCTGGTTTTCATTATCTAATCAGACAGAATTGCAATCCGTGAAAAAAGCTACCATAAGAAGAATGTAATCAAAATTATTATGGGAAAATTCAGCAGTATAACACACTGTTCAAAGGGGTGCTATTTAATTCTTTCAGTTCAGCTGCTCCTTGAAAAAATATCAGACATACTACCAGTATGTGTCAAATCTTTCAAAAAAAGAGAAGAAGGGATTTTTAAAACTAAGAAAATGCAAACTTGAAAAGCACAGAAGAAATCTATCGTGATTTTTAACTGTGGGAGACAGAGCATGGTCCCATCCAGAGTGGCCACAACAAAGTCAAGCAGAGCAGGGCCACGTGTGTGTGCTCATGTCTGTGTTTCCACATTTTTGTGTGTAACCTACTTGGCCTTTGTGGGAGGTCTGCATGGAACTCATTATTTGCTGCCCTGTTAATATCGATCTGTAGTGTACAGGTCACTGACAGTTAATTATATGTCTCTGATGAATTAATAAACCACTTTCATTCAATCCATTTTGAATTAAAATAATGCTTAGCTAATTCTGGTAAGACTAGAACACAACTAATCTAGTTTGTCTACTGTATTCATGACTGGAAAACAGTCAGTGACACAAAATATGTATAACCTACATTCCTTGAAGGGATAAGTTACTTAAAGGGATAAAGTTCAGACAGAACTAAACAACAGAAGTTATTTAGCTGTTCTTATTTTATAGAAGGTGCTATAATCTGGGGTTTTGGTTTCCTCTCTGGTATGCTGAAGAATCTGCTCAGTGCTACAGTGAAATGCTAAGTGAGATTGCATCAGCTGAAACACAATTTCACTAAGTGAAATATTTTTCAAAGTAGTTCTGAATATAAATTTCATTACATTCTAGTACTTTTTTTGGCTTTATGATGAATTTGAATTAATAAGTAAAAAAATATATGTTCTTAGGTATTTGATCACCTCACCTTATCAGATGTTCTTTGAGTTAAATACAACACCACTCAGTTTTTCTAGAACAGTTTTACAGGCACATATGTGTCACACCTGCACTTATGTATAAAAGAAAACTTTGGAATATTCTTGGATTGAATTTGTTGAAAGGTTGATCATAACAAGCTGCTTAGTGTCTATATGTATGTAGCTTAGGATACCTATGTTTCTTCAGGAGCACTGCAGTTCTTATCTGGGTATCAACTATAAATACTTTCACGTTTACAATCCATTAACGTGCTTCTTCAGTATGATTGCCTCTGACCTTAGAAGCTATAAATTTCCATGTGCTGGAAAAAATTTTCTGTAGGTTAGAATAAAATTTTAATAAAAGAATTTTATTAAATTTATCATACATACTTAAAATTAATAAGAATTTTGAAATTGGTCACATTTATTATTTGGTGCACAATCAGGAATTTATGAACATTTTAATTTTAATATTGTAATTTGGTTTGAGTTTTTTGGTGGTGTGGGAGTTTTTTGTTTGTTTTGTTATTTAAGTACATCTTATATCTGTATCCTGTATTTCTCAATTATCTGATACGCTGCTGTAATGAATAACACAGGCAGACCCATTAGATACAGAGCAATAACACCTCATGTGACATGAAACGAATATTGACCATGCTAGAATCTACCAAACTTGAAACATATCTCTTGTCCTGATCCAAATCAATCTTGTTTTTTTTTTTTTAATTAATATTGTAGAAAATAAATTGTATTAACAAAGATTTACAGAGGACTAGAATCAGTTTATTCCCTGAGATGGTTATCTGCAGGTATAGCATTGGTAATTCTTGCTACTTCATGCACAATTATGACACCACTTTTTTTGAGTAAATAAAATAATAAAGATCATAACTACCACACATTACACAATATAAGACTAATCTGTTCTACTCTGCTTCTATTATTTTATTTTCAAGTTTTTTTGTCTCAAGTGTCTAAGCATTTGTATAAAGGTAACATGGACTGTTTGCCTACAGCACAGAACAGAGCACACTAGATGCAGAGGCAGCAAGGAACATGAGGGGGATCTTGCAGTACCTTGCACTTTCACTGTCTCACCTATTGCTCCACTGTTCTGCTCAAGGGAAAGCTCTGGAGACATCTAGGTTATTAGCACTTCCAGGGCTTGCTCTCTGGCCCTGAACATAGCTGCACAGACTGACTATGTACTGTGGGCTACATTTAAAAGTGCTTTAGCATCCATGACAGTTTTCACATGAAAAACATTGGTATGGAAGGAAACCTGCCCCATGGCTTGTTCCCACACTGTCCTTGGAAGAGCACTATTTGTCCTGGCCCAAAGACGTGCTGAGGATTGTTCAAACACTCACAGTATGAACAATTTTTAAATTTTGATATTTTAACCCATGACTTGATATTGTTTATTTCATTAACATACAGGATTTTTTACAGACAAAATCCCTGAGATTATGCTGTTGTTTTCCAGTTCCATCAAAACTCAGGATATTCAAATAAAATGTTACACATTACTTGATTACTCCTGACTGTGCTCCTCTGATGTCTCAAGCCAGGGGCTGCTCTTCCTCCTTTCACAGATGGCAGAGTTCCTTTCTCATGCTGTGGATTTTCCCATTCCACAGCTTGAAAAGAGAAGGGGAGTTCTGTTCCTGACCTGGACTCTTGGAATGCATTCCATCTTCTGCACTTTTTGCACATTTCACAACTTTATTGCACTTGTAAATCTCTGTTAAAGAGATTTACAATGTTAAAAAACATTCCTCATTTAGAAATGTCTCTATAAATACAGGACTAAAAAATATGAACATAATAGTTATAGTTTTAGAATTTCCTGCCTAAAATGATTAGTAGTGAAATTATGGGAAGTCACAAGTTAAACTTAGGTGACCTTCCTTCTTGATCAATGCCTGTGTTTTAAAATACCAGCTATTTCTGCTGATGTTCACTGCTCTTTTCCATTCACCTTGTCCTTTAGTACCCATTCTATTCAGTTGTTTATATTGTTTTGTTCTTTAGGAGAGAGACAGACCTATATATTAAAAAATAGTGTGCCTAATGTGATTATAATGGGAGGAAAAATTATATTCTGAGTTAAAATTTCCAAAACTCAATTCAATACCAAAACATAACTGGCATGTTGTAAACATCTGTCCACAAACCAAGATTGTTCTCTTTGCATCATTAAGGGAATACATGAATGGAGTTCTACCTTGAATTCATATTTCAAGCGTCTTATTAGCTTCAGAATTTTAAAACCATCCTTAAAATTAAAAGTATTGTTTACTGTCAAGGCAGTAGCTTATGATTTCAAGGGGTTTTTTTTACTTTTACTTCTAAAAACCTGCTTATTGCCTGTTACATTGGTGTGCTTTAATATCAGAGATTTATCTGAGCATGTTTTTATCGGACAGTGGGGGACAGAAAAAGTTCTTCACTGCTTTCCTAGTTCAGATGGTGTTAAAGACATCTGA